>NC_060125.1:449667068-450945568 GCF_021461395.2 Schistocerca americana | reverse complement strand
ATAAGATATATAGGAAGCTACACAGATTAACAGGGTACCCCTTCCATCCTCTTTTTTCCCCACCTCCCCTCTCTCTGCCCCCTTCTCTCCCCCGAGTCCTTTTGCATTTCCCTCCTCTGCCTCTTCTCTTTCCCTCTCGCGTCTGCCCTGCCCCTCTCCCCCCCCTTATGAGTCCTTTCCCTCCTTGGTTCCCCCCCTTTTCGTTTTTTCCTCTCCTCCCTCCTTGTTTTTCTCCCTCCTCCAGCCCCCCCCCCCCCCCCATCTGCCTTTGACTTGGGAATGTCATCCTTGTGCCGCCATTTTCGTGCAGTGTTTTACAGTGAGTGTTTTACAGTGAGTGTTCCGTGTTGTGTCTTTTGGGAAGTGTTGCGAACGGCCATCATACTGTCGCTGGGTGTGATTTTTTATCTCTTGCGAACAGAAACCAGACTGTCGCCATGTTTTTTAATTGTATGTCTACTATGTTACTTGTCTGATTCCTGTGTATTTTATTAACATTGCCAACCCCTTTTGCTTTCTGTTTTAACTTTCCACGTTTTTCCGCCATTTTACACTTTAAGTCACCATTTTATCGTCTGTTTTTCTTGTTTCTTTTCTTCTTCCGTTTTTAAAAAAGTCTGTAGGCTGTAGAGCAGCACTAAGCTGCTGCCAGCCCGCCCCCTTCAGGGGGAATTGAAAATCAATAAAGGAAAAAAAAATAACAGAGTGCCAATTCATCATAACAAGACATTCTCCTTCACTTTTCTTTCACAGGGTCACCGTAAAACAATGAGATACGCCATCACTCACTTATCAATAACTCGGTCGGAAATGGTGAAAAAACTTTTTTTTTAAAGATGCGGCTACTCAGAAGGGGATCTCAAATTCCCGGTACTTAACAACTACCTAAAACGTGCGATTCACAAAAGAAACGGGAGCAAATTCAAATTGAACTGGTCGCACACCATAACATAGATTCATCACTAGTGCTGCGTAAGTTTAAGTGATACACATTTGATCAATACTCAGGAGATTTAGCAATAATCGTTTTTTTCACGAAGAAAATATTTGTACCAACAAATTCATACTAGGCATCATCAACAGTTAATGTCCGTACAACACTAGTCTGTCGTGACCAAATCACACCAAGGTAAAGAACACATGTATCATTGAATATTTTGCAACTTAGGTAATGCTTGAAAGTCAAACTTTGCGGCAACTCAACTACAAAAACCTTCTGCAAAGTTGATGCAAGCTCAAAGAAAGGAAAATACAAAAATGATTATTTTTCATGTCCATAAAATAGTAATAAAAAAGTACATATGTTTTAGCTAGTCATCAAATTGGTACAATTCAGAAAGTTCATCTAGAAATACAGACGCATGAAAAAAGAAATCTAATAAATACCAAATAATGTGGTATGTTCTAAATTCTACGACCTGTGGAAATACTATGAAGTTGAATTTGTACGCCGTTTCCATGAATGTAATATGCTGATGGGGGAATATACTGTCGCAGGAGAAGCTGAGTAGCACAGTCACCGTCGTGCAGCAGTTATGATACTAGACTTTTGCATGGAGGGTCGTGAGTTCAAAACTCACTCGAACTGTAAAATTTTGATTTCTATATGCGGTTCGAGTACCTTCTAGGAGTATCCACAAATGTCAAGAATCCTTGTACTAGAATGTTTTGAAACTGTATATTTAGCGTATCTGTTCTGGCTGGAAGCAGTTCGCTCCACGCTCTTGTATGTGCAAGTGCTGAATAAACCTTCGTTAAGTGAAGTTAGCGTTCGTCATTCATCTAATTCCACTTTCTTCTGCGTGACATTATTCTGGTGGAGACGCCTGGTATTGGGACTTGTGATAGCGCACGTTATCGACGACACAGTGGCTCCCATCAGAACCGCCGTTTACGTGGCGAGAAACCCGAGTTCGAGCCATATTAAACAGATCGCTATCAATCGGAGACAGAAGACGAGCCGGCCGGGTTGGCCGAGCGGTTCTAGGCGCTACAGTCTGGAACCGCGCGACCACTACGGCGCAGGTTCGAATCCTGCCTCGGGCATGGATGTTTGTGATGTCTTTAGGTTAGTTAGGTTTAAGTGGTTCTAAGTTCTAGGGGACTGATGACCTCAGAAGTTAAGTCCAATAGTGCTCAGAGCCATTTGAACCATTTGAACAGAAGACGAAGAGGACGTTACGATGACAGCAACAGTGTGCCACCTCATGAGACACCCTTCCGGGTTCTCTGGTGACGAAGGCCAAGATCTAAATAAGTGGCTGAAGGTATATGAGCGTATAGCCAAATTTAACAAATGTGATGACATCGTGTGTTTGGCTAACGTATTTTTCTATTTGGAGGGCACTGCCAAGTAATGGTATGAGAACAACGAGAAGTTCACAAGCTGGGAAGTTCAAAAAAAATGTTCAAATGTGTGTGAGATCTTATGGGACTTAACTGCTAAGGTCATCAGTACCTAAGCTTACACACTACTTAACCTAAATTATCCTAAGGGCAAACACACACACCCATGCAAGAGGGAGGACTCGAACCTCCGCCGGGAAAGCTGGGAAGTATTCCAGGCGGAACTGCGCAAGTATTTCGGCGACACACAACGACAGAAGTGCAAGGCTGAAGATAAATTAAAGTGCAGCGCACAGCGTCCAGGAGAAACTACAGCATCCTACATTCAAGACGTCTTGGAGATGTGTAAAATAGTGGATCCTAGAATGAAGGAGGAAGATAAGGTTGCACATCTCATGAATGGTGTTGCTGAGGATATGTATCAAGCCCTACTCCTGAAAGCCGGCCGGTGTGGCTGAGCGGTTCTAGGCGCTACAGTTTGGAACCGTGCGACCGCTACGGTCGCAGGTTCGAATCCTGCCTCGGGCATGGATGTGTGTGGTGTCCTTAGGTTAGTTAGGTTTAAGTAGTTCTAGGGGACTGATGACCTCAGATGTTTAGTCCCATAGTGCTCAGAGCCATTAGCCTACTCCTGAAAGAGATTTCGACAGCAGACGACTTCATAAAATGGTGCCAGTATATCGAGACAACGCATCAAAAAAGAATTACACGCAAGAAGTTTGAATGGCTTCCAAACGTCGTATCGATGTCTGTGATGGACAAAGAAACTGATTTCACAAGTGTTCGTCAGATAGTGAGAGAGGAAGTTCAGAAGGCACTTGGATTGCACGGCAAACAAAAAAACCGAGACGCTTCAAGAGATCATAAGGGAGGAAGTGGAACAGACATTGAACCCAATCTCTTGACCTTCATTCCCCTTTAAAACATTGAAAAAGTCGAGACCTGGGCGATGTTACGTCCCTGCAATGCTGCATGGGGAACATGTTTGGGCACCAAGGGAGACCGACGTCTGGAGGACCCAGCATAACCAACCAGTATGATTCCACCGCGGACGACCGAGACATGTGGTGCGCTATTGTCGAGAAAAGCGGTTGATATTTGATGACGCCCGCGCCAGAAGACAGCAGACCGATCTTAGCCGATGCCAACTCCGGGACGACGAAGATGAACAAGAAGATGTGGGTGCAGGACGACGTAGGTCACCATCGCCGGTTAGAAGTTCCAGCCGATCACCTAGCCGCCACAGCCTGGAAAACTAAAGGGTGCGACCTTCCTTGGAGGTGAGAAAAATCCTCTGCCGTCGATCACTAAAAAAATGATAGGAAACTACGTCGATATCCTCATGGGTGGCAGACCAGCCCAAGCTCTTGTGGACTCTGGAGCATCATATTCAGTCATTCCGGAGAAGTACCGTCGACAGTTGCAGAAAACCGTATTCGTCGACAGCAAAACATCTCTGCTGAAGGTGGCTAATGGGAAATATGTAAAACCTACAGGAAGATGTGTCATTCGTGTGAGTATAAGTGGCCATAGACAGCCCCTAGAATTCATCGTCTTACAAGAGTGTAGTCATGACGTCATTCTCAGATGGGACTTTTTGAAAACTTCTCAGTCCATTATAGATTGTGGTCACTCGAAGATTATGCTAGACGAGATGAGATACTGTGGACAGGAAGATGCGCATCCGAGTGTGTGGAGACTGTGTACTGGATGAAGTGACCATTCCTGCCGTCAGCGCTACAAAGGTATCTATCATGTGTCATGCCATGCATCAACCCATGGATCTTGTAGTGGAATGTAAGAGATGCATGCCACTGTAGAATAACTTGGTCATCCCAGCCTCTGCCGTCTCATTTAAGAACGAATTCGGTGAATTGTGGGTAGTTAACTGTCGCCGAGAACCGCAGATCCTTCCAAGACGCACGTGCGTAGCAAACGCTGAGCCGTTAATTGCAGAACAGCTGAGCATCATAGAAACCTCCCAGGCCGAGACACTGGGCGAAATTATCGCTACCACTAGGAGACAAGATCTTCTAGCTCGACTATCACCGTCCGCAGCTCGTGGTCGTGCGGTAGCGTTCTCGCTTTCCGCGCCCGGGTTCCCGGGTTCGATTCCCGGCGGGGTCAGGGATTTTCTCTGCCTCGTGATGACTGGGTGTTGTGTGATGTCCTTAGGTTAGTTAGGTTTAAGTAGTTCTAAGTTCTAGGGGACTGATGACCATAGATGTTAAGTCCCATAGTGCTCAGAGCCATTTTCGACTATCATCAGATCTCACTAAGGAACAACAGAAGAAGCTACTTGCCATTCTTCAAGAGTTCTCTGAATGCTTCAATCCACAAGTGAAGAGCAAATTAGACAAATCAACGGTGAAGCACCGGATTAGTACTGGAGACCTTCAACCAATAAGCCAGAGATCATACCGTGTGTCAGCAACGGAACGTCGAATAATTCGCAACGAGGTAGAAAAAAATGATGAAGAATGACACCATTCAGCCTTCGTAGAGCCAATTGTCATCAACAGTGGTTCTCGTCAGGAAGAAGGATGGCAGTTGGTGCTTTTGTGTTGATTACAGGAAGCTTAATAAGATAACTAAAAAGGACGTTTACCCTCGTCCACGAATTAACGATACACTAGATTGTCTGAAAGGGACTAAGTTTTCTCAACCATGGACATGTACTTCGGACACTGGCAGATCGAAGTAGATGAGGCAGATCGTGAGAAAACTGCATTCATCACCCCTGAGGGTCTGTATGAGTTTAAGGTAATGTCGTTTGGTTTGTCTAATGAACCAGCAACTTTTGAACGGATGATGGATAATCTTCTAAGTCACCTGAAATGGGCGATGTGTCTTTGTTATTTTGATGACAGTACAGTGTTCTCAGAGACTTTTGATGAACACATAAAAAGACTGAGGGCAGTTCTTAAGTGTCTCCAACAAGGTGGACTGAAACTTAATCCAAGAAAATGTCTCTTTGGAGCAAAAGAAATCAAAATACTTGGACACCTTGTGTGAAACGAAGGTGTGGGGCCAGATCCAGAAAAGGTAAGGTCTATAACGGAATTTCCTATTCCTAAAAGTATTAGAGATGTGAGAAGGCTTCCTCGGATTATGTTCTTATTACCGCCATTTTATCAAAGTCTTTTGTATCAAAACCATCCCACTCCAAAAGTTGTTAAAAGCCGATGCTAAATTTATCTAGAGTGGTGCTCAACAAGATTCTTTCGATGTGCTGCGAAAAGCTCTGACGACTGACCCTGTACTTGGTCTGTGTATGAGAGAGCACCTACAGAACTACACACAGATACCAGTGGGTATGGGATCGGTGCTGTTCTGGTGCAAATTTCGGATGGAAAAGAGAACATTATAGCCTATGCTTCTAGGACACTTACAAAAGTCGAAGGAAGCTACTCAACTAAAGAAAGAGAATGTCTTGCTGTGATCTGGGCCATGTGCAGATTTCGACAGTATCTTTATGGAAGGCCATTCACAGTTGTTACGGACCTTCATTCACTTTGTTGGTTGACAGGTCTTAAGGATCCAACAGGACGACTCGCCAAGTTGGCACTACGTCTTCAAGAGTATGACATTACCATAGTGTACAAAAGTGGAAGAAAGCACCAAGATGCCGACTGTCTCTCAAGAAACCCTGTGCAAGACCATCAAGACTTTGATGAAGACAGTGACTGTCTCGCTGCGCTCCAGGATCTCTCTGCTGAGCAGAAGAAGGACGCCAAGATACCTCAAATTATGCTTGCCTTAAATCGGTCAGAGGACGTGAAAGGACAATGGATTACTTTGAAAGAAAAACTTGGATCCGTTTGGAAAGAGATAGCTCAAAGCGACACATGCCCTAAACACATGCGCTTAGATGTTCTACAGAAATTCCATGACACACCTGAGGCCGAAAATTTAGGATTTATTAAGACATGCGATAGGATCCGCAAGAGATTTCTCTGGCCAGGTTTATTTAGGAGTGTTCGTCACTACGTGTCGCACTGTCGAGAGTGCCAGAGGAGAAAGGCAGTTCCTCAGGAACCACCTGACTGACTCATACCAATTCCACCAGCTGAAACGATTTTCCAACGTGTTTGGATCGACCTCCTCGGACGATTTCCAGCGTCTGCTAGTGGCAATAGATGGATTATTGTTTGCACAGATAATCTGACACGCTATGCCATTACAAAAGCCGTGGTAACAGCCGAAGCATTCGAGGTAGCCAAATTCATCGTGGAAGACATTGTATTAAAACATGGTGCCCCAGGGTCGTTAATTACGGATCGAGGGAAAATTTTTCAATCGAATCCTGCGACAGAGATAAACCGTCGGTGCAACATTACACATCACATGACAACTACCTACCATCCACAAACTAACGGGCTTAATGAACGCCTTAATAAGACCTTGGCCGACATGCCATCAATGTTTCGTCAATGTTGAGCAGAGCAACTGGGACGAGGTGACGTGACGTTTTGCCTACAACACCGCCAAACAAGACGCCACAGACCGCATTATCCTTTCTTTCAGGAGTGCTAGTTCTGCAAGGTTCGCAGGAGAGCTTCTGTAAAGTTTGGAAGGTAGAAGACGAGGTACTGGCAGAAGTAAAGCTGTGAATACCGGGCGTGAGTCGTGCTTCGGTAGCTCAGTTGGTAGAGCACTTGCCCGCGAAAGGCAAGGTCCTGAGTTCGAGTCTCGGTTGGGTACACAGTTTTAATCTGCCAGGAAGTTTCATATCAGCGCACACTCCGCTGCAGAGTGAAAATCTCATTCTGGGAAGACACCATAGGATTTACGCCATTTTTCCTGGTGCATGGGCGTGAGGCGACTACGACGATGGACACTGTGTTCCCGTTACATCCTGATGACGTGGACGACGACTACATCGGTCAGGTGTTAACCAGAGCTGAGGAAGCTCGACAATTAGCTCGACTCCGCACGTTGCAGACTCAAGAAAATGATCGCCGGAGGTATGACGCGAGCCACCGCCCTGTTGTCTACAAGCCCGGTGACCTCGTCTGGATCTTCACTCCTGTTCTGAAGGTTGATCTCTCTGAGAAGCTCCTCAGGCGCTACTTTGGACCTTATAAGGTTGTAAGACAGTTGTCTGATGTTACTGATGAAGTTGAAGATTTCGACCCCGACACAAGACGACGAAAGGTCAGAGATACGGACTACGTCCTTCGAACGAAGCCCTTTAAGGATCCTGCAACCCAAGGTAAATTCGATGCTCCAGTGACAGCCAACAAGCAGAAAGGTGACGAAGAGCGTAGCGGCAAAGGTAATTCTAAGATGATCACCGCCAGGGCGAACATCAGTCATCGGGAGTCGGAGTATGCAGGACTGATGACTCGTTCCCGGACTAGGAGGACGTAACACCGAGACGCTGTTCTCTGAAAGAGAACACAATGTCACCGTGGTGTAGTGGTTATACGCCCTGCCTTGGAACCACTCCTCTGCGGCCTCCGACAACGCCTGACTGGGATGTCCCTTGGTGGACACACTTTTTGCTGCACTGCCTATGCGGATGATCTGGTACTCCTTTTTCGCAGTAATGACGATGTTCTTGCAGCACTGGCGTGGGTAGCGACCTACGGCGCGGCATCGGGGAGCAAACTCAACCTCCACAAATCGCACGCCTTGTCTATAGGCAGAGGTCTACCCGACGAGAGCGTCGCACCGCTACGAATCAGTGACTCATTCCGCTGTCTTGGCATTGAATTCACATTGACATGAAGCGGTGCACATACCTGAACTACAGGCGTTTATTGAATCAGATGGGAGCAGGAATATGTGACCACCATCTTAGGCATCTAGACCTCCTGCAACGGACGCGTCTATTTGGCGTCACGTATTCCCCATTTTGCACAGATACTCCCGATACCACTTACTCTGGCTCATCGCATGTTGGCGGTTTTGGGATCCTTTGTTAATACGGGCATGTTATTTAAGATTCGTTACGAGTCCCTAACCCTCCCGAGGAGGCCCTGTTCGTCAGCTGTCACCTGCAATTGTGCCGACGAAGCCCGACGTGCCTCACAAGTCTCTTACTGGAGGCCTTACGACCAACCTCACTCGCACCCCCTGTGATGATATCGGACATCCCAGCACCTTTCTTCTACATTAGCCAATTCTTCCTTGAATTAAGCTACATCCGTACCGCACTACTACCCACACGCTTGATGATGACGAGGGCGATATATGCTGCCATGCAAATGAACAGGACGCCGAATGTGATTGAAAGCAAACACCCCACTACAAAGTGGAGTGCTGTGTGGAAGGCAGTGCATACCACCACCCTTGATACTGACGTGCAATCTGCATGGTACGTAACTCTTAATGGGAAACAGTTGTGCCAGTCCCGCCTACATCACATCTACCTCGCCGATTCACCCTTGTGTGCCACATGCCAAATGATTGACACGGTTGAAAATCGTTTCGAATGCGGGTCGGCAAAGGACGTTTGGTATTTGGTGCGCCAGATATTGGCTTTTCACACACGCACGACTCCCGACAGGATAACTACCCGATCACTTCTTTTCCTCCATGAGCAATAACGAACTCTGTGACGTGAATTGGAGGCCACGCTGTTCAATACCTCTTCGGTAATGGCGAAAAGACAGTGCTCGATTTTTGGTATTACTTCAGCGAACGACATTGTGCCATCGTTAAGGACCCTAAATACAGGCAGTATTTTTCTAATTTTCTTTGGTGCGCATTCCATAATCCGCCTCGCAGCTGGATTATCGATGACATGAGAAGGTAACCGTAGCACCTCTTTCCAGTTCCTTTTTTTATGAGATTGAACAAACAGCGGAAACAACACAGCAGCGAGACGACAGTCATCGAAAAATTCGTACCGGGCTATAGTATGGAGCATCCTTATGTCGTAACGGGACGACTTCCTATTATTCTGTTTATGTAGCCGAAGAGAAACGACTTTACTTTATCCATTTGCATAAAAATAAAATAAAATAAAAATAAAAAACAGAAAAAAAACTTCCAAAAAAAAGTTGTTATGATACTAGACTGTTGCATGACGGGTCGTGAGTTCAAAACTCACCTGAACTGTAAAATTTTAATTTCTATATGCGGTTCGAGTACATTCTAGAAGTATCCACAAATCTCAAGAATCATTGTACTGGAATGTTCTGTAGCTGTATATATACCGTATGTGTTCTGGCCGGAGGCAGTTCGCTCGGCGCTCTTGTATGTGCAAGTGCTGAATAAATCATCGTTAAGTGAAGTTAGTGTTCGTCATTCATCTAATTAGATCTTCTACGTGACAGTATTGCTTCACGCATAGTCTCTCGGATTTGCAACAGTAAAATCTCTCCGTGATACGCAACACCTCCATTGTACTGACTGTCATAGAAGTCTGTGTGGGTTATGTAAACACACAGGTAATTTTACGGTTATTTTTCCGTTTTCATGTTCCTTTACCTCGGTTATACTTAACTTTGGCCAGTAGTTTACCTGTCATTATAAATTGTAAATCGCGGAAACACAGCCATCTGAAAAACATTTCGAGTGATTCGAAATGCTTCCTGGGTTTGAAGTGTTTCGGAACAATCCACTGCTTTTACATTAGATTAGATTAGATTAGATTAGATTAGATTAATACTAGTTCCATGGATCATGAATACGATATTTCGTAATGATGTGGAACGAGTCGAATTTTCTAATACATGACATAATTGGGTTAATTTAACAACATACTTAAGTTAATATAACAACTTTATTTTTTCTGTTTTTTGTTTTTCTTTATTTTTTATTTTTTCTATTTTTTAAATATTTTTTCTTTTTTTCTTAATTTATATCAGGAACTACACTTTAAGCTGTAAGTTCGGTCAGCAGTAGCGCCATTGAAATATACAACATTTTTGTATGGCCTTACATGTCATTCTAGTACCTAAAATCACCAGAGTAAGACATGAAGCATGTGTGCATACCGGAATTACATTAAATTACACTGTCACCAGTCCAAAACAGCTATTCCAAATTTAAAATGGCTTCAATGAAAGACAGGCCGCCACTTCTATGTTCTTGAAACAATGGTCTCACAGTTACATTGATTATATGTGTTATTACAATGGAAACTGTAGCTCACTTTGCCAATTACACTGATTGTATGACCTGCCATGCCATTTCTACTATATACAACCGAAATGTGGCAGGAAACACTGAATTTATGTTTTGTCTATTATTGCTGCCATAGGAAAGTTTTATAGTCCAGTGTTATAATAAATTACACTGCCACCAGTCCAGAATAGTTATTTCAAGTTTAAAATGTCTGCCTATTGTAGACTTTCACCTTAATTTATTACCGGCTCCCTAATTTTTAAGGAGTTTTCTATGTTCATTGTCAACACAAGTTACGGAAATTACACTGACGTACGACTGGGTTTACTTATTTAAACAATTAGAGGTGCTTTCGACCAATTACATTAACAACTAAGATGCTTCGAGTCTTGCTCAGATCAGCCACTGCCAGACACGAGGCAGGTGGCACCAATCGACTGAGAGACGTACTGAATTCTGCCATCCAACCACATCTGTCACTGGACCCCAAGGTGAAAAACTATAGTGCCATACAGTGGTGATTAGGACGCGAACGTCTGCAACAGACAGCGACAGGAAAGTACTTTTTTGGGGGTGAAACGTAGGTTTCTGTAAAGCATAGTTTCGATTGTTGTAAACCCTCAGAGCTGGCTCATATGTCACGGCTTTTTTTCATTGCTACCATTTCGTGAGATGTCATGTTGCCTGGAACGAAATCTTAAACCTCGGATGGAAGGAAAGCGAAAGACGGCGTTTTATATCCACAACGGTTAGATTGTGAGGCAAATTTACTAAATACACGCCGGCCGGGGTGGCCGAATGGTTCTAGGCGCTACAGTTTGGAACCGCGCGACCGCAACGGTCGCAGGTTCGAATCCTACTTCGGGCATTGATGTGTGTGATGTCCTTAGGTTAGTTAGGTTTAAGTAGTTCTAAGCTCTAGGGGACTGATGACCTCAGAAGTTAAGTGGCATAGTGCTCAGAGCCATTTGAACCATTTTGAACTAAATACACACTGCCTACAATACGCATGTCAAACCGTTTCTAACAGTATTGTATTCTAAGGAATATCCATCAGATAAGACTGATGACTCCTTAGAGGCTGGAACACGTGCAATGCAACTTTCCGTCGTAGTGCCGATGTAGTTTGTTCAACATCTTGCGCCAACTAAACAATGCCGCGATGCATTGGATCTTATCTACCTCGTCCATAATGCGACCTGAGATTGACGAGCAATACCAGCCTGACATATGCTTTTCCCTATATTCTGTTTACGCAGTCGTTCCAACAATTTTAGGTTGCTCCAGATGGTTACTTACAGGTAATTTTACAGTTGCTATTGTTTCCATTGTTTTGTCATCAACAGCGTAATTTTACAGTGCTGGATTTCCGGTCTATTTATGCACACCATGCTACATTTAAATCCCTATCCTTCCTGTTCTCTATAGTTTCTCCTTTAATCTCAGTTCCTTAACAGTGAGGTACTTTTTGTGTAGTGAATACATCATCAGAAGCCGAATTCAGTTCTCTTCAAAGCTGGTTCCTAGAATAAAGCAATGACCGAGCCTATGTGACACTCATACTCTGACTGCCCCTCTATTGGGCTCTCATTCAAAGTGCTAGCAGCTCCAGTTGACTTGGTGGCCGAGTTTGTTGCATTGCGTGAGGAAACGACTACGTGGTTCCTGGGAAGCTTAATGGCATACTGTCTGCCTGTGACACAAAGAAACTGATTTTACTCGCCTTTTCACTTTTGTGATGTATATCTTGATCTATACGACATGTTGTAGCTGTGCCTTTGCTGTGCTGTCTACACAATGTATGAATGGCTGAACGACTATAGCTCGCGTCACATAGGACGGCACTTCCGCACGTAGAAGCAGAGCGACAGGCAGCTTTGGAGGAAATGAGGTCTGCGCATGCATGGCGGCAGAGAGCGATTAAAGTCCGTGTTGCCGAACTGTGTAGCTGAGGTCAACAGTCAGATTAATTTCCCTATGGTGAATCGTATTACACACACATCAAAAAATGTTTTCCATCACCCCAGTTCCCAGAACTCCTACAGATAGTGGATATTGTATCACAGAAACAGTCCCTTTGACTGTTCAGAGATGTTACTAAACCCGTCAAAAGATGTAAACAACCATCCCTGAGCAGCGCCTATTAGAGGGAGGGAGTCTGACAGTCGATCAGTTCCAGTCATTCCACCAGGAAGGAGGTACACGGTTCGTGTTGTCTGTACCTCAACCATGCCTAGACGGTCAGTACCACGTTTCGATCGTCTCCGCATTGTTACTTAGTGTTAGAAAGGGCTCTCAACTGGGGAAGTGTCCAGGCGTCTCGGAGTGAACCAAAGCGATGTTGTTCTGACATGGAGGAGATACAGAGAGACAGGAACTGTCGATGACATACTTCGCTCAGGCCGCCCAAGGGCTACTACTGAAGTGAATGACCGCTACCTACGGATTATGGCTCGGAGGAACCCTGATCTCAACGCCACCACGTTGAATAATGCTTTTCGTGCAGCCACAGGACCTCGTGTTACAACTCAAACTGTGCGCCATAGGCTGCATGATGCGCAACTTCACTCCCGACGACCATGACAAGATCCATCTTTGCAACCACGACACCATGCAGCGTGGTACAGATGGGTCCAACAACATGCCGAATGGACCGCTCAGGATTGGCATCAAGTTCTCTTCACCGATGAGTGTCGCATATGCCTTCAACCAGACAATCGTCGGGGACGTGTTTGGAGGCAACCCAGTCAGGCTGAGCGCCTTAGACACACTGTCCAACGAGTGCAGCAAGGTCGAGGTTCCCTGTTCTTTTGGGGTGGCATTATGTGGGGCCGACGTTCGCCGTTGTCATGTCATGGAAGGCGCTCTAAAGGCAGTGCGATACGTGAATGGCATCCTCCGGCCGATAGTGCAACCATATCGCCAGCATATTGCCGAGGCATTCGTCTTCATGGAGGACAATTCGCGCCCCCATCGTGCACATCTTGTGAATTGCTTCCTTGAGGATAACGACATCGCTCGACGGAGTGGCCAGCATGTTCTCCAGACATGAACCCTATCGAACATGTCTGGGATAGATTGAAATGGGGTGCTTATGGACGACGTGATCCACCAAAACCTCTGAGGGATCTATGCCGAATCGCTGTTGAGCGGTGGGACAATCTGCATCAACAGTGAATTGATGAACTTGTAGATAGTATGCCACGGCGAATACAGGCATGCATCAATGCAAGAGGACGTGCTACTGGGTATTAGAGGTACCTGTGTGTATAGCAATCTGGACCACCACCTCTGAAGGTCTCGGTGTATAGTGGTACAACACGCAATGTGTGATTTTCATGAGCAATAAAAAGGGTGGAAATAATGTTTATGTTGATCTCTATTCAAAATTTCTGTACAGTTTCCGGAACTCTCGGAATCGAGTTGATGCAAAACTTTTTTCATGTGTGTACATTGTTTTTAACTTATTCGTAGTGATCTGTCTCGTTCTTTCGGAATAGTTCTCCCAATTTCTGTACCATTTGAGAAAGGGTCTGATTGGAAGTTGCACATTGCAAGGCATCCCAGACATGCTCAATACGGTTCATGTCTGGCACCTTTGGTGGCCAGTGGCAGTGTCTAAATTCAGAAGAGTGTTTCTGGAGCCACTCTGTAGCAATTCTGGACTGGTGGGGTGTCGCACTGTCCTGCTGAAATTACCCAAGTCCGTCAAAATGCACAATGGACATGAATGGATGCAGGTGATCAGGCAGGATTCTTACGTACGTTTCACCTGTCAGGGTTGTGGCTAGACGTGTCAGGGGTTCCATATCACTCCAGCTGCACAAGCCCCACACCATTACAGGGCCTCCACCAGCTTGAACAATCCCCTGCTGAAAAACAGTATCCGTGGATTCATGAGGTTGTCTCCATACCCGTACACGTCCATCCGCTCGAAACAATTTGAAACGAGACTCGTCCGACCAAGGAACATGATTCCAGTCATCAACAGTCCAATGTCGGTGTTAACGGGCCCAGATGAGCGAGGCGTAAAGCTTTGTGTCGTGTAGTCATCAAGGGTAATCGAGTGAGCCTTCGGCTCCGACAGTCCATATTGATGATGTTTCGTTGAATGGTTCGCAAGCTGGCACTTGTTGATGGCCCAGTATTGAAACCTGCAGCAATTTGCGGATTTGTTGCACTTCTGTCACGTTGAACGATTCTCTTAAGTCGTCTGGAGGATCGTTTTCCGGCTGCAGCAATATAGGTGATTTGATGTTTTACCGGATTCCTGATATTGACGATACACTCGTGAAATGTCATGCTGGAAAATCCCCACTTCATGGCTACCTCGAAGATGCTGTGTCCCACCGCTCGTGCGCTGACTATAATACCACGTTGAAACTCACTTAAATCTTGATAACCTGTCACTGTAGTAGCAGTAACCGATCTAACAACTGCTTCAGACACTTGTTGCCTTATATAGCCGTTGCCGACCATAGTGTCGTATTCTGCCTGTTTACATATGTGTGTATTTGAATAGGTTTGCCTATACAAGTTTCTTTGGCTCTTCAGTGTATTTGATGACTGTGGATTTCGGCGGCCTGACACTTTTTAGACCAACAGGATATCTCTAAAGTGAAAAATTACGGCGCTGGTAATAAAGTATGGTGCCAGTGAATTATCTTCTTCTCCTTGAAAAACCATTAAACTGGAAACAATTAGCGAGGTGATGCAACTCGTGGAACAGCATCCTATCTTACAGGGATTCTGCACAATATGAAGCATGTACGCCATCGGCAGGTGCAGGCAGAGGTCAAATCAAATGGTTAAAATGGCTCTGAGCACTATGGGACTTAAATTTTGAGGTCATCAATCCCCTAGAACTTAGAACTACTTAAACCTAACTAACCTAAGGACATCACACACATCCATGCCCGAGGCAGGACTCGAACCTGCGACTGTAGCGGTCGTGCGGTCCAGGCTGTAGCGCCTAGAACCGCTCGGCCACCGCGGCCGGCGGCAGAGGCCAGTCAGCCACAATACGCAGACTGGTAGAGAGTCAACGCAAGCATGCTCCATCGCCTGCTTACAGGTAAGGAGCCTGTGGGCCCATCTCATGTGTGTTAGGCACTATATCTTTTGGAGTCGCTATAACTGTCAGAAAGAGAAAAATTAGTCTTTGCTTGAAACCGCATCTGAATATCCTTAGTGTGTTCGCTTGCGAGGCAAAGTGGTATCCCGATAATGTTCTGCACCTTCGTCTGTTGGTGTGATACCAGACAGGTGGAGGGGAGGAGGAGATGGCTGCAAGTGAACTACAGTGTACACAGGTGTATATGCAGATTTTAACGTGACACTGGTATTTACATATTGTGACTGTTCAGTGACGTGTTTTGTGGAGTCACATGTCTTGTGAAGGTAGGTCAATTGGCCAAGATTTCCAACCAGAATCAGTGTAATTGTTGAGCTTGGTAGGTCAACTGGACTAGACTCACACCAATTATTTTGACTGGAAACAGTCATTTTGGTTTATACTCCTCCATACTGTAATTTTGCCATATCTCTGGTCATTTTTAAACATAGGATCAGTATAATTAGTTTATGCCGCCCCACAGTAATTGGGTAATAAATTATAGCGGAATAAATGGGCAATATCTCGTATAATACCATCCTTTCTCGTATATTTCCGGCAGATCTCTGCTTCATGATCTTTACACCACTATGAACAGGACACAAGCGGTGTGCCTAGTAAAGTGTCACCTACAGCTTTGCCATCAATCGCCTTGGAGAAGAGGGGTAAATTTTCAGAATGATTTTTCACTCTGCACCGGAGTGTGCGCTGATATGAAACCTCCTGGCAGATTAAAATTGTGTGCTGGACCGAGACTCGAACTCGAGACCTTTTGCCTTTCGCGGGCAAGTGCTCTACCAACTGAGCTACCCAAGCACGACTCACGCTCCGTCCTCACAGCTTTGCTTCTGCCAGTACCTTGTCTCCTACCTTCAGAACTTTACAGAAACTCTCCTGCGAACCTTACAAAACTAGCACTCCTGAAAGAAAGGATATTGCGGAGGCATGGCTTAGCCACAGCCTAGGGGATGTTTCCACAATGATTTTGTTGTGTTGGCAGAAGAGCCAACACCGTGTTACTAATGGAGGCCGAAATGCACGCGTTTTAGCTCACGCAGGCTGGCATGAGGAGGGAAGGACTCTACTGATGTGAGGTCTGGAACATGACAAGGAATTAGAATTCAGAAAGCGGACGTAATTACTTTGATACTTAACTTTAATCCATTAATGATGAACGTCGCTCTTGGCGGTACATGATTCACAATATTGTATGTTCAGAATTCATTCTAATTACTGAATATGGCGCCTTGTTAGGTCGTAGCAAATGACGTAGCTGAAGGCTATGGTAAACTATCGTCTCTGCAAATGAGAGCATATGTAGGCAGTGAACCATCGCTAGCAAAGTCGGCTGTACAACTGGGGCGAGTGCTAGGAAGTCTCTCTAGACTAGACCTGCCGTGTGGCGGCGCTCGGTCTGCAATCACTGATAGTGGCGACACGCGGGTCCGACGTGTACTAACGGACCACGGCCGATTTAAAGGCTACCACCTAGCAAGTGTGGTGTCTGGCGGTGACACCACATTCCTCCTCCGCAAATCGGCAGACGGTTGTGGTATAAGGCCTCCGCCCGCCGTGGGGAGGACCCCATGTTGACGTATGCGACGAGGTGGGGAGCCTAACAACAGGCGAGGCTGTGCCACCAGCACCCTGCCATTCGGACCGCGGGGAGTTAGGGAACGCCTGAAAACCTACTCCAGGGTACACGTTAACATGCGGTGTATGCCCCGTAGAGAGACAGGAGGGGCCGAAGGGTCGACCTCCATCGGGCCGGGGCACCCGACGGGCGAAGACGACAGAGGGTCCGGAGTGGGCAAGAGTTCCATGTCGGAGGACAACTGGTCCCGGGGAGCGATCGGCGGCGCGTGACCCAGGGGGGCGCCCGGCGGCTGCAGCGACGCGTCCACTGCGGGCGTCGCCGGCGGGAGAAAAGGCAGCGGCGGGCGTCGCCATGGGGCAAAATGGAAGGCTGCGTCGGTAACACCTGGGGCTGAGGCGAGCCAGTAGATAGGTCCCCGGGGCGCTGACCGGACGGCACCGTCGCTGAAAGCAGACGGCGAGCGGTAGATCCCGTGCGACGACAGAGGCGCAGCTGATTGAGATGCCGGCGCACCTCACCAGAGGCCCCCAAAACCAGATACATAGCGCGTCCGAGGCAGCGAAGAATGCGCCCTGCGAGCCAACGCCGTGAACCTCGATAGTGGCGGTAGTAGACAACGTCGCCTGGGGCAAAAGCAGGTGTCCGCCGCTGCACAGGAACCTGATGCGGCGGATGTAGCAAAGACATCAAAGTTGGATGATGGCGACCGTGGAGCAACTCAGTCAGCGAGCGACCACCTCGGGGCTGAGAGCGATACGAGAACAAAAAGAGCAATAGCGCGTCCTCCCGAGAATGCGACTCTTTCAACTTCAACATCTGTCACTTGAAAGTCCTGACCAATCGTTCAGCGGCACCGTTTGACTGTGGCGAAAACGGCGCGGACGTCAGATGTTGAATACCATTGGTCGTGGAGAATGACTGGAATTCTGCGGACATGAATTGTGGGCCATTGTCGGAAACAATTGTCTGTGGAAGACGTTCAATGCAAAATATAGCAGATAACGCTTGGATCGTGGCAGATGATGTCGTGGAAGACATCCGGACAACAAAAGGAAAATTACTGAATGAATCTATCACAACCAACCATAGAGCATTCCAGAATGGACCAGCAAAATCGATGTGTAAGCGTTGCCAAGGGAAAGTGGCTTTTGGCCATGCAACGAATTTCCGCGGTGGTGCTGATTGTTGTTCGGCACACACCATGCAAGAAGAGCACATATTCGTAATCGCGGCATCGATTCCGAACCAAGTACAGTGCTGACGAGCAAGTTGTTTCGTTCTCACTATACCCCAATGTCTTTGGTGGAGAAGCTTTAAGATAGTGGACTGTAACGAACGTGGTACCACGACCCTGGACTGATCATTATCAGAACGCAACAGCAAAACACCACGTCGAACAAAAAGTCTCTGCTTATGAGCAAAAAATCGGCGAACCGACGGGTCCCCGATCCGTGACTTTAACAAGGGCCATTGCGTAGCAACAAAACGCAGAACGGTAGCAAGGACAGGGTCGGCAGTTGTGGCTGTAGCTACACGACGAAAATCAATCGGAAACGAGTCGACCACGTCATCGGTTTCAATTAACATGCAAGCAAGTTCGGAGGAATTGAATTCCCTATCCTGAGCAACAGGCAAACGGGACAACGCATCGGCGTTTCTGTGTTTAGCAGTGGACCGATACAAGATATCGTATTGCGAGAGGGAAATAGACCAGCGAATAAATTTCTGCGCTGTACGTGGAGGCTTGTCTCACTAGGGGTAAAATAGATACTGCCTACAGGAAAATTAAAGAGACCTTTGGAGAGAAGAGAACCACTCGTATGAATATCAAGAGCTCAGATGGCAACCCAGTTCTAAGCAAAGAAGGGAAGGCAGAAAGGTGGAAGGAGTATATAGAGGGTTTATACAAGGGCGATGTACTTGAGGACAATATTATGGAAATGGAAGAGGATGTAGCTGAAGATGAAATGGGAGATAAGATACTGCGTGAAGAGTTTGACACAGCACTGAAAGACCTGAGTCGAAACAAGGCCCCAGGAGTAGACAACATTCCATTAGAACTACTGACAGCCTTGGGAGACCCAGTGCTGACAAGACTCTACCATCTGGTGAGCAAAATGTATGAGACAGGCGAAATACCCTCAGACTTCAAGAAGAATATAATAATTCCAATCCCAAAGAAAGCAGGTGTTGACAGATGTGAAAATTACCGAACTATCAGTTTAATAAGTCACAGCTGCAAAATACTAACGCGAATTCTTTACAGACGAATGGAAAAACTGGTAGAAGCGGACCTCGGGGAAGATCAGTTTGGATTCCGTAGAAATGTTGGAA
This sequence comes from Schistocerca americana, assembly GCF_021461395.2. NCBI lineage: Eukaryota > Metazoa > Arthropoda > Insecta > Orthoptera > Acrididae > Schistocerca > Schistocerca americana. The sequence continues at coordinate 450,926,099 of NC_060125.1, read as the reverse complement.
CACGTGAGGCAATACTAACCTTACGAATTATCTTAGAAGAAAGATTAAGGAAAGGCAAACCTACGTTTCTAGCATTTGCAGACTTAGAGAAAGCTTTTGACAACGTTAACTGGAATACTCTCTTTCAAATTCTGAAGGTGGCAGGGGTAAAATACAGCGAGCGAAAGGCTATTTACAATTTGTACAGAAACCAGATGGCAGTTATACGAGTCGAGGGGCATGAAAGGGAAGCAGTGGTTGGGAAAGGAGTGAGACAGGGTTGTAGCCTATCCCCAATGTTATTCAATCTGTATATTGAGCAAGCAGTAAAGGAAACAAAAGAAAACTTCGGAGTAGGTATTAAAATTCATGGAGAAGAAGTAAAAACTTTGAGGTTCGCCGATGACATTGTAATTCTGTCAGAGACAGCAAAGGACTTGGAAGATCAGTTGAACGGAATGGACAGTGTCTTGAAAGGAGGATATAAGATGAACATCAACAAAAGCAAAACGAGGATAATGGAATGTAGTCAAATTAAATCGGGTGATGCTGAGGGGATTAGATTAGGAAATGAGACACTTAAAGTAGTAAAGGAGTTTTGCTATTTAGGGAGTAAAATAACTGATGATGGTCGAAGTAGAGAGGATATAAAATGTAGACTGGCAATGGCAAGGAAATCGTTTCTGAAGAAGAGAAATTTGTTAACATCGAGTATAGATTTAAATGTCAGGAAGTCGTTTCTGAAAGTATTTGTATGGAGTGTAGCCATGTATGGAAGTGAAACATGGACGATAACCAGTTTGGACAAGAAGAGAATAGAAGTTTTCGAAATGTGGTGCTACAGAAGAATGTTGAAGATAAGGTGGGTAGATCACGTAACTAATGAGGAGGTATTGAATAGGATTGGGGAGAAGAGAAGTTTGTGGCACAACTTGACTAGAAGAAGGGATCGGTTGGTACGACATGTTTTGAGGCATCAAGGGATCACAAATTTAGCATTGGAGGGCAGTGTGGAGGGTAAAAATCGTAGAGGGAGACCAAGAGATCAATACACTAAGCAGATTCAGAAGGATGTAGGTTGCAGTAGGTACTGGGAGATGAAGAAGCTTGCACAGGATAGAGTAGCATGGAGAGCTGCATCAAACCAGTCTCAGGACTGAAGACCACAACAACAACAACGTGGAGGTACAGGCTTGTTCGGATGAAAAAGCACTGTCAGAGGCTTGTGGTCCGTGATTATGGTAAAGCGGCGACCATACAAAAAGTCATGAAACTTTGTAACACCAAATACGAGAGCTAATGCTTCTTTCTCGATCTGTGAATAATTTCTTTGTGCAGACGAGAGCAATTTGGACGCAAAGGCAATAGGGCGATCGTGCGATCCATCTTTGTGCGCAAGCACAGCACCGATCCCGAAATCCGATGCATCCACCATCAACAAAAGGTGTTTCCGGGGATGGAATGGCGTAAGGCAAGTATTGGAAAGCAACGCCGATTTCAACCGTCGAAAGGGGCGTTCGCATTCCGTCATCCAGACGAACGGAACACCTTTACGGCGTAAGCGACGAAATGGAAGAGGCATGCGGCACATATCTGTGATAATAGTTGATTTTTCCCAGCACACTCTGTAGCTGCTTCAAATTCTGCGGCGAAGGCAAGTCCAGTATGGCACGAAGGTGCGTGTGACTGGGATGTATACCTTAGGCATTGAGTACATGGCGCATGTACGGCAAGTCACTAGCAAAAAACACACATTTGTCCTTCCTTAAGCGAAGACCATTTTGTCGCAAGACCTGAAATAATGTTCTGAGATTGGCTAAATGTTCTTCTTCCGTGTTTCCGGAGATCACAATATCGTCGAGATAGTTTGCTGCAGTAGGGACCGACGCACAAACAGTTTGTAGATATTGCTGAAACAATGCAGGGGCGGATGCACACCCGAATGGCAGTCGTTTGAATTGATACAAACCAAGATGCGTGTTAACCACCAAAACGCGCTGGAATTCTTCGTCCACTGGTATTTGAAAGTACGCATCTGCTAGGTCCACTTTGAAAAATATTTGCCCGGGCACAGTTTGTCAAAAAGTTCTTCTGGGCGGGGTAAAGGAAAAGTTGCAATCACTAGTTGTGGATTCACTGTTGCCTTGAAGTCCACACAAAGTTTCAATTTTCCCGAAGGTTTTGGCAATATTACTAAGGGTGATGCCCAGAGAGAAGCCTGCACACGTTCAATTACACCTTGTGATTCCAAATCGAGTAATGTTTTTGCAACCTCATCACGCAATGCGTCGGGAACATTGTGCGCTCTGAAAAATTTCGCTTGCGCGTTTACTTTCAGTTCCAAATGTTCTTTCTAGTTCTTGGCGCAACCGAGGCCCAGTGCAAAAATGTCTGCAAATTCTTCACATAGACGAGAAACACTGGCTGAAGGCACAGTCTGGTTCACTGATAGGACCTGATTTACTATAGACAAGTTAAACAACTGAAATAAATCGAAACCAAACAAGTTCACTGCAGAAGAAGAACGAAAGACATAAAATTACACAAGTTCTGTTTGTCCTTTGTATGTTGCAAGAAGGCTGCACTGTCCTAACACAGGGATCTCTTGACCTGAATAGCTAGTTAACTTAACATTTGTGGCACACAATGGAGGTGAGCCCAGCAGTTTGTAAGTGTCGTGATTGATCAGCAAAACTGCAGCTCCGGTATCAAGCTGGAATGGTATCACTTTGCCGTTAATGTCCAAGTCTACAAAAAGTTTATTGTCCTGCTGACGACAAGAGCGACTGTTTCGTGCAACGTGACCTGACACTGGTACAAAATCACTTGCGACTTGACGGGAGTTCCGTCGATGTCGACGCACACTATTTGTGGGACGAACACAGTCACTGTTAGAGATAATGGCACTGGGCAGAGTGGAATGAACGACATGAATTTCCATGGGCGAAGTTCCGCAAGCCTGAGTAACCTTGGTTCGATTCCGATTCTGGCGCGAAGCAAAGGGCCTGGAATGGTTTTGAGTTTCCGATCTGAGCTTTTTCTGGCAAACACTCTGAACATGTCGTTTTTTATTACAGTAAAAGCAAATAGCTTGGCGTGACGGGCAATTCTCACGCGAATGTTTAGTAGCACACCGCGGGCAGGATTTGAGCACTCCATTTGCTTGCCGGCGCGCCACACGTGGCTGAGAGCCTGGCGGCAGCGGCGTGGCCAGGCGCGAGGACTGTTTACTGTTCCATGCAGCTCGCCCAGTGGGCCGGTTAAGCTGACACACGGCTGGCGAAGTTTCAAATGATTCCTGAGCAAAATCAAGTGTGTCCTGCCGATCCAATATGTCCATCACTTGTTGAAGGGAGGGATTGACTAGTTTCAAAACCTGTTCCCTTATACGAACATCAGAGACGTTGTGTGCAATTGCACCAGAAACCATAGTATCTGAATATGAGAGTCCACATTGACAGTCAAAAGCACAATCCCTAGTAAGGCCTTGCAAGGTTGCAACCCACTCCCGATTAGTCTGATCTGCCGTACTTTTTGTACAAAAGAAGGTATACCATTTTGCAACTACATTGACTGATTGTTTGAAATATGCATCTAATGCATACAAAATTTCTTCAACTGGGGCGAGTGCTAGGAAGTGTCTCTAGACCTGCCGTGTGGCGGCGCTCGGTCTGCAATCACTGATAGTGGCGACATGTGGGTCCAACGTATACTAACGGACCGCTGATTTAAAGGCTACCACCTAGCAAGTGTGGTGTCTGGCGGTGACAGCACAGATTTTTCACTGTGCAGTGGAGTGTTCGCTGATATGAAACTTTCTGGAAGATTAAAACTGTGTGCCAGACCGAGACTCCAACTCGGGACCTTTGCCTTTTAGGGCATGTCTAAGCCATGTCTCCGCAATATCCTTTCTTTCAGGAGTGCTAGTTCTGCAAGGTTCGCAGGAGAGCTTCTGTAAAGTTTGGAAGATAAGAGGCGAGGTACTGGCAGATGTAAAGCTGTGAGGACGGGGCGTGAGTCATGCTTGGGTAGCTCAGTTGGTACAGCACTTGCCTGTGAAAGGCAAAAGCCCCTAGTTGGAATCTCGGTCTGGCACACAGTTTTTAATCTGCCAGGAAGTTTCAGGGGTAAATTTGTCAGCCTTGCAGGCTGGGCTCATTTCGGCAGCCATTTTCTCGCCATTTTGAGTCACACAATTGACCTACAGAAGTGATGGTGTGGGATAGGATGTGAAAAGCTTATTGTGCTAGGGGGAGGAAAATTAGCTACAGTGCAGAGTCAGCTCAGATGAGTTCTGCTCCACTACTAATAATCTGAACAGTCCTTATGTAGAAGAGTGCCATGGTGCTCGTTCCTTGAAGCTAATGCAGTTGTTGCCGTAGTTCCGAAACTCGATGAAGCACTGGTTTATGTCACGCCAGTTTTTTCTTCTTTTTCTGATGCAACTGAACCGATCACAAAGAAATTCAGACACAAAACCTTAACAATATATCTGCGTTCGTGATGCATTTGTTGTGGAATAACCAAGCAGCATTTTATAATTATGAGCGCTTTGCTAGACCTTCACTATTTCCAGTTATTATGAGGTTCAAATGGTTCAAATGGCTCTGAGCACTATGGGACTTAACATCTGAGGTCATCAGTCCCTAGAACTTAGAACTAATCAATCCTAACTAACCTAAGGACATCACACACATCCATGCCCGAGGCAGGATTCGAACCTGCGACCGTAGTGGTCGCGCGGTTCCAGACTGAAGCGCCTAGAACCGTTCGGCCACACCGGCCGAGTTGCATATCAATGTGCACTGGAATGTCCATACATTCTATCACTGTCTATTATTTTGATAGACACCCTAAAACCCCCTCACATTCGGTTAGAAGTCCGTTTGATTGAAATTATTATTTTATGTATCCCATAAAGTGATTTATTTTCCTTGTGCTCAGTTTAAATTTCGATGTTATTAACGAGGGTCAATGTATGTCTATTTATTCTATAGTAGGCGTGGTTTCCGAATAGAGGAAGTTATTAACAGATCTGATGTTGATCTGTTCATGTTTTCTAAATCTTTCTTGTTTTTTTCTCATCCATCTGCTTGTGTAATCGCACAGTCTACAACAGGCTACACGATGATTCCGTCGCCTGTTTAACTGCGTTTCCACTGAAAATCCTTCTGTACATTTCACATCTCCACGAGTATTATTAGATATTACGTTATTGTTCAGCAGTTTTGAGTAAATAATCATACAGCGAACTCAGAGGTAAGTTCTTTTTGTGTTCATAGGTCAAAGTTTTTGCACTTATGTGGGTTGGGAGCTTTTTCAGACTATAAAAACTGCATTAACATGTGCATTGCACGGAAGGTCAGCTATAAGGCGATCTCCATTGCACAAAGCATTTCATAAACTTTGCACCCCCTTAATTCCACCTATTACCCCTGTAACAGTAACTAATCATTTCTTTAGGAGACTCAAGAGTTTGTTTCCTGTTGCATTTGCAAAGGACGGTTAATTGTTGTCGCTACATAAATTATGGTCAGAGGCCTCTACACTAGGGCTTGTCGGAAAAACCGCTGTAATAATTTACATGTAATTCATATCTTTTAGCTTAAGTAGTTACTGTAATATAAAAAGAAGGCAACAGTGTCTTTCGTACTTAATAGCATCTCTACGGTGCTTGCATAGTACACTTGTCCATCCAGACGATATAAACACCATCTCATACTTTAGCTAAAAAATATGTCGACAATGCCCCAGCTGCACTGACCTGCGCGGGTGCGTAACTTCAAATTTTCAAAGACAAGGCCACGCTGGGACGACAATATGCTTACATTCCGACGTGAAAAGTTCTTTTCATGATTTATAGTCAATTCTGAAAACAAAGCGAAAGGAAAAGGCCTAGTATAGGGGGGTAAATGGGGTCTCTCGTCTGCAGAAAAGTGATAGCCACATATGAACAAAACTACATAAATATCTGACCAAAGAAGAGAGGATAAAAGACATAGATTAATGCTGGCACAAAAAATTTGAACTGAGTATAAAGCTAACAAAAAAGTGGTAAATTTACAGGAATGAGACAAGAAAAAATCAAATCCACACAATAAAAAAGTACGAGATACCTTGTTATTGAAGATGTAGTTTACATGCCACATAGGGCACAGTCTGTAGTCTTTTACGATTTTGCGTATTTTATCAGGCAGGGAACGGTAAAAAAAGAGGGAAACACAAGGCCTCGATCTCTGATACATTGCTGCAGCAGTAAAACATTTAAAACGTCAATATTTCGCGCCTCAATGCATACACTTTCACTGTACTGGGGAAAGAGGGCACCCATATGCCAACCGCATGCGCATCTTCGAATCTTTCCAGATTTCGTGTGCTCGTAGGAATATATGTAAATGAACAGAAGACGAAATGTCTAAACCTGCGCTTTCAGTAACAGATTACTTAGCACAGTTCATTAAGCGCTAAGTGATGGACGCCTTACAATATACGAGGGGCGTTCACAAAGTAATGGATTTTTTTAAGCAGGTTGATTTTATTCAGTATTCCATTGCACCACATTATTTCTCACTCTTTTGGCTACAAAACTCTAGTTGTCAATATAATCTCCGTTCAATGCGATGTCCCTACGCCACCTTACTGGGAGGGCCTGTAAGCCCGCATGCTACCACTCTACTGGTCGACGTCGGAACCGATGTCTTCCTGCATCAATAACCTCGCCATCATCCTCGTACTGCTTCCCGCGGAGATTATCCTTCACTGGGCCAAACAGATGGAAGTTGCTCTTCACGGTCTTCTGTTAGGCGGTGAGCAACCCAAGCGAGTGCACACACTTTTGAATGGCTCTGAGCACTATGGGACTTAACAGCTGTGGTCATCAATCCCCTAGAACTTAGAACTACTTAAACCTAACTAACCTAAGAACATCACACACATGCATGCCCGAAGCAGGATTCGAACCTGCGACCGTAGCAGTCGCGCGGTTCCGGACTGAGCGCCTAGAACCGCGAGACCACCGCGGCCGGCCCCACACTTTTGAGTACTCCAGTTGGTAGACTTGTGTATCAGCACTGCCGACTGGGGCGTCTAGTTGAGCAGCAAAGTATTCGATTGTGATTCTTCAATCATCTCGAATGAGAGTGTCCGCATGCTCCAACATTGGACGAGTCAGCTGGTTCCGGCCGACCAGTACGCGGGAGATCGGATAGGTCTGCGCGATGTTGTTGCAAGATGACAGACGCCTCTCCCAATGGCTCACTGTGCTTTTGTTTACTGCACTTCCGTTACAAACGCCATTTTGAAGGCTACAATAGCGCCTCTACATATCGGAACTTGATGAAACGGCAGAGACTGAAGCGGGAATATTCCACGATGTCCCGCAACGAATTATGCATTTTTTCAACCGAAATTGGCGGAGGAAAAAAGTGTTGCATTACGTATTGAAGGCCCCTCAAAATGAAATTAATAATAGACAACGTTGATGAGTAATGATTTTTTCTTCCTGTCTCGAGACCGTATCTTCTTGCGGCTAATGACTCTTCCGTTCTCCCATTGCCTCCACAACTGTCATCACAATGGCAAATATTTCTTCAATGACCCAATTATAATCTTCCTTTACTCATTCTCTTTTTTGCTGAAGCAGACCCATACGGAGAAGACTAAAGTGTGAAAATTTTTAAATTATTTACTAAGTGGTATTTTTAATTAGTAGTGTACATAATTTTAAGCAACATAGTTTTAAAGTAACATTTTTAAAAACAACTAATTGTATGAAGCAGTATCAGTAAGCTAAAAAAGTTTACCACTTTACCTATGTACGGTCCACTGTGAAAGTCAAAGGTAGACATTCAGATTACACGTGATTACAATAAGTATTTAGTTATGAAGAAGTTTATGAAACACATGAAAAATTCGATCACGTGAAAGCACACATAAAATCAAGTAAAGTAGTATTTTGAGATGATAGTGCGGTTTACCATACCCTTAAGATGCTCTCTCTGGTCCTTCGATCTGTAGCAACAATAGCACCAAAGGTTCTTCTGTATCCACATGTCATATTGGTGTCAGCACCAACAGCAGCTACAGGAACGAAAGCAGAGTGCAGAATTTTCTGCATTCTGACAACAAAATGAGCCGTTGCGATTGAACCTGCATGATTGAATTACATGGTTACGACATTTAAAGCGGAAGAAATATAAAATGTACTCGGGGAAGGTCGGTTAGTATCGGACAGCGTACTGTATGGGATAAGAATTGTTTCTAAACTCTAGCACTAGGGAAAGCATCTGTCGCGCCTTTGCTTTGTGAACTACGGAGGAACAACACTGTTAAAGGATTTTTAATCAAAAGTACAATGCGCTACTGTGTGGCAACAATGTTCAAGGATATTGAATCAAAAGAACTATGTCTTACAAAATGGCAACAAGTTATTTGTTTCTAGCGAGTTTTTCGGTGCACGAACTAACTTCAAATAATTGTATTTTGTTTTTAAGTAAGAAATATTATATTTTATTGTATTATTACAACTTTACTGTTTATTGTTGGTAGAACAATGTCTAGCCCAAGTAATAACAACAGGAATGTTAAACTGCCACAGTTTTTTGTTTTGTTTTTTAATAAGCACATAAGAAGAAGTCACGACATGGGTGACAGATTTAAAACCTTTTCTGGAAAATAAGGTGGTGGCCATGAAACCTGTGTTAGGAGCGAACAATTTTTTTCCAATAGCAATGAGTGATGAACACGAAATAACATTGCACAATCAACGGAACCAATGATACGCTTGAGGGGGTCGGGCCCATGACAGTTCTAGCCATAAGGAGCTAAATAGTCTATATTATAATGTGAAAATGTTAAACTAAATTTGATTTTGATCTATCCTATTCAGAATGTTAAGATGAGAACTCGACTATGAATTTTCTCTTGTTAGAGTCAACTTTCTCCCGAAGTGGAAACTTAGAACTGAAACACATAGTTTGCACTTACGACAATTTAATGTTTACAGACATTTATGGTCCAATCAAAACTTTATGATAACAAAAATGATGTTTTTACACGTTAAAGTTTCATATCCGATACTGCCCTCCAAAAATTTAAACGATCAAGTTGCAAAGACTGGAAAAATGTAAAAAAAGACGAACTTGTATTTTTAGGTCATTGAGTTTTATATCTCTATTAGGCAGGAAGAATTTTCCAGTGTGAAAAAATGTTCCCAAGGAATCATCAGATTTTTTTTTTCAAAAAATCTTACGTGTCTGCAACTATCAGACCTACCTCTAATTCGAAAATCTCGTATCGTTACCAAGAAAGTATCGCTCTTACCATGAGCTGCAGCATTCAAATCTTGATTTACTATGAAAACACACGTAGAAAGGTAATACTGGTGAACAGCAGCTGTAATTGCCGCTTTGGAATACACGTCATGATAGTATCCACGCAAACAAAGACTTCGTGCTACGATTTGTAATAAATATGCCAGACAAACGAAACGCATAGGTCTAGACATTTGAGCAGTAAGATAGTCCTCACTGTCAGAGCCCGAGTACACACAGCGCACGCTGAAGTTCATCCTACGTCAGAATACTGTATCTATATTCGCTCGCTGTGATTAATGAGATGTAGCAGATAGAGCAGAAACAATCTGTCAGCAGAGAACAACACAGATAAATTGTCACGGCCATTCCTTTTACAGGCTACTGTTATTCACAGAAAATTTTCTCACTCAATCGGCTTATCTTTCCTATCACACAGTCCAACTGAATTTCAATTCTTCTTGCACTTACCTTCTGTTCTCCCCTCTGTAGTCGGTGTAAGGGCTTCGATTATTGATTGGAGGCATAATGAAACTCATTTCCTTAATGCGTTATACATCAGATAATTTCAGACCGAGTTGGACACAGCGTTTTGCTACGCATTCCTCCGAGGGTTTGTCCCGTGTTTCTGTCAAAGATTAAAAATTACGTAAGTTTACCCGTGGGAAAATTGCGGCATGCAGTGAAAAGAAATGTAGATTCCAAGTGCGTGCTACAGAATCAATTGATGTCCACTAATATCACACAGATCTAAAAGCGTTTTTAGACTCTATGTGTCATACTCCAAACTATACTTATAAGGCTCGATAGCTATGTTTCAGTTTACAAATCTTTGTGTCCTGGATTCCATCATGATCCATCCTAGGACTTTTTTCTGTCCCTTATCGTTTCCTATAAGTTCGGCAGTGATTTATATATGTGAAGCATTTCAAGTTGCAGAGTGATTTGGAGTCCACGTAAGGCACTGTAAGTCCCCCTTACAGTGTAACAGCCTTTCTGGGGATAAAGTAAACGTCTTTACGAAATATTAATTTTGTCAGTGGTAGTTGAAACAGATGTTCTTGAAATATGGTAGGTGTAGCTCAGTTTGTTCAAAATAATGACACTGACGAGAATTATCTTCATGTCGTTCCTTCGCTACAGCTGAAGTTTCCTGCTAAGTTTTTTACGTCAAAACGGGCCAGAGAACACCACGGTTCTCAAATGACGTGAAAAGTCAGTTATTGTTTCAGCTGTACAGTTTATTACGTTACACCGTGTTGCGTAAGATCTTACATCATACTGGGCCTCCCTCACCATTTCTCGCGGGTCTTATATACTCTCGCTAACAATTGATTTATTGTTGAGTATAACGAATTCACTAATTACGATTAGAGAAGTTGTTGATAACTACAAAAGTGTTATCATCCGGTTGTTACAATTAAAATGTCTGGAATGTGATATAAAGACGATTATTTATCACTGATTTTTATGAAAAAATAAGTGAAATGACGCGAATAAACAATGCTGATTACTTTTTTGTGAATTATGTTGAAAATACCATGCTTCCTGTTTCAAATATGAACACGTTATCCTTCAGTGTGAACAGAATTTCAATATATGATACAGCAGCCCAAATAAACACTTTATTTACATTGCTAATCTGGTTTCGTTCTACAAATTACATTAATTACGAGGTAACTAGATGTCGTTATGTTAGCCAAGCCGATAGTACAACAAACAGAATTGTTACAGATTTCAAGTATTACAATTACAGTATATTTGGGATCTCTTTTGTTACTCGACAGTTGGTAAATGAAAATCCCTAAATGAATCGACAAAACATGTACCCCCTAATGGAGGGACGTAATATTAGACAGTACTTCGACATGTAGTTGCTGAAAATTACGTTACAGAGCTGAAAAAGCGAAATTACGTTTATGGGTTCACCTAATGACATAACAGTTACTTATGCAACCACAATTAGCTTCGAAATCGTAGGAAAAATAAGCCCTACAACTGGATGGATAAGTCAGTTCAAAGGCCGTAGAAAAGACGAGTGCATACCACCTCCCATAGCGAGAAGCGCTATTTTTTTCATGTCAAAGTAGCTTTTCGACCACATTACCTTTAATCAACAAGTGAGGGATTAACAACTAATAAAGCTTCGTTTCCGCATAGCGTGCATCAAGCCGTGTTCACAGAAAACGTGGTTTGCCATGTCTGTAGTAGATTCTTAGTATTAGTGATACAATAATTATTAATGACCCCATAACATATGAAATCTGTGCATTAATACAGCGTTTGTTGAAAACAATCAGCTGTCGTATCGTCACCTTGGTGTTGTCTAAGCACAATATAAAAATATAGACCTATGAGTCTCCTCTCCATACTGTAAAAGATGTTCACTAAAATTATCAGATACGGCACGGAAAGAAAATACATTTAAATCAGGCTTTATATATTTTAATCTGGGATAATACGTAAAGACTGAAACTTCTTTATTAAATATTTTACTTAAACTCCTGAGTGAAATTGAATGCAAGTGAACCTACTTTCTTTTTACTTATTCTTATCATGCGAACACTGACCCACAATATTCTAGCGCAACGCAATCTACCTGCTCAAAAAAAGGGATAACCTGACTTCAAATAATTAATTCAAAAGAATGGCCCTGACTAAAAAGAATTCTTAACAATAAACTATACATTTCATTAAGCACTTACCTCACAAAAATCTTCATTACGCGAACTACTGCAGTACAGTGGGCGTCAATAAAGCTAAATAAAAGATTTGAACTAGTAAAACCACTAACTACTAATAGGCATGTGGTTAGCAAAGGGAAGATTTTGTTGCAAACCAAATAATGTATTTTTTGCCTTAAGGGGCTCCGGAACGCCCTGTACTTGCGATGTTAAAATAACGCTTATAAATTACATCTTTCCTCACAAAGTATTTGAGGTATGAAGTTGAATTTTTTACAGATTATTTATTGGAATATGGGCTACAACTTAACACAGGGATTTTACAAAATTTTAGTTCAGTTATTAAAGATGTTTTTTTTCAATTGTAATGAAAATTCACAACATTTTTTTTGTAATTTTTTATTTATATATTCAAAAATATACAGTTTTTTGGAAAAGGCTGTGTTAAATTATGAAGAAGGTACTGTGTAACATTTGCTGAAAGTTTGAAACAAATATGTTTGGAAGATCCTTAGAAAACATGTAATTAGTATGAGAAAATAAAAGTTTTGGGAATCGAGTGACAAAGATTGGATTAGCTTTTTAGTGCATTCCAGGTCCATAGGATGGATTTTCTTCATCCTCTGCAAACTCCTCCTCCAGCTTCCTCTTGTTCCTCCTCCTGTTTACTCTTGCTTGTATTTCTAGACTTTTTACAGCCCTGTCTGCAGCCCGAAGGCGTTCCTTGTCTAAAGCAAGCATCGCTCGTTGTTGTGTTCGTAGATTTTGCTACCATTTTCTTCAGTTGCAGTTACTGCAACACTGTTCCAAAAGGTGGTCATGTATGAACACTTATCACATTTCAGTTGTATTTCACTAGCAAGTCCTACGTGCTTTATTATGGAGAGTTCCAGACCAATTTCACTACAATGAATACATCTTACACAGTTTGAAAAAATTCCTTTGAGAACCAACATATCAAATATTTGATTCACATCCGACTCGCCCATAAAACATTCATAGTTTTCACTCATTGAACCAAGCTTCTTCTGTGAAGTATTTTCTTTCCCACTTTGACTGCTATGGGCAGGTGTACTTGAGAGGTTAGGTTCACTCACTTGGTTATCGTCTTTATTGTTTACAGTAATAACACATACCTTTGGCTTTCCAACATTTCTCCTTTTCTTAAAAGCCTTCAGAGGATTTCTAATAACTTTACTTTTACTCATTATTATACTTCAACAAAGCAGAGACTCAAGAAACAGAATTAATTACGAATATTTTCGAGATAACGACAGAGTAAATAAACATGAAACAATCGACAATCACACCAGCGATATATATTGAACCATCACAGATTAGCCATAACACATACATTATCTCACATCACTAAAATGTACCTGATGAACACGGACGTTAATAATAACACCATTTGACAGCAGTTTAACAGCGCCACAGTGGGTCACGCCCATGTAGAACACATTTCAAAAAAAATTTTAAAATAGTTGTAGTCTTCGGAATTGAATAAAGTGTATATGTATTAAAAGGTAATAGTCTGCAGATTAAGAAAACGTAAAAAAGTAAAAATTGAACTTTTCATGATTTTGAGCCTTTCCGGAGCCCCTTAATAATGTGACATCCAGTTCAGACACAAACATAAATCATTATTGACATCCAGTACGAAGGTATATAATCATGAATAATATTCAATCTCCAAGTCTAACGTGTACAGATCGTTAGCCTAGGCTAACACTTCAGACCTCTACCCTCCATCATGGCTAACTTCTCACATCTAACATCCATCACTGCTGATCATTCACCAGTAACTGCCCAACACTACTTCCATCACTGCTGACGACTGTTCCAACTGCCCAACACTACTAGCGAATAACTTTCAACAACGAGTCCGACCAGCCACAGAGTGTCTTACAAATAAAGCGCAGTCAGAGATCCAATGCAAAGCGCTACACAGCGCCGCCAACACAGAAGCAGCCCATTTACATAGCCCCCCTGCTCCCCACAAAAAATTTATTAATTATTTTGGGCAGTGGCCAGGATCAATTTCCTAATTTTTTTAAATTAAAAATATCAAATAGATCAAATTCACACAATTATTAATGCACTGTTGGTCAAAAGCAAATATTGTCCTCACAGTCCCTAAAGACAGTGATAATCATATATCAGAGTAGTAGTCTATGACAGTTTTATGCACAAAGTCTGAGCAGTAAAAGAAAATGCGCACGCAAGTAGTGGATCTCCATGCAGTCTTGAAGGAATGTTGTCCTCCCAAAGGAAATACAGTGCTGACTCTTAACATGAATATTGGTAATGGGCCACAACAGAGCAAACCCACAGCAGAATCACAAAGTCTTGAATAATATTGGTAGAATTAGTAGGTCACCACAGAGCAGACCCACTGCATTTCTTGTAGATACTATGGTAGTAGTGGGCCACCAAGTGTGCAGACACACTGTAGTCCTTGTAGAGATGGCCAGCAGCCATACATTGCGACTGTGCGGTTGCACAATCACAATTGAAGCGTTTTTTCGGATAATAAAGCAAGTCTATAGACCACCACTTGTGCACTCACTAATTTTTTTGCTATGTCCTTAGAACCAGCAATGCTGTTAACCAGTCCCTTGTGGATTATCAACACACATCCAAACACTAACACAATCCTTTAGCCTCTGAGATTTTACACATACAGTACGACCAACAGAAATGTGTGCAGTAAATTGAATCCCTACTATTTTCTTAATTTGAAGTGCTGGTGTCCATACAATTTACAATTTTACAGCATAAGAGTACAATTACAAAGGTACAGAAAACATCATTGAAGAACATGATAATACACATAACATTTGTAGTAATACAAGCTTTACAAAGGAATATAAATAAGCATATACATGAGTATTCCAGGAATTTTGACATAAGTAAATAAATGAAACATGAGAATATTCATTGAAATATTAACTTGACTCATGGGCATTAAAAGAAAACAGAACAGAATAAATAATGTCTAAACATCTTTCCAAAGTAAAGAATATATTAGACTTGAGGTTAACAGTATTGCTCATTATAGTAAACGCAGATTAGTACTAGAAGAGAAAATTCAATTAATCTTATCAGGTAAATACACAGAGACAGGGAGAACACAGATACACAAGGGTACACATAACCACATAGCAGAACAACACAAAAGGAAAGGACAGAGTTTGTTTTCTGTGTAACATTTGGTACTGCAGTCCAACCAAAACTTCATTCCACAGATCTTCCCACTTATTTCAACATTTGTTCCCACAAAATAATCCTATCTAAGCATGCTTTCTGTATTTTCCATTATCTTACCTCAACATTTATTTTCCATTATCTTACCTCATCATTTATTTTCCATGATCTTACCTCATCATTTGTTTTCAAGAAACAAACCTGTTGTCCCTAAACGCTACTTCCATCTGTTCATCTGCGCTTTCCAAATTAATTATTCCTCAATATACAATACTCTTTTGGCCAAACCTTTCTTTATAGCTTCTGAATACATTTCTTCCCAATTCATCTCATTCTCTTATATCGCCTACCCAGCTAACTTAAATATACTGAGCTCAGATACATAAACTAGAGAACGAGGCAATGCAGCAGCACAAAACAATTAACACAAAAAGCAATGACAAAAAATGCAAATTGGCAAAGCAAGCAGCAGTATACCTAAATTAGCAAAGCAAATGCAACATTACAACAAATATAAGGCAACTGGTAACTGGCTTATCATAGTAGTACAAAGTAACAATCAGTAGGACAATACCTGGCAAATAGTAGCAGCAAATGCAATAACTTATACCTAAACATGACGAAGCACAAGCAGAAAAAATATTACATTAAAGATAGCAATGCAGATAAGAGAATGTCTGTTTACATCTTAATGGCTATGTCACATTTTAACACTAAAGTGATGCACCACAACAACCTATTCTACCAAAAAATTACCAAGTTCTTGAAAAGGAAATTATGTATACAGTTTCTGTTATCAATCACTTCTTCTTCTGATGCTTCTTTCGTTTCCTAGTGCTCCTTTTTTTAAGAATTTAGATCATAAAATTATTATTTAATAGATCTGTAGACAGAAAGTGTGTACATCAGTATATGTATTAAATTTTATTTTATAAAACCAATGCTACAGCGCAACTAGAAACTAGATATCATATAAAATAAACAAATATGTACAAGGCAAAGCATGAAAATAGCCATATAGCATTTCATAAGTCAGTAAAAGTTCTCTCAGTTCTCATAGAAAGACACTTGTCATAATCAGGTGTGTAGACGTAAAAATATTTCTCATCACTTCATAAGCATTTCAGTAAATAGCACAAAGTACGAGCTCCACGGTGTAATCATATGTTTCCAAGTAGTAGCGTGTCATGTTTGTGATGCGTTCTGTAAAGAAATGTCAATAATGAGGTCAACATTCTCTCTTTTCTACAACCATGTAAGCGCTTGCGTAAGTGCAGGTAGCTTCAAAGAGGCTAAAGCAGCACAAGGAAAGTTAAAAGTCCACACAACAATAAGTATATTTCAATGCAAGTAGTGTGCAGCCCAGTGCAGCGTGACATCAAGGTCACATACACACTTTACCGAAATATTTATGACAGGAGTCTCCACAACAATGACAGCTTGAGACCAATAAAACATTTCACAGGTTGAAAATTTGCATTAGAAGTGTATAGAAACGAAATCTCATGAATAACAGTGTCCAAAAGTTTCTGTCGGCATTGTGATACTCACATTCACATATATATACACATCTCATAACTCTTCAAGTACGATTCTATAATAACATCTCATAACAGATCAGTCACATCTCGAAATCGACGTAGCTTCCTTCAGTAATCTCAAAACCTCTAAAAAAATTCTCTCTGCTCACTTCAATAGAGTCAACTACCTCAAACGTACTTAAAAATCATGATCCCATACAAAATACATCACTCAAATCTCTCGTAGTATCACAGTGGTTCCTAAAGTAAATGTGAAAAGTTCCCAAAACGTAGACAAAGTACAATTTTATAAGTGTGAAGTAATCTAACTGTGTAATTACGTAAATATGTGTCACTGACGTAGTAAAAAAATGTTTGTCTCTCCCAGTTAAATGACCAGATAGCTGCGTAATTCTATGTTAGAGAAATATGGTACCGATGTCTAAAGTTGTATAAGCAAATACCATATTAGCTAGGGCTTCTTGCGCTTGCCATACACATGCTACACAAAGCAAGTGTGTATCCCCCTGAGGATTAATCTAATTATACCCTCAGAAGTTACAGATAACAACAACGGAATGAAATGTATCACCGAAAATTTTCTCTGTATCGTAGTAGTTCTAAAATATTTCTAAAAATATTCCAAGCACGAAAGATAATCACTCAAATGCGTGTCATGTAGCGCTAAACTGTGGGTCTTGCTGTAAGATAATTTCTGTCATTGGCTAACAGTAAAAATGTGCCAAGTGTCGTAGTTGTCGTCCTCCGTAAGCAAAGTTCTGCAGAATTCAATGTACTTACCTCGTCATAAAAAAAAGTTAAATGCTATGCGTATAGATATAGTAGTTATTACGTACATTACTGTGACCAAGAAAGTACTGCACTGTAACGTATTGTTGTGTTACAAAAAATACCAATCTCATTGTAGCTATGTCACAAAAGTCATTATCAAAATATGCTTTACTTTTCAGAAGAATGCAGAAAAACTGTGCAGACATAAAACAAATACAGCGCAAAAATAATAATGAAAACTGTATCACTCATCAGGGGCGTCGTAGTATAATCGTGTAGCCGTCAAACAAACCGAATACTCTATCATCCGTAATCTCTCAGAAAGTACTTTAAATAAAATATGTCTTTTCAAGTAAACCAATACACTGCAGTAAAGCCTCATTATCAGTATATGTTCCAAGAATATGGACTTTTACTCGTGACGTAATCGTGCAACTAACAAGCAAAATATACACACACTGAGACTGTATCGTCTGTTCCCTATAAAATGCACTCGTAAAATTACTGTCTTACTAAGTTCCATAGGCTCTTGACTAGATAGTTGACTTCAAAACATTGTTGCATGTTAAGAGTTTTTAAGTGTGAAAAGCCTAATAATAACGTGAAGTAAACAATTTTATAGCAAAGACTAAGTTAGAAAACAAATTATCTCTGAATAAACGGTTTTACATGAGAAATGTGGTGTAGTCCTTTACTTTTCTTAGTAAGCAGAGATTCACCTTCAATACAATTATCATGCGGTATACGTCGGATCTTATAAGGTCCATTGTAAATCAGAAAGAATTTGTGACTCAAATGTTTCTTCTTATGTGACAATGAATGCGCTTTAATGAGTACTCTCTGACCAATAAGTAGTTCCTTTGCATTTGTCTTACTGTGTAATTTTCTCCTTTTGTCTGCAGCAGAATTTATATGTTTAATAGCCAAATCAATTATGTCTTTATGTCGAAGTTTACGTGCATTCAGAAAAGGTACAATCTCTCTGATTCTGTTCAGTGGTTCTCATTCTTCAGTACAAGAGTAGGCGGTAAAGCAGTGGAGTCATGAGGCATTTCATCAGCACGTTTTGAATAAACGTAAATATCTGTCCCAATACTGATGCTTCCTGTGACAATAAAGTGCAAAGCTTATTGATTTCTTTCATAATCCGTTCAGACGGGTTACAATGTGGTGAGTACAATGAAATAAAAACAGGTTTGATTTTACGATTCTGAAGCATGCGTGACCAAACAGCAGATCTGAATTGTGGTCCGTTATCTGAAATAACTTTCGCAACGTGTCCAACTACACGTGAGAAATTTTTAACAAAGGCGTTGGATACAAACCGTCCAGTGGCTTTGCGTAACGGTGTTAAAGGAACAAATTTTGAAGTAAGTTCAACAGCGACTAGAACGTACGAAAATCCATTCGATGTTTTGACTGGGGGTCCCAGAAGATCAACAGCAGTAAATTCTTTTAATCTAGTAGGAATGATAGGAAACAATGGAGCACGATGTGAGATGGTAGCATTTTGACAAAGTTTACAAATAGACAAGACTCTCCTAATTCTCTTTTCCATATTGTTAAAATAACAAGTCATTCTAAGAATATGATTACATTTTCGTGGACCAAAGTGCGCGTAGCTGAAATGAATGTACCTGATGAGTTTATTAACAAAATCGTCAGGAATTCAAAGTACCCATAACTTATCATCAACAGTGCAACGTTTGAAGAGCATGTTGTTTCTAATCAGATAATAATGACGAATCTGCGTGTGTGTCTTTTCATGCAATTTACTTTTGATATCTTTCCAAATCGGATCTTTGTCTTGTTCATAAGCAATGTCCTTTAAAGATGCACTGATGAAGTTTTCAAAGGCTACTTTTTGAATGTAAAGAATACTGAAATTTTTTTCAATGTTAGCTTCTCTCTTTCTTTTCTCAAGGCCATCCGGTGTACGTGACAGTGCGTCCACAACATTGTTTTCCTTGCCGGGAATGTAGACTATTGTGAAGTGGATTTCTTGCAGAAACAATGCCCAACGTTTTGACCTGTCATTATTTAATTTTGATGAATAAGGAATTGTAATGCACGATGATCACTATAAGCTTTTACGTGTTTGTCAGAAAGAAAGAAACGAAACTTGTGAAATGCCCAAACGATAGCCAAAGCTTCTAGTCCAGTGACGGAATAATTTTTTTTCAGATTTTATGAGCAGGCGGCTATCAAAAACGATGGTTTTCTAAACAGAAATGCTATTTTCTATGACTTCTTGAAATAAATGGGCACCAAGACCAACTTTTGAGGAATCCATGCTAAGACAGAAATCTTGTGACAGATCTCGGTGTGCTAATATTAGCTCGTTAAGTAGCCCTTCTTTCAAAGAATCAAATTCCAACTGTGTCTCTTCGCCCCAGTTGCAAATAATATTTTTCCCAGTGAGAGAACAAAGTTTTGGTATTACTAGAATTTGCATATTCAAAAAACGACGATAAATATTCATGAGGCCTAGAAAACTGCGGACTTGTTTTTTTGTGGATGGAACTGGAATGGCTCTGCTTCTAACTTTTCAGGATCCGGCTGAATGCCTTCAGAAGAAATAATGTGTCCCAAAAGATTCACCTTTGTCCTACCGAATTCAGACTTTTCCAAGTTAACTGTGATTCCAGAGTC
This sequence comes from Schistocerca americana, assembly GCF_021461395.2. NCBI lineage: Eukaryota > Metazoa > Arthropoda > Insecta > Orthoptera > Acrididae > Schistocerca > Schistocerca americana. The sequence goes on along the minus strand of NC_060125.1, from coordinate 450,905,954 downwards.
TGCAAAAATACATAGCACACTGTTGAGGATAAGATTATGTTGTTCCCAAGAGGCTTCTGCTATTAAAATATCGTCGACGTATAATGTGACGAGACGTTTTAAGAACTCAGGTAATATGGAATTTAGCCCACGAATGAATGCTGCCGAAGAAATGTTCAAACCAAAAGGGAGTTTCCGAAATTGATAACAAACGCCGAAACAAAGAAAAGCTGTGTATTTTCTACACTTTAGATGAATTTCAGTCTGATAGAAGCTGGATCTAAGATCAATAGAAGACAATACTTTTACACCATTGAAATTTTGAAGTAGTTCTTCCAACGTTTGCGGCCTGTCTGTTTCAGGAATGATGATGGTATTTATTTGTCTCGAATCTAATACAAGCCTGATCGATCCGTTTTTCTTCTCAACAACATGTAATGGATTATTGTTATGAGCTTACTGCAGGCTCAATAATGCCCTCGTCAAGTATAGATTGTATTTCCGTTCTAACACGGACCCTATAATGTACCGAAATTACGGAAGGTCTGACGCAAAATATAGTATGCTCATTAAGACGAAATTCGTATTGAAATCCTTTAATTGTTCCTGTTTTGTGAGTAAAAACTGTGAACTCTGCTTCTAAAATGTCAAAAAGGTCCTGTCTATCAGTGTCATTACAGTTTTAAATTGTTTGAATTTAATTCTGAATTAAAACGTTAGTATCTAATACGTCATTAATATCATCCCTGTCAATACATGCAAAGTGACTATTAGCGTCGAGTTCCGTCGAAAGTTCCGAACTGTGGTCTAACAAGAGGTAAAGCCGATTGATTTCCTCGTCATGGTTTGAAAGCCAATCTCTAAATTTCAAAGCTGTTGACTTGCCTTCTTTCTCTAAACTTGTTTCAGCGTCGTGAAAATTTAAAACTGCTTTATATTCATTCAAAAGTCTACACACAATATAATTTCCATCGACAATAATGGAACAATAAGAAAATTCATGTTAAATCTGTGGCTTTGACAACAGAATTCTAAGTTGGTCTGTTGGTGTACATCTACACTTTTTCCAAAATCTGCACTTTGTAATTCAATATTACGTAAAGGAAGTGTAGGGCAATTGTTCAACTCGTTGCATTTACTAAAAGCTGTTTCACTAATTACTGAAATAAGACTGTCAGACTCAAGTACAGCCATAAATTTTATATCATTTGGTGTGATGTCAATTACAAGATATGCAATGTTATTCTGTTTTACGTCATGTTCCTGGAGTAAGATGTCCCTAATGGCTTCCATTTTTACGTAATTAAAAGTCACGGCAACTACGTCGTCAGCTTCATACGTACGTTTCGTGGCTACCAGTGTTGTGAGTCATTGTCTATTATATTTTTGTTGTCGCGTGTCGTTACTGGGATTTGGAGATCTAACTTCTACAATTTCAACTTGTCGAGAGGGCCCTGTCCTGTTTCAATCCCGCCAGGTCTGATTAAATTCATGTCTGTCGTCACGATTATATCGTCTGTCGTCATCTCGGTAGTTTATGTAGTTTCGGTCTTGTTGGTTAAGTGACGGAGGATTTCTCCCTGAATCATAACTGCGAGGTGGACCGTTGCATCTGAAGTTATTCTGTCTCCCCTGATAATAATTATTCTGGTTCCCATATTGTCTGTTTCTACAATTGTCTCTGTCATAATCATTACCACGGAGAGGTGATCTTTCCCTGTAACTATTGTTATTCTGCCAACGGTTGTCATACGGGTGGTGTCTATTTTGATCACGATTTGCGCTGTAAAAGTAGTCTTGTCGTGTCCGGTTATTACTTCTGTCGTCACGGAATTGTGACGGATGTGACCTGTAATTGGTGTTTTCCTGTTTTCACACCCCGCAACAGTCTTTGTCGATTTCCAGTTCTTGTAAAAGTCCCTGAAAATCCTCAAAGTCATCTTTGCAACGTCCTGCCAAAATAACATGTCTCAAATGTTCAGGCAATTTAATTAAGCAAATATGAATGAGTTCTGATGGGCTGTATGGGTTTGACAACTACTTATTTTTGTGCAACATATCTTCGAAATATTTTACAGGGCTAGAAAATTCAGATTGTTCGAAATGTTTCATCATCCTGAGTAGCCTCTGACCAATATGCTGAGAGGAAGGCATAATAGAAATCTCCTTCACTGTGACAGTCACGAATAGCCAAACGCATTCTTACTGCTGGTTCATTTTCTAGATAGCCACACATGAATTCAAATCTGTGCTCTAATGACCAATTGGGAGAAAAACAATGAGCAAACTGATGAAGCCAAGCTTGTGGATGTATATCATTACCGGAATTCTTGAATGTTTTAAATTTACGCGTTGTGATGAAGAGCTTATAGTCAAAATCGTCGTGTCGGCGAATTGCAAATCGGTCATTGTTACGTCGTGTCGGTGGTTTCGTCTCAAGATTCGGTGCACCTTGCCAATTCCTATCAAAATTTCCAAAATACCCTGTGTTGTTACTTTGTGACTTTTCCTTATTTCTGAATCCCTCTTCCCGTGTCGGAGTGCGAATGTCCTCTGAAATATGTAATTCTTGTATTACCTGTGCCAACTAATCTTGTACTTCCCACATTTGTCTTTTGTATTGTGTATGGATTTGATTCTGATTTTGATTGAATTTCCTAATTTGTTCGTACTCTTCTGTGTCAGTAAAGCTAAGGTCTTGTATCATTCAGATCATCATCTACCCTCGTAGATAAATAAGTTAGTTGGTCCGAAAGTTCGACTACTTTTTTCCGATAATGTACTGATCTCCTCTGTGTGGTTTTTTTAACCATGTTTTAAAGTGTCCATTTGTGTGGAAAGCATATCTTCTGTGTCCTTTAAGTTTTCCTGACTGTGAACAAGTTACGTGACCGTATCGGTAGACGCAACTGAATCAATTTTAGCCTGCAAGGTGTCGTGATTTTCGTGAACAGTAGTCTGCAGTTCTTTTACGGCTGCTTCATGATTGTGTAATGTGGTTTCATGTCGCGAAAAAATAGGCTGAAAATGCTCACAAATTTGCATTTTTACGTATTTACACACTTTTTAACATTTAGATTCGATTTTAAGGAACTCAGCAGTTAAACCTTCACGTGTTTGTTCAAGCGTTGTCTCTAACTTTTGAAGATTTTGTTCCATTGTGTCTAACTTTTGAAGCTGTTGTCCCATTTGGTGCATTAATTTTAATAACAATATATTAGTGTCTGGAACATTTTCCTTTGTGCTTTTCGGCAGTGCATTTGCACTAGCAACATTCGCATTTTGAAAAGCAGAGAATTAGTCTTGACATAATTGAGAAAATGGTAAGGACGCAGAACCTGTATCTACGGTATTTGCAAGATTCTGTTCTGTCATTTTGCATTCCTGAGGCGAGCTATTGCCGACCGATCGATCGACAATACTCCCCTGTTCACTAATTGTTTGACTGTCTACACCATTTTTTACTGCCTGGTCCATTTCCATATGCACAATTACCAAGTTATTTTGGACATTTGTCACTTCATTACTATGTGGTGCTAACACTGTCATTTTTCAATTTACTTTGGAGCCTCGTGTTGCGCTTTTCACACGCCATGATTGTCACAGAATTTCACACGATAACTCATAAAAACACAATTTGAAGAGAAAAAGTAAGAAAACACATTAAAAATAGCTTTAAAAATAATATCTAATTAATTGCAAACACGACTGCGAAATACTTGGTGCAACTTCACATGCATGCAACAACTGCTTTGCTCATTACAATATTGTACAACAATGAAAAACTACAACTACAAAGGTAATTCTCTACGCGCTAGCTAGCAATAACAATAATTAATTTCTAATCATGCACGAATTATTAAAAATACCAGAAAGATCAGAAGATTCCAGTGAGGTATCCTTGGCTACGGGTCGACAGACGAAAATTCCTTATTAAATATTTTACTTAAACTGCTGAGTGATATTGAATGCAAATGAACCTACTTTCTCTTTACCTATTTTTATCATGTTAACACTGACGCACAATATTCTAGCGCAACGCAATCTGACTGCTCAACAAAAGGGATAACCTGACTTCAAATAATTAATTCAAAAGAATGGCCCTGACTAAAAAGAATTCTTAGCAATAACCTATACATTTCATTAAGCACTTACCTAACAAAAATTTTCATTACGCAAACTACTGCAATACAGCGAGAGCCAATACTGCCAGCTAAATAAAAGAACACGGACGTCGAGGCCGATGGTCGGGAACATCACGTCGGATTTGCAGATCTTCTCAGGGAGTTGTTAGGCAACTCATGAAGAGTGAAAATGAAACATCAACGGAGCAGTATGAATGTTAAATCATAACGAAACTATTCTAGGCTGCCCCGAAATAAAGTTCTTGTTAACGCAATCATCAGAATGATTAGTTATTTATGGTACATAACATTAAAGTGAACCCTGTGCATGGGGGTCTTTTGTCTTATTTTTGCTTTTGTTGGTAAGCCTGCCTACTGGCCATAACCTATTGCATGATTTCCAAAAGTTTCGCTGTCTCTTTCAGTTTGTAAACTACTACACAGTTTACTGATATGATTCTATTTACGTAAACGTCCACTGCAAGCACTGAATAAGCGTCTCTGTGGTGAATTTTTATCATATTATTGTCAGCTGAAATTTTCAGAAGAGCCTTAGCTCCACAATTCTCACAGAATATCCACCAGGCAGTGACTGTCCATGGATTAACTTCATAACACTGCGTTAAGTTTTGCTTAGAAATGGTTTAAGTAACATCTGTGAAGTTTGCAGTATTCATATATGCACAAAGTATTTTTGTAATTTGTAATTGCATGTCCGTGTCTGACTTCGTACTTAACCTATTAGCCTGAGAACAGATAAAAGTATTCTTTTTAATCTATCAAATATACGTACTGATACTGAGGAAATCATTGTCTTACCTATGAACGATGAACCCTAGCATGTCCCTAAACTAAACGAAACATAAATGAGAAAAAAATCATCGCTTACGCGAAGAGATATGCACTCATGGGGGTAAGAAGAAATGTGTGACCTAACTATAGTTAAACATACATAGTTACATATGTACACTAGATAATTCACGGCCCATACTAAACATAGTACCATGACATTTAATCTATAAAATAAAGAAAAATGAGTAATCTCTTAACAACTGTGCATACTAAACATTTTCAGTCTTAAATTTACACAATGTAGAAGTATCAGCATATGTATAGTCACAAACAAGACAGTTTTGTGCCTTCTCTTAATACTAAAATAAATTACTTTAAATTTTCCTTTGGTCTCATGAAGACAAGAAGTCTGTTTACAACAGTTTTGTTCCGTAATTGGTCAGCTTAAACGGAGCGCCAGTCTCCCATTTGTAAGAGTAACGCTGATTGGCGGACTACTTCTGACGCAATGAGCCAGAGGAGTGAAGGAAAGACAGCGGATGATTTACCCTTTTGCTTTTTGCGTGGAGACGGGTGGTTGGTTCTGGTGACACTCTTGAAGCAGGAACACGTAGCGGGAGCGAGTGCGCTCGTGCGTGTACGCAGAGAGCGAGGAACAAAGTCTCTACTCAGTACTGCATTGAGAGAGCACCTCTGTCGAAAGCGAATCGGAATGATACTCTATATTGAGTTGCTTGCGATTAAGCGTTTGTTCACTGTATTGGTCGCGACACACAACGTGCAGTGTGAACACAGACAGAGTATTAGTTAGCGCCTGTGAGCGAACGTTGAGTGGCATCGCAGTGGGCTGGTTATCTGACAGGTGCACCACGCCATTACTTAGACTAGGGGCAGATAGGAGTCCTTGACTTCATCCAGGACAAGTGAGAGTTCGATTGGCGAAGGTTAATCCAGATAGAAAGAGATAGTTTTGTTATTTCGTGGCGGACGACTCAGACAGCAGTCGTCACAGCTACAGCGTAGGTGAGCCCCATCTTTCCTCCTTTAGGAATAACATACTTCATTCATGTCACTCCACTACATTTCTCACGCGACAGCCTCGACAGTACTTGGAAAAATTCAATCAGATAATTATTCAAGTTGAGTAGGTGCGGCTCTCAGCCATTCTGTTGAGTAAATAACATTCCTAAAGAAAAGGGATAAAAGAGCTTTCCCACACTTTGTATATGAAATTCATTAACAGGATTCCTATCCATAAGAGGTAACCTCCTATTCCGAAAATAACCCAGAAATTTGTCTATCAGTTTATAAATAAAAGTTGCACTTGATTTTCTCAGATTTTGCAATAAATAATAATTTCCATTCATTTAATGTTTTTCACACACTAACTAGCAATACTCCAGTACCCAAGTATCCCACTAGTTACGTGAGAAAATAGAATATTGTTGTGTCTTTTCCTTACAGCAGACGACTCCAGAAGATATTTATTGCTGAAAGTTTTTCAGGCATTATTGGTACCTTAGGAGCGTCTGTCAGACTTCTGTAGTAGTGTGGGGTGGAAATTGCTTCTTGCAGGAGCCAAAGGTTATTTGTCAGATCAATCCGTTATGCAACTCGTCAAAATGACACACACATACTGACAGAAAATGGCGACCCTGCCAGGATTGGTAAGATAGGTAGGTTACCAAGATAGGACAGTGTCAGAATAGGTGATACATGATAGGTAGGTACAGCAGGTCACAATCTTAGTAAATGAAAAAATAGGTATTACAGAAAGTTTGTTGATATTTATGCAATGTTAAGTTAAGCGAGAAGCAAACAATTGTAATTTTTTTGGGAAAAAGAAATTTAGTTAATTGACGAATAAAATTTTATGTTAGGGTGCATCATCACTTTGAAAAATTTTCTTTCATCTCTTAAAGAGTTATTTGCAAAGATTTAGGATTAGAATAGATACAAGTAGTGAGGAAAGCAGAATTGTAGTGAATAGGTCTTGTGTTATTGTGTTGGAAAATTTTTGTACTTTTACGATTTTTGGGTAGCTGTTAGGGCATAGGATTTTCAGGTGACAGGCACAGACGCAGAGTGACGCAGTATCAAATAAGTTAGAATTAAGAAGTAACATTTTTGCTCTCTTTGCAAGCGCACAGGTGGAGATTGGAGACTGTAGCAGAGCAGACAGAACAGTAGTCGGGAATTCACGACGTTGTTGTTGTTGGTTCAACCAACTGGTAAGTGGTCGTATAGTTTTGTAGATAGGGTTGTGGTGTGTTGAAAGAACTTCCATGTTAACGGGAGCATAAGCCAAAAGGTTACTTGATAGACAGCAAGTAGACAAGATGGGGGAGAATCGATCAGGTAAACAGCAAGTAAACGAGCTCGCTGAGAATAGGACAGACGGTGAACCAGAGAATAGGACAGTCGGTGAGCTGCAGAATCAGCAGGCTCAGGTAGATTTGGATGGAAGTGAGACAGATCAGACAGATGGGAATTGAAGGAACGAGAACACCGAATTTTAAGAATACGAAATTCCGTGAAGGGCACATTCTGAGCCAGAAATAGACAGCCCAGGCTGGAAATGGCAAAAATTAGCAGCGGAACGAGCTCAGGACACTCGTATGTTTGCTGCACATTCAGAGACAGAATACGCGTCAATACAGTCAATGAACCGGCAGTTAGTTAACGTTCAAAGAGAAGTAGACAGTGAGGAAGAGGAGTAAAATTAACAATACGTCGAACCTCTTGTACACATTCTAAATATGCCTCTGCAACAGGCACAGAATTCTGTGGAGTCTGTGGAGTTACGAGCGCCGTGAAAAGGTACCGTAACAGATGGAACTGTACCTGCAAACATAAGACATACACAACAGAGTGGGCAGTTTGCGGAGTTGTTTGCGCCACGAAATGGTTCAATAACAAACGCAACTAGACCTCAACAGGAACTAACACAAGGTCAGCAGCAATTATGCACTGACGTCGACAAAAAAGTGGAACGTTTTACGAAAAAGGGCACTCGAACAGCAATACAAATTTCGGAAGAACAAGCGATACAAAACAAGGTCGCAAAAGTTGCACTGAAAAAATATGATCAGCGGATCAGTAAAATAGAACTCAAAAACAAAGATTAGTTTGAAAAGCTTCGAACGGAGTTGATACAATCTATCGAAGAAAAGATCTAAACCGATTACACCTGTAGCGAAACAACTGATACACGTCAGGCATTAATTCAGTACACGAACACGCGCCGTCTAAGGAAGTTCAAGTAGAACAAAGACCAGAAGTAACATTCGCTTAGAAATCGAAACAGAAGGCCCCAATTAAAGTGACACATGGCACACAACCAGACACAATGTCTAGAAAAATGGGACACATACAGTCAGCCGATACCAATGGAAAGACAGGCGACTGAACCAGTAAAGCCGATGACACAATATAACAGTAGCACAGGTACAGTACAGCGAACGACGACAGTAGAGACAAATGAACACCACTTTTGTCCACCAATGTTACGATATGATGCGAATATGGGTCAGGAAATTGAGAATATGCAGACAGGCAATGGATTGCCAGAGAATGGGCAAGACAACACAAGTAGTGGCAGATTGAGTCTATGAATCAGCCACAACCAGGATTTATGAGTAGATACGATACAGATCACTTTTTTGACAGTTAGAAAATTCCAACATTTCGAGGAAGAAGGCGGTAGCTTGCAAGCACGCACATTCATCGATCAGTTCCATGTAGGCTTGCCAAATCATTGGAGCTTGGCTCACAAACTTGACTTTATTTGTGCACACATGTCAGGAACAGTAGCGGAGGTGATGCAAAAGATCAGCATTAGAAATAACATACTTCATTCACGTCACTCCATACATTTCTCATGTGACAGCCTCGACCGTACTTAGAAAAATTCAATCGGATAACTATTCAAGTTAAGTAGGCCCCGTCTCTAAGCCATTCTGTTGAGTAAATAACATTCCTAAAGAAAAGGGATAAAAGAGTTTCCCACAGTTTGTATATGAATTTCATTAACAGGATTCCTATCCATAAAAGGTAACCTTCTATTTCGAAAAGAACCTGGAAGTTTGTATATCAGTTTATAAATAAAAGTTTCACCTGATTTACTCAGATTTTGCATTAAATAATATTTTTCGTTCGTTTAATGTTTTTCTCACACTAACTAGCAATACTCCAGTTCCCAAATATCCACTAGTTACGTAAGAAAATAGAATATTGTTGTGTCTTTTCCTTACAGTGAACGACTCCAGAATATATATATTGCTGAATAGTTTTTCAGGCATTTTTGGTACGTTAGGTGAGTCTGTCTGACTTTTGTTGTTGTGTGGAGTGGAAATTGCTTCTTGCAGGAGCCAAATGGTACTTGTCAGATCAATCTGTTGCGCAACTCGTCAAAATAACACACACATACTGACACTGATGATCTAAAAAAAAAGCTATGGAAGAGTTGCCTAATGACCAGGTATTTCCTTCACACGATTTGCGTACGGACACTACCCACATTTTGGCTCTTTTCACATTATCTTTTGATAGATGAGTTAGGCCATGGACCTATTGTCGTCGCACGTTCGTCATAGAGAAACACTAAAACAGGTAAAATACCGACGTTTCGAGCGTCTCTGCAGAAGATCTCTTCAGACAGACTAACTGCAGTTATCGTCCTGAAGAGGGGTACTGTAAAGACGGTCGAAACGTCTATATTTTACTTGTTTATTGTTTCATAATAAAACTATCTTTATTCTACACAGATATTCCACTTTTGCAGAATATACTGTAAATTTCTCTGTTCTACAGTAGAACTGACAAGGTTTCTTGTCTAATATCCTTAGGAGCGAGTGTCTCATAACGACAATGAAATCTCACCACTTTGATTTTGGTGTTTTAGGCACATCAGCTTAAAAAATAAGATTTGTAGACACAGTATGGAGGTGGATCTGCGGTTGGACGGAGAATATGGGAGATCGTGTTATTGATGGTCATATGGGAAGGATGTTGGTTTAGTACAGAAACAATGTGGAAGCCATATTTAATTGATAGCGCAAGCTGCAGCTCTTAAACAGACTATCAATACATGTAATCAAAAAATATTTCGTCGAGATGCACATCTACTGCAGATTTATGTTGGTTGGTTTGGTGGTTGGTTTGGTGGAAACGGGATTCAAGAATTGGTTGTGGACAGACTATTGATGAGGGTATCAAGTTAGTGGATAGTGAGTGATAGGCACAGGTTGTGGCGTTTGCAGAAGAACTGGACGAAGATGGATTCGAAGACTTTGTTGAACGTTGAAACAAGCTTCCCGGTTAGGTATGAGAAAGCCTGAATAGCAACATCGTTAGGTTTTAGAAGATCGCAGAATTTTGAAGTTTTTCAAAAGTAGCCTATCTGAAGATTATTTTCGTAAATGTACAAGATTTATTACGAATGGCGCCATTCTTCTACGTTTATTGAGAATAGTGAACGAGAGGGATGTTACGTTCTTATTAAGATCTTATGTGACTTGGTTGGTATATTTAATTCTGTCGGTACAACGTCGTAAAAGCGCTGCAAGGTACTGGTAAAAGATGGGACAAATGTCCTCGTGCGTTAATGACTATGGGGTATCAGGGAGCCGTCGACATGAGATCGTCCACGACTGACAGCGCCAGAAGGATTGTTACGGATGAGTGAATAATTGAGACATAAGCTCTCTACAGTGACGTAATTAAATACTTTCTCGTGTTTGGAACAGTTTATGTCTCAAAATGGTCCAAATGGCTCTCAGCAATATGGGACTTAAGATCTGAGGTCATCAGTCCTCTAGACTTAGAACTACTTAAACCTAACTAACCTAAGGACATCACATACATCCATGCCTGAGGCAGGATTCGAACCTGCGACCGTAGCAACAGCGCGGTTCCGGACTGAAGCGCTTACAACCGGTCGGCCACAACGGCCGGCAGTTTATGTCTCATATAATTCTGAATCTGATACGTATTATATGCTCATTCTGGGGTTTCTTAGCGTTTACTCAATTCCTAACAGATCTCTGCAGGTTTCAGTTGTGCAGCAGTTTACGTTTACACAGGACTGTGCATGAAAAAGCGAATGAAGTGGGTGAATTCAGGGAGCAGCGTATATATGTTCATTTTATTTTAGACTCTTCGGTGAAACGCAGTAAGAACAGCGCGTGTGTCTTTTTTATGAGGGCTGCTAGGAAAGTATGGAGCGATCGGTCGCGATATGGAAGGCACAACGAAAATTAAAACGTTTTTATTTGCAACAGTTAGGTACAGCTTCCAGCTACATCTCTACATAGTCGCCTCTCCCTGTCGTAATGTTGTATCAACTCGCCAATACTCTCCCCATAGAAGGCAGCTTCCTGTGTTTTCCAGCAATTTTCTACATTGGACCCCAGCAGCCTATTGTCTGTGCCAAAACGTTGTGTTCATAGCGAGCGGTTCATCTGAGCAGAGACGAAGATCAGAGAGCCAAGTTCGGGCTGTACGATGGATGATCAAACACTTCCCATCGAAAAAGCTGCAAGAACGTCCTCATTGCCCCTGCGGTTCGCGGCCGAGAACTTTCATGGACAAGGAACGGCCAGCCATAGTGGCCGAGCGGCTCTAGGAGCTACAGTCTGGCACCTCGCGACCGCTACGCTCGCAGGTTCGAATCATGCTTCGTGATGCCTGGGTGTTGTGTGATGTCCTTAGGTTGGTTAGGTTTAAGAAGTTCTAAGTACTAGGGGACTGATGACTCAGAAGTGAAGTCCCATAGTGCTCAGAGCCATTTGAACCATTTGACAAAGAACGGCATGACAGTTACATTATGTGGGGTTGCATGAAATCAGGCGAAATCTCTCGTCAGGCTCCCTTATAAGGCAGGACACACTATTTTCTAGGCATCTTTACGCGCTCACTGTTCTCTCTGAATTGAGAAGAGCGACGTGAAATTATCTATGGGCATACTAGAAACACTGTCCCACACTGCAAAGCTTCGTCGGATTTTCACAGTGCTTTCCTAATAGCCCTGTCGATTCCCGAAATAATTTAAACCTCTATAATACTTGAGGAATAAAAATCCCACTTTTTTTTAGAGTTACAATTGATTCGCTTATCGCATTAGTCTCATCGTATGCCCTGCTAGTAACATTATATTTGTTTAAGACGATATTATCTTATTCAATCTTGACTTGAAGCATGCCACCAAAGTTTCATTTTGCTCATTTTTTTTTTCTTTCTCTGAACAATTATTATAATTTGTCATGTATTTCATTAACTCATTGTGTCATATATGTTACCTACGAAATGACAAATTCTTTGGATGCTCCTATTTTATATCTTTGTTCTCACAAAATTCATTTATTTATCTGCAGTTTTGTTGAAAGGCTCAAAGTAAAAAATCTTTTACATAATAACTGTACAAATTTTGGTGTGTTCTTTATTGTTAATATGTAATATAATCTACCAAGAACCAACGGAACAGTCAGTTAACGCGCCATCAATACAATAGATGATTTGTCACAGAACTGGGAGTGATACATTTTGTCTCCTCTGAGTGGACGGTTTGAACCAGCGATTCTGTCTTCTGTTTTGTGCTGTCAGAATTGAAGCGAGCTGGCGGGGACGGCAAGAAGACTGCACAGGATAAACAGTTTAATGGCCAAGACTAACAGTTTTACGGTAGCGAACTAAGAGGTTACTGCAATCGAGGAATCGTATTTATAACTACTGAGGTAAGTTCTAAATCTCATTTCATTAAGTGCGTTTCATTAACTTTACTTGTGGGTAAGTCACTCTGGCGCTTCTCTGAACAATTGATCGCTTTACAAACACTGCACATATTTTAGGGTATTAACGACTGAACAAACAGACTTTGTTCTACAAGTCGGGACACTACCCTCAATCGGTCTATGCGTTTCCAGAACAGTTTTAAGGTTTCATCACATATCTTCCTTATGCACAAAATTTTGCCGCTTACGATTGCAGCCAGCCAGTGACAGAACCTTGTAGTTCTTCCTGGAACTTAAAGCGTTTGGGGCCAAGTCACTTTTCACATGCACTGTACGTAATCGACTCATAAAAAAAAAAAAAGGCTCTCAGCACTATGGGACTTAACATCTGAGATCATCAGTTCCCTAGAACTTAGAACTACTTAAACCTAACTAACCTAAGGACATCACCCACATCCATGCCCGAGGCAGGATTTGAACCTGCGACCGTAGCGGTCTCGCGGTTCCGGACTGAAGCGCCTAGATCCGCTCGGCCACCACGGCCGGCATCGACTCATCATGCGGATAATGGAATCTCTCATACGAAAACAAATGTTCGAGAATACCGCATACATGACCGATACTATTACTATTTCTGGCACAAAACCTAATATTACAGTCTATACTACTAACTGGTAGATAATTGATGTATGTGGGTACATACATGACAATTTGTCAGTTTACTTTATTATGTGTAAAAGAACATTTCTCGCAGTATTCGCAGCTAATAAATAATTCTGACTCTGTATAGTTCATTGTTTAAAGCTATGTAATGCTGTAATTGTTTATATATAATGGGACGTTATTCAAAGAAACTAAATTGTGCACAGATTTTTATTTTAGTCTTCAGTCTTTTTATTGGTTTCACGCAGCCCGCCACGAGTTCAATTCCTGAACCATCCTTTTCATCCCATAGTGGCACAAACGCGCTATGTCCTCAGTTGTTCGTTGGTTGTATTACAATCTCTGTCTCCCTATACGTTTTTCCCTCTGCCGCTCCCTCTAGTAGCATCGAAGTCTTTCACCACTGTCTTGGCGCACGTGCTATTAACCTGTCTCTTCTTCTTATCAGCTTTTTACATACGTTCCTATCTTCGTCAGTTCTGCGGAGAACCCCCTTAATACCCATTTTATCAGTTCACGTCTCACACGCTTCAGTACTCTTCTTTTACGGTTTTTCCGTAGTGCATGATTCACTACTAATATACATGCTGTGCTCCAAACGAACGCAAATTTCGTCCCCAAATTAAAGCTTATGTTAAATGCAAGCAGACTTCTTTGGACCAGGAATGCCCTCTTTGCATGTGCTAGCCTGATTTTTACGCTCTGATTGTCTCGTGTGTCGTGTGTTATTTTGGTTCCAAGCTAGCAGAATTCGTTAATTTAGTCTATTTCGTGCCACTAATTTTGATATAAAGTTTCTCACTACTCTCATTTCTGCTACTCCTCATGCCTCCCGTATTTCACCAGTTACCTCTTGTTAGTGCGTATTATACACTCGTTAGACCTTTTCATTTAAAATATACTCTATAGACTTTTCGGAGATATTTAGAGTATGTGGCGAAGTCTCATTAGCTGTCCTGATCAGTCTTATTACCACGGCAGAGAGTTAAATGAAATTATAGGCGCGTTTTCATTCGCGGAGTCGTATTGCTTACGCATTCAAGAGTTCATTAGGGCTGTTAATTAGTTAATTATAATATCAATAAACGTAATCTGCTTATTAATGCATTAAAATCAATTTATTCGAGCCAGCTAAGACCAGCGGTATCTTTCCTAAGTAGAGGAATAACGAATTCCCAGAGGCAGACGCAGAGGCAAGTGGGTGCTTCTGGAGAGGTAACAACAGCATCAGCAGTTGTCTCATACAGAATAATTTAGTCATTTTTTTCCAAGTTCTTCTGCGAAGAAGTCAACGACTTTTCCACAGTGGTAAGACCTGTTCCCGTCAGATCATCAAAGTGCTGTCGGCTGTGGCTAGCACTTGGGCGGGTCACCGTCCTGGTCCACCGAGTGCTGTTGGCAAGCAGGGTACACTCGGCCCTTGTGAGGCCTTACTGAGTAGCTACTTGATTGAGAAGTAGCGGCACCCGCCACGAAAACTGACGACGCCCGAGAGAGGATGTGCTGACTACAAGCCCTCCGTACCCGCATCCAGTGACGCCTATAGGCCGAGAATGACACGGGGGTCGGTCGGTATCATTGGGCCTTCCGAGGCATGATCAGACGGAGTTCTGCTAACAAGGGAACCTCCCCATCACAGCCCCCTCAGATTTAGTTATAAGTTGGCACAGTGGATAGGCCTTGAAAAACTGAACACAGATCAATCGAGAAATCAGAAAGAAGTTGTGTGGATCTCTGAAAAAAATAAGCAAAATATACAAACTGAGAAGTCCATGTGCAAGATAGGCAACATCAAGGATGGTATGAGCTAAGGAGCGCCGTGGTCCAGTGGTTCGCCGGTACGGTAGCTCAGCGTGTTCGGTCAGAGGGTTAGCAGCCCTTTGTAATAAAAAAAAACTGAGCTAAACGACGTCCGCCCCGAGCAGATGCAACGAACAAAAGCGAACAAAATGAGATTTAAAAAAGTGGTTAGCGTGAGCAGCTGCGGAATGAAGGATCCTTGGTTCAAGTCTTCCCTGGAGTGAAAAGTTTAATTTTTTATTTTCAGACAATTATTATCTGTCCGTCCGTCCGTCCGATGCGAGGTAACTGCGCCGTAGTATGGGGACGCTACACATAAACAAACATCGAAACACACGACGTCAGTTGACTGCAGCGCACGGAAGAGAGAGTATTCCTGCTAACGAGGCTCCCTGGCTGGCAGTTGACTGGTTCTTAGCACTATGCGACTTAACTTCTGAGGTCATCAGTAGCCTAGAACTTAGAACTAATTAAACCTAACTAACCTAATGACACCACACACATCCATGCCCGAGGCAGGATTCGAACCTGCGACCGTAGCGGTCGCTCGGCTCTAGTCTGTAGCACCTAGAACCGCACGGCCACTCCGGCCGGCGGCAGTTGACTGTTCGCTAATTTGGACGAGAGTGCATTAAATACGTGAGATGTATTCCGTGGGCAATATGAATCCAGCAAATATAGCTCGCGACTTCAATAACAAGGTCAATGAATATTTTCCGAACTGTAAGGAATCGGAAAGTTCCTTAAGGAATCGAACGATTGTCGAACATTTGTATGATTATTTCCTACATTTGTTGATAAACAGTACATGTGGTGATGACGATACCTTGCTGATTGCTGCGGGGCTGTATGTACCAGCTGTATGTACCAGATGATGAGATTGTTGACGATCCGTACGAAGAACACGAAGAGGAAATACTGCGACTTCAATCTGATGGTATTTCTTTGTGTTACATGAAGGAAATGCTCCAATACAGGTTACTGTCCAAACCAATCAAAAGACGCAAATATAGATTATGGAGTGAAGTAACAAATAAATTTAAGAAATTTAAAGGGATGGAGGAAAAAAGCACAATTAAATATTGCAAATGTTTTCAGTTCCCATTGGAGAGGCACGTCCTTTCGTCTACTAATCGCACGGTTTTGCGGTGCGGTCGCAAAACACAGACACTAAACTTATTACAGTGAACAGAGACGTCAATGAACGAACGGACAGATCATAACTTTGCGAAAATAAAGAAAGTAAACTTTTCACTCGAGGGAAGGTTTGAACAAAGAACCTCTCGTTCCGCAGCTGCTCACGCTAACCACGCGACCACGGCACTCCTGAGCTCACACTATCCTTGATTATATTGCACATGGACTACTCAGTTTTTGTCATAGTTCCAGACAACTTCTTCCTCTTTTCTCGATTGATCTGTGTTCAGTTTTTCAAGGCCTATCCACTGTGCCAACTTATAACTAAATGTGGGGGGGGGGGGGGGTGCGATGGGGAGGTTCCCTTGTAAGAGAGGGGAACTACATCTGCGTACTTTACTGTGTAAACTAGAGTTTAGCAGATTATTCCAAGTTTCTGTTTCTGCGTAATCTCAGCGCTCATCCTTGTGTGAGGAGGCTTCCTCGTGTAATTGTCCGCCATCAGAAGAACTATGTTGCGTCTCTACGTTTCAGTCTCAAGTTAGTTCACAGCTTGTAGTTACGATCAATGCACTGGTGTTTGTATATGTATTTCCTGCAGTAGCTTTCGAATAAACAGAGTAAAGAGTAACTGTTGATATATCCATTTTCAGTAGTGAAATTTCTATCTGGTGTTAATAGTTTGCGGATCTTACGGCGTCGGGCTATAGCGAGAACGCTGTAGAGTAGATTTTGGTGTATGTTTATTTTCCTCGTTATATTTCGCTTACATTCCAACTTCAGTAGCGCCACAGTCGGGTAATTTTTCTCTCTTCGGTGCGGGGGGCGAGGGAGGGGGGGGGGGGGAGTTTGCCAGTACTTTTTAATTTAATCTTGACTGCTTTGTTTATATTTATTGAGAGTTTACATCAATTTTTTACACTGTACAGTATGGCTAGAGACTGTGCTTGTTGTTAGTGGATGTTGTTGTTGTCTTCAGTCCTGAGACTAGTTTGATGCAGCTCTCCATGCTACTCTATCCTGTGCAAGCTTCTTCATCTCCCAGTACTTACTGCAACCTACATCCTTCTGAATCTGCTTAGTGTATTCATCTCTTGGTCTCCCTCTATGATTTTTACCCTCCACGCCGCCCTTAAGTGCTAAATTTGTGATCCCTTGATGCCTCAGAACATGTCCTACCAACCGGTCCCTTCTTCTTGTCAAGTTGTGCCACAAACTCCTCTTCTCCCCAATTCTATTCAATACCTCCTCATTAGTTATGTGATCTACCCATCTAACCTTCAGCATTCTTCTGTAGCACCACATTTCGAAAGCTTCTATTCTCTTCTTGTCCAAACTATTTATCATCCATGTTTCACTTCCATACATGGCTACACTCCATACAAATACTTTCAGAAACGACTTCCTGACACTTAAATCTATACTCGATGTTAACAAATTTCTCTTCTTCAGAAACGCTTTCCTTGCCATTGCCAGTCTACATTTTATATCCTCTCTACTTCGAACATCATCAGTTATTTTGCTCCCCAAAGAGCAAAACTCCTTTACTACTTTAACTGTATCATTTCCTAATCTAATTCCCTCAGCATCACCCGACTTAATTCGACTACATTCCATTATCCTCGTTCTGCTTTTGTTGATTCATCTTATATCCTCCTTTCAAGACACTGTCCATTCTATTCAACTGCTCTTCCAAGTCCTTTGCTGTCTCTGACAGAATTACAATGTCATCGGCGAACATGAACGTTTTTATTTCTTCTCCATGGACTTTAATACCCACTCCGAACTTTTCTTTAGTTTCCTTCACTGCTTGCTCAATATATAGATTGAATAACATCGGGGACAAGCTACAACCCTGTCTCATTCCCTTCCCAACCGCTGCTTTCCTTTCATGCCCCTCGACTCTTATAACTGCCATCTGGTTTCTGTACAAATTGTAAATAGCCTTTCGCTCCCTGCATTTTACCCCTGCCACCTTTAGAATTTGAAAGAGAGTATTCCAGTCAACATTGTCAAAAGCTTTCTCCAAGTCTACAAATGCTAGAAATGTAGGTTTGACTTTCCTTAATCTATTTTCTAAAATAAGTCGTAGGTTCATTTTTGCCTCATGTGTTCCAACATTTCTACGGAGTCCAAACTGATCTTCGCCGAGGTCGGCTTCTACCAGTTTTTCAATTCGTCTGTAAAGAATACGCGTTAGTATTTTGCAGCTGTGACTTATTAAACTGATAGTTGGGTAATTTTCACATCTGTCAACACCTGCTTTCTTTGGGATTGGAATTATTATATTCTTCTTGAAGTCTGAGGGTATTTCGCCTGTCTCATACATCTTGCTCACCAGATGGTAGAGTTTTGTCAGGACTGGCTCTCCCAAGGCTGTCAGTAGTTCTAATGGAATGTTGTTTACTCCCGGGGCCTTGTTTCGACTCAGGTCTTTCAGTGTTCTGTCAAACTCTTTACGCAGTATTGTATCTCCCATTTCATCTTCTTCTACATCCTCTTCCATTTCCATAATATTGTCCTCAAGTACATCGCCCTTGTATAGACCCTCTATATACTCCTTCCGCCTTTCTGTTTTCCCTTCTTTGCTTAGAACTGGGTCTCTATCTGAGCTCTTGACATTCATACAAGTGGCTCTCGTTTCTCCGAAGGTCTCTTTAATTTTCCTGTAGGCAGCATCTATCTTACCCCTAGTGAGATAAGCCTCTACATCCTTACATTTGTCCTCTAGCCATCCCTGCTTAGCCATTTTGCACTTCCTGTCGATCTCATTTTTGAGACGTTTGTATTCCCTTTTGCATGCTTCATTTACAGCGTTTTTATATTTTCTCCTCTCATCAATTAAATTCAATATTTCTTCTGTTACTCAAGGATTTGTACTAGCCCTCGTCTTTTTACCTACCTGATCCTCTGCTGCCTTCACTACTTCATCCCTCAGAGCTACCCATTCTTCTTCTACTGTATTTCTTTCCCCCATTCCTGTCAATTGTTCCCTTATGCTCTCCCTGAAACTCTGTACAACCTCTGGTTTAGTCAGTTTATCCAGGTCCCATCTCCTTAAATTCCCACCTTTTTGCAGTTTCTTCAGTTTTAATCTACAGTTCATAACCAATAGGTTGTGGTCAGAGTCCACATCTGCCCTGGAAATGTCTTACAACTTAAAACCTGGTTCCTAAATCTCTGTCTTACCATTATATAATCTATCTTTTAGTATCTCCAGGATTCTTCCACGTATACAACCTTCTTTTATGATTCTTGAACCAAGTGTTACCTATGATTAAGTTGTGCTCTGTGCAAAATTCTACCAGACGGCTTCCTCTTTCATTTCTCTCCCCCAATCCATATTCACCCACTATGTTTCCTTCTCTCCCTTTTCCTACTCTCGAATTCCAGTCACCCATGACTATTAAATTTTCGTCTCCCTTGACTACCTGAATAATTTATTTTATCTCATCATACATTTCATCAATTTCTTCATCATCTGCAGAGCTAGTTGGCATATAAACTTGTACTACTGTAGTAGGCATGGGCTTCGTGTCTATCTTGGCCACAATAATGCGTTCACTATGCTGTTGGTAGTAGCTTACCCGCACTCCAATTTTTTTATTCATTATTAAACCTACTCCTGCATTACCCCTATTTGATTTTGTCTTGTTCCTCCTGCCACCGAACTTCACTAATTCCCACTATATCTAACTTCAACATATCCATTTCCCTTTTTAAATTTTCTAACCTACCTGCCCGATTAAGGGCTCTGACATTCCACGCTCCGATCCGTAGAACGCCAGTTTTCTTTCTCCTGATAACGACGTCCTCCTGAGTAGTCCCCGCCCACAAGGACGATTTACTGCTGTATGTAAACGCCTGGAAGCTGCACTGATTGCAGTTGACAGGCTTCTGGCTCAAAGCTGCGGCGACATCGGGACGCCAGTGACGAGACGTGCGACACCACTGGTGCCGTCGCAATTCCCTGGTGACCTGCTTGTCGTTGCGTCTTCTGACACACGACATCTGACCGGTCGGTTATCGCACTGGACTCGTACTGGGGGGGACGACGATTCATATCCACGTCCGGCCATCCAAATTTAGATTTTCCGTCATTTACCTAAATCGCTAAAGGCAAATGCCCAGGTGATATCTTTGAAAGAGCATTGCTTATTTCCTGCGCCATCCTTGGCACATTCCGAGCTTGTGCTCCGCCTCTAATGACGTCGATGTCGAGGGGACGTTAAACCGAATCTGCCTGATCTGACCGGTCTGGCCGGCCGGAGTGGCCGAGCGGTTCTAGGCGCTACAGTCTGGAACCGCGCGACTGCTACAGTCGCAGGTTCGAATCCTGCCTGGGGCATGGATGTGTGTGATGTCCTTAGGTTAGTTAGGTTTAAGTAGCTCTAAGTTCTAGGGGACTGATGACCTCAGATGTTAAGTCCCATAGTGGTCAGAGCCATTTTTGATCGGTCTGTCCTCACTTGAGAGTGAGTGGCGGACAGTGGTGCGCTATCCACTGGACCCTCTTACCACTAAATCTGAGGGGGGTGAGATGGGGAGTTTCCCTTGTAAGAACGGTGATCTTTTTTTTTTGTGAGTCATCAATCTTGTGACTGGTTTGATGCGGCCCGGCTCCAACTCTTGTTCTGTGTAACCTTTTCATCTCAAAGTAACTTTTGAAACCTACGTTCTCAATTATTTGCTGGATGTATTCCATTCTCTGTCTTCCTTTACAGTTTTCAATCCCTACAGCTCCCTCTAGCACCATGTAAGTAATTCCGAGATGTATTAACAAGTGGCCTATCTTCTTGTAACTCTTTTCCATATTGTGCAGAGAACCTTCTCATTTCTTACCTTATCAGTCCGCCTAATTTTCAACACTGTTACGTAGCATCGTATGTCAAAATGCTTCGATTCTCTTCTGTTCCGGTATTCCCACACTCCATGTTTCACTACGATGCAATGTCGTGCTCCAAATGTAAACTCTCAGCAATTTCTTCCTCATATTAAGGCCTGTGTTTGGTATCAGTAGACTTCTCTTGGCCAGGAATGCCCTTTTTTGTCAGTGCTAGTCCGCTTATTGATACCCTGTTCGGAAGTACGAGGGGGTATCAAAATGTTTGGAGTCTAGCTCTGTAACACGTCAACAGATTAAACTGGTGCATGAAGATCCTCGGACAAGAATCCACAACATTGGTGCGATTGCCAGTGTGTTGTGTGGAATAGTGCAGGCAATCCTCACGCGTGATTTCTTCATGCAGCGTGTTGCTGCCAAGTTCGTTCCCAAGGATGCTGACCCAGGGGCAGAAGTAACACTGCGTCGAAGTCTACCAGAACCTCGATTAGCGTGTTATAAATGACCCGTCCTCAATGTAGGGCAGCGTAGTAAACCTTTTTTACCTACCGCCTACATTTGTATCTCTGATAATAGTAAAATTTTCTAACCGCCCACAAAATGGTGATTTATGAAACAGGAAAGTAACTATATAAAATTCATAAAACAGATTTATAGTAAGTTAAAACATATAATAATAATTACCTACCAAATATTTTATGTCAAAATTTTATGAAACCTCATGCAAATGTTTTTAAACCCCCCATCGCCTACCGCCGACCTCGAGAGCTGGGACGGTTACTAGTGGGCGGTAAGGACCACGTTGACCACCACTGATGAGGAGGATCATTGCGGATGACTAAATGTCAAAGCTCGTCGTTTTGGCATAAATGCAAAAATCTCGCTCGATTCGTAGAAGATATTTGACACGTTTCGAGAAGAAAACTTCCTGGACACATTTCAGCAGTGGCTGAAAAGCTAGGAGGGCTGTGGTCCTGTGTAAGATGACTGTTTTGATGGTGAGGGTGTGTAATTGTTGATTTGGAGAGTGTAGTAAAAATTGCTGGTCTCGAAACTTTTTGATACCCCCTCATCGTTGCTCTTGGAACAGTAGGAATCAAGGAGCAGCAATACCGTTACTTAAGAAATAGGGCCGGCCGCAGTGGCCGAGCGGTTGTAGGCTCTTCAGTCCGGAACCACGTGACTGCTACGGTCGCAGGTTCGAATCCTGCCTCGGGCATGAATGTGTGTTAATCAGGTTTATGTAGTTCTAAGTCTAGGGGACTGATGACTTCAGACCCATAGTGCTTAGAGCCATTTCAACCATTTTAAGAAATAGGCTGCTTCGCATATCAACCACTTATTTTAAGAATTTGTTTGGTACAAGTAATAAGACGTCATTGTCTGAAAAGTATGAATTTATTATGTTTCTTTGTGTTAAAAGGAAGGTGAGTGTACTATGTTCAAAGAGTTGGAGGGCAGTGCACCGATGTAACATTACGTCTCCCTGCACCATAACACCTGGATCCCGTGGTGGCCACGCGGTTAAAGGCGCTACAGTCTGGAACCGCGCGACCGATACGGTCGCAGGTTCGAATCCTGCCTCGGGCATGGATGTGTGTGATGTCCTTAGGTTAGTTAGGTTTAAGTAGTTCTAAGTTCTAGGGGCCTGATGACCTTAGAAGTTAAGTCCCATAGTGCGCAGAGCCATTTTTTGAACACCTGGATCCTGTTCACCAATGTTCCTGGATGAATTAAATGTTTCCACCTCTCGCCATGTGATCTTCAATCTGCTCTCATCTGAGAAGAGAAGGCGCACTCACTCCTCAACGGCACAGTCCTTATGCTCTTGGCACAATCGCAAATGGTGGTGCTCATGTGCTGGTGTCAACGGAACACAGCGTACTGTCTCAGGTAAGGAGACCACCCCCATACAGTCGCCGTGCCATAGTGGAGTCCTCTTAAATGTGTCTGCAACTGCACCCGATGATTGACGTGGATCCTTTCTTGCCTATTGCACAATGTAGTGGTCATCTGCTACTGTAATTGAATGTCTTCGGCCTCCACTTCTCCTTCAGGCAGCAGTGCCCGTTGTTTGGATCACGCCCCAGACACGTGAAAACAATGCTGTGAGCAATACGAAACTCCTGGGTTACATTCGTTAGACTTCCAGTTTCCCGACGATTCTTCCCCATGTGAAGTCATCCAAATGTTGTCTCTGGGCCACACTGCAGTGAAGACCACCACCACATTGCACAATAAGTGCTCGCTGATCGAAACGCGCTGTCTTTTCCCATTCCTTCACCTGCATCGTGTTGCGGGGCCAGCTCCAGTGGCGCTATGTCACTCTGACCTCACGCCATGTGGCGTCTAGCTTTCTCGCACAACTAGCGAAAATCTGGAAACAAGCTCCCACACTCCGATTCATTCCCGCTAAGGTATTAATGCGTTATGTTAATTTATCTATGTCTCTGTTACCTTTGGCATAACAGTATATATAGCTTCTTCCAAGGCACCATCTGCTAGCGGCAAGCCTTCCTTCCAGGACTTGGTGCAGTTGAGCTTCTGGGCCAATCCAGGCTTGCAGCCTACAGCAGCTCGACTCCTGTCCAGGGGCCAACGGATCACAACCAGGTGGCGCCCCGGTGAGGGCTCCGTGGTGCCTCACGATGCCACTCACAAAGGTGGGATTCACCATAGGGTGCCTGTCATCCTCTGAAAGTGTGTCACTGACGCCACTCGCGCACAGCGCAGCGCGTGTAACTGGGACACTTCCCGGAAGAAGGCTGTGGGTGTCAGCATTCAGGGAGCATACGACCAGACCTGTCGGCTGGTTGCCAGCTGACACCATGCGCATGTGCCTACCTTGCCACTTGCTGTGAGAGTCGTGCCCGCCACACTGCAGCATCTTAGTGTAGCTGCATGGGGTTTAATAAAGAGATTGACTTGTTAGTATTGTTTTAATGAGCTGATACAGGCCTGCATCTTCGCTACGACTCTCCACCCCTGCACGATCCTGCACCGAAGTGGCCCGCCACCGCTGGGTCTGCTTCAGTTGGCGACTGAAGATGAAACTACAATGCCTACAACCACCATAAGGAGATGAAGAAGTTGGCTCAACTGCTGCGGGGACTGAGTGCAGTCTTTTTTATTTTGGGTATCAAGGGTAATCAACAAGTCTTTTGCCAAGTATGTAATTGTGGCGACTAGTAGCACGCTATGTTCTGTAGGTGTATAGATAAGAATGTTAATTTTGCGATATGTGTGAAAGACGAACAAAACGTAGGTCATTTCCTAGGAGGGTGTAAGGTGTTAATCATGTGTAGCGATTCAGGAGAAGAAGCTGAGTGTTGTAATGAAGCACTCGTTTCTCTCAGTGTATAAAGTAAATATACGAACACCTACTCAGGCATAGCACACAAGAACCTCGTGTATTCGGCCCTCATTCCGGATTTCCGGTTAATCCGAATTGGTTTTTTGTTTCCTTCTCCTTTTCTTTAACACAAAAATGTACCGTGCAAAGCTGATATAGTACGGTATATGAACAGTTATGTTAGGATTGCAGGCAGCGTTCAGATCGCCGGTCCCATGCTTCTAGCTACCGTTACAAAAGTGAGCGTCGATCGGTTCCTTTCAGGATTAAGAAGCTGTACTGAAGCAAACGAAAGTGGCTGTTTCGACAGACAAAAAGGTGGGAGCATTAAACAAAAGAGAAAAAGAGAACATCTCAGAAATATAGTGGCAGAATACGGTGTTGGGGAATCGAGTACGTCAGACCGGAAGAAGAACAAAAAAGACATTGAATATTTCTGCTGCAAAATGATCACTAAAGACTGAATGATAAAGAAAGCAAGGAATGAACAGTGGATGAAGCGTAATTCTTTTGGTTCAGTAAGAAAAGAGAGCATGGTGTTCCGATATGTAGTCCAGTCCTACAGGAAAAGGCGCTACATTTAAACAGCAAGCTATCGGACGCCAGCCTAGCTTCACAGCCAGCCAAGATTATTGGAAAGACGGAAAGCTCGTCGTAGCATACGCCAACTTTCAGTAACAGGTGACAGTTTTGCGGGGGGTGCAGTGGCTGGAGAAAATTTCGGGAAAGAATGTAAAGAAGTTATTTCCTCCGAAAACCCACATCAGATTTGTAATGCAGATGAGTCTGAATATTTTTGTCGGATGCTACCTGTTAAGGTGCTGGCTTCTAAATTAGATGACCCGGCAAGGGGTTATAAAAGGTGTAAGAATAGAGTTACAATTATGCAACTGCAGCAAAGCACCCAGAAGACATAAATTCCCTGTCCCGTTTACAGGAAAATCGAACCATCCAGGGCCATTGAAACATTTTAATCAGGCCTATTTGCCAGTGGTCTACAAGTCAGATATTTCCAGATTATCTGGATTTTCCGTAATCCGGATTACATCCTGTCCCACCCAGTCCAGGTAACGAGGCTCCTATGAAGTTAAGTAACAGTTAGAAGTATTATGGTAATGTTACTGTGACGTATCCTTCTCATAATTTGATATTGTTTGCCACGCTGCTATATTCTTTGAATAGAGTTCTGATGGAGTTCTAAGAAATTTGCGTTGACTTGCACTGTTTGGAACGGGGAGTGGTTTTGAACGTTGTAATATGGTTCGGTACGTAAGCATGTAAAATAGTAAGAAATGTTGGGTTAGTGGTTTGCTTAAATATTGGTTTGCTTAAATGTCTTTATCATGCATGTGTGTGTGTGTGTGTGTGTGTGTGTGTGTGTGTGTGTGACTGAGAAAGGGTAATCATATTCTGGTCAGTATCACTGGAAGTGGGGTTTCAGTACCACAAGGGGCTATGATGTAGAAGGTGTTTAAAAATTGTAGCAGCCGAAAGAGATAAGTTACAAGCGGGCAATTAAAAGCTGTTGAAGAGCCCGGAAACACTTCGGGCAAGGAAGAAGCAAAAAGCTAATCGCACGTCTCCGGAGTATATGGAAGATCTGCTGAGGACATATAAGGAAACAAAGAATAGGTTCATGAGAGACAGAAAGGAAGCGGAGAGAAGGAAAGGGAGTAGCCAGAGAAAATGAAAGTGGAAAGGGAGAGGAATAAACTTGTTTAGTTTACATGTGCCCGTTAAACATACGACTACTACTGGTGTACTTAAGCCTGTCAACTCAGTGAGGATTAGGCTAGAGTCTTACGCCTGGTGGGACGATATCGTGAATGGGAAAATTAGATAATTTGTGAATAGTGTAACGATGTTGTGCAGAGTTAGCCCCAAGCGCGGAGTACTACTGTTGTGGGAGTTAAAAGGAGTAAAGTAGAAAACAGCTCCATTATTGCGTGGACTGTAGTGGCTGTAACTTAGCGAGTTTTGGGAGAAACGCTTGGTGGAACTGAACATAACAAGTAGTTAATGTTTGCTGAGCGGTCGAGGACGCTCTTACAATAGATGACTGTAGCTTAACGAGTCTCAGGAGCCCGACACTACAGTGAAACGTAACGGAGAGTTACGGGTAAGTGGGATTTTATTCTGAGTAAATATGAACAGAAAGCTAAAGGCTTGGAAATGGTTATCTCTAAGCAGGTATGCAGAGGGCCTACGGCCAATGACGAGATTAGCGCGAGCAAGGGACAGGGTTTTACCGGCAGGGCTATTACAGGCGGCCCCAGGACAGCAGCGATGGACCGCAAGTAGATGCATCCTCAAGTATAGGGCTGGCTAACGCCAGACGTAGTATTCACTTCAATAACATGAAATGATTCTAGGAAGAATAGTACAGTTAATACAAGAGCCAAATCAATCAACTGAGTGCATTACATCGTATAAAAAATTGCCAACTACAATCATAAGTAAGTTTACAATTCATTATACCACAAAAGTTTATTGTTACTGACCGATAAATACTGTTATGATACACAATAAACCATAAGGCCGTTAATGGCATTGCACAGAAGCCATCAGCGAGACAACAACGAATATTACAGTTTTGTTGTTAAATGTTCTATAATATTAAGTTTTATATCTAATGGTACTGCACCAGACCGTTCTCCACAATTACATTGATGAAATGAAGCCGTATTAAATTACAAATGAATGGGTTTATTAATCTATGATCAATTCTGATGACAATATGAGTGAGGGTGAGCTAAAAGCACAAATAGGTCGACATTAATAAGATATACAATTAAAATAATAAGAATTGGTGTCAGCAGACATGTCATGACACAATTTGTCAATTAGAATCATTAGTGTAGGACTGGTGGTCCACTCCTATACCAGTCAAGCACACTACGAAGTTTGTAAATTGGTGGGGAGCCGCCAGAGCTCTCATTGGCTGAAGCGTAATGACGATGGGGGATGCTGGTTGTGGATGAGGTGCTCGTGGGAAGAGAAGGAACGAAAAACAGGGAGATCAGTTGGGGACATCAAACGAGAAGGAGAGACTTTAGTTTTCTGCCATACGAGAGTACGACAGAGTGGGGTGATTAAATTTACCTACAGACACTTTGCATCGCTTATTCGACCTAAGTTATGAGCATCTAAGAATGCCGGTGAAGCAACACGTATTGTACACTATGTGATCAAAAGTTTACGGACACCTGACTGAAAATGACTTACAAGTCCGTGGAGCCCTCCATCGGTAATGCTGGAATTCAATATGGTGTTGGCGCACCCTTAACCTTGATGACAGCTTCACTGTCGCAGGCATACGTTCAATCAGGTGCTGGAAGGTTTCTTGGGGAATGGCAGCCCATTTTTCACGGAGTGCTGCACTTAGGAGAGGTAGCTAAGTCTATCGGTAAGGCCTGGCACGAAGTCGGCGTTCCAAAACATCCCAAAGGAGTTCTATAGGATTCAGGTCAGGACTCTGTGCAGACCAGTCCATTACAGGGATGTTACTGTCGTGTAACCACTAACCACTCCGCCGCAGGCCGTGCATTACGAGCAGGTGCTCGATCGTGTTGAAAGATGCAATCACCATTCCCGAATTTCTCTTCAACAGTGGGAAGCAAGAAGTTGCTTAAACATCAGTGTAGGCCTGTACTGTGATAGGGCCACGCAAAACAACAAGGGGTGCAAGCCCCCTCTATGAGAAACACGACCACACCATCACACCACAGCCTCCGAATTTTACTGTTGGCACAAGACACGCTGGCAGATGATGTTCACCAGGCATTCGCCATACCCACACCCTGCCATCGGTTCGCCACATTGTGTACCGTGATTCGTCATCCCACACAACGTTTTTCCACTGTTTCTATCGTCCAATGTTTACGCTCCTTACACCAAGCGAGGCGGCGTTTGGCATTTTCTGGCATGATGCTTATGGGCAGCCGCTCGACCATGAAATCCAAGTTTACTCACCTCCCGCCTAACTATCATAGGTACTTGCAGTGGACCCTGATGCAGTTTGGTATTCCTGTGTGGTGGCTCGGATAGACGTCTGCCTATTACACATTACGGCCCTCTTCAACTGTCGGTGGTCTCTCTCAGTCAACAGACGAGGTCGGCCTGTAAGATTTTGTGTTGTACGTGTCTATTCACGTTTCCACTTCACTATCACGTCGTTAACAGTGAACCTAGGGATGTTTAGGAGTGTGGAAATCTCGTGTACAGATATATGACACAAGTGGCACCCAATCACCTGACTACGAAGTCCTTGAATTTCGCGGAGCGCCCCATTCTGCTCTCTCACGATGTCTAATGTCTACTGAGGTCGCTAATATGGAATACCTGGCAGCAGGTGGCAGCACAATACACCTAATATGAAAAACGTATGTTTGTGGGGGGGGGGGGGGGGGGGTGTCCGGATACTTTTGATCACATAGTGTATATGTATCGCAGGCTGATTTGATTGGGGAGTCTGTCTTCTTTCGTGTCACACTATACAGCGGAAGGGGTGTGATACATTTCAATAATTAACTTTAGTTACGTGTAAAACTGCTCATAGGATATCCATTCACTGGGAACTTAGACCTTACTGAATAAACCATCTGATTTTAAAAGATAAATCTGTAGTGTTGCCTATGTTTATTACAAATGTTTCCCAGGTCGTTTATTTCATTAATTTATAAAGTGCATAACAATTCTGCCCTCAATTATTCTATCACAGGATCACCTTTTAGTAAAACATTTTGCCAATACAGCAACAGGGCGTAAAGCAGACAGTGTACAGCTCGTCCAAATGACACTTACGAGCCAAACTTTATTCAGAGCCGCACGTTTGTCCCTCTGTCGCATAAAATGCGGGGCACTAACGTCGCACATCTGAGGTAGGTGTAGTGCCATATGGAGCGTGAGCTGCACTAAATTGAATAAGTATGAGGATAGCAACATGTGTTATTTAATTGCCGTAGTTTCTATCCCACTGGGTGATAATGGGTGCTGTTTAGAGACCTGGGACGTGGGCCAGACGTAGAGAGAAGTACATGTGTCACCGATTTTAGTGTCGTGGAGAGTGGAACTGCAGGCAGTGATGGTATGGTAGATACTAAGAAAATGTGCAGGATGTTGTTACACTGATACAGTGTGCTGCAGGTGTTGTGGAAGAAACGTTACAGTCCCAGATATGTACTTCCTCAGAAGTGGGATTAATGTAGCGTCATCAGATTGGAACGCAGACAGTGATGGCGTGGTAAATACTAATGGCTCTGAGCACTATGGGACTTAACTTCTGAGGTCATCAGTCCCCTAGAACTTAGAACTACTTAAACCTAACTAACCTAAGGACATCACACACATTCATGCCCGAGGCAGGATTCGAACCTGCGACCATAGCGCTCGCGCGGTTCCAGACTGCAGCGCCTAGAACTGTTCGGCCACTCCGGTCGGCGGTAAATACTAAGGGAAATGTACAGGAGTTATTAAACTGATATGTTGCAGATGTAGAGGAAGCTGTACAGACCCAGGTATTTCCTCAGAAGGGGTGTGAACATAGCGTCATGCAGAGTGGAACTGTAGACAGTGATGGTAAGGTAGATACTAAGGGAAATGTGCAGGAAGTTGTTATACTGACATATTGCAATTGTTGCGGAAGAAACAACCTTGCCGAGCTAGCTGCTGACGCGTACTGTGATTTGTTTACAACGCAGCAGCAGTCTGATACGTGCAACGAGCGTATTAGTCGAACACAACATTATTGCACCTTGGAGTGAAGGCGTTTCGGCCGGCTTATCGTGCGACAGCGCGTAATGGGGGTTGCGGAGGGAAGGAAGGACGATACGATTACATAAGCAATGAAAACTAGTTCACCTTGGTCATTTGCGTTGTGAAGTGGATGGTCCATCACACAAATGATAGAAGCCGAGTTACGGGTTTCACTGGAATCCGTTCCAATTTCATTCGCCGTATCAGTTTCCACAGCATTGTCGTTGTCATGTGCTGCATTTTCATCTTCACTCTCCGGACCGTTATTCATTGTTACATTCCCTATTGCTTGTCCCGCCAACTCATATCCGAGTCAATATTCAATCTCAATTCTTTTACAGGTTCGCATAGTTTTAATCAATCATATTGGGTAATCTTAGGTAAAGACTCTTTCGCTAATTATTTTAGGGTAGTCAAATTAATGGTTTTACTTTGCAGTTTTTTGTTTCATTGTGTTCCACATCAGCTCTGTAGGGTTCAAAACACAGTGCTTTTGGTGGGAGCCTCGGAACAGTATATCTCTTAAGCATTAAAACTGCATTTGTTTTAAAAACAGGCATCGGCTTACTATAATGCACAAAGCTTATTTCTTGTTAAGCTCAGTTAAAACTGATTTTATTCTGAATTTCTGAATGAGACATTCGGTTATATCTTTTTACGAGTTGCAGAAGTAGAGGGCTACATTTCTCTCGACAGTATGATACAGAGTTTTATTGCCAGGTGGGGCGTTAGGAATCAGTTTATCCTCTAACAGTTTGTGACAATTAGCCTCCATTTAAATCATCGTGATTATCTTGGGATTTAGATTTCGAATAGTAAATTAAGTGTGCTCCCTCTATGAAACCCATTGCTCTTCCAGTGTGGTCAACAACAGCTCTTTGGCCTGCCCTGCTGTAAACCATTATACCCGGTACTTCTTCATACTGCCAGCTCTGTTTCATGCTATAACGCGTGTGCATCAATGTTCCGTCCGTGAATGCTAGAGAATACTACTGCTTCATTTGGCCCCTTTGCATTATTTCCGATTGCCCTCAAGGTCAGGATGATTCTCTTATTTTTACAATTTTTGAAATGAGATCCATTCTTGTTCAATATTTGCGGAAATGTTTCCCTTTCCCCTGAAAATATATCTCAATGTTGAACATATAAGCAACTTTCTTAGCAATGAGATTTCCTTCTTCGGCTCGTAAGATTCCAAAAATTTTCTTCGAAAAATTGCTTTAACGAAGTAATCTAGAGAAACTACCCCTCTTCCCCCCTTCCATCCTGTTTTTCCCCACCCACCCTCTCTTTGACTCCATTCTCTCTCCCGAGTCCTTTGGCTTTCCCCTCCTTTGGCTTCCCCACTCCTTCTCGAGTTCACCCGGCTCCCCTTTTTATGTGTCCTCTCCCTCCATTGGCTCCTCCCCTGTTTGCTTTTTCCTCTCCTCCCCCTTTTTTCTCCTCATCTGTCCGGGGCATCCCCCCCCCCCCCCCCAATCTGCCTTAGGCTGTGGTGTGTCATCTTCATGTTTATTCTATAGTGCAGTGTTTAGGTGAGCGTTCAGTGTTGTGTGTCCCCTTTTTTACATGCTGCGAACAGAAACCAATAGGTCACCGCTAAGTGACTTTTTATCTCTTGCGAGCAGAAACCTGACTGTCGTCGTGTTTTTTAATTGTCTGTCGTACTATTGTACCTGTCTACTGACTGTGTGTCCTAATTAGCATCACCAACCCTTTGCTTTTATATTGTAACTTCCACAACATTCCGCTATTTTACTTTTTCAAAAAGTCGGCGTTTTTATCGCCTGTTTTTATTGTTTATTACCTTCTTGTTATGTTTTCAACTATTCTGTAGGCTGACGAGCGGCGTAATAAGCTGCTGCCAGCCCGCCCCCCTCTGGGGGGGAATCTAAACTCAATAAAGGAAAAAAAATAGAGAAACTACCTTTCTGAAACAGCTTCGTTTTCTAGGAGTTTTAACTTCTCCTCGGTTTCCTCCGCTTACTTAATGTCTTTCAAAATATATTTTTCTGACTTCCCTGCCATTGTTGCCACCTGCACGATTGCTTTCTGTAGAGGTATCATTATCTGAGTGAATTTTTTTTCTTCCCAGCAAAATTCTACAACTCAGAGTATTAAGCTGTTTTCCACTTGAATGTGTCCACTTTCGCGACATCTTCCCCTTTTTTTTCACCCTCAGGGATATTCATGATTATGGATTACACCACACCGCAGTACTGACGATATTTCATGAGGACACGCTGAACCACTTGACAATAAAGACATAACTGAAAGCCATTGAACGTGCGATGCGTTTTCCTGGGTCACCACTGTACTTGGTTATCGTAACATCACCGCGTGTTTCGGATAAAGGCCACCTTGACCAAGTGCAATAATATGGTGACTGGCTATTAATGTAGGTGAAACATACGAGATAAACCTGAGATTAAACTTTGTGCAAGAACATAATGCCAAAATTGACCTTCAACGACGGGTGGTGGAAACTAGTGGGACACCATTCCAGCTAGGGCAAACTGTCTCCAGCAGACTGCTGTCAAAGGGTTCATCCGTCATTAAGCGACAAATTAATTAAACTGTAGACCAAACCGCTAATCCTTAATTCGTGTGGTATTGTGGCAAAAGGCACTAGGAAGTTGCTTTGAGTGAGCAGAGGTATCAGAAAGTTGAGCATTTCAGGAATAATTCAGTCTGAGTGGTAGCACCGTACGCGATTCATGTTTGAGGATAGGGTGGGGAATATTTTTTCTAGGAAAGCATAAGGGGAACTTTTGTCACAGGAACAAAGCTCCAAATGTCGTTACAAAACAAAGGGTTAAAAAAATCTGTATAGACGAAACAGATCTTGAGTGTAAGGGAGTCAGTCAATATTCTGTTAAAGGACCTTTGTTAAGGATAATGTGTAAGGGAGAAAGAGTTTTTCAGTATCATTCTAATTGTAAGTGGAATGTGAGGAGTAAGAGATAGCTTTTGCATGCATGACATTGTAACAAGTGTAGTAGTAAGGAATGTATTTCCTAGTGTTTAAGATGTTATAAGACATTAATTTTAAACTTTTCGTGGCAAATAGAATGTTCAAACAAATTTATGGCTTGCAGCCTGTCGTCGTTTTTCATACCGTGATATTTCGGTTAGGATGCTGGCAGCAATCTCAAGGTGAGCCATTGAAGGCTGACAAAGGCGTGTTTTTTTTCCTCTTTATTGTAATTTCATTCCCTGCCCATGTGGGCAGGGGAGGGCTGGCACTGGCGCAGTCCACCACTCTTCAGCCAATTGGCTTTACAAAAATACAGAAAAGTGATCGCATGAAAAGGGGCCATAAAAAGGGAGACATAAAAAACACAGTAAATGGAGATGATGGGAGTTGAAATATATTCTAAGATGGGGACATGCACTGGGGGGACAGTTAAAAAGTCGACATACAGTTAAAAGAACTCAGCTGGCAAATCAATGTGCACTTAAAAACCACTGGAGGCAAACACAAGTTAAAAGTTGGCCACTGGATAAAAATCACACAGAGCAAGACACTTAAAAAAACCACTGGAAACGACGGAGCTCTCATGAAGAATAAAAAACTGCTGGTAGGGACCTGCTGAGGGACTGGAGGCTGGAGGGGAGGGAAAAAGAGGGGAGGAAGGTGCGGTGGGGGGGGGGGGGGCTGGGGCGGTGGGAGGAAGAGGAAAAAAGGGGGCAGGAGGTGCACCAAGAGGCAGGAGATGGGCAGGGCCAGAGATGAAGAGGGAAGAAAAGCCATGAGGGAGTGCAGAGACACTGAAGGGGAACATGGGAGAGGGAGAGGGAGAGGGTGTAGGAGGGGGAAAGCCACTCAGGAGAAGGGAGGAGAGGACAGGGAGGCCTTAGGAGGAGGCAGGAGGAAGGTGGGGTTAGAGTTTGTAGGAGGGGTAGACATCAGGGCGAAGCTCATCATCTGGGAGGGGGTAGGTGCTGGATGTTGCACGTTAAAGGAGCGGTAATGGTCTGGTGGTGGAGAGGAAGGGGGACACCAGGGGGTGGGAGGGGGGATCGAGTCGGTGGACAATATACAGGGTGTGATTGTGTTCGAGGAAAAAGAGAAGGTGGGGAAAGGGGATGAGGTCATAGAAGATGTTCATGGGGGATGGAAAGCGGATATGGAAGGCGAGGCAGAGTGCATGGCGTTCTAAGATTTGGAGGGCTTTATAGAACCTGGGAGGGGTTCCAAGTGACACTGGAATAACAAAGGATGGGGTGGATCAAGGATTTGTAGACGTGACAAAAACGTGCTCTGTTCTGCCTTATGTAGTGCACTGCGAATGTTCTGCGCATGCGTCAAACTCAGGTTGACAAACAGACCACACTTTCCAGCGGCAGCACCCTCCCTCATGGAACCGCAGAACTCAGATGTCCTCTCTTTATCGCTCGCCACAGCTGTTGGCGCACTCTGTTGTCTTCAATTAGAGCATATACTGGAGATCACAGGGTCCCATGCTCTGTTCAGCTGGTAGACACTATCACAGTTCAACTGCTTTTCCGCCAGGCGTATTTCCACGGATTCTTTAATAATGGAGTCCCAAAAAGATGTTGCTGTGGTGAGAAACATCGTTCTGTTATACTCCATTGAATGTGCTGTGGACATACAGCGTTAAGCAACAGCGGATTTGGCAAGAACAACGTTGATGTTCAGTGTAGCGCTATTTGTGAGTGCGTATGGTCTTTCCTCTGTAATCCCTACCACATTGATAAGGTGTTTTGTAACTTCTGGCCTTCCGCAATAGCAAGTCCCTTTCACTGGAAACGATGGAGCACTCATGAAGAATAAAAAACCGCTTGTAGGGACCTTCTGAGGGACTGGAGGCTGGAGAGGAGGGAAAAAGAGGGGAGGAAGGTGCGGTGGGGGTGCTGGGGCGGCGGGTGGGAGCTGGTGGGCGCATAATCTCTTTCACCTGAAGTTTACAGAATATTTTTGCTATTTTAAACGAAATGTTGCCCACAAGAGGAAGAAAAGCTACAGATTTTGCCACTGTGTTCTCCTCTGTATCCTCTTCCAGATTCTCGGTTTTAAATGACAGTGCCCTGTTAATCTGCTGGGTAGAATACCCATCTTTCCAAACAGTGTCTTTAGATGGCTAAGCTCTTTAGGCAAACTATCTTGATCTGAAGCAGTGCGAGCTTTAAGTACGAGTGTTTTAAGTACGCTCATGGCTTGCGACGCATGATAACTTGACACCTGCAAATACAAATCAGTATAAGTGGACTTACGATAAACTGAATGGCCTAGAGAGCCATCATTTTATCGTGTAACCAAGACATTCTAGAAAGGCGAACCACAATTTTTCTTTATTTCCGCAGCGAACCGAATGTTGTCATGAAGGAGGTGAGGTGATGGAAAAACTCCATCAATTTATCTTCTCCATGAGACCGCACTATGAAAAAATTGTCCACATATCTTCAAAATACAATTGGTTAAGGGTAGATGATTCAAGTGCTCTCCTCGAAACCATCCAGAAAAGGGTTGGCTATCAAGGGAGACAAAGGGCTGCGCAAGGCGACAACGTCAGTCTGTTCAAAATATTCTTGGTTGAACATAAAATAGATAGAAGATAGATCACGTCGAAACAAAGCAGTGATGTCCACCTGAAACTTTTTGTCAATTAGTGGCAAAGAATCTGAGAGAGGAATGTTTGTAAAAAGTGACACCACAATTCAAAACTAACCAGACGGTCATAACAGCTTAGAGGGAGAGCCCCCAGTCTACTAATAAAGAGCTGAGTTACGGATGCGATGTGAGCATTTGCCCACCAACGGTCTGAGCAAAAAAGCTAGATGTTTGGCTAAATCATATTTAGGAGTTCCAACGTTGATCACTATTGGACGTAATGGAACATTTCCCTTAAGAATCTTTAGAGGACCGTAAGTCTTGCCGGTATACAATCACGTGTTCTTAACCTCTTACTGATCTCTTGTGGTAAGGAGGAGGAGTTCAGTAGTCAGAAGTTTTCCGTAGCACTAGTTCTGTAGGAATGACTGATTACGACCCTTTCTCGTATAAGTAGCTGCGACTTTTTAGTAGAGATGTTCACAGTCTGGAAGACTACCTATGAGGAGGAGACTATGGCAGGCACCGGCACACCACGGGCCCGGCTGGCTGCTACCATGGCGCCATCCACCACCATGCTCGTGGGCCAGCCCAGGCTTGCCCAGTAGCAGCTGGACTCCTGCCCAGGTTCGGCGTTTCATGACCAGGGCGGTAAAGCTGCTCTCCTTTGTACGCTGGTGCGGTCAGGCATCTTGGTGCTTCGTGCCACCACTCGCAGATGCAAGACTCCAGCCAGTAGGCTGACATCCTCCGTAAGACTTCAGGTCGTCTTTCTTGCCTCTGATGCAATTCACTCACGCACAGTACGGCACGCCTGATTCGGATGTGTGTCACGATCAGGCTGCAGGCGTCAGCATTCTGGGGCACGTACTGCACATCAGGACTTGCCTACTGGCAGCTATTCACCAACTGACCCACACCATGTGCGCCGATTTCGCCACGTATCCTAAGGGGCATGACCACTACACTACAGCATCTGAGTGTAGCTGCTTGGGTCCGAATAAAAAGTGGTGGACTTGTTAGTATCGTTTTAATGAGCTGCCGCCAGCCTGCATCCTCACCACGGCCCTCCGCACACAATGGCCCGCCACCCCCGGGTCGATTTCATTGTTAATGTGTTATTGTTATTTACAGACCTGCAAATTATCGATCGAAATTATTAATCATATGTGACAATTTGGAACAGAGACTGTTAAATAAATATATTTTTAAATACACAGTTGCCTCATTTCTCATTACAGTATGACATCTGTTATCAACATTTTGTTCATCTCTACAACTACGATACACTTCTCACTACTGATGTAGTTGAGGAACTTTCCAACGAAACGGTATACAGGTCTGTGAACGAAACACACTATAGGCACCGCTCACGTGAATTAATGACCCGAGCGACCATCAAGTAAAGTATTAAGAGTTTCTTAGCTTACAGACAGACTGCACCAGAGGAGAAATCTGGTGAACGCGTTGACAAGGCAAGATTATTGGACCATTTTACTTCACTACTGGTGCCCTTGTCACATCTTAATTGTATACTAACATTCTCTGGATGTCTTCCATATACATTTTTTTAA
The DNA here is from genome assembly GCF_021461395.2 of Schistocerca americana. NCBI lineage: Eukaryota > Metazoa > Arthropoda > Insecta > Orthoptera > Acrididae > Schistocerca > Schistocerca americana. The sequence goes on along the minus strand of NC_060125.1, from coordinate 450,868,631 downwards.
AGGTAATGGATGATAGGACATTTGTTAAGGTGTCAGAAATTAACCTCCATAGTCCTTGAGGAAACTGTAGAGGGTAAAAATTGTAGAGGAAGACAGAGATTGGAATACATCGAGCAAATAATTGAGGGCGTAGATTGCAAGTGCTACTCTGAAATGAAAGGGTTGTTGGCACTGGAGAGCTAGTCGCGCTGTGATGCATCAAACCAGTTAGAAGACCGATTACTAAAGGAAAGGATGATGAACTTCCTTCTTCAAGTGGAGGTTCATGTCTGTCTCGATAACTTTCTCTTACTTTGTCAATGTCTTAGCCTGCACTGACTCTTGATAAAATCCCATTTGTTTTCGTTGGAGCTATGCCAGTGGTAATGGCTGCATCACTCCACTTCCAAATTAGAATCTACATCTCTGTAATAAAGATATCATTGCACTGGTACCTCCTATGGTATTCACAAATTGAGAGTTGAAGCTGAATATCATGTAGATGGTCTACTGCTAAAAAGATAGCATAAATGGAGACACTGCTGTGTTGTCCTATCTTACACTGAATGTAAGTACTCGTATCTGTGCTGTAGTATGACATTAGTTTCATCCCTGTGGCAAGTTTAATGCAAAAGGTAAATAAAGTTTGCAGTCAACGAAGGTCTTTTTTTAGCCTCTCTCGGCATGTCTTATCAGTTAGAAATTGTAGTTAAATGATAACTCTTCTTATATGACTTCCCGTTATTTTCAGACTAATTCAATCATTTGGGCATTAACGTTCGTCTCCGCCCAAAATGGACCAAAAATTATTAATACTTTCTCTTACCAGATTATTGTCCTCCATTCATTATTCGCTGCTCAGTGACCAACAGGTTCGAAAATGACGTATAATTACGTCATGTTAGCACCTGTGCATAGAAGTGAATTGTTGTACACAAGATGCCTCTGCCTCAACAACCAGAACGCTTGCGCTTTGATATTCGTGTGCCTGTCTTTCTGTCGGCGCTGCATTACCTGTAATATTTCTTAGATTTCTCACCTTTTCATCACGGAATCGATAACTTCGATCGTAAGGTATTTATGATCACAGAGCGTTCCTTATCGTTCCTTGTTATCCTTAGGCGCATCCGAAAACAGGCACATTTACGACAGAATCAGACTTTCTGGTTACTCGAAATCAGATGAATTATTAAGGCACATTCATCAAACGCTGTTTCGGACAATCAAATGATAAAAAAATGACAGCTTAGTTCGCACTGACGTGAAAGGCACTCCGGCGTCCCATTATTGGATAATCCGATGTAATAGCGATAAATTTTCACTTCGCTGCCTAGTGTCACAAGTGATTTAATCAGGTCTGTGATCGGATTTTGGAAAACCTACCATCTGAAACCGACACTGTAATTTAAAGTTAAGGATAATAAAATGAACCGGGTAGTTAATCATAGAGAAGTACCAGTGAAACTGTAGAGGGAAATTTCTGTTTTCACACACCTATTGCACGGCACACTCTTAGACCTACACAATCACCTACAAAATCTGTGCAACACACAGATTTAACGCCGCGTTTTTCTTACGGTCTACACTTTCCGAATCCTTCGCATTGAAACTACCCTGCCAACTTTCCAGAATTAATTCTTCTTCTCCTTTATCTCATTTATTGTAATTTCCATCGTTTTCATGATGTGGTTTCAATAAACTTGTTACATAGAAGAAAATATACGACCAAAATCTACCCATCGAAGCATCGTTATACCTTGGAGAATTGTTTCGATAGTGACTCGTTTTTAACGCTTGGTATGTATCAAGCTAACATGAGCTGAACTTCTTCCAGTTCAGCCTCCTGCTACCTCCTATGGTATTGACAAATTGAGAGCTGAAGCTGAGCTAACAAGATGGCATAAATGGAGACACGTTTGCTGTCGATGAAGTGCATCGTACGACCATGAGAAGTTTTGTTCAGCAAATATCATACTTGCCTTAGGACTGTTGACTGAAGTCTGCTACTTCATAAGTTTACATCGTTACGAGTGTCACTTTATACAAATTCAATAAAACTGAAACGATATGAAACAGTATACAGGGTGTAAATTTTAAGTTGACAAACCAGAATAACTCGAAAAATACGCTTCACACAAAAAAATGTGTAGAATCCAAAGTTGATTATTTTCGAGAGGGACATCTGCTGATGCTAAAATTAGCCCGCCACCCCAGCCCTCTGGGGGTGGCGCGGGAGGCAACTTTAAAATTTCAAATGGGAACCCCCATTTTTTATTGCTGAATCAGATTCTACATAAAAAACTAGGCACATTTTGTCTTAAACATTTGTTTTGATTCTTGGTAGTTGGCGCTGTAATTCAAGAAAATCCATGTTCTCATTTTTGCGTGGAAAATGGTTACGGACAAATAAAAAATACTTAGTTACTTCGTAAATTTTGATTCGGTTAGTTAGTTAGTTAGCTATTCAGGTGATTTGTTTGATAATTAAAAGCTGTGTGGCCTCATGACCACGAAACAAACAAAACTTATCCGAATCTACGGCAAAAATTAATATGTGGGTCAACATTTATTAAACTCTAATTCCTCTCTCTCAAACACCACCCTATGGGGAGAGAGAGAGAGTTTTAGTTTTAGCGAATCAAAATTTACGAAATAAATAAGTATATTTTATCTATCCGTAACCATTTTCCACGCAAAAATGAGAACATGGAATTTCTTGAATTACAGAATCAACTACCAAGAATCAAAACAAATGTTTGAGACAAAATGTACCTAGTTTTTTATGTAGAATCTGATTCGGCAATAAAAGAAATGGGGGTTCTCATTTTAAATTTTGAAGTTGCCTCCCACCCCACCCCTAGGGGGCTGGGCTGGCGGGCTAATTTTAGCACCAGCAGATGTCCCCCTCGATAATAATCAACTTTGGATTCTACACATTTTTTCGTGTGAAGCTTATTTTTCGAGTTATTCTGGTTTGTCAACTTAAAATTTACACCCTGACACTGACAATGTTGAGTGTTTATGGAAAAAGTTCAAGGCAATCGTAAAATGGTTCAAATGGCTCTGAGCACTATGGGACTCAACTGCTGAGGTCATTAGTCCCCTAGAACTTAGAACTAGTTAAACCTAACTAACCTAAGGACATCACAAACATCCATGCCCGAGGCAGGATTCGAACCTGCGACCGTAGCGGTCTTGCGGTTCCGGACTGCAGCGCCTTTAACCGCACGGCCACTTCGGCCGGCAAGGCAATCGTAAAATGCGTTTTAGACACGTACGTGCCGAGTAAAACTGTGAGGGACGGGAAAAACCCACCGTGGTACAACAACAAAGTTAGGAAACTACTGCGAAAGCAAAGAGGGCTTCACTCCAAGTTTAAACGCAGCCGAAACCTCTCAGACAAACAGAAGCTAAACGATGTCAAAGTTAGCGTAAGGAGGGCTATGCGTGAAGCGTTCAGTGAATTCGAAAGTAAAATTCTATGTACCGACTTGACAGAAAATCCTAGGAAGTTCTGGTCTTACGTTAAATCGGTAAGTGGCTCGAAACAGCATATCCAGACACTCCGAGATGATGATGGCATTGAAACAGAGGATGACACGCGTAAAGCTGAAATACTAAACACCTTTTTCCAAAGCTGTTTCACAGAGGAAGACCGCATTGCAGTTCCTTCTCTAAATCCTCGCACAAACGAAAAAATGGCTGACATCGAAATAAGTGTCCAAGGAATAGAAAAGCAACTGGAATCACTCAACAGAGGAAAGTCCACTGGACCTGACGGGATACCAGTTCGATTCTACACAGAGTACGCGAAAGAACTTGCTCCCCTTCTAACAGCCGTGTACCGCAAGTCTCTAGAGGAACGGAAGGTTCCAAATGATTGGAAAAGAGCACAGGTAGTCCCAGTCTTCAAGAAGGGTCGTCGAGCAGATGCGCAAAACTATAGACCTATATCTCTGACGTCGATCTGTTGTAGAATTTTAGGACATGTTTTTTGCTCGAGTATCATGTCGTTTTTGGAAAGCCAGAATCTACTATGTAGGAATCAACATGGATTCCGGAAACAGCGATCGTGTGAAACCCAACTCGCTTTATTTGTTCATGAGACCCAGAAAATATTAGATACAGGCTCCCAGGTAGATGCTATTTTTCTTGACTTCCGGAAGGCGTTCGATACAGTTCCGCATTGTCGCCTGATAAACAAAGTAAGAGCCTACGGAATATCAGACCAGCCGTGTGGCTGGATTGAAGAGTTTTTAGCAAACAGAACACAGCATGTTGTTATCAATGGAGAGACGTCTACAGACGTTAAAGTAACCTCTGGCGTGCCACAGGAGAGTGTTATGGGACCATTGCTTTTCACAGTATATATAAATGACCTAGTAGATAGTGTCGGAAGTTCCATGCGGCTTTTCGCGGATGATGCTGTAGTATACAGAGAAGTTGCAGCATTAGAAAATTGTAGCGAAATGCAGGAAGATCTGCAACGGATAGGCACTTGGTGCAGGGAGTGGCAACTGACCCTTAACATAGACAAATGTAATGTATTGCGAATACATAGAAAGAAGGATCCTTTATTGTATGATTATATGATAGCGGAACAAACACTGGTAGCAGTTACTTCTGTAAAATATCTGGGAGTATGCCTCCGGAACGATTTGACGTGGAATGATCATATAAAATTAATTGTTGGTAAGGCGAGTACCAGGTTGAGATTCATTGGGAGAGTCCTTAGAAAATGTAGTCCATCAACAAAGGAGGTGGCTTACAAAACACTCGTTCGACCTATACTTGAGTATTGCTCATCAGTGTGGGATCTGTACCAGATCGGGTTGACGGAGGAGATAGAGAAGATCCAAAGAAGAGCGGCGCGTTTCGTCACAGGGTTATTTGGTAAGCGTGATAGCGTTACGGAAATGTTTAGCAAACTCAAGTGGCAGACTCTGCAAGAGAGGTGCTCTGCATCGCGGTGTAGCTTGCTCGCCAGGTTTCGAGAGGGTGCGTTTCTGGATGAGGTATCGAATATATTGCTTCCCCCTACTTATTCCTCCCGAGGAGATCACGAATGTGGCTTTCAGACAGTCGTTCTTCCCGCGAACCATACGCGACTGGAATTGGAAAGGGAGGTAATGACAGTGGCACGTAAAGTGCCCTCCGCCACACACCGTTGGGTGGCTTGCGGAGTATAAATGTAGATGTAGATATACGCCTAGAGATAATATAACGGTTTACGTTATTTCTTAATAAATTTAATGCTACATTAGCCAATTTTGTTTTGTAATGGTGAGACGAGGAATTAAATGCGGAAACCACTCAAAAGCTGAAAGCTGCTGAGGGAGCAATGGAGAGACGTGTGTTGGTAATTACTTGGAGGGGCAGGGAAAGAAACGAAAGCATCAGAGAACACACTGGCTTGGCAGATGCAATTATGACTAATTGAAATAAAGGTGACGTCGCCAAAAAAAAACTATCTAGATGAACAGATGGAAGACGTATCAAAAATGTTTTTGATGGATTCCAAGAGAAAAGACAACACTGAAAACCGCTTATCAAAACGACAGCTTTTAGAACTGATACTTCTTCTGCGTATTCTAAAATTCCAAACATGCTACAAGGATATTTGTGAAGCATGCGGTCGATCACAAGAGCGGTATAGTGCGCGCAAAATGCCGTCGCCGCTAGATGCGTAGTCAGCTGGGGATGCGGGAGAGAGCGGCAGTGGTGATGGGGGGGTCGTTCAGAGCGCTATCGTTCTAAAGTGAAGCCTATGCTCAAATTTTTTGTAAATAGTAAGTGAGGCCTTTCCACGCCCGCATTTGCATGGTAACCATTCAGAAAGATCTGTCACATCTGCTTTCGTTAGTATCTAAGATGAATTCCTCCGAAAATGAACGATTTATTTTCGCCTGGCTTGTTCACCATTTGTAACTTTCAGAGTAGTGTCACGGGTGGAGAATTTGGAGTAAAACCTACACATTTCTCTTGTTGCCGTGTCAAAATGTGTTTCTTTTGCCAAAACACAGCGTGGTTCACACTGTCTCACCTCACTAAAACTTTGTGCAGACACAGTTGCGAGAGAATTCTGAAATAGTGCTTTATCAGGTTTATTAAGTGAGGTACTGAAGAAAAGTAAAGTCATTAGCTTATGAAAAAGCACATCTTAGGTGCAAAAAAACGTGTAATGTCTTCACAAATGTTGTTCCAAAACCTAGAGCATTTCTCGTTCCACCAGCTATCGATGGCCTTTAAAAATTACATCTTTCCACTGAAAAAGTCTGTAGTTACTGGAATAATAAGGTAGATAATGAAGTTTTACGTGATAACGATACAGAAAATACTCTCCTCTTTGCGTCCTATCATTTGCCAATATCTGAAACCGTTTGTGAAATATGAAGAATATAGTGGATATTTCACTCTGGCATGTCGTTGGCGCGGCCCGGTCGCAAATGAGTGCGCTATATCAGATCAGTTTTCTCCCAAGTTTTCTACCCAAGTGTAAAGAAAAATTCAATATGTTAGCTAAATTTCAAACGCAGCCACATATTATGTAATATGCACCAAACCCAAAATCATAGCGACCACTATTTTTCATTGCACACTTTTCCGATTATTGCGCAGTGTCTTACTTTCACGTAAATATCACAGTAACTATGACCATTAACGAAATGATGGGCACATCATGAACCTGACATATAAAGCTATAAGTAAAGCAAAAACGATTTTTTTGACCGAATAGTTGCTGTAAAATCATTTGAGAAAGATGTCAGCCTCGATTCTGTCATCGCTGACCGGCCGAAAGACAGAAAACACTTACCTGCCTTCCCTTCCGAACAAACGAATGAACTCGCCCAGCGCTTTGGACGAAAACTGGTCACTGTGCTTCGAGCACCGTATCCTGTGAGAGCTACAACACAGTGTTTTACGAACTTAGCAGGAATTTTGAACTGATATAGATGTACGTAAGTAGATAAGATTTTCTGTTGGAATGTATCGTAAGGTTTTAAAGAAAGAGAATCCACTTCAGAGACGGTTAAGAAGAGAAAGCATAATCATTTTCATTTCCTGTTGACTTTATAATAATGCTGAGTTCTTTTCATTTAACAAAGTCAGACTTAATAGTTTTTACCATAAGACATAGGATTTAAATCCAGACCAAAATGGTGTTTCTTGGTTAACGACCCGCTTGGTGAGGAATAACCATAAAGTTAATGGGACTTCGCGAAAAGATGCAGGTTCGACTTTCGTATGGTAAAGAATTAACGATAGAGTGTTAATGACGCTGTCGTTGCATCACCAAGCAAGTCACAAGCAACTGAAATTAAATAGCAAAAAAATTACCTAATCAAAAGCGAAAATTACTTAATTAATACAGATAAAACAGGATAATTGAAAGGTAGATTATTACAAATTAAAATAAATTTTTAAATAAATTGTCCAGTTATTATTGGTAAAAATACTGCAAGTGAGGCACTCACATCAGTTTCGTGCCGCTGCCAAGAGAGGAACAGGGAGGCAATAACAGAACCCTTTCTACACAAATAAGGTAATTGTGCTTTCATGAAACAAACATTAAAACAATGTCAACGTGTTATAAGGACTAGTTTAAAAAATACTTTTACTTTTTTACAAGTACTGATCTTTACCGTCCATTTATTCAGGCTAAAGTACACAACGTACACAAACACTTTAATCAGGCGCAAGAGCCTACTTTCTTACTTTTTGTAAGATACGCGCTATAATATCTCAAGTGGAACACTTTGGCGAGCTGTTGAGCTAACCGTTGGGTAACGAGCCCGACCGTTCGTTTCACTGGGAAGTGTCCGTTTGAGAGGCACAAGGCAAGTGGAGTCTAGTGTTTCCTTGTCTCGGCTTCCTGTCGGTGCTTTCCTACTGCAGTGGCGCTGCCAGCAACGTGCTAAGTTGCATTGAGATCGATTTATATCGATCATTCTCTCGCGTCGAACAGCTTCACGTATCATTATTTACAGCATTTCCAGATCTTTAATGTGTATTTATCGATGTTCAAACTTAACGTTCACTGTTTGGTGAGGCGGTCAGCTTTCGAGGCATTATACAGAATCATGTTTACTAGGGCCAATGAATTCATCACAACCTCGTCTAGTAAAAGGTTTTCCACTAGTTTCTACTGAATATGGAACTAATTTGTTCAATTCGTTATTTTGTAATAGTCTATTACACAACGTGTTTCACCCAAGGTCGCTTGCTTTACCATAGCAATGTCAATGCTTTAGATGGATTAATAATTACTTCAATCAAAATTTATGAGTTTTCTTAGTAACCCCATGCTGCTGTTTAGAGGTTCTATTATTTTCACGATAGTGTGTGCACTTTGCAACATATGTCAAATGACGACACGGGATTTTTCAGACTCTCTGCCTACGGTAGAGAGACCAGTCTTGGTGAACAACTATTACACTAAATATGTGTTGTTGTTGTTGTGGTCTTCAGTCCTAGGACTGGTTTGATCCAGCTCTCCATGCTACTCTGTCCTGTGCAAGCTGCTTCATCTCCCAGTATCTACTGCAACCTACATCCTTCTGAATCTGCTTAGTGTATTCATCTCTTGGTCTCCCTCTGCGATTTTTACCCTCCACGCTGCCCTCCAATACTAAATTGGTGATCCCTTGATGCCTCAGAACATGTCCTACCAACCGATCCCTTCTTCTAGTCATGTTGTGCCACAAATTCCTCTTCTCTCCAATTCTATTCAATACCTCCTCATTAGTTATGTGATCTACCCATCTAATCTTCAGCATTCTTCTGTAGCACCACATTTCGAAAGCTTCTATTCTCTTCTTGTCCAAACTATTTATCGTCCATGTTTCACTTCCATACATGGCTACACTCAATACAAATACTTTCAGAAACGACTTCCTGACACTTAAATCTATACTCGATGTTAACAAATTTCTCTTCTTCAGAAACGCTTTCCTTGCCATTGCCAGTCTACATTTTATATCCTCACTAGATATGAATGTTCCTAAAAACTTCAATCGGCACTACGCTTCAGTTGTTTCTTTGCATGCTTTTCAGATAAGAAGGTAAGTCATCATCTGGAGACGCAGAGAGTGTTGGCGGTACATCGCCATACGTAAGACGTCATCTCTGTGTCTTTAGATTTCAGGGCTCTAAATAGGGAGAATTAGATTAACAGATTGGTCCACGCATACTCACAGCATGTTACTTGCTCACAGTGTGGGTTACAAGCACGTTGTTGAGATCAAATGTTCATTCATGGCCCCTACTATTTCGTTACGCACAGTACTTATCTTTCAATATGTTCGATACCGTTTAATTTGCATTCAGATAGCTCTATAAAATAATTTCATGGGTCTAAAACTCTACGAGGAAGAGGACATTTATTCGAGGCATTTTTCAAGATACTTATTTGCATGTAATCAGAATTTAAACAGGAGATACGTAGCTTACAAGACAAAGACGACGACCTAGCGAAAGATGGAAAATGATATCATAATAGCATGCAGGATGTGATGCAGTCAAGTGTAATATATGTTATGAACTTTTGGCTAGCAATGGGTACCGATATTTTCATTTGTAAGTTAAAACTGTCATATAAAAGTACGATTACTAAAATTTATTATTTCATGCATGACTGTTGATGTTTATGTGACTAGGATAATTCTGAAACTTTAACACGAGAAACGTAAATTTATTTTCACTGAGTATCGTTAAATAAATTAGTTGATTTAAATAAGATCTTGACCAGAGATGTAAATAACTGAATTCTTTGCATTTTTATGTAATCTTTGTTATGTCTTGCATTTGGTGGTAAGCTTGGGAGAAAGTGAGTTATGTTTGAGGTATTTTAAGGAACAGTTGCGAAAGAATTTGTGGAATCTTTTGTGAATTATAGGCATGATTTGTGTAAGTGTAACAAACATAATTTTGTGGCTCCTATATTTAGTGAACCAGTCAACCGAACCAATAAAAATACAGAAGGTATGATGATGAAATTTTTTATTTGTTATTTAGTGAATACTCTCGATCCTTACAATCCTGGAAATAATATAATTTTTCGTAGAAGTAAAACCTGCAGCTATTGTCATATTTTGAGAAAAAACAACAAAGCCAACATCAAAAATGGTTCAAATGGCTCTGAGCACCATGGGACTTAACATCTGAGGTCATCAGTCCCCTAGAACTTAGAACTACTTAAACCTACCTAACCTAAGGACATCACACACATCCATGCCCGAGGCAGGATTCGAACCTACGACCGTAGCAATCGCACGGTTCCGGACTGAAGCGCCTAGAACCGCTCGGCCACCGCGGCTGGCAAAGCCAACATCAAAAGATTCAGATCGGTACCATTTTAATAGTTTAGTACTCTGTGCACGTCTTTTCAATGTCATTCAAAAATAACTGCTATCCATACTGCGGATAAGTTATCGCGTAAACATTATTCAAAGAGGCTTGTTACAAGGCGCAACTTGGGTGCGTGTAGATGAATACAGTAATGCATGGAAAAGTATAGTTGAGGCATTACCCGGGCTGAAGCTGCTGTTGTTAATGTCATTATGAAAAACATGATCATAATGACGAACTGTGATATGTCACCATTATTATCAACCATTAGACATCCAGTGCTACACAAACGCCTCTTCTACTCTTTTCCATGCCCTACCGTCTTCAGTAACATACATCCACGTTGCATGTGCACGTTTTCTAATGTGATCCATCTACCTTTTATCAGCTTGTCGTCAAGGCCTTTTCTTGGGATGAAGTAATGAACTGCCATAGCTGATCAACCACCCTTTTCCCAGGTACGTTTCATTTTCATTAGAGTCGTAATAACGTCAGCTTATTATTTAGTGATCCATTCATTTACTATCAAGTTTTTATTAGCAAATCGTAACTATAAGCTCCACCCCAGGAAAGGTAATTAAAGATGAAGTAGACCTTATTTTTACAAAAATAATAATTTAGACTGCAGAGTTGAGGCAGGATCCGGAAAAAGAACGTAAAATGTGATTAATATTGTTCATAAAACAATAATAAACTATTTTATATACCTTCTTCGTTTATTCTTTTTCCAATATTCGCAGAAAAGTATGTGACGTCTAACTATTTATTTCGTCGATTTAATCAGTCTTAATTAATTCAGTTAGGTCCGCTTAATTCTTCATACTGATACTATAGCAACTATAGATCATTTGCGTGTGCTTCTTGCTAATGGCAGAATCAAACTCTTCCTTAAAAAATTGACACTTCTTCTCTTCCTCTACGGGACAACCTAGTGCTTGCGTGGAAGTGACATCAAAATGATGTCAGTCGACGTGATCACGAAACTCGGTAACAATCGACAAAGTGTCATGATCGGCTTACTGTGAAGTGATGCCATATTGGATTTCTTCGCATTTGCTTGTTTTGTCGGTACAAGTAAGACAGTATGTCGTTCGAAGGCAATGGCACATTGAAGGTTTACCACAAAGACGTCAATCTTGGTACGATTTCTTGTAATTAAACGTCAGTTGATGACGCATTGGCTATAAAAGTCTTCAGGAGAACGTAAGACGACCGATATTGTTGTTGGAAGTTCAGTGTGTTCACCGTGGTGTGATGAATGACTTATTCAGCGTCTCGTATGATAGGGTTTACATAACAGCCAAGCTGAAAAAAACATGTCCTGCAAACTGAATATGGCCCACCATATTTTCAGACAGCAAAGCTCGCACATGCACCACGGACTTAAGGAAGAAGAGGGGAAGAGAACTGCAGAGGCCGGATCCTGATCCGGATACCATGAAGCTTTCAACAACACGTGGAAAAAGTGAGAGAAAAAATTACCTTCATACGACTCAGCAATCACATGGTGGACGAAATGCCCGAACCCACTATAAGAAAACAGATGATAAATTATTCCTGGGAGAGAAAAAATTGGCAGAAACTAGGAAATGAATTTTACTTTCAATAATTATGAGACCTATAGGAACTTGAAGCATCAGTAATCAACGACTACGTGTCAAAACAAAATCTTAATGTTAAAATGGAAACAACTTGAAGGCTGCAAAATTAGACCCCGACGTCAAAATGCAGTGCCAGGAGAACAACATCACTATACTATGCAATACGTGAAAGCAAGTGCAAGACAGGAAAAACAAGAAACCAGTGAGCATCTCCCGACGGATAGATACAAACAAAGCATCATGAGATGAAGCAAGAAATACGCACCCACCCTAAATAGTTATTTTCTAATATAGTAACTAACATAAGGCCTCAAAATGACCTGATAACAGGAATAACAGGAAGACTCGACCTGGAAGAACTCAACAGCCTGTTAATGGAGATACCGGAAGAAGAGCAGAGGACGGTATAAAATGAAACCAGCAAAACAAGTCGCCAGGACTGACGGCATCACATTCACAGCTGCACCAAACATTTGGAAAACAAATGACAGCAAAGCTAAAGTGCGTGAGTAATGAACTGATGGGCTCTCATAATGAAATCCCATATGAATTGTGGGAAGGAACAATAGTTCTCATTCCAAAACAAATGACAAGGAATCAGCAGCAAATTTAAAACCTCTGGCATTTATAAACTGTGATTACGAATGATGCGCACGCATTATACTCGTAAATGAAAGTCAAATCTGTAACGAACTTCATAACTGGACCATATTCATCGACCATGGGCAAAGACACAACACTATGTGACTATAAGGATACCATATCGACCGCTGAAGCTTGTAAAATGAAATGCGCCATGATATTTATGGATTTCGAAAAAGCATTCGAAATAAACCGTGCTCATAATTTGCCGCAAATTACACAGAAATTTTCGCCGTTATACGATACACTGCATGTCAATACATTCTGAGTATTGACGTAATACAGATAGTGGATTTAGTGAACTCCAACGTAACCTCCAAATTAAATTACGTGGCACAAGTCATGCATTGCCAAAAGATGTAGCTAAACGAATTTCATCTGCTCTTGGCCACTTCGTCAGCTGTAGACATATTTTGAAGATCAAATATGAAAAACTAACATTAACAGCAACTACTCACCATAGGCTGTCGTTAATGTTAGTATTTCATATTTAAACCTTACAACTGTGTACAATAAACTGCTAGGTCTGTACATCTGTAAGATTTACAAACAGTGGAAGAAATCGCCGAACAACATGATGGCAACTCTCTTAAATGGAACAGATTCCACGTATCAAGTGAATTATACACTCTGAAGTATTTCGTCATAGAATATAATTATATTAAAATGAGAAACTTTGAAAATACATGACCAAAGTGAAAGAAGTGCACAAGAACTTGATGCAAAGTAAAAGTAGGGATGTCATAGAACACATGTATAAAGACTTTTAACTGGCACAAAGTTTGGAAGATTAGCCGTGACCCAACCCGCTATTGCCTATCAACGTTAAGGGCAGAGGGGTACTACGCTGTCAAAAGAAAAATTCCAAAAATCTCAGGATCACGATCGATTCATTGGGCAGATTCTCCATTGTGTACCACCTGCAATCTCATTGACACTGAAAAGCAGCAACTTGTATGTGGAAATGCAACTAACTTATGGTTTCCCACTACAAAAAAATTGCAAATATCCAAAGAATGTAGTCCAACATGTTAACACTGATGAGTCTTCTACACCCAGATAAAGAACCTTACCATAACATGCAAAAAACTTTCGTCAGCCTGTTAAAGTAACATACAGTACTTTACACACTCTCAAAAAGAGACGGGAATGAAGAAGACTGCACAGCACCAAAAACTATAACAAATTAACAATTATTATGGGATTCATCCTCAAAAAAATTTCGTGTGATTTGTATAAGTCTATCACGCAATAAATTACTCAGTGGACTATTTCTTACAGATTCCCGTATTAAAGATTAAAATGCGACTGTCTTGTTCAGTACATGATTATTTACAAACTGTGGTTTAGTTTTTTTCTCACAATCGATTTTAATTCTAATAGCAGGGTATTTAAACCATTAGACAAATTGTTACTCTGGTATGAGTTGTTTCCTCGTAAGGTCAGACATTCAAATACGTTGGAACTAATTTACGATCAGAGTTGATACGCTTACCACACATTATCCAAAAAGCGAAAGATCTCTGTCTGTAATACTATATGAAGACAAGTTGTTTAAATTTGTTACCAAAAATCTTAAAAAGATATATAGATATATAGGGTGTGTCAAATGTATACACACTTTGAAGCGTCATAGGAAATGTATTTCCCATTCTACAAATTTCTGGAAATGGAAAGCTTAAAGTCCAATTGGAAAAATAAATGTACTTTGCAAATATGATTAATGTTCAAACTCGTGGCCTTCAGCATCAACACATTTCTGAGTCCGAGTCACCACTGATTCTGTACATCATACCAAAGTGTCCAATGAGATTTCTGCGCACACCGCCTGAATCTCATTCCAAAGTGTGTCCAGGTTACGTGGTTTACGCTTGTACACCTCATCTTTTCCTGTGCCCCATAAGAAGAAATCCAGCGGCGTGAGGTCTGGAAAGCATGCAGGAAACTCGATTGGCCCCTGCGTCCTATCCACTGGCCTGGCACATTGTGATCCAGGTATGCTCGTACATCCCTATGATAGTGCAACAGGGCGCCATCTTGTTGGAAATAAAACTCATCATTACCGTATAATGCACGAATGGCAGGGAATATGGGATCAGCAAGCACTGTTAGGTACGTTTCTCCAGTAACAGTACCTTCAAAGCGGAAAGGCCCAATGAGTCCCCTTGCAGACAAACCACACCACACATTTACACCAGGCAAATTCACACCCTTTCAACCGTAATGTGAGGATTATCTTCAGCCCAGTACACACAATTGTGCCCATTGACAGTTCCATTGAGTTTGAATTGGGCTTCATCCGACCGAATTATGCTTCCCATGAATCTCGGATCACGTCTCATCATTTCCTGAACCCATTAACAAAATTCTAACCTTCGATCTGGATCGTCGTCACTTAGCTGTTGCACCAGCCTTGGAATGTACACACAAAACCTGCCTTTCTTCAGAATGCGTAGCACACTATTAGCACTTACATTACTCTCACGTGCCGCTTGCCTTGAAGATTTTTGAGGCGAACGCTGAAACAATTCCAAGACCGCAGTTGTGGAATCATCACTTGTAGCTGTACAAGATCGCCCTGATCGACCTCCATGCACATCACACACTGTTCCATGAATTTCGAATTTGTGTCGTAGACGTGTAGTTGTTAACCTTGAAGGTGGTTCTGTACCATACTCACTTCTCTACTGTCTTCGAACCGCAGCTACATTCTCAAACTTCCGGTATCGCTTAATTATCTGCTTCCGCGCTTCAAGGCTCAAACGCACGTCCACCATGTTGCACTTACTTCCTTGCCACTGCTGCCACCTGTTGAAGAAAACATTACTTTCTCATGGATATTTAACCCCGTAGAACGGGAAAAAAATTGTCTATGACAGTTCAAAGTGTGTATACATTTTTTTTAACCATAGATACGTGTGTTTGTGTGAAGTCGCGCATCATGCACCCTATTGTACACGGTATGAACCGTAACACGACGTCCTGTGGCTCCACGAAAAGCATTATTCAACACGGTGGCGTTGCTGTCAGGGTTCCTCTGAGCCATAATTCGTAGGTAGCGGTCATGCACTGCAGTAGTAACCCTTGGGCGGCCTGAGCGAGGCATGTCATTGACAGTTCCTGTCTCTCTGTACCTCCTCCATGTCAGAATAACATCGCTTTGGTTCACTCCGAGACGCCTGGACACTTCCCTTGCTGAGAGCCCTTCCTGGCACAAAGTAACAATGCGGACGCGATCGATCCGCGGTATTGACCGTCTAGATGTGGTATCGATAGCTATGATGCCACGGCGTAGGTACAAGTTCATATGTTGGCACTACGAGACACCGACGACAGTGCCCTCTAGCAGGGGCTGTTGAGATCTACGAGCTCCGCTGCAGATTCTGCCCATTTAATCAAGAGCAGACGGTCTGGAGACATCGCTTCAACCTCAGCTTGCTATTGAGACTATGTACTACATACGACGGGTCTAAGGCTTCGCACTTCAGTGGAAAGTTATGTAATCAATTACTATTGTGATATAGTAAAACCATTTCTAAGAGCAGTACCGAGAATCTTACCTCACCTGCTCCTACTCACTTCCTACATTCGGCCTACCCTTCAGTTTACAGAAGCAGACGCACGCGCCGCCTTCCAGGCGGGATACATAACTAGGCATGGTTGAACTACAGACAACACGAGCCGTGTACCTTCTTCCTGGTGGAATGACTGGAACTGATCGGCTGTCGGACCCCTCCGTCTAATAGGCGCTGCTCATGCGTGGTTGTTTACTTCTTTGGGCGGGTTTAGTGACACTTCTGAACAGTTAAAGGGACTGTGTCTGTGATACAATATCCACAGTCAACGTCTATCTTCAGGAGTTCTGGGAATCGGGGTAATGCAAAACTTTTTTTGATGTGTGTATATATGAGAGTTATTCAGTAATTGAAGAGACAAATTGGTCTGGATAAAAAGGCGTCTATTTTTACAAAACAATACTTTTTCAAGTTTTCAGCATAATCCCCTTGAACATTTATGCACTTGTTCCAACGGGCTACAGGATTTTTTATTCCGGCTGCAAAGAGCTCTTTATCTTAGTGTTTGAACCAATTTCCCACAAACTTTTTCATGTCCTCGTTGTCCTGGAACCTCTTCCTACGTAATGCCTCCTTCAGTGGACTAAACAAATGAAAATCATTAGGTGCTAAATCAGAACTGTAAGGGGGATGAGACTGTACTTCCCAGCCCAATCTGTCGATGGTTTCACAGGTTAGTTGAGCAATATGAGGACATGCGTTTTCTTGCTGGAGAATCACACCTCTGCTCTGAGATCCACGACATCTCTCTCTCTCTCTCATGGCTGGCTTCACCTTGTTTTAAAGCAAGTCCGAGTAGTATTGGCTGTTCATTGTACGCTGTTCTTTGAGGTAATCACAAAAAACTGGACCTTCAGCATCCCAAAACACCGTCACCATGACTTTTCCTGCTGATGCTTGGGTTTTGAATTTTTTCTTGACAGATGTGTCGGTGTGCTTCCACTCCATGCTTTGTCTTTTTGATTTTGGCTCATAATAGTGAACCCATGTTTCATCACAAGTTAAATATTTTGTTGAGGAAGTGCTCCTCTTCTCTTTCATAATGTTCCCTTAGCTCTGTGCACACTCTCAACCTTGTTTCCTTGTGTAGCCGCGTCAACTCCTTTGGGATCCATCTTGCACATGTTTTGCGGTACTTCCGTTTGTTACAGATAATGTTATGAATTGTACCAGTACTAACTTGAAACTTATCAACTATCATTTCCACAGTCACAAAGCGGTGTGCACAAATAATGTCATCAATTCGACTTTCAAGTGAAGTAGTTGAAACTGCAACTGATCGGCCAGAACGGTGTTCGTCAGTCACTGAGTCGCGACCATTTTTGAACTGCTCTACACACTTGTAAGAATTTCCACGATTCATACAACCTTCACCATAAACTGTAGACATTCTACAGTATATATTCATTGGTTTCTCGCCTTCAGCAAGTAAAAAACGAATAACAGAATGTTGTTCAACAAATGTGGACATTTCAAGCTGACTCTCAATCTTGAAATGTATTTTTGATGTTATTAACAAAACAATGTTGATACATCACAGTGATGCCAACTTAAAGCCATAAAAGCATCAAACTTGCCCTACTAACAGTTTTTTCCAAAGACC
This sequence comes from Schistocerca americana, assembly GCF_021461395.2. Classification (NCBI taxonomy): domain Eukaryota; kingdom Metazoa; phylum Arthropoda; class Insecta; order Orthoptera; family Acrididae; genus Schistocerca; species Schistocerca americana. Next base: position 450,850,884 of record NC_060125.1, on the reverse strand, counting down.
AGTTTGTCTCTTTAATTATTGAATGACCCTCTACATATATAGTAGGGGAGCTGTTAGAGAAATCTCCAACTTTTCTTAGCTATCTTCAATTTTTTACACTATACTGTAATAAGCATTCAGACAAATAAAAGCCATTTTTTTAAACAATAATGTACAGGTTTTCTGTTAAAACAAACTGAGAAGAAAAGTGCTGCGCTGTAAAAATGAACAGCTTCATTTTCTTTCTTGCAGTCAGTGTTAACTTTGACAGCTGGGCCTTTAAAGCACTTGATGAATTGTTTCTCCCATATATATTCTTTCTCCTTATATATAATTTTAAACATAAATTGTATACACAACTACATGCTGTTTTGTTTTCTTCCTTGCAGCTGGTTTTAACAGAAAAAGTGTATTTATGCCTTATCAACTAATGATTAGAATGCTACTACACAACCTGAATCCTACCCATTTGCAGCAAGTTTTGCAGGAAGTTTTATGCAACTGCATTTTGTACATCTTTTTAAATCGTTAAAAACAATAAAAACCAAAAAACAAAAGAGTCTCTTTCAGTTTTCATTCACTTTCTATATTATTTATTGTAATTTTGAGTTTCATATCTTCAAAGTGAGGGCAGTCGCAACATGGAGCCGAAATTTTCCTTCTGACACAACTCCAGTTATACCTCAGACTAGGGCCTATATCCAGTTCTAATATACATAGTGTCTCAAAAGGTACATTACAACTTCAATGTATTTTAGCACCCAAACTAATTAAGATATTCACACCATATTTGGCTTATGTGACAGACAAAATAACAAAGCTTTGTTTGGTAGGTTGTCGTGCATGAAGCATAATGGCAACAGTTCAAGAAAAGGCTCAATGTGTGGAATGGTATATTCAGACCAAATCGGACACATATGTTCAAAATAGCTTCCAAACATGGTATAGGGAGCACCAACCGTCATGGACATAGATACGCCAGTGGCACTGGAATTTTATGCTGACAGGAAACGTTGATATGAAGCATCGTACTGGACGACTTGGAACAATTGAAGCCGACACAGAACGGCTACGGTTGGCTTTTCAGCATTCACCGCAGAAGTGTTTTTGGACGGCATCGAATGAGTTGCAAATCTCTAGGGGGACCGAGTACCAGGTCCTTTGGAAACGCTGACAGATAAATCCATACCGATTGCAACTGCTGCATGGACTGAAACTAGACGACAAGTCACTAAAAGTGTAATTCACTGTGGATCTTTAACGGTTAGAGGAGGATGGAAATTTTCTAAAGACCCTAGCATTTTCTGACGAAACAATATTCCATGTGCGTGGTGAGGGAGACAAACGCATTGTTCGAATAAGGAAACAACCAGTCCGCATTCTGTGACGGAAGAGCTACTTAACAGCGCGAAAGTGAATGTGAGGTGTTGTTTGATGATTAGCTGCAGTGTACGACCATATCTTCTCAGGAAAATAAAAATAAAAACAGTTAATTCTAGCAATTGCCTTGGTATGCTGGAGCTGTTTGCGATACCACAACTGACTGACCGCCAACACACAGTGGTTTTCCAAAAAGATGGTGAACCGTCACACTGGGCTCAGACTGTGCGAGATGTTCTAGACCAGGTGGATTGGTCAGGGTGGTCCAGTTTATTGGCCTCCTAGGTCGCCCGACAATACAGCTGTGGGCTTCTTTCTAGACTTCTTTCTATGGGCATGTGCCAAGGACAAAGTCTACCAAACGCCTGTCAACCACATCAGTGATTTAAAGAGCCGAATCGTTGCTGCCATTGCCACAGTTGTTACAGATGGGTTGCGCAGAACGTAGATAGAGTTTGAATACAAACTGCCACCAAAGCCCACAAGTTGAAACTGACTGACAGGCATAAAAACTTTTTGACGTAGAGTGTCAAGTAAGTCAAGCATACTGTGAATATCTTAATTAGTTTGGGTGCTGTAGCACATACAAATTGTACCGTAACTTTCGGTGAGACTTTACTGGGTTAAATAAAATTAAAAAAAAAAAAAAAAAAACTGGTTAAGGAAGTCAAGTAACGGGGCCGAAGGAAGTAGGTTCGCATACCACTATATTCTTTTTTTTCCATTTTCGCGTTTGTAACAGATCATGGGACGCCCTTATTATAGTGACAGAAGTATATTTTGTAATGTTCGATGTTGTTTACGAGTAAGAGCAGTCTTTCTCAGGAGTGAGTTTGTTCGGCTTTGTGACTCCAGTCTGATTAAAAAACGTAAGATTAAATTGCAGCGAGAAAAGCAAGCAGTAATGAAATTTATATTCATGCTTGTCACGAATGTTTGTTTATTTCCGAATATGTCGCGATTTCAGAGGTTGTGGTTAGGCAGGCATCTAAGAGCACAGCTTAAATTGTTGCGAGTGGCGCTAGCAAAGCTAGCGTCATTATCGGCTTATTGGATTAACTGCCAATTTGGCGGTGGCACAGAGTGTTATGTCTTTTTGACGTCATTTCTGCGTAAGATTCGAGTGACACCAGCTTCTCCCTTCCTATACAGAAGGGAAAACATAAGAGGTTAGGCAGATATGTACATTCGATCGTTATCTGCGTGGAGGTACACTGAAGAGCCAAAGAAACTGGTACACCTGGCTAGTATTGTGAGCACGCGGAAGTGCCGCAGCATGTCGTGGCTTGAATTAGACTAGTGTCTAAAGCAGTGCTGGAGGGAACTGACTCCATGAATCTCGCAGGGCTGTCCATAAATCCGTAAGAGTACGAGTACGTGGAGAGCTCTTCTGAACAGCACGTTGCAAGACATCCCAGATATGCTCAGTAAGGTTCATATCTGGAGCCATTCTATAGCACTTCTGGACGTGTGGGTTGTCGCATTGTTCTGCTGGAATTACCCAAGTCCGTCGGAATGCACAATGGACGTGAATGGATGCAGGCGATCAGACAAGATGCTTACGTACCCGTCACCTGTCATGGTCGTATCTAGACGTATCGAGGGTCCGATATCACTCCAACTCCACACGCCCCACACCCTTACAGAGCCTCCACTTGCTTGAACAATCCCTTGCTGATATGCAGGATCTATGGATTCGATGCTGAAAGGCAGGTTTACAACGCCGCCCTCAGGCGAGAAGGCACAGTCCAGCGGGTACTCTATACAAGTGTGAAATAATCAGGGCAGCACAGGGTACTGACATGCTGTGAAGAACCCATACGTTGCAGTTACAATAGCGCCTATTGACCTTTGTTTCGGGGCCTAAACAGGTTGAAGAAAGATTACATTGTAATTATTAAAGAACACCTCACTTCTCCCCTTGAGAGGAACAGCGTCAGAGGTGTAGGGGAAAAATGCATAAATAAGCAAGCCCAGAGGCAAATCAGGCAGTTGTGACACCATTCTGTCTGCATCTAGAACCAGAGAGAACGACTGCTTAAGTTGCCCGTCAACCACGATGACCTCTGGTGATGGATATCCGCAGCCAGCCAGCCCACTCAAACTGCCACCAACCTCAGCTGAACGGATGCGTCATAGCTGTGGCAGGACGGGCCGTACCTTGGAGATGCACTGGTGCAAAGAGCGAGAGGGCTACTGGACTCCGCTCTCTGAGTGACCTAGTCTGGCATATTGCAAGCTGTCTTCCGCAGAAGCGGGGCCAGGGCGCGATTTCATAGTTTTCCGGGTGCAGAGCTATCTGGAGTCACTGATCAAGCTGCCCTGGGCAGACGGCCGGAGCTGCTAAGGCTCACTGCAACGACAGGGGACGGCTTTAATGTTCTACATGGGTTCCACGAGTTGTGCTTGAGGGAGCAGCCAGTTGTGTCCCGGGTTATTGGAGCATCCAACACACATGGTGGCCACTTAGCCCTGGCGTGAGTGGGAGTGCTCCATCTGCAATGCTGGGCAGCTAGACACCAACACAGCAGATTTCAGCATCGATATTGGTGCTGACACCCACACGCACGCCGCTCGTCGCCGTCACCGGGACCAGCGAAAGGCCGGCTGTGTACCTTCGATGCAATAGTCAGTGACACACTTGCCGATGTTTCTCTGCATGCTTTGGGGTGAGTCATCCGTCTTTCCCAAACCATACCTCTCGGTCGTTCTGTCATATTGTAACCCATGAGCTCATGGGGCTGTAGCAGTGTGGTGTCAGAAAGTGATCGTTCTGCTCTCCTGCGAGCTTCTGTAAAGTTTGGAAGGTAGGAGACGAGGTACTTGCAGAAGTAAAGCTGTGAGGACCTGGCGTGAGTCGTGCTTGGGTACCTCAGTTGGCAGAGCACTTTCCCGCGAAACGCAAAGGTCCCGCGTTCGAGCCTCGGTCCGGCACACAGTTTTAATCTGCCAGGAAGTTTCATTTCAGCGCACACTAAGCTGCAGAGTGAAAACCTCATTCTGGAAACATACCCCAGGCTGTGGCTAGGCCATGTCTCCGCAATATCCTTTCTTTCAGGAGTGCTAGTCCTGCAAGGTTCGCAGGAGAGCTTCTGTAAAGTTTGGAACGTAGGAGACGAGCTACTGGCAGAAGTAAAGCTATGAGGAGGGGGCGTGAGTCGTGCTTGGGTAGCTCAGTTAGCAGAGCACTTGCCTGCGATAGGTAAAGGTCCCAAGTTCGAGTCTCGGTCCGGCACACAGTTTTAATCTGCCAGGAAGTTTCATAATATGTTGTGTTGCAAAGTGTTCATTCCACATCCAACACTACATTTTGGTGAGAGTTGATTATGGTGAGTGGAGAGTGAGTCAGCAGCACTTGATCTATGTTGGGTGGTACCAGTTCAACACATGTGGTGCGATGAGTCTGAGTTTTATTTTTGTGATTTTTGATGTATGTTCTAGTTGTCAGAGTTAGTTGTGTGAGCTAGGGTGCAATACGTTTAAAGTTACTTTTATGAAGCCAGAGGAAGCCGTGGACATATCTTTGTTTAGAGGTAATAGTAGACATGCTAATTTAGTGCCAGTGAGGTGTTCATTTTGCAGTTTGTTTGGGCGCGAATTGCGTTATAGCAGAGCTGCAGCAGATGTTTGTTCTGTATGTAGGCGTACTGGTCATCTGTCTAATAGTTGTACTGAGTGCAGATGAGAGATGATTCGCCAGAGGAATTAATTTTTTTTGACGGGTTAAGTGGGAATTTGCGTTTTTTATTTTATAAACAATTGCATTAAGGTGGAAGCAGAGTATGCAAAATGGTGGAAACATGTGCTACCACCTCAGATGCAGTTGCCACTTTAACTCAGCGAGTGACATTTCGAACTTAATCGTGAGTTAGAGACTCTTCAAGAGAGTCACGATCAGTCGCAATCAGAGTCATGGGAGAGTAAGTCTTGATTGGGAGTACCTTTTGTCCCGTATGACCTAGCAGTGGTCGCACTGATTGATCCCTTCTCGGACAAGGCAACAGAGGAAGTGACAATTTTCGTTAAGGCTGTTAGGGTCGCTGCAGAAGCATATGGTGCTCAGATGAAGTATCCCCGTACGTTGCTAATATGGATATGGCAGGGGGTGTCAAAGCATATGTCGTATACCACGAGTTGTTGTTGTTGTCTTCAGTCCTGAGACTGGTTTGATGCAGCTCTCCATGCTACCCTATCCTGAGCAAGCTTCTTCATCTCCCAGTATCTATTGCAACCTACATCCTTCTGAATCTGCTCAGTGTATTCATCTCTTGGTCTCCCTCTACGATTTCTTCCCTCCACGCTGCCCTCCGATGCTGAATTTGTGATCCCTTGATGCCTCAGAACATGTCCTACCAACCGGTCCCTTCTGCTTCTATTCTCTTCCTGTCCAAACTATTTATTGTCCATGTTTCACTTCCATACATGGCTACACTCGATACGAATACTTTCAGAAACGACTTCCTGACACTTAAATATATACTCGATGTTAACAAATTTCTCTTCTTCAGAAACGCTTTCCTTGCCATTGCCAGTCTACATTTTATATCTTCTCTATTTCGACCATCATCAGTTATTTTGCTCCCCAAATAGCAAAACTCCTTTACTACTTTAAGTGCCTCATTTCCAAATCTAATTCCCTCAGCGTCACCCGACTTAATTCGACTACATTCCATTATCCTCGTTTTGCTTTTGTTGATGTTCATCTTATATCCTCCTTTCAAGACACTGTCCATTCCGTTCAACTGCTCTTCCAAGTCCTTTGCTGTCTCTCACAGAATTACAATGTCATCGGCGAACCTCAAAGTTTTTATTTCTTCTCCAAGGATTTTAATACCTACTTAGAATTTTTCTTTTGTTTCCTTTACTGCTTGCTCAATATACAGATTGAGTAACATCGGGGAGAGGCTACAACCCTGTCTCACTCCCTTCCCAACCACTGCTTCCCTTTCATGCCCCTCGACTCTTATAACTGCCATCTGGTTTCTGTACAAATTGTAAATAGCCTTTCGCTCCCTGTATTTTACCCCTGCCACCTTTAGATTTTGAAAGAGAGTATTCCAGTCAACATTGTCAAAAGCTTTCTCTAAGTCTACAAATGCTAGAAACGTAGGTTTGCCTTTCCTTAATCTTCCTTCTAAGATAAGTCGTAAGGTCAGTATTGCCTCACGTGTTCCAATTTTTCTACGGAATCCAAACTGATCTTCCCCGAGGTCGGCTTCTACCAGTTTTTCAGTTCGTCTGTAAAGAATTCGCGTTAGTATTTTGCAGCTGTGACTTATCAAACTGATGGTTCGATACCACGAGATAGTGAGTAAATCACAAATCAGCAGTGGGGCGCTGGATTGCCCTAGCAGTACCAAAACCAGAAAAGTGCGCGATTTTTGCGGGACAGATTAAGTATGTTGTCGATGCAGCACAATGAGTCTGAGGAAGTGTTCAAATGGCTCTGACCATTATGGAACTTAACATCTGATGTCATCAGTCCCATAGATCTTAGAACTACTTAAACCTAACTAACCTAAGGACATCACTCACATCCATGCCCGAGGCAGGATTCGAACCTTCGACCATAGCGGTCGCATCGTGGGTTGCGCAGATTGTGCGGGCAGCATAACGAGCTGGGCTCGGATGGGTAAATGTGGCACGGGGCATGGCTCTGCTCCTGGGTGCAGGGTTGTTTGTGGTCACTAACCGAGCTGCCCTGAGCGGATTCCCGGAGCTGCTAAAGCTCACTACGACGTCGACAAACGGGTGTTTCACGTCAGTGCTCTACCGGGGGTCCACGAGTCACGCTTGAGGGAGCAGTCAGCCATGTCCTGGGCTACCGGTGCAGCCAACATACGCCGCAGTCACTTAGCCTTGGTATGAGTAGGAGCAGTTCGTCTGCAGTGCTGGACAGGCAGACGTCGATGCAACAGATTGTTGCATTGGCATTGGTGCTAACCCATGCATGCACGCTGTGCAACGCCATCACCAGGATCAGTTAAAAGACCAGCTGTGTACCTTCGATGCAATAAAGTCAATGACGCACTTGCCGGTGTTCTCTGCATGCTTTAGTCTGAGTCACCCCTTTCTCATACCTCTCAGTCATTCTGACGTATTGCAACTCCTGAGTTCTGAGAGTTTGTTTCACAGGATTTGCTAGCCATACTCTCTCAGTGTGTGAAAGAGAATATTCAGCCACTGAATTAGAAACATTACCTATTGTCTACACTTTTAAAAAGTTCCATTACTAGTTTTAGGGTAATCATGTCACTGCCTTCTGCTATTATCAGGCTCTGAGTTTTGTTCTAAGCCGCAAACAATTACTTGCCTACTTTGCATGCTGGTCTTTATTTTTACAAGAGTGTAACCCTCAAATAGCCGTTTTAGTGGAGTAAGTATTGTGTTAGAAGATGCCTTATCCCACCGTAACCAAGACCCTCGAGAATTTTCCGAGTTAATTGACCAAGCATCAGTTTACGGAATGTTGCTCATCAAAGGTATCAACTACAGGCAATATTACATAGGCATGTGTAGGAGTGTGGAAACTCTCCAGGATACTGACTAGTGGTGGCAAAGAGTTAAACAGTTACTACTTCAGAATCGTGTTGCCAAACTATCACATCACTGCGGAATCCATAATAATATATTACTCTACAGAAAAATCCACAATCTGATTCTTGGTGTGTGTGTATTCTCATAGCCTGTCAGCCTAGTTTAATATTAATTATACATGGGGGCAGAATGGTACTGCAACCTTTTTCGCTACTTTCCAGATATATTTAGAACAGTGCAACAATTTTTAGAACTTGTGTGATCTGCCTGGAGACTAAATCATCGAAGAAATGCTGTCAAATGGAGCTACATTCAATATTGCCATCTAAACCACTTCAAAATCTGTTGATTGACATCTCCAGCCCTCTACCTCAAGCCCAAGGTGGAATAAAATACTTGGTTGTCCTTTATGATATCGTCTCTAAATATGTCAGGTTGTACAAATCAAAAAATGCCACATCATTCCCTATCACTAAAAGAATTACAAATGATTATATACAAAGATTGGTAAGCCTGGCACGTTACTGGCAGACACGGTTCTAACATTACAAGTGTAAGTTGGAAAGCATTTCTACGACAACAACAAATCAAGTAAATTTTAATTTCATAATTTCATCTGTGGCAAAACCAGTGACTGGATCTGCAGTGGATTGATTAGCACCAAAATTGCTAATCAGCTAACATGCTGGATTAAATACCTTGGGCCTTTGGAACAAATTAATAATTTGTCACATACCTCTACACAGTACACTCCAGCTGAATTAAAGCTTAGACAGTCAGAAAGAAACGAGTGGCTAGTCCCACTTCCCCAAATCCCAAGGAAGGAAAAATCCAGGGAAGAGAAAATAAGATAAACACTTACTATGTAGACCGAAAACACTCACCTAAGGAAAACATGCTATGATAAGAAGTAAAAAAAAAGACTCAAATGGCTCTGAGCACTATGGGACTTAACATCTGAGGTTATTAGTCCCCTAGACTTAGAACTATTTAAACCTAACTAGCCTAACGACATCACATACATCCATAACCGAGGCAGGATTCGAACCTGCGGCCATAGCAGCAGCGGGGTTCTGGACTGAAGCGCCTAGAACCGCTGGGTCACAATGGCCGGCAGTTAAAAGATACTCAAGATTTCCATGTGTGTGTGTGTGGGGGGGGGGGGGGGGGATACGATACTCTTAAGAACCCATCCAAAGCCATCCCTTTTAAAGGAGAAATCGCAAATGCCACCTGACATATTTAGGACGATTTACAATGGCTAGAATACCACATGAGTGGAGCTACTTTTTAGCCTTATGTGACTCAAACAAAATTAAAGACCTACACCCTCACCAAGATCTAAACAAGTACATATAATAACATTAAGTAGAACAGAATAGAATCTTTATTGTCACAAGACATGTTAGATACAATCATTTGACTGAAACATTGGTGACTGATCAGTGAATAGTTCTATGCCAAACTAAGTATACCTTAAAATGAGATATATTAAAATAAAACATATGGATGCTCCCAGAAGCAGATTACAACATAAAAACATAATTAAGTGTTAGATTCTTCCTGTATCTTAAAATTTCCACAGTGGTTTAAAATCATTCTTTTTAAGTACTTCTCACGTTTGTTTCTCTAGTTTATATATATGGACATCCTTTACAGAACATACACTTTCATAAAAGTAGTATCTAGATATTTAGATACATAGTTCACATGACACATAGTATATAAGTATGGTCAAACATAAAAGAACATATATCCCCATTAAAAGGGAACATAAACATACACATAGAACATAATGGAGAAAAAACAGGAAAACAAAACAAATGTAATATCTCCTACTTGTCTTTCTCGTTTATAAAATCATTCACACTGTAGTAGCATTTGCTTTTTAAATATTTGTCAGTGTTTACGCCTTTGGGTTCTAACTTGCAGTCTTTCAACTTTGAATGTATTTTGTTGCTAAGCTTCAAAGCCATGTAATATGGAGTATTTTCAAATAATGTTAGTCTGTGGCAAGGTAGCATGTTTGTGTCTTGTTTCATAAGCATATGTAAATGAATTTCTCTCAAAAAGATGTTTCTTTTTTAACTCAAAGAGAAGTGTTTCGTATATAAACATGGAAGGAATTGTCAGTAAGTCAAGGCTTGCAAATAAAGGTTTGCATGATTGTCTCTTGTCTGTTTCAGTCATAGCTCACAGCTTGAACAGTCTGAGGCGGCTTCCTTTTGGAACTCCCCAAAATATTATGCCATATATTACAAGTGATATAAAATATGCATGATACACAAATTTTCTAACAGCTAAGTCAGTTACTTTATTTAGAACCCTCATTGCTTCAGTAAGCAATCCACATGATCAGTCCATGAGAAGTTTTTGTTTATGGTCACTCCCAGAAATTTAACAGATTCTGCAGTTATCAGTTCTCTACCTTCATAACTTAACTGTGTTATATATTCAACAGTTTGTTTGGTACTGAAGTGCACAATTGGTGTTTTTGTTAGGTTTAGTTTCATAGCATTATTATTTACCCAATTTTTTAGTTCTTGAAGAGACTGTTTAGTTTTCTGTGCCAATTCTTCAATGTTTTTACAGCAGACAGTTACCTTACCTGGCATGTCATTTATATAATATAGAAATAGTAATGGGCCTAGTATGGACCACTGCAGCACAACTGCTTGTATTTCCTCCCAACTAGAGCAAGCTTTCTCGCCCTTATGTTATATAACCACCCTCTGTTTCCTATTTTTGATATACAATGTGAACCAACTTAAAGATTTTTCATGGAAGCCACAGGAAGCTAACTTGAGGAACAGCTGCTTATGGTTTACCATATGAAATGCCTTACTGAGGTCACAAAAGATACCAGATATGCTCTACTTGTTATTGCTTATTTTAGTGATTAGTTTATTAATACCATGCCCAGTGCTTTGGCCTTCCTAAATCCAAACTGATTATTAAGAATAATGTTATGTTTTTTGTTATATTTTTTTCTAGTAGGTTACACACTACTCGCTCAATTGTTTTAGAAATAATGGGTAATATTGATACTGGGTGACATTTTCCTATCTCCTCTTATCTTCCCTTTTTGTGGATACGTCAAACTTCCATATACTTCAGTCTGTCTGGAAAGCTGCTCTCATCAAACGATTTATTTATTATGTGACAGACTTGGGGTGCAATATTATCACATCCTGCCTTTATTATTTTTGTTGGAACTTCATACCAAGCCACAGATTTGATATTTTTTAAGGATTTTATAATTTAGCCAATGCATAGCAGGATACATGAGTGAATTTGAATTCTACTGATCTGTGCCACATTGTATTGGGGCTTGTGTGTGGAGGAGGGAAATCGTCAATTTTGTTAGAATTTATGAAATATCTGTTGCATTCTTCGCAAATATGTCTGGAGCTTGTAATCATTTCGCCATCTATTTCTAATTTATGATAAAAACTTTTTGTTTTTTGAGCCCCTATTTCAGTCCTGACAACCTGCCATACAGCTTTTGATTTATTTGTGCCATCTGATATGTATTTACTGTTTGCCCTTTGTTTTGCCTGTTTAACTACTCTACCAAATATTCTTTTGTATTTGTTTACATAGCTGACAAACTCTGCATCATGGTTGTTCTTTGCTTCCATGTGCAGTTTCCTCTTTCTAATACTAAAGATCCTGAAACCTTCAGTTATCCATGAGTTCTTTTTACAGTTTTTGTCATGTGCTGTTATGAAGGAGAAGCATTCATTGACAACACTCATGAATTCTGGTATGAAGGCATTGCAGCTTGTGTTTACTGAGAACCACTTGCTGAATGGCAAGGACGTTTCATTTTGTCTTGAGGCAAATGTATTCACATTGTGTTGTGTAAAGTTCCTGACTTGTTCTACTGTTGCAGTTTTATCTAAATTTGGCAATGAGATAAAAAAGGGCTGAATGATCAGATACACCTAATTCTAAGATGAACTTTTCTGTAGCACCATATCTGATGCTGCTCACTATATTATCTATATATGTTGCAGAAGATGCAGTTATTCTAGTGTACTCACAAAAGTTTAATGTTAAGCCATTTGTAGATAACGCAAACCTGTCATCAGCTCTTACATTTATGTTGAAGTCAGCACAAATTATGACCATTTTAAAATAACTTTTCTACCTGCAACCTACATAAAAAGGTTTCAAATTTGTCTAAACATGCACAAGTAGCTGAATAGCCAGGGATATGATATATACTAATAATTAATATGCCATATTCCAAAAGTTCAATGCAGCAGCTTTCAAATAATAGTTCCTCGTTCAAGCAATTAAAAGTCTGCCTGACTTCGAAGCTTAGTGATTCTTCTACTAAAATGCACGATCCTCCAAAACCGCTTTTTTTAGTGGGTTTATCAAGTTTATATTTTCACTTTTAAGCCAGTGCTCCTTTAAGCATATAACTTTTACAGAACTTGTGTCCTCAGGGAAAAATTTCTAGTTCATACAATTTGTTCGTCATTCCTACTGATTGACTGCCTATGTTAAAATGCATTATGAAATTATTACGAACTAAATCAAATAGAGAATTATTTAATTGCTCATCGAAAGTGGCACCTAAGTGGGTCTTTAATTCTGAACTGCATTCCCTTATTTTGTTTCTCGTGGACCAAATTCCATGGGAATTGGTCCACTCTGTTATAGTCTGTCTGTCAACTGAAGAGCGAGCAGCGCTTTTGGTGGGGGAAGTGGCCTTTCCCAGAAGAACCTTGCCACTGGCCTACAGGGCATCCCAAAATCAGTTGCCCGTTACCTGGCTAGCGGTGTAGTTCGGCGTGCTGTGATATACGTCCTTTCTGTTCGTGGGATCTTAGTTGCCAATCTCAGTCAGTTGACTTTGAGTACTCACTGATATACTTCAGTATCCGGAAGTGATGGATAATCGCCCTGCATTGCAAGAAAATGTGGAGAATACGAAGGAGATATTTGCGCAGAACGAGCGTTCGATCGTCTCGAATGTAATTACAGCTTGTGTTAAGGAGGCAACATAAAAAGAGCTGTTGGCTAATATTACCAGTCCCAATCAAAGTGCTGAAGTTTATGCAAACGTCAGCCTCGCCAAAATAGGACGCATAAGGAAGGAACGCGAAAACAAGGCGCATGGTTTACTGGGATCGCCGCGAAGAAAAACTAATAATTTAGGTAGGAAACCCATCGTTATAGACAGTTTCACACAATCGGTCATTCGACAAACGATGGAGGTCTTTTACATAAACCAAAAAATAATGCCCACATTACGGAAATTACTCACTGGCGTGAAACAAAAAATACATTTTCGTTGCAGAAAGATGTTTTACACAAGACATTGCGTGAAATGGGATTTACCTGGAAATACTTTTCAGACATGTTTACAAAGACAATGACAAAAAAAGCAGGGCGAATCGAACTAATACAACACACGTAATTATAAATTTCTGATTAATTTTTAAACACTCTTCGTGTTGCAAGAATTGTTAAATTTTAATGCAGCCCTTCAAAGAAAACTTCTACCTTTTAGTAGAAACACAAAGTAAGAAGAAGCCTTAAATTCTACAGACTGATTGCACTATATCTGGTTCGTCTTACGAATAGAGGAACATACATTCATATGAATAGGCATTCGGTTCTATGTTTGTAGTAGAATCCTGACTTCTGTTCTTACGTTAATATTATTTACTCTATAATGTTTTGTTTCGAAGAAGCTATCGTCTTTTGTTTTCCTTGTACTCTTAACGCATTTGTCTAAAAATAAACGCAGACAGGACGTATCTGTATACGGCGTCGCCAAGATTTAAAGCGCGCGCCGCGGCAGGGACTGTACTACGTTGTGGAGCAGCCTGTAGAAGCGCCCTGTGACGTAGCAGGGTAGGCAGAGTGGGGACTCGCGCGCTCGCTCTTCAGTTTACCGACAGACTATAGCTTCCCTGCGAAGGATCGCCCAACACAATAACAGACTTATTTCTGCTTTCGTTGACGAGAGAGATCTCTTCAAGAGCATTGCTTATATTAGAAGCTTGCAGGCTTTCAAATATTATGAAATGAAATGATGTGGTGGCCGTCAATTACGTACCCTCCGACTCAGTGTTGAAATAGTAAAAGTTTTGGCTGGTTTCGTTGTCTAGGGACTGGGATACGTAGTGGCCACATTAGAAGCCAAATACTGCTGAGTCTATAGTATACAATATGAATATACACATGAATCAAATGCTCGAAGGTTCCTATCACTCGGCAATTGCGAATGTAATGTAGAGATTTTGCAATTAAATAAAATCTGCAGGTACTATCTTAACGACTTTAAATGATGAGTACCGTAGTAGAAGTACTTTCGAGAATGTGGTATATTTCTGCAAAACACTTATTGGTGTCGATGGTCCAGCAATTAAATAAAATGTAAGTTGAAGAACCGGGAAACAATAGATTCCTACTGCACGTAATTAGTTATGAACAACATAGCTCGCGAGATATTCACTTCTAAACCCACACTACGTCTTCACTGTAGATGCCACGGAAATCTCAGAAGTGCACAAGTCGGCACTCCGAAGTATTTCTATCTCTCGCGACAATGTGCGAACTGCTCCACTCTCCAAGTCTTTCCCCCGCCTGTACGTCGCGCCTTCACTTCCAGCACTCCCCCGTGACCTCTCCCGTGCTGCCCTCTCGTGTCCTCTCTCGAAACGATGCTCCTCTCCCACTTCCACCCAGTTTACCCATTCACGAGTGCTGTGATTGGCTAGAGTGCTCCTGCCATATCTTCAAGCCAATGCACATTCACAAACATAATTAAACCCTTTCGAAATACTGGATTTACATTTAAATAACTTGAAATTAAATAAATGTTCCTACGGCTGGACCATAAACACGCCCAAATACACTTTATTAAATGCATAAGCAAACTGAATAAACATATATCAAAGGAATAGCAACAAAAGATAGGCCAGTAACATAATGTCTCTGTGCTTTCTAAAACACAGTAAATATTTAACCAATTCCTTCATGAATAGTATATATTGGATATAAACAAAATAAATAAAAACATAGACGAATAAATATAGTTATAAGCATGCTGCTACCGTTTTTTCGTGTAACTGTGGAGAACTTATAGTCTGACGCAATCAATATTAATCGGCTACTTTGACCTCCAAGAACTCATGTACAATTCAAGTTACATGCCTGTAATTTATACCAATTTAGGCTTACACTAATAGCTTTCTAAGGACACGTCGATCGACAAAATCGGATGAACCGTTTAGATTTTGGAAATTCGTTGCTGGATGTTACTTGCATAATTTACAGTCAGATACTAAACTTTAAACTAATAAAGATATTGAAAATCTGATTACACCATCAAAATCGTCGTGCAAACAATGGTAATGTACATGTTTCTTTTTAAGGTATCATGATTCCTCTGGCTACTATTAATTTCTATATGAACTGTGAAATGTCTGCCATTAAGGTTTCACAAAGTCCGCCATCTTTGGCACTCCCAGCGTACGAGGCTCTTTCATCGGCACAGCGTCACCAAGGAATTCCCAGCCACGCAGCTGGACCACGCGCTGGGGCTACCGCCTGTTGCTCAGCTAATGTTCAGCACCACGTGGCTGCTGCCAGGTCCCAGCTTGCCGAGTGGCCCGTGCGGACACGCCAACTCCGAACTTAAGAATATTTTCAGGGCGCCACGACTCGCCTGCTACCTCACAAGCTAGCATCCTTTTACCAAATTTGTTGAGATGCATTCCATGGTATGTGAAACAGTTTCTTTCATAGTTACTAATGTATATCACATTAACATTCAGAAACTTGGCGCAGAAGTTTTTCAACTTCAAATTAGTAAGTCTAATTTCCCTGTTAACGCACGACCAGTCTGGTAAGTCATTCTTACAAGGGAACCTCCCCATCGCACCCCCCTCAGATTTAGTTATAAGTTGGCACAGTGGATAGGCCTTGAAAAACTGAACACAGATCAATTGAGAAAACAGGAAGAAGTTGTGTGGAACTGTGAAAAAACAAGCAAAATATACAAACTGAATAGTTCATGGCAAGATAGGCAACATTAAGGACACTGGGACCGCAGCAGCGCCGTGGTCTCGTGGCAACGTCAGCAGCTGCGGAGCGAAAGGTCCTTGGTTCAAATCTTCCATCGAGTGAAAACTTTAATTTCTTATTTTCAGTTTATGTGACAAACTCTTATGTTTTCATCACTTTTTTGGGAGTGATTATCACATCCACAAGAAAACCTAAATCGGGCAAGGTAGAAGAATCTTTTTACCCATTCGCCACGTGTACAAGTTAGGTGGGTCGACAACATATTCCTGTCATATGACGCACATGCCGTCACCAGGGTCGTATAGAATATATCAGATGTGTTTTCCTGTGGAGGAATCGGTTAACCTATGACCTTGCGATCAAATGTTTTCGGTTCCGATTGGAGAGGCACGTCCTTTCGTCTACTGATCGCACGGTTTTGCGATGCGGTCGCAAAACACAGACACTAAACTTATTACAGTGAACAGAGACGTCAATGAACGAACGGACAGATAATAACTATGCAAAAATAAAGAAAGTAAAATTTTCGCTTGTGGGAAGACTTGAACCAATGACCTCTTCTTCTGCAGCTGCTCACTCTACCACGGGACTACGGCGCTCCTGTGTTCACGTTCTCCTTTATGTTGCTTATGTGGCCATGACTGATGACCAGTTTGTATATTTTGCTTATTTTTTCACAGTTCCACACAACTTCTTCCTGTTTTCTCAATTGATCTGTGTTCAGTTTATCAAGGCCTATCCACTGTGCCAAGTTATAACTAAATCTGAGGGGGGTGCGATGGGGAGGTTCCCTTGTTAGTGGCAATGTTGCTACGATGACATTGGTGAAACACAGGAACCCGCACTAGCCTCATTCCTGTAGACGTTATTAGCACCCCTCTATGAGCACAGCACAGTCAGTCCTTGTGAAATCAGAACATTTTTCGTTAACACTCACCGTTACGCTATCGAAATTTGCTCCAGGTTTTACGATGCCAGAAACTTGAACGCTGTCATTCAGACTGTTTGTCGATAATTCCGGAATATTTCGTGCATGACTATCGCCAAATAGTTTCAATTTCTTCTTTTGTAGCCGTTTCTCCACTGGTGAGCCGTTATTTGACTTACATTTAGCATATTCCTTTGAAAAACCGTTATTACACGAATACAAAAATTATTACAAAAATTAAGTTACTTATTTGATAAATGTGCCAAATCATTTTATTCAAGTTTACGTGAAAATACTACATCTGTACACATTGGAATACTAACGCCTTAAAGTTTGTTGTAGGACAAGACTTGTCAGGCAGAGTGGTCATGGCCCAGATGAGGGTTATGTGGACATTTTTGAGGGTCACGTAATGATCTGGAATAAAACTGTTTTGTACTGTGTTTAATTTTGTGTTTCACTTTCAGAAAAGTGTTAACGTTGTCTGCATGCAGCGAAAGATGAGTTATAACGATTCACTTTTTACAGACATTGGTTTCAATTTTTCAAACGTCAGTAATTATGAACAACTCAAACTTATGCGTTGTGCTATTCGGGCACTTCATAGCCTCTGCTAAGATCAGTATTTAGCTGCTAACTTCCCACCAGATTCCAACAACTGTGCTCATGAACTAGCTGTGTTGAAGTTTATGGCTCGTAACATCTATAACTAATTAGCCCTATCTTTGGATGAGATTGATCTGATAAGACTAGAAATGATATTACTGACTTCAGAAAATTAGTTCGATATTTTAGTTTTGTCTTTCACTAAACACGCAAAGTTGTGCAATATGATACAACGTGGGATTTACTATGTGGAGCCCGATGGCACGGAACTTTCAGGCAGTATTTTCGTGGACGACCACAAGAAGTGGCGGACAGTATTGGTTGGCTTAAAGTTTCCTATATAATAGGTGAAGCACATTCTGTCTTATGACTGGCTCTTGGTAGAGAACAGATAGTCCCTGTTCTAGTTGATGGCAGTCGGTCGGTAGAGTAACAGAAGCTCTTGCGTTTAGATCCAATTTCGTGGCTGTGCATTTGTTAGCGGTGCAAATCTTTAGAATCGGAAGAAATTTTTATTTAAGTGTCCAAATGGCTTCAATACTGCAAACGAATCTTATATATGTGCATTTGTGTGAAATTAGTTCGATATGCTGGGCTACTGTCATGGTTTCCACGTTTAACCAAGCTAACACAAGATTCATGCTCAGTTAAATAAATGTGATGGTATCCAACACTAACTGTACACGTAATCATTGCCAACATGGTATTAAATATCAGTTTAAACTTCTACAGCAATTCTTTTATCATCAAAGGTGAGTGAAAACATAAGATCACTTGTGGTCAATCACAGCATATGGTCTAAGAAACGGACATCTTTAGAAGATTCGAGGTGAATGGAAAAGAAATTGTTATGGACACGTCCATCTCCATTGTCCACCTGAACTCTCAGAGAAGAAACAGGCAGCTCTCTCAATAACAGTGTCTTTAAATGTTTAGTGAGTGATATACAGACATGCTCAAAAGTATCAGAACGACCTGAATTGCATTTCGCCTGATTCGCATGTAACCGGCATAACGCAGCTGTCTAGCAGGTCCTCTAATCGCTCCTTGGTACAGTCGTTTGACTATTGAAAATGGCTCCAACATGTCACCACTAGAAAACACTGCTCTGTCTCGCAATAACTCATGATCTAAAGTAATACCGCGACACTGAAAATATCAGAGAAAACGTTATCACAGATAAGACTGTCGTTAAGGCTTGTAAGTTCACATTTATTACAATAAATGACATACCCGAAATGTTACCACTCTTATTATTACGTCAGATAGGTAATGCACGTGATAAGTTCGTCGTATTCATGATTTCCTCTGCAAAGTAACATACAGGAGGAGGAGGAGATTAGTGTTTAACGTCCCGTCGACAACGAGGTCATTAGAGACGGAGCGCAAGCTCGGGTGAGGGAAGGATGGGGAAGGAAATCGGCCGTGCCCTTTCAAAGGAACCATCCCGGCATTTGCCTGAAGCGATTTAGGGAAATCACGGAAAACCTAAATCAGGATGGCTGGAGGCGGGATTGAGCCGTCGTCCTCCCGAATGCGAGTCCAGTGTGCTAACCACTGCGCCACCTCGCTCGGTAACATACAGTACTTATTATTTAACACAAAATGACATTAAAAATTTAAGTTATTCACGAGCTGCTAGTTGAGAATATGTATGAACTTCAAATGACACGACGAACCGACTCGTTCTGCATATGGATTCAAACCCAGGTCAGGCAGACTAAGCAAATACTCGTGACTGACGCAAACTAACAGTCATTCCTGGCTAGGCATACAGAGACAGTATCAGTTAGCAAATATCAACTTTAAATTACATAACGCAAACATTTTTAACGGACGCGAATTCCTCCCCAGCATCTCTTGTCCCTGTTAACGAACTACGAGAGATGTTAAATATTGCTTCTTCACAAGTAGCTTACTTGAAATGCCGTGAGGTAAAGCTTTGTGTTGGACAGGGATTCGAACCCAGAACCTAAACGGATTGATATCGAAACACAAACAACTGTGACATATCGGATTTTCTCGGCAGTAGCTAGATGTTTTAACTGAAATGACGAGACGAAACATTAATTTTTTCCTTCCCAGGACTCCAACCCGGCACCTATCGCTGTTATATTCTAGAGAAAACGAACGTTAAATACGGGTTTGTTACATCAGCAGCGACATGTGAGTATGTTTGAACTAGAAATAATATGACGAAGAGTTCGGTGCTGACTGGGAATAGAGCCCCACACATATCGTTGTTGACTACACACAAAGAGACGTCAGCTACCGAATTTTTCTCCACCAGCAGCTCGGAATAACATCTTGAACTTACAGTGATCTCGCAAATAGTTCTGTGTCCCACTGGGAGTCAAAAACGTCAGATATCGTTAGTGTTGACAACGAATGAAAAAACATTAAAAATCAAAATTATTATCCACCAGCAGATAGGTGTTCTCATGCTAGAGTTTGATAATACATAATAAAATCTTTAGTGCCGGGCCAGGATTCGAACCCATTCACATGTAATATGTGGAGATGTTGAGGAATCTGCAGTTTTGAACAAACGACGAATTGTAGCCGAGCTGTATTGCCACGAAGGGATCAAATTCCGCGTTAAGGGCGGTCTGAGTTGCATTCTCAGGTCAGAACCAATTTTATCGACATACAGAAGCTCAGATAAAAGATGGACTAAGTGTCCTGTGACCCTTCATAGCGTTTTTTTCGTCACTAGAAATAAATAACTAGTATAAGAAAGGTTACTGGTGATAGAGTTTCTACATGTCGCCACTCCAGACTTTATTGTGGTTCAACCTAACGTCGGTATTTTATTCTTCATCAAACATTGTTTGACAGCTTCAACTCAGAACAAGTTTTCTACTTGCATGTAATCAATAAACTGCATGTGCATCGTCAGACTGTTATACACTCCTGGAAATTGAAATAAGAACACCGTGAATTCATTGTCCCAGGAAGGGGAAACTTTATTGACACATTCCTGGGGTCAGATACATCACATGATCACACTGACAGAACCACAGGCACATAGACACAGGCAACAGAGCATCCACAATGTCGGCACTAGTACAGTGTATATCCACCTTTCGCAGCAATGCAGGCTGCTATTCTCCCATGGAGACGATCGTAGAGATGCTGGATGTAGTCCTGTGGAACGGCTTGCCATGCCATTTCCACCTGGCTCCTCAGTTGGGCCAGCGTTCGTGCTGGACGTGCAGACCGCGTGAGACGACGCTTCATCCAGTCCCAAACATGCTCAATGGGGGACAGATTCGGAGACCTTGCTGGCCAGGGTAGTTGACTTACACCTTCTAGAGCACGTTGGGTGGCACGGGATACATGCGGACGTGCATTGTCCTGTTGGAACAGCAAGTTCCCTTGCCGGTCTAGGAATGGTAGAACGATGGGTTCGATGACGGTTTGGATGTACCGTGCACTATTCAGTGTCCCCTCGACGATCACCAGTGGTGTACGGCCAGTGTAGGAGATCGCTCCCCACACCATGATGCCAGGTGTTGGCCCTGTGTGCCTCGGTCGTATGCAGTCCTGATTGTGGCGCTCACCTGCACGGCGCCAAACACGCATACGACCATCATTGGCACCAAGGCAGAAGCGACTCTCAACGCTGAAGACGACACGTCTCCATTCGTCCCTCCATTCACGCCTGTTGCGACACCACTGGAGGCGGGCTGCACGATGTTGGGGCGTGAGCGGAAGACGGCCTAACGGTGTGCGGGACCGTAGCCCAGCTTCATGGACACGGTTGCGAATGGTCCTCGCCGATACCCCAGGAGCAACAGTGTCCCTAATTTGCTGGGAAGTGGCGGTGCGGTCCCCTACGGCACTGCGTAGGATCCTACGGTCTTGGCGTGCATCCGTGCGTCGCTGCGGTCCGGTCCCAGGTCGACGGGGACGTGCACCTTCCGCCGACCACTGGCGACAACATCGATGTACTGTGGAGACCTCACGCCCCACGTGTTGAGTAATTCGGCGGTACGTCCACCCGGCCTCCCGCATGCCCACTATACGCCCTCGCTCAATGTCCGTCAACTGCACATACGGTTCACGTCCACGCTGTCGCGGCATGCTACCAGTGTTAAAGACTGCGATGGAGCTCCGTATGCCACGGCAAACTGGCTGACACTGTCGGCGGCGGTGCACAAATGCTGCGCAGCTAGCGCCATTCGACGGCCAACACCGCGGTTCCTGGTGAGTCCGCTGTGCCGTGCGTGTGATCATTGCTCGTACAGCCCTCTCACAGTGTCCGGAGCAAGTATGGTGGGTCTGACACACCGGTGTCAATGTGTTCTTTTTTCCATTTCCAGGAGTGTAGATAACATCAGAGAATTCGCATACATCGTTGATGATTAATTTCGCTGTCATCGTTACTATTGTTTCAACAACACTAAAGGAAACCTTACGAAAACTGTGCACTGTATTAAAACAAATGAAATAAAACTAACCACGATAAACTTCCGACGAAAGGCTGTTTTAATGAAACTGAGTATCTGTACACAAGCATGCCTCTATCGACACGAATTAGTAAAATACTACTCACTTAGATTTTGATTGTGTCTGTGTTTAATTGGTATGCTGTGTCACACTCAAGAGGTATGCAAATGTGGCATTTCATAAATATAGTTATGCATTTCTAGAAACCCAAACTTTGCTTGTCAGCAGCGGAAAGAGGCGTTACCTGTTGTGCAGCATTGTAAGTTTTTCACCATTGCACTATGAGCCGAAAGTATTTTCTTGCGATTTCCTTATTGATGTCTGATCTGACTGCTTGTAGCTCTTTCACGGAAGGGGTAAAAAAACGTTGAAGCCAGTGAGACTGGAACTGCGAACCATAACAGACGCTTTTTCACAGGTCAGCACGTTACCACTGAGCTGGCGAACAGGTATGTGTGTGTGAGCTTCCTGTTACAAGGCCAATAGTGGCTAGAACTCATAAACCACTATTTAAAGGACGAGATTAGTTGCGATTTCCACCTGCAACGACTTTCCTGGGCTGAAAACCGTTAAGTTTACAATCTTTTGTTATACCTCAAGCGATAATAACTGAGATTATTCAATGGAAATGACAGGTAAAATCAAGTGAACTTTGAGGTTTAATTCCGTGCACACAAGGAAGTAACTCGTCGATCACAGAGTTGCCAAACATACGTTGCCTTGTTGCCAAACCTCAGTTACTCGTAGATTACATTAAAACTAAAGTAATTGATGAAGACATTACTTGATAGCAAAAACGCGCTGCCTTTGTTCATTTACTTGCGCCTAGAAATGGCTGTCGAGTACTGCCAAACCAAAAGGCAAGAGATCTTACTGTAAGTAAATTAAGATAGGCAGCGCGTTTTTGTTATCAAGTACTGTCTTCATCAATTACTTTAGTTTTAATGTAATCTACGAGTAATTGCTGATGTTTGATATTAACATGAAAAGGATTCCATAGACAGGGAAAGAACCTGTTCTTGGGAAACTACTTCTATACTGATCAAAAGGCATTAAATGACCTTCAGCACGTGTGTTCCAGCAGCGGTATGAATAAAATGATAGTAATAATGACGGTAATAATCGAATTATCTGGTAACTTCACAATTCACAGTGGATTTTCTTGAATTAAGTAATTTTGTGAAAATTCAAAATGGCTTTTCTTCCAGCCTATGATGCCTACAAGAGTCTTTACATCCTGCTGACATGAGAATAGCATAATCTCCGCGTCAGAAGCTTACTTCTACTTAACCATTTAATAGACTCGCATTTTTTCCACCGTGACTAATTTTGTAAGCTAAGCACATCATCCGTTTCAGCACACTCTTGAGGCCGGGAAATGTGGCCACAATGGTCTGGTGCAACGAGTTATCACAGGTGCACTGCGTGGGTTCAGGAATTTACTTTTAAGAGGCAGAAACAGATTTATTTTACCTCTGGTAACCTCAAGAGGAAGGCGTTATAATCCCAATCCGCATTAAACATCACGTTCCTTCATTACCACCTGGGAAGAGCCGGTTTACGTTGGGAAATGACATAGCGGAAGTCATAGCAAACAGAAATACAGTCGCCAGTAAACCCACTTACATTAGAAAATTTTATTTTATTTGATGAACCGATAGCCTTTTAAAGGAACAGGTCTCTTATTTTACTTGTACTTGATTGAACTAGAGGCGTTGAAAAATTTGGTGCTGGACTGTGATTCGAATTCGTATCTCCTCTTTCGAGGATCTGAATCTCTCAGAACAGTGTAGTTCCATCATTTCGTTCCTTTTCCCAAGACTGCAATCTTCTCTAGGTCCCCTCCAAAGGATCCAGTACGAAAATATTCATAATTTCATTTCAAGCCCTATCAAGTGCACACCAACCTGCTAGTGAAAATTAACGTGCATTTTTAATGTCTGTTCATGTGTTGCCAACAAACGCAATAGGTGTCGTTATTTATGGTCAGACACACACACATCTTACTGTTGGTGAGTAAGCAACTGATACTTAAGCTATATTCGTGAATGCACCGTAGGTGTGCAGTTCGATTGTCGCTTAGGCAAAAAACTTTGTATCCTTATTTTAGATTCAAACACCTAGCAGCTCGTAAGAAAAACCGATACATAACATTTGATTTTTCTTAGTTAAGAATCCGATTACGTGTTGGGTTCGTATCTCCGTCACACAACTTCACATCTTGCACTTCATCTTTAAATGCATGCACACTTTGTTACTTCAGAATGGAGGTATATCAGACATCTTTCGTGGTTAGCTAAGAGGGACGAAAGGGTCTTGATAGGGGTCCCAGTTTATTACAAAAATTGTCGTCTTTTATTTTCAAGTTTAGATTTGGTTACTGGTATTGGTAAAAATTTCGGTAATTCATGACTCTTCATGGCTAGTCATCAATATGATGTGATTAGATTAGATTAGATTAATTCTTGTTCCATAGATCATGAATATGACATTTCGTAATGATGTGGAATGTGTCATTTTAAATGAAAGATTTCTTTACATATCATGATTCAATTTCTTTACAACAATTTTTTACTCTCTCTCTCTCTCTCTCATTCTTTTTTATTTATCTCTCTCTCTCTCTCTCTCTCTCTCTCTCTCTCTCTCACACACACACACACACACACACACACACACACACACACACACACACTCATTATTATTTTTTTTTTTATTTGCTTGTTGTGCTCGACTATCGGCGAGGCACGAAAAAGCCTGTGAATGAGTTTCTTAGTTTTGAGTACACTTGCGAAAGAAATATAAAAACAACTATGAGAGCCACTGATTTATTATGCTTAATTTGCAGTCAATTCTGCGTATTTTTAGTAACTATGCTCAAGTCCCTAAACCTAGTTACAGAAATGCGAATCAGTCGCATTACGTATTCCAGGCCATAGCAGCTGCGACTTGGAGACACCAGCTATGGTCACTTCCCAGCCCGCTGTAGGATCACATCGGTTCGTCTTCTTCCTGCTAGTACTGTAACTGAGATTTGGCAACAAGGCAACGTATGTTTGGCAACTCTGTGATCGACGAGTTACTTCGTTGTGTGCACGGAATTAAACCTCAAAGTTCACTTGATTTTACCTGTCATTTCCATTGAATAATCTCAGTTATTTTCTCTTGAGGTGTAACAAAAGATCGTAAACTTAACAGTTTTCAGCCCAGGAAAGTCGTTGCAGGTGGAAATCGCAACTAATCTCGTCCTTTAAACAGCGGTTTATGAGTTCTAGCCACTATTGGCCTTGTAACAGGAAGCTCACACACACATACCTGTTCGCCAGCTCAGTGGTAACGTGCTGACCTGTGAAAAAGCGTCTGTTATGGTTCGCAGTTCCAGTCTCACTAGCTTCAACGTTTTTTACTCCTTCTGTGAAAGAGCTACAAGCAGTCAGATCAGACATCAATAAGGAAATCGCAAGAAAATGCTTTCGGCTCATAGTGCAATGGTGAAAAACTTACAATGCTGCACAACAGGTAACGCCTCTTTCCGCTGCTGACAAGCAAAGTTTGGGTTTCTAGAAATACATAACTATATTTATGAAATGCCACATTTGCATACCTCTTGAGTATGACACAGCATACCAATTAAACACAGACCCAATCAAAATCTAAGTGAGTAGTATTTTACTAAATCGTGTCGATAGAGGCATGCTTGTGTGCAGATACTCAGTTTTATTAAAACAGACTTTCGTCGGAAGTTTATCGTGGTTAGTTTTATTTCATTTCTTATAATACAGTGCACAGTTTTCGTAAGGTTTCCTTTAGTGTTGTTGAAACAATAGCAACGATGAGAGCGAAATTAATCATCAACGATATATGCGAATTCTCTGATGTTATCTATAACAGTCTGACGATGCACATGCAGTTTATTGATTACATGCAAGTAGAAAACTTGTTCTGAGTTAAAGCTGTCAAACAATATTTGAAGAAGAATAAAATGCCACTACCACAAGACAGCTAATGTAGAAAATACTGTTCTGACGTATTTGGGCACGATTTTATTATGGTTATCACTGTTAGCATTCAACCGCGATTCTTATACATATATTTTATCAACTCGTTTCAAGAGACAATGCTCTCATCATCAGGTTGTAAAGTCTATGTCATGAAATTAAACGGACTAAAAAGACAAAATGCCATCACAAATAGTTGGGAAGTCCATAGAGTAAAACAGAATTAAAAGTATATTGGACTATGGGTCCTCGTCTTACATTGAAGTTGTTGACGCAAGTCGATGGCCGTCCCATAGCTACCAAGTATGCTGTCGCACTGTGCCGGCTCGGGAGCTGTTGTGGACTGACGTGTCTAGGTGTTGTGGCGTGGTTACAGCCGTGTGCTTGACGGTAACGCTATGCTATTGGGCGCCTTATTTCCTTATTGCATTGGTCTGCCATCGTTAGCCTCTAGCAACAGTTTTTTAACCTTATCTATTCTGTAACCGTTATTCCTCGCTATTCTCTTAACGGTATTAATTTCAGTCTCCCTATCTTTTTCGCTCGTAAGTATGTTGACTGCCCTATGTACGAGACTACGGAAAGCAGCTTCTTTATAAGTCTGCGGATGGCATGAATCATTCGGGATCACGGCATCAGTCGTAGTTTGTTTTCTATAAACGGAGAACGCATGTTTGTTGCCCTGCTTTTTTATAGTCAGGTCCAGGAACTGTAAACAATTGTCAGTTTCATACTCCACGGTAAATTCTATTTTATTATGTGCATCGTTGAACTTTTTTACTATTTTCTCAATGTCCTCACGGGAACCATGTATTATCAAACTCTAGCATGAGAACACCTATCTGGTGGTGGATAATAATTTTGATTTTTAATGTTTTTTCATTCGTTGTCAACACTAACGATATCTGACGTTTTTGACTCCCAGTGGGACAGAACTATTTGCGAGATCACTGTAAGTTCAAGAAGTTATTCCGAGCTGCTGGTGGAGAAAAATTCGGTAGCTGACGTCTCTTTGTGTGTAGTCAACAACGATATGTGTGGGGCTCTATTCCCAGTCAGCACTGAACTCTTCGTCATATTATTTCTAGTTCAAACATACTCACATGTCGCTGCTGATGTAACAAACCCATATTTAACGTTCGTTTTCTCTAGAATATAACAGCGATAGGTGCCGGGTTGGAGTCCTGGGAAGGAAAAAATTAATGTTTCGTCTCGTCATTTCAGTTAAAACATCTAGCTACTGCCGAGAAAATCCGATATGTCACAATTGTTTGTGTTTCGATATCAATCTGTTTAGGTTCTGGGTTCGAATCCCTGTCCAACACAAAGCTTTACCTCACGGCATTTCAAGTAAGCTACTTGTGAAGAAGCAATATTTAACATCTCTCGTAGTTCGTTAACAGGGACAAGAGATGCTGGGGAGGAATTCGCGTCCGTTAAAAATGTTTGCGTTATGTAATTTAAAGTTGATATTTGCTAACTGATACTGTCTAAAATCGAGGTATATCACTCTCTGCATGCCTAATCAAGAATGAATGTTAGTTTGCGTCAGTCACTAAATCTTTGCTTAGTCTGCCTGACCTGGGTTTGAATCCATATGCAGAACGAGACGGTTCGTTGTGTCATTTGAAGTTCATACATATTCTCAACTAGCAGCTCGTGAATAACTTAAATTTTTAATGTCATTTTGTGTTAAATAATAAGTACTGTATATTACTTTGCAGAGGAAATCATGAATACGACAAACTTACTACGTGCATTACCTATCTGACGTAATAATGAGAGTGGTAACATTTCAGGTATGTCATTTATTGTAATAAATGTGAGCTTACAAGCCTTAACGACACTCTTATCTGTGATAAAGTGTTCCCTGATATTTTCAGTATCGTGGTATTACTTTACATCATGATTTATTGCGAGACAGAGCAGTGTTTTCTAATGGTGACTTGTTGGAACCATTTTCAATAGTCAAACGACTGTACCAAGGAGCGATTAGAGGACCTGCTAGACAGCTGCGTTATGCCGGTTGCATGCGAATCAGGTGAAATGCAATTCAGGTCGTTCGGATACTTTTGAGTATGACTGTACACCATTCTATACAATGTAGTCTAATATCGTACCGTGTTTCGTTGTAAAAAGTCGGAAATGAACGAGTGAACAGAGTTATGTTACCAGCTGCCATTCTTTCAGAGACACAAACAATTTAAAAAATCTTAACAATGAAAAAGCGGTTAAATTTGTCACCGATCAACACAATAGATTGCTGAACCCAGAGATCCTGCAATACCGGACTTATCTGGCTAACAGATGAGTGCAGATAGATAAAACTGCAGACACAGCGCCTTCACTTTCAACAGGTGAAAATGCATATGTTTTTGCAACATTGATTTGCTTTTAGATCCGCAAATACTGAAGACAGACCTGTGTTGTTAATTTATAATTAACGCTTAACGAGTGAAAGCATGAAACCC
Source organism: Schistocerca americana (assembly GCF_021461395.2). NCBI lineage: Eukaryota > Metazoa > Arthropoda > Insecta > Orthoptera > Acrididae > Schistocerca > Schistocerca americana. The sequence goes on along the minus strand of NC_060125.1, from coordinate 450,822,484 downwards.
GCAAAATTAAAAGATTACCACTTACAGAATATGCCAATAAAACTGTGTCTTTTGGGGGGAAGCTACTGAAATAAAAGGAAATTAAGAAAAAAAAACAGTTTATTGAATTCCATTCATGAAGACTATGTTATGAAGCAGCCCAGTTAATAGTAAAGCCTGAAAAACCAAAGGGTGTAGGCTGCATCTTGTATTACCAAGACTAAATGAAATAGTACTAGGCCAAAATTAGCAGATGAATTTTTAAAATATCGGACTAGTATGAGTAGGACACGCGTTCTAAAAGTTCTGTACAAACTTAATTATGTATACAGGTAGTTCATTAGGTTTTGATGGACATACGGACAACAAACTGATTTATTAGTGTTTCGATTTTTCCAACTATCGTACAGAACTCTAAAAATTACGTTTTCGAGTCATACAATGGTAAACGTATTTTTTAAATTAGCAATGACCAGTGTGAGCAACTTATTTGAGATTTAAGGAACTTCAAATTTGAAATTCAATTGGTTGGATCGTCTGATGAAACTAACATCGCGCAGCTCTTTGTATTGGCAGGCATTGCTATGCTGGGTCTGTACATAAAGATTTAATGTTTTATCAGGCATTAGTGGAGCATTGTTACAGGTAACGAGATTTTTTTAAAAGTGAATGAATTTTTCTGTGAAATGAACACAAAATGGAATAAATGTGCTTGAGTATGTACTGAATGCGCAACAGCAGTAACGGGAAGAATTGTTGGTTTTCATGTTGAAACACCCCCGTTTAAATTCCTTTGCTGGATTTTATGTAATTTATCGAAGCCGCCAAACAGTTAATTATTATGATTATATGACTGTGTGCTTAATGGATGAAGGCTATCGGTTTTCCTGCTGTGGTTTTGGGGGGATTTCAACCGAGTGCGGCTGTTCTGAGACTGAATAGTGGAATGATTGAAAGTTTGTCTATTACTAAGGACCACAAAGGTTGCGTTGTACAAACTGATATATATTTTCTACGAACACACAAATTATGAGGCAGTTGCTACCTTCGCCTTACACGCCTAATTGCGGTTATATCTTTCTATTGGTTGCTGATTTTTAGTACTTCGTCACACGCAATGCTGATGGTTAACATTCATAACAATCCTCACTGCAATCCATGGTTGTTGCTGGCCGACGCGGTTGACGCGAAACACGTAATTCGGCACTTGTCACTTTCTGTTTCATATCACTCGCGAATCGGTATTAGTGAGGGTCAACCCCACGACGATCAGGGGGACGTGCTCACTCGTCATCCTCCGGTGAATTTTACCGTTTACAACTCACTCGACCACCATTCTTGCCTGTCTCTCCAGCACCACCGCTCGCTCGACACTCTCTACTACTACTCCGCACTCGACACTCGTCTCACTGCCTCCTGCAGCGCTCGACAATCGAATCCTGTCTACTATCGACCTGGGTGTCGGATACTAGCATCTATGTTCGTGGGACCACGGATCCCTTACAATGTTAAAGATAAATCTGCTAGCAATTGTTCTACAACTTGACGTCTTGGCATTACTCATCGAGAAGCGTTAGTGAGTAAACAAAAGAATTAACCCTTTGGAAGATAACAGGGAAATTAATTCATCTGAAACGTTTTCATGTACCAACGATTTTATCGATGACAGCAAGTTTGATTTCATTTGATTGAGCATAACATAACTGATCAGATGATACGTTTGGAAAACAATTTTTAGAAGTTTTTACTGCCCCAGTAGGACAACAATCAGTGAGATTGGATTTAGGCTCCTTCTGACATAGAAATGAATCATATGAAACATGTCTCACTTCATCAGACCAGAATCTATACACACTAGTGAAAATGTGAGAAAGGCTCGCTACCATATAGTACACTACATCTGTCGTTGTTACACGAGTACACACACTGCATAGTTTACCACAGCAGTCAGAAATCAGGATACAGCGTCCATACTTAGCTTTATGAACCTGTAAATTACTCATGCACAGAGAGGGATAGTTACTCTTAACGATAAGAAAGAATTGTGTACGACTGAAGTATTTGATTATTCTCACACTGATGTATCATTGATGGCACAAAGAAAAATCTTAGCAACATGTGTCAACAAAAAGGCGTCTCGCTAAATGTGCATCTGTTTTATGAGCCATAACAAAGGAGTGGCTAGGAAGAGCAGAAACAATTAGCAGGAATGCTGAATATAGTTACTATGCTGTTCTCAGATTCATTTGACAAATAATATAAACCACATGGATCTCAGTAGTTGTGACTTAACTGAAGTTACAGTAAAAGCCATGAAATTGTATGTTTTCTATGCACATCTTCTAATGAAAAAAAAACTAATCTTAACGCAGCAGAGGATGATAACACTGAGTGTATAACACAGGGGATGGAATAAACACAACTTGATCTCATAATCAGCTTCCAGTTTACGAAAAAAGAGCGTTCTCTGAGACTTCGTGATATCATGCGCCTGTATACCAAATTACGTTTCAGTTCACTATACGTTTTGCACGTAGAATGATTGCAAAATAAGTGTACAAACATTTGTGTCAAATGACTAAAATGATCTCAGCATCGCCTATGAACAACGACGTCAAAATAGCTCAAGTGTGTCTCTACGAAATCTCCAACATTGCAGACGTCGCCTCCTAGCTGCCTCATTTCAAATTCACGAACACAGTGCACTCTCCAGATACACACGGCCGCACGGCGCAGACAGCCACCAGCATTCCAGATTGACTGAAGGCCTGGACGGCACACCAAAGATGGAAACTCGCTTTAGCGGCACCAAAACGAGACTATCCCAAGAGTTGCATGACTAATCGAAGCCAGTCACTGGATCATTTGCTGAATAGTGCGATATCTGCGAGATTAAGAAAATAAAAAAATGTGGGTAAAAATGTACGTGTAGTTAAAAACAAAACAAAAAATAGCATTAATGTGAAGTTCTGTAACTACACTCCTGGAAATGGAAAAAAGAACACATTGACACCGGTGTGTCAGACCCACCATACTTGCTCCGGACACTGCGAGAGGGCTGTACAAGCAATGATCAGACGCACGGCACAGCGGACACACCAGGAACCGCGGTGTTGGCCGTCGAATGGCGCTAGCTGCGCAGCATTTGTGCACCGCCGCCGTCAGTGTCAGCCAGTTTGCCGTGGTATACGGAGCTCCATCGCAGTCTTTAACACTGGTAGCATGCCGCGACAGCGTGGACGTGAACCGTATGTGCAGTTGACGGACTTTGAGCGAGGGCGTATAGTGGGCATGCGAGAGGCCGGGTGGACGTACCGCCGAATTGCTCAACACGTGGGGCGTGAGGTCTCCACAGTACATCGATGTTGTCGCCAGTGGTCGGCGGAAGGTGCACGTGCCCGTCGACCTGGGACCGGACCGCAGCGACGCACGGATGCACGCCAAGACTGTAGGATCCTACGCAGTGCCGTAGGGGACCGCACCGCCACTTCCCAGCAAATTAGGGACACTGTTGCTCCTGGGGTATCGGCGAGGACCATTCGCAACAGTCTCCATGAAGCTGGGCTACGGTCCCGCACACCGTTAGGCCGTCTTCCGCTCACGCCCCAACATCGTGCAGCCCGCCTCCAGTGGTGTCGCGACAGGCGTGAATGGAGGGACGAATGGAGACGTGTCGTCTTCAGCGATGAGAGTCGCTTCTGCCTTAGTGCCAATGATGGTCGTATGCGTGTTTGGCGCCGTGCAGGTGAGCGCCACAATCAGGACTGCATACGACCGAGGCACACAGGGCCAACACCCGGCATCATGGTGTGGGGAGCGATCTCCTACACTGGCCGTACACCACTGGTGATCGTCGAGGGGACACTGAATAGTGCACGGTACATCCAAACCGTCATCGAACCCATCGTTCTACCATTCCTAGACCGGCAAGGGAACTTGCTGTTCCAACAGGACAATGCACGTCCGCATGTATCCCGTGCCACCCAACGTGCTCTAGAAGGTGTAAGTCAACTACCCTGGCCAGCAAGATCTCCGGATCTGTCCCCCATTGAGCATGTTTGGGACTGGATGAAGCGTCGTCTCACGCGGTCTGCACGTCCAGCACGAACGCTGGTCCAACTGAGGCGCCAGGTGGAAATGGCATGGCAAGCCGTTCCACAGGACTACATCCAGCATCTCTACGATCGTCTCCATGGGAGAATAGCAGCCTGCATTGCTGCGAAAGGTGGATATACACTGTACTAGTGCCGACATTGTGGATGCTCTGTTGCCTGTGTCTATGTGCCTGTGGTTCTGTCAGTGTGATCATGTGATGTATCTGACCCCAGGAATGTGTCAATAAAGTTTCCCCTTCCTGGGACAATGAATTCACGGTGTTCTTATTTCAATTTCCAGGAGTGTATATACTCTGAAGAACCAAAGAAATTGGTACACCTGCCCAATATCGTGTAGGGCCCCCGTGGGCACACAGAACTGCCGCAACTCGACTAGTGTCTGAAGTAGTGCTGGAGGGAACTGACACCATGAATCCTGCAGGGCTGTCCGTAAATCTGTAAGAATATGACAGGGTGGAGATATCTTCTGAACGGCACGTTGCAAAGCATCGCGGATATGCTCAATAATGTTCATGCCTGGGGAGTCTGGAAGCCAGCGGAAGCGTTTAAACTCAGAAGAGTGTTCCTGGAGCCACTCTGTAGCAATTCTGGACGTGTGGGACGTCGCATTGTCCTTCTGTAATTGCCCAAGTCCGTCGGAATGCGCGATGGACATGAATGGATGCAGGTGATCACACAGGATGCTTACGTACGCGTCACCTGTCAGATTCATATCTAGACGTATCAGGGGTCCCATATCACTCCAACTGCGCATGCATTACACCATTACAGAGCCTGCACCAGCTTGAACAGTCCCCTACTGACATGCAGGGTCCATGGATTCATGAGGTTGTCTCCATACGCGTACACGTCCATCCGCTCGATAAAATTTGAAACGGGACTCGTCCGACCAGGCAACATGTTTCCATTTATCAACAGTCCAATATCGGTATTGACGGGCCCAGGCGAGGCGTAAACCTTTGTGTCGTGCAGTCATCACGGGTACACGAGTAGGCCTTCGGCTCCGAAAGCCCATATCGATGATGTTTCTTTCAATGGTTCCCTCGAGGACATTTGTTGATGGCTCAACAATGAAATCTGGAGCAATTTGCGGAAGGGTTGCACTTGTGTCACGTTGAACGATTCTCTTCTCTCGTCGTTGGTCTCATTCTTGCAGGATCTTTTCCAGCTGTAGCGATGTCGGAGATCTGATGTTTCACCGGATTCCTGATATACACTCGTGAATGGTCGTACGGTGAAAATCCCCACTTCATCGCTATCTCGGGGATGTTGTGTCCCATCGCTCGTGCGCCGACTATAACACCACGTTCCAAATCACATAAATCTTGATAACCTGCCATTGAGCAGCAGTGAACGATTTAACAACTGTACCAGACACTTATTGTCTTAGATAGGTGTTGCCGATCGCATCCTGCCTGTTTACATACCTCTGGATTTGAATATGCTTGCCTATACCAGTTTTTTTGGCGCTTCAGTGTATGTTTGAAATATCTCTTCTCAAATAATTTTGACGTGTAAGAATTTACACGATCACGGTTTCATTAACAGATTTGTTTGGGTGTTGTTCATACTGAAAAGGACGTGTAGAAACTTGAGTGTTGGTTGGTTGTGTGCACTGATAGTACCAACTATATTTAAAACTGTGTGTCAGTGATGAAGAAATGCATCTAGACGAAAGATGTTCCCAAAGAAAAACTTGGAGAAATCCTGTTGTAGGATGTAGGCCATGTTTAAACAGTAGTTATTAACGTATATGAGACAGCTAATAAGACAGGTGTGGTAATTTAGCGGTACAGCACATTCCTGGAAACCAAAAGGTCACGAGGTTGAATCCCAGTCAGACCACGGATTTCTTCAGTCTGTCTTTAATCCACCACTCACCTCTCAGTTATGTGAAGATCCACCAAAAACAACTCATGGTTTGGATTCCATGTTAAACTGTAAGTCTGCTCTCCATGGTTGGATAACTGGGGTAGACTTGGAACACGTAAGTCACTGAAGAGGCGTCTAACTCAAAGACTTGCACCAGGCAACTGAGCCACATGCATTTATTATTATTATACTAACAAAACAAATAATTTGATTAAAAATAAATGAATCCCGAAATTTACGTAACTTCATAGCATCTATTTTATAAGATAGTAGTGTATGAACTAGCAAATGTTGAATATGATGCTGAAATTTTATACGAATACTCTCTAAATGTTATTATACAAGATGAGTAAATATTATTCAGTACAAAGAAACAGTATTGTTTAAATGTAATAAATATATGGAGTAAAACTTCAGTATCTAGAAACTGGACATTAACACAGTTCAAAAGCCTTAGCAAGCACGTAACTCATTGTTACACTAGTAAGAAGCGTGAGATCCAAAATAAGACCATAAATTTGAATTATATATAAGAATTACTGCAGGAATTGAAAATTAAGAGTGCTTTATTAAGCTCAAAAATGTGTAAAACTAGCCAACATTTACACATATCTATGAATTGCTACTCAACATTTGGAAACAGTAGTTAATTAAATGAACACTTTAAAAATAAATGTTTCTTAAAAACAATAGCATTAATTTGAAAGAAAGTTATTTGAATTACTCCAAATCATGCATAACAATTTAAATTAATTTATATAAACTTGATTTTTACTGTATGGATTAGAAAAATTGACAGTCGTTGCTGTAAGGCAAAGGAGAGGAGTTAGACGGTGAAGAATGTGGTTCGTGGGTCTGGGGTTATTGGGCTCAGGAACGATATATATATATAGATCGTTCCTGAGAAAAAGAGTACAGTGAGAAAGAAGTGGGAACAAGGGAGATCTTAGAAAGTAGTTGATAGCAAACAAAAAGAAAAGAACCATGTTTACCCTCATGATATGAACTACACTGCCAATTATCAAAGTTTCCTTGACTACGGTAAATACTTAGGCATCTGTGTGACCCTCTTCCTGCATTTTTTGAACTTACGGTCGGAGGTATGATGTGTTTTGTGAGTGTACCGGAATAATACTCTTTCCCATAGCACCAGTACAAATGAAACAACAATAGCAAAGAACATTATTGCTAACAAAGGTGCTGCGTTTTTGAACTGCACTCGTTTGAAATCACTGCCCTGATCTGGCTGCGCTGGATTACAAGACGTCGATTTAAGTCTCTTCAGAATACCGCTCGTTCGCAGTTTCTCCATTCTGAAACAACACAGTTTGTCGTTAAGTATTTAATTGCGTTATGACCCACTTTCTATAGAAAAAAACTTGAATATGTTGTGATTTACTTGTAACTGATGATACGTGTGAAAGGGCTCTGTTTTCTGAGTGCAAAGCCCAAATAGACGGATGACATCGAGACTGAAATTTCAATGGCGTCACAAGGGTGTTGCTGCGAGCACCGTACGGAATTCCTCTCTGACACAAAACAAGTCTTCTTCCAGTTGCACATGTGCAACAGCCCTTCGTTAATGGTGACGGGAAGATAAAAATATTTTGGCTGAATCATCTCGTTGTTAATGGTTTGTAGGATTCCCTCAGATGCATACTGAAAAAGAAAACAAACTGTGAAATGAAAGTTTTTATACTTTATTTGCAAAGGCGAACTGATTTTTCGTGAGAATTTCTAGCCTAAATTACACTTCAAATGGGATATATTTCAGCTTTTATAGTAGTTTGAAATGAATATAATTACGAGAAAGTCAAAAAATGCTTCGTTTCCATCGCTACATTTTATCCCAAATCACAAAAAAATTGGAAGAAAATGTGACCCAGTTATTATACAGTAGAACATTTCAGGCTTTAAGTCCTGAGGATTAACTGTTACATTCTCTCGCTGAAATAAATTAACAAACTGTCTTCCATGATCATCATAAATGTGAACACAGCCACTCTCTTCTCAAAGGCGCTAATAGTTTTCGTATTTTAAAAGAGAGTACATATTCTGGGTTGCCTGTAGGTGTAGCGGCCATCGCTGAAACGACCGGTTTTAAGTTATGTCAGTTTTGTTCGATGGCAGTGTAACCTAAGTGTTAACACCGCTCAAAGTAACCAGTGTCTCAAATAACTGATTTTCAGTTTTTCCTGTAGTAAACGTAGAAAACTAACAAAGATTAAAAACTTTTGACTCCCTCAGTTTCATGATACATAGAAACAAAATATTAAATTAAATAGGCAAATAAAAGATAACTTAATCTGACCACCGTTCGCTGCTTTTCTCGAAAAATGACAAGTGGCTGTATAATACAAAAAATTACCAGTATTCTCCTACAGATTCTAATTTTTTGAAACTCTGCTCAAAAATCGTGATGTAATTATAATTGCACTATTTGGCCACTACGAATAGTCAATGCTAACGGATGAAAACTGAGGTCGAAGAACTATTATTTTCATGTTAAGCTGTCGATTTTAGAAAGATACAATCAGATACAGGCATATTTGTAGACACAGGCAACAGATTCACTAAATTCTATTTTTATTACAAACTATGAATGATTTGTTAAATTTTTAAGATTACTCCTTATGTGATGTCTCAAGTTTGTTGTGGCTCATACCGTTCTTAATATTTTAGGGCAAATGGGACACTGTTCTTCGCTGATACAGCGCTTCGTAAAGTACTCCAGACTAGAGAAGACCGACGACAATCGCGGGAAACACCTACTGACCAGATGGGGCAGCTCTTGCACAGTGCATGCACACACGTAGCATCAAACAGGCCACGCCATGTGACGATAGGCACCTTATTTTTCAGCAATGTTGTACCAGGTCTTACGTCATGTGTTTGTTGTTTGTTTCTGTTGTCATTGTTATTAAAACAGCGTTCATCGCTTTTCCCATTTTCTATAATGACGCAATATTTCAAAGCTATGGAAATGTTATGAATAAAAATTACTCATTTTTAAAAAAAGCTTACTTAAAAACCAAAATGTTGTAGCAGTACTGCTATGGCTAACTGATATTTCGGTTTTCTTACCCGCTTAGTAGTAAAAAATGAAGAATACCTGTTATAGCCGAGATCAGACAAATACCGGTTATTCAGAACTAAAATACCGGTATCGTTTTTAACTGGTCAGTTTTTCCTTTTCCTAGTTGCTAGGCAGACACAGTTCTGCCGTGATACAAACAACAGGTGCATGGCAGTGTGGGAATGAAGTGGCGTGGCACCTGGAAACGCACTCCAGGGCTGAAGAACGAGGAACAGTACGATTCTTGTACGGAAAATACCTAAATTAAGCACAGATTCATTATGAAATTCTCGAGTTACGTGGACCAAAAGCAATATCGCGTCAACCTGTAGTCAAATGTTTCAAACAATGTCAGCATGACCGCTCAAAAACGGTTGATGCTGATCGGGATGGAAGGCCATCGAGATCGACCAAAGACTACACTGACCATGCAATCGAAGAGCTGCTTCACAGCAGTCGCAGATTTACCAACGATGAGAATGTTCACAAAGCGGTTCTCGAATGTCTCCGTCGGCAAGGAGCAGAATTGTATCTTCGAGGAACTGCACGATTGGTAGAACGTTTCGACTGTCGTTTACAGAGACTCTGTGAGTGCGTTGAAAAATAGTGTCATGTATTTATGTCACTTACAAGGGAAACTTCTCAACGCAACCCACCCCCCACCCTCAGATTTACGCATCAAGTGGTCTTCTTATTGGTGTGCTGATGTAGGAGGAATGCCGTAGACATTGCTCGTATGTACTACCGAATGCCGAGTATACCACACGTAGTCCAAACCGTACGCGCTGCCGAAAGCCCAATATACACGCGTAATTTGAGCCAGCGTGACTCAAAAGCCCAACCAACTTATAATTATACACAACCTATAATTATGCACAACCTTATGAACGCTGTTGTTAGTGGATAGAATCATAAAATGAAAACGCCAAATAAACGGATGTGAACTATGTTACAACAAAGAAATTCAAGAGTCGAAACTTCCATAACGGAACGCAACTTAAACGTTAAAAACATATGTTTTTGCAGAGCACAGAGAAACCGTGAGTGAGCAACAGTTGCATTCATCTGTTGCAGCTTATGTGACAAAAACTAACTCCTAAATCGAGCAAGGAGGCATACCTCACTCACTCTCCAAGCTTACAAATTAGGTGCGTCTGTAAGAGATTCCTATCATACGACAGTCACTAATGTGTGTGACACGCCAGACGTGTTTTCCGGTGGAGGAGTTGGTTGACTTTTCGCCTTGTCATCAAACGGTTGCGTTTCCCATTCGAAAGCCACATCCTTTAGGCTGCTAATAGAGTAGTTGTCCAGAATCAACTTTCATTATAGGCCCCTTCCTTACACCACGCTGTTGCAAACGGACTTAACAACAGGATACAGACGCAAATCTGAATACAGCGAACAGCGAAAGAAACGGTATGAGAGAATTTTGAACAGGGTTCGCCAACTTGGGAGCAGAGGCGGTGGTAAGGAAGGTGCTATGGGGGCTATAGCCCCCCCTCCCCCCACCCACCGACCCCACAATGGAGTATCACATTCCACTGGATAAAAGGACTTCAGAAATCAGCGATTATATTACTCCAACAGATTCAATTTTTTTTTATAATTATGTAGCAATATAGGTTGCAATGTAGTTCAGACACATTTTAACAAAAGAATAAGAGCGGCACATAGCTTTCTACCCAAACCAACAAATATCATTGAACTTAAAATGGGCGTCTTTTTTTTGTATTTTTTACCATGAACTCCAAAACGGTTACCAGAAACTACTTTAAGCACCACCAAATTTCACCAGTTTGTCAGTGGAGGACCCAAACTTTCCTTTTGTTAAGCGATAAGGGATATACCATTCCCTCCCCCTCCCCCCCCCCCCCCCCCCCCCATTTGCTCCGTCCCTTGATCGACTTCTAGAAGCGCCCGTGTTTGGGAGTCCAACACCACACGCCTTGGCTGTTCCATATTGTTCTATGTTGTACTCCCCGTGCTTGGGCCATTCACTGTTTCTATTTTGCTTTTTTTTTCATCGGTTTGTGACGGGCTATCCACTGGACCTTCTTCCCACTAAATCTGAGTGAAGTGCGATGGGGACTTTCCCTTGTTAGAAGTGCAGTGCAGCATTCAATAAAAATTACTTGGCCTGTTATAGTAATGTGTAACCTAATTTTTGAAGTCCCCTGGTAATACATGTTCCTAGCAGATGTAGCCATTTTAGTCTTAGGACTGAAACGTCGGTGCACTCTTGGATCATGAGACCTACAGACGTAGCGGCAACACAGTTTCTGACATTGTAGCCGACAAATCCGTGTTATTGTTAAGGAACAATTCCAACATTCGCCAGAAAAGGCTTGAAGGAACAACGTACCGAGATCCCAATTTGACTACTCCAAAGTGTGGGATCAATTTATCATTATTCACTCAGTCGAACTCACATCTTGAAAGTGTTACACGGAAAATACTATTTACAATAAAAACAAAACTTTCACCAAATAGTGACGCTACTGAAATCAAGCGACATTTGTGTTATTCTATAGTAGTATCCCAGATCATGTAAGAAACAGATTGACCGTCCTTACGGCGGAACAGGCAACCGTAAAAATAGTTTTCCCGTCGGTCAACAGATGTCGCAGGCGACGCTTCAATGCTAACTGACCTGTCCACGTCGCGGAATTGGCAACGCTGTATCTTCGGTGACGTGAATGACGCTGATTTGTGTTCGGCTAGAGCGCTGCGCGCGAAATGCATTCGCCACACAGCTGACTGTAGACCATGATCGGCTATGGTTTTTCCCGAGTTTTCAATCGAAGAATGTAGATTAGTTCCTGTAATTCCACAAACCAAGTTTATTTCTACTGTAGGGATACTTCTCACAATCATAAGCGAAATGAAAAGTAATACACAATCTGCTCTCGCGCAGACATGTTACTATAAGCAGTGTTGTTTTCGAGTGAAAGCTGTGTGACGATTATTAAAAAAAATTAAAATAGGCAGCGTCTATAGTTTGCATGCTATGCTCGTTCTCTTCTATCCTCCTCCCTTCATTCCAGTATAAACGTTTGTTCACATGTATGAACGAATGGCACTGAACATTGGCGAATTATCTATGAATACTCATTTGCAGCAGTGTAAACGAGGTTTTACACTCGTTCACTTCGTTCGCTCTAGTATATACCAGGATATAGAGGGACCGATGACCTAGCAGTTAGATGACGTCTATTATTCATTTATTTCATTGTTGCGATCTCAGTTCTAGAGCCATTTTCAAGTACCAAGGGAAAGGTCCTGTAAGGTAATGCTTCTTAAATTGTTTACCAAACGCTACCACACTATGCTTTGCGTTTTGTTATCCATATCTTATATTGGTTTTAGTTTTCACATTGCACACAAAAATGTCTCTACAGCCAAAATTACAATAGTGAAGTGAATAAACAGTTTAAAAAAAGTCCAAATCGCAGCAAAGATTTCACTTAAAAATTATATGATATGATTCTTGTACAGGAAGGGCTGCCACGTTGTGTCAGAATATAAGATCGACAAAATTTAGATAGGATCGAATGCTTAGGGATCTTTATTTATTCTTACTCGTAACTAATTTATAGATTTACCTGAATTTAAAATCCACTCGCGTAATCTTTCTTTATTTTGGACGGGAATCTGAACATTTTCAGTTCAGGATTTGTTCGTCTACTCCTTCCACAGTTGATATACTCGCAGGCCCTCAGCGTGACGACTCGATCAGAAACAGCTGTAATTCACAGACGCCAAATAGTGGAAAGCTGCACGCGTTCGGCCGATGTTGCCACATATTTCACAGAACGGAATGCCATCTAGTGGTTGATTCCACAAGTAAGGGCGTGACGCTGCTGCCGCCTGGTGGCCGTTCCCTGACAAGGGTTGCCTGCTAGACCAAGCGATTGGGCAATTGTTTCTTACGTGATCTGGGGTAGTATGCAACAGCGAAGTCGGATAGCACTGGAACAATCGGTTTTCGGTTACATCAGTTGTTTTCAATGCCAGTTTAACCGTACTGTTAAAAAGGTCAAAGTAAACAAGTTCTGAAATACCCGAGTTTAGGTTCTTGATTCCTATTATTTCCTGTAATAAACGCAGAAATCGAACGAAGTTTTAAAAATTTTGACTCCATTAACTTCAAAACACATATAATAAAAATATTAAATTAAATATGCAAATACATCTACATTTACATCTACATGGTTACTCTGCAATTCACACTTAAGTTCCTGGCAGAGGGTTCATCGAACCATTTTCATATTACTTCTCTACCATTCCACTCTCGGATCGCATGTGGGAAAAAGGAACACCTAAATCTTTCTGTTCGATCTCTGATTTCTCTTATATTATTATGATGATCATTTCTCTCTACATAGGTGGGTGTCAACAAAATATTTACGCATTCGGAATAGAAAGTTGGTGATTGAAATTTCGTAAATAGAACTCGCCGGAAAGAAAACCGCCTTTGCTTCAGTGACTGTCACCCCAACACGCGTATCATATCAGTGACACTCTCACCCCTATTGCGCGATAACACGAAACGAGCTGCCCTTCTTTGGACTTTTTCGATGTCCTCTGTCAATCCTACCTGGTAAGGATCCCATATCGCGCAGCAATATTCCAGAAGAGGACGGACGAGTGTAATGTAGGCTGTCTCTTTAGTGGGTTTGTCGCATCTTCTAAGTGCTCTGCCAACAATGCGCAATCTTTGTTTCGCCTTCCCCACAATATTATCTATGTGGTCTTTCTAATTTAAGTTGCTCGTAATTGTAATCCCTAGGTATTTAGTCGAACTGACAGCCCTTAGATTTGTGTGATTTACCGTATACCCAAAATTTATCGAATTTCTTTTAGTACTCATGTGGATGACCTCACACTTTCTTTGTTTAGTGCTTATTGCCAGTTTTCGCACCATACAGGAATTCTCTCTAGATCATTTTGTAATTGGAATTGATCGTCTGATGATTTTACTAGACGGTAAATTACAGCGTCATCTGCAAACAATCTAAGGGGGCTGCCCAGATTATCACCTGCATCATTTATATAAATCAGGAACAGCGGAGGGTCTATGACACTACCTTGCGGAATGCCCGATATCACTTCTGTTCTACTCGATGATTTACCGTTCATCACTACGAACTGTGACCTCTCTGAGAGGAAATACGAATCCATTAACACAACTGAGACGATACTCCATATGCATTCAAATTGATTAATAGTCGCTTGTGGTCAACGATATCAAAGGCCTTTTGGAAATCTAGGAATATGGAATCGATCTGAGACAGCACTCATTACTTCATGGGAATAAAGAGCTAGCTGTGTTGCACAAGAACGATATTTTCTGAATCCGTGTTGGTTATGTGTCAATAAGTCATTTTCCTCAAGGTGATTTATAATGTTCGAGTACAGTATATGCTCCAAAATCCTACTGCAAATTGACGTCATTGATATGGGTCTGTAATTCAATAGGTTACTCCTATTTCCCTTCTTCAATATTGGTGTGTCCTGCGCTTCTTTCCAGTCTTTAGGAACAGACCTTTCGTCATATGAGTGGTTGTATATGATTGCCAAGAAAGGCGCTATTTTGTCTGCATACGCTGAGAGGAACCTGTTGGTATACCATCTCGACCGGAAGACTTGCCTTTCTTAAGTGATTTGAGTTGTTTCGAAACACCTAAGATATCTACTTTTATGTCACTCATGCTAACAGCTGTTCTGGTTTCGAATTCTGGGATATTTACTTCGTCTTCTTTGGTCAGGAATTACAGAAAACTGTATTTAGTAACTCCGCTTTAGTGACACCATCATCGGTAACATTTCCGTCGCTATCGCGCAGTGACAGTATTGACTGTTTTTTGCCACTAGTGTACTTTACATACGAACAGAATCTCTTTGGGTTTTCTACCATATTTGGAGACAATATTTCATTGCGGAAACTATCAAAAGCATCTCGCATTGACGTCCGCACTAAATTTCGAGCTTCCGTGAAACTTAGCCAGTGTTGGGGATTTTGCGTTCTTCTGAACTTGGCATGCTTTTATCGTTGCTTCTGCAACAGTGTTCTGACGTGATTTGTGTAGAAAACTTAGTCCATTCACTGTTTGCTGCGTTTCTTGAAAAGATATAAGTGGTTGAATAGAATAAAAAATAGCAGTATCCACATACTGATTCTATTTTTTTAAAACGCTGCTCAAAAATCATATTGTAATCGGGGATCATAGCACTATTTGGACATTAGGAATAGTCAAGTGTTAAAGGGTGAAACTGGAAGTGAAGAACTCCATGTTAATTTGGCCGTTTTCAAGGGCTGCGAGCAGATAAACGCATGTTATGTAGACGCAAGCTGCTTGCTATTTTATTATAACTTTGAATAATTAAATTTTTTTTAAGAATTATCCTTATATTATGTCCCAAGTATCTTGTGGCTTCTGCCGTTTTTACTCATTTAAAGCAAGTGGAGCATTGTACTTTACTGGTGCCGGACTTAGTAAAATACTTCCAGATTAGTGAAGGTGTCATCCTTTAATACAACTAATGTCCGATGTCCGACGATGACAGTGACATATACACTGAGGCGCCAAAGAAACTGGTGTATGCGTGCGTATTCAAATACAGAGACATGTAAAGAGGCAGAAGACGGCGCTGCGGTAGGCAACAAGTGTATGGCGTAGATGTTGATCGGATACTAATGCTACAATAGCAGATTATCAAGATTTAAGTGGGTCTGAACGTGGCACTATAGTCGGCATGGGACACAGCATCTCCGTGGTAGCGACGAAAGGGGGATTTTCCGGTACGACCATTTCACGAGTGTACCGTCAGTGTCAGAAATCCGGTAAAACATCAGATCTCTGACATCGCTGCGGCCGGAAAAAGATCCTGGAAGAACGGGAGCAACGACGACTGAAGAGAACGTGACAGAAGTGCAACCCTTCCGCAGATTTCTGCAGATTTCCATTCTGGGCCATAAACATGTTAGCGCGTGAACCATTCAACGAAACATCATCGATATGGGCTTTCGGAGCCGAAGGCGCACTCGTGTACCCTTGATGACTGCACGACACAAAGCTTTACGCCTTCCCTGGACCCGTCAGCACTGACACTGGAGTGTTGATGACTGGAAACAAGTTATCTGGTCGGACGAATCTCGTTTCAAATTGTATCAGGCCGATGGACGTGTACGGGTATGGAGACAACCTCATGAAACCAAGGAGGCTGCTTGTCAGCAGGGAACTGTTCAAGCTGGTGGAGGCTCTGTAATGGTGTGGGGCGTGTACAGTTGGAGTGATATGGGACCCCTGATACTTCCAGATACGAGCTCTGACAAATGACAAGTATGTAAGCATTCTGTCTGGTCACCTGCAACCATTCATATCCACAGTGAATTCCGACGGACTTCGGCAATTCCAGCAGGACAATGCGACACCCCACACGTCCAGAATTGCTACCGAGTGGCTCCGGGAACACTCTTCTGAGTGTAAACACTTCCGCTGGCCCCCAAACTCCCGAGACATAAACATCATTGAGCATATCCTGGATGCTTTGCGACGTGCTGTCCAGAAGAGGTTTCGACTCAGTCGTACTCTTACGGATTTACGGACAGCCCTCCAGGATTCATGGTGTCAGTTCTCTCCAACACCACTTCAGACATCACTCGAGTCATGGCACGTCGTGCTGCTGCACTTCTGCGTGCTCGCGGGGGGCCTACACGATATTAGGCTGGTGTACAAGTTTCTTTGGCTCTTCAGTGTAAGCCAGATGGGGCAAGGCTTGCACACTGCACATACAAACGTACGATCTACTAGGCCATACTACATGGTAAAGGGTACATTCCTGTCACGTGTTTGTTGCATGTTTCTGTTGGCATTGTTATAAGATAGTACTGATCGCTATTCCCATTCTCTGTAATAACACAATATTTCAAAGCAATGCAGATTGTACCAATAAAAATGAATCATTCTTTAAGAAAGGATTATTTAAAAAAGAAACATTTTTGCATTGCTGGTGTGGCTAATTGATGTTTGATTATTTACGCGGTTATTAGCAAAAAATATAAAACCTTGTTATAACCGAGACCATGCAAGTACCGAAAAATACCGGTTATTCGGAACTAAAATAGTGGTATCGGTTTTAACCGGTCGGTTTTTCCCGTCCCTAGCATAAAGTTGCAAAGGTGTTTCAATCAAGTGTCGCCAATTGTTTCGCTAATAGACAGCTATTCGATACTGCAGACTGTTTTACGCCGTGTGTAAATAATGAATATAAAGATTTGTGGAGTTAGCAGAGGAGATAATGATTATTTAAATAAAATCTTTTTATCATAACTCGTTTTTGAAGCGGACTAAGAAGTATAAAATAATTTCTTCTAGCCCCATACAGATACCTAACCTCATACAGAGAGTCCTGATAACTTGTACTTGTGATGATAATACTTGTAGAATTTAAAACGAAAAATGTGGGGCGCATGCATTACATAATACACATATCAAAAAAAGTTTTGCATGATCTCGGTTCCGTGAGTTTGGGAACCTGTACAGAAAAGTGGAATAGAGATAAACATAACCATCGTTTCCGCCCTTTTTATTGCTCATGAAAGCCACATTTTGCATGTTGTACCACCATACAGCGAGACCTTCAGAGGTGGTGGCCCAGATTGCTGTGCACGCCGGTACCTCTAATACCCAGTAGCACGTCCTCTTGCATTGATGCATGCCTGAATTCGTCGTGGCATACTATCCACAAGTTCATCAAGGCACTGTTGGTATAGATTATCCCACTTCTCAACGGCGATCCGGGGTAGATCACTCAGAGTGGTTGGTGGGTCACGTCGTCCATAAACAGCCCTTTTCAGTCTATCCCAGGCATGTTCGATAGGGTTCACGTCTGGAAAACATGCTGGCCACTCTAGTCGTTATCCTGAAGGAAGTCATTCACAAGATATGCACGATGAGAGCGCGAATTGTCGTCCATGAAGACGGATGCCTTGCCAATATGCTGCCGATATTGTTGCACTATCGGTCGGAGGACGGCATTCACGTATCGTACAGTCGTTAAGGCGCCTTCCGTGACCACCAGCGGCATACGTCGGCCCCCCATAATGCCGCCCCAAAACAGCAGGAAACATTCACCTTGCTGCACTCGCTGGACAGTATGTCTAAGGCGTTCAGCCTGACCGGGTTGCCTCCAAACACGTCTCCGACGATTGTCTCGTTGAATACATATGCGACACTCATTGGTGAAGAGAACGTGATGCCAGTCCTGAGCGGTCCATTCGGCATGTTGTTGGGCCCATCTGTACCGTGTGCTGCATGGTGTCGTGGTTGCAAAGATGGACCTCGCCATGGATGTCTGGAGTGAAGTTCCGCATCATGCATCCTATTGGGTACAGTTTGAATCGTAACACGACGTCCTGTGGCTGCACGAAAAGCATTATTCAACATGGTGGCGTTGCTATCAGGGTTCCTCCGAGCCATAATCCATAGGTAGCGATCATCCACTGCAGTAGTAGCCCTTGGTCGGCCTGAGCGAGGCATGTCATCGACATTTCCCGTCTCTCTGTATCTCCGCCATTTCTGAACAGCATCGCTTTGGCTCACTCCGAGACGCCTGGACACTTCCCTTGCTGAGAGCCCTTCCTGGCACAAAGTAACAATGCGGACGCGATTGAATCGCGGTATTGACTGTTTCGACATGATTGAACTACAGATAACACGAGCTGTGTACCTCCTTCCTGGTGGAATGACTGGAACTGATCAGTTGTTGGACGCCCTCCATCTAATAAGTGCTGCTCGTGCATGGTTGTTTACGTCTTTGGGCGGGTTTAGTGACATCTCTGAACAGTCAAAGGGACTGTGTCTGCGATACAATATCCACAGTCAACGTCTGTCTTCAGGAGTTCTGGAAACCGGGGTGATGCGAAACTGTTTTTGATGTGTGTAGTAAGACGCGAACTATTCATGCATCAATTATGTATCAAGGAAATACATAATTGATGCATGAATAGTTGTTCACGTAATAGATATTAGTAAGGATGTGAACTATTGATGCATCAATTGTGTATCCAGGATATACATTATTGACGCATGAATAGTTGACATCCTTACAATTATCTACTGCATGCGCCCAGCACTGTTTGTTTTAAATTCTACAAGTATCCATTTCATACCTATTAAAAATTTACAAGTACAAGTTATCAGTGCTCTCTGTATGGGGTTAGGAATGCGTATGGGACCAGGAGAAATTATTTTATGCGTCGCAGTCCATTTCAAAAACTTGTTATAATAAAAAGTTTTTATTTAAATAATTATTATCTCCTTCGTTAACTCCACAAATTTGTATACTCATATTTTGCACACTATGTAAAACTTAGTCTGCAGTTCGAATAGTAGCCCATTAGCGAAACAATTGGCGACACTTGATTGAAACGCCTTTGCAACTTTATGCTAGGGACGGGAAAAACCGACCAGTTAAAACCGATACTGCTATTTTAGTTCTGAATAACCGGTATTTTCGGTATTTGCATGGTTTCGGTACATAACAGGAATTTTTATTTTTTACTAATAACTGTAAATAATCGAAACATCAATTAGCCATACCAGCAGTGCTAAAAATGTTTTTTTTAAATAAACCTTTCTTAAAGAACGATTAATTTTTATTGGTAAAATTTGCATTGCTTTGAAATATTGCGTTATTATAGAAAATAGGAAAAGCGATCAGTACTATTTTAATAACAATGCCGAAAGAAGCGTGCAACAAACACATGGCAATAATGTGTCAGTTACTATCTTTTTACCCACACCCCTCAACCCTATGAAACATAAAAACATTCCCAAATTTTGTTAATCATTCCTATTATAAATTTCATAATTCGCTTGGCTGAAAAGCGGTATATTTCTCCGCCGATAGCCCCCGCCCCCCCCCCCCTCCCACACCCCACCCAGCGCCCATACGTGGCGAGGGAGATGAAATAACAATAAAGGGAAAAAATTTCTCTTAAAACCAAAAAATGCCTATTAGACAGCAGAAACTCTGAGATTTTGCTGAAAGACGTCGGATATCTACTCAACAACATGAACAACCGCAATTTTAGCTGAAAGGAAAAACACACAGATGTAATAATAAAACGATGAAAGCAATAAAACTGTTTCCAAACACAAAAGAAACCAATTCTGCAACTGTTGCTATCTCTGAACCACAAAGGACGATGACCGTCAACGTATTCCGTTTCGAAGCAAAAGTAATAACATTTATGAAAATATTCGAGTATTAGAAAGTCGAATGAAGTGTAAGAGAGGGCGAATCATTAGACTATATACAAAACTTATGTGTCAAGGAAAGTGGTTATCAATACAAGAACGGAAACAACAGAAATATATCCATATGCTTCTCATGCATTAACTATGTGCTTATATTCTCCTGCTTTTTCAGTGGAGGAAGCGATATTACATCCGTATTCGAAAGAGGAATTTCTTCATGAGTAAGGCGTAGCATATGTTGGTGATTCAGTGATATTTGGCTGGTTTTACATTTATCTCACGATCATTCATGTCTCTTGATCAACTACTAATGCTTGGATCGCAAAAATTATAATAATTATTTCGTTACTTAAGTAAAAAATAATTAAAGGCAAACTTAATATTAAAATTCGCTTTCTCGCGGCTATGGGGTGCTGGTGTCGTTCCAGCTGTCATATGGTTACAATTTTCACAGCAGGGAGTTTCGCGACTGTTCGCAGCTCTATATGTTTGTTATAAAACCAACACATAGGTACATATCTTTTACGCAAAGTTTCACAAGAACAAAAACTTCCACTGTGAAACTTGTGTACCTCCTGGCATAGACTGGCAGTTACTTTAAGATTTCTGGTCATTTGGGAAACATTTCAGTCGTTGACATATGCAACAAGAATTGCAGCAAACACATTATCCACACCAATATTATAAATGCGAAAGTAACTTCGTCTGTTACATTTTCACGACTAATTTGCTGAACCGATCTTGATGAAATTAGGCGTGGAGATAGCGTGAAATATGAGGACGGACATACGCTAGTTTAGAAAGTATGTAGTAGACGACATTTATTCATTTGATGAACATTACATGAATCAAGGAAAAACAGAGATAGAGACAGAGGAAGAGTTACAAGACACATATGAATTGTCAAAACCACGCTAGAGTTTTGCAGTAGCAAATAGGTTCGCAAAATGTGACTCTTTTCGAGAAATGATAGTGTCACGAATATTATTTGCCAGTGGCTGTAATCTACGTCTACATCTACATGGATACTCTACAAATCACATTTAAGTGCCTGGCAGAGGGTTCATCGAACCACCTTCACAATTCTCTATTATTCCAAACTCGTATAACACGCAGAAAGAATAAACACCTATATCTTTCCGTACGAGCTTGGTGATCGTTCCTCCCTATGTAGGTCGGTGTCAACAAAATATTTTCGCATTCGGAGGAGAAAGTTGGTGATTGGAATTTCGTGAGAAGATTCCGTCGCAACGAAAAACGCCTTTCTTTTAACGATTTCCAGCCCAAGTCCTGTATCATTTCTGTGACACTCTCTCCCATATTTCGCGATAATACAAAACGCGCTGCCTTTCTTTGAACTTTTTCGATATAGTCCGTCAGTACTATCTGGTAAGGATCCCACACCGTGCAGCAGTATTCTAAAAGAGGACGGACAAGCGTAGTGTAGGCAGTCTCCTTAGTAGATCTGTTACATTTTCTAAGTGTCCTGCCAATAAAACGCAGTCTTTGGTTAGCCTTCCCCACAACATTTTCTGTGTGTTCCTTCCAATTGAAATTGTTCGTAATTGTAATACCTAGGTATTTAGTTAAATTTACGGCCTTTAAATTTGACTGATTTATCGTGTAACCGAAGTTTAACGAGTTCCTTTTAGCACTCATGTCGATGACTTCACACTTTTCGTTATTCAGGGTCTACTGCCACTTTTCGCACCATTCAGATATTTTTTCTACATCGTTTTGCAGTTTGTTTTGATCTTCTGATGACTTTATTAGCCGATAAACGACAACGTCATCTGCCAACAACCGAAGACGGCGCTCAGATTGTCTCCCAAATCATTTATATAGATAAGGAACAGCAAAGGGCCTATAACACTACCTTGAGGAACGCCAGAAATCACTTCTGTTTTACTCGATGACTTTCCGTCAATTACTACGAACTGTGACCTCTCTGACAGGAAATCATAAATCCAGTCACATAACTGAGACGATATTCCATATGCACGCAATTTCACTACGAGCCGCTTGTGTGGTAGAGTGACAAAAGCCTTCCGGAAATCCAGAAATACGGAATCGATCTGAAATCCCTTGTCAATAGCACTCAACACTTCATGTGAATAAAGAGCTAGTTGTGTTTCACAGGAATGATGTTTTCTAAACACATTTTGACTGTGTGTCAATAGACAGTTTTCTTCGAGGTAATTCATAATGTTCGAACACAATATATGTTCTAAAACCCTGCTACATATCGACGTTAACGATATGGGCCTGTAATTTAGTGGATTACTCCTACTACCTTTCTTGAATATTGGTGTGACCTGTGTAACTTTCCAGTCTTCGGGTACGGATGTTTCGTCGAGCAAACGGTTGTATATGATTGTTAAGTATGGAGCTAATTCATCAACATACTCCGAAAGGAACCTAATTGCTATACAGTCTGGACCAGAAGACTTGCTTTTCTTATGTGATTTAAGTTGCTTCGCTACTCGGAGGATATTTACTTCTACGTTACTCATGTTGGCAGCTGTTCCTGATTCGAATTCTGGAGTATTTACTTCATCTTCTTTTATGAAGGCATTTCGGAAGACTGTGTATAGTAACTCTGCTTTGGCAGCACTATCTTCGATAGCATCTCCATTGCTATAGCGCAGAGAAGGCATTGATTGTTTCTTGCCGCTAACATACTTCACATACGACCAAAATCTCTTTGGGTTTTTTGCAAGGTTTCAGACAACGTTTCGTTGTGGAAACTGTTATAGGCATCTCGCATTGAAGTCCGCGCAAAATTTCGAGCTTCTGTAAAAGATCGCCAATCCTGGGGATTTTGCGTCTGCTTAAATTTGGCATGTTTGTTTCGTCGTTTTTGCAACAGTGTTCTAACCCGTTTTGTGTACCAAGGAGGATCAGCTCAGTCGTTTGTTAATTTATTTGGTATAAATCTCTCAATTGCTGCCGATACTATTTCTTTGAATTTAAGCCACGTCTGGTCTACACTTATATTATTAATTTGGAATGAGTGGAGATTATCTCTCAGGAAGGCGTCAAGTGAATTTTTATCTGCTTTTTTGAATGGGTATATTTTTCGCTTATTTTTCGTGGATTTGGGGATTACAGTATTCGATCTCGCTACGACAACTCTGTGTTCACTAATCCCTGAATCGGTTTTGATGCTCGTTATTAACTCAGGATTATTTGTTGGTAAGAGGTCAAGTGTGTTTTCACAACCATTTACTATTCATGTGGGCTCATGAACTAACTGCTCGAAATAATTTTCAGAGAATGCGTTTAACACAATTTCGGATGATATTTTATGCGTACCTCCGGAATTAAACATGTATTTTCGCCAACATATCGAGGGTAAATTAAAGTCACCACCAACTATTATCGTATGAGTCGGGTACGTTTTCGAGATCAAACTCAAGTTTTCTTTGAACCTTTCATGCAACTGTATCATCTGAATTGGGAGGTCGGTAAAAGGATCCTATTATTATTTTATTCCGGTTGCCAACAATGACAACTGCCCATACTAACTCACAGGAAGTATCTACTTCAATTTCGCGACAAGATAAACTACTTTTGACAGCAACAAACACGCCACCGCCAACCGTGCTTAGCCTATCCTTTCGGAACACTGTTAGGTTCTTCGCAAAAATTTCGGCTGAGCTTATATCCGACTTTAGCCAGCTTTGAGTGCCTATAACGATTTGAGTATCAGTTCTTTCTATTAGCGCTTGGAGCTCTGGTACGTTCTCAACACAGCTACGACAATTTACAACTGTTACGCCAATGGTTCCTGTATCTGCGTTCTTCCTGTGTTCAGCCTGCTCCCTTTGTGACTGAAGCCCATCTTGTGTTTTCCGAGACCCTCTAACCTAAAAAACCGTCTAGTCCACGCCACACAGCCACTGCTACCCTTGTAGCAGCCTCCTGCGTACAGTGAACACCTGACCTATACAGCGGAACCCGAAACCCAACCAACCTTTGGCGCAAGTCGAGGAATCTGCAGCCTACACGGTAGCAGAACCGTTTCAGCCTCTGATTCATTAAAAGACATCTCCATGGGATCCTACGCAAGTTTTTGGCTGAATTCCAAATCGCTGACACGATTTCTACCAAAAAGCGTTACACATTATCAGCGACTTTCGTGTGTGCCTATAGAACCGAGACCACTTCTTATGCTGGGTGACGGTGACATAGTCGTTGTGATCGTGATTTAACAGCTCGGTTCTTATGTGTAATGTCTGTTGCTGGCGGTAGAATCCTTCTGTGGTCAGCTTCAAATGTCGGTTCTCAATAGTGTTCCTCGAAAAGAATATCGTCTTCCCTCCAGGGATTCCCATTTGAACTACCTGTTGAGTGTAATCCGACTACTGAAAAAGAAAAATTACTCGCCATGCAAAGTGACTCTTATTATCGATTTAATTAATGAGCCTATCAATTTGATATCAGTGACACGCCGCCTGGCGGGTGTAGGCGATGGCTAGGGCATCAAAATGGTTCAAATGGCTCTAAGCACTATGGGATTTAATATCTGAGGTAATCAGTCCCCTAGACTTAGAACTACTTAAACCTAACTAACCTAAGGACATCACACACATCCGTGCCCGAGGCAGGATTCGAACCTGCGACCGTAGCAGCAGCGCGGTTTCGGACTGAAGCGCCCAGAACAACTCGGCTACAGCGGCTGGCGCTAGGGCATCACGGATATGAATCTTCACTTGGTGGTTTTTTTTTTTTTTCGTTGCGGCAATATACAGAGAGAGACAACCATCGTAATAAAATGTGTTACCGAATTTATAAAGTGATACGTAGTGTAAAACTTACGTTTACAACTTCACTGTGCTTTTACCTTAAGATATTTCGTATGTGGTGAGACATTTGGTTACCTTAAGAGAGTCCGAAAGTGAGGAGGCGTCCTGCGACAGTGGTAGATCTTAGCTCTCCATCAATAGTCGAAAATGAGTTTAATATTCTAGTCCTGTGACGCAGAATGTGACAGACAAGAAAAGATATTTTTCTGTCGGATGAAAGAATACTTAGAGGGAATACAGCCTAAGCCATAGTCTTCTACAGGATTTTGACAACAAGTGACGATACTTTAGCGATAAACAAAAATGTCATGTCACTAGGACCTCCCGTCAGGTAGGCCGTTCGCTGGGTGCAAGTCTTTCGATTTGACGCCACTTTGCTGACTTGCGTGTCGATGGGGATGAAATGATTATTAGGACAACACAATACCCAGTCCCTAAGCGGAGAAAATCTCCGACCAATCCGAGAATCGAACCCGGGCCTTTAGGAGTGACATTCTGTCGCGCTGTCCACACTTTTTTTCATTATTAATCTCATTTTGTTCGATTTCGTTTGTTGCATCTGCTCGGGGCGGACGACGTACGACACCCGTTTAAGTTCGTCGTTGATCGGTTAACTCAGTTTCTTTTATTACAGAGGGCAGCTAACCCTCTGACGAACACGCTGAGCTTCCCTGCCGACACCATTCATCTACAGGGGGCGGCCACTTTAGCTATGTGAGGTGTGTATTGTCTGATTTCTTCTACCTACGAAAATAACTCAGATAAACGGGAGGGATTCACATTTCGCATGAGAAGTTCGAGATGCATGGTCAACAACATCGTTGCCTCGGATTGGGTAAAGTGGGTTTTTAAAAGTGGGTGGTCTATTTTTGGGGTGGAATTGTTTAGAGCTACTGTATGCGTCCAAACTGCTGCTGCTCGTTTCACAGGCATCGCGGCTGCTTGAAAGGGCGGTCACGAGGAGTCAGCAACCGGCCTTTGACATTTGCAAGGAATGGCCCTACCTGTGTGATCTCGCCCACGACAGCGAGGGCAGGTGAGTATTGATAACATCCGAATTCCTACCACTCCAATCATCCCCGGATGCCCTCCATGGCCAGGGTTGGTGCACTCTGGCATTGACGCGCGACCATGACCGTGACTGCGGCCGCGGGTGTACATTCTCCCGTCCCTGAACATTGATAACGGTGGCGTCCGAGGGGTTTGGCGCTCTGTGTGTGGCCCTCGGTACAGGTGTGCGCGGGATGTGCGAGTGTTTCAGCCGTCTCCGACAACTAGCCATGACAGCTTACTGCTATACACTGGATCGCGGTCTAAGTGCTTCGTGTTTAGCGCTTCTCGGTACATCGCAGTGGACTCTGTCTTGCAGTAGTATTTGCAGTTTCTATTCTGTCACACAGTACGACCTTCCTCCCTCCTTCCGAATGTAGTAGAGAGAATCAGTTTAGAAAGTCTATAGTACCTTTAAAAACCCAATCGCGACGGCAAATTCCCGACTGATCAATGTTGTTGTTGTGGTGGTCTTCAGTCCTGAGACTGGTTTGATGCAGCTCTCCATGCTACTCTATCCTGTGCAAGCTTCTTCATCTCCCAGTACCTACTGCAACCTATATCATTCTGAATCTGCTTAGTGTATTCATCTCTTGGTCTCCCTCTACGATTTTTACCCTCCACGTTGCCTTCCAATACTAAATTGGTGATCCCTTGATGCCTCAGAACATGTCCTACCAACCGATCCCTTCTTCTAGTCAACTTGTGCCACCAACTTCTCCTCTCCCCAATCCTATTCAATACCTCCTCATTAGTTATGTGATCTACCCATTTAATCTTCAGCATTCTTCTGTAGCACCACATTTCGAAAGCTTCTATTCTCTTCTTGTCCAAACTATTTATCGTCCATGTTTCATTTCCATACATGGCTACACTACATACAAATACTTTCTTAAACGACTTCCTGACACTTAAATGTATACTCGATGTTAACAAATTTCTCTTCTACAGAAACACTTTCCTTGCCATTGCCAGTCTTCATTTTATATTCTCTCTACTTCGACCATCATCAGTTATTTTGATCCCCAAATAGCAAAACTCCTTCACTACTTTAAGTGTCTCATTTCCTAATCTGATTCCCCCAGCATCACCCGACTTAATTCGACTACATTCCATTATCCTCGTTTTTCTTTTGTTGATTTTCATCTTATATCCTCCCTTCAAGACACTGTCCATTCCGTTCAACTGCTCTTCCAAGTCCTTTGCTGTCTCTGACAGAATTACAATGTCATCGGCGAACCTCAAAGTTTTTATTTCTTCTCCATGGATTTTGATACCTACTCCGAATTTTTCTTTTGTTTCTTTCACTGCTTGCTCAATATACAGATTGAATAACATCGGGGAAAGGCTACAACCCTGTCTCACTCCCTTTCCAACCACTGCTTCCCTTTCATGTCATTCGACTCTTATAACTGCAATCTGGTTGTAACGTGCCGGGCTGAGTCCTTGTATTAGTGCCACTTAAAGTTCACGTCACAACCGGATGTAGTGAAACATTTCCTCACCCAGTAGATAGTGCGCAGTGTTCCTGACCTACCTTGCTTTGCCTATTCAATATTGTCTTCTCGGTAGCTGCGTCGGTCTCACCTAAATCACACTGCAATTAAGAAGCCAGGATCCTAGATTATGTTTTCCAAAATCAAAAGTAAAGACCGTATTCATTGTTGAACACTTATGACAACCACAGCGCGATTTATTTGTTATCACTCGCACAAACAATATTCATGTGACCAGACCTCTTACACTTAATAATCGTCACATTAGGTAGGTCAAAAACTTCCAGTCTTTAACAATGTTCACAATACGCGTTATGTTCAAAACCGAATACAACTACACTTTTTTGGTACCGACCGGAAAAGTTAAGCTTCTGTTTCAAGTATTATCACATCACATTCCGGCACCGACTTGCCGCACTTTTGCTCCATGTGAATCTGACCGAGAACTAACTGAGAACTGCACCAGCTCGGACCTTATATAAACGAGTGATTGAATATTTGACTATTTCTTTTAATATATTATAGTTTACAATTTTCCAGGGTTAAAATGATCCATTATAATTGGTTTTGAAGTTAACTATTGGGTTTTATTACTTAAATAACATGAGTGAGCTGTACCAATTTAAATACGCAGAACTAACTTATGCATCCGCAGTGGGAATTCCAGACTTATAACCAGAGCAGCCCTCCTGAACAATAATTTTTACTTATTCAAATTTACTTAATTCTTAATTAATGCACTTACAAAGTTGAGACTGGAGTCATTTTACGTAGAAAAAATATAGGTATCAAAAGTATCAAAACAGATCTCGGAATTATTCAGTAGTTTGGTCACAATTGGCACTGAAAGCAATACAGGCTACAGATCTCAAGTCTTAATATCTGTTTAACTAATAGACTTTAGATTAATTTAAACAATTTGCTGGAATCAGTAAAATTTAGGCTTTCTTTTGGATACAGTCATAGATGAATTCGATTTATTACCTCACTCGAATTTTACTTAATATGTATTGTACAATATACGTCATTGTTCATAACTTTTAATAGGATGCATTTTGAATAAAAGTAATTAGCTCATTACTTTCAGAATAGCCATTAGAATGTACTGAAATAATAGATTTTACCAGGGGAATTTTATTTAAACTGTTTCTGAATTCTGTGCTATGGGGCTGAAGGCCACAGAATCTGTAGTCGGAATCTGAGTAGTGAAAATGAAAAAAAAGAAAAGTTCATTGCTTAACTAAGTTACTGAAGGAGTGTAAAACCAAAACAGGATAGCAGTGGGCAACCCTACTTCGTTACATAGTTGCTGTACAAATTGTAAATAGCCTTTTGCTCCCTGTATTTTACCCCTGCCACCTTTAGAATTTGAAAGAGAGTATTCCAGTCAACATTGTCAAAATCTTTCTCTAAGTCTACAAATGCTAGAAACGTAGGTTTGCCTTTCCTTAATCTAGCTTCTAAGATAAGTCGTACGGTCAGTATTGCCTCAAGTGTTCCAATATTTCTACGAAATTCAAACTGATCTTCCCCGAGGTCGGCTTCTACCAGTTTTTCCATTCGTCTGTAAAGAATACGCGTTAGTATTTTGCAGCCGTGACTTATTAAACTGATAGTTCGGTAATTTTCACATCTGTCAACACCTGCTTTCTTTGGGACTGGAATCATTATATTCTTCTTGAAGTCTGAGGGTATTTCGCCTGTCTCATACATCTTGCTCACCAGATGGTAGAGTTTTGTCAGGGCTGGCTCTCCCAAGGCTGTCAGTAGTTCCAATGGAATGTTGTCTACTCCCGGGGCCTTGTTTCGACTCAGGCCTTTCAGTGCTCTGTCAAACTCTTCACGCAGTATCATATCTCCCATTTCATCTTCATCTACATCCTCTTCTATTTCTATAATATCATCCGCAAGTACATCGCCCTTGTATAGACCCTCTATATACTCCTTCCACCTTTCTGCTTTCCCTTCTTTGCTTAGAACTGGGTTTCCATCTAAGCTCTTGATATTCATACAAGTGGTTCTCTTTTCTCCAAAGGTCTCTTTAATTTTCCTGTAGGCAGTATCTATCTTACCCCTAGTGGGACAAGGCTCTACATCCTTACATTTGTCCTCTAGCCATCCCTGCTTAGCCATTTTGCTCTTCCTTTCATCAGTTAAATTCAGTATATCTTCTGTCACCCAAGGATTTCTACTGGTCCTCGTCCTTTTACCTACTTGATCCTCTGCTGCCTTCACTACTTCATCCCTCAAAGCTACCCATTCTTCTTATACTGTATTTCTTTCCCCCATTCCTGTCAACTGTTCGCTTATGCTCTCCCTGAAACTCTGTACAACCTCTGGTTTAGTCAGTGTATTGTTTCCAATAGTTTTATTCCGTTCACGCAAGCGTTCGGGTGTGGGTCTCTCTCTCCCAGCCAGCGCGGACGGGGATACCTGCAGCCGGCGTACGTGCTTCGTGACCGCGAGTTTGCGTGATCGTCAGGATTTTTTTTTATTTTTTTATCAGATATGTTTAGCGTAAGTGTTGTGGTGGAGGTGGGCGCATACAAGACACCGTATATACGAGGGCTGGAACTTAAATAGTGGCAACTATTTATTCACAACCGATACAAAAGTATTATATGTTTGCACCTGTTACTGTCCTTCAAAGTAGTCACCAGCGTTGCGTAGAAACCGTCGCCAGCGATGTGGATGGCGTAGTATACCATTAGCAGAGTGTAAGAGGTCCATGGCTAAGGAATTTATTGCTAGCGCACTCGAGCAGATGTAACTTCGATGGATTGCTCACGCGCTGCCTGCGATATGGAAGTTACAGTAGAATCACAGACCAGAGCAGTGTCGGCAGCAGTAGTTAGCAGTAGCTCGCAGTCGGGCGGTTGCGTCAGGTCGCTCTTAGAGAGCAGTTGTCGAGTTGTATAGTTCACAGAGAGCACTTGTATCCTGTATGGAATTACCAACGCCGGTCGTGGAGATCGATGGCAGTGCCTAAGCGATGTAGCATAAGGTAAAACCAAAATATTTTATTATTTATTGCCGCGCGCATATGTTAATTGCTGCAACTGATTTTTGAACTATTGTTATATCAAAATCTTAAGTAAAAGTTTTCAAAATGATTCAAATGGCTCTGAGCACTAAGGGACTTAACATCTGAGACCATGAGTCCCCTAGAACTTAGAACTACTTAAACCTAACTAACCTAAGGACATCACACACATCCATGCCCGAGGCAGGATTCGAACCTGCGACGTAGCAGTCGCGCGGTTCCGGACTGCGCGCCTAGAACCGCGAGACCACCGCAGCCGGCTAAAAGTTTTCAAAAAAAAAAAATCTTTGAATAATAATCTTTCTTATAAAGATAACTTTTGACAGTCATTCATCTGAATTTAAATTTTTTACTAATTTCACCCATCCATAGTCATGCCAATTATCGTAAATAAAATCAGTTGATTTTTCATACATAACAAAATCTAGTGGCCAGCGTTGCACTCGGCTGTGCCACAAAAATTTCTTATAGGAGCAGATATATACGCGTTATCCAGCGGCGTCACTGAGGTAAGAATTTTCAGTTTATTCAGAATGACTTTTGAGGGCCATGACGCAGCACTGCTGGCATCCAGATTTACCAGTTTAGATCCACAGTCAGTTGATTATTGAAAGGTTATATATGAGTCACATTTTTATTGAGAGGTTAGTCACATTTTTATTGCGAGGTTACGGAATTTATCTGTTGGGAGGTTACAAGAGCCTCTTCTGTTGATGGTGCGAATGAAGCGGTCTACTGCCTGTCGAATCTTTGGAACAGTTCTGAAGCGAACGCCACGAAGTGATTCCTTCATCTTTGGATTGAAATCAGAGTCACAAGGACTTAAGTCCGGGGAGTATGGTGGATGGTGCACTACTTCCCAGTCCCATCGACCGAACAGAGCAGCCACAGCTTGTGCTATACTCGCCCGCGCATTGTCGTGCAAAATGATGGGTGGGTTGCGCAGAAAGTGTCGCCGCTTCTTTCGCAAAGCTAGTCGCAGGCGATGTCCAAAAACGACCAGTAAAACTGTGCATTGATGGTCTGCCGTGGAGGAACGTAATGCAGGATAACACCACAGTCGTACACGAGAATAACCATAACTTTAGACCGCTCCATTCGCACCATCAACAGAACAGGTTCTGCTAACGGTATACTACGCCTTCCACATCGCAGGCAACGGGTTCTACACAACGCTGGTGACTACTTTGAAGGACAGTAACAGATGCAAACATGTAACTACTTTGTACCGGTTGTGAATAAATAGTTGCCACTATTTAAGTTCCAACCCTCGTATTTGGCGTTACGATCTATTTGCGACGGAAATTTCATTACTTGATTTGCGTAATATTTGCGTGTGATACTCAAACGTTGAAAATATGTTTTATTATGAAGAAGGATCATCGTGAAGTGGAAGTGAGTGTTTTAAGCGATCTATTTAACTCCTGCAAATTGCTAAACAATTAATTTGGCAGGGTAGTGCAAATGGATTGTTTCATTCTACTGATATCAAAACTGCGTCAGCGTAACCTTCGTGTCCAGCATTAAGCAACAGGAATACAGTATTCTGAGGAGAGATAAACACCTCCATCTTCGTGTTTGGAGACTTAGGTTCAAACAGACAAGCAGGAAGTGACCTCCGGAGAGACATAGAGACGTGAAGCGAGTCTGGAATTTGCCGATCAACAAAATGCCGCCGCTTGATGCTTTGATTAGGGGATGCGAGATCAAAGGAGGTCGATATCCGGTCCGTGATCGGTTTAGTAACGTGATCTGCAATTAGAACATTGGACTGTTTTGACCTTTGTGGCGGCGCCCTGACGATAGACACACACACGGGAGATCTCAAACGGTGGCTATTGTACCACACTTCGTTCCATTCATGATATATAGATCCCTTTTGCAGGGTTTAACTGTCAGTGCAATAAGTGTGAATGTTTCTCGAGCTGTACAAAGTAGTTTGCCGATGAAATTCTCGTAATTTGCCCGTCTGCAGAAAGCGGCAATGAGTTTCGAAATACGACGTCCGACAATAAAGTAATGAGACTGATGTGAAAAAAATGTTGCTTACCGTTTTAGTCAAGTTTAGTATTGTCTCCTTCAAGGTAGTTCCCTTCTGATTGCACACACTTTTTCCAGCACTTCTGCCATTGATTGTAACATTTCTGGAACTCATCTTCTGTAATATCCTCCAAGACCCTCGTCACAGCTTTTTGGACATCTTGTGTTGTTTGAAAATGGTGTCCCTTGACCACCGTTTTGACTCTTGGAAATAGAAAAAAGTCGCACGGGAGCGGTATCTGCTGAATAATGTGGCTATGGTGGTACTGATATTTGTTTTGAGGTTAAAAATTGCTGTACTGACAGAGTAGTATGGGATGGCGCATTATCGTGATGCAGAATCCAATTATCAGTAATACTGGCACGGATACGAAGCACTCTTTTACAAAGTCTTTCTAAAATTTCTTTGTAGTAATATTGGTTAACTGTTTGTCTAGGAGGCACCCACTCTTTATCAACAATTCCCTTGGAATCAAAGAAGCACGCAATCAGGCATTTCACTTTTGACTTTGATATGCGAGCTTTATTTGGTCTGGATGATCCCTTTGAGCACCATTGCGAACTTTGGCGTTTTGTCTCTGGATCGTACTGAAAAAACCAACTTTCATCACCAATGATAACACGGCTCAACAATTCTGGATTGATTTCCGTTTGCTCTAACAGATCGGCTGCCACATTTTTCCGTGAGGAGAGACACAAACACATGTTAACTTATTACAGCGCAACTCACGGCTGAGCGGTTGCATCGATGTGCCGCTCGGACTAGAAGCAGCTTATAGACAAAGGTGAAAGATACTGTGCCTACGAAAGCCTGCATGGTTGACTCATCTTGCAAAGAAAATCAGTCTCATTACTTTAATGTCGCACCTCGTATGTCATGAACTTTCACATATATCATTGTCCTGATATTCCCGTCTGTGTTTAGATACCAGTATGCTTCGAAAAGTTAGGAAAATGAAAAATAAGAGCCTTAACATCCCTAACTCCAGCAGAAAATATAAAATAAGCCCACTCAGCGTTTCCATGCTCAATCAGAATAAAAAAGCGCCACAATTGTTTGAATATTCCTTATTGCCTTGTCACCCACAAACTGTTTAAATAAAGAGTATTCCATACATTGCAGTCAATTTCCCGACAAATTCTCTAACTAAATCAATAAACTATATTACATACACCACCTTGTATCTCAAAAATTGTTTAAATAAACAATATTCGACACATCGTCTAAATTGTTTAAACAATATTCCGTACACTGCAAGCGATTTCCCTCCAAATGGCCGATCAGCTGAGTTTTTTTCCGCCAATTTCCGGAAGGGGGAGGGCTGGGAGTTTTCCCAGAGGGTGGATTTAATTAATTGATCGATTTAATTAATTAGTCAATCAAACTGGTATCAAAAGTGTGCTTGTATCAGCGATAGGTGTTCCCAGAGGGATGGGGAAGGAGGAGGTGGAGGGGGAGGAGGAGGATGGGGAGGGGTGGGGGAGCAGTTAAGGACCTCTCAACCAAAAGGAAGGATTATCTCCAGGGTGTCATAACCTGTTCATCAAAAGGATGGATTATCCCCAGGATGTCTTAATCCTCTTAGCAGAACAATAGGTTAAGGACCTATCAATCAAATGAGAACAATAGGTTTATCCCTGATATAGGCAACCCGCAATGTGTGCTGAAAACGGCCTTGCCCTACTGCTCGCGGTTTATGACACTATCGCTCATACTACAGTTTGAACCTAAATTCAGTATCGAAGTAATTTTTACAAATAGCTAAAGGCTGTAACCACAAATATCTGAATGTCTTTATTTGATATTTAACTCTGACAAATTGTACCAGAAGTGACACACTTTTCATAAATTCTCATTGTGCATAGCAATGAAATGACATACTCTCTTAGTACACAAGTTACAATACGAAAAGCCTTTAATTACCAATATGTAGTTTTCTGTCAATTTAATGTAAAAAATCGTACTACAAACCATTGATTTTCATGAGATCCTCAATGTGCTTGTGCTTTGAAATAGCTTATATTGATTCTATGTCTGCTACAGTATAAAAACCAACAAACATGGAGTACAACTCCATATTATAACTTCATACAATATAGCGTCTCCTAAGTTACGCTTGTGGCCTAAAACCAATGTTGTATCTCACTGGCCACAGTTCTCTCCATGAGGCAAAAAGCTGGCATGGCAGATTCTTCCTTTGACGCCTCATAATGTAGTGGAATTATTAGTTGCACACTGTGACGTCACCAGCTCCTCGTCATTGCCAGTGAGGTATATGAGCCCATGGCGTGCGTCATAGCACGTGACACTACAGGTCTTATGAGTTCCAGTGGCCGTCTCCTGATGGGAGTGAGTTACTATTTCAGATGAGTTTAATAATTCTTAAGTCCATGTTCTTGGTAATATACGACAAACTTAAGACATTTCTTTCATTGACATATTGAATTCCTGTGGGCCCTGCACAGAGCCGAGTGTTCAAGAAGTATTGAAGGCAAGGCGACTAGTGTGACATTACAAGCTCGGTGCGGGGCCCGTATTTCTCGTGGGCCCTGCGTCCTGTGAGAAGACAGCCTAATGAACATTTTCCTTAAGATATTTGAGGAATCCACAGGGCAGCTAAATCTGGGTGGCCGGTTAAGGATTTCAATTGTCATCGTGCCATATACGTGTCCAGTGTCTGACCACTGTATCAATAAACGTGATGTAGATCGTTCTGCCAGTGGAATAGGGGAACGTGTGACTCGTTGTTTATGTGATGTAATAAACTGATTTAAATCTAGGTACTTGCTGCCATTGTGGGGTAATAGCACAGTTCACTATAAAATTTCGTGCCTGATTTCTGTAGCACAGACCTAAATATCATGTTTCAGCATCCTTCTGGAAACTTGACCCAGTGCATATCTGAAGTACTTAAAAAATGCTGTCTGTTCCAATCCAATGCATGGTAATTAATACGTAACACACTATCTGTTAATTTAAAGATGGCTGATTTTAAACGCAAGCTGACCCAGACATTCTAAGATTGTGATCTGGTACTTTTTCAATTCTTATCTCTTCTTAGGGAAACGCAGTGACGGTTCACGCGTTCTTTGTCATATGCTTCACAACATTTTAAAAATATAATTTCAAGCTTAAATAGGTTTTATCACTTGGTAACGTTTTTCATCTGTCGATGTAGCGATATTGCTTTCATCTTCCTTCGATAACTTAGTGATCTAAAGCTTTAAGCCCCAAAATTAGAAAGAGGACCTCAGATGTGCAGGGAAAAAATTCTGAGTCGTATTAATTTAGCGGTTCTCACTTTGTTGTACGGTGTACGATATTTATTGTCATCTCCATAATTGTAACGTGCATAGGAGATCATATTTATATGAATCAACAATATAGGAAGTAACTGATTGTGTCGTGAATGTTGAGATGTACGCGTTGCAACTAGCGCTGTGGATCAGTGTCGCATCTACCGAGAGTCCTTAAAATATAGGTGATAAATACTATAAATCATCTTGCAGTGGCACCCTCTGAGCGTGGTCTACGTATTTCAATGGAGAAGTGAGTGTTCAACGTCTTGTTTGTATACATCTGCGCCAGACGTCCCTTGAATGTTGTGCCGAAAGGACAAACACAGTTTCGTCACCACCACTTTTATCTAATATGTCCTTATTTGGTTGTGTGTTTGGAGGTTTGTGCAATATCTTGTGTACGATTTCGAGTCTCGATGCAGCACATATTTTCAATCTGCCGGAGTTCTGAAAAATATCTTACACAACTTGACTGAGCAGAAACACACATATCAGATTAACCGCATTATCTTTGTTCTGTATTGTATTGCAGTTAAATCTAATCAAATCACTGCAAAAATGATTTAGCTCAGGATTATTTTTCAAATTATATGTGTGAGGAATACCTGAAACGTCTCAGCAGCAGATGTTCCGGGCACGACTTGTATTTCGTAGCCAGAAGCGTACGCCTCCTCCAGATTTGTGAAAGGCAGAGATCTGTTCGAATTGGCCAGGTGAGAGACAACTCTGGCGCAGTAAGCGGCGTTGAGGATTACGGCTGTGACGAAAGCCGACATGTAGACGAGGCGAAGAGACCACCGTTCCAGGTGCACGTTGTAACCTGCGACAGACAAGTGGTAACTGTATTCGCATCACGAAGAAGAACGACAAGAAAGAAGAAACTGGAGCTGCACCTTTATCGAATACACAAGAAATACGAGGTGCGACAATAAAGTAATGAGACTGATGTGAAAAAAAACGTTGCTTACCGTTTTAGTCAAGTTTAGTGTTGTCTCCTTCAAAGTAGCTCCCTTCTGATTGCACACACTTTTTCCAGCGCTTGTGCCATTGATGGTACAATTTCTGCAACTCATCTTCTGTAACATCCTCCAAGACCCTCGTCATAGCTTTTTGGACATCTTGTGTTGTTTGAAAATGGTGTCCCTTGACCACCGTTTTGATTCTTGGAAATAGAAAAAAGTCGCATGGAGCGATATCTGGTGAATAAGGTGGCTGTGGTAGTACTGAAATTTGTTTTGACGTTAAAAATTGCTGTACTGACAGAGCAGTATGGGATGGCGCATTATCATGATGCAGAATCCAATTATCAGCAATGTTGGCACAGACACGAAGAACTCTTTTACGAAGTCTTTCTAAAATTTCTTTGTAGTAATATTGGTTAACTGTTTGACCAGGAGGCACCCACTCTTTATCAACAATTCCCTTGGAATCAAAGAAGCACGCAATCAGGCATTTCACTTTTGACTTTGACATGCGAGCTTTTTTTTGGTCTGGGTTATTCCTTTGAGCACCATTGCGAACTTTGGCGTTTTGTCTCTGGATCGTACTGAAAAAAAAACAACTTTCATCACCAGTGATAACACGGCTCAACAATTCTGGATTGATTTCCGTTTGCTGTAACAGATCGGCTTCCACATTTTTCCGTGTTTCTCGTTGTTGTGGTGTGAGGTTTTTGGGGACCATTTTTGCGCAAATCTTTCTCATACCACGATCTTCAGTTATTATCAGACAGTTGATGTTCAGTTCTTCTGCTATCATTTTCACGGATAATCTTCGATCATTCGTACGAGTTCATGCACCCTGGCCAAGTTGACATCTGTCCGTGAGGTTGATGGTCGTCCACTGCGGTCTTCATCTTCAACATTCGTTCTGCCTTCATTAAACATTTTATAATAACGAAAAACTTGAGCTCTTGACATAACCTCCTCTCGAAAAGCCTTCTGAAGCTTACCGTAAGTTGTCGTCATGTTTTCACCGAATTTAATGCAAAAAGAAGTGGCATACCGTTGCGCATATTATGCGGTTCCATTTCCGTGACGAGAGACACAAACACGTGTTAACTTATTACGTCACAACTCACGACTGAGCAGTTGTATCGATGTGCCGATTGGGCTAGAAGCAGCGTGGACTAGAAGCAGCTTATAGACCAAGGTCGAAGATATTGTACCTACGCAAGCCTGCAGGGTTGCCACATCTTGCAAAGAAAATCAGTCTCCTTACTTTATTGTCGCACCTCGTACAGTATCTACACTACCTAATCAAAAGTATCCGAACACCTCTAGGTAATCCAGAATTGGCCACTAAATGTGATGAGAGGCAGTCCCGCGAGTATAAAAGGAGGCGGCGACTGTGCAAGTAGTGCAGCGATAACAGCAGAATGGGTCGGTCAGGAGAGCTTAGCAACTTCGAACATTCGAACGTGGACTAGTCACTGGGTGTCGCCTGGGTAACGAATACATCAAGTACATTTCAGCCTACCTGCAGTTCTGCAAGTCGATTCCCATGACATGATTGCGAAGTGGAAATGCGAAGAAACAACCACAGCTAAACCCAAACCAGGAAAACCTCATGTGGGACAGCAGTGTGGTGGGCGGTTTTAAGTAATTGCATGAAATCAATCGCTCGTGAGTTCCAAAGTGCTACCAACAGTTCAACTAGCGTGATGTGTGTAGGGCTTTAAAAAGAACTGGGCAGGTCGGTCGAGCAGCTCCTTATAAGCCACACATTTCTGTAATCAATGCTGAGCGAAGCTGAGGTGGAGCAAAGAGCGACCCTGTTTGACAGTGGATGGCTGGATCCCTGTCGCAATCCGATGGAAGGGTCTGGGTTTGGCGGAATCCTGGAGAACGTTACGTGCCATCACATGTAGTAACAACAGTGAGATACGGACAAGGTGAAGTGTGGTATGGTGGTGTTTTTCGTGGTTAGGATGTGGTCCCCTTATTGCGCTTAAAAAAGGGCTAAATGTGGAAGATGTTAACACCTTTTACAGTATTGGGTGTTGTGCACAGTAGAGGAACACTTCGGAGACGATGATCGTAACAGCGTGACAATGCATCCTGCCATAAATTAGCATGCGTGAGGCAACGTTTTGTGGACAATATCATTCTCGAAATGGTCTGGCCTGCCCAGAGTCCCGGCAGGAACGCAATGGAACACCTTTGGGCAGAGTTAGAATGTCGACTTCGCTCCAGATCCCAGCGTCTAGAATGACTGCATTCTCTGATTTCGGATCTTGAAGAGTATCACAGACCTCCAGACACCTCATTGAAAGTGTTCCCAGCAGTGTCCAAGCCGACATAAAGGGGAAGGGTGTTCACTATAGGTGTCAGGACAGTTTTGATCAGATAGTGTAAATAAGCTCTTACAGAGATGAGAAGCTGCCCATGGTGCGAGATATCTGCCAGTCTGATTACTTGGGTCATTTGGTAGAATTACTTTGTTCAGAATTGTAGATAAGCCTTTCATCTAGACATGTTCGTGTGAACATCGTACGTCGGTGTGTAGCGTATGGAACTGGAACTTTATTTCAACAAAGCCTGTAACAAAAAAATCGTCTGTTGCCTTATGGAACAAAAAAATTGTTGCTCCTTTATGAGAGCACACTGGTCGCTCAGGAACGCTATAGATGGTGCATGATTGGTACCAGTAAGTCACGTGACCCTCCACCATTGGCATAACTCGTGACAATGAAGTGATGTGTTTTCGCTAGTTGTATAGATTCAACGTAGTATGATGGATCGTGAAAGAATAGCAGAAAGGAGCTGTCGTGTCTGGAAGTACCGATGGTAGTGCCTTAAATGAAGTTGCTGGATCTTTTGATGTACTAAAGAAGACCGTCCAACGTTCCTACAAGGAACTGTGTACAGCTCGCACACATGTAATGCAACTTAAGAGAAGCAAAAATTCCCTAACCCACAGGGACCAGAGACTAGCATCACGCCTTTCCAATAACAATTGGTTTCAAACCCGACACGAACTGCTGATTGTCAATGAACTCAGATCCACCCCAACCATTGCGGAGGCAAGTGCACATACTGGACATTTCGATTCGGATACCTCACAAAAGGCCGTTACCCATAGAGCCACTTAAAGTTGCGCGTATTCAGTGCGACAGACAACACACAAACTGGACAGTAGGTGGATGGAGGCGTGTAGTATGGCCCGACGAGTAACAATTTTGCGTATTTTCAAATGATGAAAGCTGTAGAGTGCATCGACGGTCCAATGGCATGTTTAATCCGCAGTGTGTGGACGGTACATGTGAAGCTGGGGATGGCTGTCATGTTTTGGACGTGTTTTTCTTATCATGATTTGGACTCTCGTATTCAGATTACCCCAAACATGAAGTAGGGCGTTTCAGTATTCTCAGTTACCGAGAGTTGTCCTTTTTTCTACAGGCGGCGTTCAATAAGTAATGCAACAAATTTCTTATCGGCCAGTTTCGGTTGGAAAAAGCGGAATTTGTTGCGGGATGACGTAGAATATTCCTGCTTCGGCCCCTCCAGTTTCATGAAGTTTCGATAGCTGGCGGCGCTATACTTAGCCTTCAAAATGGCGTCAGCAGTGCAGGTGCGTTCCAAGCAGAGAGGTGTCATAGAGTTTCTTTTGGCGGAAAACCAGAGCTTCGCAGATATTCATAGGCACTTGCAGAATGTCTACGGAGACATGGCAGTGAACAAAAGCATGATGAGTGGTTGGGCGAGGTGTTTGTCATTTTCGTAACAAAATCTGGCAAACCTCTCAGATATTTTGCACACCGGCTGGCGCACACAGATGTGACTCCTGCATTATAGGAACGAGCGGACACACATTCGGAGTGATCGACTGTTCACAATCAAACCCTTCGCTGTTTAACTGGACGTTTCTGTTGGTACTGTTGGCACACCCGTCCACCAATTGGGGTACTCAAAGGGGCGTGCCCGCTGGGTTCCTCGCCGCTTAAGACTATAAAGAGCAACAAGGGAACATCTGTGCGGAATTGCTTGCACGTAACGAGGCTGATCGTGACGATATTTTGTCGAACACCGTCACAAGCGATGAAACATGTGTTATCACTTCGAACAAGAAACATCCACCCTACATCCCGGATCTCGTACCTTCCGACTTCCATCTATTTGCCCCAATGAAGGATGCATTCTGCTGGAAGCAGTACATGAGTGATGGGGAGGTTATTGGTGCAGCAAGACCATTACAGTAGTACGATGCGGGCAAATAGGCCCTCCGCGCCTGGTGGCTAAGGTCGTCTCATTAAACGGGGGTTATGTTGAAATATAGGGTTTTGTAGCCAAAAGAGTTGGGGAAAATGTGGTGTGTTGGAATCCTGAATAAAACCAACCTGCTTTCAGAAAAAAAATGTGTTGCATTACTTTATGATGAGTATGCTGTGGTCACTCCCACGATGACGAATTATCAAGCGCCGTATCACACCTCGACCGGTCTGCTAAATCACTGGACCTTAATTTGGAACAGGAGGTGAAACCTAGCAGTCAACAACCCCACAATTTGATATAAATGATTGCATCAGCAGTGAATGCCTTCAGCTATATATGAATTACCCGAGAAAACTCGTCGATCTTTTCCTCGCAGAATTGAGGCCATTGTCAAGGCTACACATTATTAGTGTGGTATCTTCTGGAACTGATTAATCTTTTGTCTGGGGCGACAATAAATAACACTTTAGGGTCAGTACGAAAATTTTTACTTTTAAATCGAGTGTATTAATTCACATTAATGTGACTTGATGGTTTATATCACATTTGTGCGTGTAAACACTGCCAAAAGCCTGAAGACACACCTTTTACAGGGCGATCGGCTGCGACATATGGACAAAGAGAGGCAGTGAGCATCTGGAAGGTGGATGTGGAGCCACGCGTACTCCAGTACCTTGGCCAGCTGCGCTAGGTTTCTCAGTTGGTGAACCATGGCATAAGCAGCCCAATCGAGGTGGTCCCACAGATTCTCGATTGCGTTTAAATCCGAGGAGTTTCATGGCCAGTGGAGCGCAGTAAACTCATCCTGTTGCTCTTCGAACAATCCACATACACTGCGAGCTGCGTCACACATTGCATTGTCCTGCTGGTAAATGCCATCCTGCCAAGGAAGAACAAACTACACGTGGGGGTTGACACAGTCCCCAAGGATAGAAACGTATTCATCTTAATCCATGGTGCCTTCCAGATTGACGAGACCATCCAGGCAGTGCCAGGAAAACTTTCCCAGAACATAACGCTCCCTGTTCCAGCCTGCTCCCTTTGCTTCCAGACGTTTCACGCCGTACACGACACTGGTCATCCGTCCGATAGAGCATAAAACGCGATTCGTCTGAAAAAAAAAAAAACACCTGTCGCCACTCAGTGGATGTCCAGTTGCGGTACTGGCGTGCAGATCCCGGCTTTCGTCGCCGATGAACAGCTGTCAGCATGGGTGCGTGAATCAGGTGCCTGCTGTAGAGGCCCATTAGCAACGACGTTCGCTCTACAGTCGTTGCGGAGACATTGTTCGTAGACCCTTGGCTCATCTGGACGGTCAGTCGTTTCAACAGTTTCACGTCTATTTGCCCATACACATCTCCGCAGCCGTTATTCACCCCTGTCATCTATGGCCTAT
This sequence comes from Schistocerca americana, assembly GCF_021461395.2. Classification (NCBI taxonomy): domain Eukaryota; kingdom Metazoa; phylum Arthropoda; class Insecta; order Orthoptera; family Acrididae; genus Schistocerca; species Schistocerca americana. The sequence goes on along the minus strand of NC_060125.1, from coordinate 450,779,829 downwards.
GCTGAACAACAGTTAAATCGGCACTAGTTTTGGATAGCGCCATTTTGCCATGCACGGTATTCTTTAACCATGGCAGCACGCGAACAGTTTATAAACGTTGCCGTTTCGCAAATGCTTCCACCATTGGTTTGAAAGCCCAAACATAGGCGTTTCGAAACTGCTTCCACCCTTGACCCGATAGCCAGTGATCGTACCCTTTTGGAGGTCAGATAAATCGCTTCGTTTCCACATTATGTCAAAAACTGCACTGATTTCCGTGCCCTCCCCTCCCCCCCTTTCGCGACGCACTCTATATACCCTACACTGCTAGTGCTGCCAGCAGCAGTCTGTGAGTGGTACGGCACATTGACGTCGAACATAGGCGGTGGTCACAAGGTGACTGGACCGTGTATACTTTTGTATTAACTGCAGATAAATTCTTCATGTTCTGTATTAAGACGTATAACGTAAAAACAAGGTCTGTTCAGAAAAAATAACTTTATTTTTTTAAAGCTCGTTATTAATTTTGCAGATCATTGGTCCTTGTCGCCTTCAAAGTACTTCCCTCCCCTAATCACACACTTTACCCAGCTGTGTTTCCACTTTGCGAAGCAGTCCTGGATAGCTTCATTTGAGATGTTCTTTAAGGTCGGTGACGAATTTGCTTTGATGTCATCAATATCTGAAACGGCGTCCTTACAGTAACGATTTTAGTTTTGGGAATAAGAAGAAATCTGAAGCACCCAGGTGTGGCCAGTAAGGAAGTTGCAGGGAGAAAGCTGAATGTGCGGCTGCATTGTCATGGCGCAAGAACCATGAGTTGACTTGCCGCAACTCTGGTCTCTTTTTGCGGATTTTTCAAAAAATGTTCAAATGTGTGTGAAATCCTATGGGACTTAACTGCTAAGGCCATCAGTCCCTAAGCTTACACACTACTTAATCTAAATTATCCTAAGAACAAACCACACACCCATGCCCGAGGGAGGACTCGAACCTCCGCCGGGACCAGCCGCACAGTCCGTGACTGCAGCGCCTCAGACCGTTCGCCTAATCCCGCGCGGCGCGGATTTTTCACGTAACCGTTGCAAAACGCCTTGCTAGAATATTCGGGTACTCATTCACTTTGAGGCAAGAATCAATGCACAATTCCATGAAAGATGAAAAAACAGAAACCACCTCTTTGACACAGGATCGAGACTGACGGGCTTTCTAGGGGTGTGAGGGTCCTTTGCCAATCCATTGTGATGACTGAACTTTTGTCTTAATGTCGTAGCCGTAAGCCCAGCTTTCGTCTCCCTCAATGATCCTTTTCATGAATGTTTCATCGCCTCTTGCTAGTTGAAGAAGTTCCTGACAAATGTCCCCTCGGATTTCTTTCTGTTATCCTGCCATCAAACCAGGAATACATTTTGCTGCAACTTAAGGAATGTTCACTTTTCCAATCAAAATTTCATATTACGACACAGCCGAAAGATTAGCCTCTTCTGCAGTTTCTCTGACAGTCAATCGGCGATTTTCACGTACCAAATCGTTGATTTCCTGAATGGGTGAGTCATCTGTCGAAGTGTAAAGCCTTCCTGATCGACGATCATCTTTAACTGACTGACGACCACTTTTAAATAGTGGAAACCATTTGTAATACTCCATACGACCTCCGTAAGCCTCATTCAAAAGCGGGAACGTTTCTGTAAAAGTTTTCCCTATAGCTGAGTCGGCGTAAGTTGACCCCTGACAGGTGCAGTGGGCTGACAGCTCTGTAGCCGGCAACTGTTTTCGCCTGCAGCCGTTAGCGCTTAACAGCTGAAAGCTGGCATCGGCGCTGCGACCTGTCAGGGAACTTCTTACAGCGTCTCGACTTTTGCGATTTTTTGTTCAGACAGAAAGAGTACATTTCAAAACTCTCCAGGAAAACTTAAACACTTTCCAATCAAAAATATCACGAAAACTACACGAGATATCAACTCTCCTAGAAAACGTCCTTATAAAGAAGATAATGCGCAAGACAACCTTCTCGCCGCATATCTCTAAATAGCTACATTGGGGCGTAATTTAGAATGTTCGTTATTTTCTGAACAGACCTCGTATTTCAGTAGTATGTGTAGGATCACATTGTGAAAACACTGCAAGATTATCGTGAAGTTAAAATTTCTGTATTGCTAATAAACCATGTTTTGTAGGGAGGAGCAGGGAGAAACTTTACGCTTGTTGGTAGCTCGCATGGAGACGAACGTTGAAGTAAACTGCTGCTCTGGATAAGCATTACTGCTGCGAATTTTCTAAAAGCAAACATTTATTGGACGTAAATCTTACTAGAATCTGATTTTGAAATTTTACTGTTATTGTGTTTAACTGTGTCTAAGCTTCATATAAATCTAAATGAGAGTGAAATACAAACTAACACAGAATTAGAAGTAAAAACGTTTATACCTATTCAATCTAGAAATCGACTTTGTCAACTAAAGTGAGCTTCTGGGAAATGAAAATTATTTATGATATTATAAGGTCTGATCGATGACCCTTACAACAGACCTGTATGTTTAGTGTTTCTATATTATCCTTCGTTCTTTATCGCAAAACTCGCTACTTATATCTCATACACATTCCAGAAGTTTCTAATTCCTTCCGTAATATATGGTGCCCAGTTTCTCAGACCTCCTTTCTTCATGTGTTTGTTTTCCAAAAAATGGCTTTTATTAGTGTTTTTCGTATAGTGTTTTCAGTATGTTGCGGTTTTTGGTGTACACCTCTTGCCTCCAAACAATCGAACCAAATTTATTCATTCCACTGGGGTAAAGGGCCTATAGGTTTCATGTGCATCTCCCCTGAAACAACTTTAAATGTTACCTCACTTTTTCTTACACTTTTAATAAGTTCCAATTTTTTCGGCTTTTATGTATTTAAATACTTATTTCCATAAAAAAGTGACGAGGCCGTATCACATCATCGTTATAAATACTCTGAGGTGACAAAATCATGGGATAGCAGTATGCACATATACGGATGGCGGTAGTATCACGTACAGAAAGTATAAAAGGGCAGTGCAATGGCGGACATGTTATTTATATTCAGGTGATTCATGTGAAAAGATTTCCGATGTGTTTATGGCCTCACAACGGGAATTAACAGCCTTGAACGCAGAATGGTAGAAGGAGCTAGATGCATGGAGCATTACGTTTCGAAAAGCTTTAGGTAATTCAGTATTCCGAGGTCCACAATGTCAAGAGTGTGCCGGGAATATCAGATTTCAGGCATTAGCTCTCACCACGGAGAACGAGTGACTGACGCCCTTCACTTAACGACCGAGAGCAGCGGCTTTTGTGCAGAGTTGTCATTGCTAACGAACAAGCAGCACCACGTGAAATATCTGCATAAATCGATGTTGGACGTACGACGAATGTATCCGTTAGGGCAGTGTGGAGAAATTTGACGTCATTGGGCTATGGCAGCAGACGATCGACGCGAGTTCCTTTCCTAACACCACAGCATCTCCCGCAGCACCTCTCCTCTCCCCGTGACCACATCAGTTGGAGCCGAGACGATTGGAAAGTAGTGGGATGGTAACATGAGCTGATAGTAGGGTTCGACTGTAGCATTTATGGGACGCAATCGACAGATCAGTCCGTGAACAAAATCCTGCATCGGTAACACTTTTGCAGTTTTGGATGGCCATAGAGGAAGCATGCCTCACTATTTCTGCGGGAGTCCTCCAAAGGATTGTTGAGTCCATTCCACGTCGAGTTGCTGCAGTACGTTTGGGAGAAGCAGGTCCGGCACGGCATGAGGAGGTATCCATAAGTTTTCTGACCTCAGTGCATTTCTAGGTACCGATGGATCAGTGGCGACCGCCAAGCGGATCCAGAGAGTGGATCCTCCGATATTGAGAGATGGAGGAGCTTGGCTCGCTCGTCCAAGCATAGTGCATAATATTAAAATGCTTGTAAGCGGAAAAAGGCAGCTGTTTGGTAGTGCACGTACATATGTCCTGCGTAATAGAACAATCGATAAATTTCAGTGCATAATTTAAGACACTTCGCAATGTTTATAACCTATATTTGTATAAGTCTGCGGTGCTGCGCTCATTGAGCCTTATGATTAAACAGCGAACCGTATCATAAGGATAAAGTGAAAATACCATACTGTGTATTATTCGGCGACCATGAACGAATCATTGCGATATTTAGAAACGAATTGAGTATCGTAACAGAAAAGCATGCTAACACTCATGAGAAAGAGATCGATAGCCTTATGTAGTTTGTCTGTGAAAGTGATTTCAAGTTACGTTCAAGAATAGTGCAGCCGCCGGCCGGAGTGGCCGAGCGGTTCCAGGCGCTATAGCGTGGAACCGCGCGACTGCTACAGTCGCAGGTTCGAATCCTGCCTCAGGCATGGATGTGTGTAATGTCCTTAGGTTAGTTAGGTTTAAGTAGTTCTAAGTCCTAGGCGACTGATGACCTCCGACGTTAAGTCCCATAGTGCTCAGAGCCATTTGAACCATTTTTGAATAGTGCAGCCCCCTAAAAGAACAATTTTCAGATCAGAGTTGATATTACAAGAACTATGTTACTTTAATTGCTTTAGTAGTACCCATTCCCTCTGTTTCGAATTTTTGTTCTATGCTGAAACATTTGAGCATTTCCACGAAAGAAAATGCCACACACGAGGGAGCACCTCGCGCTGCAGCTTCAGGTAAGTGAATTAGTCCAAGGTCGTTAAACAAATTTCCCCGTCACCAACATATTCTTTCACCCGGGCCACTGACTGGTTCTTGCAGTAATCTACCTGCGTAGCCACAGAATAGCTTTCTAGAAAACCTAATTCAATAGTCCGGAGAGCATTCTGTCCACGGGAGTCGCGTATTACCTCACCTTGTGACATGTCAACCAAAAAAAGCTATACAGGAATGCGCATAGCCACTCCCCCCCCCCCCCCCCGAAAAAAAATCGGTTATGACACCGTCATATGACAGAATAGAATTTAAAGGTTTTTGTGTATCGGTATCGCACATCCTTTCTCTTTGCTACAACATACCGTACCAAAATGGCCCGTTTTGGAGAGCTCCTTAATGCCGTGTCCCATTTAAACTGCTTACTTTCGTAATACGCAAACATTAGTTCGAAATCCACCAAAAATGGTATGTTAGCTTCGCAAGCACTGAAATCGAGTTTGCGTTGCGCTATTTGCTTTGCCAGCCAATCAGAGGACGTGATCTCGTCATGCAATCACAGCACAGAGTAAGACCACAAGATATGAGACACAATCAACCAGCCACAACACCACGAACGCAGAACGAGGTGTGATTAATGTATTAAATCAATATACATACTATGTAGTAACAGGTAAAGCTATGCCTTCACATGTAATCTTGGTTGGCATAAACATTTGTCTCGTTTTTTCCGAGGAACCTAAGAGCACAGCTTAAATTCCTGCGAATGAAACGAGCAGCGATGACATCTGTATCCTGGCTTGTCACAAATACTAGGCTGTTTTGTGATTTTAGGTTCTCGCAGCGTAGGAAAATGTTGAACAATGCTCGGCTCGTCCAAAAGGCGATATATTAGTTCTTGCCACCTTCAGACGTTCCTGATGACTAGCTAGTATCTCTCTCTCTCATCTGTTACTTTCCCCTCTTTGGGGAAGTGTTTTGAGGAGTTTGTAGCCTTGCGGCTTTTACTCCACTTGGTACTTGTGTGTGTGTATATTTCTGTGATTTTGGTTGTTTGTGTGATGTGATGATTGTTCTGTATGTGTTTGGTACTTACCTGGGGTTGGTGAGATGATTGATATTGTGTGTGTGGGGGGGGGGGAAGAGGATCAGGAATTGGGTGTGGGGATTTTCTCTTCGACTTAATCGTCGAAGATCGTAATTGGTCGTTTGTGCTTGTCACGGGACATGTCATACCGGCCTAGGGAGTGGATGAGGACGTTTCCTGACCTGGAAGAGCTTTCATAGAAGGCCCTTGCCAGATCTTGGAAGCGCTCTTTTAGGAGTGGGATTTCAGCTGCGGCGTGCAGATCGTCAATAGGGAATCCGAGGGGTAGGTGCAGTGCCCTCCTGAGGGCGCGGTTCTGCAGCCTCTGGAGTTTGTCCAGGTGCTGCTTCGCCGCGTATCCCCACACAGGGCGTGCATACTCCATTAATGGCCGTAACAGGGCCTGGTATACGTTCACACCCACAGAGCAGGGAATGGAACTGGTTGAGTTGAGGATTGGCTATAGAATGGGCATTCTGGCGCAGACCTTCCTGTGGACCTCGTCTATGTGGGGTTTCCACGTAAGAAGAGAGTCCAAGGTTACGCCAAGATACTTGGCGGTTCTGCGCCAGGGGAGTTGAGTTCCGTTTAGGTGAAGGTGGAGGGGGCGTTGAGGAGGTCCGCGCCTTCCGAGCCTTCGGATGATCAGCATTGCCTGCGTCTTTTCAGAATTGATGGTAATGCGCCAGCGAGGGGTCCAGGTTTCTGTGTCATCTAAAACCCTTTGTAGCCTACGAATGACCAGGCCCTTATTCGCATTACGAGTGTAAAAGGCGATATCGTCAGCGTACTGTGTGGTGTGCACCAAGGGGGTCGTTGGAGTGTCCGCAGTGTACAGACTGTACAAAACGGGCCCCAGGACCGATCCCTGTGGTACCCCAGCACGAATACGTCTTTTGGTGGAGGTGGCGGTTTCTACTTTGACAGAGAAGGTCCTATTCGTGAGATAGCTTTTGATCTGCTTAACTATGTTCCCGGGGAACCCTTGTGTGTATAACCTGTAGAGTAGCCCTCTATGCCATACGGAGTCGAAGGCTTTGGTTGCGTCTAGTAGCACTATCCCGCAGTATCCTCTGTGGTTGAAGCCCTCTGTGTCTGCTTCGACCACTCTCATGATCTGTTGTGGTTCAAATGGCTCTGAGCACCAGTCCCCTAGAACTTAGAACCACTCAAACCTAACTAACCTAAGGACATCACACACATCCATGCCCGAGGCAGGATTCGAACCTGTGGCCGTAGCGGTCGCGCGGTTCCAGACTGTAGCGCCTAGAACCGCTCGGCCACTCTGGTCGGCTGATCTGTTGTGGGGCAGAGTGGTTCTGCCGGAATCCGAATTGGAAGTCCGGCAGAAGTTGCTCTCTGGTAAATGTTCCTGTATGGGTTTTAGCATGAGGCGCTCATAGATCTTGCTAAGAGTTGGCAAGAGGCTAATCGGCCTGTAGTGCTGCGGGAATAGAGGGTCTTTCTCTGGTTTGTGTATCGCGACCACTTCCGCGTGTTTTCAGCAAACTGGGAACTCGCGCGAACGAGTAATCTCGTTGAAGACGTTCGCGGGGTGTGTGATCGCCGAGGGCGGGAGGTTTTTGACTAACTGATTGGTGACACTGTCGTGTCCTGGCGCCTTTTTTGTGGGGAGAGACCTAATTACTTTTGCCACGTCCTCGGGGGCAAAAAGTGTGGGTTCGTCCTCTGGGTCCTCCTCAGCGTAGGAACTGGTATCTGCTAGGTACCGCCTTTATATCCTCCCCCCCTACCCCTTCCGAAGCCACCAGCCTCTCGCCTCTGGGTGCAGACCTGTTGCGGTGGTCAGAGAAGCGCCACGTCGGAAGCCGATCCAGGGTCCTAAGTAGCGTCGCGGCCGTCGCCGGACGCCGATCTCTGTTGGCATGGGGGCAGTGTGTCCTCGTCTTCTTCAGATGTCACGTCAGTGTGGTTGTACAAGCTGTCTCAGCTACATGATTGCACGCAGTATGGATTGGAATATTTTAAGTGGCTGAACAACTAAACTAACGAATGTACGGGAGCGTTCAATAAGTAATGCAACACATTTTTTCCTCTACCAATGTCGGTTTTTAACGAAGAATTTTTTGCGGGACATCGTGGAATATTCTCGCTTCAGCCCCTATAGTTTCATGAAGTTCTGATAGGTGGCGGCGCCATACATAGCCTTCAAATGGCTCTGAGCGCTATGGGACTTAACTTCTAAGGTCATCAGTCCCCTAGAACTTAGAACTACTTAAACATAACTAACCTAAGGGCACCACACACATCCATGCCCGAGGCAGGATTCGAACCTACGACCGCAGCAATCTCGCGGCTCCAGACTGTAGCGCCTAGAACCGCTCGGCCACTCCGGCCGGCCTACATAGCCTTCAAAATGGCGTCAGCAATGAAGGTGAGTCCAAGAAGAGAGCTTTCACTGAGTTCCTTTTCGCGAAAAGTCCGCCTCCGTAGCGTAGCGGTAGCGTTACTGACTACCACGCAGTGGGCCCAGGTTCGATTCCCGGCAAGGGACTGGGTGTTGTGTGTCCTTCATCATCATTGACTCCCAAGTCGCCGATGTGGCGTCACCTAAAAAGGATTTGCATTACGGCGGCCGAACTCCCCCGAATGGGGCCTCCCGGCCAACAATGCCATACTATCATTTCATTTCATTTCATTTTTCGCGGAAAACCAGACCATCGCAGGTATTCGTAGGCGTCTGCAGAATGTCTACGGGGACCTGGCAGTGAACAAAAGCACAGAGAGTCGGTGAGCGAGGCGACTGTCATCATCGGAACAAGTTCCCGCAAACTTGTGCAGTCTTCAGCAAGTCGGCCAACTACACACAGCTGGGACTCCTGCAGTGCTGGAACGTGCGGACACTCTCTTTCGAGTTGACCGACGGATCACAGTCAAACATCTCGCTGCACACCTGGAAGTCTCTGTCGGTAGGGCAGACACACTCATCCACTACCCGAAGTACTCAAATGCGTATGCCTGCTGCCACCTATCAGAAGACCATAAAGGGCAACGAAGAACCGTTTGTGCCAACGAAGAACCACTTGTGCGGAATTTCTGACACGAAGAAAATTTTTTGTTGGAAATTTGTGGTAAGGTCTTATGGGACCAAACTTCTGAGGTCATCGGCCCCTGCTAAGAAAACGTTCAAATACCCCCATGTGGCGAAGGTCTTGTGATACTCTCAGGGGCTGTTCTGTTTGATGCTCTCCGTCAGGAAGCAACGATGAACTCTGAGGTGTATTGTGCTACCCTCAGGAAACTGAAGAAATGGTTTCTACTTGTTTGTCGCCACAAAAACGCAAACGAATGACAACGCAAGGCCTCACACGAGTCTGCGCATCCACAGAACCTCACAGAACTTCACTGGACTGTACTTCCTCATCCACCTTACTACCCGGATCTCGCACCTTACGACTTCCATTTGTTCAGCCTGATGAATGATGCACTCCACGGGTAGCAGACGTGGATGGTGGGGAAGTTATTTATGCACCCAAACGTTGGCTCCGACGTCGACCAGTGGAGTGGTACCACGCGAGCATACAGGCCCTCCTAGTAAGGTGAGGTGAAACCACAGCACTGAACGGAGATTATATTGAAAAATAGGGCTTTTCAGACAAAAGAGTAGGGAATAATATGGTGTTCTAGAATCCTGAACAAAACCAATCTTATTTCAGAAAAAATGTGTTTGCTTATTGAACGCCCCTCGCAGTATAAATGTTCACTCAAGTGTCCATAACACTTACCTCTCAGACAAAACGCTGCATATATTCCCATGCGAATTTCTTTCGCAGAACTATGGGGATTATTGTCATTAGACGCATAATACATGACTGTCACCCAGATCATATACAACAAGACTGTTCCTATTACTGCCAACCACAGATTCGTTTCGAAAGGGGACGCATAACTCCACCGGTTGGCATCAGTATAAACTTCATCTTTGATAAAGAGGCCAAAACTGTAAGCAAAGTAAGTAATATTAGAATCATAGCGATTTGAATAGACTGATCAGAGGAACTTTACTAAATGTCATAAACAAAAAGAAGCCATTGAGAAACATGACATGGGACAATTCACAGACATAAAAGTCTTTCATCAAAACATGCAATTAATAAAACACATAATACAGTAATTTGAGGTTTAACTACAAACTTTGAACTGTACATTAGATTGTGTCACTGACTACTGAGTAGAGACACAGAAATCCAGCACCAGTATTGTCATTGTACAAAAGGATAGACCCTTATTGTAGGACTGCTTCAAACCGTGGAGTGTCGTGTATTTATAGTAGAAAACATTTTAAAGCAAGACCTGATCTTGGCTCAGTAAGTGAAGACAAACACTTTGAAATATCAACAGGTCTTGGTATCACCAAGAAATTAATCATTTTGTGTGCGTAGCGATCACCCAGTGATACTGAGAACACTTTTTTCAATAAATTAACAGAAGTTCTGCATAAAGTTTCAACTACAAAAGTCAAGATAATTTCGTATGGAGATATAAAAACAAATATAACAAATGAAACTAGTAGAAACTTCAGAGTTCTAGCATATGCCTGTTGGCCACAAATAGGATAGGGAAAAGTATGCTGTATCTGTAAAAGATCTTGATCCCAAATTCCATTTCCTCCAAATAATAACAGCAAATGCAGGAATCTAAAAAATCCCTAAACTACAGGTCCTACAGGTCTAGAAAAGACATTTACTAGAAGTCAAAATTCAAGATTTTTCAAGATAAATAGCAAACCAAAGTTGTGTTGTAGTGTGCAGAGGAATCAGTGTGAATGTATAATCCTGTAAGTTCTTACCATTTTTTAAATTTAGCTTCGAAAATGTATTTCCAAAAGCTTGCACGTCATTAGAAGTATTTCACAAAAACAAATAGATAACAGCAGATATTAGCTAGTCTTCCCAAACCCTGAAGTACGCCACTTTCATGAAAAAGAATCATAAGTGTTGCAAAAAAAGCCATTCAATGACAAAACGATATACAACGCCGAGAATAAAAGCGAAGTATTTAGGGTGGCATTAAACAGGAAACAAGGAGAGACAAACATTTAGTGATAATGGCGGGTAATAAAGTAATAATTGACCCACATCACCTAGCAAACTATATGAATGAGCATTTAGAACTACTACAGAGAAATTACAACAAAAATTCCTAAAACAAATATAACATCTGTAAATAATTATGCACTAAGTACAATGATGTTACTACCAACCACAGATAGTGACCTTAAAGACAAAAAGCCGTAGGCTTAGATGGGCCACCAATATGTGCGTTGAAACAATGCAGACAGTGTACACAAGCTCCTTTAATAAATATAATAAATGAGCCAATCGCATCATAAAAATTTCAAGAGTATTTAAAACAGATAAAAGTAGTGTCTCTGCTAAGGAAAAGCAACACAGAAGACATATACAACCACTAGGTCATTTGCCTGTCTCCATCATCCTAAAAAATAATGGAATCATTTATGGAAGACAGATTAATGAATTATTTGAATAATAATGACCTTTTAAGTGAACGATAATTAGGGTTCGAAAGTGGTAGAAGTACAGTATCAGCCATTGTAGAGAAGTTGCGACTAGAATGAATGGGTCCCTGGCATACTGTTAGATTTTTCTAAGTATACTGTTGGCCATAAAATTCTACTAAATGAGCTACTAACATTAAGAATAAGAATTTAAGTTAATGAATGATTCCAGTCATATGTAACAAATAGGGTACAAAGAGTAGAGAAATACAAACCTCACATAAAGCTACACTTATAGTAAAACACTTACCAGAATCGAAACACGTTAATGTAGGGACTCCCCACAGTAGAATACTATAACAACTACTACTTTTCATATACATCACTGACATTCCTGGTAGTGTTAGTCAAGGGCCAACACTTTTGGCTAATGATAACAATATTATAGTTATTGATAAAACAAGGATAAAAATACTATAGTCATTGATAAAACGAGAGAACTTCTTGCAGAGAATGTAAAAAATTCACAACTGGTCAGTATGCAGTATAGTGACATTGAACATAAAGAAAACACCTACCATGATTTTCAGTATGAAGAGGAAAACTCATATTGTGAAATTAACTGTAGATATCATTTTTATTGACTACTTAACAAACGCAAAATTTCTAGGAATGAATATTGGGTCTCAGTTGAAGCGATGTGTACACACAAAGATACTTACAAATAGACTGTCACCAGCATATTATGGCATTAGAGTCCTGTCATCAGTGTGTAACATCCAATGTCCTTTAGTTACGTACTACTCACATGTACAATCAATTCTTAGCAGTAAAATTATTTTCTAGGAAACAAATGCACTAGATATGAACACATATTTAGAAATATACAAAACGGCTACGAGGATAATAACCAAAAATAGCAGTCGAGTTCTCTGCAAAGATCTCCCACAAACACTGGGAATTTTGACCACGCCATGTAAATATGTTCCTATCAGTTGCACACATCGAAAATGACTCATAATTACTGCACAGCAGTTCTGTCAGTGACCATGGAACAAGCTCTATATTGGACTTACATTTACAAAGAAAGACTAAACAAAAAACTGAAAACAGCATTTTCTACCAAGGTATAAACCAGTGCAATAAAGTTCCTAAGGGCATTAAAGAAACAACAAAAATCGAACACATTTAAAAAGGCAAAAAAGTACATTTTAAGTAGCGCATTCTATACAGTAACACAAAGTAGGAGTTTGATAGAAAATGCAAGTAAATAGTAATAGCGATAATATTAATAACATATCTTTGACTAATCTTACTTCCAAAACTAAGCAATTTGCAATACTAACACCTTATCCTCTTTCTGAGCTCAACATTCCATTAATTACAGAGGTTTACTGACTCCATTTTTTAGGCTAGCGAATGGGGAGCTGCGGCCCACAAAACATTGGCGCTATGGTCCTGACGTCAGCCGATAGCGCGTATTGTGTTAAACTATGAAATAATGTGTGTGCATAGTATTTCCAGTGTGTATAGCGACCGTCGGAAATGAATGAACAGTGTACTAATAGCATTTTACACTATTATTAAATAAATTCGTTGCACAACAATACCGTACAATAGGAGTAGCACGGTTTTAAGCAGATTGGCCTTATGTTCTGGGAGGTGGAAGCTCCAATATTCTTTCGACCATTCTGATTTAGATTTTCCACGGTTTCCCTACTAAAGCACAGTGGTTAAAGCAGGCCAACTTGGGTTTCCACTAGCATTTCAAGGTTCACAAGACGCATTCAGCGTGCTGCACGTGACAACAGGTTGTGCCGTCAAGTCAACGTGACTAGCCAAGTATAAGTTTGCGTAGGAATTTTCACTACAGTTCATTTATCATAACGGTGGGAGCAGCAAAATGAGCAAACCAAAATGAATGGAGATTGAGGAGAAATTATGAACTGGGATAAATCAGTCACGAAACAGAGTCCAAGCAGAGCAGAGGAAAAGTTGTTGTGAGTTTATGAGGTGCTTCAAATAAATTGGTAGGTGTCTTGTATAAAAAGATATGAATTACGTATTCGGGAACATCGAGTATTTCCAAGACCCAGGCAGTCATCGTAGGTCATACCACTCGCTCCTTCCAGCTCCTTGATTTCTCCCTTACCATCTGTGCCCGTCCAGTCCCCCTTTGTCCCACCCTCAGCTACCTTGGCCTCACCATTGACTGTCACCTCACCTGGATCCCTCATCCTGCTCTATCCAATCCAAAGCCCACAACCACTTCCGACTCCTCAAACTCCTCTCTGGCCAGACATGGGGGTTGAACCACTCTACCATCCTCCACACCAACAAATCCTTAATCCATCCCATCCTCTGTTAGGCCAGTCCCACATGGATATCCACCCTCCCCCCAAATTCTATAAGTCCCTCCAGATCCTCGAGTGCCATGCATGCCTTCTCACCTTCCGTATTCACCTCCCATCCCCCATGCGGATCCTCTACGACCTGATTCCTTTCCCCTATATGCTCCTTTTCCTCGAACATATCGGTGTCCTCTACAACTCCCGCCTCCTTGGTCCCCCTCATCTCCTGGTTGCTCCTCTCCTCTACAAACCCCGCCCTCTGCTGCGCCTTCACTGTTGTGTCCCCACTACCCTCCATCTCTACACCCTTCATCTCCTTTCCCAAGGTGGCTTCAGTCAACTCAACCTCCCGGACGATGCCCTCTCTCCCTCCATTTATCCCTCCTATCAACTCTGATCCTCTCCTGCCCCTCCCTTCCTCTGTCCTTTTCCTGGGCTCCTGCCTCCCCTTCCATCCTGTTCCTTTTTTCCGCCTACCCTCTCTCTGGCTCCCTTCTCTCCCTCAAGTCCTTTTTGCTCTCCCCTCCACTGCCTTTCCCACTCCTTCTAGCGTCTGCCCAGCCCCCCCTTTCTTTTCTCTGTCCTCTCCCTCCATTGGCTCCCCCTTTTTTCACCTTTCCTCTCTTCCCCCTCCCTTTTTCCCCTCATCGGTCCGGGTCCTCCGCCCGCCATCTGCTGCCGTGTCGCCTCTACAGTGCTGTTTTAAGTGAATGTTCAGTGTTGTGCATCCCCTGTGAGTGTTGCGAACAGCCACCATACTGTCAGCAGTTGTGTTTTTATCTCGTGCACACAGAAACCAGAGTGTCACCATGTTTTTTAATTGTGCCTGTCTCCTTCCTGTGAGCCTTCATCCACATCATCAACGCTGCGTATTTGTATTTTAAGTTCCGCAACTTTCCGCCATTTTATTGTTATTCAAAAAGTCACTCTTTTATCGCCTTTTTTATATTGGTTGTTCTCTCACCATTGTTTGTTTAACTTTTCTCTCGGCTGTACAGCAGCGTATTAAGCTGCTGTCAGCCCACCCCTCCCCAGGTGGGGGGAATCGAAAATCAATAAAGGAAAAAAAGAAAGCATCGAGTAGGTTAGGAAAGGCTGAGAAGTATGGGCCAAGGACTTGAGGCCACTTAGCAGTAGATATTCTTTCTAAACTTTGGGCAAACAGACTGAAATAAGAAAAAAAAATGGCTCAGTGGCTATTAACGGCCACATTTTGGAGATATGCAACGTAGTGCGAAAAAATCTTGATATGAAAGGAAAGCTTCTTCTTTCAGGCGTGTACTTTTTAGACTAACTTAGTGTGAGCTTCGTGTTTGCTAAAATGCATTTGGGAAAATTATACTGAACTATTTTGGCCACTTCAGTTAATTCAGCGCACCTGCAACACACATCCTGGAAAAGGTACTTAAAATTGGTATAACTGGGGTCATGTTTGGCTGGAAGACACTAAGGCTGCAGAAACTAGACTTCTGAACCTTACTTTAGTTGACGCTGCAATATAACAGACATCTCCAGTTTCTTAGGTGCACAGGATCTCGACTTTCAGAGATGGTTCTGATTACTACAGAAAACATACTATTAGAGGTGACCTGATGGTGGCTCGAATTGACAGAAGACGGTGCTAGTCGAATGACGATGAAGTTGCAGAGAAAAGCATTCATACTGAAATAAATAAATAAGCCGGATAAACCCAAAGGAAAAAAGAACAAATAAAATCCGCCATTTGGTGACCCACAGTGACCCGAAATGAACATACACTTCATTGAGCTTCGCCCCGTGATTTTCGGTTAAAAAAGACTTTTCATCAACTTCTGAACCCTATTCATAACACTACACCATATGGAAGCGTACAGAATAAACTGCCAGTTAGCGTAGTACAGAGGGAAGACGGGCAGACAAGCAAGATTCTTTTAACCAGTTTGGGTTGGGTATAGCTTCGTTTGAATGGAACTAAAGCAGCCTGCCCGTTCCGCTGATAACCTGCGGCAGCTTGCCTGCCTGGCTAATAGGCAAGCAAGGGCAGATTACAAGCGGAATGCGCACACCCTAGTAACAGGCAACGCAGGGGTGAGAGCTACACCGGACCACTCTTTATGCTTCTGACTGCCAGGCAGAATTTATCTTCTCGGAAAACCGTCGCTGTCGCTTCTTAACGTAATAGTTGCCGTGTTTGTTTTATGTCACACCCATAATGAACACTACATCGATTTTTAAAAAATGTTCATTTGGTAGCGCATATCTTTCTGAAAAAGTTGATATATAAAACATATATTTTCCAGGAAATGTACGACATGTTATTTGATCTTAAGTGTGCCAAAGTGCACTGCCACGCCTCTTCACACAGCATTCATCTATCGCACGTAACTATATTTCGTTCTGTGGAATACAAGCGTGTATATTTTGTAGTGGGAAGCATCAAACCTATATTTGGGACAGTGGAAATTAAAATGTCCTTTGGTACCTCTCCTACTCAGTCGGCCAGTTTGACATCCTATCCCCCTTAAAAAGAAAGTCACAATCAATACTGAGTGGGATTATTTGTGACCAGGAGAATAAGAATTCATCAGAAAATTTGCACTCTTTATTGCCTGTTATCTAATAACATCTCTTTTGTGGGACATAAAATTAAGTAAGACAAGTGACAAACAAGACAGTACACATTTCTTCAGTCCTTAGGTCTCAGCATTTTTGTCTCTCTAGTCTTGCTAGCGCTTTACACGGTGTGTTTCCTTTCTGCGACGTTAGTCAGACATTCTAATAACGAAAAGTAGGTGTGGTTTCTGATTTGATTACGTCTGTTTTATCACTATCTGCTAGATAAAACGAAGTAGGCATTTCTAATATTGCAGCAACTGTAACAAACGCCAAATAAGCGAGACCGTTTTGGCACATATGGTCATTTTTATCTACACATAAATAACACGACAGAACACAATTCACGAAATACTAGTATCAAATGCCTGTTGGCCTACTATAAGCAAAAAGTTTTATGTTAGCAAACAGTTTCACATTTCATTCAGATGCTCCAGTTGCTCAAGCATGAGATCGAAAAGTAGTAATAGTACGAAATTTTTATATAAATTTGGACTCATCATATTCTTCCATATAATTTGTGCGATGTCTCCGTTTCTTCTTCTTCCTCCTTCTAACAAACAATCCAGTCGTCACTAATTATGTAGCTATTCCTGCCATTGTCAAAACTTATTCTCCAGTTAATTTCACCAATCCCGCCAGAAACGCCAGTTCGCGTTTATTCTCCGGTTAGGCGTTATTACGCGTTCGTACAAGGCATTTTCTGCACTGTTCGGAGAACAGAACTTAAGCGGCTGCTAACCGGGAACTGTACAGCTGGCCCTTAGTTCTATAGCGATCTGCCAAAAATGTCTGTAAAAGCTTCAATTTCTTGGATACACCGAGAAGATAATATGTAAGCTTTCTTACCTATTATTCCTGTCAGTCGTTTAGTTCCTTTCTGGTACCTGTTAATTATAACAACGCTTATCATACGCACATCCTACCAACTATATAAACAGACAGCGACTGATATTCACCCGTTCGGGTGTCTTCGGCTCAGCTCTTATAGCCCCATCCCCTTTTGTCTGCGGGAAAGTTTTTTATTTCGTGATGCGACGGGATTTCCTGGGGACATCACATACACTACGCACGCAACGAAAATCAACTTACGATTCGCCACTCTCATGAGGGATGATTAAATGATGAGGACAGCACAGATACTCAGTCATTCCGAGACCCCGACGGGAATCGAACCAGGTACCCGTGTTCGGGAAACGAGAACGCGACCGCGAGTCCACGAGCTACGGACAATAGTTCAGAGCACTACATTTCCTGTAACTACGCGTTAGTGTCTTTGTTGTATTTTCCGCGCTGCGAGCAGTGCGTTCGCTGTAGAACATACTCAAAAAGGGCGGTTTTGATTGAGCGTCATGTGAGTGGTAAGTTGCCGTGAAGTGGCTGCACCTTTTGGTAAAAAATGGCTCTGAGCACTATGGACTTAACATCGGTGGTCATCAGTCCCCTAGAACTTAGAACTACTTAAACCTAACTAACCTAAGGACATCACACACATCCATGCCCGAGGCAGGATTCGAACCTGCGACCGTAGCAGTCGCGCGGTTCCGGACTGAGCGCCTAGAACCGCTCGACCACCGCGGCCGGCCTTTTGGTATAAGCGGGCGCTGAGCGGCGTCCCGAGTCACATTAACGAACCGTGAAAAGAAGAGGGATTGGTGTCTGTCGGGCCGCTGTGCGCCAACTACTTGAAAATCTGGTGGTGGTTGGGTCAACAGTGCCGCCGCACGCTTATAGAAACTAAGCAATACGTCCAGGCTATTTCAAATATTCACTGAAAACACAAAAACCAATTCCTGATATGCTACATGGAATCCAATGGCAGCGCTGAAGACGCAATAAACAGACGAACTTACCAAAATTATTATGGCATTTACGATGGTAAGCTATCCGCAAAGTAGTTATAAAATGTTATTGTAATCAAATATGAAACTTACACGAACATAATTTTTCGACAGTCTCCTTGCGTTTCAGCGCACTTAGTCCATCGTTGTACAAGCTGTTATGGGAAAATGTTCATATGGAATTTACCCACTTTGCTGATGACGTATGTCTAGGTGTGGTTGCTACTGTAACTGAACAGCCAGAAAGTCAGCTGGAGTATTATCTGTATCTAAAGGATATTTCCAGATTTATTGCCTATCCGTTTTCGTTTATTAAACATTACTTTAAAATTTGTATATCAGAATGACGTAGATGCGTCTGTGTGTAAGGATTGGTGCAGGCCAGTTTTGGCGCGAGTATGACCATGGCGAGCCTTCTGATTGGCAGCGAGTATGGTTAGCCAATCAGAATTGAGACGGTTCCCACTCGTTACCTGATAGTTATACTGGGAGCGAGGCTACATGGGGGAAGTCGCTCGCAAGCTTTGAACGTGGACGGTCATGTTACTAGTGCTCGTCAAAATAATGTGCAAAATGAAGGAATATTGACTTCCTCGCGTTTGATACGTATCGTGACTAACGCTGATGTCGTTACAGACAGTTTTGTGAAGTTTGGAAGCTCTAGAATTGTTGTCTTGGGCAGATATTCGCATGTGAAAATTTGGCCTTCGTATTATCTGCGTGGCAATGTTGCAGTATCCAACCACTGAGCATTTTTTGGCGAGTAGTTTTTTTTTTTTGAGAAATCCACAAGAAGGACGGAATGTAATAACTCATGTTAGTGGTGAAATTAATGACTGTGAGAACGATGTTTAATTCGGGCCGGATTTAGACATATTTCTGGCTGCTGTGTGTGCGAAATGATTGTACGAATTGTGAACTTGACGAAAATACCCAATAGTTTAAATGTGGACTGAATAGTACCGTTTCTTTGGTTACAAGAGCAAATAAACGTTTTTGTGTGGAAATTTCGGATATTATTTTCCAGGAGCCAATCCGTTATCTTGCTGCCTGATAAATTTTTTGCTGACAGTTTTTCTACAGAACTTTATTTCATTGCGCGGCCTCAGTATTTGCAGATTTTAGATGGTGCTTTTTATCAACGCTGCTTTTACATCGTCTTCTAAATATCTACATTGCCGAGTGAAGAAACATCGAGCAGACGCCATTCTGAGGTAGGTGAATTACTAATTTGCAGCCTGCACAACACACGGAATTACAAACCCCGTCACGCCGCAAAATGCACGTTGGTGGTAACAGAATCATCCTGCAGTCAGCTGCAAATGTCCGTCCTCTAAATTCTCAATTGGGTATAGCCAAAAGAAGGTCGTCTTCCCACCCGGGATTCCCAGTCGTGTTCACTAAACATCGAATCTTCCGTTAATAAATCTAGCAGCATGCTGCTGAATTGATTCGATGCTCTCCTTTCACAGACCTGGTGGAAATCCCAAAACACTAGAGCAGTACTCAAGAATGGGTCGCACAAGTGGTCCTATACACGGTCTCCTTTGCAGATGAGCTACACTTTCCTGAAACTATCCCACTGAACCAAAGTACAACATTCACCTTCCCAACTACCGTCCTTACGTGTTTGCTCCTTTTCACATCCGACCGCAACGTTACGCCTAGATGTGTAATCGCCGCGGCTTAGTAAGGCACCACCACTAATACTCTATCCGAACATTACAGGATTGTTTATGTTACTCATCTGCATTAGCTTACATTATTCTACCTTTAGAGCATATTGCCATTCATTACACCAAATAGAAATTATATCTAAGTCATCCTCTGTTCTTCTACTGTCACTGAACAACGATACCTTCCTGTATACTACACCATCACCTGGCAACAATACAAGCTGTTCAAAAACTTGGTCACATGACCAAGTTTTTAAATAGGCGGTCAGAGCATTTTTCGTGATCTTTTAATTTCGTGTCTTGGTGGATAAGGTTGTTTGGTGAGGTATGCGTGGCCGATGAGCCGCATCAGTTTACAAGTTGGTTGGGACATAGCATTATTTCGATGTGCATCTATACGGGACTTAGAGGAGTATCAAGGACTTACAAATATTTTAAACAGTGCGTGATAGTACAGTTATTAGTGACTGACCTTGCGCCATATAGTCTTGAATGAACTTAATGGATTTCTACATCTACATTTACATCTACATGGATACTCTGAAAATCACATTTAAGTGCCTGGCAGAGGGTTCATCGAACCATCTTCACAATTCTCTGTTATTCCTATCTCGTACAGCGCGCGGAAAGAATGAACACCTATATCTTTCCCTACGAGCTCTGATTTCCCTTATTTTATCGTGGTGATCGTTCCTCCCTATGTAGATCGATGTCAACAAAATATTTTCACATTCTGAGGAGAAAGTTGGTGATTGAATTTCGTGAGAAGATTCCGTCGGAACGAAAAACGCCTTTCTTTTAACGATTTCCAGCCCAAATCCTGTATCATTTCTGAGACACTCTCTCCCATATTTCGCGATAATACAAAACGTGCTGCTTTTCTGTGAACTTTTTCGACGTACTCCGCCAGTCTTATCTGTTAAGGATCCCACACCGCGCAGAAGTATTCTAAAAGAGGACGGACAAGCGTAGAGTAGGCAGTCTCCTTAGTAGGTCTGTTACATTTGCTAAGTGTCCTGCCAATAAAACGCAGTCTTTGGTTAGACTTCCCCACAACATTTTCTATGTGTTCCTTCCAATTTAAGTTGTGCGTAATTGTAATACCTAGGTATTTAGTTGAATTTACGGCTTTTAAATTAGACTGATTTATCGTGTTATCGAAGTTTAACGAGTTCCTTTTAGCACACATGTGGATGACCTCACACTTTTCGTTATTCAGGATCAACTGCCACTTTTCGCACCATTCAGATATTTTTTCTAAATCGTTTTGCAGTTTGTTTTGAAATTCTGATGACTTTATTATCCGATAAACGACAGCGTCATCTGCAAACAACCGAAGACGGCTGCTCAGATTGTCTTCCAAATCGTTTATTTAGATAAGGAACAACAAAGGGCCTATAAAACTACCTTGGGGGACGCCAGAAATCACTTCTGTTTTACTCCATGACTTTCCGTCAGTTACTACGAACTGTGACCTCTCAGACAGGAAATCACAAATCCAGTCTCATAACTGAGACGATATTCCATAAGGACGCAATTTCACTACTAGCCGCTTGTGTGGTACAGTGTCAAAAGCCTTCCGGAAATCCAGAAATACGGAATCGATCTGAAATCCCTTGTCAGTACAACTCAACCCTTCATGTGAATAAAGAGCTAGTTGTGTCTCACAGTAACGGTGTTTTCTAAACCCACGTTGACTGTGTGTCAATAGACAGTTTTCTTCGAGGTAATTTAGAAAGTTTAATTCAGTTGAATGATTTGGTGCTTGCACATTACCTATGACTTAAATTCATTGCTGTCTGTGAACACTGTGCTTGCCCTGATAGGTCACATGATTTCTGATTCCTTGACTGTGTTTAGGTATCAGCCTATGTAAGGCCACAATTCAGTGTAACTTTGCAGCTGATCCGAATAGTGAACTCTAATTCTGTGGTTGGGTTATGTCATTATCTTGAGAGGTCGTCCCTTTAATATTTTTTTATTTTAATAACCCTTTCGTTAACTTATGTTGTCACATACACTGTACACTGATTGAGTGTGATAAATTAATGTGCCTCATGAAAGATCGATGCTTCTACAAGGACTTGAAGCAAAAGAGCGTGACCGAACCCCTAACGTACAGATGAGCCACATAAAAATTTAAGATAGTGTACTCGCTCTCTGGTGGTTAGGTAAAAACAAAGCGATCCCAATGGCCGATTAATTTCACATCATTCTGCTTGTTACCAGTCTCAGAAAAGTTTCAGTCATTTCCATCGCACTCTTCATTGTCATATCGTTTACCACGGTCGACGTGTAGGCGTACTGTGTACGCTCACGCTTATCAGAGCTGGTAATTCTTTTGCAGTAGTTCTCTCTGGACTGCCTCCCCTCTAGACCGTGTTTGGACATTATCGCAGGGCAGACAATGTGAGGTCTGTAGAATAAGGTTCATGGTCACATTGGTAGAGAGTTTGTGAGTGGACTCGTACAGTTCGATCAGCACACAGGAAAAACGCATAATAACATCGCTGATCTTTCACACAGATTGACTTATATCAAAGTTCTATATTCCCGGCGACGTTTGAAGCGCTGTCGAGAATTATAACGGACAAATCGTATTTTGTTGTAACTATTTAACATTTACGCAAGGTTCCGCAACGAGACTGAAGTGATTGCCAGACAAGTTTAGGACCTTTACAACAAAATTTTGCTTTCGCAATCGGTTAATGTTAAAACTTTTTAATAGTCTCGACGAAAATAAAATATGAAATTGTGATTTGCCGGTAAACGGTTTGGGGTGATTGACAACCTTATTCAGATCAAGTTTACTAAAGACTCATTGTCATGTGTAATGGTGGCCACAAAAGCATGCAATCTCAGAACCTTGCTTACGAAGGAATCTGTACCTAAGTGCAATGTTGGCGTTATCAGCCCCAACAACAAAAATATGGTCGAAGCATGGCTGTTAACGTTTAAAACCATCAGGAGACTCGTGTTACCCGTAGCAACGATGATATGGCTGATGTAGTACTTTGGTAGAGACTCATGATTTTGAGTTAAACTCAGTGACGATTTTGTTGTGGCCAACGGTGTGCTTATGTGCTGGCTGTTTAGAGATACATACACTGATAAGCGAGAACATTACGATAACCTACCTTATAGTAGGTCCATCTTTGACACTGATAACAGGGGCGACGCGTCGTGGGGTGGAAGAAGTGAGGCTTTAGTAAGTTGCTGGAGGGAGTTGGCAGCACATCAGCCCTTCAAGTCATCTAATTCCCGTAAATTCCGCAGAGGGGGGCAATGAACTGTGATGCCACGTTCAATCACATCCTAGATGTGTTCGATCGGGTTCAGATCTGGCGAGTTGGAGGCCCAGCACATCAATTGGAACTCGCCACTGTGTTCCTTGAACCTCTCCATCGCGTTCGTGGGCTTGTGACATAGCCCATTACCTTGTTGGAAATCGCCACTGCTGTCAAGAGATCTGATTGTCATGAAGGAGTGTACGTGGTCTGCATCCAGTGTACGATACTCCTTGGCCATCATGGTGCCTTCCACGAGCTCCACTGGACCAATGGATCCCACGTGAATATTCCCCAGAGCATAATGGAGCTGTCGCCAGCTTGTCTCCATCCCGCAGTACAGGTGTCAAGGAGCTGTTCCCCTGTAAGACAATGGATGCACGCCCTCCCACTGGCATGATGAAGAAGGTAGGATTCATCAGATCATGCAACGCTCTGCCACTGCGTCAAAGTCCAGTGCCAGTGGTCACGTGACCATTACAGTCGTAGTTGCCGCTGTCGCTGTGTTAACATTGGCACATGCATGGGTCATCGGATGCAGAGGCCCATCGTTATAAGTGTTTGGTGCACTGTGTGTTCAGACACAATTGTATTCTGACCAGCATTCAAGTCTGCCATTAGTTCCGACACAGTTCGTCGCCACTCCTATTTTACCAGTCTGCCCATCCTACGATGTCCGACATCTGTAAAGAGGGATCACCGCCCAACCCTATGACGTCTGGACGTGGCTTCACCTTGGTTTCGCCACGTGTTGAAGACAATCAATACAGCACTACTCGAACATCCGATAAGTCGTCAGTTTCTGAAACGCTTGTGCCAAGCCTCTGGTCCATCAGCATCTGCCCTCGGTCAAACTCGGATAGATTGCGGGCCTTCCTAATTCTACTCATGGACAGCACGCTCACTGATACTACATGCACCTTGCTTGTGTCTGACTAGTAGTCATTCCTCGCCAGATAACACTGCTGTCACCTGGATGAGTTTATTTCGATAGTAGGTCGGGCCGTTAAGGAGGCGAAACGATACCCTGAAGAAATTGAGTTTAATATTTCTGAACGAATACCGTTGAAACGGTAACAGATACCAAAAAAAAATCTTTGTGGTATCGATAGCAACGCATAGTTTCAAAGGTTGGCGCTACTACGAGACACAGACGACTGCGCCCTCTAGCTGGTGCTGTCGAGTTCTACGAGCTCCGCGACTGCTTCGCCCCATTTCATCAGCTGCAGCCAGCCAGGAAACTTCGCTTCAGTTTGCTCTCCATACGACGGGTCGAAGACTTCGCATCTGTACAAAGTTATGTATTCATTCTTGCACCAGTAAACCATTTTTACCCACTGCAGTACCGACGTATTTTTCCTGCTCCTTCTCCTACCCACGCGCCGCCTTCCAGGCAGGATACAAAAATCTTGAAATAAAAGTTTTATGGTTTTTAATGTACGTTACAACGGTGTACCCAGATTTGTCGAAAGAGTCAATGTTGCGGAGATCACTACCCCTCCCCCCACCAGCAATATTTTGTTTTTTATTTCGACACCTGACTACCAGCAAAACGTATAGCACAGTTAATACAAAATTCAGTTATGTGTGATGAAGTGGTGTCCCAAAGAAGCAGTTTTCAAAAATAGCTCATAAGGAAATAGTTTGAACAGGTTTATACACCCAATACAAATAAAAATTCTGTCTGGTATTTAGATTCATAGGACAGGCTAAATGAAAAAAATATTTGACACCATCGGTAAACACGGAATCGAGGTGAATATTTTAACAGTTCTTGCCGGAACGACTGGTATGATTCAACCATCAGGCATACAAATATTTCGGCCTTGAAAAATTTCTTCATTAACTTGCATTTAAGAAATAATATTATAAAAATTCAATCCTTCATCCACGATCAGTTTTTTTCTCCCGGATTCGTCAATCTTTTTAAGTGTGTAAGGTATAAGAGTGGTTACACTGAACAGAGATCACCGCATCTGATCACTTACACTTTAAAAACTGTGATCGTATTAGTGACTCCTGTAATGTAATAGCACTTGTCCGATATGCTTGGTGCGAAAATCGAAAGTGCATTCAGCATTTTTTTTTAGTCCAAGAATTGTATGCTTCCTCATTATGGTACAAATTCACAATAATGTTACATCAATAACAAATCAACTACTTCAAATACAACAA
This sequence comes from Schistocerca americana, assembly GCF_021461395.2. Lineage (NCBI taxonomy): Eukaryota > Metazoa > Arthropoda > Insecta > Orthoptera > Acrididae > Schistocerca > Schistocerca americana. The sequence continues at coordinate 450,754,699 of NC_060125.1, read as the reverse complement.
AAAATGGTTCAAATGGCTCTGAGCACTATGGGACTTAACATCTATGGTCATCAGTCCCCTAGAACTTAGAACTACTTAAACCTAACTAACCTAAGGACATCACACAACATCAAATACAACATATTATAATTAAATCTGAAGAGGTTAGAACTTTAAAAAAGAAAAAAATATATCAAATGTAAAAAGAAAACACAAACAGAACACAAGATATTTTAATTTCATAAATCTGAAAGAATATAAATATATATGCGCAGAACATACATTTAGAACATAATATTAGGCGCGAGTACAGCGATGCAGAGATATTTCTAGCTTATTTCTGACAAATGCGTCTTTCGAATCCCACTTCATCATATATGATTGAATTTTGTATTAACGATGCTATACGTTTTGCTGGTAGTTACATGTCGAAATGAAAAACAAAGTAGTAGCGGTGTAGGGGGAGGACGGCGGGGATTTCGGCAACAATGACTTTTTCGATTAATCCTGGTGCACCGTTGTAATGTACATTAAAAACCATGGAACTTTTTCTTCACTTTTTTTATATCTGTTACCATTTCAACAGCATTAATTCAGGAATGTAAAACTCAATTTTATGAAGGGGGTGTTTCTCTCCCTTAGCGGCCGTATGGGCATGTATAAAAAAATATGGATCTCTTATTTCGCTCTACACTACAACATATTTATAACCAATCAAAATCGAAGTGTATCCCTTGGTTAGGTTTACTTGTTAGTGTGTTGTGGCCGACACTGAGGTCTTTAGTAAGCCTGATCTGAAGAAAGTTGTCAATAGTTCGAAACCAGTTATAATCAAATTGCAATTTTATATTTTATTGTGATCAACACTATTAAAAAACCTTCAACAAATTATACAGATAGCTGTATCTCCGTCACCCATGATGACAGGTCTTAAAAGCGATTGATCTATCCAGAGTACCGAACTTACATTAATCAGTTTGAGAGAACACGATAAACACATGTCCCTGCTAATGTACCTATTCTCATAAAAAGCCTAGTCAACGTGTGCGACTTTAACTTGATAGGAATGATTACTTGGCCCTTACCAAATTATTTCAAAGAGACGCTGAGATAAAAATCTGGAACTCTTCTTATTTCAAATTTTCTTATCTCGAATGTTACATAACTTTTGTTGTAACTGTAACTGTGACAACATGTGTCGGGTCACACAGTCATTATTACAGACAAATAGTCCTTACAGAAACGAGTAGCACAGGTAGTCAACCAGCGTGATGCCTAAATTTTGATGAACTTTAGTAGTAAATTCTGGTATCGGAATTACAGATGCTTCCCCCTTACCTGCAATCTGTCTCTCATATACAAAGCACAAGGAATCAGCCCGAACATCTCTGTTCCCCTCTACCATCTATAGAAAAGTCTGCTGACAAAAAATGGTCCAAATGGCTCTGAGCACTATGGGACTTAACATCTCAGGTCATCAGTCCCCTAGAACTTAGAACTACTTAAACCTAACTAACCTAAGTACATCACACACATCCATTCCCGAGGCAGGATTCGAACCTGCGACCGTAGCGGTCGCGCGGTTCCAGACTGAAGCGCCTAGAACCGCTCGGCCACCAGAGGCCGGCAGTCTGCTGACAGAAAGAAGAGAATCCCAGTACGAGAACCCTTTGATCTCCAAATTGCGGAATGTTTATTCAACTTTTATTAAGCCTAGTAATCTGCCAGTGAAGTTTTAGCCGTAAAAGTCGTCAAGAAGTAAACATTTCAACCACGCGCAAAACTGCATGGTTTCCATTTATCACTAACGTGATAGGTTTTGTAGGACGTAAAATACTTGTCTGTAATGGCTGGTGAGGAAAAGTCGACTGCATTCATCCTCGAAGCCGTTACAGTCAGCAAATCGGTTATAATCTCCGCGCTACCCTGCTGCAGCAAGCCGATCAAACCCGTCCAGCTTTTATCCTTTTTCTGATTTCCTGGTACGAGTCCTGTAAACGTTGCAACTTCATACCTGCAAAAAAGATAGACTCATAATTAGTTCAAATCAAGATGAGACAGCACTGAAGTTTATAATGAGAAATTAACTGGATAGTAGGAAGATGTAACGGACTTAGTGAGGTTCCACAGTTTCAATAAAATCACAGAAACTCTCTTAACAAATAAGTTATAAAATTGTTCTATACGTCAGACACATGAAAGTTCTTCTTTCACACTGTAATTACTTGGGAACTAGACTTAATTATAAACACTGATGAGAAAACGTTATTGCCACCTGTCTAATAGCTTGCCGGTCCACCTTTGAAACGCAATACAGCAGTTATTCTGCGTAGTATAAATTCGACAAGTTCAGATGGTTCAAATGGCTCTAAGCACTTTGGGACTTAACATCTGAGGTCATCAGTCCCCTAGACCTCGTACTACGTAAACCTAACTAACCTATGGACATCACACACATCCATGCCCGAGGCACGATTCGAACCTGCGACCGTAGCAGCCGCGTGTTTCCGGACTGAAGCGCCTAGAACCGCTCGACCAAAGCGGCCGGCGGTTGGTTTCCGAAGGCATGTGACATCATATGTCTACGTACAGTTCATGCGACTGCTGTAAATAATGAGCCAGTGATTCGTGGTTCTAGAGGTGCCGCCCGATAGAGTCCCAAATGTGTCTCAACGCGAATTTGGTGGCCAAAACTACGTCGTGAGTTCATTATCAAACAACACAAAACACTGTAACACGATTCTGGCCTACTGACGTAGATAATTATCCTGCTTTAAGTTGCTTTTGCCATTGGGGGAGACATCAAGAATGAAGGGATGAATTTGGTCCACAACAATGTTCTCGACGTCCTCATGTGTCTTGGTATTTTCCATTACTACCACAGGTCCATGGGAGCCCATATGAACGTTCCCGATAGCATAATAAAACTTCCACCAGACTGCATACGTGGACCGATTAATGTTATAATCTGCTGTCCATCTGGAATGGCGAAATATAGACATCGATATGGTGTATCAAACAACCGTATTCATCCTATCAAGCAACGCGTTTCCATCGATCCACAGTCCAATGTCGATAATTCTATCTCCATAGCATTCTTAACTGACGCACACACAACAAGAGGAAGGTGCCCAGCAAGCCAAGAACAACCGAACTTTAACAGGGAAACTACGCAACAACTTAACAGCAGAAACAGCTTCTTAGTACAGTAATGAAGATCTTCCGGATCTACAATTACGGAAAACGTTTCTGGAAGGTGCAAGTGAGTCTACAGGTTGTAACAGTCGAGATAACTGTCCCAAGCACGGTTGGTATAGGCTGCACTGGTGATGTCCTGGTTCTAATGAATGTGCTGGATTTACAGGAAGAGTCTAACAGCAATTCTGAAGTGTACTTCAGTGCCGAGGCTGGATTCGCATAGTCTGGCGAGCTGCTGGGCGGCTTCCTATAAAGACCACCCCGTGGAAAAATACGAGGAAATAATGTTGTGTAACGTGGCCAGCAGCGTGAGAGCCAGTGGAAGGTGGTTGTGATGGCAGCAGAAGGGCTCCTGGTGGTTGGGGCAGCGACAAACGGACCAGAGGTCTACTGGTTACTGGTGGGCAGGCCAGATGCGGGCGGTTTGGAGGTGAATACTACATCTACATGGATACTCTGAAAACCACATTTAAGTTCCTGGCAGAGGGTTCATGCAACCTCCTTCACAATTCTCTATTATTCCAGTCTCGTGTAGCGCGCCGAAAGAAAGAACACTTATATCTTTCCGTACGACCTCTGATTTCCCTTATTTTATAGTGGTGATCGTTTCTCCCTACGTAGGTCGGTGTCAACAAAATATTTTCGTATTCTGAGGAGAAAGTTGGTGACTGGAATTTCGTGAGAAGATTCCGTCGCAACGAAAAACGCCTTTCTTTTAATGATGTTCAGTCCAAATCCTGTATCATTTCAGTGACACTACTTCGCGATAATACAATACGTGCTGCCCTTCTTCGATGTACTCCGTCAGTCCTATTTGGTAAGGATCCCACAACGCGCAGCAGTATTCTAAAAGAGGACGGACAAGCGTAGTGTAGGCAGTCTCCTTAGTAGGTCTGTTACATTTTCTGTGTGTCCTGCCAATAAAACGCAGTCTTTGGTTAGACTTCCCCACAACATGTTCTATGTGTTCCTTCCAATTTAAGTTGTTCGTAATTGTAATACCTAGGTATTTAGTTGAATTTACGGCTTTTAGATTAGACTGATTTATCGTGTAACTGAAGTTTAACGAATTCCTTTAAGCACTCATGTGGATGACCTCACACTTTTTGTTATTTAGGGTCAACTGCCAATTTTCGCATCATTCAGATATCTTTTCTAAATTGTTTTGCAATTTGTTTTGATATTCTGATGACTTTATTAGTCGATAAACGACGCCGTCATCTGCAAACAACCTAAGACGGCTGCTCAGATTGTCTCCAGAATCGTTTATATAGATGAGGAACAGCAAATGGCCTATAACACTACCTTTGGGAACGCCAGAAATCACTTCTGTTTTACTCGATGACTTTCCGTCAATTACTACGAACTGTGACCTCCCTGACAGGAAATCACAAATCCAGTCACATAACTGAGACAATATTCCACAAGCACGCAATTTCACTACAAGCCGCTTGTGTGGTACAGTGTCAAAAGCCTTCCGGAAATCCAGGAATACGGAATCGATCTGAAATCCCTTGTCAATAGCACTCAACACTTCATGTGAATAAAGAGCTAGTTGTGTTTCACAGGAACGATGTTTTCTAAACCCATGTTGATTGTCTGTCAATAGACAGTTTTCTTCGAGATAATTCATAATGTTTGAACACAATATATGTTCCAAAATCCTGCTGCATATCGACGTTAACGATATGGGCCTGTAATTTAGTGGATTACTCCTACTACCTTTCTTGAATATTGGTGTGACCTGTGCAACTTTCCAGTCTTTGGGTACGGATCTTTCGTCGAGCGAACAAATGTATAAGATTGTTAAGTATGGAGCTAATGCATCAGCATACTCCGAAAGGAATTTATTTGGCATGCAGTCTGGACCAGAAGGCTTGCTTTTATTAAGTGATTTAAGTTGCTTCACTACTCCGAGGATATTTACTTCTACGTTACTCATTTTGGAAGCTGTTCTCGATTCGAATTCTGGAATATTTACTTCGTCTTCTTTTGTGAAGGCATTTCGGAAGGCTGTGTTTTGTAACTCTGCTTTGGCAGCACTGTCTTCGATAGCATCTCCATTGCTATCGCGCAGAAAAGGCATTGATTGTTTCTTGCCGCTAACATACTTCACATACGACCAGAATCTCTTTGGATTTTCAGCCAGGTTTCGAGACAAAGTTTCGTTGTGGAAACTGTTATAAGCATCAAGCATTGAAGTCCGCGCTAAGTTTCGAGCTTATGTAAAAGATTGCCAATCTTGGGAATTTTGCATCTGTTTAAATTTGGCATGTTTGTTTCGTTGTTTCTGCAACAGTGTTCTAGCCCGTTTTGTATACCAAGGAGGATCAGCTCAGTCCTCTGTTAATTTTTTTGGTATAAATCTTTCAGCTGCAGCCGCTACTATTTCTTTGAATTTAAGACACTTCTGGTCTATACTTATATTATTAATTTGGAATGGGTGGAGATTTTCTATCAGGAAGGCGTCAAGTATATTTTTATATGCTTTTTTGAATAGGTATATTTTTCGCTTATTTTTGGAGGATTTGGGGATTACAATATTCAGTCTCTCTACGACAACCCCGTGTTCACCAATCCCTGTATCGGTTTTGATGCTCGTTATTAACTCAGGATTACTTGTTGTTAAGAGGTCAAGTGTGTTTTCACAACCGTTTACTATTCGCGTGGGCTCATGAACTAACTGCTCGAAATAATGTTCATAGAATGCGTTTAGCACAATTTCGGATAATATTTTATGCGTACCTCCAGAATTAAACATGTATTTTCGCCAACATATCGAGGGTAAATTAAAGTCACCACCAACAATTATTGTATGAGTCGGGTACGTGTTTGAAATCAAACTCAAGTTTTCTTTGTACCTTTTAGCAACTGTATCATCTGAATTGGGAGGTCGGTAAAAGGATCCAATTATTATTTTATTCCGGTTGCCAACAATGACCTCTGCCCATACTAACTCACAGGAAGTATCTACTTCAATTTCGCGACAAGTTAATCTATTTCTAACAGCAACAAACACGCCACCGCCAACCGTGTTTAGCCTGTCCTTTCGGATCACCGTTAGGTTCTTCGCAAAAATTTCGGCTGAGCTTATATCCGGTTTTAGCCAGCTTCCAGTGCCTATAACGATTTGAGCACCAGTGCTTTCTATCATCGCTTGCAGCTCTGGTACTTCCCCATCACAGCTACGACAATTTACAACTGTTATAAAAATGGTTCCTGTATCTACGTTCTTCCTGTGTTCGCCCTGCACCCTTTGTGATTGAAGCCCTTCCTGCCTTTTCCCGAGACCCTCTAACCTAAAAAACCGCCCAGTCCACGCCACACAGCCCCTGCTACCCGTGTAGCCGCCTCCTGCGTATAGTGGACACCTGACCTATTCAGCGGAATCCGAAACCCAATCATCCTTTGGCGCAAGTCGAGGAATCTGCAGCCTACACGGTCGCAGAACCATCTGAGCCTCTTGATTCAGACCCTCAACTCGGCTCTGTACCAGAGGTCCACAATCGGTCCTGTCGACTATGCTACAAATAGTCAGCTCTGCTTTCATCTTGCAAGCGAGACTGGCAGCCTTTACCACTTCTGTTGGCCGCTCGAAACCAGAGAGAATCTCTTCTGATCCAAAGTGACACATCTTTGGTACCGACGTGAGCAACCACCTGCAGTTGGCTGCACCCTGTGCTCTTCATGGCATCCGTGAGGACCCTTTCCACATCCAGAATGACCTCACCCGTTATGCACACGGAGTGCACATTGGTTTTCTTTCCCTTTTTGTCAGCCAAGTCCCTAAGGGGCCCCATAACGCGCCTAACGTTGGAGCTCCCACCTACCAATAATCCCACCCTCTGTGATTGCCTGGATCTTGCAGGCTGAGTGGTTTCCTCTGAAACAGGACAGGCGACAGCATCTGGCTCAGCGACAATGTTAGCCACAGACAGGGCCAGGTGTGATCAGGGCAAAGGCCAGCAAGACAGTGGTGGAAGAGCCAGAGATGGTTGGTTGTGCAGTTTGTGGGCCAGCATCATGTAGGATGTAGGCAGGGAAGCAAGATGCAGGCAGGCCGGAGGAGATGGGCTAGAGTACGCAGGCTAGGAGCATTCAGGTGAGCAACATTCAGGTCAGAGGTGGGTAGGCTGGAGGTTGACGGATAAGAGGTGACAGGCCAGCAGCTTATGGGCCAGCACCATGCAGGCCAGAGGCAGGCAGGCTAGAGGGGCAGAGGCAGCTGGACTAGAGGTAGGCAGACCAGCAGAGTGCACCCCAACATAATGTGGGCCAGATGCATGCAGGTCAGATGTTTGCAGGCCAGAGGCAGATGTGCCAGAGGAGATGACATGGCTGTTTGTGAGAGCGCTAGTTGTACCAAAACAGATTACTTCATGCTCCCTGTGCAGGCCCACTAGGCATGCCATCTCATGTCGATGCAGGCCGTGCCTACTGCATGGACAATATACAGAATACAGCCTAATTCAATATTCCAGTGAACAAAATATTCGCCTTGTTCAAGAAGACGCTGCTGCTGCTGCGGAGTCCCGCTGAAAACTGATGCCAAGGCTGCAAATCGTCGTCCTGTATAGGCCTGTATGGTAAACACACGGTTCATGCGCCGCCCTTCACAGTTGCTCCCCTCCAAGACTGGACAGGTGACGTAAAACTAAGTAGAACAGCGGCGGCAACAATATATCGCACTCAAAGATTATTTTCAATCGTTCGAAATGGCTGCACCAAAGAACGTTCTGTTTTGATGTGGGATAGTACAGGGTTCCACGTCCTGCAAAGAGGAATGCCATTGCCTCTATTAATCGAACTGTCTGCCGACCTAATTTCAACTGCCTCTTTATAAACGCTATTCCAAAAACCGGAAGTATTGGTAACTATCACAGCCTCGTCAAATTTCATCCTGTGTGCCTCGTTTAAGAACTGTTATCGTTGATTTTTCCTGCTGTTGTAGCCTCGTGTAACGGCAATTTTCCACGCACCGGTCCTGAAATGTACAAATCGAACAGTCGATGCCAGCCTTCCCCCACTGACACAGAATTTTATATATGCTAAGCTTCCTAAGTCCCAAATAACCTTTCACAAAACCGAGTTGTACACTAATCTTGGAAAGTGGATGGAACACACTCTTAACGTGAAAGTCCCTAAAATTCTTCCAGTCTTAAACGATATGCCCCAAGTATAAGGAATACGCTCCTCTTTGTGCACCTCTGTGAATGGTCCAAACTCCATAGCTCGACGAATCTGCTTCTCAAACTACCCATTTTCCTTAAAAACAACCATCATATGTGCACGCTATTGGGTTAATCTGTCCGCGTCGGAAATGGCATATGCTTTGCGTACCAGAATCCTAATGGTTGGTGTGGTGGATGGCAACTCCTAGCACGTCGATATCGATCGGTGCGTCGGCTTTCGATGAACGCTACGTCCCAGAGTACCATCTTGTTTGAAAGAACTTTAAGGCGTTCTCGATATGGCAGGATGGAGATCTAATGCAGGTGGCCGGCCAAACAGTCATGTCGAGTAGTCAAATGGAATATGGCTACTGCTTCTATTCTTGCTCCATCAAGTACTACTTCTCCATAAGGTTTACACTACTGAGCAAAACGTTTTGCGTGATGTTCACTGTCAAGTAACGGAGCTCGATGAAACTTGGACCATTCAGAGAAAAGGCTGTCACATTACAATATAGTATAGAAAAGTAACCGAAAGAAGCCCGCTAGGTTAGCCGTACGGTCTAAAGCACAGTTTTCCAGACTGGGAAGGAGCGCCTGGTCCCCGGCACGAATCCGCCTGGCGGACTTGGTCGAGGAGTGGTGAGCCAGCCAGTCTGTGTATGGTTTTTAGACGGTTTTCCATCTGCCTCGGCGAATGCGGGCTGGTTCCCCTTATTCCTCCTCAGCCACACTATGTCGGCGATTTCTGCGCAAACAAGTTCTCCACATACACGTACACCACCATTACTCTACCACGCAAACATAGGGGTTACACTCGTCTGGTGTGAGATGTTCCCTGAGGGGGTCCAGTGGGGGCGGAACCGCACAATAACCCTGAAAGAGTGGTTCGTTGTGGGATTGTGGGACAGCGGAGGGGTGAAGTGGACTGCGGTAGTCGTCGTGGGGTTGTGGACTACTGTGGTTGCGGCGGGGACGGAGCCTCTCCATCGTTTCTAGGCCCCCGGTTAACATACAATACAATACAACCGAAAGAAATACGCAATGAGACGAACAGAAACACCGTTTTCATCGAACTGCTCTGATGTAACAGCGATTTGTGATGGTTACCTGGACATTATAAATGGCGAGAATGGTACTCAAGAGGATGTGTGGTCACCACAGACAGCAATGCATGATCTGCAACATGCTCCCATGCTGGCCATAAGGTTGGTAAACACTTCTTGTAATAGAGCGTCCCATTCCTCCACCAGCATGGCTGACGACTGCTGGATGGTCGTTGATGCGTATTGTCGCGCTGCAATACGTCCCCCAATGCAGTCCACATGTGCTCTATGGGTTTTAAGTCAGGAGAACAGGCAGATCAGTCCGTTCCCTCTACATCATCTCGTTCTAAGAGCTTCTCTACCTGCACTGTGTGATGCGATAGTGCACTGTCATCCATATAAATGTAGTCAGGGTCTAATGCACCCCTGGAAAGACGCACATTGGGAAGGAGAACACTCTTACAATAACGTTGACTAGTGAGTGTATCGCGTTAAAAGATTTGGAAGTCAGTACCCCCATAAGCATTGCGCCTCCCAACACCTTAATATCTGGACCACCAAAACTATCATGTTTAACATTATTCTTGAGTGCATTACGTGGTCCCACCTCTCGCCATATGTGGCCATACCCAGAATCAGTATTCAGAGCGACATGTTGTCAGCCAAGAAGAGCATGTAAACCCACTCCCTATTAGTGAAGTCCCTATGCTCTTGGCACCACCGTAACGGTGCCGTCGATGTGCGGTTGTCAATGAAACAACACTACGTCTGATTGTCTGGCAAGGGGATCGCCCCATACAGTTACCATGCCCCAGTGGAGCGTGAGATTGCGTGCCTTGCAGTTGTGTTAAATGTGGTTGCAGTTGCACCAACTGTTTGATGTGGGTACTTTGTTGCCTTTTGTTCGAGCAGCAGTCATTCGCTGCCGTAGTGACCATGGTCGACCACCCCCTCTCCTTTGGGCAGCAGTGCCTGTGATTCAGAACGCTTCCCATGCAAAGAAACAATGCTATGAGCAACACCAAACGCCTGGGCTACACTCGTCACACTCTATCCTTCCAGTTTCCCCATGTGAAGTAACTCAAATGCTGTCTCTGGGCCATGTTGTAATGAAGAACAACGCCACAGTGCACCATAACCACTAGCTGATTGATACATGCCGTCTTTTCCAGTTCCTTCAATTTCAGTTGCGAGGCCAACCCACTTTGGTTTATAATCACGCTGACCTCACGCCATATGTAGCCCAGCATTTTATGCAAGACTGGTAGACTTCTGGCAACGCGCTCTCTCACTTTCATTCTTTCATAAGTTTATAGATTATTTCACTTTCTTCAGCTCGTCCTTAAGTTCTGAGAACAGTTTAGTAATAATGTGGTACGTCAGTTCTCAGTACATTTCTTTTTAGCATAACTTCCAAGAAATTAGAGTTCAGAGAAATCCATCATTTGAAAATCATTTGGCCAAAAATCTGAAAACTAGATCTACACAGACTATCAGGATTGCCACAAGTTCTGGAAATCAAGAAATATCAGGGAATTTCAAATGTGTCAGGGAAATCAGGGAAATTTGAAAAAAACACTGGAAAATCTCGTTTTTGTCTCAGTAGATGAATTGGTTAATTTACTGGCACATCATGCATCATCACTGGCTGTGCACAGCTGAGTATGTGAGCCACTTCCCTACACCCTCATTCTTACTGCTTCTTTCCTCTCTTCCACTCTCCTCAGCTTGCAGTCAATGCTGCCACCACTTCTTGCTGCTACATAGTAGCTGCCGACAAGAGACATGGAGGCGTGAACAGTGGTTTGTTTGGACCTGATTCTCAGAGAAAGTTGACACAGCGCTCGGAGACAGCGGTCATGTGTGCATGAGTTGAGTCTGAGCGATTGTGTGAATGTGTGCGTGCTCTCGTTTTCTGAGAAAGGCTATGGCCAAAAATTTGGTTGTGAGAGTGTGATTGTCTTTTCTATGTGCCTATCTTGCTGCTCAGTGATCACATACATGGTGAGTTGCTACGTATCCCCACTAGCACTGACTCTCAGTGTATTCACGCAAGTTATCTCTTGCACGTATTGACCACCGCAGTCTCATTTCTTCAACATGGTTTCTGTGACGTGTAAATAGCTGGCCACGTCAGTGGACTCCCATTATGGGCCAAAACCGCAGGCCATTTCTATGGGTATTTCTAACTGATCGGGCCGGCCAATCTGAAGCCTGTATTTTCCCATTAATGTGCCGGCACTGCCCATTGGATCTAGTCTCACCGATCTGCCTTCAGGCCAGGTCTGTTCGTGTGTGGCCGATTTTCGTGGTTTATCCATGGACTCAGGACCAGTGCTCCTCGGCGGGCCAGAGGCCACAGGTGATGGATTTCAGGAATTGCGACAGTCTCACCACAAGTACATTGTACAACGCCGCGTTTTATAGACGTTTTATTTATCCTAGTGCATTCTGGCACTTCAAAATTAGTTTGTATATTACAAGATATGGATACTAAGAGGAATAAATTTGTGGCAGTCACTGTGTACGCTATGTATTCACGTATTTCTTGAAAGAAAAACCACACAATACCTGTAAAATAGTAGACATAACACAGTGGGTAATAACCGACAATAACAAATGTAGTAGAACCGACATTTTATTGGCAGTCACCTATAGTGTTGGTTTACACAACTCCTTCCTGCCTTATACCTTCTTTCAAGAGGTCTACTTTTTCTGAGGTTATTTCTGAAATGAGTGAAGATATTTTAAATATGTCTTGCGACTCCAATGAAATGCGTATTTTTGTCACCAAATGTGTTTCGTTTTATTGAAATAAAATAACATCAGTGGTCTTAATGACACATATATACGATACCGCTTGCTTTCTCCATCTAAAAACAGTTCATTGCAAAAGATTTAAGATTTTTTTACTCACACGTTTAGAAATACAGAAGTCCTTACATTTTTTTGTCAATTTAGGTCTTGTCTTACCCTTGAGATCTCAAAATATGTCCCCCCCCCCAATGGGCCCACAGTTCTTTTGTGGGTATGTGTATGGCCCGCGTGGGTCCCTGAGTTATTGCGGCCTTTATTCTTTTCCAGGCTGCTTTACCTTCCCCTACCTCCTCCTTTCCTGTCCTTCTTCCTTTCCCTTTGCTCCTTTCTTTCCTTCTCTTGGTGTTCTTTGTTATGTTGGGCCAGCTACCCTCATGACTTTGCTTCATCCTGCAGTTTTGGCTTGTCACTTTTCATCCTCCTTCTTGGCTTTTCTTTTTTTTCCCCTCAGGGGTTTGTTCCATGTCCAAATTTGAAATCTGTAGTGTGAGCCAGATGAAGAAGAACTCCCTCTCTAGCGTCTCTGGCGTGGATTCCTCTCCCCTGCGCCTCCTCCTCCTCCTCCTCCTATCCCTCTCCATCTCCCTTTTCCCCCTTCTCCTCCCTCCCTGGCAAAGCCCTTTGGCCTCCTTGCTAGGTCACCAGCTCAGGAGCCAGTCCGTGTGGTGGGGCTGTTATGTATGCATGTGGATGAGCCCCTGACAAAACAGGGATCACACTGCTGGTATCTGCGCTGTGAACACCTTGTGCAAGCCTAGGAGTGTTTGCCCATCTTTTTATGTTGTTAAAGCTCCTGACAACGACCATCCTGCCAGGCGGCCATTGCTGTGCTGGGTGGTGCCCGCAAGGTGAGCCCCTGTTCGAGTGGGTGGTGCCAGGGCAGACATTTGGTACATAAAATAAGTTAAACTCTCTGACCACTCTTCCTCAACACAGTTCTGTCTCAGTTCCTGTTTCTGCCTTCTCGGCCTTACCCTACTTCAATACACCCTGGGAGGATGGACAGGCCTGCCAGCTTGGGGTGAAATCCTTTCCACGGTTCCTGCTCTGTATCAAGACCAATGGGGAGACTTTTGCCTCCACCAAACCCCTTTTCTTTGTGGATCATACTGTGGATAAGTTCGGTGATGTTGAGTCATTAAGGAAAATGAGATTTGCCTCTCTCCTTATAAACAGAACTTCTGTCAGTCAGCCTCCCTCGACATCCCCATGACAATTGCTCCTCACAAGCCACTCATTATGAAACAGGATGTAATTTTCCATAGGGACCTTCTCCTCCAGGTCAATGATGAACTTACAGCTAATCTGGAATTATGTGGCATTCATTTCATCCAGTGTGTCCAGAAAGGCCCTAAGGACTATCGTGTAGACAGTGGTACTTTCATCATGGCATTTCCCGAGAAGGTCAAGGTAATGGTGTACATATGCGACATGAAACCATACATTCCATCTCCCATGTGTTGCTTCCATTGCCTCAACTTCAGCTACATGTCCTCACGATGTGAAGCCACTTCCATCTGTGGTGATTGTGGCCGACCTCTTCATGTGGGGAGCCCTTGCACCCCACTGCCTAACTGTGTAAACTGCTCTCGTCTCTATTCTCCTTACTCACCTCCAGTGTACATGAAGGAAAAAAGAATTCAGGAAGTAAAGATCCTTGACCTTCTCCACTACTGTGAGGCCCGGAAGAAGTTTGACAGGGTTCAATTTGTAAATTCCCCTCTGCCTCTGCCTCAGTTACATCTTCCCCTCCTCACGCCTCCCCCTTACCCCCATCCTGCCCCCTTCCCTTTCATAGCCCTCTGTGGCTCCCATCCACTCCCCTCCAGGAACTGCTCTTTCTCCTCAGCCTCCTCCTCCTCCTTCTTGGCCAGGAAGACTTCCCCTTCTCTGATTCCAGCTAGGGTTGGGGCTCTTTCTCGGAACACCCCTCCCTGGCGTTCTCAGACAGGAAGTTTGCACCCTTAGCTCAGAGGAGACATCCACACTCTGATATCCCCTAAGCCAGTTGCTCTTTGTGAGATCCCAACATCACTGCCACCTCTTCCCTTACTGATAATGCCTTCTCCCCCTGAGGGAGAAGAAGAAGCAGCACAAGTCAAAGGATGAGGCATCCCCAGCTTCCTGGGGGGCTTCGCCCCTGCTCCTCATCCTTAACAAAGACCCAGTTTTTATGGGTGTCACCCCTTCTTGTTGGTGACGACTGCTGACCAAGGTACATGACCTCCACGTGGCTTCTTTATGTCTCACATGGACTCTCATCACACAATAATCCAGCGGAATTGCAACTGATATTATTGTCACCTTCCAGAAATACAACGCCTTGTTTCCTCCTACTTTTTGTTCTATCTTGCTTTTCGGGAAACCCACTTTCGTGATGACCACTCTCCAACATTTCATGTTACTGGACGTCCTGTTGGAACTGTGTTGGCCCTGGGATAGCGTCTGGAGGGGTCTGCACTTTGGTTCACACCGATGTCATTAGTGACTGGATCCCCCAACAGACCAACCTGGAAGCAATAACAGTTAGAGTGCAGACGACTCTGGCAATCACCATTTGCAATGGCTACCTTCCACCAGGTAGGTCATTTCCTTATGTTGAACTGTCTACTTAATACAACAACTCCAGCACCTGTATCGTCTCCTTGGGACTTCAATGCACACCACCCCCTGTGGGGGGAGTGCCACTTCATCAGGTAGGGGACTTCTACCTGACCAACATACTACAGACTTTGATTTGTGTTTCTTCAATGACTGTTCTCATTCCCATATCAGTGCCATCCATGGAATCTTTACTGCTATCGATCTCACAATCTCCTCCCCTGCTCTTGTGGCTTGCTTACAGTGGTCACCCCATGGTCGTCTTTGTGACAGTGACCACTTTCTGATGATTTTGTCATTCCCCTGCTGCCGCCAGACAGACAGACCCCCACGTTGGGCATTCCATAGGGCCAGTTGGCATTTATATACGTTTCTGTGCATTTTAACACCTCTCTCTTGAAATGCACTGATGTGGCCATGCAGGGATGCCACTATTCTTCATTCTGCTGGCACTGCTGTCCCCTATCCACAGGTCATCCTCATCATTGACTGTACCTTGGTAGACCAAGGATGTAGCAGTAGCTGTCCAGGACAGCCGACAGGGGTGCAACAATTTAAAAACATTGTTCACAGATCAGCCTCCTTGCTTTTAAGCATCTCCATGCTAAGGCCTGTCACCTTATTAAGCGGAGTAAAAAGGAATGCTGGGAGAACTATGTTTCTTCCCTGGAGATATATAGCACTTCATCGCAGATTTGGTCCAAGCTCTGTAACCTTCTGGGCCGCCAGCGACAGTCAACTGTCCAGGGGCTTATCCTCCAAGACGCTCTGTCTACTGATCCATTGGTCCTTGCCAAACACATCGTGTCATGCGTTGCGACAGCATCAGCGTCCTCTTCCTAACTTGCTACCTTTCTCCAGCACAAATACAGAATTGAACAGACCCCTCTCTGTTTCAACCCTCACCAAGCTGAACCCTTTAATGGACCCTTCCCTGAATGGGAATACTTGCAGGCTCTTACCTCTTCACATGACACAGTCCCAGGCCCAGATTCCATCCACAACCAGATTATCCAGCACTTGGGCATTACACAGAGGCACTATCCACTTAGGGTGTTCAACTGCATTTGGATCAAGGGTACCTTCTCCTCACAATGGCGAGACAGCATAGTTATCCTCGTTCTTGAGCCTGGGAAGAACTTAACGTCTCTCGACAGCTACTACTCAATTAGCCTGAGGAATGTGCTTTGTAAACTGCTTGAGAGGATGGTTAGCTTCCAGTTACATTGGGTACTCGAATCTCAGGGCCTTTTGTCCCCCTATCAATGTGGCTACTGTCAAGGTTGGAAACAGCAGTTCGACATACTTTTACTAACTGCCAGCACCTTTTCGTGGTCTTCTTTGACCTAGATAAGGCATACGACATGGCTTGGCACCACCACATTTTAATTACCCTCCATTATTGGGGCTTTCAAGGCCCCCTTCCTATTTTTATCTGATAGTTTTTATCCCACTGGCTCTTTTGGGTTAGAGTTGGCTCTTTATTCCGCACCCCTTGGATTCAGGAGAATGGTATCCCGCAGGGTTCTGTGTTAAGTGTCACACTCTTCCGCATAGCCATCAATGGGCTTGTAACCTGTGGTGAGCCTATGATTACCCTGGCATTGTATGTCGACGCTTTTCACATCTTGTGCAGCTCCCACTCTTTGCACCTGCTGAGAGCTGGCTCCAAGGTGCCATCCTACAGGCCTCTGCGTGGTCCATATCACATGGCTTCCATTTTTCTCCCTCCAAAACAAGGGTTATGCATTTTTGTCATCGACCCACAGTGCACCTCGATCCAGAGCTTTATTTAGGCGACCAGCTCCTTGATGTTCCAACACACTCCTGTTTCTTGGGCCTTATTTTTGATAAAAAGTTGATGTGGTTGCCACACATTCACCACATGAAGACTAAATGCATGTGGAAGCTTAATGCTCTCCGCCTTCTGGGCCACACATATTGGCATGCAGACCATGCTACTCTTCTCCATCTTTCATTTACACTCTGGTCTTGTCCAGACTAGAATATGAAAGTCAGGTTTATGGCTCAGCAGCTTCTTCCACGCTGAAAATACTTGATCCCATTCACCACTGTGGGTACGTCTCGCTGTTGGTGCCTTCTGCACTAGTCCCGTTGACATACCCCTCACAAATATGATGAAGCCAACTCCTGGTTTCTGATGCAATCACCATTCACAGATTCCCTGACTGTCCTGTGTATCCCGTCCTCTTTACAAGTGAGGAACGTCTCCCTCCTGATCACCACTCACACGTGGGACTGTCAGTTGGAATGCGTCTCACTTCCCTCTGTCGGGATCTCCATCATCACTCACTGAAATGCGCCCCATGTATTTCCTCTCACATCCCCCTTGGGTGGTGCCTATACCACGCATTAGGCGACCTGTTCCAACGTCCTAAGGTCTCCATCCCCCTATGGTCTTCTGGTGTCTTGTATATCCTATCCTTGCTATCATCTTCTAGACTGATGGTTCTAAGGCGATTGATGAAGCGGGATATGCTTTCATGTCTCCTAAAGGCTTAGAACACAAGTTATTGCCGGAATCACGTAGAGTGTTCATAGCAGACCTGCTAACCGTTACCAGGACCCTCTGTTTTGTTATTCAGGCCTCCCTCCACAGTGTTTTAATATGTACCAACTCAATGAGCAGCCTGCTACTCTCGTCATCCTTTGGTCTCTGCTGTTCACGACCTTCTCTCCTCCCTTGGCCATGGCGCCTGCTCAGTTTTCTTTCTCTGGGTCCCAATTCATATGGGTGTCCCAGGAAATGAACTGGCTGCCTGTTTGGCTAGAGAAGCTGATACTCACCCTCCATTACCTTTCATAACTCCAGCTGCGGATATGCAGATTTATGTCAAATCTCTCTTTGCCCAAAAGTGGAATGATATCTGGTGCGCTACTGCTCTCAGTAATATTCTCTGCACAATCAAGGAGACTACTGCACATTGGTGCTCTTCCTTCTGCTCCTCTCAGGAGTCCACTACTTAATGCCATCTACACATTGTTCATACCAGGCTCAACCATTGCTTTCTCCCGTGTAACGAACCATGAACACAATATGGTTGTGGCGCCAGACTGACGGTATCCCACATATTCGAGGAATGTCTTCTTCTTTTGGCCCATCATGCTAAGGATACCCTTCCTTAACTTTAATAATAGCAGACAATTCATGGATGGTTGAACTGGTCCTCAGTTTCCTCCATGAAAATGGTTATTTCCAGATATAAGGTTTTGCTTTACTCCTCTAGCAGGGGCATGGTGGTTGTGGTTGGGGCCTCTCTTCACGCGTTCTCTGTCTTGGACCCCATGACCACTCTCCCGTGGAAAGACCGCTCTTTTTTACAATTTGTAGATATAGTCTAACCTTTTATGCCTTTTACTGTGTGCGTTTTAACTACCTTGTTTTATAGTTTGACTCCCCAGAATGGATCCATCCACTTTTAGCAGACCCTCTTTCTTACGTGAGTAGCTTTGGAATCGCAGGACTGATGACTTCGCCGTTTGGTCCCATAAACCCTCTCAGTTAATCAATCAATTCAATCACAAAAGTTGTCAGGGAAAAATGCTAGAATTAGACTGGAAATCAGGGAAATGTCAGGGAATTTCACTTGAAGAAACTTGTGACAAACCTGACTATGGTTCTGCGAACGTGTAAATGGGGGAAAGGCTTCATCTCTCTGTCTTTTCCGGCTACAATCGGGATATTTAGTCCTACTGGGATTTTTTTCTTAATGGAGAGTCTTTTACCTTCTGTCTCGCCTTATTCACCTTACCACCGTTAGCTGTTTCCGCCTGTGGACTCAAAACCCACTTCAGATTTGTTTAAACCAGCAAGTATGGTGAGGATGTGAATGGGAGGCTTTTGGTAGACGGAATGTTTTCTGCAGCCAGTCAGACCGCAGACGAATCCGCATGAGCTGGCCCTCAGGAAAACAATTGAAAGAATTCTGCCTTAAACTCGTTACGGCTTCTGCACCACTTGTTAGCAGCGCAGCAGACATAGTGGCTGTGCCAAAGACTGAGACGGCGTGGAGTTTTACAATTATTTATTGAACTTTCTTTACAATTTCTCTCTCGTCGTCGCTGCCCAGCCCTGCGGATCCATCCACCTGGCTACTGCTGTGTAGATTCTCTGACAATGCACGTAACGCTCGCCGCTGATCGCACTCGGGAGCCTCAGGCCTCCAATGCTCCGCTGAAGCCAGGATGCCCTGTGGTTGAGATGAGCTCGCCGCCGCCCGGCGCCCCAGTACAGTACACCCACGGAGCCACATCACTGTGAGGTCAGCTGCCGACGCCTGCTGCATCGGCGACTGGGAAGCCGTCAGTCGCGATGTCCGTGAGGTCCCGTCATGGACGGACCACGCGCCGTGGGGCCACGTTGCCATAAAGTCCAAGCGTCAGTCCCTGGCGGCGCGTGTGACCAAGACCGCGCTGCGGCCGGTCCTGCTGGAAGTTCTCGCTGTAGTTAGTGAGCCATAGTGCCGACCGAACTCGGGCCCACCCCCAGAGCTGAAGTTGGCATCTTGTGGCGAATGGATGCCTCCTGCGAGTTGAAACAGACTTCCGGAATCGTAACCTACAAAGACTAAACATTCGGATACGGACCACGTCCGTCCTCAGATCCGAACTGCTTCCTAATGGCTTCTGTCTGTTGCTGCCTGCACTCCACTATTTATATCCGGCAGGAGGACGTTTTTTACCCTGGGTGGTAGCTTTTTGTTATTACTCCGGCAGTACATTGCAGCGTAACTTAGCATGCTGGCCTCACTCCCCTTACTCAGCACTCTCCAGGCTTCGCTCGGTGCTCGCTCTGTGTGCGTCCTTGGGTCAGTCTGTTGGTAGACTGCTGCTGTCAGCAAGGCTATCTGTACCTGCTTACTTCGCAACACCTCGGTCGCCGGCGTGCCTCTGTTTTGCCATTCTCCACTGCATGAAGCAACGCTTACTACATGTGACCACAACACTGCCTCCTCCTAAAAATTAAATTCGTCACCAAATTTACCCTATACGTTAACTCTAGTTCTATCCTATATTCTACTTCTTCCCTATATACATCCAGGTTGCCCTGACTCATGCCCTATTGGTAATCCATTCTACAGGAATCTTATGGAGCAGTCTTCCATTAACATGCTGAATCCTCTGTTTTAATAAGACATATACCACACCGATAAATACAATTAACACGGTAATAGTACTGGTTGAAATACCACAATGATCACTATGCTACTTTTCCGCCTGGTATCGTACTCCTCCACATGCCTTAATAATTGCTGCATTGAAATTTGACCTTTCTCCGAATCTACTAGTTTATCTAGCGTTTACAATAGTGTAGCATCTAAGGTGTTGTTAACATACGTCAAATTTTCTCCTGGAGCGATGCTGAATGACGCATCTGGACATCACACACATCCATGCCCGAGGCAGTATTCGAACCTGTGACCGTAGCGGTTGCACGGTTCCAGACTGAAGCGCCCAGAACTGCTCAGCCACACCAGCCGGCTAGAGGGGTTGGTTGAATGAAACGTCAGATGAGTATCTGTAACCTTGGTGACTCCTGTGACTGTCGCTGGTAAGCTGAAGCGATCCCTTACTATTTCACAATTTGTCCCGTTGATTAGCAAACCACTGTCCCGTATTTCCATCTCCGTGGTTGCTGTCCAATTCCCATTGTCATAACACTTGGCTGATATCCTCTCCTTAGTGAATACTGAATACAACCAATGCCTCCCAACTTGCTGAAAATAAGGCGTAGGCTTCACTATTATTCTCCGACACTCCGAGGCTTCTGCTTCTGCCCTAAATAACTGGATCTCACATGAACCCTTGCCCGTGAAAACAACCCGTGATGGACAAATAGAAACTGACTCCGTTAGACATCTACTCAACTCTAAACTCGACATAGTAGCATGAGTATCCCTCTCCTTAGAAATTAATAAAACCTCCTGTATCCTGAACTGTACTCCCTTCCCCATGCGCTCCCATCTGATGGGATAAGGATGCACTGTGTAACAGTGATACTGTCTTCCCACACTAGTTACTGGAAATCTAATCTCTATATGCATCTTAACTAGATCCGTTGTTACCTTAATCCTAGATATATGATAAAAAAGTGACATACTCGCTTCAATTATCGGCACTACGTGCTCTATCCCCTCTGAAAACTCTCCCTCCACCTACTTCAGATTCCGTCTGAATTTTTCTGGTGACATCAACGTCGCACTCACCTGCCCGTGCAATGCGTGATGTACTGCCTCTTGCATTTCATCCATCCTCACTCGTGCATCGCCAGTGGTGTTAACCAGTTCCCGCAGCAGCTTAGCCATTTCCAGCTTCCTTTCCACTATATCCAATCGCGTTTGTACCTGTTCCAGATCCGTATTCAATAATTTCTGTGTTTGTTCTATATATGCTCGTAACCCTGTAGCCATCCCACGTACCATGCCTGTCACATTCAACAACTCTGTACCTAATCCCCATATCTCTGTTGTGTGTATATCCACTAACTTCCCTATGCTTTCCTCCCTGTCGCAAATAACTGTTAAAGAATTGTTCAAACCCGCAATATCGTCTCTATCCGCTGTTCCAAAAATTGTTTTCAGCAACTTCCCACCCGCATTCAACCAACCCCTCTAGCCGGTCAGTGTGGCTGAGCAGTTCTAGGGGCTTCAGTCTGGAACTGTGCGACCGCTACAGTCACAGGTTCGAATACTGCCTCAGGCATGGATGTGTTTGTTCTATATATGCTCGTAACCCTGTAGCCATCCCACGCACCATGCCTGTCACATTCAACAACTCTGTACCTAATCCCCATATCTCTGTTGTGTGTATATCCACTAACTTCCCTATGCTTTCCTCCCTGTCGCAAATAACTGTTAAAGAATTGTTCAAACCCGCAATATCGTCTCTATCCGCTGTTCCAAAAATTGTTTTCAGCAACTTCCCACCTGCATTCAACCAACCCCTCTAGCCGGTCAGTGTGGCTGAGCAGTTCTAGGCGCTTCAGTCTGGAACTGTGCGACCGCTACAGTCACAGGTTCGAATACTGCCTCAGGCATGGATGTGTGTGGTGTCTTTAGGTTAGTTAGGTTTAAGTAGTTCTAAGTTCTAGGGGACTGATGACCTCAGATGTTGAGTCCCATTTGAACCAACCCCTCTTTACTCTCTTTCTCCTCCCTGGAATCATGCTCACGACTTGGTGCAGTTGTTCCCTTATCTGCTTTCATGACCTATCCAAAGCCTCGTACTCTTCTTGCACGTCCCGTAATATTCCGTTCTTAGATGCAACTGTTTCCACACTCGATACCACCTCCTGTAGCTGCCGCATCTCGCTCCTTACCTGCAGGATGCTGAATGCCAGCTGAAGCATCCACTCGTGACTTGTGAAGACCACATCCGGTTGTTTCCCGAACAACACCCCGCTTTGCAACAGCATATCCTGTACTTGGCCAGCTTGTGTCAGCTGCCAGAGGACTACGCCCCACACTATCCACTTAAAGTCTGTGCACAAAATAATACACACATGATAATTACTGCTAACTACACATCCCTCGCCGGCCAGAGTGGCTGAGCGGTTCTAGGCGCTACAGTCAGAAACCGCACGACCGCTGCGGTCGCAGGTTCGAATCCTGCCTTGGGCATGGATGCGTGTGTTGTCCTTAGGTTAGTTAGGTTTAAGTAGTTCTAAGTTCTAGAGGACCGATGATCTCAGAAGTTAAGTCCCATAGTGCTCAGAGCCATTTGAACCATTTTTTCACACATCCCTCGAACGCAACTTATGCTTAATACCCGGTTTACTGTCTGCTTCTGGCGCTTCTTTTCGCTTTCTGCCAGAAGGAGAAGTACATATACACGGATCGACTACCCCCTGGAACGGCTTAACTCTACTAACGTGGACCACCATTGTCTTGGTAG
This sequence comes from Schistocerca americana, assembly GCF_021461395.2. Lineage (NCBI taxonomy): Eukaryota > Metazoa > Arthropoda > Insecta > Orthoptera > Acrididae > Schistocerca > Schistocerca americana. Next base: position 450,731,973 of record NC_060125.1, on the reverse strand, counting down.
ACAATTGTAATTTTATATTGACAGGTGATGTCATTTCCACTACCTGCTATGGTCCCTGGAACTTGTTTGTGAACTTCTTGGTTCTCCCTTTTGGAACATACGGATTAGCTAGTAGCACCCATTGGCCTACTCTGTACTGTGGCAACTTCCTCATTGTACCTCCCATCAGTTCTTGTCGTTCCCATGCTTTCGTGTTAGCTCGTCTAACTCTCTGCCATACTTCCTTAATGGTTTTCGCAAACTGACTTACATGCTCGCCCTCCGCTCCCAGGCTTGGACAAAGCATGTCAAAAGGTGATGCAATCTTCCGCCCATACACCACTTTGTACGGCGACAATCCTGTCGACGTATGTACCTTACTATTACACGCACTCGTTACAAATTGCAAGTACACATTCCAGTCGGTGTGTTGACTATTTACATAGTGACTCAACATCTTAGCGATGCACTGTCTCCGTTCGTCCGTTTGCTTGCGGATGGAATGGACTAGTCCGTAATTTCTTTACCTTCAGTAACTTACACAGTTGCTTCATCAGATCAGACGTGAAATTAGTACCTTGATCCGAGATTAAGGACTAAGGTATCCCATACCTGAGTAACCAACTATTAACTAAAGCTTGTGCCACCGTTCTTGCTTTCTGATCTGGTAATGTGACCATGACTAAATACTTAGAAAAGTGGTCAATCACTGTTAACACATACTTATTCCCTGCTGCACTCCTATTAAATGGACCTAATACATCGATTCCGATTTGTTGGAAAGGTCTGTCTGCCTCTGGTAATCTTTGAAGCTGAATCTTTTGATGGCTCGAGTCCACACACTGTGCGCATGGCGCACAATTCCTGATGTACTCGTCCACGTATTGACGTCGTGTCCTCCACCAAAACTTCTCCGCTATCCGCCTATCCGTAGCTCTTCTCATGCCATGTCCTGAAAGAAAATGGTCATGCGACTGTTACAAAACTTCTGATCTTAACCCTGCTGGTACGACGACGCGCGGGTCGCATTTCATCGACCTGCAAAGTAACCCGTCCTGTACTAGGAACTGCGGTTGCTTTCTGAACAATTAGCAATCACTACCCACGGCTTGTGCCTTTTTCCACTCATCTTCAGTCACCCCTGTTACTTGTAACACTGCCACTTTCCTGCTCAATGCGTCAGCATTGGCATGTTTCACACCTGGCTTGTGTATTACCTCTTAATCGAACTCATTGAGTTTCAGTGCCTATCTCACTAGCCTACTCGCTGGGTCTTTCAGACCTAATAACCATTTCAGAGCTGAATGATCTGTCACAACCTTAAACCTTCTACCATACAGATAACATCGAAAGTACGAAATCCCATATATTACCGCTAACAATTCCTTTTCCGTCGTGGAGTAATTTTGTTCTGCCTTGTTAAGTTGAAAAGACGCGAACGCAATCAGATGTTCTTTGTCATCAATTTCTTGCTCAAGTACAACCCCAAGAGCGTAATTAGACACGTCATATTGTAGTATAAACTCCTTCGAAAAGTATGGAAACTTCAAAACTGGATCTGATGTCAGTATCTGTTTCAACTCTTGAAATGCTTTCTCACACTCTGACGTCCACTGGAAGGTAACACCTTTTCTTAGCAACCTAGTAAGTGGCCTCGCTATTTCTGCGAACCCCTTTCGATAATAGGTCACAAGACCAATATACGATTGCAGTTGTTTAACCGTTTGCAGACACGGAAAATCTCGTACTGCAGAAGTGAGACGAGGATCTGTCCGTATCCCGTCCTGACTGATAACATGCCCGAGATAATTTACTTGTGCTGGCGCAAAATGGCATTTGTCCAAACTTAATGTTAGCCATGCTGCCTCTAACCTTTTAAACACCTCCTCTAACCGTTCCACATGCTGCTCTATATCTCTTGAAAAACTATAATGTCATCCAGATACACCATGCATTTTTTCGGTTTCAACCCGTGAAGGATTCCATCCAACAGCCTCTCAAATGTTGCTGGAGCGTTTTTTAGTCCAAATGGCATTTTTTTTATACTCGAAGTGGCCACAGTGCATCGTAAATGCTGTTTTGGCCTGCCCTCCAGACATACTTCAATCTGGTGATAACTTCTTCGCAAATCCATAGTGGAGAAAAATTTACACTGCCCTAGTTTGTCTAACGTTTCTGTGATATTCGGGATCAGATATACGTCCGCCACTGTCCGTTCATTCAAATGCCTGTAATCACAACAAAAGCGAAATTTTTTCGACCCGTCCGGTGTCTTCTTCGGAACTAGGACTAAGCTACTAGACCAAGGACTATTACTGTGCTGTATTATCCCATCTTCCAGTAGTTGCTCTATTAATTGCTCTACTACTGGTTGTAATTGTTTCGGTAGTCTGTATGGGTTACGATGCACCGGAGCGTGATTCCCTGTCGGAATACGATGCTGTGTTATCGGTGTAGCAGGTAACGTACCACGTGCTTCAAACAATGCTTTATACTTTAGTAATAATGCTTCCATACCCGCATGATCATTTCCTCTCAAATGATTTACCTTGCCACGAAGTGCAGACGTGCTGACGGTTTGCTTTACATCATAGTCTAGCCTCGAACTATCGATGTCCTCTCCATGCATTAACTCTACTGTGGCTATTACTAATCCCTTCGGCAGATCGACATCATCCCGCCCGAAGTTATCTACACTCATTGGAACCATAAACTGCCCGTTTATGTCCGTTACCCGTGATACATTCCTACAAATAAAGCAATGCTTTTCGTCTAAAACCTAATTACTCGGCAGTGGCTCTACCAAGAATAACACCTGCTGTGGCACATCGACATCCACCGGTACCCAGATCAACTTCCCTGTACCTGTTCGTACTTTGTCACACGAAATCACCTTTAATGCACTTGTACGCAGTTTAGTTGGTATCACCTTAGCTATCAGTGCACCTTGCGACTCTGAAACGTTTGCAACGGCTATACCCATTGAGAACAAGTTCCCATCGAGTTCCAGTGTCTGTTGCGAAAGGTCAATTTTGGCGTGATGTTTAATCAGAAAGTCCAACCCAAGTATCGCTGAAAATCCCTGTCCCACAGTTGACAACACCTCCATTTGCTCCCGGAACCACACGTTCCCTATCTTAAACCTGAGCTGTGCTGTCCCTAGTGCCTCTAATTTTTTATCACCTACTGCACGCAATCTGTATCTCTGAGCTTCCAATCCTTTCTTGCCAATGAGGTCCACACTGACAACTGATACATGCGCTCCAGTATCCACTAAACCTCTTCACCACTTATCTTTTATCCAAACCATCAAACTACAATCTGCCTCTTCGTGCACTCTCTGAGTACCTCTTTTTACTGGGAATGCCTCCCGACGGCAGGAACACTCCCTTTTTCGTTTAACAGATTTTTACCTGCTGTATCATTAACCCGTTTTGTGGCTTTACACTGCCGTACCTTATGCCCTATTTTCTGACAATTGAAACACTGTGGTTCCCGACATTGTCCCTTAAAATCACCTTGCTTCCCACGACGGTAACACTCTTTGGAAGACGAAAAAATTTTCTTGTCATTGCGACTTCTAGTGGCGCTATCCATTCCCTGCAAATGTGTAGCTATGCACAATGCTGTTTCTAAGTCACTTGGATTTTCCATCCGTATCCAGCGTGAAAAATCCGGCGAGATCCCTCGCAAAAATGCTTCTAAAGCTCTATTCTCTGCTTATTTCTATAGAACTTCATTTGCACTCGCATCTCGCGTTAACTCATACATGTGCGCATTCGTTCTCCTAATTCTGTCTGAAAATTCTTCTACCGTTTCACCCGTTTTTTGCATCATCCTCCCCAATTTTTCTGTAAAAAATCTGGTACTGTTTTGTATCCTAAACCTTTGCAATAATCCCTCAGCCAACTCTGTGAACATAGTAGCATCCTTTACCCCTTCATGGTATGCCACGTAAGTCTTTGCGTCACCTACTAACCGTAACCTCGCCATTTGCAAACACATTTCATCCGACCATCCACACAGTCTAGCAATACTACATTCGTCACCAATGAAAACATTCACGTCCTCTGATATTTTACCGAGAAGGAAGGTATCAAATTAGCTGCTGAACAATGTGCCACACCGGAAAAGACAGTACCATTGCATTCTACACTATCGCTTCCCGAACCTGATTGAGTATTTTGCAACAATTGTTGCTCCATCGTCTGCATGTGCTGCTTTTGCAACTTATTTTCTTCAATCAGTTTCTTAACTTACTCTGTCAATGCAACTATGGCGTCACTTGTCCCAGTTGCACGTGTCTCTGGCATTTTCCGTGTGGTATACCTCACCTCACAAAAATAAAATTGTATTACCCAGAAGCAAGTTAATTCCTAGCACGTCTAATGGCAAGCCATCTAGACTTACCACATTGCCCCGTTAAATGACCATAGAAGCCACACACATCACAAGTGCTTGGTACAAATTTATCGCAAGGAGCGACGTGACCTGTTAAACCACACACTACACATTTAGATGGTACTAAGTTAACGTGACTATCATTCCCACGAAACTGCGATAAGTCTACAGGGCTGCTAGGCCTTTCAAATGACACTCTCACATCCCTTAACGTTACCCTCGACATGTCTAGCTACACAGAAAACATTGAGAGTAGGCAGTTGCTGGACTCACTCTATTCGGTGTTTCTCGGTTGCTCCACACGGTGCTAGTCAAAATCGTGCCGTGGGTGCGCCTGACACCACTTGTTACGGATTCTGCACCACTTGTTAGCAGCAGACACAGTGGTTGCGCCAAAGACGGCGTGGAGTTTTACAATTATTTATTGAACTTTCTTTACAATTTCTCTCTCGTCGTCGTTGCCCAGCCCTGCGGATCCATCCGCCTGGTTGTTGCTGTGTAGATTCTCCGACAATGCGCGTAACACACGCCGCTGATCGCACTCGGGAGCCTCAGGCCACCAGTGCTCCGCTGAAGCCAGGATGCCCTGTGGTTGAGATGAACTCGTCGCCGCTCGCCCCCACTATGGGCACGCCCACGGAGCCGCGTCGCCATGAGGTCAGCTGCCGACGCCTGCTGCGCCGGTGGCTGGGAAGCCATCAGTCGCGATGTCTGCGAGGTCCCATCATGGACGGACCACACACCGTGGGGCCAGGTTGCTGTGAAGTCTGGGCGTCAGTCCCCGGCAGCGCCTGTGACCAAGACCGCGCTGCGGCCGGTCCTGCTCGCTGTAGTTAGTCAGCCATAGTGCCGACCGAACTCGGGCCGACCCCCAGAGCTGAAGTTGACATCTGGCGGCGAGCGGATGACTCCTGCGAGCTGGAACAGACTTCCAGAATCGTCACCTACGAAGATTGAACATTCGGATACGGACCACGTATGGCTTCTGTCTGTTGCTGCCAGCGCTCCACTAGGACGTTTTTTACCCACGGTGGTAGCTTTTTGTTATTACTCCCGCAGTATATTGCAGCGTACTGGCCTCACTCCCCTTACTCAGCATTCTCCAGGCTTCGCTCGGCGTTCGGTCTGTGTGCGTCCTTGCGTCAGCTTGTTGGTAGACTGCTCCTTCAACAAGGCTATCTGTGCCTGCTTACTTTGCAACACCTCGGTCGCCGGCGTGCCTCTGTTTTGCCATTCTCCACTGCATGAAGCAACGCTTACTACATGTGGCCACAACATTTCCTAACATTCCTTGCCATTTTCATGACTTCATTTTCACGTTAGTACATTCTCCGAAAGATAATTGAAAATTTTGGAAGTCAATGTGTGTAAAAATATGAAGGCTTTCAGCATTATGTTGTTTGTGTGTTTGGAGGGGGGAAGGGTTATGACCTCTATTGACCCCGCTCCCCTCCCCCTCCAGTTATATCTCCGATTGCCTGGACCAGCGGTAAGAGCCATTGTTCCACCTTCTGCAGTATCAGACCTGTCTCTACTGTCAATCTAACTTGCAAAAGTACCATGCCTCCTTTCTGTTGTTAGGTACGTGTAAACTCACAAACGGAGTGCAGAAGTTTCCATGGCTGTCTTTCACAGCTGTACCGTAAGTCCGCTCACAGAGACACATGAAGAGATCACAAACTTCGCTGGTCTGAACGCCGATCATCGTCCCTTTTTTGCAATACAGATGTGCCACGGCACATTACACGACACAGATTATGATCTATGAGCTGTGCGCACTTATAACAGGAGGTTATAATCAAGTTACTCGACGATACTCAGAGCATTCTGTCGTAACTTAGGAAATGGATTACGTCAGTGATAACTCCAGTCTGCATGATGCCAGATGATTTAAAATAAATATGCGGTCTTAACTAACTTTTCCATGCTGATTTCAAAACTGTTCTTAGTTTTCTTCTACCACATACAATTTTTGCACAATTCAATTAAGTTTTATTTATAAATTCATTTCTATAGCGACATATGAAACTTTCTGACGGTTCGGGACTCGACCCTGGACTTCGCGCTTATGACTAGCGGTCGCTTTACAACTTAGGCTTTCCAAGCACGCTTCCCAGACGGACCCAAACTTCCATATGTCACTCACCTATCTGTTTCTTCTCAGATTATCAATTCATTTCCCCAATTTCGCGCATCTCGTGAATCCTGTGCAAGTTTTAGAACCAAGATAACGAGAAGTCAAAAACTATCAAATGGCTCTGAGCACTATGGGACTTAACTTCTGAGGTCATCAGTCCCCTAGAACTTAGAACTAGTTAAACCTAACTAACCTAAGGACACCACACACATCCATGCCCGAGGCAGGATTCGAACCTGCGACCGTAGCGGTCGCGCGGTTCCAGACTGTAGCGTCTAGAACCGCTCGGCCACTCAAGCCGGCTCAAAAACTATCATCGTCATTTTTTCGTCAGAGACCCGTCTTCGCTAACTACAGTTTCAAATACTTAAATCTATTCCTGAAATTATACATAAATTTATGCCGGACCGTGACGCGGACCCAGAATTGCTGCTTATCACGAGAGGTCGCCTTATCACGTAGGTCGTAGGTTATCCGAGGGCGCTCCCTGTACCGACCCAAACCCGCACAGGATTAACGAGATGTGCGAATGTAGCAAAATGGATTAATAATCTTTGAGATGAAATAGGTAGGTGAGTGACATATGGAAGTTTGGGTCGGTCCGCAGAGCAAGCCCTGATAGCTTAAGTAGTAAGGCGACCGATCTGATAAACGGAAAATCCAGGTTTGAGTCCCGGTCCGTCACAAATTTTCACATGTCTCTTTAGGTAGTACATCTATACCTCTTACAGTCCAGTCGAATTTCAGAAATAAATTTCAGTATTTGAAACTGTAGTTCTTCATCAACTATAAGTAAGTTTATTTTATTTTTAGTTATAGGGATTTCATTGGGCCAGCAAGCTTAGTACACGAAAATTCCTTTCTTTTTATGCGAGTAGTGTAGCCCGGCAAAGCAAAAACATTGGATTGTAAAGGTTTGACGAAATCGGAGATATTTTGTGCCTGAGAGTAAAAACATCTTGGATAAGCCGCCTGTAAATAAAAAAAATTGCTTTCATCACTTGATGAAGCAGTTCGTAAAGGTTCTTCCACAAGCTGGATCGTCCTTCGACTAGCTTTCATAAAATTTTGCTTCATCGCTGGAATTCACAAATTGATGAATGATTACGAACTTTAAAATACAACGAATGTTACAGAAAACGATCCGTGAACTACAGCTCGGTTACTGAAATTTTTCTAGAGTTAAAAAACATCTGAATTACAATATTATAGTCAAAGCCGCATTGGCAAATTTCAGAATGTGAGGTCGTAATATCAGTGTAGAAGTTCACTTCCTATACTCACATACTGATTACTTCCATAAAAATTTGGAACATTATAATGAAGAGCAAGGAGAATGCCACCACAAGATTACTGAGGAGGCGGAGAAGAAGTAACAAGGTATATGGAATGGACGTATAGTGGCCGAATGTTGTTGAATGTTGCAGAGGACCGTAAAGGTAAAGGTGCTATGAGGAGGGGAAAAAAGAGAAAATTTGAAAATCAGATGAAATATAGTACTTATAATGTTTCTAAGGAACTGTAGTATTTTTAGTGTATGCTTACAAGGGAACCTCCCCATCGCACCCCCCTCAGATTTAGTTATAAGTTGGCACAGTGGATAGGCCTTGATAAACTGAACACAGATCAATTGAGAAAACAGGAAGTAGTTGTGTGGAACTGTGAAAAAACAAGCAAAATATACAAACTGAGTAGTCCATGGGTCACATAGGCAACATCATGGACCATGTGAGGTCAAGAGCGCCGTGGTCCCGTGGTAGCGTGAGCAGGTGTAGAACGAGAGGTCCGTGGTTCAAGTCTTCCCTCGAGTGAAAATTTTACTTCCTTTATTTTTGCATAGTTATTATCTGTCCGTTCGTTCATTGACGTCTCTGTTCACTGTAATAAGTTTAGTACTGTGTTTTGCGACCGCATCGCAAAACCGTGTGATTAGTAGACGAAAGGACGTGCCTCTCCAATGGGAACCGAAAACATTTGATCGCAAGGTCATAGGTCAACCGATTCCTCCACAGGAAAACACATCTGATATATTCTATACGACACTTGTGACGGCATGTGCGTCACATGACAGGAATATGTTGTCGACCCACCTAACTTGTACACTTGGCGAATGGGTAAAAAGATTTTTCTACCTTTCCCGATTTAGGTTTTCTTGTGGATGTGATAATCACTCCCAAAAAAGTGGTGAAAACATAAGAGTTTGTCACATAAATTGAAAATAAAAAATTAAATTTGTCACTCGATGGAAGATTTGAACCAAGGACCTTTCGTTCCACAGCTGCTCACGTTACCACGAGACCACGGAGCTCCTGCAGTCCAAGTTTCCTTGATGTTGCATATCTTCACATGACCCACTCAGTTTGTATATTTTGCTTATTTTTTCACAGTTCCACACAACTTCTTCCTGTTTTCTCAATTGATCTGTGTTCAGTTTTTCAAGGCCTATCCACTGTGCCAACTTATAACTAAATCTGAGGGGGGTGCGATGGGGAGGTTCCCTTGTTAAAAACAAAACAATAATCATAAAAATATATATCTTAATAGTAATTCGTTAATACTTATGCTTCAGCTAGTTAAATCTTATTTTGAGGTAACTCATGACAGGATACAACAAATGAAAGTAACTTCTTAGAGTCAGCCTTACAAATTGATCCTTAAACTTATTTTTGAGAAATCTGGATTTTTTTTTAATACACAAATGTAATAGCGCATCTTTCGCATTCGGCATTCAGTACAATAAAAAGTATTCAAGTCAGGAAGTACCTCAGTGTATAGATATTTATTCAAGCACTTCGACTTACGTGCTGTTCATGGCATCCATCAGTGTATTCAGCAAGTACTCTCCCAGTACGTTGTTGACAGACGCATACGAAACAGCCTGCAAAAGAGAAAGACGTAAGACTTTTTGCTACCGCAATCCAGCTGCAGATTCTTTTGATGTTGTTGTTCAGTTCTGTTCAGTAGTGGCGGACCGGAGCTACTCACCGAGAATCGTCGACCGTGTAGGGAGCGTCTCCTGCTGTACAAGTTCCCGGGAGCAACCTGAAGCCTGTTTTTACTGTCCCAGATTCCATAATCGTATGTCTGCATTGAGTATGTGCTGTCTATATTGTAAAGTTCCGTGATTCGGAATTCACTGCCTACGCGATGTACCACACGAAAAATGCAGTTGAACGGAATGTAAATGTGCCGAAATCGTTCGAGGATGTCCTCGGCGTTGTCGTCGAAGAAAATCCATCGAGATCCGCAAAGTTCTCCACGTGCTGTTATCTGGAAATAATTAACTAGGTTTTAGCTGTCACTAAAAGTACAAGACGCTTACTGAAAGAAAACGGCAACATAAACAGGAAATAATTAAAGTGGTTAGGTGATCAATGTCGCCAGCTGACTGAAATTAAAAAGGGAAAATACCTTAGAAATCCTTATTGAACTGACAGAGCAGGAGTCATAAATCTCTAATCACTATTATGGTCTCAGATTTCTGCTTTACAGTATCCAGCCGGGCGGGTTAGACGTGTGGTGTAAAGCGCCTTGCCACGGGTCGGGCGGCTCAACCAGTCGGAGGTTCGAGTCCTCCCTCGGGCATGGATGTGTGTGCTGGCGTTAGCGTAAGTTATTTTAAGCTACACTCTTGCTCATACTTTCAGTCGGCGCCGCAGACTCCGCATAAAGTCTCATTGTAGCTAACTTCATGACTTCCTTTCCTATCTTTTCATCCCCCCTCCCCCCCCCCCCCCCCACCACACCACACCACCACACCTACCCAACCCACCCCACCTTCAACTTACATAACATACATCATAGATGCAGAATTGGCATGATGTCTGTTTTTCGAGAGATTTCTGAAAGAAGAGACTCCACGAGTTCATATATCTGAGCTACACTCATGCTCATAAATTTAGGATAATGCTGATACATGGTCAATCAACACTCTGGTGGGCGGTTTGCGGGTTTAAATCACCTCGGAGTATAACCATGCGGTGCATTTGACCTGCGGTCGTCGCACGGTGGCGCTGGCAGCAGTCCACACACGCAGAGTTTGTTGGTGCAGGTCAGAGTACGGTGCAGCGAGTAAGTGTGCAGACGTTTTCAGACGTACTAATGGTGACTGTGTGTTGAAAATGACTCAAAGAACACATATTGATGACGTTATGAGGGGTAGAAGACCGGGGTGACGGGAGGCTGGTCAAACACAGCAGGTTGTAGTACGGGCCCTCCATGCGCCACAAAGTGTGATCTTACGATAATGGCAACGATTCCAACAGACAGGAAACGTGTGCAGGCGCTACAGTAGGGGACGTCCACAGTGTACAACACCACAAGAATACCGATATCTCACCATCAGTGCCCGGAGACGGCCACGCAGTACCGCAGGTAGCCTTGCTAGGGGCCTTAACGCAGCCACTGGAACAGTTGTCTCTAGACACACAGTCTACAGACGACTGAACAGACATGGTTTATTCGCCTGGAGACCTGCTAGGTGCATTCCACTGAAACCTGGTCACAGAAGAGCCTGTAGAGCCTGGTGTCGAGGACACTGTACATGGTCACTGAAACAGTGTGTAAGTAGGCTGTTTAGGTTTTTTTATTGGTAACGCCAACTCTGTATGAAAATCACTGGCTGTGCTGTGGGCAGTCTGTGTCTGCTTTGCATTGTTGTAATACTCGCCATTGTAGTGTTGGGCAGCGGCAGTTGGATGTGAACAGCGCGTAGCGTTGCGCAGTTGGAGGTGAGCCGCCAGCAGTGGTGGATGTGGGGAGAGAGATGGCGGAGTTTTGAAATTTGTCATGAACTGCTATATTTATATATGATGATATCAAGGTAAATACATTGTTTGTTCTCTATTAATATCTTTCATTTGCTAACTATCCCTACCAGTAGTTAGTGCCTTCCATAGTTTGAATCTTTTATTTAGCTGGCAGTAGTGGCGCTCGCTGTATTGCAGTAGCTTGAGCAGCGAAGATTTTTGTGAGGTAAGTGATTTGTGAAAGGTATAGTTTAATGTTAGTCAGGGCCATTCTTTTGTAGGGAATTTTGAAAGTCAGATTGCGTTGCGCTAACAAAATATTGTGTGTCAGTTTAAGCACAGTCATGTATAATTGTTGAAAGGGGACGTTTCAAGTGGTCCAAGGTTATATTCACGGATGAGTCCAGGTATAGTCTGAACAGTGATTCTCGTTGGGTTTTCATCTGGCGTGAACCAGGAACCAGATAACAACCGCTTAATGTACTTGAAAGGGACCAGTATGGAGGTCGTGGTTTGATGGTGTCTGTGACAGAGGACCTGTAACAGGTCAGGCGTATTTGGCCGTCATTTTGCACCAGGATGTCCGCCATTTCAGGGATGTAGTGCGTCCCATCTTTCTCCTATTGGATGATAACGCGCGGCCCCACGGAGCTGCCATCGTGGAGGAGTACCTTGAAACAGAAGATGTCAGGCGAATGGAGTGGCCTGCCTATTCTCCAGACCTAAACCCCATCGAGCACGTCTGGGACGCTCTCGGTCGACTTATCACAGCACGCCTTCAAATGCCTAGACACTTCAGGAGCTCTGAACGGCACTGGCGCAATAATGGGAGGCTATACCCCAGCAACTACTCGACCACTTGATCCAGAGTACTCCAACCCGTTGTACGGCCTGCGTACGTGTGCATGGTGATCATATCACATATTGATGTCAGAGTACATGCACAGGAAACAGAAGCGTTTTGTAGCACATGTGTTTCGGGACGGTTTTCTCAACTTATCACCAATATTGTGGACTTACAGATCTGTGTCGTGTGTGTTCCCTATGTGCCTATGCTATTAGATCCAGTTTTGTGTAGTGCCACATTGTGCGGCATTACATTCTGCAATTATCCTTAATTTATGAGCATGAGTGTAGATTAAGTAGTGTGTAAGCCAAGGGATCGATGACCTTAGCAGTTCGGTTCCATAGGAACTTACCACCACCACAGTGTCCAGTCACATTAATGTGTGCCGGCCGAAGTGGCCGTGCGGTTAAAGGCGCTGCAGTCTGGAACCGCAAGACCGCTACGGTCGCAGGTTCGAATCCTGCCTCGGGCATGGATGTTTGTGATGTCCTTAGGTTAGTTAGGTTTAACTAGTTCTATGTTCTAGGGGACTAATGACCTCAGCAGTTGAGTCCCATAGTGCTCAGAGCCATTTGAACCACATTAATGTGACCACCTGTCGGAAACTTGAACAACCAGGTTTTGCAGCGCTGACCGTTGAGAGGCATGCACGAAGAGAATCAATGAGGTTCTCGAACGTACCGGCAGAGATGTGGAGCCGCACCCTCTCTAGTGCTGGGGCCAGCTACGCTAGGTTTCGCGACTGAGGATCCGTAGCGCGAAAGGCCGATCGAGGGGTCCCACAGATTCTCGATTGGCTTTAAATCCCGTGAGTTTGGTGGCCGGGGTAGTATTGTAAACTCATTGCATGTAAGGGTGGACACAGTCCCCAAGGATAGATGCATAATTCTGTTGATCCCTTGTGCCTTCTACAGTGACGAGATCACCCAGGGAGTGCCACCAAAGCACACTTTCTCCTCCGGCCTGGGCCTTCCGACAATTGCTACAGGCTGTTTGGTTTTAGACGTTTCCGCCGTACGCGCAAACAGCCATGTAGCAAATGGAGCATAAAACGTGACTCATCTGTAAAGGTCGCCTGTCGCTGCTCAGCGTCCGACCAGTTGCGGCAATTGCGTCAAATTCCAACTTTCATCATAGATGAACAGCAGTTAGCATGGGTGCCTAAACCAGGCGCCTGCTGCGGAGTCCCAAACGCAGCTACGTTCGCTGAGGAGACACTGTTGGTAGCCCTTGGTTCATCTGGGCGGTTCAAAATGGCTCTAAGCACTAAGGGACTTAATATCTGAGGTCATCAATCCCCTAGACTTAGAACTACTTAAACCTAACTAACCTAAGGACACCAAACACATCCATGACCGAGGCAGGATTCGAGCCTGCGACCGTAGCAGCAGCGCGGTTCCGGACTGAACCACCTAGAGCCGCTCGGCCACTGCGGCCGGCCATCAGGCAAGTCAGTTGCTCAATGCGTGACGTCTGTTCTCCCGTGCACATCTCGGCAGCCCTCCTTCACACCTGTGATCTCTGGCCTGTGCTGCACCACAGCTGCCTCGGCGCCGGTTCTGGACAGCGCCATTTTGCCATATAAGGTATACTTTAACCGCGGAGGCACGCCGACAGCTCACACTTAGTCGTTTGGGCAATGCTTTCACCCTTGGCCCGAAAAGCAACGAGCATGTCCCTTTCGGGCGTCAGATAAATCTGAGGAACGACCTTTTTTCACCAGTCTGTGCATAAAACTTTTGTATTTTACACACTACCGGTTTCTGGCATTGCATATTCTCAAGTTTGTCTTAAAACACAGAACATACTGTTGCAAAAAACTGCTAAACCCAAGTTATGTAACTAACTGGATGCACCATTAGACAAAAATAATATTTACCTCTAGTAAAGTCTGTGGCTACATCGTTGTCAATAACTTAAAAACCTCATGCCATGTATCGCTGTCCAAAGCATAGTCGTCAGACGTCCTCATCTAAAATGTAAAGGTGAATGACATGACAGTGCTTATTAGAACAAAAGGATTCCCATGTCATTTAATTTCACATCCAGCCAGAAGCACTAAATACCAGACCTTGCAATATTTCCTATGAAACACACTGTTTACACTCATTCAGTGAACTGCCGCATGTGCAGTTTACGTGGAAAATTTTGAACTGTCTCTCAGAGAGTAAAATACACAAGGATCTTACAACTGTCGATATGATTTCCAAAATGTATCTCTCTCTTAGTGTCAGTTACATGAAAAAAATATGTAATTAGGCTGTTTAGATTTTTATGTTGGTAACGCCATGAAGCACTCTATATGAAAATCACTGACTGTGCTATGTGCAGTCTGTGGCTGGTTTGCATTGTTGGAATTTGCTGTTTTAGTGTTGGGCAGTTGGCTGTTAACAGCGCGTACAAGAATAAGAACAAATTAGGAAATTCAAACAAAATCAGAATCAAATTAATACGCAACACAAAAGAGAAATCCGGGAAGTACAAGATCAGTTGGCACAAGTAATACAAGAATTATATATTTCAGAGGAGACTCGCGCTCCAACACAGGAAGAGGGACATAGAAATACGGAACAGCGACAAAACAATAACACAGGGCACTTCGGAAATTATGAAAGAAATTGACAAGGTACAACGAATTTTGAGATGGAACCGCCGAAACGAAGTAACAATGACCGATATGCGACTCGCCGACGTGATTATTTTGACTATAAGCTGTTCATTACTACACGTAAATTCAAAATATTTAAGAATTCTGGCAACGACATTCATCCACAAGCATGGCTCCATCAATTCTCTCATTGTTTTCCTCCCAACTGGTCATTGGAGCACAGGTTAGAATTTATGTGTGGCTACATAGAGAATGAACCAGCTGTGAGAATGCGATCGGTCATTCACGATTGATTGTCACAGAGAAGGAGAATTTATCATGCCTTCCTCTCAGCATATAGGTCTCAAACTACACAAGACCGAGTAAAACATATCATCATAATAATGAAACATTTCGAGCAATCTGAATTTTCCAGTCTTGTCAAATATTTCGAAGACATGTTACATAAGAATCAGTATCTTTCAAACCCATTCAGCCCCTCAGAACTCATGCGCATTTGCTTAATCAAATTGCCTGAACATTTACGACATATTATTTTGGCAGGACGTTGCAAAGACGACATTGAAGCTATTCAGGGGCTGTTTCAAGAATTGGAAATTGACACTGACAATCGCGGAACTCGAAAACAGGTGCACAACAATTACAGGTCACATCCGTCACAATTCCTCGATGACAGAAATAATAACTGGACACGACAAGGCTATTCTTACAATGTAAATCGTGACGAAAACAGACACCACCCGTATGACAACCGTTGGCAGAGTAGTAATAATTACAGGGAAAGATCACCTCTCCGCAGTAATGACTATCACAGAGACAGTCAGAGAAACAGACAATATGGGAACCAAAATTGGCGTGATTCAAACAGAGCAGGGCACTCTCGACAGGATGAATTTGTAGACGTTATGTCTCCTAATCCTAATAACGACGCGCGCCAACAAAGAGACAGACAATGACTCGCACCGCAGGCAGCCAGGTGCGCCGGCTGGCTAAGAGAAAAATAACATAGACGCTAACCTTGAGAAAAATTTTAGCATTCCTTACCGATGTATACAACATGATAATTACTTTGAAGTTGAAACTCTGCGCACTAGGAAGAGTAAAGGACTGCACCACATATCACATGTAAAACCGTTTATTGAGAGATAATCTGTTTTTTAATTTAGTCTTGGCTATAAAATTTTTCACTTCACGTTACTAGTACTCTTTGTCACACTTAGAAACTGTTAACATGCAACTATGTTTTAAAGTTAACTATCGAGTCTAGAACCTAGGGAACATATTTAGACAGTAATTACGAATGCATTGTTAGTGAACAGAGGACACAGTGTTACTGTGTGTGTACATTCTTGCTTGTTAGTTGCACGATTACGTAACGACTATAAGGCTCACATACTTAGAACATATACTTCTAACGAGATTGTAAAGCAACATTTTGGTTTACTTGAAAATACATTCTGGATTTAAAGTACATTCTGTGAGATTAAAGATGTCTTAGCATTTGGTTTCTTTGACAGCTACACGATTATATCATGACCCTACTAATGTGTGACACAATTTACATTGTTGCTTTTGTGCTGTATTGTTTTATATCTGCTCAGTTTTTCTGAATTCTTCTGGAAAGTAAAACATGTTTTAGTAGTAACTTTTGTGGTATAGCTACAATGAGACAGCCTTTTTTTGTAGCACAACAATACGTTACAGTATAGTACTTTCTTGATCACAGTAATGTACGTAATAACTACGATATCTATACGCATAGCATTTCACTTTTGTTTACGATGAGGTAAGTACATTGACTTCTGCAGAACTCAGCTTTCGGAGGACGATAACTACGACACTTCTACAGAATTATCTTACAGCAAGACGCACATTTAGCGTTAAAGGACACGTATTTGAGTGATTAATTTTGTACTTAAAACATGTATTTTTAAAGATTTTTGAATTATAAAGATACTAAGGTTTTCCGTGATACATTTCATTCCATTTCTGTAATCTGTAACACCTGAGGGTATAATTACATTAATCCTCAGGGGGTACACGCCTACTTTGTGTACCATGTGTTTGGCAAGCACAAGGAGCCCTAGCTAATATGATATTTGCTTATACAACTTCACACATCGGTACCATATTTCTCTAACACATATATTACACAGCTATCTGATCATTAAACTGAGAGGGACAAACATTTTTTTTACTACATCAGTGACATGTTTACGCAATTACACAGTTGGATAACTTCACATTTATATAATTATATTTTGTCTGTACTTTGTGAACATATTTTTTTTTTTTTTTAGCCATTGTGATACTATGAGAGCTTTGAATGATGTATTTGGTATGACGTCATGATTTTTAAAGTACGTTTGAGGTACATGACACTATTGAAATGAGCAGAGAATTTTTTTTAGGTTTTGAAATTATTGCAGAAAGCTACGACATTTTTGAGATTTGGCTGAGGTGTTATGATGTTATTATTACGACGACGATGTATATTATGCTGTTGAGGTATGTTTATGATCAATAAGCTGATGCTATATGAGGAATTTGATTATGCTACATATTTATATAGATGAAATATTGAAGAAGTGTCGACGAATATGTATATGCATAATAAGGTAAGGACTAATGAGTAGTGGTTAGGGTCTCCGATTTGTGAAAAAGGATGTTGGAAACCAAGAATCGTACTTTAAGAGTTATGAAATGTGTGTAAATGCGTGAATGCATCACAATGCCGACGAAAATTTTTTGGACACTTATATTTATAGGATTTTGTTTCTACACATTTGTAACGCAAATTCTCAACCTGTGAATTTTTTTATATGAGACTGTCACTGTTGTCGTAAATATATCAGTAAGAAAGTTAGGTGACCTTCACGTAATGTGTCGTGGGCGCCCAGCTGTGCCACCTGCCTGGAGTAAAAGCCATTAGGTGTTGAAAAAAAAAGAGACCATTAACCTCGCTATTCACATTACTTTGTAGAAAGCATCGCAAATACGACACATTCAATACTTGGAAACATATCATACATTGTGCTACTTACTGAAATGCTTATGAATTGATGGGAAATATTCTTACATCTGGACACATGATTATGACAAGTGTCTTTCTACGAGAGTTGAGAGAATTTCTACTAACTTATGAAATGCCACATGACTATTTAATGATATTTTTATGCTTTACTTTACATAGTTGCTTATGTCATTTGATATCTGGTTTTCAGCTGCGTTGCAGCATTGGTTTTATAAAATAAAATTAAATGCATTTGCTAATGTGAACATTTTCTGTCAACAACTCTATTAAATAATAATTTTATGATCCACATTCTTCAGAAAAGGGGCACTTGGAAAGGAAAGAACAGTAAGAAGAGACTAATAACAGTAATTGCATACGTAATTTTCTTTTCAACTACTTGGTAATTTCTTGTGTAGAATAAGTTATGGTGCACCACTTTAACGACATAGACATTAAGATGTGAAAAGACATTTCCCTTATCTGTATTGCTCTCTTTAGTGTACTATTTTTCTGTTTGTGGGTTTTTCATGTTTAGGTATAAGTTATAGCATTTGCTGCTGTTGTTTGCCAGGTGTAGTTCTACTGAATTTTACATTGTATTAAGCCAATTTTACTACTGATTTATTTTTCTTTTTTGCTGCACATTGGCTCATATTAGTGATGATGTCGCATTTGCTTTGCTAATTTATATTTATTGCTGCTTCCTTTGCCAATTTGCATTTTTTGTCATTGCTGTTTCTGTTAATTGTTTTGTGCTGCTGCATTGCCTTGGACCTTAGTTTAGCATCTGAGCTCAGTAGATTTAAGTTAGCTTAAGAGGGGGTAGGCTATATAAGAGAATGAGTTGTGATGAATTGGAAGAAATGCATTGACAAGGTATTTAAAAAAAGTGAAATAAGAGGAAACATCTATGAAATGAAGTTTTGTGTTGGACTGCAGTACCAAATGTCACACTGAAAACAAACCCTGACCTGTGCTTTTGTGTCATTCCACTATGTGTCTCTTTACCTTGTGTATTTGTGTTCTTCCTGTCTTTATGTGTTTATCTGATGAGAGTTATGTTGTAGAATTTTTCTAGTACTATGTTATTTACTTTGTAAAGGTGTTTAGACATTATTAATTCTGTTCTGTTTTAATGCTCAGGTGTGAAATTAATGTTTTGAAAACTATTCTCATTATTTTATTTATTTACTTATGTCATAATTCCTGTAACACTGATGTACATGTCTATTTCTATTCTTTTGTAAAACCTGTATTACTACAAATGTATCTGTATTATTATGTATTAATGATGTATTTTGTACCTTTGTAATTGTATTCTCATGTTATAAAATTGTAATTGACACCAGTTCATCAAATTAAGTAAGTTGTAAGTTTCACTTCACTGCACATGTTTCTGTTGGTTATAGAATATGCACAATATGTGAAAAAAAAGGGGACTGTTAGTGCTCGCACGTGTGTTGATAATTCAGCAAGGGACTGGTTAACAGCACTGCTGGTTCTAAGAACATTTCAAAAAAGATTTTTGTGAGTGCACAAGAGGTGGTACATGGACTTGCTATATTGTCCGCAAGACTCTTCGATGGTGATTGTGCACCTGCACAGTCATAACAGATGGCTGTTGGCTGTCTCTACGAGGACTGCAGTGAGTCTGCACCTTCGGTGGCCCACCAATACCGTAATCTCTAACAGGACTACAGTGGGTCTGCTCTGTGATGACCTACCTACCAATATTCTTCAAAACTTCGACTGACTCAGCGGTGGGTTTGCTCTGTTGTGGACCATTACCTCTCTGCATGTCAAGAGTCAGCATTATCTTTCTGTTGGAAGGACAACACTACTTCTTCAAGACTGCATGGAAATCCACTACTTCAGTGTGCATTTTCTTTTACTGATCAGACTTTGTGCATAAAATTATAATTAATACTGTGATGAATGATCAGGACTGTCTTTATGGACTGTGAGAAAATTTTAGCTTTTGACCAACATAGTATCAAGAAGTGTGTGCATTTGATTTCTTTGTTATTGTAATTATGAAAAATTTTTTCAAATCTGTATTGGCCACTGCCCAAAACAATTCATAAAAATTTTTGTGGGGAGCATGGGGGCTATGTAAGTAGGCTGTTTAGGTTTTTATGTTGGTAACGCCATATGGCGCTCTATATGAAATTCACTGACTGTGCTGTGTGCAGTCTGTGGCTGGTTTGCATTGTTGGAATTTGCTATTGTAGTGTTGGGCAGTTGGCTGTTAATAGCGCGTAGTGTTGTGCAGTTGGAGGTGAGCCGCCAGCAGTGGTGGATGTGGGGAGAGAGATGGCAGAGTTTTGAGAGCGGATGATCTGGACGTGTGTCCATCAGAGACAGTTAATTTGTAAGACTGGATGTCATGAACTGATAAATATATTATGACTTTTGAACACTATTAAGGTAAATACATTGTTTGTTCTCTATCAAAATCTTTCAAATGGTTCAAATGGCTCTGAGCACTATGGGACTTAACTGCTGAGGTCATCAGTCGCCTAGAACTTAGAACTACTTAAACCTAACAAACCTAAGGCCATCACACACATCCATGCCCGAGGCAGGATTCCAACCTGCGACCGTAGCGGTCGCGCGGTTCCAGATCTACATCTACATCTATACTCCGCGAGCCACCTTACGGTGTGTGGCGGAGGGTACTTATTGTACCACTATCTGATCCCCCCTTCCCTGTTCCATTCACGAATTGTGCGTGGGAAGAACGACTGCTTGTAAGTCTCCGTATTTGCTCTAATTTCTCGGATCTTTTCGTTGTGATCATTACGCGAGATATATGTGGGCGGTAGCGCCTAGAACCGCTCGGCCACTCCGGCCGGCTAAAAATCTTTCATTTGCTAACTATGCCTATCAGTAGTTAGTTCCTTCAGTAGTTAGAATCTTTTATTTAGCTGTCAATAGTGGCGCTCACTGTATTACAGTAGTTCGAGTAACGAAGATTTTTGTGGGGTAAGTGATCTGTGAAAGGTATAGGTTATTGTTAGTCAGGGCCATTCTTTTGTAGGGAGTTTTGAAAGTCAGATTGCGTTGCGCTAAAAAATATTGTGTGTCAGTTTAAGCACAGTCATTTATAATTTTTCTAAGGGGATGTTTCAAATATTATGTATACAAATGGGTGTCGAACATAAGCACCATTACAGAATCTTTAGTACATGTGTCGAAGTATATTTCATAGGCCAAACAAAACCTATGTACATCGTATATATTCAGTATAATCTTGTTAACAGATGTTATATAATGTCGTGTCTCAAATGTCGTTTCCTAGCACGTAATGTAGAAAAATATGTGAAAATATGTCCACAGCTTTAGTGTAAAACAAAGTGCTATTTATTGAGGCTGTTGGATCCACGCAAAAGAAAATGAAATCAGATAAATCGTTCCATTTCCGCTTTACGACGACTGCCCTGTTTTCCACGTCCTCCAACACGGTTTACATACCCTGCACTGCAAGTGCTGCCACGTGCCCTCTGGGGCGATGACATCAAACATAAGCCGTGTTTCCATTAATGAGATTGGAATGCGAATATGTCAGTCTTCGCCGGTACATTTAATTCGGAATTTTCTTCTGAGTGAAGAACGCTCGCCATTTGTTCAAATGGTTCATATGGCTCTGAGCACTATGGGACTTAACATCTGAGGCCATCAGTCCCCTAGAACGTAGAACTACTTAAACCTAACTAACCTAAGGACATCACACACATCCATGCCCGAGGCAGGATTCCAACCTGCGACGGTAGTGGTCGCTCGGTTTCAGACTGAAGCGCCTAGAACCGCACGGGCACAACGGCCGGCTCGCCATTTGTGTAATATTCAACAATACTGTTAGTTAACTAACCTATTTTTAGCTGTTAGGCCATCATTAGAAACAAAGAAAATATGTGTGGCTGCGAATTTCTGTGAGATCAAAGATTCTAAACTAGGTTCATCCAAAAAGTCTGCCAGTTGGCTATCAAAGATGACAATTTTTAAAATTCGATTTAAGACTAAATTGAGAAAAATTATTCCTATATAAATGTGAAGCACAACTATTTAGTTTAGATAAAGAATATGACACATTGAGTTAATGATCTAGAAGACACATTACAGCTGTTTTTCAGAGAATAAAAGCAAACTGAGTAAAATACAGTAAAGTCTGAAGAAATAGTTGAAGAGCACGAATGGACAAGATACACTACTGGACATTAAAATTGCTACAGCACGAAGATGACGTGCTACAGACGCGAAATTTAACCGACAGGAAGAAGATGCTGTGATGTGCAACTAATTACCTTTTCAGATAATTCACACAAGGTTGGCCCCGGTGGCGACACCTACAATGTGCTGACATGAGGAAAGTTTCCGACCGATTTTTCATACACAAACAGCAGTTGACCGGCGTTGCCTGGTGAAACGTTGTTGTGATGCCTCGTGGAAGGAGGAGAAATGCGTACGATCACGTTTCCGACTTTGGTAAAGGTCGGGTTGTAGCCTATAGCGGTTGCGATTTATCGTATCGCGACATTGCTGCTCGCGTTGGTCGAGATCCAATGACTGTTAGCAGAATATGGAATCGGTGGGTTCAGGTTGGTAATACGGAACGCCATGCTGGATCCCAACGGCCTCGTATCACTAGCAGTCGAGATGACAGGCATCTTATCCGCATGACTGTAACGGATCGTGCAGCCACGTCTCGATCCCTGAGTCAACAGATGGGGACGTTTGCAAGACAACAACCATCTGCACGAACAGTTCGACGACATTTGCAGCAGCATGGACTATCAGCTCGGATACCATTGCTGCGTTTACCCTTGACGCTGCATCACAGACAGGAGCGCCTGCGATGGTGTACTCAACGTCGAACCTGGGTGAACGAATGGTAAAACGTCATTTTTTCGTATGACTCCAGGTTCTGTTTACAGCATCGCGATGGTCGCATCCGTGTTTGTGCAACATCGCGGTGAACGCACATTGGAAGCATGTATTCGTCATCCCCATACTGGCGTATCGCCTGGCGTGTTGGTATGGGGTGCCATTGGTTACACGTCACCTCTTGTTCGCATTGACGGCAGTTTGAACAGTGGACGCTACATTTCAGATGTGTTACGACTCGTAGCTCTACCCTTCATTCGATCCCTGCGAAACCCTACACTTCAGCAGGATAATGCACGACCGCATGTTGCAGGTCCTGTAAGGGGCTTTCTGAATACAGAAAATGTTCGACTGCTGCCCTGGCCAGCACATTCTCCAGATCTCTCACCAATTGAAAACGTCTGGTCAATGGTGGCCGTCAACTGGCTCGTCACAACACGCCAGTCACTACTGTTGATGAACTGTGGTATCGTGTTGAAGCTGCATGGACAGCTGTACCTGTACACGCCATCCAAGCTCTGTTTGACTCAATGCCCAGGCGTATCAAGGCCGTTATTACGGCCAGAGGTGGTTGTTCTGGGTACTGATTTCTCATGATCTATGCACCCAAATTGCGTGAAAATGTAATCATATATCAGTTCTAGTAAAATATATTCGTCCAATGAATACCCGTTTATCATCTGCATTTCTTCTTGGTGAAGCAATTTTAATGTCCAGTAGGGTAATATTATACGACATTGTTCATCTCTTCCTACACTCTACGTGTTTTCTCTCTCATCACAGCGTATAGCTCGCGCAGGATACGGTGACCATTGCGCAGTGACCAGTTTTTGTGCAATGCGCTGGGCGAGTTCATTCGTTTGTTCAGAAGGGAACGCCGTAAGTATCTTCCAACTTTCGGCCGGTCAGCGACGATAGAATCGAGGCGAACAATCTTTCTCAAACGATTTTACAGAAACTATTCGGTAAAAAAAATCATTTTTGCTTTACTTATAGCTTTATATGTCAGGTTCATGAAGATGTGACCAGCATTTCGTTAATGGTCATAGTTATTGTGATATTTACATGAAAGTAAGACACTGCGTGAAAGTCGGAAAAGTGCACAATGAAAAATAGAGGTTGCTATTATTTCGCGTTTGGTGCATATTACATAATATGTTGTTACATATGAAATTTATCTAACATATTGAATTTTTATTTAGTCTTGGGCAGATTATCTGTCACCAATCTCGAGAAAATTGATATGATTTGGCGCACTCATTGGCGATCGCGCCGCGCCAGCGATAAAGCCAGAGTGAAATATTCACAATATTCTTTATATTTCATAAACGATTTCAGATATCGAAATGAGATTTTGGCAAATGACAGCACGCAAAGAGGAGAGTATTTTACCATATCGTTATCATGTAAAAACTTCATTATCTACCGTGTTATTCCAATGACTACAGACTCTTGTGGTGAAAGAAGGTAATTTTTAAGCTAGTGAAACGAGGAATGCTATAGGTTTTGGAACAACACATTACATGAAGACATCACACGTTTGTTTGTACCGATGACGTGCTTTTTCATAAGCTACTGACTTTACTTTTCTCAAGTTCCTCACTTTAATAAACCACTGTTTCAGAATTCTCTCGCAGTTGTGTCTGCACAACATGTTAGTGAGGTGAGACAGTACGAACTACGCTGTATTTTGGCAAAACAAGCAAATTTTGACATGTCAACCAGAGAAATGTGTAGGTTTTACTTAAAATTCGCCACTCATGACGCTTCTCTGAACGTTGCAAATGGTTAAAATTCGGAAATAAATAGCTGCATTTTCGGTGGAATTCTTCTTAGATATTAACGAAAGCAGAGGTGACATCTTTTTGAATGGTCACCATGCAAGTGGGAGTGTGGAGGGGCCCTCCTTTATGTTTACAAAAAAATTTGAGCATAGGTTTTGTTGTATCCTGCCTACTCATCAAATATGGGGTGCTGGGAAACCTGCTTCTCGGATCGCTAGACAACAATTCAAGCAAATCGTATTAAAGAATTTTATTACAAAATGAATCAATGACAATACTTAGCTTTGAGAAATACAGATGTGTCGCAAGCAAAGGGCGACATGCAAAATAAACAACGTTCTTCAGTATAACGATTCCAATACAAGTCAAGTAATACAGTGGATGCTTCTATCCAGGTCACTGGTCTTGAAGCTTCTGTAGAACTGGCCCAGTCGGGAGCGGCGCTTACGCTCTCTTCGCCTTGAGGCCGCTGCTGTCTCGTCGTCCTGGAGAGGCGGCGGTCAGCGTGCTACTGGCCCAGTCGGGAGCGGCGCTTACGTTCTCTTCGCCTTGAGGCCGCTGCTGTCTCGTCATCCTGGAGAGGTGGCGGTCAGCGTGCTACTGGCTGACGTCTTCTTCACAGCCCTCTTTGCTCTAACGTTCCCGACTGGTGTGCCGGCGCTTGACTTTACGCCGGAACAGGCTTCAGTTTAGAACATTTCCCGTGGAACACTCTGAGCTACCTCCCACCACTGCCGCTCTCCCCGCTCTTCCCCAGCCGAATGCGCATCTAGCGGCCACGGCATTCTTATGACCGACCAGTTGACAATTAAAACACTGCCGCTGACGACACTGTCCTTTAAAATGACCCTTTCTTCCGCAGCGATAACATTCTTTATTCGACGCAAACGTTTTCTGGTCATTCGGACACTTACAAGCACTATCTACCTATTGGAGATAATTGGCTACTTGTAGCGCTGCTGCTACATCTTGTGGATTTTCCATTCTCACTCTGCGAGAAAATTCTGTAGAAACCGCCTTAGGAAAGCATCCATTGCCCTATTCTCAGCCTCTCTCAATAAAACTGTCTCAGGGTCCGATCTGATAGTCGACTCATATGTTTGGGCGTTCAACTTGTGTACCCTGTCCGAAAACGCTTTGTCAGACTCGTTTGGCAATTGTCTCAAATTTCTTAATTTTTCTCGAAAGAGACGAGCACTATTTTGTTTTCTGTACCGTTGCTTTAAGCCATTTTCCATCTATACAAACGTGGTTACTTTACTAAAAAAAACCTCGTGGCACATGATGTACATCTTAGCCTCACACAACAGACGCAGTTTGGCCACCTGCAATGATGTTTGTTCAGAGCAGTTGCACAAGCTGGCTGCGGATAATACGTCCTGAATAAAAATAGTGACATCCTCCGATGTTTTGCCAGAAAAAATGGAAATAAGACTAGTGACTACAGGATCCAAGGATGGGGACGGTATTGACAGTATTGATTTATCTTCATTAGGATCTGATTGTGAAGGATCTCCCATCTGACTACATAACTACTATGCAGTTAGCTCGTTCTGATCTTTTAATAATTTAACCTGTTCTGTCAAAGCTGATACAGTGTCTGCTGTAGTAACTGCTCACGTTTGGGCCATATCTGTGCAGTTTCACAGTGAGCCGTATACTCCACACAAAATATCCCCTTTAATGAATACCAAAATTTACTTATTACTTCGTCTCATTGACACCCAATGACACCTAACAAAGTCGACACCCAATGACACTTACCAAAGCTCACTTTTGTATGGCCATATGGCAAATGGAATAAATTACAGGAATAAACCTATCACAAGGCGCCGTGTGCCTGCAAGACAAATTACCAATTTTACAGTCTACTGGTACAAAATACACTTTACTATAAATCGCCGTAAATTCAGGTACTAGGCTTTGCAAAAAGTATCCCTGAACTCACTACGCCTTGTTCTGGGCATGATCATCAACTAAAAAATACTTGTGTAAGAAACAAAAAATGTTCAAATGTGTGTAAAATCTTATGGGACTTAACTGCTAAGGTCATCAGTCCCTAAGCTTACACACTACTTAAACTAAATTATCCTAAGGACAAACACACACACACACCCATGCCCGAGGGAAGACTCGAACCTCCGCCGGGACCAGCCGCACAGTCCATGACTGCAGCGTCTGAGACCGCTCGGCTAATCCCGCGCGGCTGTAAGAAACAAAGCTTTTCAGTGACTCACCCCACAATTGTCTTAACAGCTGGTGTGGCTCTGTAGGAGATGCTTCATACAGCCTTCTGATGTAGATGCCGAAAGTGTCAGAACACTTCCTGACACCAATTTTGCAAGAGGCGACTGTTGGGTAGGCGTAAGTAGAGATGGTTCTGTGACAGGAGGCACTCACCCAGTTCGCTCCTAGCCAGTTTTCCTCCATAGGATGGTACTTTGTGACTCATGGTTGGCATCCTTTGTCAAGCGGTCTTTAAGCCGTTCACGGTAACTGAAATCGGACACTTTGTTCCAGCTGACTGTTGCATTTGTTGGTTCGCCGCTTGCTGTGGCCTCAGCTCCGGCTGTACTGCGACGTCGCGAGAGTGAGTGACGGCGGCTCATGTATTGGACTTACACATGCCGACTTGGGGGGTGCTCTGTCCCCTCCTACGCACCACCTTTCTGCGTCATCCGTCATACAGCGATGTCGGTTGCTATGTAGCCGTGAAGTTCAACGATATTGGCCTGTCGTCCAGGTAGGCCCTATTCAGTCCGCCGGAATGTCAGGAACACTGGTGTCCGGATACTGGGAGGGTGGAAAGATCTCCAGATCCTCCCATCTGCGACAGAGGCAGACTGTAGTGTTGAATTCTGCGAGTGGTGATTATGGCGCGGTAGACATCTCTCCCAGTAGCGGCTGTTGTTGTCCGCAGCGTGCAGGAAACCTATGACAGACTTCTACCGGACATCACTTCGCTGCAGTCAGGGAATCGAGTGTGAACGTCATGTACGCCATCGATCCGTCTGACCGATTGCCTTATGAACTAAACTGCTGGGGTATTTATGGAGTGGCCAATATTTATCCAACGTCGTCGTCATAACCGCATTGGGCTTGCTGTTACAAAGATGTCAGCGGTTCTCCTTCTGCCGTGCTTTCTTAACGAGTTTGTTATAGTACAGAACTTGTTTGTGAAAGCACTTGCTACCGTTTGTTGCACTTTCCTTAGCCTTTCTTTCGTCACATAACGAAGGTGACGTGGCACTGCTTGGCTGCTCTGACTACTACATTCTGCTGAAGTCTGTTGCCGGGTTTGCCAGAAACGCCGATGTTATGCTTTGCTTAGACCCAGTCTCGGCGGCGACATACACTACTGGCCATTAAAATTGCTACACCAAAAAGAAATGCAGATGATAAACGGGTATTTATCGGACAAATGTATTTCACTAGAACTGACATGTGATTACATTTTCACGCCATTTGGGTGCATAGATCCTGAGAAATCAGTACCCAGAACAACCACCTCTGGCCGTAATAACGGCCTTGATACGCCTGGGCATTGAGTCAAACAGAGCATGGATGGCGTGTACAGGTACAGCTGCCCATGCAGCTTCAACACGATACCACAGTTCACCAAGAGTAGTGACTGGCGTATCGTGACAAGCCAGTTGCTCGGCCACCATTGACCACACGTTTTCAATTGGTGAGAGATCTGGAGAATGTGCTGGCCAGGGCAGCAGTCGAACATTTTCTGTATCCAGAAAGGCCCGTACAGGACTTGCAACATGCAGTCGTGCATTATTCTGCTGAAATGTAGGGTTTCGCAGGGATCGAATGAAGGGTAGAGCCACCGGTCGTAACACATCTGAAATGTAACGTCCACTTTTCAAAGTGCCGTCAATGCGAACAAGAGGTGACCGAGACGTGTAACCAATGGCACCCTCTACCATCACGCCGGGTGATACGCCAGTATGGCAATGACGAATACATGCTTCCAATGTGCGTTCACCGCGATGTCGCCAAACACGGATGCGACCATCATGATGCTGTAAACAGAACCTGGATTCATACGAAAAAATGACGTTTTGCCATTCGTGCACCCAGGTTCGTCGTTGAGTACACCATCGCAGGCGCTCCTGTCTGTGATGCAGCATCACCGGTAACCGCAGCCATGGTCTCCGAGCTGATGGCCGGGAGTCGTCGCGTGGAGCTGATGGTACATGCTGCTGCAAACGTCGTCGAACTGTTCGTGCAGATGGTTGTTGTCTTGCAAACGTCCCCATCTGTTGACTCAGGGATCAAGTCGTGGCTGCACGATCCGTTACATCCATGCGGATAAGATGCCTGTCATCTCGACTGCTAGTGATACGTGGTCGTTGGGATCCAGCACGGAGTTCCGTATTACCCTCCTGAACCCACCGATTCCATATTCTGCTAACAGTCATTGAGTATCGACCAAGGCGAGCAGCAATGTAACGATACGATAAACCGCAATCGCGATAGGCTACAATCCGAAGTCGGAAACGTGATGATACGCATTTCTCTTCCTTAAACGAGGCATCACAACAACGTTTCACCAGGCAATGCCGGTCAACTGCTGTTTGTGTATGAGAAATCGGTTGGAAACTTTCCTAATGTCAGCCGTTTGTAGGTGTCGCCACCGGCTCCAAACTTGTGTGAATGCTCTGAAAAGCTAATCATTTGCGCATCACAGCATCTTCTTCCTGTCGGTTAAATTTCGCGTCTGTAGCATGTCATCTTCGTGGTGTAGCAATTTTAATGGCCAGTAGTGTATTTTTATTGCGGCCGCCTCATGTCGACATTTCCGTAATGTAGCGAGCTAGCTTCCTTCTAGGACTTCAAAATTTTTACCCGCTGTACTACCCTACACAAGGTTGACGGGCAAAAACACATAAGGGACCGGCCTCAGCCACACTCGTTGGTGCAGCTGAACTGCTGTTTTTTGACACACTTTTCGAAAATGGTTGTTCTCTAACTGCGAATGCAATGAATGTGTATGATGTTTCATTTGAAATGATGAAACATGATTTACCTAAACTTAAAAATCGTATTATAAAATATGGAAATTAGCATACTATATGTTTTACTGAATCACGTTTTTTAACCGAATGAAAACTTATACATACCGCCCTTACATACTATGTGCCTGAGTTGGATACGTTTTGAAACTTTCAGGCTTACAAAGATCTACAGGGGTTGGACAAAAATATGGGAACACTGCGAAAAATGCTTGCCTGAACATAAATGCACATATAGCCTGCAAGTGGTGCTGTAGCGCTGTTGTTTTTGGCCAGGGACGGCACCTATGCGGTGTCCTCGATACTTGCAAGTGTCGTCGTGATAATAAAAGTGTTCTGTGTACTTGTGAGTGTATTATGTTGGAGCTAAGAGAATTCGAAAGTTGGTGCCCGTATGGCAGGTGCTCCCGTAACCAGGGTTAAGCTAAAGTTTTTGGTGTTTCAGGAGGTACCGTATCCAAGATTGATACCGCTTACAGGGAAAAACATCATCCGCTAAATGACAATGGAACAATGTCTTTTGGTCGGATAAGTCTAGTTTCCCAATGTGTCCAACTCCTGGCCGAATTTACGTCCCAAAATTGGAACATGGTATGGATTCGGTGATGATTTCGGCAGCCATGTCATGGTATTCCATGGGCCCCAGGTTGCTCTAGAAGGTCGCTTTACTGCCAAGCATACAGGTCATATAAGACCATTTTGACTGATCAGGTCCATCCCATGGTACAATGTTTGTTTCGAAACGGTGATGCTCTCTGTTCCAAGACGGCAGGGGCCGTGTTCACTCACCTCGTATCGTCCGGGCCTGGTTTTGTGTGTACGAAGATGAAATGACGCATCTTCCCTGGCCACCAGTCACCAGATCTCATTATTACTGAGCCTTTGCAGTCTAGTTCGGAGAGAAGGGTGCGTAACTGCTATCCACCTTCATCATCGTGACCTGGTTTTGCCGCTATTCTGCAAAAGGCTCCCTTGCAAACCCTACAGGACCCGTATTTATTCATTCCGAAACTACTGGAAGCTACTTTGAATGCCAGCGGTTTTCCTACACCGTATTAGAACAGGTAATGTTTTGTGTTTTTTGTTTTTATATACACGTGTCCACCCCCTGTAAATCACAATTTGGACACCACCAGGATGTTCTTTTCGGTGCGTTTTCCTCTTCTGGATCTTATAGACGTCGGAACGCGCTTTGCAGACACGTAACGGGTGCGATTTTTTATGATATCTTTTAGCGCCAGAATTGTTTTACAGCTGGTCATTTAGGTCATACAATATTTCAAACGCTTCAATACGCATTTTCTTTTATTTATTACTTACTTGGACATTTAGCCACACAAAAATGGGGATCAATTTCGGATGAGCCTTGTTTCACACTGTGTCCAACTTCTGAACTGGAATCGCCGTTTTCTTCTACCAGAACACTGAAAAATTGCTGTCAGAGAAATTCCGTATCATAGAAACTACGTAGAGAGCGAGGAGTGGGCCAATAAAGATGCAGGTAGCAGATAAAAGCAGTAAATACTCAGCACTGAGCAGAAATAGGCAAAGCGCTTTTGTTGAATACAGATAGGTCAGAACTGGAAAACTACGTGGTAGGATAATGCAGAGACCCTCCCTTGAGCTGTCTACACGGCTAACGATAGAGGGTAGTAGGCACACCGTTAGCTATGAATGAGTTAATAATTAGAAGCTCTGTAGCAGTCTAACCACTTTCACAAAGAATTCGAGATCCGACCACTGGAATAGAATATCCTCACCACCAATAGTTCATACACCGCCTCCAGCTGATCACTAGCAAAGCTCACTGATAATCACAACCGTGAAACAGGAATATACACTCATGCTCATAAATAAAGGATAATTGCGGAATATGGTGCCACACAACGTGGCACTACACAAAACTGGCGCTAATAGCGTAGGCACATAGGGAACATACACCACACAGATCTGTAAGTCCACAGTATTGGTGATAAGTTAAGAAAGCCGTCCCGAAACAGATGTGCTACAAAACGCCTCTGTTTCCTGCGCATGTACCCTGACATCAATATGGGATATGATCACCATGCACGCGTATACAGGCCGCACAATTGGTTGGCATACTCTGTATCAGGTGGTCGAGCAACTGCTGGGGTATAGCCGCCCATTCTTACACCAGTGCCTGTCGGAGCTCCTGAAGCGTCGTAGGGTTTTGAAGACGTGCAGCGATACGTCGACCGACATCTTCTGTTTCAAGGTATTCCTCCACGATGGCGGCTCGGTGAGGCCGTGCGTTATCATCCATCAGGAGGAAGGTGGGGCCCACTACACCCCTGAAAAGACGGACACCCTGGTGCAAAATGACGTCCTGATGCACCTGACCTGTTACAGTTCCTCTGTCAAAGACAGGGGTGTACGTGCACCAGTCATAATCCCACCCCACACCATCGAACCACGACCTCCATACAGGCCCCTTTCAAGAACATTAAGGGGTTGGTATCTGGTTCCTGTTCACACCAGATGAAAACCCGGCGAGAATCATTGTTCAAACTATACCTGGACTCATCCGTGAACATAACCTGGGACCACTGTTCGAATGACCATTTACTGTGTTCTTGACACCAGGCTTTATGGGCTCTCCTGTGACCAGGAATCAGTAGAATGCACTTTGCAGGTCTTCGGGAGAATAAACCTTGTCTGTCCAGTCGTCTGTAGACTGTATGTCTGGAGACAACTATTCCAGTGGCTGCAGTAAGCTCCCGAGCAAGGCTACCTGCAGTACTCCGTGGCCGTCTGCGGGCAGTGATGGTGAGATATCGGTCTTCTTGTGGTGTTGTACACTGTGGACGTCTCGTACTTTAGCGCCTGGACACGTTTCCTGACTGCTGGAATTGTTGCCATAATTTTGAGATCACACTTTGTGGCACACTGAGGGCCCGTGCTACGACCTGCTGTGTTTGACCAGCCTCCAGTCGCCCTAGTATTCTACCCCTCATAACGTCATCAGTATGTGTTCTCTGAGCCAACACACCTCTGCGTATGTGAACTGCTGCCGGCGCCACCGTGCGACGACCGCAGGTCAAATGCACCGCATGGTTATACCCCGAGGTGATTTAAACCCGCAAACCTCCCACCAGAGCGTTGTTTCACCATGTATCAGCATTATCCTTAATTTATGAGCATGAGTGTAGCTCAGATATATGAACTCGTGGAGTCTCTTCTTTCAGAAATCTCCCGACAAACAGACATCATGCCAATTCTGCATCTATGATGCATGTTATGTAAGTTGAAGGTGGGGTGGGTTGGGTAGGTGTGGTGGTGTGGTGTGGTGGGGGGAGGGGGGGATGAAAAGATAGGAAAGGAAGTCATGAAGTTAGCTACAATGAGACTTTATGCGGAGTCTGCGGCGCCGACTGAAAGTATGTGCCAGACCAGATTTCGATCCCAGGATCTCATGCTTAGGGCCGGCCGTTGTGGCCGAGCGGTTCTAGGCGCTTCAGTCCGGAACCGCGCTGCTGCTACGGTCGCAGGTTCGAATCCTGCCTCGGGCATGGATGTGTGTGATGTCCTGTTAGTTAGGTTTAAGTAGTTCTAAGTTTAGGGGACTGATGACCTCAGATATTAAGTCCCATAGTGCTCAGAGCCATTTGAACCATTTCTCCTGCTTACTAGACAGTTGCATTAACCATTGCGTCAACCGGATAAGGTGTTTACGCCCCTCAGCTGACTCACATTCCCACCTAGTGCCACCTGTCTACATTCTCCATCCATGTCCTCCATGCTCACTACTTCGAGATTCCCACAGGAACGTGATTGTACATTCGCACTTTAGGTGGTGGATCGAGATGACTCAGTTATATGAACATGTGGTGTCTGTTCTTTCGGATAGGCCATGAATCTGCCACCTTCAGTTCGAATGCACAAGCACGTTCGACCTCCTGTGGGAATCTCGAAGTAGCGAGCATGGAGGACGTGGACAGAGATACTAGGTGGGAATCTGGGACGGCCGAGTGACGTACCGAGATAATCTGTGACATTGCGATAAGCATTGTGTCCGGGTGGTGCTGCGGTTAACGCAACTGCCTAGTGAGCAGGAGTTCTTGGGTTCGAACCCTAGCCTGGCACACACTTTCAGTTAGCGCTGCTGACTTCGCTTAAAACGCCGATGCAGCTGGCTTCATGAGTTCCTTCCCTTCCCTTTCCTTTCCGGTCTCCCCCCCTCCCCTCCCCTCCCCTCCACCTTCAATTTACACTGAGGCGCCAAAAAACTGTTATAGGCACGCGTATTCAAATACAGCGATATATAAACACGCAGAATACGGCGCTGCTGTCGGCAATGCCTATATAAGACAAGTGTCCGGTGCAGCTCTTAGATCGGTTACTGCTGCTAAAGTGGCAGATTTATCAAGATTTCAGTGAGTTGAACTTGGTGATATAGTCTGCACACTAGCGATGGGACACAGCATCTCCTAAGTAGCGATGAAGTGGGTATTTTCCCGTACGACCATTTCACGAGTGTACCGTGGATATCAGGAATCCTGTAAAACATCAAATCTCCGACATAGCTGCGGGCGGAGAAAGATCCTGCACGAACGGGACAAAGACAACTGAAGAGAATCATTCAACATGACAAAAGTGCAACCCTTCCGCAAATTGCTGCAGATTTCAATGCTGGGCCATCAACAAGTGTCAGCGTGCGAACCATGCAACGAAACATCATCGATATGGGCTTTCGAAGGCCCACTCGTATACTCTTGATGACTGCACGATACAAAGCTTTACGCCTCGCCTGGGCCCGTCAACACCAACATTGGACTATTGATGACTGGAAACGCTTCTCGTTTCGGATTGTATCGAGCGGATGGACGTGTACGGCTATGGAGACAACCTCACGAATCCTGCATGTCAGCAGGGGACTGTTCAAGCTCTTGGAGGCTCTCAAAAGGTGTGGGTCGTATGCAGTTGGAGTGATATGGAACCCATGATACGTCTAGATATGATTCTGACAGGTGACAGATTCGTAAGCATCCTGTCTGATCACCTGCATCCATTTACGTCCGTTGTGCATGCCGACGGACTTGGACAATTCCAGCAGGACAATGCGACACCCCACGCACCAGAATTGCTGCAGAGTGGCTCCAGGATCACTCTACTGAGTTCAAACATTTCCACTGGTCACCAACTCCCCAGACACGATCATTATTGAGCATATCTTGGATGCCTTGCAACGTGCTGTTCAGAAGAGATCTCCAACCCCTCGTACTCTTACGGATTTATGGACACCCCTGCAGGATTCATGGAGACATTAGTCAAGTCCATGTCACGTCGTGTAGCGGCACTTCTACACGCTCGCGTGTCTCTACACTATATTAGGCTGGTGTACCAGTTTCTTTGGCTCATCGGTGTCCAGTCAACAGGAAAATGCTCGTTCAAAAACACCACGCTTAGTTTTGCTTGGAAATAAATGAAATTTGTTGGTGTCACATAAGGCTAGCGAAGTCCGTCACTTTAATTCAACGTCATCTCCAGTTGAATCTGAAATTACGAAGAAATCCAGACCTTTAGCTGCTTACAGGCGTTGATAAATATCAACGGGGACGGTTGAAAACGTGTGCTCCGACTGGGACTCGAACCTATCCGACTGAGCCACCGAGGATACAGAGGATAGGGCGACTGCACGGACATATCTCTGGCGCGCTCCCCGTGAGACCCACACTTCCAACTTACTGTCCACACACTACAGTTGTAGTGCCCCTGCTAACTATACTCCTTGCTCGCGGCTATCAATCTACCGATTCCCGTAAGAGTTCGGGCAATGTGAGTGCATTTACACTGAATAAGCCTTATCTATATGAAGATGGTATCTGTTCTTTCGGACATGTTCGAATTACATCACACTAGAAAAATATTTCTTTTGTGATTTGTTATCCGACATCAGTCTTGAAAATAAAACATCCTCGAATATCTTGGAATCCCTGGAACCGATATCTCGTCAGCATCAATGTCGATAAAAGGCAAAAATTGACGAGATTTTCGATTCCCGGAATGGATGAACTGTCTGTATTCATAATAAAGTTTGTACGGAACCCCCAGTGTTCGATTCCTACTCGCACATGGCCAGTATTTATTCCTATTATGCCAAATTACACACAGCTCACATTTTTGTACAACGAAATCAAGCTGGTGTAGCACAAATAAAAATCAAGCTGTAGGAATAACAACGGTCTTAACAACCCAACTTACAGCAGACGACATGGCCCCGCCATATTGGCGTTAAGTGCAGTAACAAAGTTCACAATCTGTCTTTTACAAGAACACGTTTTACAAAACATATTGTTATGGTGGTGCAACTTAGAATAGTCCGTACTTTAGAAAAAATTGCTGGCCTTATATTTCCAATAACAAAAAAAATTTCAACCAGGTGTGACTTCTTGTACTTCACCAGCTGACAGTGTCTGTTTATTCAGATCTCTCAACTTCTGTTTCTCAGAACGCAACCCTGCTGCTTCCAGGGATTTCGACCTGGTTTCGCTTTTATTTCAATGCACGATACATATCGAGCCCTGGGGGCACATCCTCAGGTACTTTGCAGTCCCAAATTGGTTCTGGTCCTGACAAGATTACATTGGTATATTACAAAGTGGCACATTGTGAATATAAGTTTACAAAACTCGGAGAAATCGAAAAATAACTTACTGTTTCCAGTAGTGGACACATAGTTCTCCAAAATTATTATCCACTTCTGGAGATAGTAAGCTATTATTCCATTATGGAGCCACAACCTGTTCGCACAGTGCCTTGTTGACAACTTGGGTCCATGGCTTCGTGCAGTCTGGATCACACCCGAACCTTACCATCAGCTCCTATCAACTAAAATCGGGACTCATGTGACCAGCTCACGGTTTTCCAGTCGTCTAGCGTCTAAGCGATATGGTCACGAGCCCGGGAGAGGCGCTGCAGGCGATGTCGCGCTGTTTGCCAAGGCACTCGCGTCGGTCGTCTGCTGCCATATCCCATTAACGCCAACTTTCGCCGTACTGCCCTAACGGATAACTTCATTGTTCGTCCCGCATTGACTTCTGCGGTTATTTTATGCAGTGTCGCTTGTCTCTTAGCACTGACAACTGTACGGAAACCTCGCTGCTCTCGGTTGTCAAGTGAAGGCCGTCGGCCACTGCGTTGTCCGTGATGAGAGGTAATGCCTGAAATTTGGTTTTCTCGGCACTCTTGACATTGTCAATATCGGAATATTGAATTCCCTTACGATTTACAAAGTGCAATATTCCATGCGTCTAGCTCTGCCATTACGCTTCCAGAGTGTTAATTTCTGTCGTGCTTCTACACTCCTGGAAATGGAAAAAAGAACACATTGACACCGGTGTGTCAGACCCACCATACTTGCTCCGGACACTGCGAGAGGGCTGTACAAGCAATGATCACACGCACGGCACAGCGGACACACCAGGAACCGCGGTGTTGGCCGTCGAATGGCGCTAGCTGCGCAGCATTTGTGCACCGCCGCCGTCAGTGTCAGCCAGTTTGCCGTGGCATACGGAGCTCCATCGCAGTCTTTAACACTGGTAGCATGCCGCGACAGCGTGGACGTGAACCGTATGTGCAGTTGACGGACTTTGAGCGAGGGCATATAGTGGGCATGCGGGAGGCCGGGTGGACGTACCGCCGAATTGCTCAACACGTGGGGCGTGAGGTCTCCACAGTACATCGATGTTGTCGCCAGTGGTCGGCGGAAGGTGCACTTGCCCGTCGACCTGGGACCGGACCGCAGCGACACACGGATGCACGCCAAGACCGTAGGATCCTACGCAGTGCCGTAGGGGACCGCACCGCCACTTCCCAGCAAATTAGGGACACTGTTGCTCCTGGGGTATCGGCGAGGACCATTCGCAACCGTCTCCATGAAGCTGGGCTACGGTCCCGCACACCGTTAGGCCGTCTTCCGCTCACGCCCCAACATCGTGCAGCCCGCCTCCAGTGGTGTCGCGACAGGCGTGAATGGAGGGACGAATGGAGACGTGTCGTCTTCAGCGATGAGAGTCGCTTCTGCCTTGGTGCCAATGATGGTCGTATGCGTGTTTGGCGCCGTGCAGGTGAGCGCCACAATCAGGACTGCATACGACCGAGGCACACAGGGCCAACACCCGGCATCATGGTGTGGGGAGCGATCTCCTACACTGGCCGTACACCACTGGTGATCGTCGAGGGGACACTGAATAGTGCACGGTACATCCAAACCGTCATCGAACCCATCGTTCTACCATTCCTAGACCGGCAAGGGAACTTGCTGTTCCAACAGGACAATGAACGTCCGCATGTATCCCGTGCCACCCAACGTGCTCTAGAAGGTGTAAGTCAACTACCCTGGCCAGCAAGATCTCCGGATCTGTCCCCCATTGAGCATGTTTGGGACTGGATGAAGCGTCGTCTCACGCGGTCTGCACGTCCAGCACGAACGCTGGTCCAACTGAGGCGCCAGGTGGAAATAGCATGGCAAGCCGTTCCACAGGACTACATCCAGCATCTCTACGATCGTCTCCATGGGAGAATAGCAGCCTGCATTGCTGCGAAAGGTGGATATACACTGTACTAGTGCCGACATTGTGCATGCTCTGTTGCCTGTGTCTATGTGCCTGTGATTCTGTCAGTGTGATCATGTGATGTATCTGACCCCAGGTATGTGTCAATAAAGTTTCCCCTTCCTGGGACAATGAATTCACGGTGTTCTTATTTCAATTTCCAGGAGTGTATAATCACATCGGAAACCTTTCCAAGTGAATGTCCTGAGTACAGATGACAGCTTCGCCAACGCACTGCCGTTTTGTACCTTGCGTACGCGACACTACCGCCATCTGTATACGTGCATATGGCTATCCCTAGCTGATATCCGATGATGGTTTGGCCGATGGATATGCTGATGCTAACTGGTTAAAGCTTCGATACTGTACAATTAAGCCGTGCAGCTGGACAGACAGTGGAAACAGTACGTGTCAAGTTGTTGGTGAACATTATTGCTGTTCATCGTACCTTTTCTGGCCTTGTTACACAATCTGTTTATTCTAGTCGATGCGGAGCCGTCGCACGTGGTTTGTCTTGAGCGCCAGATTGTTACTAATGAAGTGCGCCAGTGTTTGTTGGAAGCGCTTTCAGACAGTGGGCTTAATCTCTGTACGTTCTTGTATTACGCTAGCATGCTGGCGCTAGCGTGTGCTATTGTTGCGTCAGCGACCGCGTTGCTGGCCTGTTACACGTGCGCACGGAAGCACTTGGTTGTAGATAAGATCGAAAATTTGTGGTAAGGTCTTATGGAACCAAACTGCTGAGGTCATCGGTCCCTAAGCGTACACACTACTTAAACTAACTTACGCTACGGACAACACACACAACCATGCCCGACGGAGAACTCGAACCACCGACGGGGGGGAGGGGGGGGGAGGCAAGCCGCGCGGGCCGTGACAAGGCGCCTAGACCCTAGACCGCACGGCTACCCTGCGTGGACTGTTTGCTACTTGAGAGCTCTGCCTGGAAGTTGAAATCTAGTGCTGCTACGTCGCCTTAAGATTGCGTCATTTGATGAATTTCGCAGTTGTTAGGATAGCTTAAGTTTTAGATCATTGGTTAATTCTCTAGTATATAGTTTAGCGACCGGAATTCGCTTTTACACTAATATACAGTAATTCTTAACTAGGGAATCTTTAATTTCATAGCCGGCCGAAGTGGCCGTGCGGTTAAAGGCGCTGCAGTCTGGAACTGCAAGACCGCTACGGTCGCAGGTTCGAATCCTGCCTCGGGCATGGATGTTTGTGATGTCCTTAGGTTAGTTAGGTTTAACGAGTTCTAAGTTCTAGGGGACTAATGACCTTAGCAGTTGAGTCCCATAGTGCTCAGAGCCATTTGAACCATTTAATTTCATGGCTTTAAGATACAGGTGTAAAAGCGGAACATGCTGGCGATATGAGCAAAAGGAGTAGTTATCAAATGTTTCTGTCGCCAGGTTTTAATATAGTTTTACTTTCAGATGAGCCTATTGCGATATCATTTATAGTGCTTGTGTGACTGGTTCCGGCGGCGTGCTTGGGCTGTTACTTTGCATATAACAATCAAGGCGTCTACTGAAACAGCGGACCCAGCAGACGTGAGAAGATTGTAAAATTAATTCAAGTTTTGCATTGTGTGTATAAACACTAACGGTGGTCGTAAATACTGGACTGATGGTTCAAAGGACTGCTTAAATTTTACTGTGTTTTGAATTTTTATTTAATTGCTTGGGCAATTAACAAATGTTTTAAAAGGCCACTTTGCACTTACTGAACCCAATTCCCGCTCCATTCCTGCACGTGTAACAATGCATTGTCGCTATACACCAATAAAGCGTATATTATTTTTAAAAACACCATAAGTTGGTGGCGCAAAACAAAATATGGTCTTCCCCAAGAAAGCGTCCTTGTTCTCACACTAGTTAAACTTGTACACCAACGACTACATAACAAGGCTTCAACTCATTTGTTTATTCCGGCGATCTTGCCCTGTCTACCCTGCGGAAGACATTTGAAGGCGTTGAAAGACATCTTTCGTCTACTCTTGACGAGATGGGAAAGTATTACGAGGCCAACAGCCTGAAGCCAAAACCAAGCAGGTTTAAATCCTCATGGGTTAGAGCTCCTCTCAATCACAGTTGTACCCCTAAATACCTCGGGGTTATTCATGGTAGGAGTCTGACATTAAAGGAAGGTTGTGACAGAGTCAGAATGTATGTAGCAAGACGACACAATGTCTTTAAAAAACTCAAAGGCACAAGTTAGGGAGCAAGCCCACGTTTACTTTGGACATCGGCTATAGCCTTGCGCTACTCCACAGGAGAGTGTACTTCTCCTGAGAGGTGCCAATCCCGCCATTCGAAATAGGTTGATACTGTTCTCCGAACTTGCCACCAAGTGACAGGTTGCTTGACTCCAATCCCAGTCGAGAAGATGCACATTCTGGCCGGAATAGCTCCACCCGATACCAGACGGATAGTGACAGCAAAAGAGGAGGTATCCCCAAGAAACAGCCTGTTATGGCCAGCTTGGAGATTTTCGCTTGGGCATCGGCCGGAGTAAAAATGCCGTGTTAAAATGGGGACTCTGTGATAACTAAGATATATCCCGTATGTGTGGTGGTGAGTAGACTTTGATCCATTTCCTTCACTGTCCTGTTTGCATCCCCTCCTCAGGCATCATGACGCCGGAGGATGTGGCGTCAGGAAGCTCAGAAGCAGTGCAGGTTACAGGGGCACTACACTTGATTTAAAGTTGTCATCGACAAGCTAAGAAGAAGAACCAACAGAGCCTGGATTTTTGTCTGGATTCTTCCTCTTTAAATGCGGAAATGAATTTCCGCACGTTACTCCATTTTATAAATGGATTGTGCCGCATTGATTTGGTTAGTTGGGTGGTTTGCGGGAAGGTACCTAACATCAGGGTCATGAGTCCGATCGGATCAGGGAAGGATGGGGAAGAGAAATTGATCGTGCCTTATCAAGGGAACCATCCCGGCATTTTCCTGAAGTAATTTGGGGTAATCACGGCAAACCTAAATCAGGATGGCCAGACGCGGGTTTGAACCGTCGTCCTCCCGAACGGGAGTCCAATGTGCTACCCACCGCACCGTCTCGCTCGTTACATTGACTTGACTCTTACAGCCGCGTGCTACAGTGCTGTAGCACGGGGATTTTAACTTGTAAAAGAACTGCAGACTTGTACTTGCAAACAAACAAAAATTAATTACAGTAGAGCGTCGATTATCCGAACGTCGGTCAACCGAACGACCGCTTAACTGAACCGTGTACTCGCTCGCACCTGTTGCTCTCCCACCCTACCATCCATCATCCCCCTCACTCCCAAACCAAGTTTCTCACAGTAGTCGCCGCACTGGGCCACAGCTGGCGGAACATTGCTTCTAATGGGGCCTTCACAAGGTGCTGCTGACAGGCCAAGCCGCCAGTCGCTGTGTTTCAACAATCAGCACACTTCTGTCGGCTTGGCACTGGCAGTAGAAGTAGCGGCAGTATCAAAGCTGTTCACAGCAACAGCTGCGCCAGCTTTTAGAGTTGAGACGTGCCGCTCCGCGCAGTTTGAAGGATTGTGGGCTCCCAAGAAGAGCTTCTCACTGTGCAAAAACAGTCACCTCCTGTTCTCTGTTACACTTGTGTGCTGCTGCGTGAAGAAGTGAACTTGACGATACAAAATGCTTAAATGTAAACGTGTTGTCCTTTCTATGAGGGACAAGTACGAGATTATTAAAAGGTTAGAAAAAGGTGAATCTGCAACCACTTTATCCAATGAGTACAAGGTGGGGAAGTCGACAATTACGGATATAAAAAAACAAAAGACGAGCATAGCAAATTTCATAGCTATGCTTGCTTCTACTGATGGATCAACAAGCCGTAAAACTATGAAGCTCGCCACTAACACAGATCTAGACGATTCTGTTTACAAGTGGTTTACACAAAAGAGATCGGAAGGAGAACCTATCTCAGGTCCCATTCTGTGTGAGAAGGCAACGCAGTTCAACGAAAAACTTGGAGGGCCTTCGAACTTTAAAGCGAGCACGGGCTGGTTAAAACGCTTCAAGTCAAGACACGGCATTCGTGAGCTTACAACACAGGGAGAAAACCTGTCTGCTGATTCTTCAGCAGCTGATCCTTTCAAAGTCAAACTAAGGGACGCATTAAGGGAAGAAGATCATGCTCTCGGAAACGTTTACAATGCTGACGAAACTGGACGTTACTGGAAAGCTTTACCGAGAAAAACTCTTGTTTCACCTGATGAATTAGCAGCACCTGGTCCTAAAGGACCGTATTACAGCTTTGGCTTGTGCTAATGCTACTGGAAGTCACCGACTGCCTATGTTCGTCATTGGTAAAAGTAAAAAACCGCGTTGTTTCAAGTACGTTAATACGTCAGCCCTGCCTGTTGTGTACACCTCACAAAAGAGTGCCTGGATGGATAGTACGATTTTTATGGAGTGGTTTCTGGACGTTTTCGTACCCTCGGTAAAAGTTCATCAGCTAAAGAATGGGAAGAGGGAGAAAACACTACTTCTCCTTGACAATGCACCAACTCATCCGTCATGTGATATTTTAAACGAAAAAGACGAGTTCATAAAGGTAATATTTCTTCCACCTAACGTAACCTCCTTATTACAGCCAATGGATCAAGGCGCTATTGAGACTTTCAAACGATATTACAGGAAAGAATTGTTGCGTAAGTTATTGTTAGAAAGAGAAGAGGATGGAGAAGAAAGTCTCTTAAGAAGCCATAAGAATATTGACTTGAAAGACGCGTCCTACATGATCAGCGCAGCATGGAATAGTGCAAAGGAAGAGAATTTGAAGAAAGCTTGGAATAAAATTTTGGACACAGAAGAAAATTCACAAGGTATGATTGAAAATCGCGAACAGAATGATAAGTCCGAAATTCTCGGTATGCTAAAAGAAATAGATTGCCACGAATGTGATGAAGAAGACGTTCATGAATGGATGAATATCAATGATGCAGATCCAGGACACCAAATCATGCAGGACAGCGAGATTGTGAACGTCATCACTGATAAAGATGACGCCGTCAGCATCTCATCAATCAGTGCTCCAGAAAGTGAAGATGAAAATATACCAACAGCTTCTGAGGCGTTCACTTGTTTAGATACTGCCTTGCGATGGTTTGAAGCCCGAGATGAAAGTGACCAGTTTCAGATATCTGTAATGAAAAAAGTACGTGACTTAGCTGCTCGTAAGCGTGTAGGCTTGCTTAGACAGACCAAAATAAAGGATTTTTTTAAACGTTAATTTTGTATACTGTGTGTATTGTTCATGCAAAATGCTTATGCAATATGTATATATTTTTGTTTAATAAACTGTGCCACATACTATATATTCCTATTGAAGTTGCCTTTGTATGATACTTTGTAATACTAAAAGAGATGCCTGTTTTTATGAATAAATTTACTGTACAGTACTTCTTTTTGGCAAATAAACATGTACAGTTCGATTATCCGAACAAACCCAATTACTTCGGATAATCGACGCTCTACTGCACGTAACACTTTTAAGTGATGAAAGTTTATAACTACCCATCGTAAAGCGAAAGTGTGAAGAATTTCTGATACTTAACGTGTGCCGGCCGAAGTGGCCGTGCGGTTAAAGGCGCTGCAGTCTGGAACCGCAAGACCGCTACGGTCGCAGGTTCGAATCCTGCCTCGGGCATGGATGTTTGTGATGTCCTTAGGTTAGTTAGGTTTAACTAGTTCTAAGTTCTAGGGGACTAATGACCTCAGCAGTTGAGTCCCATAGTGCTCAGAGCCATTTGAACCATACTTAACGTGTGATTAATGAAGTTTTTGGAAAAATGTTATCAAAATGAAATGCTAACAGAATGAAGTGAAGCAGTTTCAGGATAAGTCCTTACCTGGCGGATAGCTGCCACGGTGTTTTGGTGGGCATTGATGACGACCGCCAGCGTGCCGCCCACTCTGCAGGACAGGCCCCTGGCGTCGGCCGCCACTGCTGCCGCCAACCCTGATCCGTGCAGCAACTTCAGTGACCGCACCAAGTAGCACGTGCCTCGGAACGAGGGCGCTGTAAATAAATCGCATACCTTGAGAAAGCGTGGACGCGAGCAGTAACGCTGATCGACAGGCGAAAAATAATGCCGGAGCTTTACTCGTGATACAGCAGACACCTCCTAGAGTAACCCAAAGTATTGTGATTGTTTGAGAGCAGTTGACGTCGGTTGATTGGACATTTCAACATTTTGTTTTTTCTTTCGTTCAAAATGTGCTCTGGGATGTCTACTTTATTGCAGTGGCAGTGTTCATCTCAAGTTCGCCAGGAACTCCATTATCGAGTTACAAAGCGATTTGTGAAAAGACGTCTCCGAAACCCATTCACAGCGGGAAAAAAAACAGTCGACATGTAATTTCAATGACGCTCAAACAGGCATTATGGGAATTATCAACGCGCTCGAACTTGAGATAGGACAAGCCTGTTACAACCTGTGCACAGAAAGAGGACAAGAGCGAATCGAGCGAGCAGAGC
This sequence comes from Schistocerca americana, assembly GCF_021461395.2. Lineage (NCBI taxonomy): Eukaryota > Metazoa > Arthropoda > Insecta > Orthoptera > Acrididae > Schistocerca > Schistocerca americana. The sequence goes on along the minus strand of NC_060125.1, from coordinate 450,687,478 downwards.
AGCGGATGACATAAGCTGCCAAAACGGTCCGCAGGACCACTGTGGCCACAAAGAAGGTGGAGAAGGACCTCCTTTTGAATCTGGAAGGACTGCTGTATGGTCCAGGGATCGCTGCTAGAGGTATGTATAAATTAACTACAAAAAATGTAAAGGACCACTGCGGCCATGAAGAAGGTGGAGGAGGACCTCCTTTTGAATCTGGAAGGACTGCTACATGGTCTAGGGATCGCTGTTAGATGTGTGTATAAATTAACTAAAAAAATGTAAATGAAAACTTTAAATATGTTATTCTTGAAACTCTATTTTTTCAAATTGTCAGAAAACATAACTTGAGAACGACACATACGAAATTGACTGGAATTTGATGCCGGCATTCTAAACTGAATTCTCTTCCATATACCTAGTCCTTCTGTGATGCCTTCAAAATGCTATTTTCTGTGGAACTTTTGTATCGATTTTGTGGGCGATGAAAACGACAGCTGTTTCAACACGACACCATTTTATTAGAACTTAATATTTTTCAGTTATCCTGCGTATGCCGATGTGGACACAAAAACGATTTCTTAAAGACAAACGTGTAAGGAATAAAACCATATCATCAGATCTAGCACTGCATTTAATTTTACCTGGAAAAAATCACGAGATTCACCTATTTTCTATGCATTCAAAGAGAGCTAACCCCTCAAGTAGCTTACTGTAGGTTACCAACGTAACGCACACTAACAACAAGTTATGACTATTGATGACCTACTCAATCTACTCTCACTGATAATTACCTGAATTACTTGTAGATTACCTTATACGTTAACTAGCCTTTTCCCCACAGCTTCACGCATATGTGTGTTTGAGTCATATATTGAACACACCATCTACTCTCCCTCTGTGTGTTCACCTCTCTCTCCCTCTGTCTGTCTACCTCATACTGCATCTGTCTATCTCCTCCTACCCTCTCTCTCTGACCATATCTTCCTCCCCCTTCCTCTGATCATATCCTCTTCCCCCTCTCTTTTTCCATCTCTACCTCCACCCTCCTCCCTTTCCGCTTATACGTCACCCTACTACATCTTTCACCTGTCCATGTATCTCCCCCTCCTCCTCTCTTTTTGTCCATTTCCTCCTACCCCTCAAGCGCCCCCCCCCCCTCTATCCATCTCAACCTGCCTCCAGTCATGCTCATTGGCACGTGTACCCCTGAATACAGTTCAATAAAGCAGGCCAATAATATTCCAACATGCCTGTATTGCAGGGCAGGGTACACTTCAGAGGGCTTGAAGGTAATTTTCTTTTGCCCCTGATGTACTCAAACACAACACACCTATCATGCATGGCGGCCTACATGTTAGGCACCAGAAAACCATTTCTTGTCTCTGTAAAGCAGGCTGATGTGGTAAGTCTGCACTGCTGGCTGCTGGCCATTAAAATTGCATCACAGGGAGAACAGAAACTAATGACTAATTAAATTTTACTCGTTACATACTAGAAACAATACATGAGGAGGTTATTTGGCAATAAATGGGATGCAAAATTTAGTAAACAGAGATGCCACTTCTGTAAGCAACAGTACTTCTAAACCATCAGTCATGGTAGCTGGCGAGTTGTGTTGTGTCAGTCTCTTGGAACCCATGACCAGATGTTTCCAGTGGGCGAGAGATCTGAAGAATATGCTGGCTAGAGAAACGAAGTTAGTATTTCTGTTGCATCATTTGTTAAAACAACCAATGTGGCTTTTGATACTGGAATGTGCACGGTGGATACATACTATATTGCTTTTAGAGAGTGTGTAAATGTTCTATTCCTCTGTGTTTCAATCATTTCATTGAAACTCCACATTTGCAGTCCAACGTCGAATAATGGAGGAATGTACGATAACACAGCAATGCCTATTTTGGGAAACACTGTTCTGTAAGTATTTGATGTGCAACTAATATTTCTTCTAGTAAATGTTTAGTTTTTTTCGGAATAATACCTCATTTATGAATCTGCTGGTCCTAATTATCTGTAACATGGTATTGTTCCTTCTTCGACTACTACAGTCTGTTAACTCGTTAATCTTCAAACATTAATTGTACACAGACGCAGAGTATTACAGTTAAATGTGCTTCATGGGTGCTGGAATAGACGGGTCTCCATTTTTACTCGGGTTTAGGTTTTCGAACTGGGCTACTTCCCTTGTTGTGAGTGGAAATTCTGGCAAAGGCATTCTGTTATCCGCTCCCCCCCCCCCCCCCTCCTCCAAACATTGAAACCTCATCATGGGTAACACGGTTTAAAACAACGATAATGTAATAAACATTTGGCGCAACGAAATGTGGTACACTCGTGTTCTCCGAGTAGTGTTCCTATTAAAATGCCAGATCCCTCCATCTTCGTTGTTAGTAAATGAGATAAGAAGTACACCACAATGAAATCATTTCTTCACTTTATCTGTTTTCTTCTATTTCTTCCAGTAAATCAGTCGTCTGTTCTTTAATTGCTCTTGTGTATGTGAACTTGAGCCGCTACCGATCAATTAGTACTAGCTGTTAGGTTCTCATTCTTGTGATGAACCGAGGTCAGTAACGCATGCCTCTGCGTTAGCGTTTGACTTGATGACGGTGGATAGAATCTTGGTGGTGGGGAAACTTCTCAGCGTGAGTATTTGGCCGACAAGGAAGGAGGCCGATAATGTCAAGTAAATGATAACCGGACGGCTGTCGTGGCTTAAGTTTCTCAAAAAAAAAAAAAAAATGTGCAAATGTGTGTGAAATCTTATGGGACTTAACTGCTAAGGTCATCAGTCCCTAAGCTTACATACTACTTAACCTAAATTATCCTAAGGACAAACACACACACACCCATGCCCGAGGGAGGACTCGGACCTCCGCACAGTCCATGACTGTAGCGCCTGAGACCGCTCGGCTAATCCCGTGTGGCAAGTTTCTCAAGGACTGGGGTCATGCTATACAGTCAACCCGTTGGATGCGGACATTACTCTCAGTGGTCAGCTTAATGCTACTTTAAAGGAATATGCTACGTGCAGGCATATCTTTTCACACTCTCCCTCCCCTTCATGCTTAGCAACACTAATAGAGCACCATACAAACACTCGTCATTGTCATCCACATGAACACCTGACACTTCGTAACAAGTCGGAGGAAGGTAATTGAAAACCACCTCTGCTATGACCTTGTCGAGTACAGCATTGCACATTTCCAGGCCGGTCGGAGTGGCCTTGCGGTTCTAGGCGCTACAGTCTGGAACCGAGCGACCGCTACGGTCGCAGGTTCGAATCCTGCCTCGGGCATGGATGTGTGTGATGTCCTTAGGTTAGTTAGGTTTAAGTAGTTCTAAGTTCTAGGGGACTGATGACATCAGAAGTTAAGTCGTATAGCGCTCTGAGCCATTTTGAACCACATTTCCAGAACTTCCTTCCAGAGCTCATTTCTGGAGTATGGGACTGACTTTCACTATATGATGAAAGCCGTGGATAAGGCTAAATGATAATGAGACTAACCACAAAGGCAGTTTCAAGCAAGACTGCGCACCTGTCGTTTTATTTCTTGCGGTTTCGAATACGACCAGGCAGCTAGAATGGAACTGCTTCCGGTAATCCCCAACGAAAGAAGTCTTCATAAGGATATCCTTTGGATTGTGGTCGTCATAGCCAAACCTTTGCCCTTCACATGCGACCAGGAAACCAAGTAGAGTCGGCAACTGGGCAAGCATTTATGTGCGAGTTGTTGGTTAAGTTTACTGTATAAACTCCTTGCGGACGCCCCGATGTGATTCTTCACTTCTTTGAAGTGAACTTTCAGTTAATTATAATGTTGGCTTCTGCAGTGATCGTGGCACGAACAGATAGCAAAATTTGCTGGAGGTGCGGTACTGTTAAACCAGCACATCAACAGCAGCGCGAGTTACACACACAACTCTCGTTCCTCCAGTAGAAATTCCGTTACGACTACACGTAAACTGCAACAGAGTGAGCGGCCATCATCAGCGGAAAGTCGATGTTATCAGCAAATCTCTCGGTGTTAAACAGCAGCACGCAGCTAAATGGCAGCTTGAACGTGGGCTGTAAACAGAGGCGCTCCTTTTGTGGAGTCAGCTTTGGCGACATGAAGATAGTGGCTGCCTACATTGTTGTACTTATCAGCGCTACAAGCTACCGCAATGGGCCGACATTGTTCCCTCGCTTCGATTACGTCTTCAGCCCAAGACAGTGCTTATCAGTAAAACGCGATATCATTCACTGACTGGTGACGCACTGTGAATTTGAACTAAAAACTTGTCATCACTCCAGAAAGATATAAGAAAAAGGAATAGTACATCAAAATATGGTTGGCCGTTCGTATTGCGCAGGACATGACAGAAAGGTGACCTATGGGCTTTCGATACTTTATTACCTGTACCATTCACAGCTGCACCGAACTGATCCTGCGTCCCTGGCATAACTGCCAAGGACTGCATCGCCGCCGCCACACAAAACTGTTCGAATATTTAGCAAATTTTATGATTTTGTAAGTAGTTTTTTAAAAGTTAATCATTATTGAAAAATATTACTTAAATTAACTATAATTAATTGATGAAAAATATTCCACATAGGACTTAAATGTATCACCGTAGTAAATAAATAAAAATTTTTATTATGTTTCTAAAAGAATTGTAAGTCAAACAAAATTTACACTGAACGGCCAAAAATTATGACTACACTACCGACCATTAAAACTGCTACACCAAGAATAAATGCAAATGATAAACGGGTACTCATATACTAGAACCCTGACATGTGATTACATTTTCACGCAATTTGGGTGCATAAATCCTGAGAAATCAGTACCCAGAACAACTACCTCTGGCCGTAATAACGGCCTTGATACGCCTGGGCATTGAGTCAAACAGAGCTTGGATGGCGTGTACAGGTACAGCTGTCCATGCAGCTTCAACACGATACCACCGTTCATCAAGAGTAGTGACTGGCGTATTGTGACAAGCCAGTTGCTCGGCCACCATTGACCACACGTTTTCAATTGGTGAGAGATCTGGAGAATGTGCTGGACAGGGCAGCAGTCGAACATGCGGTCGTGCACTATTCTGCTGAAGTGTAGGGTTTCGCAGGGATCGAATGAAGGGTAGAGCCACCGGTCGTAACACATCTGAAATGTAACGTCCACTGTTCAAAGTGCCGTCAATGCGAACAAGAGGTGACCGAGACGTGTAACCAATGGCACCCCATACCATCACGCCGGGTGATACGCCAGTATGGCGATGACGAATACACGCTTCCAATGTGCGTTCACCGCGATGTCGCAAAACAGGGATGCAACCATCATGATGCTGTAAACAGAACCTGGATTCATCCGAAAAATGACGTTTTGCCATTCGTTCACCCAGGTTCGTCGTTGAGTACACCATCGCAGGCGCTCCTGTCTGTGATGCAGCTCCAAGGGTAATCTCAGCCATGGTCTCCGAGCTGAGAGCCCATGCTGCTGCAAATGTCGTCGAACTGTTCGTGCAGATGGTTGTTGTCTTGCAAATGTCCCCATCTGTTGACTCAGGGATCGAGACGTGGCTGCACGATCCGTTACAGTCATGCGGATAAGATGCCTGTCATCTCGACTGCTAGTGATACGAGGCCGTTGGGATCCAGCACGACGTTCCGTATTACCCACCTGAACCCACCGATTCCATATTCTGCTAACAGTCATTGGATCTCGACCAACGTGAGCAGCAATGTCGCGATACGATAAACCGCAATCGCGATAGGCTACAATCCGACCTTTTTCAAAGTCGGAAACGTGATGGTACGCATTTCTCCTCCTTAAACGAGGCATCACAACAACGTTTCACCAGCAACGCCGGTCAACTGCTGTTTGTGTATGAGAAATCAGTTGGAAACTTTCCTCATGTCAGCAAGCTGTAGGTGTCTCCACCGGCGCCAACCTTGTGTGAATGCTCTGAAAAGCTAATCATTTATATATCACAGCATCTTCTTCCTGTCGGTTAAATTTCGCATCTGTAGCACGTCATCTTCGTGGTGTAGCAATTTTAATGGCCAGTAGTGTAGTTTGTTTGTCCGTCTTTGACACGAAATCATCACTGGTTCTGCGTATCAGGGATCAAACAGTTTGTTGGTAGGTTTGTGAAGGTATGTGGCATTAGATGTCTACTCGCAGGCCACTTAACTCGGTTAAATAATGAGCCGTTGATCTGCGTACGCGGTGATGGCGCCCGATAGCGACCCAAATGATTCCATAGGATTTACATCATACGAATGTGGTCGCCGAGACATCAACGTGAGTTCACTATAACGCTCCTCAAACCACTGTAGCAGGGTTCTGACTCCGAGACACGGGCAATTATACTGCTGAAAGACGACATCGCCGTCGACGAAGACATCAAGCATGAATGGGCAGGTGGTTCGCAGCTGTCGGCGTGTCTTCGATTACTACCACAGGTCCCATGCAAGCGCAGAAGAATGTCTGCCATAGAAATACTGCTCCCACCAGCCTCCGTCCGTGGCGCGTTGCACGTTTCGAGCCGCAGTTCACCTCGATGACGGCGTTTGTGGAAACGACCATCGACCTAGTGTTACAAAAATGTGATTCATTCGAAGATCCGACAGGTCGACGGTCGAATCCCGATGGACCCGTGCCAACTGCAGTTGTAACTGACGATGTCGTTGGGTCAACATGTGAACATATATGCGCGATCTTCTGCGGAGCTACATGTTCAACAATTTACGAAGAACGGTATGCTCCGAAATACTTGTACCTGCTCCAGCATCGTGCTCTTTCGGCAGAGATGCCACGCATCACCGTTTATCCTACTTTTCACAGCAGACAAGACTCCAAACCCCACGTACTGTGAAGAGTCGTGGACATCCAGCCATTTAGCGTCTAGCGGTGGTTTCACTATCCTTCTGCCTCTTTCCGCAGATGCTCACGACTGAAGTATATGAACATTCTACAAGCTTCGCCGTTTTCGAGATACTCGTTCACAGGCCCTGTGTAAAATAATCTACCCTTGTTCCACAGAATTTCGGGCGAACTACCGGATGTTTACAACTTCCTGCCACAATATTTCGGCGCAGCGTCTTCTGGCCTTCTTCAGGTGATACTAGATAAAACTCCCTGAGGTCTGGTATCTACGGCCCCTCCAGCACATGCGTGGTTGTGCACGCGCAGTGCCAAGTGAATTGCTCTTGAGCAAAAAAGTTTGATGACCGCTGATCTAAAGCATGTTTCTTGCAAAACAGTTAAAAAAGCTATAATGCATATGAGATCAGCATCTACTGGACACAATGACATCACAGTCCAAATGAAGCTTATTACTGACTCGCTACTGCCCACTATAACAGATATTTTCAACCACTGCTTAACCACAAGTGTTTTCCTTGAGGCCTGGAAACGTCACAACACCCTCTGACTACCCTATTGGCATCCTTCGTGCACTGTCCAAGACTTTAGAATATGTAGTGGATGATCAGCTAACAAACTACTTAACTACCAACAACCTACTAGACAAATAGCAGTCAGGATTCTGTAAACACCGCAGCATAAGATCTGCGTTAATAAAAGTATCAGATAACCTCAAGCTTGTCATAGATGAACAAGAGGAGACTATCATGTGCTTTCTAGACTCCAGGTAAGCCTTTGATACTGTTGACTTCGACATTTTGCTCCCCAAACTTAGCTGCCCCATTTTATCGCCTAGTGCAGTGCAATGGTTTCGCTCTTACCTGACGTCTCACCAGAAATGCGTCGTATCCGGCACCATAAAGTCGCAATGAAGGCAGGTAGTGTTAGACATCCCCCAGAGCTTGGCATTAGGTCCTACACTCTTTTCATTATATGTCAATGACGTGTCATCAGTTTTGTCCTATTGCAAAAATCACATGTATGCTGATGACCTCAAGTTGTATCTAAGCGCACAACCGATAAACCTGAAGACAGCTATTGAGAATTTCAATACTGACCTTTGTGCACTGTCAAAATATAGGGCGAATGCGCAACCCGTCCGAAACCCAAAGGGTTAGTTGATCATTCTAAGCTCATTAGCATGAAATATCAGGAATTCCTACCGTCTTTAATACTATATCGAGCATATATCAACTTCTCTACCTCAGCAAACAGTTTAAGAGTAATAATAGATGAATGTCTAAATTGGATTGGGCACGTAACTGCAGTGTGCAAGGAGGCATCCGCATTTCATCATGCCCTATGTAGACATAAAAAGCTCTTCCCCCTTGACCTGAAAAAGAAACTTGTACAAACGCTTATACTTCCAATTATTGATTAAGGCGATGTTATACCACAAGTACTTTCTCAAGCAGCTCACAGCACCTGGGACTGGTTATGAATGCCTTTGTCCAATATATCTGTGACATTCGACTCTTTGATCATATTTGAGCATCATATGCACAGCTATCCTGGCTGCATCCAGACAAGCACAGAGATTTCCATACACCCTGTCTCTCTACCATCTTATCAACATGCATTGTTCCTTATCTCTTTCTTTGACCTTGATGTTTTTGTCTCAAAAGCATGGCAGAAACAGCTATTCCTATCAGAGCACAATTCTTTCTGTGCCACTTCGTTGTTCAGTCATTCTCTCAGAGACCTTTTCAGTAGCAGGAACACAACTCTGGAATAACCCTTTTCATTGCATTAGATAAACGAAGAACATCTCCAGTTTCAAAAGATAGTATGACACTTCTACTGTCGCAACAGCAAAGACTACCATCGTCCCTGTACATTCGTCTTTCCAGCCAGATCTACCTCATTTCTCAGCGTTCCTAGCTAGTCCAGTCTCCTAAAATTTCGCTTCCCCAGAACTTGCTATATCAGTAAACATCTACACTCCTGGAAATGGAAAAAAGAATACATTGACACCGGTGTGTCAGACCCACCATACTTGCTCCGGACACTGCGAGAGGGCTGTACAATCAATGATCACACGCACGGCACAGCGGACACACCAGGAACCGCGGTGTTGGCCGTCGAATGGCGCTAGCTGCGCAGCATTTGTGCACCGCCGCCGTCAGTGTCAGCCAGTTTGCCGTGGCATACGGAGCTCCATCGCAGTCTTTAACACTGGTAGCATGCCGCGACAGCGTGGACGTGAACCGTATGTGCAGTTGACGGACTTTGAGCGAGGGCGTATAGTGGGCATGCGGGAGGCCGGGTGGACGTACCGCCGAATTGCTCAACACGTGGGGCGTGAGGTCTCCACAGTACATCGATGTTGTCGCCAGTGGTCGGCGGAAGGTGCACGTGCCCGTCGACCTGGGACCGGACCGCAGCGACGCACGGATGCACGCCAAGACCGTAGGATCCTACGCAGTGCCGTAGGGGACCGCACCGCCACTTCCCAGCAAATTAGGGACACTGTTGCTCCTGGGGTATCGGCGAGGACCATTCGCAACCGTCTCCATGAAGCTGGGCTACGGTCCCGCACATGTTTGGGACTGGATGAAGCGTCGTCTCACGCGGTCTGCACGTCCAGCACGAACGCTGGTCCAACTGAGGCGCCAGGTGGAAATGGCATGGCAAGCCGTTCCACAGGACTACATCCAGCATCTCTACGATCGTCTCCATGGGATAATAGCAGCCTGCATTGCTGCGAAAGAAGGATATACACTGTACTAGTGCCGACATTGTGCATGCTCTGTTGCCTGTGTCTATGTGCCTGTGGTTCTGTCAGTGTGATCATGTGATGTATCTGACCCCAGGAATGTGTCAATAAAGTTTCCCCTTCCTGGGACAATGAATTCACGGTGTTCTTATTTCAATTTCCAGGAGTGTATTTTGTACCTCTATAAACTGTTTGTATATTGGCCACTACCATTATTATTATTATTATTATTATTATTATTATTATTATTGGAAGCAGCAGTGGTAGTAGAAGTATGTCTAATATTAATTTTATTAGCTCAGTCAGTACTATTAACTCACAGAGTCTGTACAGACACTCAAACCATTTTAACCGTATTTGTCATATTTAAATTATTGTTATTTCTTAGGTGACTATGATGTAAAAAATGTATTGTATGTGGTGTGAAACCTTGGTCTGCTGTAGGAAAGAGCCCAAAGACCTTAATCTGAACAGGTTAAATAAATAAATAAAATTAATAATAAAGAGAAAATATCCCTTTTAAGTTTGTTTACACAACAGAAGGCTTCGTAAGACACAAAGGGGAAAGTTGAAAATCTGTGTCAGACAGGATTCGAACACAGGTCTCCTGCTTACTAGGCAGGTGATCAGACCATTGAGCCATCCCGACACAGTGGTCACTGCAACAGCATGGATTACCCTAGCACATCTCATGTTGGACCCAAATTCTCAACTTATCCACAAAGTATGAAAGTAGTGCCCCTTGCCCATTATCCTCATTATTCATGGCATTCTGCCGATTCCCATAAGACTTTCAGCCTAGAGTGCACCTGCACTGAAGAGATAATTGACCTTCCTCAGCTTAATGGTATGTATGGTAAAGTGAGGACGGCCAATGATCTCTTCAGTGTAGATGCACACTAGGCTCCAACTCTTACAGAAATCTGCGAAATGCAACAAGTAATGAGGAGAATAGGCAAGGGGAACTCCATTCATAGAGTATGGATAAGTTGAGAATGTGGGTCTGACAGGTGACGTGTTGCAGTTGCAATGACCTCTGTGTCCAAATGGCTCAGTGGTCAAAGGATCTGCCTAGTAAGCAGGAGGCCTGGGTTTGAATCCCAATCAAGCACAAGTTTTTAACTTTCCCCATTGATTTAGAACAATGCCCACTCACTGCCAATGTCTGCAATTCCTTTGCATCTTAATTCATAGTGGCTGCTGGATCAAGGTGATAACTATTCTTTCGGACATGTCTGAAAAAACAGACACCACATACGTATACAGGGTGGTCTGTTGATAGTGACCTGGCCAAATATCTCATCAAATAAGCATCAAATGAAAAAACTACAAAGAACGAAACTCGTCTAGCTTGAAGGGGGAAACCAGATGGCGCTATGGTTGGCCACTAGATGGCGCTGCCATAGGTCAAACGGATATCAACTGCATTTTTAAAAATAGGAACCCAAATTTTTTATCACAAAAAAAATGGTTCAAATGGCTCTGAGCACTATGGGACTCAACATCTTAGGTCATAAGTCCCCTAGAACTTAGAACTACTTAAACCTAACTAACCTAAAGACATCACACACATCCATGCCCGAGGCAGGATTCGAACTTGCGACCGTAGCAGTCGCGCGGTTCCGGACTGCGCGCCTAGAACCGCTAGACCACCGCGGCCGGCTTTTTTATCACACATTCGTGTAGTATGTAAAGAAATATGAACGTTTTAGTTGGACCACTTTTTTCGCTTTGTCATAGATGGTGCTTTAATAGTCACAAACGTGGTATAACGACAGTGCAGACGGTATTTGCTTCGTGATACATAACCCGTGTTAAAATGGACCGTTTACCAATTTCGGAAAAGGTCGATATCTTGTTGATGTATGGCTATTGTGATCAAAATTGCCAACGGGCGTGTGCTATGTATGCTGCTCGGTATCCTGGACGACATTATCCAAGTGTCCGGGCATTCGCCGGATAGTTACGTTATTTAAGGAAACAGGAAGTGTTCAGCCACGCGTGAAACGTCAACCACGACTTACAACAAATGATGATACCCAAGTGGGTGTTTTAGCTGCTGTCGCGGCAAATCCGCATATCAGTAGCAGACAAATTGCGCTAGAATCGGGAACCTCAAAAACGTCGGTTTTGAGAATGCTACATCAACATCGATTGCACCCGTACCATATTTCTATGCACCAGAAATTGCATGGCGATGACTTTGAACGTCGTGTACAGTTCTGCCACTGGGCACAAGAGAAATTACGGGACGATGACATATTTTTTGCACGCGTTCTATTTAGCGACGAAGCGTCATTCATCAACCGGCATAATATGCACTATTGTGCAATGGAAAATCCACGATGGCTGCGACAAGTGGAACATCAGCGACCTTGGCGGGTTAATGTATGATGCGGCATTATGGGAGGAAGGATAAGTGGCCCCCATTTTATCGATGGCAACCTAAATGGTGCAATGTATGCTGATTTCCCATGCAACGTTCTACCAATGTTACTACAAGATGTTTCACTGCATGACAGAATGGCGACGTACTTCCAACATGATGGATGTCCGGCACATAGCTCGCGTGCGATTGAAGCAGTATTGAATAGCATATTTCGTGACAGGTGGATTGGTCATCGAAGCACCATACCACGGCCCGCACATTCACCGGATCTGACGTCCCCGGATTTCTTTCTGTGGGGAAAGTTGAAGGATATTTGCTATCGTGATCCACCGACAACGCCTGACAACATGTGTCAGCGCATTGTCAATGCATGTGCGAACATTACGGAAGGCGAACTACTCGCTGTTGAGAGGAACGTCGTTACGCGTATTTCGACTTGAGGTTGACGGACATCATTTTGAGCATTTATTGCATTAATGTGGTATTTACAGGTAATCACACTGTAACAGCATGCGTTCTCAGAAATGATAAGCTCACAAAGGTACATGTATCACATTGGAACAACCGAAATAAAATGTTCAAACGTACCTATGTTCTGCATTTTAAGTTAAAAAACCTACTTGTTACCAACTGTTCATCTAAAATTGTGGACCATATGTTTGTGACTATTACAGCGCCATCTATCACAAATCGAAAAAAATGGTCCAACTAAAACATTCATATTTCTTTACGTACTACACGAATATGTAATAAAAAATGGGGGTTCCTATTAAAGAAAAAACGCAGTTGATATCCGTTTGACCTACGGCAGCTCCATCTAGCGCGCCAACCATAGTGCCATCTGGTTTCCCCCTTCAAGCTAGACAAGTTTCGTTCTCTGTAGTTTTTTCGTTTGATGCTTATTTCGAGAGATATTGGGCCCAGTCACAATCAATGGACCACCCAGTATAGAAGCCTTATTCTTGAATCCTTACACAGCTGACTGTACCAAGTGAAACTTACGAGCAGTGAAAATACTGTATGGAGAGACAAGTAAATTACATATCCCCTCCATTTCCCTGAACCAAGTGGCAGTTGCTACATAAATTCTGTTAGCAATAGACATCTGTTTAGTAGTAGTTGTTTCTGTACTGCTACTATTTGGACAAAATGACACTGTAGAAATAACACCATAACAGCAGCTTATGTTTGCAATCAAAGACTGGTGGGAACACTCCTAAGCTGCTTCTCATAGGCAGAAGATAGCAATAGGTAAGGTAGGTGAACTCACGTATCTCTCATGGTTAATTCTTGAATCACCTTTCTTCTATTTTTTTTTCAGGTCAGTTTTACACCCACTCGGTGCCTCTGCCCTTGGCAGAAGCATATCTCACCATGTCCCTAGCATGGCAATGATGGCTCATTACATAAGATAAAATGTACAGGTTATTCTGTTACGACTAATGTGAAGGTGACATAGGATAGTGGATTCTTCCAGCAGGAATGGAAGGAAGACTGCCATGCAGCAGTCGTCTTCTTGGTAATGCAGAATTTATTAGGGGGTTCAGCAGCCCACCTGGTGTTCCATCTCTGAGTCAGGAAAAGGCTCTTTTGTATCAAAAATCCACATCTGGGATCGTCAAAGTGAATGTTGGCTGAGTAATCACTTCTCTAGCCAAGGAGTTGGCCAGTTCATTCCCTGGATTTCCCACATGACTTGGAAAAGAAGGAAGGAAGTAGGATTGGGTTTAATGTTCCATTGACACTGAGGTCATTAGAGACAGAGCACAAGCTCAGATTGATTAAGGATGGGGAAGGAAATCGGCTGTGCCCTTTCAAATGAACCATCCCAGCATTTGCCTTGAATGATATAGGGAAATCGCAGACAACCTAAATCTGGATGGCTGGATGTGGGTTTGAACCATCATCCTCCTGAATGAGACTTGAGTTTGTTAACCACTTTGACACCTTGCTCAGTCAAATGAATTGAGATCCAGAAAAAGGCTAGTAAGCAGGCAGTACATAGAAGGCCAAGAAGAGTTGCAGGTATCACAAGGTGCCAAGAGTAACATCAACAGTTGTCTGCAGGCTGTTCATTGAGTCATAACAAAAACACAGTTGAGGGAGTTCTCTGACAGCTCTGTTAATGGCTAACAACTCTACCATAATAACACTAAATGTCTCTGGCAAGAAATGTTGTTTTTTGACTGATGGGAAATGTAAAAGCATATCCTATCCTATCCCAGGTTCTAGAGACATCAGTGTAAATGACGGTATTAGCCTCAAACTTCTGCACAGAAGACAGGAACATATGCTGAAATATCATGCAGGCAACTAAAACTTTAGGTCTTTGAAATAAATCGGTCCTAATTTGTAGTCAGGCTATTAACAAAAGGGGGGGGGGGGGGGAGTGAGAAAACATCCTGAGGACGATCAGGTGTAGAATCTGTCAGGAGGCAGGTAATCCCACCTGAGGGCAGGTGTCAGGAGATCAATTTTCCTTGAATGCAAAAAGAATTTCGTAGGTTGGATGATTAGAAAATTGCCAGATGGTGACTACAAAAGTGAGCAAGAGCTAGTACCATCGGAACTGAATATTCCCACTTCAGCAAGGAAACTGTTTACAGAATCCCGAAGGCGCCAATGGCTATTCTTATTCCATTATATTATATAAAGAAAAGCATTAGTGAGATGGCTTGTCTGATATCACAGTACTCCAAAAAGACATAGAGGGGTGATATATCATTGTGCAAGGGAGAGCACATTGGTTATTGTCTGAGACAGGACTTACGTCAAACAGCAGCTCCACCTCACTTGCATATGCTTTGTATTTGTTCAGTTTATGCCAACGAAGTCTGGGTATTTAGACAGTGCATTTAATTGGTGTTGTTAAAGTGTATTTAGATGGTGATAATATTTACAGCTTTAGATTATGGTGGTGTAATAAACAAAGTTTATGTTGCTAAATGATTAATGGAAAATCTCATATAAAGATGTGAAACAAATACTAACAAAGAGATAGAGGGGCTGGCCAGCACTTACCTCAGCTCAGTACAGCTGATAGATAACACAAAACAGAACAGAAAATTTACATTCCTAGCTTTCCCTGAGAAGGAACAAAGTTCCGAAAGCTAGGAATGTAAATTTTGTTGTTCTGTTCTGTTTTGTGTTATCTATCGGCTGTACTGAGCTGAGATAAGTACTGGCCAGCCCCTCTATCTCTTTGTTAGTTAAAGTTTATGTTGCATAATATACGATCACTCAATCTACTGTCCATAAGATGACTTAGATTATCTAGTTGTATAATGTCTCAGCATTGCTAATGGGTTGTCACTAGTGACCTTTTGGTCATGACTGGGTTGTTAGTTTAGTTTGTGTCCTGTAGAATATCATATGATTTATTGCCAGTAAATCCAAAACCATCCTGGCATTTGTAATGTATCAAATTATTATATTAGGTTGCTGGAGTGCATTTTTGGCTTTTTATTTTCTCTGCCTGTTAACAGATGTATGAAAAGCTCAGGAATAATTAACATACAAAATATTGATTATGGCAGTTTTTATGGTGATTAGCATCAAAATTGCTAAATAAATAAAATTCATTGTAGGGAAAAATTAAAACATTCCACACTCACTGATGACATGTGAGAGCACCAATGTACAGAACCCTCCAGATGCTTTCTTGGAACCAGTACAGTTGCAACACAATGTTCAGTATCCTTGAATAGCTGGGGTATGATCACTATTAAGGTGTGTTTCTTGGAGAGTAACACAGATCATGAACAGGAGAAAATTGGTTGTTGTAATTCTGGCAGGTGACAGTAGCATCTACTGTAGTTGCATTTGATCATCACACTGGGGGTATCCTGGCTAGGTGTGAAGAGGCAACAAGGACAGGCCATGTCTCAGGGTAAAATAAAATCAATAAACATCAGTTCAAGGTCTAGTAGACTGGAGGGATCTGGTGCCTCTGGGATAGCCTTCTCACCAGATTTCTTCTTCTTCTTCTTATTCTTTTTCTTTTCTTTCACGATGTAGATTCCTGTGAGGATTATCCATAGTATGTGTGAGAATAGAAAAAAAAGTTGGCAGCCCTGTGTCCCACAATCCGTGGTTTCTTCAGCCACTGACTGCTTTCAGGTCTCTGATTTGTGGTTCTCCAGTGACAGCGTTCCCAACAGGCAGAATGGAGAAGATGCTGCTTCTCCAGCTGGGTGTGGGAAATGGTTCCCAAAGATGATGCTGCAGGAAGCACGAGAGGAGAGGGCCTATTGCCCCCATGGTCAAGTTTATTTGCATAACAAGCAGATGGCTATGTCAAAGGAGTAAATACACCAGATACTGCTGATGACCAGGCCGCAGTATTGACAAAAGTCAAAATGAATGAGACTGGATATAAACATTCATATTTTTTATGAGCTTCAAATTATGAGAGGCGAACTCTGACCTTCAGTTCCTGGATTTTATTTTCTCAAAAAGGTTAGCACATTTTGAGGACAGGGAAGGGTGGTCATTCACACAGCTCACAAAGGCAGGTGGTAGAGCACATGGTGACTTTCCATGAAGTGGCTAACCAACAGTTCCCACAGATGTGGTTGTATGTACACTGAGAAGACATTTGCCCAAAGGAGTGGCTGATATTGACATTGATGGTGGTAAACAAGGATTCACATTGTAGTGGTAACACACAATTTCAAACTTTCCTGGGAACAAATATCCCTCAAAAACAAGACTGAGTGTGCCGGTATCAACCTTGTCTGGCAGGCCTCAATGTACATGACGTGCAAAGTGGATCTTTCACCTCTCTAAGAACTGGTGTAGTAGATCATCCATGTGCAGCGTTGATTTTCGGTGAAAAATTAATCTCTGTATTATGTTGATATTCTTATGGGCTGTGATAGTAACAGGCACATCACCAACTCTTCTACAAGAATGTAACACCTGGGACTTGGTAGAATTTGCCATCTTAATTAAGATGGAACCACTTCATAATTTGCTAAGAGAGTTCGCCAAAACAGTTTTCAATACCCTCCGCAATGAATACCAATTTTGTAGAGAAAAAGGACCCTCCATCTGTTCAGCTGCAAACAAGGGACTCAGGGGAATAACTGTCTGCAAGTCAGTTGATTTTATTTGTCTCCCATGGCACGGCCAATGAGGGAAAGTTGTTAGGGTTGTAATGATGGGCACTGAATTGTGTCAGTCTAAAAAGGCTGCTGGGTCTCTCAAGGCTACTGGCTGATAACTTTTGTTGTTTCATGTCAAATATAAGCTATAATGCTGCCCACTCTGAATGAGGGTTCTGCCCCCGGGTGCCATCAGCCAAAGCATCCGGTGTGATGGCCACTGCCCACAGTACTGGCACCCCCCAAACAAACAGGCAGCTACTCCCTGGCAGTAAAGGGAGGTGACAGTTCAGGCATCAATAGTGCAATCCCCGTATGGTGAGGGTGCCGTTATCATATAGGAACTTGAAGACTCCCATCCCCACATGGGCCAGCTACCATACTGCGTATTGGGCAACCTCCTCACATGGTCCATACAGGTCGTACCCACATTTGGTGACTGAGCTTGGTGTAAAATAAAGGGAACAACTTGGGAGAAGCCACAACTGATGGCCTATAACTGTACTAAGTTTTCAGCAGGGGAATCTGTCCTACAAAATAAGTCAGAGAAAAGATATAGGCAGAGAGTAAAATTGTAGCACAGCAAAGGAGGAAGTACTGCTATGACTTGCTGCCCCATTTTCACTCCGCATATACTCACGAATGAGTTGCGAGTCCCCTGGGGGGAATTCTTATGTACATTGCCATGATATTTATCTTTGCGTATTGAAGCACCATCATGCTGTTGTCAGTCTGTTACAACAAACAAAGGTGAAGTTATAAAATGCAAACAGAATTTTCCTGATTTACATATGACACTTCACTATGTCAGACATTCCTATTGTCCAGTGAGACAAACATCCTTTTAGTATTCTGCTGTTCAGAAACTGTGTTATGAAACGTTAAGAGCCCCATGTTCAAATTCTTCTACACAATTGGATAAATAAATTATAAAAATCAAATACAATAACAACTTAGCCTACAAACAGTTACTTAGAACTAAGAAAAGTATGGAAATTGACTAAGGTTGGGTATTACCATTAAATAGTATCAGTTATGTTAGAGCATTGCCTTTTAATCATGTATTTTAAACTGCTATACAGCTTTTACCCAATTACTGATCAATACTGTATATGGCTCTAAGTTCACAATATCTGTGGTCATTACCCTAATATTCTCAAGTTACATAAAATACAGCATTCCTCATTCTCTCCTGAAATCCACTGCCTGTGACAGTTCCACAAGCTACAAATGAAACCAAGTGGTCGAAGCACAAATAATCTGACAAAACTGGGAGATTGTGATAAAGAATAGATGTTCAGCATGACAAGGAAAATTCACTTTGGAGAATTTCACCCTCACAACACATGGATCCTTCTCACTGTGGGGGCTGAGTGACTCGCCCTTCCATTCCAACTTTACTAAGAGTTCCAAATGCAAAGTACAGTGTTTCTAATGTTAAATGTTTCTATTGACAGGACTTACGCTTTTGCCTCCTGAATGTATGAACAGGCCAGCCATTCAGTCTCACTGTAATTTTACAGAATAAATGTTGAATATTTGTAACACTCTTCAATCAGTTCCCTATTAGCTGCAATTTACTTATCATCCATCCTTCCTGAAAGTTGCTTTCTGTTATGTGGAAATCAGAAATGGAAATTTACAGGCAACACTAGGTAACACATTGCCACAAATCACAAGCTATATGTTATATACTGTTGGTAAGTTTTGAGGTGTCCCATGACGCCATGCTACAAAATTGTTTTTGCCCAGAAGAATGTGTCATTTTATGTCACATACTACAAGCTGTCATTTGATGTCATGTACTGCAAGTTTCCTGTGTTTGTACATGCACCTCAGCTGATTCCATGGAAGTAGCTTCAGAATAGTGCATCATGTCTACATCTATATGTATACTATGCAAACCACTGTGAGGTGCATGGCAGAGGGTACGTCCCACTGTACCAGTTATTAGGATTTCTTACCATTTTATTCACGTATGGAGTGCAGGAAGAATGATTGTTTGAATGCATATGTACCTGAAATATCTTATCCTCATGAATCTTATGTGACTGAGGTGTAGGTCATTGCAGTATATTCTTAGAGTCATCATTTAAAGCCAGTCTTGAAACTTTGTTAATAGACTTTCTCAGGATAGTTTACATCTGTCTTCAAGAGTCTGCCAGTTCAGTTCCTTCAGTGTCTCTGTGACACTCTCCCACAGATCAAACAAACTTGTCACCATTCATGCTATCCTTCTCTGTATACTGTACATTCAATACACCCTCTTAGTTGTGTTTGGTATGGGTCCCACACACTTGAGCAATATTCTAGAACCTGCATACTGCATGTAATTAGTTGCCAGTTGGATGATAGCTGACAGTTCAATACATGTTTCTCTCTTAATGACACCCTTTGTTTCCTGTTAGAGATATTGAATTTGAACCATTTTGCAGCATTTCCTGTTATATTGTATTCTAACATATTTAAAAGGATATTCTCATTTACAAAGTCAGATGCTTTTGACACATCACAAAATATACCATTAGCCTACATCTATATTCTGCAAACCACTGTGCATGGCAGAGGTTACATCTCATTGCACCAGTTATTAGGGTCTCTTCCTGTTCCATTCACATATGGAGCGCAAGAATGATTCTTTAATGCCTCTGTACATGCAATAATTATTCCAATCTTATCTTCACGGTCTCTGTGTGAGCGATAGATAGGGGTTTGTAGTATATTCCCAGAGTAATCATATAAAGTCAATTTTTGAAAATTTGTTAATAGACTTTCTCGGGATAGTTTATGTAGATAGAGTTTTCCAGTTCAGTTTCTTCAGTATCTCCGCGACATTCTCTCGGTATGGGTCCCACACACTTGAGCAATATTCTAGAACCGGTCATACAAGTGATTTGTAAGCAGTCTCCTTTGTAGACTGGTTGCACTTCCCCAGTATTCTACCAATGAACCGAAGTCTACCCCCTGCTTTACCCATGACAGCTAATGTGATCATTGCATTTCATATCCTGACAAAGGGATGCATCCAGATATTTGTCTGAGTTGGCCGATTCCAACTGTGAATCATTGATATTTCTGTCATAGGATACTACATAATTTCCCTTTGTGAAATGCACAATTTTATATTTCTAAACATTTAAAGCAAGTTACCAATCTTTGCACCACTTCATGATCTTATTGAGATCTGACTGAACATTTATGCAGCTTCTGTCAGATAGTATTTCATTATAGATAATGCCATCATCTAAAAAGTCTGTGGTTACTATTAATACTGTTTGAAGGTCATTAACACACAACATGAACAGCAATGGTCCCAACACACTTCCCTGGGGGCACACCAGAAGTTACTTCTACACCTGATGACGACACTCCATCCAACATAACATGCTGCAAACTCCTTACCAACAAGTTCTCAATCTAGTCACAAATTTCACTTGATACCCCATATGATCATACTTTTGACAACAAATGTAGTTGTGGTATTGAGTCAAATGCTTTTCAGAAATCAAGAAATACGGCATCTACCAGCCCACTTTGAACCATAGCTTTCAGTATGTCACTTGAGAAAAATGCAAGTTGGGTTTCAGATGATCGATGTTTTCATAATTAATGCTGGTTGGCATTGAGGGGGTCATTCTGTTCAAGATGTCTCATTATGTTTGAACTCATACTATGTTCTAAGATTCTACATCAAATAAATGACAAGGATATTGGACAGTGGCGTTGTGGATCACTTGCACTTCCATTCTTGTAGATGGGTGTGACCTGCACTTTTTTCCCAGAACTGGGTACAGTTTTTTGTTGGAGGGATCTACGATAGATTACAGTTAGAAGAGGGTCTAACTCAGCCACAAATTCAATAAAGAATCTGTCAGGAATTTCATCAGGCCCTGGAGCTTTGTCCAATTTCAACAATTTCAGCTGCTTCTCAACACCACAGACACTATACTTATTTCATCCATTTTTTCATTGGTACAAGGGTTAAATCTGGACAATTCTCCTGGGTCTTCCTGAGTAAAGGAACATTTGAAAATGGCATTAGCTGTTTCAGCTTTTGCTTTGCTATCCTCAACTTCAGTTCCTAGATAATAACTTTGGTGCCACCAACAACCTTTACATACAACCAGAATTTCTTCATAGTTTGTAAGATATCATTTGACAGTATTCTGCTGCAGTAACTGTTGAAGGCATCATGCACTGCTCTCTTGACAGCCAAATGAATTTCATTCATGATCTCTTTATTTATAGCCCTTTGTTTTGTTTTGTACCTATTATGCAGTAATCTCTGTTTCTTTAGAAGTTTCTTTACAGTAACTGTATACCTCGAAGGTTCCTCCCATTATGAACTGTTCTTCTGGGTACATAATCTATTCAGTGCACAGTTAACTATTCTTTTAAACTTGAGTCATAGTTCCTCTACATGCTCCAGCCCTTTGCTCACTGACATATGACACTACTAATTTTTTTTAAATCTGGTTTACTGAACATATATAACTTTCTGCTGCTTTTAGTTGTCCTTTCTACTTTGGTAATCAATGTTGACACAACTGTGTCATGGTCACAGATACTAGTTTCTATGTGGACATCCTCACAGAGGTAAGCTCTATTTGAAGCCATTAGATCCAATATAATTCCATCATGAGTGCGATTCTTAACTAGATAGTTTTCACAAAAGGCATTTAGCAACATTTCACAGAACATCTTATCACGCCCACCACTAACAAGATTGTAATATTTCCACTTAATTGTTGGATGATGGAAGTCACTACCGATGATTACATTATGATTGGGGAACTTACGTAGATATACCCCCCCCCCCCCCCCAAAGAACTATGGACCTTCCCACTGGTGGGGAGGCTTGCGTGCCTCAATGACACAGATAGCCGTACCGTAGGTGCAACCACAACGGAGGGGTATCTGTTGAGAGGCCAGACAAACGTGTGGTTCCTGGAGAGGGGCAGCAGCCTTTTCAATAGTTGCAGGGGCAACAGTCTGGATGATTGACTGATCTGGCCCTGTAAACACTAACCAAAACGGCCTTGCTGTGCTGGTACTGCGAACGGCTGAAAGCAAGGGGAAACTACAGCCATAATTTTTCCCCGAGGGCATGCAGCTTTACTGTATGATTAAATGATGATGGCGTCATCTTGGGTAAAATATTCCGGAGGTAAAATAGTCCCCCATTCGGATCTCCGGGCGGGGACTACTCAGGAGGACGTAATTATCAGGAGAAAGAAAACTGGCGTTCTACAGATCGGAGCGTGGAAGGTCAGATCCCTTAATCGGGCAGGTAGGTTAGAAAATTTAAAAAGGGAAATGGATAGGTTAAAGTTAGATATAGTGGGAATTAGTGAAGTTCGGTGGCAGGAGGAACAAGACTTCTGGTCAGGGAAAACAGGGCTATAAATACAAAATCAAATAGGGGTAATGCAGGAGTAGGTTTAATTATGAATAAAAAAATAGGAGTGCGAGTAAGCTACTACAAACAGCATAGTGAACGCATTATTGTGGCCAAGATAGACTCAAAGCCCATGTCTACTACAGTAGTACAAGTTTATATGCCAACTAGCTCTGCAGATGATGAAGAAATTGATGAAATGTATGATGAGATAAAAGAAAGTATTCAGATAGTGAAGGGAGACGAAAATTTAATAGTCATGGGTGACTGGAATTCGACAGTAGAAGAAGGAAGAGAAGGAAATGTAGTAGGTGAATATGGATTGGGGCTAAGAAATGAAAGAGGAAGCCGCCTGGTAGAATTTTGCACAGAGCATAACTTAATCATAGCTAACACTTGGTTCAAGAATCCTGCAGATACTAGAAGGTATCAGATAGATTATATAATGGTAAGACAGAGATTTAGGAACCAGGTTTTATATTGTAAGATATTTCCAGGGGCAGATGTGGACTCTGACCACAATCTATTGGTTATGAACCGTAGATTAAAACTGAAGAAACTGCAAAAAGGTGGGAATTTGAGGAGATGGGACCTGGATGAACTGAAAGAACCAGAGGTGGTACACAGTTTCAGGGAGAGCATAAGGGAACAATTGACAGGAATGGGGGAAAGAAATACAGTAGAAGAAGAATGGGTAGCTTTGAGAAATGAAATAGTGAAGGCAGCAGAGGATCAAGTAGGTAAAAAGACGAGGGCTAGTAGAAATCCTTGGGTAACAGAAGAGATACTGAATTTAATTGATGAAAGGAGAAAATACAAAAATGCAGTAAGTGAAGTAGGCAAAAAGGAATACAAACGTCTCAAAAATGAGATCGACAGGAAGTGCAAAATGGCTAAGCAGGGATGGCTAGAGGACAAATGTAAGGATATAGAGGCTTATCTCACGAAGGGTAAGATAGATACTGCCTACAGGAAAATTAAAGAGACCTTTGGAGAAAAGAGAACCACTTGTATGAATATCAAGAGCTTTGATGGAAACTGAGTTCTAAGCAAAGAAGGGAAGGCAGAAAGGTGCAAGGAGTATATAGAGGGTCTATACAAGGGCGATGTAATTTAGGACAATATTATGGAAATGGAAGAGGATGTAGATGAAGATGAAATGGGAGATAAGATACTGCGTGAAGAGTTTGACAGAGCACTGAAAGACCTGAGCCGAAACAAGGCCCCGGGAGTAGACAACATTCCATTAGAACTACTGATGGCCTTGGGAGAGCCAGTCATGACAAAACTCTACCATCTGGTGAGCAAGATGTATGAGACAGGCGAAATACCCACAGACTTCAAGAAGAATATAATAATTCCAATCCCAAAGAAAGCAGGTGTTGACAGATGTGAAAATTACCGAACTATCAGTTTAATAAGTCACAGCTGCAAAATATTAACGCGAATTCTTTACAGACGAATGGAAAAACTGGTAGAAGCGGACCTCGGGGAAGATCAGTTTGGATTCCGTAGAAATGTTGGAACACGTGAGGCAATACTAACCTTACGACTTATCTTAGAAGAAAGATTAAGAAAAGGCAAACCTACGTTTCTAGCATTTGTAGACTTAGAGAAAGCTTTTGACAACATTAACTGGAATACTCTCTTTCAAATTCTGAAGGTGGCAGGGGTAAAATACAGGGAGCAAAAGGCTATTTACAATTTGTACAGAAAGCAAATGGCAGTTATAAGAGTCGAGGGACATGAAAGGGAAGCAGTGGTTGGGAAGGGAGTGAGACAGGGTTGTAGCCTCTCCCTGATGCTATTCAATCTGTATATTGAGCAAGCAGTACAGGAAACAAAAGAAAAGTTCGGAGTAGGTATTAAAATCCATGGAGAAGAAGTAAAAACTTTGAGGTTGCCGATGACATTGTAATTCTGTCAGAGACAGCAAAGGACTTGGAAGAGCAGTCGAATGGAATGGAATGGACAGTGTCTTGAAAGGAGGGTATAAGATGAACATCAACAAAAGCAAAACAAGGATAATGGAATATAGTCAAATTAAGTCGCGTGATGCTGAGGGAATTAGATTAGGAAATGAGACACTTAAAGTAGTAATGGAGTTTTGCTATTTGGGGAGGAAAATAACTGATGATGGTCGAAGTAGAGAGGATATAAAATGTAGACTGGCAATGGCAAGGAAAGCGTTTCTGAAGAAGAGAAATTTGTTAACATCAAGTATAGATTCAAGTGTCAGGAAGTCATTTCTGAAAGTATTTGTATGGAACGTAGCCACGTATGGAAGTGAAACGTGGACGATACACAGTTTAGACAAGAAGAGAATAGAAGCTTTCGAGATGTGGTGCTACAGAAGAATGCTGAAGATTGGATCACATAACTAATGAGGCGGTATTAAGTAGAAATGGAGAGAAGAGAAATTTGTGGCACAACTTGACTAGAAGATGGGATTGGTTGGTAGGGTATATTCTGAGGCATCAAGGGATCACCAACTTAGTATTGGAGGGCATCGTGGAGGGTAAAAATTGTAGAGGGAGACCAAGAGATGAATACACTAAACAGATTCAGAAGGATGTAGGTTGCAGTAGGTACTGGGAGATGAAGAAGCTTGCACAGGATAGAGTAGCATGGAGAGCTGCATCAAACCAGTCTCAGGACTGAAGACCACAACAACAACAACAACAACAACAACATGTAGATATAACTTGAGGTTTTCCCTAAAGTTTTCGGATACTCCAGGAGATGAGTCTGGAGGGTGAAAGAATGACCGAATTACCATTTTATTCCACCCCTGACTCTGAGTCTTGCCCAATCTCACATGCAGCTTCAATTTCTATCTTCATGGATTTCAGTTCCTTTGCTACTGTGACAAATACACCACTTCCATTTCCCATTAGCCTGTCCTTTCCATATACACTTAAATTTTACGAGAAATCTTCCTGCTGTCAACTTTAGGTTTCAACCATCTTTCTGTACTTAGCATTATGCAAGCTTCACTGCTTTTCCTGAGCACTTCAAACTCAGGTGCTTTGTTGGAAAAATTTTAGCACTTTACAATTAAAATTTTAATACTTTCACCTATGGGAGGGGCTTCTTTTGATCTTATGCTGATATTTCCAGATTTACTACAGCTGTCATCATCTGGATTAGATGGCGAGCCACCTAATCTAAAAAAAAAAAAAAAAAAAAAACCTTGTATGCACCCCACGCATAGTCAGCTACCTGAGCAGCCTCTGATGTGTAGTACTCACCTGACCCATTCTTGGAAACTCTACATTTCCCAATCCTATGCCACAAGTACAGGAAGTCACAGCCTAGCTTCGAAGTCTCTGGTTCAGCTCTTTCACACGACTCAGAACTAAAGGCCTATGATCATTTCTGGGGACAATGCTGCAAACTGTGAGCTTCGTTGAAATTCAATTCACAAGGCTGGTCTCATCCTTCTCTGCCAGTCGCTGGAATGAATCAAGTATGACCTCTGAGCCCAGACAACAGGCATCACCTGTTCCAACATGCCCCACAATCTGCAGATAGCTGCACTCTGTTCCCTCAATGGCTGACGGAACAGCCTCTTCAACATGTTGAATGAGGCCCCCATGCATACACACTGAGTGTACCTGCTGTCCTTTCCCATCCCTTGTTGCCATTTCCCTGAGGGGTACCATCATTTGCCTTATGTTTGAACAGCTGATGATTAATAGACCCGTACACTTTTCTGTTTGCCTCCTCTTGACACCAGACAACACAGGTTTCCACAGAACAGGTGAAGAGAATCCCACTGGCTCAGTTTCAGATTTAGAGAAAGATAGCATCTCAAACTTGTCAGTTCCTATCCACCACATACAGGACACCTGTATCTACCATTGACCCGCCACTCGCAGTCAAGTTGACAACTAACAACAAATCCTGTACATTCTGCAAAGACAGGACCCACAGGAAAGGATAGTACCTAAGGTACCTCTCATACCAGTAACTCTTGGGAGCTCTTCCAACACACCATTTCGCAGCAGCTGCCAATCATTTGACAGCAGTCAGGGCAATTTTCAGCAGCTTACAAATGTCAACCACCTTATCCCATTTTCGAGAACAGCACTCACAGTGGGGCTGCATTTCTGCTGGTGCAGTTTATTACAAGGCTGTGAGCAAATAACTTTAAACTCAGGCTGCTGATTGTCTTTTAATCTGTTGAGTTAAAAAGTCGCTAATTCCCTACAAGAATTGAACCAAATACACAAAACGAGATTTCTATTAAGGCATGACAGAAACCTGTTTAAAAATTACTAGTTTCCTAAAATGTTTTGAGATTAATTTACGATAAATGCACATAATATATATGGATACTCCTCTTTAATGGAAAACAAGATGTAACACAACTGTTAGTTAGAATATCTGCTACACTAATTAAATCACAAATGTCAATTTACTACAAATTGCTTGCAGATTATGTGAAGACATTGGTAGCTTCCAAAAATTCTCAAAAATGCACCATTTATTTGCACTGATATACAATGAAATTCAGAGGTAATGTTTTCTTTGACAGAAGTGTGAACCACAAAATGCTGATTTGCTACGAAATATGTTACGTATGCAAAACACTCGTACCACTAACTTACAAAAATAGTTCTGTAATAGTTCAAAAATTCTAAAAAGTAACCCATTTCTTATGTAAGTGGCGACTGTTTTGATCGAGGATATGCCTAATGTTCTCAAAAAATTTTAAATAGCAGTTAAGTTTAAGCCTATAATTAACAATAACAGTACAAGTTTATCGCAGCATTCACAAATGATTGAAATTTCACAATATATCACAAAACAAATGGGTGTTAACACAACCAATAAAAGACAATGCAGAAGTGACGCGAACAGTACAATACGTGAATCCAGAACTTTAAATCAACACATGAATCTTGTACTCACGGTCTCATACGAAGTAAAATTCCGAAATTGGCTTATATGTGTATTGCACTGATTATTCTCTTAGCTGTTTCTGTGCCCACTTCTACACTTGCGTTCCGAAGAACAACACTGCAGTGTGAGTTTATGTGTGTGTGAAATCTTATGGGACTTAACTGCTAAGGTCATCAGTCCCTAAGCTTACTCACTACTTAACCTAAATTATCCTAAGGATGAACACACACACACCCATGCCCAAGGGAGGACTCGAACCTCCGCCGGGACCAGCCGCACAGTCCATGACTGCAGCGCCTCAGACCGCTCGGCTAATCCCATGCGGCGCAACAAAGCACATCTTTTGCCTGTTGCAATGTCTTTACAAATTGTAGTAGTAGCTATGTTCTTGGTGTAACCTTGAGTAATCAAAATAGGGAAAACAGAACATCACTGGATGTCAAGAACCTCACAATGAATTTTTTAGGTAACAGGTGGAGGACAATGAAGTTATGTTTACAAAAAATACACAAATGAGTTCAGAAGATTTCAGGAACTTGCTGGATGAGGACATTCCAGTGACAAGAAAATCAGTTTCATACTGTGCCAAATATATGCGAATTTTGGTAATCTCCAATATATGAAATCTTTTTCTCGGTCAACCACTTACTACCGCATTGATCCATTGACTAATGGATAGTTGGTGACAGGATGCAACTTATCATTTCTAATGGACATATGGCACATATAATTGGCAACAGTCTGCCAAGTGCCATATGCTGCTGTGCATCATGTGATGTACTGCTTTGTCTCTCTCTGATCGTATTGATACATGTGGCATATGCCATGACCATACCACACATTGCCTCTGCGGAACTGCACCTAAGATTCCAAATAATGGCTTTTCCCTCCTCTCTGCATTTCCTTTAAAATTTACACACACACACACACACACACACACACACACACACACACACACACACACACACACACTGAATAAATTTAACTATCTGTTACGTGGTAGGGGGGAAAAAAAATATCAAACATACAAAAAAATTTCATAATAATGATAAAATGAAATATAATGTAGTCCAGTATACTATGACACTGTTGGCAACATGGAATATTAAGTTGTGATTATATCCACATGAAGATGAAAGTAGATAGCCTAGAAAGTTAAGACTGCTCTTGTTTCTCAAAGCTTTCCTAAAGAGAAATGAAGAAACCAAAAACAGACTGCAAATGTAGCCACTATTCCAATAGATCACAGAACCAAGTTTGACATTGTGACTTACAAGGAGAGGTCCCCAGCTGTGGATCAACTTTCTGAAAGCATCTGTATGGTTATGAAGCCAGCCATTCAACCAGATGGGCCCCCCCCCCCCCCAAAAAAAGGTACTTTTCATGATGCCCTACAGCTTTAAGAAAGAAGTATCTTAGAGGCTGATCGTGTAGCATAAGGGTACAGTATAAGCCTAATATAGAGGCGGCTGTGGGTTCAAATCTCAATATATGTTTTGAAACATTTTTTGTCATATTTTCAATCAGTTCATTGCTCTTATTTTTTCTTCCCACAAAACTTTTTCCACTTGAATCTTTGTGTGTGTAATTTTAATTATTTCCATGTATTAACATTGATTTAATTTCTTCCATTTCATAATCCTATTTTTCTGTCCTTGTTATTGCCTCCATTATTTCTATTCCTAATTTTGCTTGAATTTTGTTTTACTTATATTCTCTTCCTTCGTTGAAAGCTTCAACTGATTTATTTTGCCCATTTAAAAAAAAAAAAGTCTTCTTTTAATGAAAACTACATTTTTGACACCACTGCACTGTCAACATAAATAGATTGTTTATTGTTTAGTTTTTTTGCTTTTTAACTGATAGATTAGCATTTTCAAATGTTTGAATATTATGATGGACAAATAAATATAATTAAATTAACATGCACACAGATTCCAAATGGAAAAAGAATTATGAATAGAAAAAGTGAGAGCAATTTAAAAAGTCAATACAGTGTTTAAAATGACGTGACCAAAAAATAAATAAATAAATTTAAACCAATTAATTGAATAAGAATAATGACTACGACTGGAATTAAAATTTAAAAATTAAATCTTTTAAAGTACTTGATGAGTTTTGAACCTATAACTTCAATATGAGGCTTGTACTATAATAAGTATGCTACACAACCAAACTGTATCATATTGCTTTTTTAAAGCTGTAGAGCATCATGTGAAAATTCTGAAATTTTTTTTCATTGATTAGTCACAAACGAGGGCCCACCAAGTGGAATGACTGGGACCTTAACCTACAATACTGAATAGATGGTTTCAAAATGTCGATCCCACTGCTGGGGGGCTCTCCTAGCTAGTTGGTAAGGAAATGAAAAGACAACACTCAATTTTCACATAGGTGTTGACAGGAAATGAAGCTCTGTCATGTTGTTAACTTCATTCTTTCTCTAGTGTTAAACAATGTAGCTCACCTTTGGCTTATTTCAAAACAAACCACCAATCCACAATGTAGCTGTATAATTATTAATAAGCAGTTTCTTTGGCAAAGTGTACATGTAAATTTAACTTCTTGTTCACAACTTCTTTTTTCCCAGTGCTAACTTTTTTGTTCTTTTGTACTCTATGCGGCTTTCAACATTATTTATATTCCCAAGGAACAGTCTATCAGTCAGTCTGTCTATCTGTTGTTTGATAAATGAATAAATACATCACCTTATACAGAAGATATATTTAATATACTCCTCAGTACAAAAATTCATATTCAACATTTTATAAACTCTTGTAAAGAGTAGATTATTTAGAAATAGCACTGTACTTAAGAGTCAAAACATCACAGAATTTGACCTTATTACAGCTTCCAAGCAATTACAAACTACGGTACAGATACTTCTAACATTTTCCTTAATCATGAGATCTTATTGATGGACAAGTTGTTAAAAGTGACCCAGACATTCTTTTCTTGACTGGTAGATTATTGATGCATTTCCCCAGAGCACAGATGATAATTTTTTTAATGAAATTCTCCTCAGTTTTCCACCAATCTATTGGTACAAAAATAAGAATAAGGAAAAGCAGTTATCATGAAAATCTCAATCTCAATCTCTCAATCTCAATCTCTCTCTCTCTCTCTCTCTCTCTCTCTCTCTCTCTCTCTCTCTCTCTCTCATATATATATATTCATAGCCATAGAAATAAAAGAAACAAGTTGAATACATAGGCAACAAAGCATACGCTGTTGACATCAATTAGTAATGCATTCATGACAAAGAATGTCTGAACACTTGCTGCAAACAAAATTATGATATGAGGCTAACATATAAAAATGTATATCAGACTGTGTCAGGGGAGCCATTCTGATAAGTATAGAACTGCAATGTGTACAGCAAACACTTTTTAAGATGCTTGTGTGATTAGAAATAACAATGATACAAAGTTAAGTCACAGTAATAGTACTTTTTCACAACAAACCACTTTCCTAATATTACAGATATTTTTACACAGTCTGTCCATCAGTCTAAAAGTGCCCTTTACACAGAAAGCACCATAATTAGAAATGTACAGTTACATTTTATATACAACATAAAAATACACAAAAAATTAGTACATAAAACAAGGGTTGACAAGAAATATTTTCATATACAACTTTGACTTGTTTTCCCTGTCACTGTAACACAACTGTCATGAACAGCATCATTTATTCGAAATATTTTCTGAAACCCTCAATAAACAAAAAATGTTTTAGTGTTCCAACACTCCACATATTGGAGATGAATATCTTCCTGTAGCAGTATTTTATGAATATACATGACAATATCACAAGTTTTTAATGTTTCATGAAGCTGAATTCTTATGAAACACAATCAGAAACTGACATTGAATATTACCTCAATTTTTTGGCCATGTTCATTTTAGAAAAGGTGTCAGCCAACAACAGAAAAACATTAAAAAAGGAGACACACAATTAGTTATTTGTGTGTGAGAAAATCACTGAAGATGTACGGGGAAAGTAAGTATACCAAGTTGCAATACTTTACTCCTATTGTCTGACATTAAAATAGGTGAAAGCTAAATTTCATCATAATCTAAAATAATTTTGAGCTCGCTGTTTATATACTTTAATGGTTCATCTTCCAGAAGATAAATTTTGTTCTGGTAATAAAAGACAAATTAGTTAACCAATTTTGAAAAGTAATTGCACATACATTTCCTGTATGAAAAATTCACTTTTTCTTTACAAACTGCTAATGATCCCACAATTCACAGTTACATTCATTATACTAATGAAATCTATTTGTAAACTAGTCACTAAAAGAAAATAACTTCCACAAAGCAGACAAAAAATAGAGAAACAACCATTCAGACCTGGACACAGATAAATTTTTCACTAATCATACATGTTCATGACACACTCAGATGATGAACGAACATAAGATGTGAAAATGAAGGTCCTTCTCATGCAAATCCAAGCCAATACAATAAATGAATGAGAGGTGGTTTATTGAGTGAACTGCAAGTACCAAAATACACAAAAAAAAGGTTAAAAGTATTATTATAATTTAGATACAGTTTATAGTTGTTTTAGGCCACCTTACACACAGGAGCACGCGCGCGCGCCCAGACACACACACACACACACACACACACACACACACACACACACACACACACACAGAGAGAGAGAGAGAGAGAGAGAGAGAGAGAGAGAGAGAGAGAGAGAGCACGAGGGGGTCTAAAAAATCTAATACAGCTGCTAACCTTATAATTAAGGATGACAACTGTAATAAATGCTGCTTGCTCCACTGAAAAACATACCTGATGCCCTCACAAATCCATGGCAAATTATTTGTCCTCTTTTAAACGGCAAATGTTCCATACACGAAACTAATCTGGCAAATGCTGTTCTAAAAGACAAACCTCTTCATTAGCACCATGATACCTTCAAGTACAATTCTTTAAAATACTGACATGATAAAACCATAGAAAACATTATAAAAATAATCATGTCTTTGGTACAGTAGCTTGAAGGCTTTAAAAACTACGTTCGTGTTCAAAAGATATTAAAATCCCCATCTGCATTTATTATTCAATAAATTACCTGGAATGACTAAATATATTATACAAGGAGCATAATTATTTTACATTTAAACGAAATGTTATTCTTGCAGGGGATATGAAGTAAATCCAGTCATTATATTTTCAACTTTTAAATGAATTCTATTGAAACTATTGGGTTCAGTGAACATCAAAAGCAAATGGACAGTAGAATAAACAGAGGAGATAGCAGCTGCAAAGACAGCAGCAGTGGCAAGACACTGTAGTTAATTAAGTTGAAGCCTATGAAACACAGCTGCAAATAAAATTATTACATACTACACGCTTCACACTGCGCATACACACACACACACACACACACACACACACACACACACACACACACACGCACACACACACACACACACACACACACAAATCAAGTGTACCACCAAACAGAAATATATGTGAGGAACTCACATCAGTGCATTGTATAAAATTCAAGTAATAGATGAAGAATACTTGTGATAAAGTATTCTCACAACATATCTCACAAAATCATAATGAAATACAGTTCTTTTTAATTCTATTTTCAATATTCCCAATAAATTATCCTCTGATTTTGCACCTGTAGTCACAAACCAAAATGTACAGCCACGAAAAGAATGAACAGTATCTGCTAAAGTCTATGAAATAGTTTGCATAAACTACTATATATCATTCCACATTTCCTATTCATTAAAACTAAAAGTAGCATATAGGTGATAAAGAAGAAGACTGAATTGAATCATAGAGATAAGAATAGTTCTAGCATTAAATATCTGTAAATTATTAAGACGCAGTGACAGGGAGAAACAGTGTACATAAGATGCATTCTGCAATCAGATAAAGGTAGAAATGTAATGACACAACATCTAGAACAAATATGTAAAAGATATTTAAGAAAAATAAATGTCTATGCAGAATGTCTGGTCACACAATAATTTTACAACAATCTGCACCAATTATCACACAATCATTCCCTATTTCTCATGTTAAGATAACAATAAAATTAAAGACTTATTTTCTGGATCCATTCATATGTGCATCTACTGCTTCCATTTATAAAACACAGCAATGTCTTAAGGCAATCTGTCCAAAAAGGGATGCAGAAGAGATTACTACTGAAAAATATTATATAACATAGCTACAATCTCTTCATTCTGAAAAATGGACAAAAGCACTCAAAACTAAATAATTAAAACTATTATTTCAGTCTCAATGTAGGTACAGATAAATAATCACAATACCTAAGACATAAGCAGAAAAATATTTTCTCGCTTTAGTACGTAATTCAACTCTTTAATATAGTATCAGCACACATTCTTGTAGCTGAACTTGCAGGCTCACAACAAAATTCATACACAGTACAAACATACACAATCATTATTATATTACATAAAATTTGCAGTGGAATGCTTCAATTTTGATACAGATGTAAGTATATGTAAAGGTTCTTAAAAAAATAGTGAAACCTTAGAACTTGCTTTGTGCTTAATCCTAAAATGTATCCCAATAGCTGCTGAGTATTACTTACTGGATTTTCAATTCCATACAATGATCAGTTATTTCAGAACTCTAGAATACCAAAGATACACAGTATAAAAACATATACACAATTAACAAACAATGATTCAATCCTCATTAGCACAAGCAAACAATTAGTGGTACACAGCACAAATGCCACAAGCATTCAACATCTTAACAGTCATAAGCTACTTAAGGAAGACTTCCATTTCATCACTTCCAAATCCAGTCCACATATCTCGCACCTTGCTTCACCACATCCCTCTAAATGTAATACAGCAGAAACCAGCAATCTGCACATTAACAAGTACTGAAAATCTCTTCCAGAACTCTCTATTGTACATCCCAATTACAACCATGGTGAGAATAGTACTGACAATTCAGACCAGAAAAAATATCTCAAGCTAGTAATATCTGAGAATGCTGGGTTAGCTCCAGCAATGCCATTCAGAACTCCCAAACAGGTACAATGTGTCTGGGAACAGTCATAGATGCAATTTATATAAATATTATTTAAATGATATTCCAGTCTTGCAGTACAAAATACTGTTTCTCATTCACAACACAACACAGCACAGAAGCCCAGACATGGAAATACAGACAAATTGAATCCCATTCAACCACCTGAGTTCGACAGCTTTGTACAAAACCCGTGTCATTCTAATTAAGTCTTCTCTGTTACACCGGGCAATCACAATCAAATCAGTCAATTATCAGCGAGTAGGCACCAGCCTGAATGCTAAGTGGTTGTGCTAACTCATATAGATCGGCCAAACATAAAGTGTGCTCGAATCGCGGACAGCATCCAGTGTGTCCCTGGTGTGGTAAAGAACTTCCTCAGCAGCAGCGCCCAGTGCACTGTGCCGCAAACCTGAGCCACCTGTTTCTTCCGGCAAAAGGCTATCTGGAGGAGCAGCATCCTGCACGGATATTTCAGCAACTGTGCTCAGTGACTGCTGTGTGGCTGTTTGATGTTCCACAGAAACTGTGTGGCTCAAGCCACTAACTACTTCTGCTTCTTCAACCTAGGAGATAGAGCAAAAATACTAAATTTTATAAACTAAAAGCCAAGTGAATAAACTGTGCTATTAAAGAAACTGTACAAACTGCAACTTGCTATGACAAGACTGAATAAAACACAGATGGGAGAGGAAAATACAAAAACAAGTAAGACTATCAAAC
The DNA here is from genome assembly GCF_021461395.2 of Schistocerca americana. Lineage (NCBI taxonomy): Eukaryota > Metazoa > Arthropoda > Insecta > Orthoptera > Acrididae > Schistocerca > Schistocerca americana. The sequence goes on along the minus strand of NC_060125.1, from coordinate 450,652,288 downwards.
AGAAATAACTGACACAAACTGTCTAAAAGAAGAAAACGAACAGAATGTACCTGAGATAATGTCTTCCTGTTACTTATGGTAGGAGAACTGCACTAAGATGAGGTGAATTTATTAAAAAGAGAAGTAATACAAAAGGTGAGGATTGCAACTCAAATTTGGTTGCACAGATTGCTGTAATCAACCAGTCCTTAAAAGAGTTACTCTTTCAAAGTGATGATAAACTTTATCCATTAAATTACACACTTTTAGGTGGAACTGGCATTTGCAGCCCAATTTAAAGGTAAAGTAAGTTACTATAACTGACAAGAGTGAGGTAAACTTGGATTTATTGAGCTATTGGTTTTAAGTCTATGTGTACTTACTAATTGTCAAAATTTTTATTCAGTGTTAATTGATGTTTTGAATTTGCATTTGAGAAAGAAACATGAAGTAATGGCCATTTCAGTCCACAGAAAAATGGAAAATCAGCAACCTAAGTACAGCCCATTTGAGTTAGTGGGACTTATTCACTGTCTCACTGCCATCTGTGCAGACTGAGCAAGATTCACTTATAGCTGGGCAATGAGTAACAAGCTACAAAGGGTGAAACATACAACCATACATAATCTTTAATCAACAGCAGATCATCTTTTTACTATTTTTGTTTTTATTTATGTTAGGTATATAGAGATAAACATTCGAAATATAATCTTAAGAAGTAGATGTAAACGTAGATCTAGGAACAGCTAATATAGGTTACTTAATGTTTTATTAGTTGAATACAGTGTTGGTCAAGTGCTCATGAGTCAAAGAATGTAAATCAGCTATGTCAAGTTGACAGGGTAAATGGAAGCTAATAAACATTTAGTTAAAATGAATATTTTCACCTTCTAAATTCATATCTTGCAAAAGTGCCCATGCAAAACATTTAATTGCTACATGAATAAATTATAATTTGATTTATTAGCGCTATATGAAAATTTCTCATTCTAGCATAAAATCAATATTTTTTTTTTTTTTTTCTCATACTGGTATTATGTGGCCAAATTATGTGGCAGTCTTAGGTGGTGGCGTTTTGGTGGATGGTTACTGGTTTTGCAGGAGCACAAAACACAAATGTAGTCTGTCAGTATCCTTTCTCATGTGTTTACACTCCAGCTGACTGCCACTATAATTATAATGTCAACACTCTACACCTCGTTGTTGTTGTTGTTGTTGTTGTTGTGATTGTCACTGTAGCCTTGATGCAACTCTCCATGCTAATCTATCCTGTGTAAGCCTCTTCATTACCGCGTAACTACTGCAACCTATATTATTTTGAAACTGCTTCCCGTAGTCAAGCCATGGTCTCTGTTTGCAATTGTAACCTCCCCCACACTTCCTTCTAAAACCAAACTGACTATTCCTTGATGCTTCCGTATCTATCCTATCAGCAGCCACCTCCTCTTATTCAAGCTGTGTCACAAATTTGTTTTCTCCTCAGTTTGATTCAGTGTGTCCTCATTAATTACATTATCTGTCCATCTAACCTTCAGCATTCTCCTGTAGCACCTTATTTCAAAGGCTTCTACTCTCCTCCTGTCTGAACTGTTTACGATTCACATTTCATTTTCGTACAAGGCTGCAATCCAGACAAATATCCTGAGGAAAAAAATCCTAACATTTGAATTTATATTCTATGAAAAAAACAATTCCATTATTGTTGTTTTACTTTTATTGCTCGTTATCTTACAATGTCTTTTTAAGTCACTGCCCATTCCATTCAAATGCTCTTCTAAGTCCTTTGTCATCTCTGACAGAACTACAATGTCATCAGCAAATCTCAAAGGTTTTAACCTTTTCTCCCTGCACTTTATTTCACTTTTCTCCTTGGTTTCCTAAATGCAAATGTACAGATAGACTAACACTGGAGACAGGCTACAAACTTGTCTTACTCCCTTCTCAACTCCCACTGCCCTTTCAAGTCCTTGAACATTTGTACCTGCAGCTTGGTTTATGCACGAGCTGTAAGTAATCTTTACCTTTACCTTTATCCCTGCTATCTCCAAAATTTCAAAGACAGTAGTCCATTCAACACCGTCTAAAGTGTTCTCTAAATGTAAAAAAATGTCATAAATGTATGTATGGCTTCATTTATCTATTCTACAATAAGTCTTAGGCCAATATTGCCTCACATGTTCCTATGTTCCTCCAGAATCCAAACTGGTCTTCTCTCAGGTTCACCTTGTGCCATTCTTATGAAAATTATTCATGTCAGTATTTTACATCCAATACTTATTAAAATAGTAGTTTGGTAACATTCATGTCTGTTCACACCTACCTTATTTTGGAATTGGAATTATGACATTCTTGTTTAAGTCTAAGAGTATTTCACTTTTATCATACATCTTGGATACTACATTAAATAGTTTTTTGGCTGGCTCTTCAAGGACCTCAATAATTCTGGTAGGATGTTGTCTACTTGAGAGGGGACTCGTTTCAACTTAGGCCTCTCAGTGCTCTGTCTAATTATTCTGGCAGTATCCTCTCCCCCCAACATCATTTTAATTTACTTCCGCTTCCATTTATATAATATTGCCTTAAAAGTTGATTCCTCTTGTATAACCCTTCTAAATATTCCTTAGCTCTCATCTGCCATCTGAACTTTTATGTTGAAATTTCATGTACTGACATGTTCCATGACCCTGGAGATTTGATCTTCAATTTGGTCCTACGGAACTTGACGTGTAAATAAACAAACTCTCATTATTCATAAAGCTGCTTCTCTTTTCTCCAAATGTCTCTTCAATTTTCCAATTAACATACTCTATCTTTCCCCTTGTCATGCATTCTTTTACAGCCTTGTATTTGTTTTGTAGCCATACTTATTTAGCCATTTTGCACTTTCTGCCAATCTCATTTTTTAGACATATGTATTCCCTGTGATCTGATTCATTCACTGAATTTTTATATTTTCTCTTTTTGTCATTTATGCTTTTAAATTGTGTAATAGTTTATGTTACATTTGTACTGTGTGAAAATAAACCCTTTCCACTAGTTTCGAACTGTAACTACTTCTTACTGAAGGAACTAAAAACAACAGGTTTCAGGCCCAATATACCCAGTTTCTCACAAACAGTGGTTTATTTAAAGCAAAGAAAATTAATTACGTGTGTTCCTGCAAGACACGAATATGAAATTCCAACATTATGACTTCCTCAGTGCTAATTTGTTGTCACTAATGAAGAAACTAAATGGAAGAGAAAATTACACTACAAAGCAGTTCGCTATAAACACTCACTTGAAATATGAACAACTGTAGGCGTGCATAACGAGCAAAACCACAGACGAGATTTAAGTCTATACAGCAAGGGCTAAAATAACCATGTTAATTGTACCTTCCATTTACATGCATCTGCAGAATCAACTGCAAATAGAGCATGGGAGAAATTAAAAGAAATCTACGAGGACTCAGGACTTGAATAAAAGAAAAAGGGTTGTTGAGAATGCTCTTAACAATTATATTGCGGAACTGTTCGTCTGTGGAAGAATAAGTGTTGAAAATTATTTCAGTGTCAAACAAACAAATGACTTTATCTTCGAAGTGAAAGATGATTGGATAGGACATATTTTATTAGAAGGAATGACTACTGATAACAAACAAACAGTGAAACATCCAGGATGGATCAATGACAATATTATGAAAATGATAGACTGCTACTCATCACATAGCAGAATTGTTGAGTCACGGATAGGCACAACAAAAAAGACTACCAAACAAGCAAGTTTACGTTGCCATACAGTCTCTGGTTGCCAAGGCCAGACGGTGAGCAGCTATGCATGATGGAAGAAACAATCCGGATGGTGGGGTCAGTGGAAAAGAAGAAGAAGTAAAAAGACTATGGAGGCGTTGGTGGAATAGAGGGCTGTGTAGTGCTGGATCAGAAACAGGGAAGATGATAGGTGGGTGAAGAACAATTACTAACAAGGTTGAGGGCAGGAGGGTTATGAGAATATAGGATATATTCAAGGGAGAGTACCACCTGTGCAGCTCAGAGAAGCTGGTGTTGGTAGGAAAGATCCAGATGGCACAGGCTGTGAAGTAGCCACTGAAACAAAGAACACCATGTTGAGCAACATGCTCAGCAACATGCTCAGCAACTTGGTCATCCAGCTGTTTGTTAGACACAGTTTGCTGGTGGCCGTTCGTGCAGACAGACAGCTTGTTGGTTCTTATGCCTACGTAGAATGCACACTGCTTGCAGCTTAGCTAGTAGATCACATGTCTGGTTTCACAAGTAGCCCTGCAGGATCTAGGGGAGATGTCTTGCATCTATTCTATTACAGGGATGTGAGCCATCCACAGGGTTGGGGGCAGTGGTTGTGCACGGATGGACAAGGATATTGAGTAGGTTCAGTGGGTGGCAGAATACCACTGTGGGAGAGGTGGGAAGAATAGTGGGTAGGACATTCCTCATTTCAGGGCATGATGAGCAGCAGCCAAAATTCTGGTGGAGAATGTGATTCAGTTGCTTCAGTCCTGGGTGGTACTTAATCATGAAGAGAATGCTCCTCTGTGGCCAGACAGTAGAAGCTTAGGAGGTCACAAGCATCACCTATCCCATCAAAGGCAGGGCTATCTGTGAAACCAGTCATGTGATCTACAAGCTAAGCTGCAACCACTGTGCTACATTCTATGTGGCCTCGAAAACCAACAAGCTGCCCGTCCACATGAATGGCCACCAACAAACTGTGGCCAACAAACAACTGGATTACCCCACTGCTGAGCATGTCGCCCAACACAACATTCTTCATTTCAATGATTTGATTCACAGTCTCTGTCATCTGGATCCTTCTCAACAACACCAGCTTTTCTAGATTGCGCAGGTGGAAACTTGGCTCTAAACATTGTGGGACTTAACATCTGAGGTCATCAGTCCCCTAGATGGGAACTCTCCCTGAAATATATCCTATGTTCCAGTAATCCCATTGGCCTCAATCTTTGTTAGTCATTGTTCTTTACCTATCCAGCTCCTTCCATGTTCTATTCCAGCACTACACAACCCTCTATTCCACCAACACACCCTCAGTCTTTTTGCTTCTCTCCCTTTCTGCTGCCTGCCCCCCCCCCCTCCCCCACCACCTCCACCCTCCATCTAACCTTCTGACTGCACCTACTGCCGTATCCTTTTTCCAGCTCATCCCTGTATGCTCCCACAAGTAGCACTTTATTGTCCCCCATCCATATCCTGCTATCCCTCCCCCTCCCCACCCCAGCCTCCTCCTTACCCCCACCATCCAGATTGCTCCTCCCATTATGTGTTGCTACTCACAGTCTGGCCCAGCAGCCAGACACAGTGGTCGCATGTTTGAGTAGCGTTTGCATGAGTGAGTGAGTGAGTGTGTGTGTGTGTGTGTGTGTGTGTGTGTGTGTGTGTGTTTGTTGACTAATTCTGGTGAAGGTCTTTTTGGCCGAAAGCTAACTTGTTCGACAGTCTGCAGCTTAGCATCTCCACTATTTGGTGAGTAGCAATCTATCATTTTCATAATATTGTAATGATTACAAACCAAGGTCAACAGATTCAGATGACTCCAATATGCTGATAATTACTGAATTACAAAATCATGCATGCAACAACTAAAGTTTTAATGACAAAGCTATAGAGCAAATACACAAGCCAACTGCAATAACCAACATTACATTCATGGTCCTGGATGTTACAACTGCAACAAGTATGAACAGCAGCAAAGAAACGACAACCAGAACACTTGATGCTAAAGCAAGAGTTACAGGGCATTCTTAATTATGCCAGCATGAGGTAAAGTCACAACATTTGCTGCTAAAGCAAGAGTTACAGGGCATTCTTAATTATGCTAGCATCAGGTAAAGTCACAAACAAAGACTGATATGTATACTCAAGGGCATGACCACATACAAGGGGGTGCACAAAAAGAACAAGAACTATTTTTTAAAAGCTACATATTTTCAAATTGTTTACAGAACAACCTGATCCTCTTCAAAATAAAACAACCTGAGCCCCTTAAAAACAAAACAACCCGTTCTCCTTCAAAACAAAACAACCCGATCCCCTTCACACAAAACAACCTGATCCCCTTCAAAACACCCTTCATTACAACTTATACATTTGTCCCACTGACGCTTCCACTGTTCAACACACTTTTTGTAGCCATTTTTAGAAATGGCTGACAGCTCCTCCCTCTTTTTTTTTCTTGACCTTTTCAATGTTGTCAAATCGGTGTCCTTTCATGCCGTTTTCATGCTTGGAAATAAGAAAAAGTCGCACGGAGCCAGGTCAGACAAGTAAGGTGTGCGGGGCAGTGAAATCATGCCACTTTTAGCCAAAAACTGTGTAACAGAGACGGTTGTGTGTGCAGATGCGTTGTCATTGTGCAAAACCAGTCTCACTGTTGTGCAATCACTGACAGTTGATCAATTGTCTGTCGCCGGTCTGTGAGCACAAGCTCTCAATTTTTTCAATATTTTCGTCGATCTGGGCAGTTGACGAATGTCCAGAATGAGGTTCATTATCATTCTACATGTTGCTATTTTTAAATCAAGCCAACCACTCATACACTTGAGTTTTTCCCATGGTGTCATCTTGGTAAGCTGTTTTCAACATTAAAACAGTTTCAGCAGCATTTTTACTGAGTAGAAAACAAAATTTCATGCTGTATGTTGTTCACTTATACCTGCCATCATAAAAAAACTAAACAAGAACAAAATAGTGCTTGAGAAAAGAATCACTGCAGATGAACAGAACAAGCCAGGTCACACAGACAGCACTGAACTGGCAACGAGTTGCGCTGCACATGCCTAGTGGCAGAGGTACTACACAAGCTCCGCCCACAGCATTGTTATTCCGAGTCTTTTTGGGTATGTCAGAGCACATACATGAGTTTAATTTCACAAAACCAGTGCTCAGATAGCACGTGGTCTCGGTTAACAGTGAGAACTTATCCTCTGAAGGCATATGTTGCACACACATTGAAGCATTAGCAGACAGACGGAAGACAAATATTAGTGTAAAAGATGTGCTCTACGTACCTCAACTGAGTATAAATTTACTTTCCATAAGCAAAACAGTGAAACACTAACCCTCAGTCATTTTTTTCATAAAGACTGTCATATTCATGATGCAGAGAAGAAATGATAGTTACAACTACGTTAATGAACATAATGTACAACTCGATAAAGCAAAAGTCATAGTGACAAACCAAAGTCTGCTTCCTCAGCTAACGACCCAAATCTATAGCACAGAAGACTGGACCACCTATAATCAGATGACATGGCAGAATAACAAAATGGTTTGGCCAGTGGCATCAGACAAAGGAGCAACTGATACTTTATGTATTACATGTCCAGAAGATAGACAAACTGCATTTCCCATATTCCAATTACAAAGCTAAAAGGATTTTGGGATTAATACATACAGATTTGGGCACGCCTGTGCCAACCATATCAATCAGGGGAACTAAATGTTTCCCAGCTCTGAACCATGATTTTTAGAAAGATTCTTTTGTACATTGTCAGCAATAAATACCATATACCTGAGATTATTCATGATTTTAAAAGATTTGTGGGGAATCAGACAGCTGAAAGAATTTGTATCGCATGAACTGATAATGAAAAGGAATATGTAAATGACACTAATTAATTTCTTAATGTACAAAGGACTTAAACATAAAACCACAGTTTCCCGTACACCAGAACAAAATGGCGTAGAACAAACACAAAACAGAACAATCATTAACGGGCAAGATGTCTGTGGTTTGATGTGAAATTATTTACAAAATTTTGGGGGAAGCAGTCTCCACCATGGTTTCCGACATCTGAGATTATTGAGTAGGAAGGCATATATCCACGTTCCAAGAGCCAACAGGAAAAAATTGGAGTTACTCCCTTATTTTGTTGGATTGATAATTCAAGTAATTGCCTTTATGGGTATCCCCCTGTTCAATCAATCCAGTGTCCACCTCCAATGTCTGTACCCACTTCAGAGAATTACTTCATCTATGTTTAAACAAATTAACATGACAGGCAGCACAGATGAAATGTATTTTTTTATAATTTTTTTTATCCTACACCTTTTGTTCACAAAAACAGCTCTGCACAGCACTGCTTTGGATTGTACAGTAGTGATACAGACATTTTGGCTCATTACTACACAGCCAGACATATGCTAATGAGGGAAGGCTACATATTTACAGATGAAGAATTAAAACAGTCAAAGATACAAATGAGAAACATAACAGAGGAATAGTATTGTTTACATTTGGTGATGCATGACCCCTGATCGTATTTTGAGAAAGTTTTGCACAAAGTTTAGATTCAGTCAAGAAGATGAAAATGATGATAGTCACAAGCTTCACGTAAAAATCAACCTTACCAGGTAAATTAAGACGGGTGAGTTCTTCTGAGATTAATGTGTTAAGACAGGAGAGGAGGGGGCATACACGGGGGAGGGGGGGGGGGGGGGGCATGCACATTAAAAAAAAAAAAAAAAAAAAAAGAATAAAGGAAGATTGGGTTCAATGTACTGTCGACACTGAGGTTATTAGAGACAGAGCACTAGCTCAGAGGGTATCAAGTATGGGGGAACGAAATCGCATTTTGACAATGTCCGGACAACACCTATCTCCAGAGTCCGGCACCACTGAAGTCACTGTCGCTGCTGCAATCTACGTTACAGCATACAGGTAAACTGTCCGCATGTATCAAAACCATGGTTCAATTGTTACTCTGATTTCTCCCTGACTCAATAAAATTCCATCTGTATTTTTCATCACAGCTTGTTCACATAAAATTAATTAAGAAATACACAGATTTTAACTGGGTCCCTGTGTTCACAAATTCTTTTCCTCAATCAGACCAAACGGATTGTGTGTTGCTATCCCCTCACATCTTGCAGTTCTGGAATCGACAAAGTCACTTTATTACTTTTCAGCCCTGCAAGGACTGAATTGATGCCTTTGATCCAGAGGAAAGACTGATTAGATGCAGCTCTCCATGCTAGCCGTCTTGAACCTGCCTACCATATCCCGTTTCTAAATTTTTCTTCAATTCTTTTTATTGCTCGCTCAATGTACAAATTGATAAACATTGTGGATAGGCTACAACCTTGTCTTACCCCATTCTCAACTACTGACATGTTCCATGACCTTGGAGATTTGCTTCTCAATTTGGTCCTATGGAACTTGACGAGTAAATAAATAAAAAAAATAGAATGTAGGTAATATTTGCATTAAAGTGACATGTTACTCATGCTGCGGAATCATGAGCTGACATTTATGTGGCAACCATCTGACATCCATTTATATCAATGAGCCACACAGGCACAGTCAGTCAAAGTATTTGATGAGCCACAAGCTATTAATTAATCTCAGGGAGAGAAAGACAGGAGCCTCACAGTGAGGTGGCTCGATACTGCAACTACAGTCTGCTTTCATAGAGATTGAATGTTGTGCATTGAATATCATGAACTGCCACTGGACTAGTGCTGCCATCTAGCAATGATAAACCCTGATGCGTCATTCAACTATGTAACTCCAAACATCTATTTGTACTAGACCTAATGAATCATGTAATAAATATTTCATAAAATTTTAATAAGATGACATTTGCATAAACTATATAAAATTACTACCTCATACCATATTACATTCTTAAAGTTTTGTTTAATTTTACTGACTGCTACAAAGTTATTCGACCTTGTTTCCTATCAAATTAAGTAATGCAATCACTGGGCAAAAATATCTGGATGTGTCATCACATTATAAGGAAAGTTCCAAAGTATTTGACAGATAATAAGCCGCAATATAAAAGTAATACACAGAAATGACCCCGCTAAACAATTCACATAAGAGAACATTTTACTTGCGGGAAAAAGACATTCTCTCTGCAGTCATGAAGGCATTGGGTATTTCATGGATAACTGGGCCAACACCCTGCCACAAGTACATCATTTCAGGACAGCTATGCAAATGTGGAATGCAGCTCATCAGTACTACGATAGCTGACAGCAGCTAATTTAAAATTTCTGTTATGGACAACATGTGTGCACCCATACCATTCACAACCATTGGCTGCCAAAAAAGTTAGAGATGTAATTCACCTGCACAAAAGCCCATGAAAACAGCATATCATAGTACATTTGCGGGATTAAAATGACCACTTGGAATGACAAGTCGTGTTATATGTTTCTACACATTGATGACAATGTACCAATGACTTCAAAATATATTAAACACGGGCCAATGGTTGGTTGGTTGGTTGGTTGGTTGGTTTGAGGAAGGAGACCAGACAGCATGGTCATTGGTCTCATCGGATTAGGGAAGGATTGGGAAGGAAGTCGGCCGTGCCCTTTCAGAGGAACCATCCCGGCATTTGCCTGGAGTGATTTAGGGAAATCACGGAAAACCTAAATCAGGATGGGCGGACGCGGGATTGAACCGTCGTCCTCCCGAATGCGAGTCCAGTGTCTAACCACTGCGAAGGGCCAATGCTTGCAGAAGTGTGTGATTACGTGGATTTGAAGACTAACTAGTTCAGTAAACACTTTTTAATCTCTCCTATACAATATCTTCCATAAATCCATAACACAGTCATTCATTTTTTTTATCTTGTGCTTTCATTCTTTATAGTTTCTGAAGTATACATAACAACACGCAGAAAATGTTGACTGGGATAATACAATGAAAATGTCTGCAACTCCAACAAGTAATTATGTGTTGTTCTTGTTATGGTCTTCAGTCGAAAGACTGATTTAGATGCAGCTCTCCATTCTAGCCCTCTTGAACCTGCCTACCGTATCCTGTTTCTAAATTTTTCTTCAATGCTTTTTATTGCTTGCTCAGTGTACAGATTGATAAACATTGGGGATAGGCTACAACCTTGTCTTAACCCATTCTCAACTACTGTCACCTTTTCATGTCCAACTCTTATAACTGCAGTTTGTTTTCTGTACAAGTTGTAACTAAGGAGGCCTTGTATTTAGCCCTGCTCTCGTCAGAATTTTGAATAGTGTATTCCACTAAACGTCATCAAAGTCATCTTCTAAATCAACAAATGTTATAAACATAGGTTTGTTTTTCTTCAGTCTAACTCTTAAAACAAACGGTAGTGTCAGTATAGCCTCATAAGATCCTAAATTTTTCCAGAATTCAAACTGAACTTCTCCAAGGTTCCCTTGAAAGGTCTCTGTTGGATTCCCTTCATGTTAATTTCTTAAAACTGTTGTCATTTACGGCATACATTCCACTTCTGAATTTCCTGTGGTGTTTCTGACTCTATCTGGGAGAGACTGAGCAATGGAACATGTTACTTTTACACATAAACAAGAACGATCTCTCACATTACTACACTTTAAAACACAGTTTATATGTAATTCACATCACACAGTCTCATACGAAACCTACATCCGGTTTCTTTTATATACTGTATATATGATATGACACTGTCATCCCCCTTCCCTTCTGTGTGAAACGATGAATGAGCAAATGTATTTCTAGTTGCATGTTTGATGGTAGCAGACAAGCCTGTCTGCTAGAGAACAGTAGGACCAACGTCGGAACAGGTAGCTACGCTTTCTAAAAGCAAAGAGGTTTCTATTCTTAGTATGGTCCTGTCCGTCCCTTATGTTGGTATAGGAAGCTGTCTCTCTGGTCACTTCCATTTTGTATCTGGAAGCACCCTTGGTAGGGGCCCACGGCAGTCTGTCCGTGGCGAGCGTCTGAAATGGTAAGATCTCTGGCTAAGCGCGTCTCAGCTAAGTCCGTAGGACAATGGATTTCTTACGTTCAGCCTAACTGAAACTTTAATCACCTTTATTTCAGGTTTAGATCTAAAATATCTTGTTGTTGTTGTGGTCTTCAGTCCTGAGACTGGTTTGATGCAGCTCTCCATGCTACTCTATCCTGTGCAAGCTTCTTCATCTCCCAGTACCTACTGCAACCTACATCCATCTGAATCTGCTTAGTGTATTGATCTCTTGGTCTCCCTCTACGATTTTTACCCTCCACGCTGCCCTCCACTGCTAAATTTGTGATCCCTTGATGCCTCAAAACATGTCCTACCAACCGATCCCTTCTTCTAGTCAAGTTGTGCCACAAACTTCTCTTCTCCCCAATCCTATTCAATACCTCCTCATTAGTTATGTGATCTACCCACCTTATCTTCAGCATTCTTCTGTAGCACCACATTTCGAAAGCTTCTATTCTCTTCTTGTCCAAACTGGTTATCGTCCATGTTTCACTTCCATACATGGCTACACTCCATACAAATACTTTCAGAAACGACTTCCTGACACTTAAATCTATACTCGATGTTAACAAATTTCTCTTCTTCAGAAACGATTTCCTTGCCATTGCCAGTCTACATTTTATATCCTCTCTACTTCGACCATCATCAGTTATTTTACTCCCTAAATAGCAAAACTCCATTACTACTTTAAGTGTCTCATTTCCTAATCTAATCCCCTCAGCATCACCCGATTTAATTTGACTACATTCCATTATCCTCGTTTTGCTTTTGTTGATGTTCATCTTATATCCTCCTTTCAAGACACTGTCCATTCCGTTCAACTGTTCTTCCAAGTCCTTTGCTGTCTCTGACAGAATTACAATGTCATTGGCGAACCTCAAAGTTTTTACTTCTTCTCCATGAATTTTAATACCTACTCCGAGTTTTTCTTTTGTTTCCTTTACTGGTTGCTCAATATACAGATTGAATAACATCGGGGAGAGGCTACAACCCTGTCTCACTCCCTTCCCAACCACTGCTTCCCTTTCATGCCCCTCAACTCTTATAACTGCCATCTGGTTTCTGTACAAATTGTAAATAGCCTTTCGGTCCCTGTATTTTACCCCTGCCACCTTCAGAATTTGAAAGAGAGTATTCCAGTTAATGTTGTCAAAAGCTTTCTCTAAGTCTACAAATGCTAGAAACGTAGGTTTGCCTTTTCTTAATCTTTCTTCTAAGATAAGTCGTAAGGTTAGTATTGCCTCACGTGTTCCAACATTTCTACGGAATCCAAACTGATCTTCCCCGAGGTCCGCTTCTACCAGTTTTTCCATTCGTCTGTAAAGAATTCGCGTTAGTATTTTGCAGCTGTGACTTATTAAACTGATAGTTCGGTAATTTTCACATCTGTCAACACCTGCTTTCTTTGGGATTGCAATTATTATATTCTTCTTGAAGTCTGTGGGTATTTCGCCTGTCTCATACATCTTGCTCACCAGATGGTAGAGTTTTGTCATGACTGGCTCTCCCAAGGCCATCAGTAGTTCTAATGGAATGTTGTCTACTCCCGGGGCCTTGTTTCGACTCAGGGTCTTTCAGTGCTCTGTCAAACTCTTCACGCAGTATCTTATCTCCCATTTCATCTTCATCTACATCCTCTTCCATTTCCATAACTTTGTCCTCAAGTACATCGCCCTTGTATAAACCCTCTATATACTCCTTCCACCTTTCTGCCTTCCCTTCTTTGCTTAGAACTGGGTTGCCATCTGAGCTCTTGATATTCATACAAGTGGTTCTCTTCTCTCCAAAGGCCTCTTTAATTTTCCTGTAGGCAGTATCTATCTTACCCCTAGTGAGACAAGCCTCTACATCCTTACATTTGTCCTCTAGCCATCCCTGCTTAGCCATTTTGCACTTCCTGTCGATATCATTTTTGAGACGTTTGTATTCCTTTTTGCCTACTTCATTTACTGCATTTTTATATTTTCTCCTTTCATCAATTAAATTCAATATTTCTTCTGTTACCCAATCTTATGTTATCTTAAATTGCAACGCAGTGTAATTCGAGTGTGAAGTTCAGAATATCTTCCAGTAGTTGCTTAGTCACTACTTTGTGAGCAAAGTGGAACCACGTGTTGAGGATCCGTACCACGTGCTTATTCAATTGTTTGACCCATCAGGTTAATAGTAAGACAATAGTAACCAGTTCGAGGTTTTTATTTTGTAAATTACGTTTCGATGTAATTTATTTTAATTATCAAAATTATTGTGGAGCTACACTCTTTGTGTAAACCAAGTTGACCACGTGAAGCATGTGGTGTAATCATCAAAGTAGCCCTCAGCTATTCTTTTTGGGAAGATTTCACAGAGAGTTAGTATGAATTTAGTATACCTGTGTGCGGTAATTTCATGACGGACGGGATTGCGCTACGAACGTAACTTCTTTGGGTGAAAATTAAATTGGTTGGTTGTGGTTAATTTCCTCTTGCATATGTTTCAATGTTCTTCGTGTGTTATTTTATGAATGCAGTGTTGCATGCAGTCTCCCAATCTTGGCTCCATATTTGATGTGTTCCTTAAGATTGTAAACTCACATTTTCACAATCCTAAATAAGGCACCAGTTTAGTTACGATTCAAGTTTAATATGCTGTAATTTTAACGGAACAATGATCAATGTTAAAATAAATGTCCAAATATAAACTGATTTATTTCTTTTCATTTAAATTCTCTTTTTATATATATATATCACCGGTTGTCGTAAGATAACTGTTAAAAAATTATAATTAATGTTAGTCAGGTTGGGAATTTGGTAAGCTAGACTGGATACCTGGTGAAACAGTTGCTCAGTAATGCAAGGTTAACTTCCCCAGATAGCTCACAGCTTTTAACCCACTTTTATTGTCTTGAATATCAGCACCGCTTTCAGAACAAATTAATGCATCAACATTACACCCTTATGTCAGTCTTTCCATTTTTCTGTAAATAGCGGATGCTAGTAATGTTCAACCTGCCAGCACCTGTCTTCTGCAGGACTAGTATTATTACATGAACATCACCGAAATTTCATTCTTTTACATTACTTCCTTCAAATAAAGCTGTCACACACCCTCAAGTATATACTCACAGGCAATTTAAGAGAAGGAAATTGATTAAGTGTATGTAAGAAGTCATGTGATGGAAGAATTTCTATAATTATGTTTGCTGAAAGTTGTCCCAATGATTAAAACACAATTTGAATTATAATTTATACTTGTCATTGCATATAAGTCTATAACAATCTTTCATATTAAAAATTTTGTCACCTTCAACTGATCCTCTGTAGCTGAGGAGGCCGCTAGACGAGCCCCATTACTTCTGTGTCGTTCTCGATTGTGCGTGTTGAGATGTCGCTTCATGTCTGATCTAACACGGAATGGCTTGCCACACACATTACATGGATGTGGCTTCTCACCTAAAAAACAATTCCTCCATTCATAACGTCAACATTTAAATCGAAGAAAATATTAATCATAATTATTGAAAATCAATCACTATACCATGAAACTGATTTTGAAAGTAATTATTACTAAGACTTTTTTGAATAATACAACTGCAAGTGCAAAATAATGTTGCTGCCATATAATAAAAGTGTGGCCCTGCTCTACCAAATCAGCATTTGGGAAATTTTGCCACTTTTCTTATCAGTATTATGAGGAAGTAAACTAATCATTGCCTGGTCAGGCTATCCATTTACTGGCAACTGTAGAACAAAATTAATCAACAGCATAGTAGCATAAACAATTTTGTTTTCTAACTTCAACGTTGTCCCATCCACAAATCACTGTCACCTTCACTTATATTGAATTACATTTATATGTAATTACATTTTACCCTAACCACAAACAATATTGTGACAAAGTGATCCTATCTCTTAGGCATTAATTCAATCCTCAGTTTCTCATTTTCTGGTATAATATGTTGTACCTGTGGTCTTTCCCGTTAATTATCACTAACAATTGATTCCAGCTACAGAAACCAGAGTCACCATGTACAAGGGCCACGCTTTGGAAAAGTACAGCAAGTATTGCTTCTAAAAATCTTGCATTCACCTTCTCAGTTTTCTCCTTCAAGTTGTATGCACTGGTCCATCTTCTCTTCTCAGATCAACAAACGCTACAATGAAAAATTTGACTAGAAACGCCTTGTAGATGGAAGTACCCATTTTAGAGAACTCAAGATAGTGCCCATTTCTGACTGTTTCCTCTTCTGTGAAGAAATGGGAAGAATTTGAAATCAGATATGGGTTGTAAGATAGACTGACAAGTGACTGACCTGAAGCATTTGGAATTTGCCCTCACAGTTTACAGACGCTTTCACCAGAGAATTTCTATCAATGATTGGAAGCAATTATGAATTTGAATAAAACACTAATATGCAAATTGTGCTCTTTTTCATCTAATCTCATGTACCTAGTGCGTGAAAGACAAACTTTCAATGTTTTATGTGGTACCAGCAAGTTAGTTTGTAAAACTGCCAACAGGAATGCCACAAACTGTAGTTGCTGAGGATGGTGATGAACCAAGAAGAGAGGAAGTATTTTGTGTGCTACAATTTGCCTCTTATCAATCAGTAGTGAGGGTGCAAAAAGCTTTCTTACTCAAGTTTTGCAAGACACCACCAGTTTACAACAGCATAGGGAAGTGATGTATGAAATTCAAGGAGGTGGTTGCTAGTTTGATGTAAAATGTTAAGGATGACAGGACTGTCAGAATAGACAGTGGACTGTGTGAGGGATGTGATAATGTGAAGTCCCACAAAGTCTACCTATTGAGCGAGTGCAAAATGAACACCCCTCACCTAACAGTATGAAAAACCCTTATCACCACCTACCTCAACATGCTGCAGTTGTGGCTCATGTCACAAATTGAAATTTATAGCTGAGATTTCATTCCTTTAATGAGACATTGCCATGTTGCAGAATAGGCTGTGTTGTGGCTGCTGCCCTTGTGCTACTTGAGTGTCCACCACAAACACCGGATCTGATGGCTTGCTATTTTTTCTTCTGAGGTTATGTCAAAGATAGTGTTTAGATTCCATCTCTAGCATAGAACTTTAAAAACTTGGGACAAGGCATCACAACAGCTGTCCTTACTGACACTCTTAATGTGCTGGATGGGTACAGGCAGAATTGGACTACTGATTAGATGTGTGCCTTGTGGCAGGAAGTGGACAAACAGAATATTTGTAAAAAAAAAAAAAAAAAAAAAAACACCACCACATTGGGTGTTTGTCTTTCACATACTGTATCATCTGTTACATTGTTCTTGACCATTTATCTGTACCAATTTTTTGAAAATGTTTCATGGACCTCACAATTACCCTACATATCTCAAAAATTTCTATATCGTTGCACCCAGTCCACATTAATGGAATAAAACATTAAACTACAAAAGTATAAAAACACCAGATAAGTGAAATATAGTGGTCGACTCTCGGAGCATTCTGTGAAAAACTACTTCGGATTCCAGTAGGGTGTAACACACCAAGCAAGTGCTTCTTGTCTAATAAATTATTCCCATTTATTTTGATAAGTTAACTACACAGCAAACCATTCTGGAAAATATCCCTAGTAACGGCATATATCTGGGACTCAATCCCAGAACCTTCACTTTTCACAGGTAAATGCTCTAGTGACTGAGCTGATTCACAACCCATCCTCACAGCTTTTCTTCTGCCAGTGCCTCATGCCTGATTAATTCAGTCAACACAGAACTTGCCCATGAAACGCAAAGGTTCCAGGTTCTAGTCCTGGTGCAGCACACAGTTTTAATTAGTCAGGAAGTTTCAAATCAGTGTATTCTCTGCTTCAGGGTGGAGATACATTCCAAAAACAATCCCCAAAGCAGTGGTTCCACAATTTCTCTGCAATTTCCTTTCTTCCAGCAGTTCTAATCCTGAAAAGTTAAACAGGAGTCCTTCTGTGGAGTACAAAAGTAAGAGAGAGGTATTGGCGGAAGTAAAATTGTGAGGGCGGGTAATGAATCATGCTTGGATAGCATGGCTGGTAGTGTATTTGCCCACAAAAGGCGAAGGTTCTAGGTTGTAATCCCAGTCCAACACACAGTTTCAATCTGCCATAAAGTTTAAAATAAGCAGACAAACTTCGCAGAGTGAAAATTCATTAATGGAATATAGCTGGGCCAAACTTCTTCTCCAAGGATGCTTCTAATCACCACCACCAATATGAGCTCCACCTCCACCTCCACCTCCTCCACCACCACAGAACAAAAAGACGATGACAGCTTTGAGAAGTGAAATAAATTTTTGTTGTATGGGACTATCTCGTGATGCAGTCTTACAATTTAATGTCACTTGGGCAGCAAGAAAGTCAGTTTTGCTGCCTACTCCAGCTTCTTATTTACTCTCACAAGACTTAATGTATCCCACTTCAGACATTCTGACAACAGTAAAACCCAAAGTGGTCATTAGCTATCAAGTCCACAACCTCCATGCAGTAACCTTTGTTGGCAACAACTAATAGTCTCGTCATACGGTGATTTTACATGGGAAGTTTTGGAGAAGTCTGAAAACATACTCAAGTTAGTTCCTTTTTATTTATTTAAATGTGATGGTTTCAAATTTCAGTTTGGACACCTTTAAATCACAAACAATCCATTTTTCACCATAATTTGGTTGTAACTTAAAATGGTGCATTTTTTGAGTAACTAAATTTAGCAAGACTAAATTTCATAGAAATTTTATGTTATGAGTTTTTTTGCTGTTTGATGTACCATTTGGCAGCATTTTGTTAATCGGTGGTTTAAAAGAGTTTGGACTAGATAAAAAAACAACAGAAATAATTAAAGCAGCTTTAGCCAATGCAACATCAAAAATAAAAGTTTTTGGAGAAATGCCCAAAAACTTTGAAATGAAATCAGGAGTAAGACAAGGAGATGGCTTGTCACACCTTCTTTTTCATTCTGCATTAGAGAAAGTGGGTGGTGAATGGTGGAAGGCCATACATACTAAGGGTGTACAGCTAGGAAAAAAGCAAACAAGATCACTACAGTGTCTAGAATTTTCAGATAATGTGCTGCTTATTACAGATTCGCTTAAAAATGCACAGGAACAAACTACAGAACTACAATGTCAAGTAGCAAATGTAGGATTACAAATGTCATTTGGAAAAAAAGCCAGTTCATGACAAACATCAGTAGTGTGCTTCAAAAGCTTGAAATAAATAACAACACAATATCTAAAGTATTAAGTCTCCAGGAGAATGGATATCAAACAACATGAAGGGAAAAACAGCAACAGAGACACGAATACATAAAATGGAGATGGCCTTTAAAAAACAAAAAACATCTATACCAAAAACTTTTTACCCTGACTAGAACATTGAATGCAGTAGGAATTCTTAAACTGACTATGAAGGGAGGATTTGAAAAATTACAAAAAAATTGAAAGAAGAATCCTAAGAAAAATAATATAACCCAAAGGCAGCAGTGAATTAGAATACAAATAAAGATTTAATACTGAGCATTATCTGAAATCCAGATATGTAACAGATGTAATGAGAAAAATGGGATTAAAATTCTATGGGCGCACACACAGAATGAATAATGACGGAATAACTAAACAAATCTTTGACATACTAAACAATTACAAATTCAAAACCACATGGCTGAGACAAGTAGGAAGAAATATCAAAAATGTAGGATTCAACTTGAACACAACAAGAAGAAGATCACTTTTTAAAGAAGCAATAGCAAAGACAGGCTTTCAGGACAGAAAAAAAAAACAAGAACTGGAAGAAAGTGGACACAAGAAGAGAATAGACAACTTCCTCAAAGAATGAAAGAAGTGTGCGTCCAAAGGAAACTATACATGACAAAAGAAGCAAAGATTATGATGGGTTATCGTGTGCTCCAAAAGGTCTTTTTTTTGGGGGAGGGGGGGTTCCTTTTATTCTGAAATCTCCTTGAAGCCCTGAGTCAAGCAACTTCTGCCTGCCAGCAAAAGACATAAATGACATAGAATAGTTCCTTCAGACCACTCCCTCCCATTATAAAACTTGTTACTGCCATTAAAGACAGTAAAAGATGAAAGACAACCACTCTCATGACATTTGAAACTTTGAGGTCTCGGCGTCAACTTGTTGGAATATCTTGGTCTTTTAGGTACAATGCTCGATTGAATATTACCACATAAATTTTCTAAAGCAGTTGTTCAGTATTTTGCACCGCACACGACAAAGCTGTGAAGACAATGTCATAATTACAGGGATGAATGTTTATGAATGTCTGACAACCTACAAGGGTTATGACATAAGGGAGATCTTGGGTAACACCCTCTACGAATCTGTCCCCCCTCCAGAATATCCAATAGGTCTTAGTTTTTACTGTAAACAGCTAATCCTACTTTGTTATTCCACTCAAAAGTTTTTGGCTGAATAGCTCTGTCAGTACACAATAATTGTGTTAGAATCAACAGACAGAAATTTGGATCATCCATTTTACCGGAGGACCAGGAATCGAAAGTACTGTTTGGACCCATTCGGATTGTAATTAATGACAACATTTATACAGAAGCATTTATTATTGACAATTAACACACACACACACACACACACACACACACACACACAAAAGAAAATATACATATTCGCCCTTTAAGGTCCTATAAGGCAAACGGGATCTGATCTAGGGCAGCCGCCTGACAGAGTGCTCATTCACAACTGACCTCCCTCTAACTGTTGCGAGTCTTCCATTAGCCACCCACGGAGGGTTGGCGTTCTGGCCATTGCCCCTCTGGTACAAATAATTCGAGAGAGAGCAGCACTCTCCAGTGACTCAATCGAGTGTAGCAACCAAACAATTGTGCTGGTGGCATATATTTTACTGAAAGGAAATTTTCACATGCAGCAAATCACACTTATGGAAAGAAATCAGCTGTGCCCTTTTGCAAGGAACCATACCAGCATTTAGAGCAACCACAGAAAACTAAACCTGGATGGGCAGACAAATATTTGAATAGTCACCCTCCCGAATGCAGCTCAGTGTTCCTGAACTACACTCAAGTTTTCAGCCGGGTGGCATCGTCAAGTTAGTGCAATATTTCAGCACTGCCTGAGGATAGCAATGAGTTAGTTTGCCAAAATACTGCAGCAACTGGACCAGTTTTTCCTCTCTCTCTTCACTCTGTGGTCAAACAACGTATTTTCAATTAAACTGAGTAAGCCAATGACTGTAAACCAAATTGAAACATATTATGGCTCATCCAGACAATCATTGAATTTCACAGCTAGTTTCATGCCCTGGCACAAAAGAAGCCCAATGGAGGAAATAATGAAAACTTACAATGTAAAGGAAAGTTGGGAAAACAGAAAATATGGTATGTGTTAAAGTGTGTTAATAAATGTTCACAGCCGATAGCTGGTCAGTACTTGTATTCCAGGAATAGCACTTTGAATGTGAGCTAAATGTATTTCAATCTGTACAGAGTATGCCACCTTCCTGTTTCCAATTAAATTTATTTGTGTGTGTGGTAACCTGTGTTGATTCTCTGTACAATCTACCAAAGTATATGCTTATGGCTCTCAGGACCTGGGTCCTCTTAAGGGGACTTGTGCATGAATAATTGTCAAAAAATCAATTTTTTAATGTTTGTCTTAAAAAATTCTCTGTAGTTTTCTGAATGAGAAAAAGTTTACGTCCAGGAAAATGGACCGCAGAAAGTGCCAAAATTAGAGGAATTTAAAAGTGGCTGCCTGCACCATGACATCCCCATGGCAGACAGTCAGCTATGTTAAAAATAAAGTTTTGCTCTCATTCGTTTCACTTTTATGACTTTTTGGTCCCCTAAGTTGACTAAATTGTGAAAGCTTAACAGTTTCTTATCTTTTGTTATACAGAGAGTTTAGTCACTGTTTGCTGTTATTTGGTGTGAATATTTTGTTTACAGAGAAGTACAGCAGAGTCCCGCTAATCTGAACCACGGTAATCCGAACGTCCGGTTAATCCGAACATGAAAAATGTTAGTCTAAGTATGGAAAACTGTGCGGTAAGCTGCTGTCCATACACACTATTTTAATTTACACAGTACAGTAAACATGTATTAGAAAAATTGGCAAGAAAAAACTACATTTAAAAAATGCATAACAATGAAAGAAAAGCTGTCAAACTTACTAAAATACAGCGGACATTTTATCCCTATTTTTTAGATAACAAAAACTCAGTCATTGTTTTTTGGCATAATGAAGACAGTCTGCTATATGATGCATAATTGTGCCATTGTCTCATAAACATCAAATCAGCAGTGAAGCTGTTGCTCCAAATAATGTAGTGTGAGGTCAAGGGCTTCTGCTGCATCACTCTGTGGCACCAGCTCTCCTTTGTCGCTTTCAGGTTCATTGTCACTTCTGTCACAGCAGTCCACTTCTTCCTGGTCTTGAGTAACAGCAGCAACTAAATCTGTGTCAGTAAGGTTCTCCACACTTTCCCCATCCGCTGCCATCCGTTCATCTATGTCTCCTTCACGATTTCTTCACATCCAGGGATTGTCTGTATTATTTGCAGTAGATTTTCCTCTTCATTTTCAACTAGGTTGTCCTGAAATTCAAGAGATGTCCACAGTTTTCTCCATGATTTTTCTCAGAGTATTTTCTGAAATATTCTGCCATGCCTCAGCGGCCCAATAAACAACATCCTTCACATTTGTCTTTTTTATTTTGTCCACTAAAAGAATGCTATAATCTTGGATCAGCATTCTTAAAAATTGTTTTCTGTAAATCAGTTTTAATGTTTGCAGTATGCCCTGGTCCATTGGCTATAGAAGCGGTGTAACATTTGTCGGCAAAAACTTCACCACACTTTCTCCATCACGTAAATCCTCAGTACTTGGATGAGATGGCGTGTTATCAGTCAAAAGGAGTGCATGGGGAGACAAATGATTTTCCTTAGAAAACCGTTGAACAGAGGGAACAAACTGGTCGTGAAACCATTCTTTGAACAGCTTACCATCCATCCATGCTTTTTCTGGTTGCGATAATATATGGGCAGGGACTTAATGTTGCAGTTTTTAAAAGCTCTGGGCCTAGCATATTTGCTGATCAGCATTAAAGGCGGCTTGTGATTACCAGCAGTGTCGCTGCACCCTAATAAAGTCACACGATCTTTGCCAACTGTAAAACCAGGAGCATGGTCTTCTGCTTTAGATGCCAGTCTTTTTGTTGGCAATGCCCTAAAATTAAGGCCAGTCTTGTCAGCATTATAAATTTGTTGGGGAGAATACTTTCTCTCTGTAATCATTTTTTCAAACTCACCCAGGTATTCCTTCACTGCATCACGGTCAGCGGAAAACTTCTCTCCAGTAATTGTTAGCTGACGGATTCGATGATGTTTTTTTTAAACTGTCCAACCAACCTGTACCCACACTAAAAGACTAATCACCATTCATTAACTTGTTCACATAAACAGCCTTCTCCTGAACCAGTGCTCCACTCAAAGGAGTTCCCCTTTCTTTTTCCTGCGTAAACCATAGGAAAAGAGCTTCATCCACTTTATCGTACTGGGACTGTTTCAAAGTCTGCCGAATTTCGAGTGTATTTCCCAAAGACGTTGCACAGGACTGTTCAAGCTTCACTTGGTTCCTCTTCCAATCACAAATGGTTGCTTTACCAACACCCAGTTCCGTTGCCAGTTTAGATACATTCTCACCATTGTCAATCCGCTTCCAAGCATTCAGTTTTTCTTTAAGAGTTAATGTTGTATGTTTCCATTTACTCATGACGAATATACATACACCACTACACATGAACGAATATAATACAACCGTTATGCGTGCCAGCGATTGATAACCAAGTGCTTTGCAAGCCAACTGGCAGTGCACTGACCTCAGACACTACATAGGTCTCAACAATGCACTACAAAAAGGGCAGGGAGTGAGAGTGAGCCATTTGTCCCACACTTGTTCCCATTTGTTACCATGGTGTACCTACTTATCTGCTTGGTACACTACATTCTAGAAACTTGTCACCATAATTCCGGCTAATCTGAACAAATCAGTACTCCAAACAAGGTCTGGCCCCAATTAGTTCAGATTAACGGGAATCTACTGTAATTGTATGCATGAGTTTCTTATTGTGCACTTGAGTCCCTTTTGTGTGCGTGTGTTTCTTATTCCACTTGAAATCAATGGGAAGAATTAAGAAGTTCAGTGTTAAAAAATGTAAATTTTATGGAAATTGGTTCACCAAATGGATTAACTCTGCTAATACTGAAATACATGATACAACAATTGAATTGGCTTCAACTGCTCCAAGTGCTTTGAAGCTAAAACTGAAATATTTGGACAATGGCTTCACAGTATTAATGCTGATAATAAAGAGATGCCAAGATCATCGACGAGGGACAAACACCAACTGACTGCCAAAAGAGCACCACCGTGCCTATCTTTAAGAAGAAGGGAAATCCCACTGAGTGCACCAACTACCATCCAATTCGACTTCTCTGCCAGGCCATGACAATCTTTGAGCGTGTTCTGGACCAAAGGATTCATGAGATCACACAGATTTCCAAAAACCAAGCTGGATTTGTGAAGAACTGTGACACAACTGATGCGATTCATGCTGCAAGACTCTTAGTTGAGAAACATCATGAGAAAGCCAAGCCGCTGCATCTAGCATTCCTGGATCTCGAAAAGGCCTTTGATTGGGTGCCACATAGTCTCATCTGGCTAGCACTTCAACAGCATGATGTGCCAGAGCAGCTTATTAACTGAGTGCAGTTACTTTATGCACAGCCAAGAAGTCATGTCCGTACAACCACAGGACTATCCAAGGACTTCCCCATCACAGTCGGCATCCATCAAGGTTCTGCATTATCACCACTTCTGTTTATTCTTGTAATGGACATCGTGACAGCTGACCTGCACCGGCCATTTTCATGGACCCTACTTTATGCTAATGATGTGATGCTGAAGCAGAAAACAAGCTTGATATGCAGAGCCAAACTCAAAAATGGAGTGACCGGTTAGCACAATACAGTTTGTGCCTTAATTTGAAGAAAACAGAGTACACGACATCACACAGACACAAAATGGAAACCATCACGATTAATGGTGAAGATCAGACTCATGACTTGCATGAGTAAGTTTAATTACCTTGGTTCCACAATCACTATTGACGGCCAACTCACAGAAGAGGTCAACGCCGGAACTCAGGCAGCCTGGATGAAGTGACGAACAACAACCAGAGTCACTTGCGACTACAGGAAGAAAGATAATTTAAAATCAAAAATCTATCACTCTATCATCCGACCAGTCACCTTGTACGGTTGTGAGTGCTGACCAACTACAGTTGAGACAAAACACCATCTAAGTGTAATGGAAACAAAAGACGCTAAGGTGGACAGCGGACCTCACTAAGTTAGATCACATTTGCAATGACAGCATTAGAAAACAGTTTGGTGTTGCACCGATCTAAGACAAGTTGCATGAGAGTCATCTTCAATGGTTTGGGCATGTTTTACAGGCCGGTGATGACTCTATTGCCAAGGCGGGTTACACACTTGAAGTCATCGGCAGAAGACCCGATAGTCGACCTAAGCAACGTTGGGTTGATACGATTAATAAAGACCTTAAATGTGTGAACATCCACCCACAGACAGTGATAGGGTGAAATGGAGACAACGGACCCATGTGGCGGATCCCACTGGCATGCGGGACATATGTTGAAAGAAAAGAAGAAGAAGAAGAAGAAGAATACTGCAGAGATGCCAACTACTGAATCAGATTGTGTTATTGTTGAACTCTCTGCTCTATCTGAACTAATAAATAAAGCTTTGCAGTGTAAGGAATGTGGCAATAGTGGTGTGAAGGTAGTTGAGACGACACGTGCTAGATGAGGTTGTGCATCAAAATTAAGAATTGTTTGTCATTTTTGTGATTTAAGTGAATGTAGTTATACTTGTGGCGTAACTAAACAGAGTGTATAAAACAAATATTAAGCTTGCTTATGCTATGAGGTGTATAGGCAAAGGGTACAGAAGTGCACAATTTTCCGTGCTCTTATGGACTCACCTCCTCCTACAGGATTAGACAGGTACAATACAATTATTCTACAGACTTTAGAAGAAGTAGCAAATGACAGTATGAAAAATGCTGTTCAGGAATGCGTAGCCATGAACGACAGCAATACATGTATGTCTGCAGCCTGGACGCATCCTGGAAATGAAGAGGCCATAGTTCCCTAAATGGTTTAGTGACAGCTACCTCGCTGAACAATGGTGAAGTCCTTGATGTGGAATGTATTAGCAAGTATTGTCATGGCTGTACTAATCGAACTGAATATCATAAATGTTTGATTAATTTTAGTGTTATAGTGGAGGGATGGAATCTGAAGGTCAGTGGAGAAATATGGTGTGATGCATACGTCTTACCTAGGAGACGGAGACTCAAAAGGTACCAAAAAGTTTGTGAATCCAAACCTTATGCTGACACAAAAATTGAAAAAAATGTAACGTGTTGGCCATGTCCAAAAAAAGTTAGGTACAAGATTGAGTAACTTGAAGAGGAATTTGAAACAAAAGAAATTAGCTGATGGTAAGTGCACTAGTGGATGTGGTCGGCTTAAAGACAAAGAAATACACAGGTTGCAGTATTACTATGGACAATCCATAAGACAAAATAAAAATGACCCTGAGGGAATGAAAAAGGCAGTATGGGCTGCCTTCTTTCATAAATTCTCCATAGACGACAACTCATGTCATACACTCTGCCCACATGGCAGTGACTCATGGTGTGGCTACCAGAGGCCTGTTACAAGGTGAGACCTACAACCATAAACATTCTTTGCCATTAGCTATAACGGAAGTTATAAAACTTAGTGACACAAGATTATTAGAGAAATGTTTACACAGTAGGACTCAAAACCCAAATGAAAGTTTCAACAATTGTGTATGGGAACGGATACCAAAAACTGTTCTAATAGGACTAAAAACATTGCAAATAGGTGTGCTAAATGCTGTTCTATGTTTCGATGATGGTGCAGTGTCAAGGCTTAACTTTATTGAGCTGATGAGAGTGCCTGGTGGACTAAATATGCATAGAGCTCTAATTGCCATTGACCAACGGAGACACTCTGAAGCAGAAAAATCAGTGTTGGAAGCTACTAAAGAAGCAAGAATAAGAACAAGTGTGAAAAAGAGAAGGGAGGAAGAACACAAGAAACAAGATGAATCTAGACCTGGAATGCACTAGTGCCATGCAAGTTTAATAGAGAAAGCAAGTTTTAACTTTAACTTGAATTTCCGGAAAGTTAAATTATTTCATGTTCTGGTACACTTCGGTTAAAAACTGTTAAAGACTATTTTATACTGTCCTAAAACATACTTAACTAAAAAGAAGACTACTCTTGTGACTTAAGTTTGAAAATAAAATGCTTTTTTCGAAGAAAAACTCTGAATTCATTTCCAAAATTTTTGATAATCATCCTTAAAAATTTTTGTACCATAACTTATGACAGCACCATCTTTACAATAATCTGCTTTAAAGATAATAGTGTAAAGAAATTACAGGAAAAAATAAACCTTCTACTTTGTATTCTGAGTAATGTGTACCTAAGATGTTCATAAATAATTAGCACGGTTTATTTCACTTGCAACAAAAAATACAATTAAAAAAAAGTGTGAGAGCTAAAGCTGTGGTTCATACATAAAAATGTTCCCAAAAGGTCATAAAAGATGGTAAGCATTATATGGGCTTACAAATCTTATTCTTTGATTTACACTACTTAAAAAACTGACCATTTTTTTTCAACATTTCCCCTGGTATTCACGGACCAGTCCCCTTAAATAGAATCCTGTTGTTTCCTAGCTGCAAAATGTAATCTGCTACAGCTGGAATATCTGTTTCTTTCCTTTGACAGTTGTCTTTATACTCTGCTAATCATATTTCCATCACTCTCTTCATAGAACCTACATCCTGCATACACCTTCCCACAACTACACTGCATTCTAAGAACTGGAAAGTCCAGAATGAAATAACAACAACATGGAAAGGAAACATTGCTACTCACCACATAAAGGAGGCACAGAGTTGCAAACTGGCACAATGAAAAGACTAGTAAAATAATTATCCTTTTCCCAAGCCTAATTTTTTAGCAATCTTCTTATTGTGCCTGTCTGCAACTCAACACCTCCTCTACGTGAAGAGCACAAACTATCATTCCTACATTGCTGTACTGTAAGCACAATAGACAGAAAAGAACTATTCATCCCAAGGAGACATCACACTATACCTCGTAATGCCACCTCCAGCATTGTTAAACGGCACAATTTGGCAAGGAAGTTTCTTCCGGTATGCATATCCAGCTGAAGTGAACCACTGATGATCAGACCCCATGCAGTTACCGAGCTGGGGGATACTGACTGCTATGTTTCACCTGCTGTTCCAAATAGACACCACATTTTGTACAAAATTAAGCTTAAACGATTTAGCAGGCAAATCAAGGCGCATTAAGGTGTGCGAGTTTTTGTCAAGTCACTAATGCAAGTATGGTGCCCTGCGACTGTGAACATGACTATTGTCATCTTAGAAAAATGGATCGTCCACAGTATATTAATCATGAAGATGTGACAGATGGGACAATACTTTGTTAATGAATATGTTGAAATAAACTTCGTGGTTAATTGATGGTAACCTGAATGAGTAGACCCAAGTAACTGTAAAAAATATATGTATCTCCACACACAATCACTTCTGGCCTGAACTACATCCTCCACAAGCCATCACCACTCTCGACATCTTGCACTATTTCAAAAGACGCTTAACTGTGATTTGTATTACCACATTAAATGCCTCCAGCCAGCTACTGTCCAGTTTCTGTGTTGTATGACATGCGGAAGATGCGCAGCTTCACACACCACTGTGAGCAATGGTCTTCTGTGAGGCATGCAACTCCCAATGTCCACTGTGTGCAGTTCCCTTCTAAGTGTTTGCTCAAAAACTGGTTGAGATGGACATGCCTTCACTGACATCAGCAATTATCATCAAGTTGAACCGTCAAGTTGAAACCAACTGTCACTGACAAGATGTGACACTCTTCTCTTGACCCTGTTGACCAGGAAATTTTTACGACCACTGTTCTCACATTGTGTTACATGGTGTGAGTGGTACACCATTCTTGTAGGTACAGTTGGCAGTCTGTGTTGATACACAAACAAATTGGGCAACTTAATTCACGGAGTGGTCACGAGCACGCTGAAGCACAGAGCTCCTTAGTATTAGCTTTAGAACCATTTGCTATTAAATTAAGGTAAATTATTTAAGACTCATGAATTTTCCTAATAGATATATGATACATGAAATATTGTGACAGCTTGTTGTTAAGAGCCAATCACCAATACGAGCTTAACGGATCATGGCATAGAGATGCAATGGCCAAATACAATTAGTATTCTGCCTTTTATTCATTTGTAATTTGCTACAGTGCCCCTGAGATTAATTGCCGATCATCACGAAGTGTTTTGAAAACTTGAATGCAAGTGCAGAAACTTAAATGATCTGGCCACAGTCTCCAAGCTATGATTCTTTTTCACCCGCAAATAACAGATACGAGCCCAGGAAAATTGATGGTGGTACTAAACGATGTAATCTTTTCTAAATTTTACAGCATTTTTCTCAAAGTCAGTTTGGCCACTAGCAAAAATGCATCCACCATCAAGAATGGTCGTCTGCTCCAGTTAATTTTAACAGCTTTCTTTCCAGTAATTAATTTCAATTTCTATTCAAAATCAAATTATTATTAGACATTTGAGTAATCTTGTGTCAAGCAGACAAGTCAGTACCAGTGGGAACGTCATATCATCACAGTGTGAACTGCTCCAAAGAAGCAGTACTGTGTGCTGTGCTGAATGAATTGGAGTGTTGGTGTGGACCAAAATGCCGCCTTGCACAGCCTCCCAAGATGTTTTGTCTTCACGGCCTCCCGTAACCCAGTCACTAGATTTCAGTAATATGATCATCTGACGGTTTAGCCCTTACGAGCATAATTTGGTAACATTGCATCATAACAGTACCATACAACCCTCAGCAGCACCTTTTCTGGTGATGGTTGCGACTACGCATTTTTCCGTTGGACTGCTTGCTTTGCTCCATTTCAGAATCATAGTGGCACACCCAGCACTTGTCCATAAATAGACAGTTAAACCCCACTCTGTGGCAACAGGGAAAAAAAAAAAAGACGACACATCCGAAGGAATTTACGAATGGACGGAAATCGGTACATGTGATGTATGCTTACAGACAAACAAATAATGAGAATTTCAGAAAAATTAGATGGATTATTCATGGGGAAGAGATTTACAGATTTAACAAGATAATGACACTTTAGGCCATCCCTAGCCCTTAGGAAAGTAGTTTTTCAGTTTGGCATTCACTGACAGGATTTTTGGATGTCCTCTCGAGAGATATCGTGCCAAATTCTGTCCAATTAACAAGTTAGAGCGTCAAAATCTGTAGCTGGTTAGAGGGCCCATAATGCTCCAAATATTCTGAATTTGTGAGAGATCTGGTGACCTTGCTTAATAAAGTAGGGTTTGGCAAGCACAGACACAAGCAGCAGAACTTTCACCGTGTGTAGGCAGACATTATGTTGCTGAAATGTAAGCCAGAGCGGTCCTGTTATGAAACGGAATGGCACCCCAGATCATCACTCTTGGTTGCCAAGCCACATGGTGGGTGACCATCAGGTTAGTATCCCAACACAGTCTGGGGCGTCTCCAGAGACTCCTTCACTAATCATCGGAGCCCAGTTCAATGCGGGTCTCATCACTAAAGACAATTCTTCTTCAGTCAATGAGATTCCAGCCCGATTGTGTTAGGCACCACTGCAAATGGGCTTTCTGATGTACAGAGGTCCATGGTAGTTGACCTTTCTGCGAGTCGCCTATTAATGGTCCTTGTTGTCACTGGAACATTATTCCCACGTCGGATCAATGATGATAATGAATCCACAGCTCTGAGTGCCTCTCTGATGATTTTATCAATATTCACATTCTGTCGGCTCTCTAGGTCGACCACCGCTTCAGTGATGGTTTTTTACCCATTCCTGCCAATATCATAGAATAGTGGCATTGCTCATACTGAAATTTCGAGCAATTAGCCGATTACTCCAACCAGCTTCTTTGAGTTTGTCAAATGTTGACATCTGCGTATATTGTTCACTTGTCTCTCTGAGAGACATAGTTACTGTGCAACAGAGTACGTGGAATGAAATTTGCAGACTTTACGCCCCGGTATCGACATGTCCCCTGTTCACTATTCATGCCAGCAAGCCGATGAAATTATGCTACAGCATCACACTTTAATCCCTCGGATGTCAAAGCTTACAATTTTGCATTTTCCATCAATAACTGTATGAATATCAAATACTAACACACTGACATAACTCCTTCGTGGTGCATCATTTTATTTTTGTTAGATTGTAGTCATCTGGACTGGCATGACATTGTTGCAACAATTTCAATTGTTCCTCATTCACAGTCTCTTTGAATGGGCACAAGTACCTGTAGCAGCGATCTTTTCCACATTCAAAATGTCGTACAAGATGTTGAAAACTGATCCACAACATCGTCACGCTTTCTACTATCACTTCATTTGTGATGAATCGCTCTTCAAGCACCAGTGCCATTTGTTCTCGTGCAACACCTGGTTTCTTCACAGAGAGATGGTCTGCCACTTTGTTCTTCATCATTCAGACTTGTTTTATCACACTGGAAGTGGCATGTGCAACTGAACCACTCAGTCATATTACACTAGGCTACTGCTAATCTGGCAGTTCCTTTCAGATTTTTAACCGGCTTTGTGAAAGTGCCAGATTATTAAGAATGTCTTACATTTAGTGTGAGTGCACAGGGATTATGCTTTACTAAATCCAAAGATACATTCATTTTCACTAATGACTAACATTTTATCGGGTGAGCTTTTATGTCCACGATTCTTCTAACACCTGGCGACCATCCTTGACTGATCTTAGCTATTCAAAATTGCAAAAAAGAAATTCACAAAATACGAAAAACACTAGAAAAATGAACAGAGGAGCACAAAGGAAACTTTTGAAGAGAGGAAATGGCTATATCAGCTACAGTCGGACACATGTTGCAGAGAAGAAAATACAAGATTCTTTTTGATAATGTGTAGGTTCTGGCAGCCATGAGTGGATGTTGCAGTAAATTGTAATGAGAGATGATAAAGGTTACTACATACAACAATAACTTTAATCAGAAAGAGGCAGTGTAAACTTTGCGGTTCTTGGTTATGAAGAAACAGTGTTCCAGTAATAATCTTCTACATTGGAAATGTTTACAACTGTAAATGGCCAAATTGCATTCAAAAATTGAAAAAGATAAATAATACAAAAAGTAACAAATTACTTCAAGTCCCTGCATCAAGATGCACAGCAACAGATATTTATTTCAGTCAGTAGCAAGCCATGGTGTTAACCGAGCGAATATCCCTGTCATCTCTTGAAGACGTTATCCACAGTAGTATAAATTTTTTTACACAAACAAATGTGGGACAGCCACATAACAGTCAGGATAGTTTTAATAAATTTAAGAACTCTCATAATATGTACAGTTTAAAGAAATTTCATTAATTTTTGTCCACCTTCAAGTTCAATCATGTTTCGGAAGACAAGACATCCCGTCAAAATGAATCGATGCACTACAGATATTATAAACCACATGAAGGTAAAAATATCACAGTAGTAACAATGAAATGTTTCAGCTTACTTTTCTTGTCAAAACCTTTAAAAATAATTAAGATAGGTAATGAATTAAGAATTTCTGTAAATACAAATATTTTAGACAATTGAAAATCAACCGTTGATCAGCAGTTAATTTGTTGATAATACAAATATTTCTACTGTTTCACCTTCTTGTATAGGAACAATAATACCTGCTACTACCTTGCAATACACAACAAACTATTGTAGCAGCACAAAGACAGCTGCAAATCATTTACCATTAAAAGTATGCAAAGACATGTCTCCTTTCAAGAGGTTGAAACAATTTATGACATTAGTCTCCAAGCCAGAGAGTTAGCTGGAATTGTCCACGATGAAGCATAAGAAACTGAAATTTTCAGTACCTACAAATGGTAGCATAATGGGGAGGGAGGACATGGCTGTAAGAGACGAATAAGTTATGAAAGGGGGAAAGGAGGAGGAGCAACTCAGGAGGAGGGGGAGAGCGTCACACTTATATACTTTCCCTTGGAGCTGTAAAAAAATATCAAGCCGTTGAATGGTAAAGGTTTTATACACCAATGAGGAACTTCAGAGAATGAAAAAACTCAAGGGGGAAAAAAAAAGTTTTGGAAAAATCTGCGATGTGCAGCAACATTTACGCTGCACATTTTCATATTTGCCCTCAGGGTGTCACACCTAGTGATACGTGGCTGGCGACCACGAGGCCCCGAGCTGAGTCCTGGCATTCCTTCCACTTACTTATGCCAGGCTCCTCACTTTTATCTTTCCTATCTGGCCACCCTCGGCCAGCTCTTGTTCTTTTCTGACCCTGACGCTATTAGGTTTCGAGGGCTAGGGGTCTTTCATTTTCCAACCTATACTTCTCATGCAGCGTCTGACCCGGAGCGGGCGGCTGCAAAAGGTGTCTGTATCCCATGTTAGGGGCGGCCTCCAGAACTGCGGAAGGCAACGGAATACCACCGCAGATTATCTTCCCTGCATAATGCAGTCTCCATTTTATGCACAAAAAATGGCTTCCTCTCGTGTTAAATCAGTGTCCGGAGGTAAAATAGTCCCCCATTTGGATCTGGGGGGGGGGGGGGGGGGGGGGGCAACTTGAAAGGAGGCAAAAAATCAAAACGAGAATTGGTACCTGGAATGTCAGAACTCTGCTACAAGCAGGAAAACTAGAAAACCTTAAAAGAGAGATGGAAAAGAATCATACGGTCCTCGTAGGAGTTGCTGAGGTAAGATGGAATGGACACGGAGAGTTGCAGTCAGATAAATATGTATTCTACTACTCAGGAGGTGAAGTAAAAGGAATTAATGGAGTAGGAATGATTATGACAAAGGAATTGGCTAAATGTGTGGAATATGTAGACTATGCAAATGACCGGGTTATTGGTGTAAGGCTGAAAGGAGCACAAAAAGATTTACTGATTGTCCAGGTGTATATGCCAACTTCAGAACATGATGACCAAATTGTAGACGAAACGTACAATGTAATAGAGAGAATAATGGACGAAAATAAAAAATGCTGCAAAATAGTAATGGGAGACTGGAACGCCATTGTGGGAGAAGGGAAAGAGGGAGACATAGTAGGCAGTCATGGTCTTGGAAAGAGAAATGACAGAGGTGAATGGTTAATTGACATCTGCAGGGAAAGGCAGCTGATAGCGGCAAACACATGGTTCAAGAACCATAAGAGGAGGCTCTACACTTGTAAATCACCAGGGGATAAATATAGAAACCAAATCGATTTTATACTGGTAGAAGAAAGATACAGGAATGGAATCAAGAAGGTGCACACATTACCAGGTGCAGATATTAATAGTGACCACACCTTACTTATGGCAGAAATAGAAATAAGAATGAAAAAACTGAAAAAGGCGACAATGGTGAAGAAGTGGGATCTAGAGAAGATAAAGTCCAACAAAGAACAAATTACAGAAATGCTGTCTCGGGACTTTCTAAACACATTACAAGACAAAGAAGCACCTGATAATGCCAACGAGTACTGGAATATGCTGAAAGAAGGAATCATTAAAGCAGGACAGCAAAATATAGGATATGTAAAAGGGAAAAGGTCAAAAAAACCATGGGTCACACAAGAAATGATTTCCAAGATGGAGGATAGAAGAAAATTGAAAAACAAGAACACTGAAGATGCAAGAAAGATATACCGAAGGTTAAATAACGAACTGCGAAGAGAAACAGAGCAGGCTAGGAAAAAATGGCTAAAAGAGGAATGTGATGAAATTGAAGAACTGGACATGAAGGGAAGATACGACTTACTATACAACAGAGTAAAGACTATGACATGGGAACAAAACAGAGCAGGAAGTGCTACTACGGAAATTTTGAGTAAAGACGAGGAGGTAGTGTACAAAGATCGTGACAATGTCCTCCAGAGATGGGAAGAATATATAAAAGAGCTATATGACACAAATAGCAAACCAGAAACTCTGGAACTTGAATCACACAACAGTGTAAGTGATGAAGAGAAAGGACCGACCATCATAATGGAAGAAGTAAAGTCTGCCATTGCTGCAATGAAAAATGGCAAAGCAGTAGGTACAGATACAATACCGGGAGAAATACTAAAATGCTTGAACCACAATGGAATAAGAGAAATATTGAGGTTATGTAATAAAATATATGACAGTGGTGAATGGCCTGAGGACTTTGTGACAACAGTAATGATTCCATTACCGAAAAAACAAGGAACCAAGAAATGCAGCGAGCACAGGACAATCAGCCTCATTTCACATGCAGCCAAAGTGATGTTAAGAATAATTAATAAAAGACTTGAAAAAGTAATAGAGGAGAATCTCGGCGAGGAGCAGTTTGGCTTTAGACGGAATACGGGCACCAGAGATGCAATAGGGCTCCTACGAATCTTGGGAGAAAGGTTTATTGAAAAAGGAAGAGACCTATATATGTGCTTCATCAATTTAGAAAAGGCATTTGACAATGTGGTTTGGGACAAGCTGGCGACTATTATGAGGGAAAAGAGAGTGGACTGGAAAACCAGAAGACTTATAAACTCATTGTACCTTAATCAAAAAGTTTCAGTTAAAGTGAGAGGAGAAAGTACAAACTGGATAAGACTAGGTAAAGGAGTAAGACAAGGATGCTGTTTATCACCTACTCTTTTCAACCTGTACTTGGAAAATATGATTGACCAATGCTCATTAGATGACAAAGGAGTAGAAATTGGAGGAAGAAGAGTAGGGTGCTTGAGATTTGCTGATGACATGGTCCTTCTAGCCACAGGGGAAAAAGAATTACAGGATTTGGTGGACACCATTGCAACTAACGGAAAAAAATATGGAATGAAAATTAACACAAATAAAACAAAATTATTGGCAATAGGAGGAAATAAGGAAATAAAAATTGTGCTGAATGGAGAAACACTAGAACAGGTGCAAAATTTTAAGTATCTTGGAAGCAGGATAGACACAGACTGGAAGTGCACCACAGGAATTAAAACAAGGATAGCAATGGCAAAAGAGGCGTTTTATAAGAAAAGGAGAATCTTCTGCAGCGGTCTGGACAGAGAACTCAGAAAGAGACTCATAAAATGTCTTGTATGGAGTGTTCTTCTATATGGTGCTGAAACATGGACTATGAGGAAAAAAGACAGAGAAAGCCTGGAGGCTTTTGAGATCTGGACATGGCGGAAGATGGAAAGAATAAGTTGGATGGACAGAGTAAAAAATGAAGAGGTACTGAGAAGAGTGGGAGAGAAAAGGCAGTTACTAGATGTAATAAAGAGAAGAAAAAGAAATTGGATTGGGCATATATTAAGAAAGAATGACGGACTGATAAAAATAGTTTTAGAAGGTTATGTAGAAGGGAAAAGGAAGCGAGGAAGGAAGAGATTCCAGATACTGGATGACATGATGGACGGTACAACATACAGCAGCCTTAAGAAGGAAGCAATGTATCGCAGAAAATGGAGAGGCAAAGGACCTGCTAATATACCAGATAACTGATGATGATGATTACGAAAGTATAGATTCAAAACACCACATTAGTTTCTGAAGCACTGAAACCCACATTGAAATGTGCTTTTGTAAGCAAAAGCTAATTATAGCTCATGTCACGTGATCTCACCAGCCATTGATAGCAGAAATTCAGAGCATAGGATACATGACATCGTCAGCCAATAGCAATATCACTGTTAACTAGTGTGAATACACAAATAGGAAAAGTTAATGGCTTAAATTAATGTACATAGTGTAGCTACAAGAAAAGTTAAGTTATCAAATATAATAATATTGGTCTTGAAGATTTATAAGCTACAAGGAAAAAACTAAGCTTTCACATATAATGTTAGTCTTTTTTGCATGTGTTACACTTTCAGATACATCACACAAATGTGCCAGTAAAATTTTAAATAATGACATAATCTCTGGTCTTCTGGGCTTGAAATTCTTCTAAGTGTCTTAGCCCTCAGTGTGTTAAGTGCAAAATGAGAGTCAAACACTCTGTGATTTAAGAAATTCATAGTACATTCACACAAGTAACATAACTCATCTTGCGTAAAAGGAAATTTTCATTGAAACTAATGCTTCTCAAAACACCATTCGCAATATTTCCCTGTAACCTGTTAGAAATAGCTTCATTTCAGCAGTTGCCAGTGTGTGCTAGAAAACAGGTGTTACTGTGCCTGGGCAGCTATGATGACTTAGGAAGCCTGTATGTTCATATGAATATAGTAGTAAGAGATCTTACATGACGTCATAAAAGAAATAGGATATTCCAAGAACATGGGAATTTCGTAAAACATACTAATGCACAATTCAGCTTAAAGTACACATAAATATGTCCAGATTCGCAATGGTGTAGGCCTCAACCTGATATTAAGATTTTTAGTGAGGTTTTCAGGATGCAAATTTTCTTGGAGTACCAGTACTGTATAATATCATGTTTGGTTCTTTAGTGTGGCCTAATGCCGTATCTGCCAGAAGATGAAAACATGCACTTGAAATTCAGCAAACAGCTGAAACTAGCCAACAGTCTGGAATGAAACACTTCATTTCATGTAAATTGACTGACTCAGTGGAAAAAATTAATAAAAGCCAAATTTCTTTAGCAAACCTACAAATATAACTTCATTGTTCTGCAAGGTGATTAATGCTTGACACGGAAGTAAAATAAAATCAGAAAACTGAAACTGATAACATATGTTAGCCTTCCGTAATTATGTGAATGTATTTTAATTCACTTGATAGCTCGCAACCACAGAAATCCGTTTTCTTTTTCATTTGATGTGAGAAGTGTAAATGAAGAGGAAACAGCAAAATCACTAAACATAAACACAACATACACAAGGACTAACCCCCTCCCTACTACAACTCTGACTGCTATGCACATGCGTGAATCTGGCAGCTTGGGTGCACCAGAAAAATTTTGCCGCCTAGCATCTGGTTGCTTGTTGCTACTGCTGATACAGATAACAGTCACACTTCAAGTAGCCAGAACCAGGATAAGGTATTGCCCATATGCAACTCAACTGCTTTTGCGCGTGAGCCCACTCACAACTGCTCAAACGAACTTAATGTATACAGTTCTGACATCACGCTCGACGGCAACAGTTTATTGTTATGAAGTATTCCATAGTCTTCATCCTAAGGCCTTTGACACATTTTACTGTTTATCAGTTCTTACTAGTCAAAATTTAAAAAAATTAAACTGAAGACTAAAACAATGAAAAATTCCCGGAATTCTAAAAGATTTCCAGGTTTCTCCCGGTTTTCCCCTGGATGAAATAATTCCCGTGTTTTTCTTGGATTTCTGGGTTGTCCCAGAGCGTATAGACCCTGTGTAATTATGCCTTTGATATAAACCCACATACATTTGCAGAAACGCAGCTGGCGCAAAATTTTTTTTAGCAGTTTATGTCCGTTTCATCTCACTTGAAGATAAACGCACATGAACTTAAACGTCAGTTAGGTATAATTTTATACTCTTATCCGTTTCATTAATACGTTTTGATTTTTACACTTCCTCCATTTCAGGACGAGCTTTCCAAATAATTCATTGATGTGTTATATATTGATAATGGGACCAATTTACTTGCCACTTCAACCACAGTGAGTACTGAAATTTCTCTTCCTTCATTTAGCTATTAATTTAATCTATTCATACTACAGGTGCTAGCCCACAGGAACCAGTGTCATCCAGCAATCAACTTCATATCAAACCTGAATCAGCTCTTTTGTCATATTTACCCAATTATAAGATAAGGTTTTCCCCAAATTCTTCATCTGAAAAATACAGGGTCATCTTACATTCGCAGATTAACTATTACTGCTGAAGTCAATGTTTTTACATTGTGTAATCAATTAATGTAGAGGTTCTATTACATTTACAAATGAAGCTCCGGCAACTAAGATCACATGCAGGTTTATTTTGAACAATTCAGAAAGGCTGAGTTGTCACACGAAACTGCTGACACTGGCATTTGTACTCCTGCCATTGGTGCAATCCCAGGCAATGTCTAATTTGAGTATGGTTTGTTTTACTGAACTATTATTTGATATATTTAATTCTTTCTTTCTCAAGCATTTGGTTGTTCTTTCTTTAACTTTGTGAGAGATGAGCGAGCACTGCAACCAACTGTTGTTCATCTGTTGCATAACAGACTGACCGCTATTTACCGAGGACAAGTTACAAGAGACTGCATCGAGGTGGTTATAATCTATTCTAAGCTCCTTGGGCTGTATAGATGCTGCTCTTTAGAATTACTGTTAACTGTTTTTCTGCTTTGATTGGAGTAAGTTATCACAAACATAACATTAACTTTAATATAATATCTTATATATAGGCAAAAGAAAGAAAATGGCTGTTTTCATAATAGCAATAAAAAAGATCACAACTAAATCTTTTTGTGAGTTAACTGCCTTTTCATCAGCAGTCGGAACTGAAATGACTTTGGGTAAATATTCAAAAATAGTAGACATTTCTGCAAGAGATGATAAAAGTTTACATAGGGTCAAGGAGTGCAGAGTAACATGTTGTCAATGCTTGCTGTGATGTATGATAGAAACAGAAAGGGATGTCAGAGCTGCTGGCTTTTCGCCACCAATTAGAGAGCAGTGGGCAGGTTACATGTTTTAGTCTATTTTTCATTGCAGTTTCAGATTAATTTTGTCGTCCTTATATTTTACAGTAATGATGCCAACAAATGTGAGTGAGTACTATAACAAACATCCTAAAAAAATTACACTACCTGGCAAAAAAAACCAACAAAGCTACAACTGAAACATGGTTTACTTCTCACAGCAAAATCATATTTAATAATGGAAACTGAACCTGCAATATAAATGTAAAACACAGTCACAGGAAAAAGTTATGTAACAAAGAATAATAACCAAAAAGAAACTTTTAACTTACCTGTGTGAATCCGTCTATGATTCTGAAGGTATGAGGAGGCACGGAAGCTTTTCCCACAAAATTCACACTTGTAATTTTTCTCGCCAGTATGAATACGTCTATGCACAATGAGAGAGTATTTTCGGGCAAAGTCTTTCCCACAGTATTCACACTGGTAATTCTTTTCTTCCGAATGTATTGATATGCAATGGTACTTCAAATCACCCCACTGTCGAAAGTGACGACCGCAGTATTCACACTTGTAAGGCTTATCACCCGAATGCAGCCGCATATGTACCTACATAAACAAGATGAACTGAATGTAAAAATATTAAAAGTCCATTGTTGCCAAATATTCCAGACTTTCTAAATTAAAAATTTTTGAAAATCAAATGGTCATGAACACACTCCCAAGTCAACCTATCATGTTTGTATTTTGAACACCCCCTAAAAATTTTAGTGTGCAACTTGAGCAGACTACTATTCCTTAAGTACTTGGAAGTATACATACCAAGAAACTGATACAAATAGGTGACTGGAACACATGCAGCAAAAGTGTCAGCAAACAGTATGCCTTAAATGGTAATCAGCTAGATATATATTGATACTATGATTGCTTAAAATACATCTTGTAAAGGCTTCAATAATGTAACTTATTATTATCTAAAATATACTTTAGGATTCAGACCTAAGTAATGCATCTCACAAATAGACTCTCTTTGTACATGAAGCATATCCAAAAAGCAGGCAATGCTGGCGAAACTAAGTCACAAGAATGCAGCGCCATTATTTATTATCTACAAAATGGATGGCAGAAGACTATGGTTTGATTCATTAGTCATCTGTCTGGTTCAGTACAGCCTACAACAATTTTCTTTCACATGTCACTCTTTTTATCTCAGAGTTGCACTTGCACCCTATTATTTGTTGGATGTATTCAAATCTTTGTCTTTCCCTATTGTTTTTACCCTCCACCGCTCCCACTAATACCATGGAAGTTACTCCTTGATGTCTTAACACATGTCCTACCTCTCCATCCCTTCTTGCTGTCACTTCTTGTCGGTGTTTTCCATATTTTCTTTCCTTCAATGATTCTGCAAGGAACCTCCTCATTCCTTATCTTATCAGTCCAGCTAATTTTCAACATCCTTCTGTAGCACCATGCCTCAAACACATTGATTCTCATTCTTTTTCTGGTTTTCTCACTGTCCTTGATACACTTCCATGCAATTCTGTGTTTCCAACCTACATTCTCAGAAATTTATTCCTCATTTTAAGGCGAATGTTTGACATAGGCTGACTTCTGGGCAGAAATGCTCTCTTTGCCTGTGCTAGTCTGCTTTTTACGTCCTTGTCGCTTCATCTACCATGTGTTATTTTACTTCCTTAACTTCATCTACCCCCCCCCCCCCCCCCCCCCCTCCTCCATGAACCGTGGACCTTGCTGTTAGTGGGGAGGCTTGTGTGCCTCAACGATACAGATAGCCGTACCGTAGGTGCAACCACAATGGAGGGCTATCTGTTGAGAGGCCAGACAAACATGTGGTTCCTGAAGAGGGGCAGCAGCCTTTTCAGTAGTTGCAGGGGCAACAGTCTGGATGATTGACTGATCTGGCCATGTAACACTAACCAAAACAGCCTTGCTGTTGTGGTACTGCGAACGGCTGAAAGCAAGGGGAAACTACAGCCATAATTTTTCCCGAGGGCATGGAGCTTTACTGTATGATTAAATGATGATGGCGTCGTCTTGGGTAAAATATTCCGGAGGTAAAATAGTCCCCCATTCGGATCTCCGGGTGGGGATTACTCACGAGGACGTCGTTATCAGGAGAAAGAAAACTGGCGTTCTATGGATCGGAGCGTGGAATCTCAGATCCCTTAATCAGGCAGGTAGGTTAGAAAATGATGAGGGCTAGTGGAAATCCTTGTGTAACAGAAGAGATACTGAATTTAATTGATGAAAGGAGAAAATACAAAACTGCAGTAAATGAGGCAGGCAAAAAGGAATACAATCATCCCAAAAATGAGATCGACAGGAAGTGCAAAATGGCTAAGCAGGGATGGCTAGAGAACAAATGTAAGGATGTAGAGGCTTATCTCATGAGGGGTAAGATAGATACTGCCTTCAGGAAAATTAAAGAGACCTTTGGAGAAAAGAGAACCACTTGCATGGATATCAACAGTTCAGATGGAAAACCAGTTCTAAGCAAATAAGGGAAAGCAGAAAGGTGGAAGGAGTATATAGAGGGTCTATACAAGGGCGATGTTCTTGAGGACAATATTATGGAAATGGAAGACGAGGTAGATGAAGATGAAATTGGAGATATGATACTGCGTGAAGAGTTTGACAGAGCACTGAAGAGACCTAAGTCGAAACAAGGCCCCGGGAGTAGACAACATTCCATTAGAACTACTGACAGCCTTAGGAGAGCCAGTCCTGACAAAAGTCTACCAACTGGTGAGCAAAATGTATGAGACAGGCGAAATTCCCTCCGACTTCAAGAAGAATATAATAATTCCAATCCCAGAGAAAGCAGGAGTTGACAGATGTGAAAATTACCGAACTATCAGTTTAATAAGTCACAGCTGCAAAATACTAACACACATTCTTTACAGACAAATGGAAAAACTGGTAGAAGCCGACCTCGGCGAAAATCAGTTTGGATTCTGTAGAAATGTTGGAACATGTGAGGCGATACTGACCTTATGACTTATCTTAGAAGAAAGATTAAGGAAAGTCAAACCTACGTTTCTAGCATTTGTAGACTTAGAGAAAGCTTTTGACAATGTTGACTGGAATACTCTCTTTCAAATTCTGAAGGTGGCAGGGGTAAAATACAGGGGCCAAAAGGCTATTTACAATTTGTACAGAAAGCAGATGGCAGTTATAAGAGTTGAGGGGCATGAAAGGGAAGCAGTGGTTGGGAAGGGAGTGAGACAGGGTTGTAGCCTCTCCCCGATGCTATTCAATCTGTATATTGGGCAAGCAGTAAAGGAAACAAAAGAAAAGGTCGGAGTAGGTATTAAAATCCATGGAGAAGAAATAAAAACTTTGAGGTTCGCCGATGACATTGTAATTCTGTCAGAGACAGCAAAGAACTTGGAAGAGCAGTTGAACGGAATGGACAGTGTCTTGAAAGGAGGGTATAAGATGAACATCAACAAAAGCAAAACTAGGATAATGGAATGTAGTCGAA
Organism: Schistocerca americana; assembly: GCF_021461395.2. Taxonomy (NCBI): domain Eukaryota; kingdom Metazoa; phylum Arthropoda; class Insecta; order Orthoptera; family Acrididae; genus Schistocerca; species Schistocerca americana. The sequence continues at coordinate 450,609,263 of NC_060125.1, read as the reverse complement.
TTAAGTCGGGTGATGCTGAGGGAATTAGATTAGGAAATGAGACACTTACAGTAGTAAAGGAGTTTTGCTATTTGGGGAGCAAAATAACTGATGATGGTCGAAGTAGAGAGGATATAAAGTGTAGACTGGCAATGGCAAGGAAAGCATTTCTGAAGAATAGAAATTTGTTAGTACGGAGTGTAGCCATGTATGGAAGTGAAACATGGGCGATAAATAGTTTAAACAAGAAGAGAATAGAAGCTTTCGAAATGTGGTACTACAGAAGAATGCTGAAGATTAGATGGGTAGATCACATAACTAATGAGGAGGTATTGAATAAAATTGGGGAGAAGAGGAGTTTGTGGCACAACTTGCCTAGAAGAAGGGATCGGTTGGTAGGACATGTTCTGAGGCATCAAGGGATCACCAATTTAGTACTGGAGGGCAGCGTGGAGAGTAAAAATCGTAGAGGGAGACCAAGAGATGAATACACTAAGCAGATTCAGAAGGATGTAGGATGCAGTAGGTACTGGGAGATGAAGAAGCTTGCACAGGATAGAGTAGCATGGGGAGCTGCATCAAACCAGTCTCAGGACTGAAGACCACAACAACAACAACAACAACAACAACAACTTCATCTACTTCACAGTCACCAATTTTGATGCAAAGGTTATTGCTAAGCTCTTTTCTGCTGCAACTCATTACTTTTGTCTTTGGTTTACTCTCAATCCACATTATGTATTCATTGGAGTGTTCGTTCCTTTCAATGGGTTCTGCAATTCTCTCCCCCCTTTCACTAAGGGTAGCAATGCCATCAGAAAATATTAACACTGATATCATTCATTCTCTATTTAAATCTCATTCCTGAACATATCTTTTATTTTCATCATGTATGGAGTAAACAATACAGGTGAAAAGACTGCTTCAGTGTCTTATGTCCTTTTCTAATTTGAACACTTCGTTCTTGATCTTCCATTATTATTGGTCCCTCTTGGTTCTTCTACGTGTTATACACTACTGGCCATTAAAATTCCTACACCACGAAGATGACGTGCTACAGATACAAAATTTAACCAACAGGAAGAAGATGCTGTGATATGCAAATGATTAGCTTTTCAGAGCATTCACACAAGGGTGGCGCCGGTGGCGACACCTACAACGTGCTGACATGAGGAAAGTTTCCAACCGATTTCTCAAACGCAAACAACAGTAGACCGGCGTTGCCAGGTGAAACGTTGTTGTGATGCCTCGTGTGAGGAGGAGAAATGCGTACCATCACGTTTCTGACTTTGATAAAGGTCGGATTGTAGCCTATCGCGATTGCGGTTTATCGTATCGCGACACTGCTACTCGCGTTGGTCGAGATCCAATGACTGTTAGCAGAATATGGAATCGGTGGGTTCAGGAGGGTAATACGGAACGCCATGCTGGATCCCAACGGCCTTGTATCACTAGCAGTCGTAGCAGTCGAGATGACAGGCATCTTATCCGCATGGCTGTAACGGATCGTGCAGCCACGTCTCAATCCCTGAGTCAACAGATGGGGACGTTTGCAAGACAACAACAATCTGCACAAAAATTTCGATGACATTTGCAGCAGTACGGACTATCAGCTCAGAGACCGTGGCTGCGGTTACCCTTGACGCTGCATCACAGACAGAAGCGCCTGCGATGGTGTACTCAACGACGAACCTGGGTGCACGAATGGCAAAACGTCGTTTTTTTTTCGGATGAATCCAGGTTCTGTTTACAGCATCATAATGGTCGCATCTGTGTTTGGTGACATCGCAGTGAACGCATATTGGAAGCGTGTATTCGTCATCACCATACTGGCGTATCACCCGGCGTGATGGTATGGGGTGCTATTGGTTATACGTCTCGGTCACCTCTTGTTCGCATTGATGGCACTTTGAACAGTGGACATTACATTTCAGATGCAATACGACCCGTGGCTCTACCCTTCATTCGATCCCTGCAAAACCCTACATTTCAGCAGGATAGTGCACGACCGCATGTTGCAGGTCCTGTACAGGCCTTTCTAGATACAGAAAATGTTCGACTGCTGCCCTGGCCAGCACATTCTCCACATCTCTCACCAATTGAAAACATCTGGTCAATGGTGGCCGAGCAACTGGCTCATCACAACAAGCCAGTCACTACTCTTGATGAACTGTGGTATCGTGTTGAAGCTGCATGGGCAGCTGTACCTGTACACGCCATCCAAGCTCTGTTTGACTCAATGCCCAGGCGTATGAAGGCCGTTATTACGGCCAGAGGTGGTTGTTCTGGGTACTGATTTATCAGGATCTATGCACCCAAATTGCATGAAAATGTAATCACATGTCAGTTCCAGTATAATATATTTGTCCAATACCCATTTATCATCTGCATTTCTTCTTGGTGTAGCAATTTTAATGGCCAGTAGTGTATATTACCAATCTTTTCCTATAGCTTACTCCAATTGTTCTCAAAATTTCGAATATCTTGCACCATTTTACATTGTCAAATACTTTTTCAAAGTCAACAAATCCTATAAATTTGTCCTGATTTTTCTTAGGTCTCGCTTCCATTATCAGGCATAATGTCAGAACAAGCTCCCTCATTCCTTTATCTTTCGTAAAGCCAAACTGTCATATAACAGATTCTCAATTTTCTTATCCATTCATCTTTACATTATTCTTGTCAGCATCTAGGATGCATGAGCTACTAAGCTGAATGTGCCATAATTCTCACTAGTATCTGACTTTACTGTATTCGGAATTATGTAGATCATACTCTCCCAGAAGTCTGACGGTATTTCTCCAGTCTCATAATTCTACATACCAACTTGAACGATATTTTGGGTGCCACTTCTCTCAGTTATTTTAGAAATTCAAAAGGAATGTTATCTATTCCTCCTGGCTTGTTTGACTGCAAGTCTTCCAACACCCTGTTAAACTTTGACTCAACTGAAGTCCTATGTCTTCCATATTGACTTCCAGTTCCCCCCCCCCCTCCCCCCCCCCTTGTCCTCAGGCAAATCGTCCTCTTCAGAGAGGTCTTCAATGTTCTCTTTCCACCGACCTGCTCTCTCATCTGCATTTAACAGTGGTATTCCCATTGCACTATTAACATTGCTGCCCTTTCTTTTAATTTCACCAATAATTGTTTTAACTTTTCTGTATGCTGAATCAATCCTTCCAACAACCATTTCTTTTTGATTTCTTCACATTTTTTATGCAGACATTTTGGCTTGGCTTCCCTGCAATTTTTATTTATTTCATTTTTAAGACAGTAGTATTGTTGTACTTCTATCTTTCCCTGAACATTTTTTAACTTAATTCTTTCATTGATCAGTTGAAGCATTTCTTCTGTTACCAAAGGTTTCTTCACCAGTGGCTTCCTTACACCTATGTTCGTCTGTCCAATGTTTGTGATCAGCCTTTCCACAGACGTCCATTCTTCCTCAATTGAACTGCCTACTGTGGTATTCATTAGTATAGTATCTACAGTCTTAGAAAACTTCAAATGCATGCCATCATTTCTCAGTACTCAGTATTCCATTTCTTTCCACACTGATTCTTTCAGGTGATGCAGTTACCCTTCATAATTACTAAATTGTGATCTGAGACTATACCTGTTTTTGGCTACAGCTTACAACCCAATATTTGATTTCAGAATCTCTCTCTCATCATGATGTAATCCAGGTACAATCTTCTCATGTCTCCAGCCCTCTATACCTCCTCTTCTTGTGATTTTTACAACAGCATAATTGCTATTACTAGTGGATATTAATTGCAAAACTCAATTATTCTTTCTCACCGTTCATTTGTACCAGTGACCCCATATTCTCCCGTAACCCATTCTTGTATACCTTCCCCTACTACTACGTTCCAATGATTTAGTTTACCCTCTCCCTACTGAATTACCCGTCTAATATCTGCACATACTTTCTCTGTCTTCTCATCTTCTTCTTGTGGTGTCAGCATATGTAACTGAACTACTGTTGTTGAAGTTGGTTTGCTGTTGATTCTGGTGAGAACAAATCTCTCACTGAACTACCTACTCATAATAAATCCTATTCCAGTTTTTCACTACTACTGATATTATCCCACATTTGTCTGACCAAAAATCCTTAGCATTTCTCTTTTCAGGTTTCGTAGCCTCCCTACCACATACAAAATTCTGACATTCCACACACTAATTATTCTTACAACATTACTCTTTCACTGGTTACTCAATTTTTTTTCTCACGGTCTTCTCTCCTTTAGCAGTCGCCTCCCAGAGATCCAGATGGGAGACTAATTTCTAATCTTATCTAAATGGAGAGATCATCATGACACTGAATTACAGGCCCCATGTCCTGTGCTTACACTTTGTGTGTCCTTAATACAGTGGTTTCCATTGCATTCTGCATCCTCATGCCATTGATCATTGCTGTTTTTTCCACCTTTAAGGTTCAGATTTTCTCCTCATGCGCATGAAAGTGCCCTCAAACTCTGACCTTTCCTCTGTGCTCTTAGACAAAGCTGTTGGCAGAAAGAGAGTGACTCCTTAAACTGGAAATCTTCTGCCACCACTGCTGAGGATTTTTTTTTTTTTTTTTTTTTTTTCAAAATTTAAGCAGTGGTTGGGACTGAACTAGGGACACCATGAGATTTAGATTACTAGCCAAAGATGCTAACCCCAGACCAAGGATCTGCAATTGCTCAAATTCATAAGGACATGAGTCTGTTTTATTGGCCAACAGTAATGAGTTTTGGAAAGGTTAGACAATGATGTTATGACTTTAAAAGAGGATGCAAAAACTTGGATGGAGAACAATGGAATGCAAGGCCCAGTATCCACACCACTGAAATTGTATAACAAGTGGACCAGAAACTGCAATCTGATTGACAACTGATTATTGGTGCTCAAACTGATGAATTTCCTCATATTGTATACACTTCTACTTATAAGACCGTCACAGAAAAACTCTGATAATCATAAATTTTATGCAAGGTGGGTACTGAAAACAATCATCATACCAAACATAGAATAACAAGTGGACATGCATGTTTGAACCAGATGGAGATGATTTATTTCCCCACAGTGTTACATATGACAAGGCGTAGCTATCATACACCAATGCAGAAGCAAAAACAATAATCAATGCAGTGGCACCATTCAGTTGCGCCAAAACTGAAAAAATTCAAGCATTCTCCTTGCCCAAGTCATTAAATGATGGTTATTAATTTCTAGGCTGAAAAAGGCACTCTCCTGTTTCGTTTCATGGAATGTACATCAACAACTACAGCAGACATGTACTAATAAATGCTCATCAAATTAAAATGTGCCATCCAAAATCGATGGGGTGAGAAACTGCCATTCATAAATGACATCTCACATGACGAAGTGGGTCCCTCATTGCTGTCCATGCCAAGGATAAGATTCAGCATTTCCATCGGAAATGTTTTGATCACCTGTACCACTCTCCCAACCTACAATCTAGTGCCTAATACCTGTTCTTGTATATGAAACAATGACACGTGGAGAACAAGTCAAAGATGATGAATTCGAGACCACAATTGTGAATTGGTTCAACTCGCAAGAATTTCTATGCAGGCAGGTTGAAGAAGTTAGTGCAACTTTATGCCAAGTACTTAGAAGTTAGTGGCAGTTACGCAAAAAAGTGAAGTACACATGTAGGAAACCAAAACTACCAATAAAAACATTTTCTGTACTAAAAAATGACTAAACAACCCAATATTTCTGAATACTCTCTGTGGATATACATGCTCAACACTCTTTTGACCACATGGACTATAGTTACATACACTGAGGTGCTTAAATATCTTCAACATTTCACGGCCCTGTCAGCAACTGTGTAAATATTAATTTTAATTTTAATAATTAACAGCCTCAGTTGCACCATTTGCCTAGAATTTACCTAGGTTTCAGTCGGGATAACCCACTATGGAAAGACAGTAGTTACTGTAATCCGGAAAAGGTTGGGTTATCCCGACTGGAACCTAGGTAAATTCTAGACAAACGGTGCAACTGAGGCTGTTAATTATTAAAATTAAAATTAACACTGAGGTGCCACAAGTCATGGGATACCTCCTAACATTGTGTCGGATCTCCGTTTGTCAGGCGTAGTACAGAAACTCGATATGACATGAAATCAACAAGGCATTGTAAGTATCCTGCAGAAGTACTGTGCCACTCTGCCTGTATCACCATCCGTAACTGTGAAATTGTTGCTCGTGCAGAATTTTGTGCACAAACTGAGCTCTCAATTACGTTCCATAAATGTTCGATAGGATTCATGTTGGGCAATCTGGGTGGCCAAATCATTTGCTCAAATTGTCCAGAATGTTCATCATCAAACCAATCGCAAACAACTGCGGCCCGGTGCATGGTGCATTGTCATTTATAAAAATTCCATTGTTGTCTGGGAACACGAATTCCATGAATGGCTGCAAATGGTCTCCAAGTAGCCATTTCCAGTCAATGATCAGTTCCAGTGGACCAGAAGACCCAGTCCATTCCATGTAAATACAGCCCACACCATAATGGAGCCACCACCACTTTGCACAGTGCCTTGTTGACTACCTGGGTCCATGACTTTGTGGGATCTGCATCACACTCATGCCCAACTATCAGCTCTTACCACGTGAAATCGAGACTCACCTGACAAGGTCACAGAGGTGCTGCAGACAATGTCATGCTGTTACCAAAGGCACTGGCATCGGTCATCTGCTGCCATAGCCCATAACACCAAATGTCCTAATGGATACATTCATCATATGTCCCACATTGATTACTGCGGTTTTTTCAAACAATGTTGCTTGTCCATAAGCACTGAGAACTCTAGGCAAATGCCACTGTTCTTGGCCATAAGTGAAGGCTGTCGACCACAGCATTGTCCGTGGTGAGAGGTAATGCCTGAATTTGTTATTCTCGGCACACTCCCAACACTACAGACCTCGAAAATTGAGTTCCTAACCATTTCCAAAACAGAATGTCCCATGCATCTAGCTCCAACTACCATTTCATGTTCAAAGTCAGTTAATTCCAGTAGTGCAGCAATAATAACGTCAGAAACCTTTTCACACGAATCACTTGAGCGCAAATGACAGCTCCGCCAAGGCACTGCCCTTTTATACCCAGTGGATGCAACGCTACTACCATCTATATATATGTGCATATCGCTATCTGTGACTTTTGTCACCTTCAGTGTATAGCTATCTAGGTACTGGAGGTAAAACTAAAATGCCATTCACAAACAGTGCAGTAGTGTGTGCTGTGTCTAAAATTACGGAATGCAGCTTATATGCACTGTAAAGTGTGTCAACATGTCCTGAAAGATCATTTCAAGCTTATCGCCTGTGTGCATTATCACTTTAAGGCAAGGAGGATTGTTAACACAGATGCCCAATATTATTAGACACATAATACTCAACATCTGCCTTGCAGTCATTGGTCATATTCAACAAACCAGCTGTTATCCAGTAAGTACAAATTATGACTCACTGGTATTCAAAGTGTAATGCAACAGAACTGTGTGTTGCCTTTTTGGAAGGAACTGGGAGGCCTGTATCTACCCTGACAGTATGAAACCTTCTCCACATGAACAAACTGGTTTCTGGGTATCCTTCACAAACAACAGTACAAATCCACTATCACTGTGTGCACAAAGAAGTGGGGAATCGAACATTTGAAATGAAACAGCCATGAAGGCTACCATGTTCCCTCCATCAGCAGATTCAGGATGTGTGTGATGCCTGAAGATTGTAATAGAAGAGTGTATTAATGTATTTATCAGACAGGTTGTAATGTAACGTGTCATTTGGGAAAAAATGATGTATACCCCATGTCTTTCTGCCCGATGAATGATGGTCATGACTTTAGCAAATGCTTTGCTGATTTATTGTTTAAGGAATAAGCATTGACAAGTGTGAATTTTGTTTCTGTTGGGCATGAGCGTAGGTGTGGACGGATGCAGCATGTCTTAAAGGCAGAACGATGAGGGCAGTCTTTCTGCACATTGCGGCAACTGCTATTGGGCAGTTATTCTGTGTTCCTTCTGACCCAGCTAGAAATTGCTCTGCAGACCACGGAATAGTGAAGCTCATGACAATCACGGTGATGTTACAAGAAATGAATGCAGCAATCTTTTGACAGATCTAAACAGAGATAGACAGATAGTGTAGATAAGCCTTGTCCAATAAAATTCCGTAAATAAAGTGTTTGTGAAATGGTTCCATATTGTAACTACAGGTACAGTGTATGCATAATTTACCAAGAAAAAGTTATTGTCATTTAATGGAGGTCAAATAGTAAATTAACATTTCAGCTAGCACTGAAGAAGATACAGTGGTGAAGAAGTTTACAGATGCGACACACACACACACACACACACACACACACACACACACACACACATTATTCGACATAGGTGTGCAACACAGTCGTCAGAATTAATCAGCAATGGCAACTGACTTTTTTAAACAGTCACCCAACATAGAACAGAACACTTCATTCTGGCAACTATGAAATGAACCAGAATACTGATGAGCAAGTAAAATGACGAGGATAGTCCTTTCGCATGCCATGACACCCACTGTTTGGGCAGCTAGTCAGTGCCCCTGCTCTCTTGGCTGGGAAACGCTCTGCAGGCAATAGAATAGCACAGATAGTAACATTCATGGTAACATGACAAAAATGAATGCAGGCGTTTGACAGCTCTGTACAGAGAAAGAATGATTGCATAGACAGACACTGCCTGGTGAAATTCTGTAAACAAACTGTATGTTAAGTGGTTTCATATTGTAAATAAAGGTTCATTATGTGCATAATTCATAAATAAGAAGCTGATGTTATTTAGTAGAGATTGAATACTAAAGTGACAGTTCAGCTAGTGCCAAAGAAAATGCATTGGTGATGGAGTCTACAGCTATAAGATACACACACAGTCATTCTGACACTGGTTTGCAACACAGAAAGTCAAGCTTAATAAGCAACGGTGGCCGAAATCTTTTCATAATTACTTAGCACACAACTGGAATGGAACACTTCGTTCTGGCTCAGTTCCGTGATAGGACTGAGGAAAACACGGTCACCAGAATTCACTCAGTCCTACATGAAACTGAGCTAGAATGATGTGTTGTGTTCTATGTTGGTTTATTGTGAAAAAGATTTCAGTTGCCATTGCTTAATAATTCCATCTTTCTGTGTTGCAAACCAATGTCAGAATAACTACGTCTATATCTCATAGTTGTAGCACCTGCACCATTACATCTTCTTCTGTGCTGGCTGAAATGTTACATTAGTATTCAGACTCTACTAAATGACGACAATTTCTTCTCTGTAAATTATTCATACACAATGTGTCACAACACACAACCATTTCACACATAGCTCACTTACAGAGTTTTATCAGACAATGCTTGTCTATATAATCAGTCTATCTCTGTACAGATCTGTCAAACAACTGTTGCATTCACTTTTAGTGACGTCACTGTGATTTTGATGATCTTTGCTATTCCATTCACCTGCAATAGGCGAGTTGAAACTTATCCCTTAACTAATAAGAAAAATCACTTGCTAAATCTGCAACTATCATTTGTCAGGCAGGAAGACATAGGGTAACACATCACTTTCCCCAAAATGATATGTTATACCACAAGGTTATGAAAAGTAATTTGAGTGCTTTGTGGTATCAAGAGAGAATTCTTGCTGATGAACTTGTCTTTCAACATGATTAAACACATAAGTGCACTATACCCATCTAGCAAACTCCTTCCTCCACGAGACAGGAAATGTAATGGCCTGCGGCATCTGCTGACATGAACCTAACTTGGGAAATTGTTGAAACTTGAAGTTAGCCATCACAGAAACCACACTCCCCCTTTCACACCAGGTGATTTCAAGAAGCCGTCATTTAGAGTGGAGCTGTTTTGAGCAGTAATGCCTCAACAACATTGTAGAGGGTATGCCAAGAAGGATCCAAGCATCTTACAATATAGAAGATGGAGCAAAGCAGTACTGAATGTTACCGTGCACCAGATATTTTATTTCTAAGGTGTGCACTATGAAACACACTGCCACTACTTTCATTATGGTTTCAATTTCAATAAATTATGCATTTATAGACATACAAAAAAGTAAAAGGAACACGTCACCTAGCCAATAATTCCGTGCGCGTGTGTGTGTGTGTGTGTGTGTGTGTGTGTGTGTGTGTGTGTGTGTGTGCGCACGAGTGCTTGGTTGCAGGACATTAGGGAGTGGCAGAAGAAGGGGAGGGGAGGGGAGGGGAGGGGGCGATGGACACTTATAGCTTGTACAGGGTGTCCAGAATTAAGTATTCACTCTGAAACAGAGTGTGCAATGATATGAAACTTCCTGGCAGATGAAAACAGTGTGCCGGACTGAGTCTCAAAGTCGGGACCTTTACTTTTCACAGGTAAGTGCTTGACTACTTGCCCACAAAAGGCAAAGGTCCTGAGTTCGAGTCTCAATTTGACGTACAGTTTTAATCTGCCAGGAAGTTTCATATCAGTGCACACTATGCTGCAGAGTGAAAATATCATTCTGGAAATATCCCCCTGGCTGTGGCTAAGCCATATCTCTGCAGTTTCCTTTCTCCCAGGAGTGCTTGTTCCACAAGTTTCGCAGAACTTCTGTAAAGTTTGGAAGCTAGGACACCGGGTACTGGGAAGTAAAGTTGCGAGGACAGCTCTTGAGTCATGCTTGGGTAGCTCAGCTGGTAGTGCACTTGCCTGCGAAAAGCAAAGGTCCCCAGTTCGAGTCCCAGTTTAAAACATAGTTTTAATCTGAGAAGTTTTATGCAGGGTGTGCCTCCTAAGAGTCATCAGGCAAATTTTCTCTGGTGTTTCAGCAGATATTTGCAATTTCATTTTTGCATTGTGTACCTGGACTCAGCCCAAACAAATAATGCTCATTACATCTTTCATGTGAGGCCCAGTGTGGAAGGAAAGCGTCGATTGGTTTCGCTTTAGAAGCAAAATTATTTTTAAAGCAGTATTTTACACACCCTTTCAATAGAGTGATCCTAGATTAGTCTAGTGTGATATCAGAGAGTATACGCAGACAAGGAAAAAAGTTCCCAGATTTTTCTTGGATTTCTCGGTTAACATATACACTTATTCCCATGCGAAAATATACTTTTTCCACATTAAGTGATAGTATCTTTTTCTGTGTTAAGTGATAGTATCCATTCCCTTGGAACTGTAAAACTTACCAATCTTTCAAAAGGTTAATGTTTTATATACCGGCGTAGAACTTCCCAGCACTTAAGGAAACGAAACACAGGAAAAAAAGTTTTTGGACAGATCTTTGATGTGTAACAACATGTACACTGCATATTTTCATATTATGGAGTATATATTCAAATTCCACCAAATACAGCACGTTAGTTTCTGAAGCACTGAAATCGAGATTGTGATGCCTTTTTGTAAGCCAATCATAGCTCATGTCACGTGATCTCACCAGCCAATGACAGCAGATATTTAGAGCATAGGATACATTGTGTAGTCAGTCAGTAGCAACATCACTGTTAAGTAGAGGAAAAGTTAATGGTTTATATAAACATACTTAGTATAGCTATAAGAAGAGCTAAGCTCACTTCAATATTGGTCTCGAAGATTAATAAGCTACAAGAGACGCTATGTTTTCACTTGTAATAATGGTCTTTTGTGTGTGTTACACTTTAAGATATGTCAGACAAATATGCCAATAAAATTTAAAATAATGACATAAATGTCTTGTCTTCTGGGCTAGAAATTCTTCTAAATGGGTGGTCCTCAAAGTGTTAAGTTTTAAAGGAGAGTCAAACACTCTGTAATTTAAGAAATTCATCAGACATTCTCACATGTAACATAATCCATCTTGCGTGAAAGGAAATATACTTGGAAAGTAACACTTTTCAAACCAACATCCATAATATTTTCCCGAGACCTGTTAGCAATAAGTTTTCAACAGTTGCCAGAAAGCGCCAGAAAACACATGTTACTGCACGTGCACAGCTACAATGACGTACGAAGTCCCTATGTTCGTACGTATAGAGCATTAAGAGACCTCACATTAAGTCATAAAAGAAACAGGACGTCAAAGGATACTCCAAGAGCATCAGAATTTCGTAAACCATACTAAAATGCATAATTAGGCTTGAAGTGAACATTCGTATGTCCAGATTCACAATGAAGTAGGCCACAACCTGATATTAAGCTCTTCAGTGTGGTTTTCGGGATGTAAATTGTCTTGGAGTGCCAGTACTGTACTACCTCATGTTTGGTTCTTTATTATGGCATAATGCCACATATGCCAGAAGATGAAAACATGCACTCAAAATTCGGTGAACAATTGGAACTAGCCAATACTATGGAATGAAACATTTTGTTTCAAATAAATTGACTGCCTCAGAGGAAAATAGTAATACAAGCCAAATTTCTTTAGTAAACTGACAAAAAAAAAATGTCATTGTTTGGCAAGGAGATTAATGCTTGACTGCCAAAAATGTGGAAACAAAATAAAATCAGTAATCTGAGACTAATTATGTATTTTTGCCTTCCGTAATTATGTGAATGTATTTTAATTCACTTGATAGCTCCCGGCCACAAAAATCTATTTTGTTTACATTTGACATGGGAACTGTAAACGAAGAGGAAACAGCAAAATCGCTGAAAGTAAACAAGGGTACTATGGAGACTACCCCCTCACCCCCACCCCTTCCTGCTTTGCGCGTGCGCGAATCTGGCAGCTTGGGTGGACCAGATAAATTTTTACGGTTAGCATCTGGTTGCTTGGTGCTACTGCCGATAAAGCTAACAGCCACACTTCAAGTAGCCAGAAGCAGGAGAAGCTATTGTTCCTATGGGATTCAACTGCACACGTGTATGGCCCGCTGGCAACTGATCAAGTGAACCTAATGTAAACAGTTGTCATGCTCATCTAAAGCAGTTTGTTATTACGAAGTATTGCATAGTCTTCGTCCAAAGGCTTTTGACACATTTTGCTGTTGGCAGAAGCTTGTGTGTGCACAGTCTTTTATTGTTGTAAATGGCGCACTTCCTTTGCAACTAAAGTTTTATTTTGGTTTTTTCCTCTTGTTTAAGTTTTATTGCTGCAGTATTATTCTGCAACAGCAGGATAATGTAATAATCTTTGTTAGATTATCAGTTCTTACCAGTTAAAATGACAAAAATTAACTAAAAGTGAAAACAATGGAAACTTTCCAGAATTCTGAAAAATTCCTGGGTTTTTACCTGATTTCCCAGTTGTCCCGGGGCGTATGGAACCTGGATATTTGTTTTATCGATTTCTATTAACAGGGACAAGAAAACTCTAAGAATAACCATCACTCCAACAGTGACAGCACTGCCCTAGTCCACACTGATGCTACTGGCAAGTGTGCAGCACTACTGAGTTGCTGCTGGATGGCTGTTCAGTCTTCATGTTTTACGGTCCATGTTAAAACAAGCCAACAAAAAGAGTATCGGACTAGACTAATTTGTGACTGATATATCAAATGGGCATGTAAAATTCCAATTTACAAATACATTTTTTTGTAATGAGAAACAAATTAATGCTTTCTGATGACACTGGGCACCGCATGAAAGATGTGATGGGCAGTAATTGTTGGGGCTGATTCAAGCTAAGCAACGCAAAATTGAAATTGCAAGTATCTGCCAAAACACCAGAGACTACGCGCCTGATAACTCTTAGGAGAGTCGTCTGGTATAATATTAGTTATTATGATGGGTTCTGACATTATTGTAAATGTTATCTAGGTTCATTAATTCAAAATGGCCACTATAAAGCCAATTCTGGCCCTCTCCTATGGGTAAACTTCATTTATCCTAAATGTAAATGGCAGTGTACATAGGATGTAACAGATTAACACTGACAAATTTCAAATGGCTGTAGACGATGTGCTGAAAAACAAATTCAGACAAAGAAGATATCTCTGGAAATGTCATCCATTTCTTAGACAGCAAATCTTAGTTTGTATATAGATGTCTATTCTGCCGCTGCACTTAGCAGCCTCTACAATGTTGCTGCGACAACCAGAGGCACGTTTGATACCACATGACGTTGTGACTCATAACAGGCCCATTGTGAGATATTCTGCTTGCAGTCCATCAACATACAGTTCATCTGCTGCTGAAGAAGTGGCATTGTGGTAGGTGTTGAACCGTATAATGCAGACACTGGATGAAGTTTCTGGGTATGGATAAGAAACCCTCTAGAACTCTTAGAAGATTGATAGCATCATTTTGTTACACCCAGTGAATGTGTTTACAACCTGTTGGCTGAGAGCCACACCAAAAGTCACTTACTATTTCCTTCGCCCCTTGACAATGAATTGCAAATATGAAAAAACCACACTGCACCAGTGTCCAGATTAAAATTAAAATTCTCATGTAACTGTTACCTGACTCTGGATAAGTCAGTTCAAAAGTCTGATGAAGGCAAAGCAATGTCACTGTTCAAACCAACCTTAAGGTTTTCTCAGTTCTGTGTGTGTGTGTGTGTGTGTGTGTGTGTGTGTGTGTAAGTTTTCACTTTATGTAAGGATAAAGACTGGACGTGATACAATAAAATAGGTATTAATATAATTGGATATATAAAAATATCTACTAACCAAATGGCAGCAGGAGATAACATACATAAAAGTTAAAGCCACCCTCTGCTACACACCATACAGTGGCTTTCAGAGTATCTACGCCCATGCTCATAAATTAAGGATAATGCTGATACATGGTGAAACAACACTCTGGTGGGCGGTTTGCGGGTTTAAATCACCTCGGGGTATGAACATGTGGTACATTTGATCTGCGGTCGTCGCACAGTGGCGCTGGCGGCAGTCCACGTACGCTGAGGTGTGTTGGTGCATGTCAGAGTATGGTGCAGCAACTAAGCCTGCAGATGTTTCCTGACGTACTAATGGTAACTGTGTGTTGAAAATGGCTCAAAGAACACATATTGATGACGTTATGAGCGGCAGAATACTAGGGCAACTGGAGGCTGGTCAAACACAGCAGGTCGTAGCACGGGCCCTCTGTGTGCCACAAAAGGTGATCTCAAGATTATGGCAACAATTTCAGCAGACAGGAAACATGTCCTGGCACTACAGTATGGAATGTCCACAGGGTACAACACCACAAGAAGACCGATATCTCACCATCAGTACCCGCAGTCAGCCATGTAGTACTGCAGGTAGCCTTCCTCAAAACCTTACCGCAGCCACTGGAACAGTTGTCTCCAGACACACAGTCTACAGACGACTGAACAGACACGGTTTATTCGCCTGGAGACCTGCAATGTGCATTCCACTGACCCCTGGTCACAGGAGAGCCCATAAAGCCTGGTACCAAGAACACAGTACATGGTCCTTGGAACAGTGGTCCAAGGTTATGTTCACAGATGAGTACAGATATAGTCTGAACAGTGATTCTTGCTGGGTTTTCATCTGGCATGAACCAGGAACCAAATACCAACCCCTTAATGTCTTGAAAGGGACCTGCACGGAGGTCGTGGTTCAATGGTGTGGGGTGGGAT
Source organism: Schistocerca americana (assembly GCF_021461395.2). Taxonomy (NCBI): domain Eukaryota; kingdom Metazoa; phylum Arthropoda; class Insecta; order Orthoptera; family Acrididae; genus Schistocerca; species Schistocerca americana. The sequence continues at coordinate 450,593,741 of NC_060125.1, read as the reverse complement.
TATGATTGGTGTGTGTACATCCCTGTATGACTTCGACAGAGGAACTGTAGCAGGTTAGGTGTATCGGGATCTCATTTTGCACCAGTATGTCTGCCTTTTCAGGGTTGCAGTGGGTCCCACCATCCTTCTGATGGATGATAACGCATGGCCCCACCGAGCTGCCATTGTGGAGGACTACTTTGAAACAGAAGATATCAGGTGAATGGAGTGGCCTTCCTGTTCTCCAGACCTAAACCCTGCCGAGCACGTCTGGGATGCTCTCGGTCAATGTATCGCTGCACGTCTTTGAACCCCTATGACACTTCAGGAGCTTCGACAGGCACTGGTGCAAGAATGGGAGGCTATACCCCAGCAGCTGCTCAACCACCTGATCCAGAGTATGCCAACCCATTGGGCGGCCTGTGTGCGTGTGCATGGTGATAATATCCCATATTGACGTTGGCGTACATGCACAGGAAACAGTGACGTTTTGTAGCACGTGTTTCAGGACGGTTTTCTCAACTTATCACCAATACCGTGGACTTACAGATCTGTGTCGTTTGTGTTCCCTATGTGCCTATGCTATTAGCGCCACTTTTGTGTTTGTGCCACGTTGTGTGGCACCACATTCTGCAATTATCCTTAATTTATGAGCATGAAAAAATGGAAATGCTGTGTAGCTAGGGTCTCCCGTCGGGTAGACCGTTCGCCTGGTGCAAGTCTTTCGAGTTGACGCTGCTTTGGCGACTTGCGTGTCGATGGGGATGAAATGATGATGAAAGACACACAACACCCAGTCATCACGAGGCAGAGAAAATCCCTGCCCCCACCGGGAATTGAACCTGGGACCCTGTGCGCGGGAAGCGAGAACGCAACCGCAAGACCACGGGCTGCGGACTATGAGCATGAGTGTATGTAGATGTAAAGAAATGTACATGCTTTCGCAGCCAGTGCTCCTCCTTCTGGCAGAGTAGTTGAAGTGAAAGGAAGAGGGAAGAAGGAAAAGGATTGGTGATGTTTAGGAAAAGGGGAGAGTTCATAAACTTCTAGGGGGACTTACTGGACAGGATAAAGGAAAGACTGACTGTTGGGGACTGCACCAGACAAGATTTGAAAACCTGAGAGCTTAAAGTTACAAGATAGGCTAACAAGCAAGATAGAGGTTACTGACAAAACATGCAAAAGTTAGTAAGAGCTGAAAGCAAATTGCGTTACATGCAGTAGAGGTGAGGGAGGGGTAGGGGCAGAGGGGGAGGGCGGAGGGCTAGGAAAAATAGTCAGGTCAGAAAATAAGAAGAAAAAAAAAGATGTAGAAAACTAAAAGGGAATGAAGAACTGAACAGCTACTGAGAAGAAATGTTCCGACCAAGGAAATGGGAGAAAATGATCAACACAAATTAACGACAAGTGGGTGGTGAGAATCCAGGATAAGTCATAATCAGTTCCCACCAGTGGAATTCTGAGAAACTGGTCTTTGGGGAAAGAATCAAGATGGCACAAGTGGTGAAACATGCACTTAGGTCACAACTGTCACATTCCAGAGCTTGCTATGCAACAGGATACTGTGTGTTTCCAGCAAACAACCTTTGTCTATGCCCACTCATCCTACATGATAGCCTGGTTGTAATCAGACCAATGCAGAAGGCTGAACAGTGTTTATATAACACAGGGTACATGATATGCGTCATTTCGAAGTTGGCTCTCTGTTTGATAACATGTTTTGCCAGTTACAAGGCCGGTAAAGGTGGTGCTGGCGTGGTATTTAGTCTTACAGTGGGGATGGTCACAAGGGTAGGAGACATAGGATAGGGAAATAGGTGCAGAATGTTGGACGGAATGGACCTCATTCCACATAACATTGCAGAAGTAACTAGTTAATACATTCAAGACCAGGATAATACTGGGTGATGAGAGGTGTATTTAATAGTTGTTTTTGGAGGCATCAGTGGTGCCAGGATTGGATGCAATGTCCCAGGAAATCTGCTTTTGAACTAGGTGGTGAGGTAATTACGTCCGGTGAAGGCTGAAATGAGAATAGTGGTGTATTGCTGTTAAGAGTCTGCATATGGACAAACATGTTTGACTCGAACGCCAAGACTGTGTGGGGAGGGCAAATGATGTTTGACAGGGAAGACATGGGAACTGTCAAAATGTATGTACTGTTGTTTGTTTATAGGATTATTGCAAACAGAAGTGTATAACTAACCCTTGGTGTGGATGAAGTCAACATTACGGAAAACACATCATCCGGATGCTCTGCCCATGGAAAGGGCAACTTTCTCGTAACTCCACAAGCAAGAACTGATGTTACACATCCTTGGTTCTCACCACCTATGTGGGATTAATTTATGTGAATTATTTTCTCTAATTTACTTGGTCCCAGCATTTCTTCTCAGTAACCATTCATTTTTTCATTCCCTTTTAGTTTTTTATCTCTTTTATTTTCTGACCAGACTATTTTTCTCCACTACTACATCTACCACATGTAATGCATTTAGCTTTCTGCTCTTATTAACTCTTGCACAATGTTTTGTCAGTAATCTCTGCCTTGCTTATTACCCTATCTTCCACCTTTAAGCTCTCATGTTTTCAAATATTGTTCAGTGCAGAACCCAACAATCTGTCTTTCCTTCTCATCCCATCTTTCCCCTGACCCTGGGTTCTGGGCGACTTTTTTGAACCTCTCCCCATTCCCTAAATCTCACCAGTTCTTTTCATTCATGCCTCTTCCATCCCCTTCAAGCCTTTTGCCAGAAGAAAAAGCTACTGCCTCCAAAAATTTGCACATTTCTTTAACATTTATATGCGTTTTTCTCATGCCGCCACTTGGTAAGTAGATATTTTTATCTCTCCAATTATATTACATTTTCAAAAATAAAATAGATGCTGTAATCTTAGGAATTAAAATCAAAACCCAATATAAAGATAAAGTTTGCTGCTCATATGTACACTTCCATTCACATGACTGAAATATTGTGTACTATAAATGAAGAGATGATTGCTGTCATACATGTCACTGACTTTTCCGAATAGAAGCTCAACAGAAATGAATGCACAACTGGTTTGCTTAATAAAGAATAATGCACAAAGTAAACCATGTAAGATTTGTAGAAGTTCTACATTGTAAACACAATTGTCTGCTTCTTTCAAAATCCCCATTAAAAGCATATTTACATGATTTTAAGACACTTACCTTTAGTGCACTTGCAGCAAAGAAACTCTTTCCACAGACTTCACATTGGTGCGGCCTTTCACCAGAATGTGATCGAAGGTGATATACCAAAGAGTTTCGGTGATTAAATCTCCTAAAGCATTCAGGGCACGTTAACTGAAGTTCTCTTCGTGATCTCTTGGGTCTTCGCTTTCCACCTGTTGTGCTGTTCGATGCGGGGGCAGAGGTCTCGTTGGCAGGACCAGGATCTGGTGCTGGGGGATTGTCTGGATCCTCTCCATCTGCTTCAGCTTCACCATCTGGATCACTGTGAGCATCTGGTGGGGGCGGTGGAGGCATGTCGAGATGATCACGGCGTACATGTTCTGCCACCAATTCTTTGCTTGTGAAAACATCACCGCACAATTCACACGCCAAAGAGTCTTCAATTTCATGAAGATCTGCCTCAGCTGCTGTCAGTTCATCTTCACGGTACCAATCACCACTGCCAACATGGTGGTACCAGCTGTGAGAGGCAACATGGGAAAAATGTCATGTGATGGCAGGGTACAGGTTAAGGTAGTGCAAGCATGCAAGAGTGGTCCAGGCAAAGCATAAAAACTCCTGCTACTGATAAAATAATTCAAAACCTCTAGTAGTGTTTCTTGCATGCTACAGTAATTTACAAAATAATTAATAACTAACAAATATAAATTTTTCTTCAGTAATAAAAATAAAAGTAAAAAAAAGTGCATGTGCATCAATAAAGGTGAAAAATTGGTACTTTTCTCATGCAGCTTTTTTACTTTCAGATTTACATTAAATGTCATGTCACATGAAATAGGACTCTTGGAGTAACATCAAGACATTGGAATCAGTGTAAATAAATTCCCAAGATTTATAACAAAATATCAAACTCTTTACTATAAAAGATATTTGATCTTGGGATCTTACATAACTTAATTCCACCAGAAAATCAGCTTAATGACATTTTATATTGAGCCATGACACAAAGATATACTTTGGCATCTTAATTACATTTTGTACAATAAAGTACCTGCAAATTACAACGGCTAATTTGTTAGCATTTTCTTAACTATTACGAGGGCAGTTCAATAAGTAATGCAACACATTTTTTTTCTGAAACAGGGGTTGTTTTATTCAGCATTGAAATACACCAGGTTATTCCCCAATCTTTTAGCTACACAACACTATTTTTCAACGTAATCTCCATTCAATGCTACGGCCTTACGCCACCTTGAAATGAGGGCCTGTATGCCTGCACGGTACCATTCCACTGGTCGATGTCGGAGCCAACGTCGTACTGCATCAATAACTTCTTCATCATCCGCGTAGTGCCTCCCACGGATTGCGTCCTTCATTGGGCCAAACATATGGAAATCCGACGGTGCGAGATCGGGGCTGTAGGGTGCATGAGGAAGAACAGTCCACTGAAGTTTTGTGAGCTCCTCTCGGGTGCAAAGACATGTCTGACGTCTTGCATTGTCATGAAGAAGGAGAAGTTCGTTCAGATTTTTGTGCCTACAAACACGCTGAAGTCGTTTCTTCAATTTCTGAAGAGTAGCACAATACACTTCAGAGTTGATCGTTTGACCATGGGGAACGACATCGAACAGAATAACCCCTTCAGCATCCCAGAAGACTGTAACCATGACTTTACCGGCTGAGGGTATGGCTTTAAACTTTTTCTTGGTAGGGGAGTGAGTGTGGCGCCACTCCATTCATTGCTGTTTTGTTCCAGGTTCGAAGTGATGAACCCATGTTTCATCGCCTGTAACAATCTTCGACAAGAAATTGTCACCCTCAGCCACATGACGAGCAAGCAATTCCGCACAGATGGTTCTCCTTTGCTCTTTGTGGTGTTCGGATAGACAACGAGGGACCCAACGGGAACAAACCTTTGAATATCCCAACTGGTGAACAATTGTGACAGCACTACCAACAGAGATGTCAAGTTGAGCACTGAGTTGTTTGATGGTGATCCATCGATCATCTCGAACGAATGTGTTCGCATGCTCCGCCATTGCAGGAGTCACAGCTGTGCACGGCCGGCCCGCATGCGGGAGATCAGACAGTCTTGCTTGACCTTGCAGCGATGATGACACACGCTTTGGCCAACAACTCACCGTGCTTTTGTCCACTGCCAGATCACCGTAGACATTCTGCAAGCGCCTATGAATATCTGAGATGCCCTGGTTTTCCGCCAAAAGAAACTCGATCACTGTCCGTTGTTTGCAACGCACATCCGTTACAGACGCCATTTTAACAGCTCCGTACAGCGCTGCCACCTGTCGGAAGTCAATGAAACTATACGAGACGAAGCGGGAATGTTTGAAAATATTCCACAAGAAATTTCCGGTTTTTTCAACCAAAATTGGCCAAGAAAAAAAATTTGTTGCATTACTTATTGAACTGCCCTCGTAATAGCTAAACATCTAAAAGGTATAAATGATAAACTGAAAAATCTGATAAAGGTCATTTGTGGTCTATCAATAAAGAAAACTACCTCAAATTGGCCTACAAAAGCCACTTAAGATGTGGTGCATATACATACCATGAGATTTTTAATATCCTCTCAGCCTCTGGCTTTCCTTAACATTAGGAAGTTAACCTGTACTGTGAGGGCAGTGAAAGAAAACTGATTCTCAACAAGTTACGCAAAAACTAATCATCTCTCTAATTCGAGCTGTCTCGTAGTAAGGTCAGAGAAACAAAACCATTTGTTAATTTTACTCTGCTGAAATTGAAATTTCGTGTGGCAAGGGCCTCCCGTCAGGTAGGCAGGTCGCCTGGTGTAACTCTTTTGAGTTGACGCCACTTTGGTGAGTTGCGCGTCGCTGGGGATGAGATGATGATGACACAACACCCAGTCCCCGTGAAGAGAAAATCTCCGACCCAGCGAGGAATTGAACCCGGGCCCCTTTGCATGGCATTCCATCGCGTTGACTACTCAGCTATCGGGGCGAACTTCAATGTTAAAATTCACAAAATGGCGACATAAAATTTATACAAATGACTATTTTACAACCGGTAAGAGTACGACTAAGCCATTGGCATAAGAGGAGAGAAGATAATAAAAATTTTATGCAGCATCAGGCACTGTATCTTGGTGGCTTCTGTAGGCCAATTAGAGATTGTTTCTCATCTCAATGGACTACTAGTGTCTTATACCAAACTGTTTCTTTCACCTTCTTCTACGCCACTGTGGTACATTGTAAACTATTATCGTTTACACTCTGTATATAAGGACTCAATGAAGAGAAGAGGTGTTGATGACGAGATATTTGAGTAGTGCTCCAGCCTCCTATACTTATTTACATTTCATCCTGGATCTTCCTTCAACATGTCAACAGTTGTTTTCTGAGGAATTAGTAGCTATACTTTTCCTTGTCCCAACGTATTTTTCCTACATCCTGACATTCCCTGCACATCCAGTGACCTTAGTACACTCAGTTATTTTTTGCTTTGACTGAAGTTGTTTAAAATATTGATGGGTATAATTACTATTGATCCACTTACTGTAATGAAGAATAAAGTTTTTCATTCTTGAATAATGCAGTGTTTGGCATAAGGCAGCCTATTCACCCTTTGGACATAGCCCTACAAGAAACCAGCTCAAAAAAAGAACAAGAATGTAGTGCAAATCTAATAAAATCACGTCCTTATAAAAGCTACAGCAAGTGTAATTATGGTTTCATAAGTAGGATTCAATATGATTAAGATCTGCAGTTATGGTAGCAGATAGGAGGATATGGGTCACAAAACAATGTGAGTTTTTAAGTCCACAAATGCAGAAAAAAAAAGAGTCATCAATTTTCTGCCTGCTTAACATCCTACGTGGTGGATAGAAAGGGAACTAAAAAGAACTCTCATAAGTTCAGCAGCCCAAGAACCAGCATAGTTCTGTCTGTCGTAGATCCTTTGTTCTAGCATCACTGTAATTACTCACTTACCTGTATGATTACTGATAACATGGATTTTGGTGTGTTTGGGGGGGGGGGGGGGGCTTGCATGCAGCACAAGATCTGGTAGGTACAATATTAAGGAATTGATGATGATGTAGGAGAAAGAGAAGGAGTAATGAATCAGACGAACTTACTGTACTTTTGTATCTTCACTGGTTCTGCATAAGTTCAAAATGGTTCAAATGGCTCTGAGCACCATGGGACTTAACATCTGAGGTCATCAGTCCCCTAGAACTCAGAACTACTTAAGCCTAACTAACCTAAGGACATCACACACATCCATGCCCGAGGCAGGATTCGAACCTGCGACCGTAGCGGTTACGCGGTTCCAGACTGAAGCGCCTAGAACCGCATGGGCACACCGGCCGGCCTGCATAAGTGATGTAGGAACAGAAGGTTTGAGAAAACACTGATGATTGTCTGAAAATTATTTTACTGGTTAAGTCGGTCTTTAATGCATTGCCCTTCTCGCCATATGACTCAGTGACATAAATAAAGATATCACTCCTACCGAAACGGGACCACAGCAGATACAATCTTGAAAGCTGTCAGAAGTTATGCATTTAAGTGGCCACACTTGCTGTGTCCTATGGCATCTTCTGCAAACCAGGTCAAATATTTTTATAGACACAATCCCCATTTTCCTGGTCCACATATAAAATTTGGAGCACTATTGCTGAAGTTTCTATGGCAATATAAGCAGTAGAAATAGACACTTCAGCTTTAAACATGTGTTGGTAACTGCAATACCTTATCCTGCCTGGTAATCACTGTTACCATTTCCCCCTCCCTTTATTGACCTTCTGATCCGAACTGCTGGAGTTGGCAGTTATGTATGCTTTGTGCAAGTATATTTCAATTGTGCATGTCTGCAACTTAACGTGTCATCTTTACAGTAAGTAGCAACCTATCTTTTCCTACATTGTTGATATCCCTTTGTTACACCTAGACATTAAAGTTTCGAATTTTTTTTATTTCTTTAGCACAATTTGGAAGCTTTACCCTCTCCTTTTCCAGGTACCTACTACTGCAAAGCTACTACTTTTGGAATCTAATCAAAGCGTTCAGAAATGGTCAATCTTTAGGTCACACACTACTATAATGCATTTATGTGATGCCTCTCTCCCCTCAGTTTTCTCTCTTGAGAAGAGAGTTGTTAACTTTGAGTAGGGTAGCTGCTCTTCTAATGTGCTTGCCGTCTGGGCAGTACTGTTATCAGTGTTCTATACAAGTTGCAAATATAACTTCTTTGCATTTGTCTCAATAGTTCACTACTATGGGATACATAGGTAAAGCTTTGATTGAGGGAGGAGAAATTGGTACAGCACATATACTTTCAGTTCTTCCTACTACATTTTCTTCTAGTAACTTTTCCATATTTCCATCTCTTGTAGCTCCAAGCACAAGCTCATTCCCCCTTTTCCCAAAATAATGACAATTTCAACATACTTAATTTCTAATTATGTTGCTATAGAAAACTCCAATGAGCCAAAACTAATGCATGACTTGCAAGTTGGGTCACCACGCCAGCCCTAATAACTGAAGTAATGTAGTTACATGTTACCCTCCAACAAGGACCCAAAGGCAATGATGATGATTGGAACTAAACAATTATCTCACAACAACAGTGGTGCATTTACTTCGCCTGCAAATTGGCAATACTATGCAAAATAATGATTTTAAATTTTTTGTACTCAAAGTAGAAAGTCTGCACAATACATGTTATAAAATGATTTCCAAATTGAAATTAGGTAGGAATTTTAGCAAAAACTACTAACCTACAACACAGAGCTCCTGTCTGCTCAAGCATAATGTGTTTCATAATTTGTTTACATGGGTAATATGAAACTGAAACACATACTATGAGACAACATTTTGCATGTGAATGTTACATGAATCATGTTATAGCTTCATGCTCGACTATGTAACCAACATCTGAGGAAACCAATTTACGACCTTAAAATATTTCAGAAATTTCTATGTAGCAATTCTTCTTCAGTAAACATAACTATAAAACAAGAAATAAAACACTATAGAGAATAAGCACAACTAGATAATCGTTAGAAAGCAATGACCCCTGTATGAATGCATGGTTTCGCGGTGATATGAATTAATAAAATTTTCTCGGGCTTCCAGCCACATCAAGTGGTTACAATCCCACGAGCTTTCGGCTGAGCTCTCCTCAGTCATTGTCAAGTGGTAAGACTGACTGCTGTGTCGCCACGGCCGTGTGGGTTTTTAATCACCTGACATGGCTGGAAGCCCGAGAAAATTTTCTTAAAACAATGACCCCTCATTAAAGCAGTTTAGGTAACTAAGAAAATGGATTATTAATCTGAAAACCACATGAAAGGGAAACAATGTGTACATAGCATCAAACAAAATGCATCTCCTTTATACATTTGTGGAAAACACTCACTCACTGATAGTCCTGGATAATCCACAACTATTCTCCTGTAATGATTTGCATTTTATTTGCTATCTCCATGTAGCCTTTCAGCAACTTGTCAATTTCCATTTCATTATTAATGATATTATCCATTCTCCTACTTTCTTACGCAAGGAGCATTGTTCAAGGAACTCAAAAACCAATGTCTATCTTTATCAAATAGTGAAACAATTCAGTAATGCAAATACAGTTATCATTAAATTTAATTCTAATAGTAACTGAAAGTTTAATATCACCTAGAGAAAATAAATATATAAGTTTATTTACCTTGGGCCACCTTTCACAACATTGGATGGATCTGCGTCATCTGCAGCTGCTGTCACATTCACCACATCACGAATGCCTTCCATAAGATCTTCTGGATCACTGAATTCAATCTCTTCTTGTTTCGGATGGGTCTGACTGATGTGTGTTTCAAGAACCTTCTGGCGCCGAAATGTCTTCCCACAGTGTGGACAACTATACACTGGTGTTGGAGGAGACTGAGGCAATGACACAGGTACAGCTGTTGAGGAACTGTTAGGTGCGACAGGACGAAGTGGTTCAAGTTTTACTTGCGACTCATCCTGTTCTTGTGGTCTGTGGAAAATTTAGTTATTTGATTTGCCATGTAAAATATGATTCTTTAAGACTGCTACAAAATGAACTAACATATAATTAAACCTTCTTCTTTCTCTTTAAACAAACATCGTTACAATAATCATATTGCATATAAATTTGTTAAATTCTTGTTGCATTAAATATTTGATTTTCACACAACTGAATGTATTACTGAAACACAGACACAAGCAATGACGAAGTTTTGATTGAGAGGAGTGATGGGTATAATGAAATATCATAAAATAAGTCTACTCAAGCTTCCTTCACATGCGTACATGTGTGCGTGCATAAAAATTGGATTTCTTTTCCACTATCAAGACTGCTATCATCATCAAGTGCAAAAACTATGCCACTTTATGAAATAATTTGCATGGAAATATTTAATGGATTTTCAAATACACACTGACACAAAAAATTGCAACAACAAAAAATAATTAATGTAGAGTAATGCAATTTAAGGAATAAATTTGTCTAGGTAACATATTTAAGTGATTAACACTGCAAGATCACAGGTTAATGTAAGTGTGAGACAAGCCATTGCAAATGTGAAGTGTTGGTACATTAATAACTAGTGGTTTAACTGCCATAAAGTTGAATGTAAGCATGCAAACATGTATGTATTGTATTGTAGAGTGCCAGATGTTAGTTTGTGAGATGTAGTTCCATGCCTGTTGCACTTGGTTGGTCAATAAAGGGATGGTTAATGTGGTTCATGAATGACTGCTGGAGTTGTCATCCAATATGTGGTCAATTGGAGTCAGATCTGGTGATCAAGCAGGCCAAAGCAACATGTCAACACTCTGTAGAGCATGATGGCTTACAACAGTGATATGTGGGCAAGCATTGGTCTTTTGGAAAAGACCCCCTTGAATGCTGTTCATGACTGGCAGCACAACAGATCGAATCACCAGACTGATGTACAAATTCACAGTCATGGTGCATGGTATAACCAAAAGAGTGATCCTGTTGTCATACAAAATCACACACCAGACCATAACTCCAGGTGTATGTCCGGTTTGTCTAGCACACAGACAGGCTGGTTGCTGGCCCTTAACTGGCGTCCTCCTAACCAACACACAGCCATCACTGGCACCGAGATAGAACCGTCTTCCATCAGAAAACACAACAGATTTCCACCCTACCCTCTTGCTTGACACCAGTGATGTCACAAATGGCAGTGGTTTGGGGTCAGTGGAATGTGCACAACAAGACATCTGACTCAGAGCTATCCTTGAAGTTACTGGTTTGTAACAGTTTGTTGTGTCACTGTGGTGCCAACTGCTCCTCAAATTGCTGCTGCAGATGCAGCACAATGTACCAGAGCCATATGCTGAATGTAACGGTCTAGCGTCTTGGTAGTGCCAGACGGCTTTCCGGAGCCTGTTGTTCGTACGACTGTATATTCTTGTGGCCACCGCTGCCAACAAATACGTACAGTGGCTAAATTCCTACAAGTCTTTCTGCAACATCTCAGAAGGAAAAACCAGCTTCTCAGGGCCCTATTACATAACCTCATCCACATTCAGTGACATGTTGATAATGGTGTCTTTGTCAACTTAAAGGCATTCTCAACTAACATCAATTCACCACATCCTATCTCAAAGGTAACTAATGCTAAAGACCATTATGCTACAGCGTGTCTTTAAAGCAAAACTGATGTGTATCCTCATAGTTGTCCTACTAGTGGCACTCTTATGCAGCTGGCATGGAATTTGAATAGACATCATCTTTCAAATGTAGAAACATCCCTACCAACTTTTGCTTTATGTTGCGCAACTCTTTCTTGTTGTTGCAATTTTTTTCCGTCAGTGTATATCACCATAGTGAGGATTCATTTCAATCATTTTGAGAGCCCAAAGTAATTCAAAAATTCAATACATTAAACAATATAAGAGCAAAACTCGATGCACCTGAAAAAGATGGCTGCATCAGTTATTGAAATATTCTATATAAAATGGAAATAACAACTCAGATGTATACCTGCAAGCACATCATCAACAATAACAACTATCGTGTTAAAATTCTGGCATTACCACACTAATGCTCACACAAATGCTGAAGCTGGACACAGTGACAAAATACATCACATAAAGCAAACAGTTTTATTAATTACTGAACTTACCAGTTCTTTCCAAGTAAAATATAAACAGCTGCTTTAGTTGAAAGCATTCAGGGTGTAAAATGGTGACTGGAGGTGGCCATGTGACAGAGGAAAGGGAAGAAAATGAGAAATGATGAACATAATGAAGAAATAAAATGGCCATACACATGGTAACAATAAAATCTGATGGATTAAAATAAAAATGAGACAAGAGAATTTGACCTTTGAAGACCAGTTTTCACTCAATGGCAGATTAAGATGGCCCATCTTTGAAGTGTTTGCTGCAATCTAGATGGTAAATCAAATAGATTGGCAACAACTGTGTGGTCCAATTTGGTGCTGCAGGCCTTTGACAACATGCTCCCATTCTCACAAAATATGTTCTCACTTATTAAGAAGCCACAAGCATTAGTGCACACAGTTGGCTTGTACAAGGAGCACGTAAATATCTTCTAAATACTCAAAACCACAAACTTCTGCAACAAAGGAGATCCGTTTGTTTGTGAGAACATTTTGTAATAGTTTAGGCTATGTAACATAGAGCCATTGCTCCAACATCGTGCATTACTTGAATTCAGTTTCTCAGCTATTTACAATGGAATTCACAGTATGCTGTCTTCATGCTACATTTGAAAGTTTAAATTGTGTACAAGTTGAGATAAATGAAATGAGCTTTAAATACTGAGAACTTTTGTGACAGACTAATATTACATGCGAGACTGGGATTCTAACCCAGACATGCAACAGCTTACCATCCGTACAATCAGTGTATGAAGCCAGTTCAGTGACTACCCATGTTTCAAGACAGATGTTGTTGCTAATGCAGGAAGCTGTGTGATAAGATAAATGTAAAATTGGATAATGTTTACGATGACCCTTCACAATCAATGACATGAACTGAATACGCAACTAACAAATTTAAATGCAGCAAAAAATCCACTTCTGATGAAGACTGCTCAGAATGCCTCACAGCTGTGGTTACCAAAGAAACCATTGAAAAAGTAAACACTATGATTCTGTTTGATCAGGAAACAAAACTGCACAAGCAGCAGAGGCAGTAGGTGTGTTGTCAGAAATGACAATTGACATTTCATATGATAAGATGGTAAAAAAAATAAAAATAAAAAAAAGAGGACGAGAAGAAGAAGAAGGAGGTCAGCCCAACTGGTTCCACAATGCTAATGTTGAACTGCAATTGGGTGTGGTTTTAAATTCAAATTTGTATGTGAGCAATGAGTGTGTTGAGTTTTCACTGGCAATGAGACCTGGATTCATCATTATACCCACAATAGCAAACAATAGTGAAAACAATGGGTTACTTCTGAAGAAGATGCTAGAAAGAGGGTGACGACTGTCCCATAAATTAAAATAGTTATGGCAACAATTTTTTAGTATGTGAAGGGTGTCATACACGTAAACTTCTTAGATAAAGGAAAGAAGCATCACTGGACAGTTCTTCAGTGAGATAATGAACTCCTCCACAAGATACTGAAGGAAACTCAGGCCCCTTCAGCAAAGAAGAAGGTATTGTTTCTGTTATTGTGTACACGACCAGTTTCGGAACGCTTAAAAGTTCCATCATCTGGTGTAAACTGTAATAATGAAAATATTGTGTTACATGACAATAGGAGTGGTTCCTCAAGTCTGGAATATCAGATAAAGAACTACACGGCAAAAATTTCTAAAATCAATTAAAATAAATCAAAAGATAGAACAGGATGTTGATTATAAATAAAATGACCTAACCATTTGAGGACATCCTCACCCCAAACCAAAGGTTCCATGTCAAAAGGATAAAAGGGACCAAGAAAAATGTACAAAAACAGACATCATGACTAAACACCAAAAGTCACCACAATCTTGAAACATGTAAAAATCAATAAGGTGGTGGGGGAGAGAAATTATGTATTGTGTGGAATTAATTACACAAATTCCATAAAAACTGTTCCCCATGCTGTGTGATCACATAGACAAACAGGAAAACTGTAATAGTAAATACTAGCTGTGAGTACTGAGGCCCAAGCACAGGTGTGGTATAGAACAAATATGTTTCATGATTGTAGATTAAGCAACTGTTTTGCAGTTTCTTCACTTTACAAAATGTAATTATACAGTTGCAGCTGCCCCATAAGAACATCTCTTTGTTATGTTTATTAGCTTAACTTCTATTTTTACTCTGCACCTTACCAGTCAAAATGAGATTTAGAAATACTTCATCCTGTGCAATTTCTTTATTGTTTGCTACTATAGAAAACTTCATTTTTAGTCCCATTTGGTCTTTGCAAATCATTTTTCTATTTGTTTTCTTCAGGAAGAAAATGACAAATATTTTACCTCTCAGCAAATTCTACTTGTGTATGAGCTCTTGACATTTCTGGTATCAATGTAATATTAAACCACCCCTCCCCCAAAATTAACATTCTTCTAGTGGAATTTGTTGTGATTTGTCAGGTTTTGTAACTCTTTGTAGAGATATTCTGCCTCTTCATCAGAATTTCAACACATCACTGAAGTAACTCGAGTGATTTCCATTAGATATCTTTTCTTTTTATTACTTTTAAGACAAGTCTAGCTATTTTCTATGAGATTCATTTAATATATGTAATACTGTTTTTAATTTTAGTGTCTCTAAAAAAGCCTACACTTCAATCTGACAGGAAGTGTCTCAAAAAGATAACAATTGTTAGTTATCAATTGTCACACCAGTTAAACCTGCAAATCATCTTACTTAAAGTGTAGTATTCACACAATAATACTGACTTCAGATATGAGCAATGTAAAATCTACTTACACATCTGGCTCATCAACATGGTCTGTGGCTTCTTCATCCATTACAGTGCTAGTAGCAGATAAAGGTTCATAATGTGATTTCAGATGCTCAAAAAATTTAATCTGATGTGTGAAGACACGGCCACACAGTTCACAACTGAAGGCTTGAGAATGATGCGCCATTTGTCGATGAGAGGCCAGTGACGACTGTGAATTAAATTGTGCACCACATCGATTGCACTTATAATGGCGTGCTGATAAACTGCGAGACGGAGATGATGATGATTTCTGGGACTGCTGGTGCTGCACCTAAACAAGGAAATAAAATGTGCTTCGTTCTGTGTTCTGTCAAACAGAAGTTTTCTTGCATATATATAATAGTAAACAATTTTCTTTACATAAATGTTAGATTGTTAGATATTATGTGCTAATTAAAAATCATGAACAGAATATAAACAATATTATGAAGAACAACCAAAACTCATGACATGCAAATGTTGTTACACAGTAGCTAGTGTATAAACAACCAGCTGATGATTGTTGCTCAGTTTCTCTCAGTTACTAAATTACCATTCTCTTTTTCCTAATTGGGAAAAATAAGATTGAGAATATTGATCAACTAAAATAATTTGCAACTGTCACCAAAGAAGGTGTGTTGCAGGAATGAATCACCATTCTCAAAACTGCAGCCATATGTTGTTCCTATTTCAAAAATATGAGTTACATTAAGCAAACTCCATGCTGCACTGCAATGCTGCACTAACACAATTGTAAGTGAACATTACTTTAGTTTAATTATATTATATTTTCAAATAATTCAGCCAAATAACTGTAAAAGGAAAGAAGAGTAGCTTCATTTACATGATACTACTATTTCAGATAATTGCCCTGAAATGAACATTTCCTTTATAATCATCTGAAGTCATGTATAATGAGCACATTATTAGCAAATTAGTAATGGGTGTTCTTCTTCTTCTTCTTCTTCTTTTTTTTTTTTTTTTGGGGGGGGGGGGGGGGGGGGGGCTTTGATTCAAGTTTCATTTTATCAACACTTCCCTTTACAATTCTCAAATCTGCAGAAAAAGAAGCAGCACAGCTGATATCCCTGCTACACTCTAAACGGTCGTTTGCAGAGAAGAGATGTATGTGCTGATGAAGAGAGATGTAGGCAATAGGGTTTAGTGTCCAGTTGTCAACTTGATCCTCGGTGCTGGAGAACAAGCTCAGAATGAACACGAAAGGAGATGTACAGTGACCTTTTCCAAAAAACCATTACCACACATTCGGTATTTAGGCAATATTCAGAAAACCTACCTCGTTAGGGCCAGAGCCTGGTTTCTTCTGAAAAACGTTCAGTATTCTAACCACTGTACCACCCTACTTCAGTAAGGTGGAAAGTGAAACAATGTGCTTCAAATCAAATAATTACCTGTCATAATTTGTATGGCTAACCACTGCACCAGTTCAGTTCACTTTAGTAATGTGGAAAGTGAAACAACACATCTCGGAAGAAATAATTATCTGTCTCAACCTGTATGGCTGGTTGTACACATGGTTGATACACAAACTGAGAATGGAACATGTGAGAGCTACGAAAAATCATGCCGAATGAGGTTCCACATCGGAGTGGGAAACAAAATTCACAATGCCAAGCACCACTCGCAACTGGATTGCAAAAGGGTTAAAGGAAGACACCCACAAAATCATTATCTTTGTGAAAAAAAAGATGTGTTTAATGTACTGCAAAAGTGTTCAAAGATAAGACCAAACATTTAGAAATACTGGAAACTCTTAACTATCAGCCTATCCCCATTATTTGTCTAGCTGTCAAACAGCAACAGCTGATGAGAAAAACAGAGAAATCATGAAGACTGTTCAGCAGGTTCTATTCATCCAGCATGGCACATTTAACATTATAAATGAGAAGCATACCGAACAGAAAGTGGAAGATCAAGACCCCCTGGTTAAGAGTTTCCATTACGAGAGTCAAGTTGCTGCACATGATACCGTTGCTACAACAAGAATTTATGCAAAGGAATGTACAGATGTGTGGGACTAATGAAATTATATCACTGAACATTTTAGGAAAAGTGACGTTAGATGGTACCTGAACCAACTTTTACTTTGACTTTTTGAAGAAGAAGAAGAAGAAGACGACGAAGGAAGGAAGAATATGGTTTAACATGTTTCCAGCAATCAGGTTGTTAGAGCTGGAGCACAAGCTCTTACTGAGAAAGAAAAGCGGCCTTGTTCTTTCAAAGGTATCATGTACGAGGTGTGGCTAGAAAAAAACCGGACTTGTACTGGTGAAACAATAAAACGAATGCAATAAGGCTGAAAGTCGCGTGGCCTGTCACGTGACTCTCGCTCCGCCTACTGCTCGAGTTTCATCTGCCTTCTGCACTCAGTCTGCCCGTGGCGTCTGTTTTAAGTAGTTGACGTTTTGTCTGTGCATCGGAAAATGTTGAGTGTACAGAAAGAACAGCGTGTTAACATCAAATTTTGTTTCAAACTAGGAAAATCTGCAAGTGAAACGTTTGTAATGTTACAACAAGTGTACGGCGATGATTGTTTATCGCGAACACAAGTGTCTGAGTGGTTTAAACGATTTAAAGATGGCCGCGAAGACACCAGTGATGACACTCGCACTGGCAGACCATTGTCAGCAAAAACTGATGCAAACATTGAAAAAAATCGGTAAACTTGTTCGACAAGATTTGTTCTGACATCCTGGAAAACATTGAAAGTGATTCCACCTTCTTCAAAATGTTATTACTTGCGATGAATCGTGGTTTTTTACTTACGATCCCGAAACTAAACGCCAATCGATGCATTGGAAAACTCCTGGTTCTCCACGACAAAAAAAAGCACGAATGTCAAAATCGAAATTCAAGGCAATGATGATTGTTTTTTTTTGACATCAAAGGGATTGTGCACATTGATTGGGTACCAGAGGGACAAATAGTGAATCAGCATTACTACATTAGCGTCCTGGCTACCCTACGTGAGCGAGTACGGAGAAAACGGAACGATTTGTGGAGAAAAAAGTCATGGATCCTTCACCAAGACAATGCCCCAGCTCACAGTGCGTTGTCAGTGAAGACGTTTTTGGCAAAACACAACAGTCCCATCTTAGATCATCCACCCTACTCACCTGATTTGGCCCCCTGTGACTTTTTTCTTTTCCCTAAAGTCAAGTCAGCTTTGAAAGGAACTAGATTTGAGACTGTTGAAGCAGTAAAAGAAAAAGCGACGGAAGTAATGTATGGACTTACCGAAAATGATCTGCAGCATTGCTATGAACAGTGGAAAATTCGTATGGAGCGGTGTAGAGACCGAGGAGGAGAGTACATTGAAGGAGATAACATGAAATTGTAAATAATTGTAAATAAATGTTTTATCCAGCATCAGTCCGGTTTTTTTCTAGCCGCACCTCGTACATCTACAGTCTCCAAACCACTGTGAGGTATGCGGCAGAGGTACATTCCACTGCACTAGTCATTAGGGTTTCTTCCTGTTCCATTCCATATTGAGCATGGGAAGAATAATTGTTTGAATGCCTTTGTGCATGTAGTAATTATTCTAATCTTATCTCAATGATCCCTGTGTAAGCAATACGTAGGGGGTTGTAGTATATCCCAAGGGTAATCATTCAAATCCAGTTCTTGAAACTTTGTTAACAGACTTGCTCAGGCAGGATAGTTTACATCTGTCTTCAAAAGTCTGCCATTTCAGTAACTTCAGTACCTCTGTGTCACTCTCCCATGGATTAAACAAATCTGTGACCATTTGTGCTGCCCTTCTCTGAATACATTCAATATCCCCTGTTGGTCCTGTCTGGTATGGGTCCCACACTCTTGAGCAATATTCTAGGATGGGTCTTGTGAGTGATTTGTAAGCAATCTCTTTTGTATACTGATTGCACTTCCTCAGAGGTCTACAAATAAACTGATGTCTACCACCTGTTATACCCATGACTGAAGCTATGTGACCATTCCATTTCATATCCTTACAAAGTGTTACACCAACGTACTTGTATGAGTTGGCCGATTCCAGCAGTGACGCAATGATGTTATAGCCTCAGAATACTATGTTTTTTCGTTTTGTGAAGTGTAAAATTTTACATTTCTGGACATTTAGGGCCTCTCTTCTCACTATAAAACAGAAAACCGTGCCCAGTTCTTGGAAAAAGGCACAGGTCACACCCATCAACAAGATGGGTAGTAGAAGTGAACCATAAAACTACTGTCCAATATCCTTGAATTACCTTGTTGTAGAATCTTAGAACATATTCTGAGTTCAAACATAATGAGGTATCCTGAATAGAATGACCTCAATGCCAATCAGCATGCTTTTCGAAAACATTAATCATGCGAAAGCCAACTCTCACATTTCCCACATGAAAATCATACCAGCATTTGCCTTAAGTGATTTGTAAAACCATGGAAAATCTAATCCGGATGAGCAGAAAAGTACCTGAACTGCCACCCTCCCGGAGGTGAGACCAGTGTTTCACCACTGCGTCATCTTGCCCACTTTTTGACTTTTTAAGAACTTCAGCTCCTCCCAACTTTGTTTAATGCCGGTAAAAAATTGGCAATTCATGTAATGGATAATCACCTTGAGATCTCTGTATGTCACACGATCTTAACAATATCCTATGAAAGAAATCTGAACACTAATGCAGTCTAAATTGCATAAAACTGGTCATCACGTAACCAGTGACTGTTTCAGGGTAAAGTGGCACACTATGAATCCATAGGTCTTGCATTTCATCCCAGGTCTGTTCAAGGATTTTTATCCATCACCTGTATCAATTCTTTCAAAAATGTTTTTTATATATATATATATATATATATATATATATATATATATATATATATATATATATATATATAGAGTACCCCTATAACTACCTTGGTAAGCCAGTTCAAATAAAATAAGAATAAAGGTTTGAGGAAGACAAATCCATACCAGCTCTCCTGCAGAACCATACCTAGTAAAGTGCTGTGTTGTTTAAATCAACTTTTGAGTTGATGACAGCCTTACCATTGTAACCTGTTAAAATACACTCCTGGAAATGGAAAAAAGAACACATTGACACCGGTGTGTCAGACCCACCATACTTGCTCCGGACACTGCGAGAGGGCTGTACAAGCAATGATCACACACACGGCACAGCGGACACACCAGGAACCGCGGTGTTGGCCGTCGAATGGCGCTAGCTGCGCAGCATTTGTGCACCGCCGCCGTCAGTGTCAGCCAGTTTGCCGTGGCATACGGAGCTCCATCGCAGTCTTTAACACTGGTAGCATGCCGCGACAGCGTGGACGTGAACCGTATGTGCAGTTGACGGACTTTGAGCGAGGGCGTATAGTGGGCATGCAGGAGGCCAGGTGGACGTACCGCCGAATTGCTCAACACGTGGGGCGTGAGGTCTCCACAGTACATCGATGTTGTCGCCAGTGGTCGGCGGAAGGTGCACGTGCCCGTCGACCTGGGACCGGACCGCAGCGACGCACAGATGCACGCCAAGACCGTAGGATCCTACGCAGTGTCGTAGGGGACCGCACCGCCACTTCCCAGCAAATTAGGGACACTGTTGCTCCTGGGGTATCGGCGAGGACCATTCGCAACCGTCTCCATAAAGCTGGGCTACGGTCCCGCACACCGTTAGGCCGTCTTCCGCTCATGCCCCAACATCGTGCAGCCCGCCTCCAGTGGTGTCGCGACAGGCGTGAATGGAGGGACGAATGGAGACGTGTCGTCTTCAGCTATGAGAGTCGCTTCTGCCTTGGTGCCACTGATGGTCGTATGCGTGTTTGGCGCCGTGCAGGTGAGCGCCACAATCAGGACTGCATACGACCGAGGCACACAGGGCCAACACCCGGCATCATGGTGTGGGGAGCGATCTCCTACACTGGCCGTACACCACTGGTGATCGTCGAGGGGACACTGAATAGTGCACGGTACATCCAAACCGTCATCGAACCCATCGTTCTACCATTCCTAGACCGGCAAGGGAACTTGCTGTTCCAACAGGACAATGCACGTCCGCATGTATCCCGTGCCACCCAACGTGCTCTAGAAGGTGTAAGTCAACTACCCTGGCCAGCAAGATCTCCGGATCTGTCCCCCATTGAGCATGTTTGGGACTGGATGAAGCGTCGTCTCACACGGTCTGCACGTCCAGCACGAACGCTGGTCCAACTGAGGCGCCAGGTGGAAATGGCATGGCAAGCCGTTCCACAGGACTACATCCAGCATCTCTACGATCGTCTCCATGGGAGAATAGCAGCCTGCATTGCTGCGAAAGGCGGATATACACTGTACTAGTGCCGACATTGTGCATGCTCTGTTGCCTGTGTCTATGTGCCTGTGGTTCTGTCAGTGTGATCATGTGATGTATCTGACCCCAGGAATGTGTCAATAAAGTTTCCTCTTCCTGGGACAATGAATTCACGGTGTTCTTATTTCAATTTCCAGGAGTGTAAAAGTCTTCATCAACAACGATCTCCATCTACATTAGACCCCAGAGGGCACTTTCGATACCCACACGAACGGCGTCTTGCCTACAGCAGTGCTACTGTGTCTTACAAGCACAAGCAATGAGACTGGTGTCTGGCTTAACTGTGTCAACTGATAGTCCCTGAGTTTCCTAAGCAATAGACTGATTTCAGCACTGGTTACTCTTAGTTTATTTCACAACTGTGTGATGTCTACTTCCTTACCATGCAATATTTTTTAGGAACAGTTCCCTGAGGAACTTATTTGTTCTGTCCATTTAGTTGGGTAAAAGAAACTCTAGTAGGCACTTCAACTTTCTTTGATAACAGTTTCTTGATTACCAACTGCCTTCTGTATGTTTGAATTGGTATTTCGATAAAAAAAAAAAAAAAAAAATGTGGAACAGCTCCTGCTGTAAGAGATCATCTTTCTCTTGGAATTTGAATCATTTTGCACTGATGAAAAAGTTCTTCTAAGAAACGAGAATCACATACAAAACAATTCTTAAGGAGATTTCGGTAGGATTGTTCTCAGTTATTCAGAAAATTTAATTCTTTTAAGAGGTCTCAGGAATTTTTTTCTCTAACTTTCTCTGTAGTCATATCAGCATTTCTCCTTGTGTAAATGTTTTTAATTCTTAGTTATTATATTTCATTATTGCCGATTTGTCCAATCAACATTCACAAAAAATGCTACAATCAGAACTCACAAAGTAAGTTCAAACTGTTTTAACAATTGCTAATAATAATAATAATAATCAGACACAACAGACAAGTAATGATGCTGCCAGTAGTTCTCTGAAACAACACAAATGTGGTGTGTCCTGTGTTACCACACAGCAAGACGTAGGACTACTATTACTTGCTGAGGAACAATGAAGTTCAAAAAGTTGTCAAAATTTGTGGATATTATGGCAACACACCCACTCCCAACAAAACTAATGGCATACTCCAATATTTAACTGAATACATAATAAAAGTTTTATGGGTTGCTCACACTTCCAATATAATCTCATCTCCCCAGAAAAAAAAACTAAAAATTACTGTGCTGCTCCCCAGAAAAAAAAACCATAAAAACTATTGTGATGAGTTATTTTGTTCTTTCACATGCAGAATTGTAGATTCCTCTTATCAGTAGGATAGTTCTTCTTCTGGCATATTATGAAACAGAGACTATTACATGTAAATACCGACTGAAAAATCTCCAAATACTGCAGACTAATGTTTATCACAGTATTTAAACACATTTATTTTTAGTGGATAAGAAGGTGGTTTGTTTATTCTGAGTAGCTGTGCAATCAAACCTGTTGCTGGTGCTGGTGCTGTTGCTGTTTCAGTTTGCGTGGTATGCGCTTCTTATGAGGAAGACTGCGACGAGAAGCACGACCTGTGCCATAATCAGAAGAACCAGATCCAGCATCAATGTCTGCTTCCTGATCTAATGCCTGCTCATCTCCACTCTCATCTTCCTCACTTTTTATGTCATATTCTTCCTTCAATTCATCTCTCGGTGACCTCGGAAGCTCATGTTGTATTGCCTGCACATGGTGGCGACGTGTCTGTACTGTCGTTGTAGAAGGAGCAGATGCAGCAGCTTGCTCTGCTTGATGGTACAATTTTAAGATACGATCACCCTGAAAACAGGTAAGCTTAATAAGAAATTATGCTAAAAAATCTAAATTTGTATCATATGTGTTTCATCATTCTAATGAATAAATTTATTGGAACCAACACTGTGAAGATATGATTCAGGACGTAAAAATCATTATTACAGTCTACAATTCAAAATGTGGAACCCCTCTACTTTAAAACTGAGTCAGCATGTGAAAAATACATATTTCAGAAATATTTCAGATACTCTAGGACGATTATTTGACTCTCCTGAAATTATTCCCTATAGCAATATTTACATCTATTTGTATATGTGCTTGCTCACCACAGGAAAGGATTAATCCCCCTAAAAAAACAATATTAACTATTCTTTAACCATCACAAAGAGAGATACTCATTGGTACCTTCATCAGTGGAAGTAAAGCTTCTTAAACACAATACTCTCTCAGATCTGTAAGCTCAAAGTAATTACTTCTAGAATATTGCAAATTATTTCACACTCAAGACTGAATAATATTACCTGGTGCCACATATTTTTAAAAAAATGCGGTGATTCACAATGTCATTTAGTTGGATAAAAGATCCGTAAGTACCCAGTGGGGACTCTGCAATCTGCAAGTTGTCAGAGAGATTCACAAATCGAAATAGATGTAGAAAAAAGTAAAACAGTGTCTTCACTGAATGAAAGTAAAAGTAATTATTGAAGAAGGGAAGTATGTAGGTGTTTAACATCACATTATCAGCAATGATGTTACATACAAATCATTAATGCAGTTGGAGACTGATGGGGAAAAAGATTTATTTGCAGCCTTATGAAAGGAATCCAGTCAGCAGACATCTCACCTGATTTAGGTAAAGCTCTGAAACTCTAGCTTAGGATGACAGGCTGGATATTTGAATCCTGCTCCTCTCAAATACTTGTGCCTTAATCACAGAGCTCCTTCTCTCAATAGTAACCATTAACTCCACTAAAATATTAACTTATTTATACATCAAAATATTAGCTAACCATGTCACACAGACAACTGAAACTTAAAACATACAAAAGTAAGAAATTTCGTTATTATCATTATTATTATTACTGTTGCTGTTTTTGTTGCTCCTGCTGCTTCTGCTATTGCTCACAAAAAGTAATGCTTTGCTGCTACAGCAAACTCTGTCTCTCTCATCATCTATAGCGGATCTACTGCAATAGTTTAGTAACCAAAAAACCCCAGTTTAGTGTACATAAAATGAGCTAGCTTTTATCCACTCATAAGCTACAAGCAAAGTGCAAGCTGTCAATCATACCATTTTCAAAACACTAAACTAAATTAGACTGGAATATTTTGTGTGACAAATCTCTAGCAGACTAGATTAGTGCATACAAGAGCTAATGAGAAAAGAGCAGTGTAGAAGCACATACTGGAATGCTCCATGTTCTGCTACAGAAGATATGTAGACAGTGACATTGATTTGTTCATGAGAAGCTGTATATTCCATAGGTCTGTGATTTGCAAAACAGACGTAGTAACCGAATAATTTGGTATTTCATTTTAACCTACTGATTGCGGTTCAAATAGGAAAAGATAGCACCGGCAATGGAGGGACGGGCAAAGAGAGGGGACTAGAGTACACACAGTGACATTTAAAGAATGGAATTGTGTTGCACATAGTGGGAGCAAGCGGGGAGCAGAAAGACATGGGAGAATGGAAGGAGAGGGAGATGACTGAAAAAACATGAGAGAACTGACCCTCGACATCTACCCCAGCACCAATCCCATTTCCTACCTCCTAACCCTTATAATCATTAGTGTCTAACATGTAACAACTAACTTTACTCCCTTTCATAGGTTTATGAATCATGATAACATTCATCCAAGCAATAATATATGAGCTCTGCACCTTCCTCAGTTCCATCCTATACAACAGTACCTTGCCCCCCCCCCCCCCCCTCCACTTTCATTGATGTTGACGTTACTTACAGTGCACTTAGCTTTTTGTACACTGTGTTTTAGCAGTAATCTCTGTCTTGCATATTACCCTGCCTTCCACCTTTAAGCTCTCAGGTTTTCAAATATAATCGGGTGCAGTCCCCAATAATCAGTCTTTCCTTCTCATCCCGGGCGGTAAGTCTCCTCTGACCCGGGGTTCTGTGTGACTTTTCTGAACTACACCTTGTATTCCTTTTCCTAAAGCTCTTCAGTACCTTTCCCTTCACCCCCATTCCTACCCCTTCAACCCTTCCTCTGGAAGAAGGAGCCACTGGGTCAGAAAGCATGCATAAGTATTTTGTGTGTGTGTGTGTGTGTGTGTGTGTGTGTGTGTGTGTGTGTGTGTGTGTGTGTGAGAGCACGCGCGCGCACGTGCTTTCTCCTGCCGCCACTTGGTGACCAGATTTTTTTGTCCATCCACATACATTACATTGTCAAAAAGTGATTATTTTTGTTACTACGTTAGCTAAAATTGAAATTCAACATCTACAACTTCAGCTGCTTCTTTCGCCTTCTCAATAGTCATTCCTTCTTTATTTTTGAGCTCGTATTTCTTGAACTGTCTTCTTTTAAGACTGGCCATTTCATTTTCATCAGATGTCTTCTTTTTTAAGGCTTCTACTCTTTGTCGTGATGCACTCTTCCCAACTAATATCACTGATTTTGTTATGTCCACATTCAGTTGTTTCTCGCTATTAAGTAAGCCACCTAATGATTGTACTGCATTGTAAACACTTTTTTCTGCCAACAATTCCATCTCTCTTTTTTTCTGCCAACAATTCTGTCTTCTCCTATGTTTTCAACTAAAACTTGTGTGTTAACAGAAAAGCCTCTTTCAACTGCAGCATTTCCATGACACATGCATAACAGCTTCTGCACAAATTTAATGAAGTCATGGTCTGCACTTTGCAGAAAATTCTTCAGGAAGTTATCAAGCTGGTCCCCCTTAGAATTGAACTGTTTCAGTTGTTTCTCAGAATACTCACAAAATTTAAAGAATTCTCTCTTAACTAGGTCATCTGTTGATGACAGTACTATCCAGACTGAGTTGAAGAACATTACTCAAACTTGTGAATGAACAATTTTCATGAAGAAGGAATCATTTACTGCTGGAATACCAAACACCCAGCAACATAATATGATGACGTGCTTGCACTGAAAGTATAAAGCGAGACTGGCGGAGATTGCAACGTGTAAGAGATTGTGGCAGGGTTGGCAAGGAAGATAATTAACATGACTGCAGTCAGTGGACAACACATCAGCTCTCATCTTGCAGCCACTGACGCCGAGACTTTGTGAAGCACTGTTCCTAGTTCAACGGTGGTTTCATTGGCAGTCACCTACAATCAAACAGATGTCAAATCATAACTGTTGCATGTAACCACTGGACATAGTGATATTATATTGAGGGTTGAATCTATTGTTAACTACAGTGTGTAAGTTTATGCCAGTGTTAACTTGTAAGATGAACGCAGAGGCAGAGAAAGTTGATATAACATCATTATTTGCGAAATTAATGGACAAAAATAAAATACTAATGGAGACGGTTGAAAATACTATTAGCAGTAAGCTGGATGAAAATGAGAGAATGCAGAGGAAAACATTTCTAATTAAATAGACAAAAATTATTCAGACCAAATTTGTCTAGGTTTGCAGAACAGGATAACAAAATAACAGAATTAGACAGTAAAGTTAATGTGTTAATGATAAATTTACCCCCAGAGGTACATAGTGTAATTTGTCAAAAGTTCAAGGAATATTTCAAAGAAGTGAATCAAAATCATAAATCTGTACACAACGAGATTTCAAACACATATAAGAGCGTAGAATCATTAGAGCAAGATAGGATATTGAGCCCAGAATCTACCTTAACTAGTTTGGAAGAGAAATTGCAAGCGTTCATTGAACAGAAAATACAGGACACCATTGAATCAAGCACTAGCAAGACCAATTCTGTGGATAATACTGTAAACAATCCACACAAATTTCAAAATATATAGGATATGTTAGGAGAAACTAAGAAAACACTATAGAGTAGACAAACTACTACTAATATTGGGATTTATACAGAATTTTTTGAGGAACTGAGTTTTGTCTTCACCACATATCAAGAAAGTAGTCTTATGAGAAAGAGATAGTCATAAATGTATTGGGTTTAAGGTTTATAGTAATACGCGTGTGAACATCAACGAATATATGAAATGAGCTTTAAGCTATGGACCTGTGTGTCTCAACATATTATATGAATTACTGTTTGCTGGAAGTGTGAAGTATGGTGGTAGAGTATGCAGGAAAATGTCATGCATATTACAATTAGTAGATGTAACATATTTATTAGTAAGATGTGTACTGATTAGTGAAACCATAAAAGGCATAGGGTTAATGCAGATTTATTTTCCTGATTTGGTACTTTTTTTATTTACTTACATGTATACAGTCATTCAGTTATTGTGGAAAAGAAAAAGTTGGATTCAAAATGCTTTCACACTGACAATAGTGTAAGACGTACCCCACAGTTCTAATGTGAAGAAAGAAAAACACGAATTTTTCCTCACTACAGTAGACCTTTCAAAAGAGTAGCATAGCTCATCCAGAATCTGTTCACTTGATCAATTCAAATAACGGTCTCGAAAAAGGACTATACAACGTTGATATGCTAAAGACTTATAAACCGCTACTTTATTAGAAGTAGAGTAATACCGTGAACACAATAAAAGGTTACCTTTATTATTAGATCTATTAAACAAGCCATGTAGCACAATCAATAGCATTTGATCAAATGTTAAATGAGTTTATTGTGTAATAATATTTGCACTGAGCAATTGCAACAACAAAACTTCCTGGCAGATTAAAACTGTGTGCCAGACCGAGACTTGAACTCGGGACCTTTGCCTTTCGCGGGCAAGTGCTCTACCATCTGAGCTACCCAAGCGCAACTCACTCCCCGTCCTCACAGCTTTACTTCTGTCAGTATCTCATCTCCTACCTCCCAAACTTTACAGAAGCCATGTCTCCGCAGTATCCTTTCTTTCAGGAGTGATAGTTCTGCAAGGTTCGCAGGACAGCTTCTGTAAAGTTTGGAAGATAGGAGACAAGATACTGGCAGAAGTAAAGCTGTGAGGATGGGGCGTGAGTCGTGCTTGGGTAGCACAGATGGTAGAGCACTTGCCTGCGAAAGGCGAAGGTCCCGAGTTCGAGTATCAGTGTGGCACACAGTTTTAATCTGCCAGGAAGCTTCATATCAGTTCACACTCTGCTGCAGAGTGAAATCTCATTCTGGGCACAGCAACAACATCTCTATGCAACTATAGAGATGCAAATAATTTGTCAAGTTGTTTCCATATAATTAAATATACATAAAATATTACAAAATACCAGATAGAGATCACTCTTCAAAAGAAAATGTAACAGTATGGTGTAATAATGAGGGCAGTAGAAGGACTTGTGACAATAATTGTTTACAATTCACGAATTACGAACTATTTTTAACATGTGTTGTTAGACCAATCTCTCCAAACATACAATTTTCGGGGCCTGCATGGTGAAGCCAAAAAGTGTCATACAGTAGGGCATTTTAAGACTCTTCATCCTCCGGCTTTTCGGTCACATAATAAACTGCCTACAGGAAAATTAAAGAGACCTTTGTAGAAAAGAGAACCACTTGTATGAATATCAACAGTTCTGATGGAAACCCAGTTCTAAGCAAAGAAGTGAAAGCAGAAAGATGGAAGGAGTATATAGAGGGTCTATACAAGGGCGATGTACTTGAGGACAATACTATGGAAATGGAAGAGGATGTAGATGAAGATGAAATGGGAGATATGATACCGCGTGAAGAGTTTGACAGAGCAATGAAAGATCTAAGTCGAAACAAGGCCCTGGGAGTAGTTCCATTAGAACTACTGACAGCCTTGGGAGAGCCAGCCCTGACAAAACTCTGCCATCTGGTGAGCAAGATGTATGAGACAGGTGAAATACCCTCAGACTTCAAAAAGAATATAATATTTCAAATCCCAAAGAACGCAGGTGTTGACAGGTGCGAAAATTACCGAACTATCAGTTTAATAAGTCACAGCTGCAAAACACTAATGCGAATTCTTTAGAGATGAATGGAAAAACTAGTAGAAGCCGACCTCTGTGTGATGATCAGTTTGGATTCTGTAGAAATGTTGGAACATGTGAGGCAATACTGACCCTACAACTAATCTTAGAAGATAGATTAAGGAAAGGTAAACCTACGTTTCAAGAATTTGTAGACTTAGAGAAAGCTTTTGACAATGTTGACTGGAATACTCTCTTTCAAATTCTGAAGGTGGCACGGGTAAAATACAGGAGCCAAAAGGCTATTTACAATTTGTTCAGAAAGCAGATGGCAGTTATAAGAGTCGAGGGGCATGGAAGTGAAGCAGTGGTTGGGAAGGGAGTGAGACAGGGTTGTAGCCTCTCCCCGATGTTGTTCAATCTGTATATTGAGCAAGCAGTAACGGAAACAAAAGAAAAATTCGGAGTAGGTATTAAAATCCATGGATAAGAAATTAAAACTTTAAGGTTCGCCGATGACATTGTAATTTGGTCAGAGACCTGGAAGAGCAGTTGAATGGAATGGACAGTGTCTTGAAAGGAGGATATAAGATGAACATCAACAAAAGCAAAATTAGGATAATGGAATGTAGTCAAATTAAGTCGGGTGATGCTGAGGGAATTAGATTAGGATATGAGACACTTAAAGTAGTAAAGGAGTTTTGCTATTTGGGGAGTAAAATAACTGATGATGGTCGAAGTAGAGAGGATATAAAATGTAGACTGGCAATGGCAAGGAAAGCATTTCTGAAGAAGAGAAATTTGTTAACATCGATTATAGATTTAAGTGACAGGAAGTTGTTTCTGAAAGTATTTGTATGGAGTGCTGCCATGTATGGAAGTGAAACATGGGCGATAAATAGCTTGGACAAGACGAGAATAGAAGCTTTTGAAATCTGGTGCTACAGAAGAATGCTGAAGATTAGATGGGTAGATCACATAACTAATGAGGAGGTATTGAATAGAATTGGGGAGAAGAGAAATTTGTGGCACAACTTGACAAGAAGAAGGGACCGCTTGGTAGGACATGTTCTGAGGCATCAGGGGATCACAAATTTAGCATTGGAGGGCAGCATGGAGGGTAAAAATCATAGAGGGAGACCAAGAGATGAATATGCTAAGCAGATTCAGAAGGATGTAGGTTGCAGTAGGTACTGGGAGATGAAGAAGCTTGCATAGGATACAGTAGCATGGAGAGCTGCATCAAACCAGTCTCTGGACTGATGATCACAACAACAAAAACAAACAAGGCAGGGTTGTTTTGGAGTGGAGGGTGAGACAGGAATCTGTCTTTGGGATCTATCTTGTTTTATTCTTAAAGTTCCACAAATCCATTCCTAGCTTCCTCCCCTTTTTCTCCTTTAGGTGGTATTATTATATCTTTTCCTCTTTCCACAACCAACAGTCCCCAATTGCAACCATTCTCATTTCTGTTAAGTTTCGACCTGTTTTCACAGGACTCCCGAGACTGATCTGCAAACATGAGACATGACAATATGACAAACATTCAAGTGTGGTGATGTTTAGGCATGTCAGACATTCTCTGGGGCGATAGCCAGGTGCGATGCAACAGTTGCATCGAAAGTGAGATGCTAAACACACGTGAATGGTGAATGAAGCGCCATTTGCTCGAACAGCAGATCCATTGACGTAATAAAAGAAAACTTGATTTCTTCAAGACAGAGTACAGCAAGGGAAAATAAAATTCATAACTAGGAAAACTGGATATTACTGATGCATGACAACATATTATATGTATAAAAGAATACATATTTCAGCAAACTGGTACAAAATAAGTTCTCATATAAAATGTTTCAAGAATACAGATTGGTTAAAAGCACAAGATAGTATTATCTCACATATACTAATTAGAAATATTGTTAATAAAGAGTTAATTAAATGTATAAAGTGTGACTGAGTAAATAGGTAGGCCTGGGTGTTAGTCTATAAAATATTATAAGTATGTGGATTTGCTTTAATAACTGGAAGGAACTAGAGTAAAAAGAAAAATAAGATATAAGCTGAGGAGCAACACAGGTTGACATCTGGGTACAGTCAAGTATTAAGTCAAGAAATCTCTTCAAACTGAGGTAAGGAGATAAGTAGAAAATAAGTTGATAAATGCTGTGTGATTCGTTTATAATATAAAGTTTACTCACATCAGGAAAAATAGAAATGGGAGACGGATAGACAGATTCATGAGAGAGATTGGTCTACAGAGTGGGTTAGGCACATTTATGTATAAGGTTCAAATGGCTCTAAGCACTACGGGACTTAACATCTGAGGTCATCATCAGTCCCTTAGACTTAGAAATACTTAAAACTAACTAACCTAAGGACATCACACAAATCTATGCCCAAAGCAGGATTCAAACTTGCGACCATAGCAGCAGCACGGTTCCGGACTGAAGCGCCTAGAACCGCTCAGCCACAGCAGCCAGCTATGTATAGGGGAACTGTTTCATAAAAAGAGTTAAAATCTCATGTAACTTAAAGCAAATCAGTCTCTTTATTGAGATAACAGACCAAGGAAACAAACAATACCCACCTACAGAGAGAAGTTTCAGTTATTTTAAAAGAAACGTGTGTACGCCCTTTGTAAAAAGAGTCATGACATAGCATAATGTTTAAATATGATACATGATAGTTATATTGAACAAAGCAGGTTTTCTCAAATATTGTTAGATGTGAGCTGGAGTAATAGTCACTAATGATATGTATAAATGACATACCTGTTGAGAAAATGAAAATTTTGATGCATATGAATAAACAATTATGCACATCTTTCTCTTGAGCATGGGGATATGTAGTGTAACAGGGCGTTTTATCAAATACCCTGGTCCACTATCACTATTCGTACCAGCTAAAGATGATCATGATAATGGATATTTGTTAAATAGTATATATGAAAGTAGCAGGTACTGTGTGCCCCAATCATGTTTGTACAGAAGGTGCACGCCCCGTGACAAGTGTAGTGGCAAGCTGTCATGCGTTGTGCGACGATCACTTGCTATAACAAGGCTATAAGTATGCTTCGGAACTCCAAGCTGGCAGTATCACAGACTGAACAGAGTAAGAGGACTGCTGACAATGTCAACAGGGAGACAAAAACAAATGAATAACTTTTATGTTAAAGATAACTCTGATGACATAGGGGTCAGGCGTTCTGTATCAGTAGGTGTTAATGTTTGATGTCTAATTAAATTACTTTAAGTTATAATTACTGAAATATGTCAGGGTGAAAAGTGAATACTTTAACAGAGTTGCCACAAGTTTCCCCAAGTCAAATTCCCTGATATTTCCCCGATTTCCAGATAAGTTTTAGCATTTTTCCCTGAGAGATTTTGAGGTCTCAAGGGTAAGTAAAGAAGTAAGTTCACAAAAAATCTAAGGACTTCTGTATTCCTTCTTGTGTGAGCAAAAATCTTAAGTATTAAGATCAACATATTTTGTAATGAACTGTTTTTAGATGGAGAAAGCAAACCAAATGATATATATGTTTTATTAAGGCCACTGTTGTTATTTTATTTAAATAAAATGAAACACATCTCACAACAAAAATACACATTTCCTCAGAGTTGAACAACAGATTTAAAATACCTTCACTGATTTCAGAAATAACCTCAGAAAAAAGTAGGCCTCTTAAAAGAAGTGTTGTGTAAACCAGCACTATAAGTGACCACCAATAAAATGCTGGTTCTACTATGTTCGTTATTGTCGATTATTACCCACTGTGTTATCTCTATTGTTTTACAAGTACAATATTATGAAAAGGAAAGTTGCTACTCAGCATATAGTGGAGATGCTGCGTCGCAGATAGGCACAACGTAAAGACTCTTACAATTAAAGCTTTCGGCCATTAAGGCCTTTTGTCAACAATAGATGATGACACACACACACACACACACACACACACACACACACACACACGCTCGCAAATGCAACTCGCACACACTACTGCAGTCTCAGGCAAATGACCCAGTTGGTTGCCTGAGACTGCAGTAGTGCGTGCGAGTTCTGTGTGTGTGTGTGTGTGTGTGTGTGTGTGTGTGTGTGTCTCATCTATTGTTGACGAAGGCCTTAACGGCCGAAAGCTTTAATTGTAAAGGCTTCCTTTTTTTTTCTTTTTTTTACCTATATGCGACTCAGCATCTCCACTATATGGTGTGTAGCAACAGCAACTTTCCTTTTCACAATATTTTAATATTCTATCCTGGATTTTCCATTGTTTGGTCTTACAGGTACAGAAATATATCAGTACACAGCATACAAACTGCCAGCAACTGTCAAAATGTTCTTCTTACTATCGTCCATACTTTTTAGTAGGGCCTATGTAAACTACTTTTGAAGTGCCACAATATACAGCAATACATAAAATGTCTGTAAAATGCTGCACTGAACAATGTACTTGGAGTGAGACAGCTGCAATTCCTGAAATCCATCGCCCATGGCCTTGGGCCTGCTGAAGAGCACCTCAGTCCTGGGTCCATGGATAAACCAAGAAAATCCACCACGTCATGGCACACCCAAACAGATTGGCCTGCAGGCAGATCACTGAGGCTATATCCAATGATCAGGGCCTGCACATTAGAGGGAAACGATGGGCTTCAAATCGGCAGGTCCGATATGTTAAGAGATACCAGCAGAAATGGCCTGCGTTTTTGGGCCGTCATGGAAATCCACTCATGTGGCCAGCTATTCGCATGTCGCACCATGTTGATGAAGTGAGACCACAGTGATCAATCCATGGAACAGATAACTGTGCAAATACTCTGTCAATCAGAACTAATGACAATAGGTAGCAACCCAACTTCAAGATGATCGATGAGCCACAGACAGGCCCGTAGAAAAGACAAACACATTTTCACAAATAAACTTTCAGCCATAGCCTTTGTCAGAAAATGACAGCACAGACACATTCACACAATCACTCACATACAACTCATGCACCCATTACCACCGTCTCCAGCCACTGCGTCAACAATCTTTGAGACACAGATCCAAACAAACTACTCCTCATGCCTCCCTGCCTCTTGTTGGCAGCTTCTAGGCTAGCAGCAAGAAGCGGTAGCAGCACTGACAGCAAGCTGAGAGGAAGGGTAAGAAGGGGAGAAAACAAGGAAGAAGGGAAGCAGCGCACATTCTCAGCTGTGCCCAGCCAGTGACGATGCACGACACCTCTGTAAACAAACCATTTCATCTACTGGGACAAAAACGAAATTTTTCCAGTATTTTTTTTTCCCCCAAATCAGCCTGACATTTCACTGATTTCCCTGACATATTTGAAATTCTCTGATATTCTCTGATTTCCAGAACTTGTGGCAATCCTGTTTAAATACAGATATGTGCAAATGACAGTTCAAAGTTCACTTAGTAGCTAGAAATATAGTCGTAATCTAACATTTCATCACCCAACAAGGAGGGAAGTACAGAAGAAA
This sequence comes from Schistocerca americana, assembly GCF_021461395.2. Classification (NCBI taxonomy): domain Eukaryota; kingdom Metazoa; phylum Arthropoda; class Insecta; order Orthoptera; family Acrididae; genus Schistocerca; species Schistocerca americana. The sequence goes on along the minus strand of NC_060125.1, from coordinate 450,559,098 downwards.
AGCAAGTTCATACATGGAGGTGGGACTGAGCAGCTGCACCACCAGAACAATTTCTAAAAGGTGACTGTTCATCAGCAAGATTTATAACAGGTAACTGGCAGATTCAACATGGTGAAAACCAAGTGCAGACAGCAGCTGAAGTGCACCACTAAGAAAAATCCTTCTGTTTCACCATATGTGCTGTTAGTAGTAGTTTATCCTGTAGTGAAGTAGAAGTGGATAGTTCCTGTGAATTATTATGGGTGGAGGTTACACTAAACAACCGAACTAGGTTAATAATTGGCTCCTTTTACCGACCTCCCGACTCAGCAGCAGTAGTGGCAGAACAACTGAGAGAAAATTTGGAATACATTTCACATAAATTTTCTCAGCATGTTATAGTCTTAGGTGGAGATTTCAATTTACCAGATATAGACTGGGACACTCAGATGTTTAGGACGGGTGGTAGGGACAGAGCATCGAGTGACATTATACTGAGTGCACTATCCGAAAATTACCTCGAGCAATTAAACAGAGAACCGACTCGTGGAGATAACATATTGGACCTACTGATAACAAACAGACCCGAACTTTTCGAATCTGTATGTACAGAACAGGGAATCAGTGATCATAAGGCCGTTGCAGCATCCCTGAATATGGAAGTTAATAGGAATATAAAAAAAGGGAGGAAGGTTTATCTGTTTAGCAAGAGTAATAGAAGGCAGATTTCAGACTACCTAACAGATCAAAACGAAAATTTCTGTTCCGACACTGACAATGTTGAGTGTTTATGGAAAAAGTTCAAGGCAATCGTAAAATGCGTTTTAGACAGGTACGTGCCGAGTAAAACGGTGAGGGACGGGAAAAACCCACCGTGGTACAACAACAAAGTTAGGAAACTACTGCGAAAGCAAAGAGAGCTCCACTCAAAGTTTAAACGCAGCCAAAACCTCTCAGACAAACAGAAGCTAAACGATGTCAAAGTTAGCGTAAGGAGGGCTATGCGTGAAGCGTTCATTGAATTCGAAAGTAAAATTCTATGTACCGACTTGACAGAAAATCCTAGGAAGTTCTGGTCTTACGTTAAATCAGTAAGTGGCTCGAAACAGTATATCCAGACACTACGGGATGATGATGGCATTGAAACAGAGGATGACACGCGTAAAGCTGAAATACTAAACACCTTTTTCCAAAGCTGTTTCACAGGGGAAGACCGCACTGCAGTTCCTTCTCTAAATCCTCGCACAAACGAAAAAATGGCTGACATCGAAATAAGTGTTCAAGGAATAGAAAAGCAACTGGAATCACTCAATAGAGGAAAGTCCACTGGACCTGACGGGATACCAATTCGATTCTACACAGAGTACGCGAAAGAACTTGCCCCCCTTCTAACAGCCGTGTACCGCAAGTCTCTAGAGGAACGGAGGGTTCCAAATGATTGGAAAAGAGCACAGATAGTCCCAGTCTTCAAGAAGGGTCGTCGAGCAGATGCGCAAAACTATAGACCTATATCTCTTACGTCGATCTCTTGTAGAATTTTAGAACATGTTTTTTGCTCGCGTATCATGTCATTTCTGGAAACCCGGAATCTACTATGTAGGAATCAACATGGATTCCGGAAACAGCGATCGCGTGAGACCCAACTCGCCTTATTTGTTCATGAGACCCAGAAAATATTAGATACAGGCTCCCAGGTAGATGCTATTTTTCTTGACTTCCGGAAGGCGTTCGATACAGTTCCGCACTGTCGCCTGATAAGCAAAGTAAGAGCCTACGGAATATCAGACCAGCTGTGTGGCTGGATTGAGGAGTTTTTGGCAAACAGAACACAGCATGTTGTTATCAATGGAGAGTCGTCTACAGACGTTAAAGTAACCTCTGGCGTGCCACAGGGGAGTGTTATGGGACCATTGCTTTTCACAATATATATAAATGACTTAGTAGATAGTGTCGGAAGTTCCATGCGGCTTTTCGCGAATGATGCTGTAGTATACAGAGAAGTTGCTGCATTAGAAAATTGTAGCGAAATACAGGAAGATCTGCAGCGGATAGGCACTTGGTGCAGGGAGTGGCAACTGACCCTTAACATAGACAAATGTAATGTATTGCGAATACATAGAAAGAAGGATCCTTTATTGTATGAGTATATGATAGCGGAACAAACACTGGTAGCAGTTACTTCTGTAAAATATCTGGGAGTATGCGTACGGAACGATTTGAAGTGGAATGATCATATAAAACTAATTGTTGGTAAGGCGGGTACCAGGTTGAGATTCATTGGGAGAGTGCTTAGAAAATGTAGTCCATCAACAAAGGAGGTGGCTTACAAAACACTCGTTCGACCTATACTTGAGTACTGCTCATCAGTGTGGGATCCGTACCAGGTCGGGTTGACGGAGGAGATAGAGAAGATCCAAAGAAGAGCGGCGCGTTTCGTCACTGGGTTATTTGGTAACCGTGATAGCGTTACGGAGATGTTTAATAAACTCAAGTGGCAGACTCTGCAAGAGAGGCGCTCTGCATCGCGGTGTAGCTTGCTCGCCAGGTTTCGAGAGGGTGCGTTTCTGGATGAGGTATCGAATATATTGCTTCCCCCTACTTATACTTCCCGAGGAGATCACGAATGTAAAATTAGAGAGATTAGAGCGTGCACGGAGGCTTTCAGACAGTCGTTCTTCCCGCGAACCATACGCGACTGGAACAGGAAAGGGAGGTAATGACAGTGGCACGTAAAGTGCCCTCCGCCACACACCGTTGGGTGGCTTGCGGAGTATCAATGTAGATGTAGATGTAGATGTAGATGTAGATGTGATGTCTTGTAAACCACCACAAAGGAAACGACTAGAATTAAAAATTGCATACCTTCAAAAAACATGCATGCTATTATTTGACCACTAACTTGCAATGGCCGTGTCAAGGTGGATACACCAGTTCCCGTCAGATCACTGAAACTAAGCACTGACGGGCGTGGCCAGTACTTGGGTGGATTACTATCCAGGTGTGCCACGCAGTATTAACATTTTCCCCTATGTCTTTATGGTATAGGGGTCAGGAAGGGTGGTGGCATGGAGTCCGTTATCGCCAGTCTTTGTGCCAAATGTCCTGGATCCAATTCCAAACCTCTCCACACTGTCGCATGAAGTGAGGGCATGTGACACTGTTGATGGTGATCCATCCATCGTAAGGGGACATTAAGCTCGGTAGCCCCTTTGGTGGTCTTCCGAGAATAGGAGGCTATGTTCTGGCACTGGGTTTCACCCTCTCCCTTCCTCTCATAATCTCCAAAACAAACATGACATTACACTACACACGCACCCAGTATAGTCACTTGCCACAAGAAAAGCAAGTTCATACACGGCGATGGGACTGAGTTGCTGGACCACCAGAACAATTTCTAAAAGCAAGATTTATAACAGGTAACTGGTGCCCACACTTGCCAGATATACTCAGTAGACAGCAATCACACCTCACGAAGGAAAAGTGCCTGTGGGCATGAAGGATAGGGAAAATCTTTCCACTTTACCGGCTGAACCTGTCCTTCAGAGTCTTCCAGCCATTCATGCCATACAACTTTATTTTACTTTTTACCACTGTCAGACTTCACATCATTCTACACCATTACAGCTAGTCATCCAGATCCTGAGTCTGCAAATCCACGACCAGTACTTTCACTATGCAGAGGGGACATCATTATATGAAAGATACAGGTTAGTGCATTTCAGGTACTTACAGCGAGATACAAGGGATGAGTGGGTCTCAACCAGCAACCTCGCCGAGTTCGATCTACTGCCAACAGGTTCTGTGACTGGTCTTGTTAATGCAAGGGGAGTGATGAATTTGGGTCCAAGTGATCTTTCCTTCCTTTTAACGTTCCCCAACCTACCCCAGACTCCTCTGGAAGGAAGGGCTATCAGATACGAAAGCTAGGAAGTGTTCCACTGTTACGTTTATGTGGGTCTACCAGAAGCAGTAATGTGTTTCGCCTCCTGAAGATATTTATTGGCCAACAACTCTAGCTCACAGATTAATCATTGTTAATAATAAACAAAAACAACACAAGTTCAAACTTTTCACACTTTACAGGTTTTTTTCCTCCATGAAAACAGCTGTGATGGTAATCTCAATCCCAGTATTTTGCATTTATCAGCATTAAGATGAAATTAATTAGGGGGGGGGGGGGGGGGGGGGGAAGCTAATTTTTGTATCTTTAAACTGTGCAAAGGAGAGTGTGAAAGTACAGCTTGGCATCTGTGACTCTTCAGATTTGATACTCATAAAAAATGCTTGAAAAAGTATGTTTTCTTGCAAATACTTCAGCATCTGGTGACTTGTTCCCAAGTAAAATTTAGTATTCACGTACTAAATGAAAATAGACATTTCCGCAGTTCTGGTGAAATGTAGCACACCTATGGTAATCTTCAAGCTATGTGTTCAGTAGTAGAGCTCGACATTACATATCAATCATTATGAAACAGATAATAGAAAAGAGTAAGTAGGGCAGTTTGTTGATTATGCATATTGCAGCAGTTACACTGAAAGGAAAGGAATTCATAGCAACTGATGGCTATGGAGAACTGTATGAAACCAAACCTACCACTGATGACAGAAACAACAAGAATCAATGAGTATAAGCTTCAAACAATCCAGATGGAGCAATGTGGGCTGCAGTGACAAGAGATCTACATCTACATCTACATCCATACTCCGCAAGCCACCTGACTGTGTGTGGCGGAGGGTACCTTGAGTACCTCTTTCGGTTCTCCCTTCTATTCCAGTCTCGTATTGTTCGTGGAAAGAAGGATTGTCGGTATGCTTCTGTGTGGGCTCTAATCTCTCTGATTTTATCCTCATGGTCTCTTCGCGAGATATACGTAGGAGGGAGCAATATACTGCTTGACTCCTCGGTGAAGGTATGTTCTCGAAACTTCAACAAAAGCCCGTACCAAGCTACTGAGCGTCTCTCCTGTAGAGTCTTCCACTGGAGTTTATCTATCATCTCCGTAACGCTTTCGCAACTGCTAAATGATCCTGTAACGAAGCGCGTTGCTCTCCGTTGGATCTGCTCTATCTCTTCTACCAACCCTATCGATACGGATCCCACACTGGTGAGCAGTATTCAAGCAGTGGGCGAACAAGCGTACTGTAACCTACTTCCTTTGTTTTCGGATTGCACTTCCTTAGGATTCTTCCGATGAATCTCAGTCCGGCATCTGCTTTACCAACGATCAACTTTATATGATCATTCCATTTTAAATCATTCCTAATGCGTACTCCCAGATAATTTATGGAATTAACTGCTTCCAGTTGCTGACCTGCTATTTTGTAGCTAAATGATAATAGATTTATCTTTCTATGTATTCGCAGCACATTACACTTGTCTACATTGAGATTCAATTGCCATTCCCTGCACCTGCATTTCAGTACAATTTTCCATTGTTACAACCTCTCGATATACCACAGCATCATCCACAAAAAGCCTCAGTGAACTTCCGATGTCATCCACAAGGTCATTTATGCATATTGTGAATAGCAACGGTCCTACAACACTCCCCTGCGGCACACCTGAAATCACTCTTACTTCGGAAGACTTCTCTCGATTGAGAATGACATGCTGTGTTCTGTTATCTAGGAACCCTTCAATCCAATCACACAATTGGTCTGATAGTCCATATGCTCTTACTTTGTTCATTAAATGACTGTGGGGAACTGTACCGAACACCTTGCGGAAGTCAAGAAACACCTGTGTCCATGGCCCTCTGAGTCTCATGGACGAATAGCGCGAGCTGGGTTTCACACGACCGTCTTTTTCGAAACCCATGCTGATTCCTACAGAGTAGATTTCTAGTCTCCAGAAAAGTCATTATACTCTAACATAATACGTGTTCCAAAATTCTACAACTGATCGACGTTAGAGATATAGGTCTATAGTTCTGCACATCTGTTCGACGTCCCTTCTTGAAAACGGGGATGACCTGTGCCTTTTTCCAATCCTTTGGAATGCTACGCTCTTCTAGGGACCTATGGTACACCGCTGCAAGAAGGGGGGCAAGTTCCTTCGCGTACTCTGTGTAAAATCGAACTGGTATCCCACCAGGTCCAGCGGCCTTTCCTCTTTTGAGCGATTTTAATTGTTTCTCTATCCCTCTGTCATCTATTTTGATATCTGCCATTTTGTCATCTGTGCGACAATCTAGAGATGGAACTACAGTGCAGTCTTCCTCTGTGAAACAGCTTTGGGAAAAGACATTTAGTATTTCGGCCTTTAGTCTGTCATCCTCTGTTTCAGTACCATTTTGGTCACAGAGTGTCTGGACATTTTGTTTTGATCCATCTACCGCTTTGACATAAGACCAAAATTTCTTAGGATTTCTGCCAAGTCAGTACATAGAACTTTACTTTCGAATTCACTGAACGCCTCTCGCATAGCCCTCCTCACACTACATTTCGCTTCGCGTAATTTCTGTTTGTCTGCAAGGCTTTGGCTATGCTTATGTTTGCTGTGAAGTTCCCTTTGCTTTCGCAGCAGTTTTCTAGCTCTGTTGTTGTACCACGGTGGCTCTTTATCATCTCTTACGATCTTGCTTGGCACATACTCATCTAACGCATATTGTACGATGGTTCTGAACTTTGTCCACTGATCCTCAACACTACCTGTACTTGAGACAAAACTTTTGTGTTGAGCCGTCAGGTACTCTGTAATCTACTTTTTGTCACTTTTGCTAAACAGAAAAATCTTCCTACCTTTTTTAATATTTCTATTTTCGGCTGAAATCATCAATGGAGTAACCGCTTTATGATCACTGATTCCCTGTTCTGCGTCAACTGTTTCAAATAGTTCGGGTCTGTTTGTCACCAGAAGGTCTAATATGTTATCGCCATGAGTTGGTTCTCTGTTTAACTGCTCAAGGTAATTTTCAGATAAAGCACTTAAAAAAATTTCACTGGATTCTTTGTCCCTGCCACCCGTTATGAACGTTTGAGTCTCCCAGTCTATATCTGGCAAATTAAAATCTCCACCCAGTAATATAGCATGGTGGGGAAATCTACTCGAAATATTTTCCAAATTATCCTTCAGGTGCTCAGCCACAACAGCTGCTGAGCCAGGGGGCCTATAGAGACATCCAATTACCATGTCTGAACCTGCTTTAACCGTGACCTTCACCCAAATAATTTCACATTTCGGATCTCCGTCAATTTTCTTCGATACTATTACACTTCTTATCGCTATAAACACGCCTCCCCCTTCACTGTCCAGCCTGTCTCTGCGGTATACATTCCAATCTGAGTTTAGGATTTCATTACTGTTTACATCTGGTTTCAGCCCTTTCTGTCCCTAGTACTATATGGGCATTGTGACCATTTATTAATGTGTTCTGGGACCTTTCTATAGACGCTCCTGCAGTTTACTAATAGCACATTAATATTGTTATTCCCTGTTGCATTTACACTTTTTTGATTCATAATTCATGCAGAATACTAGCAAGCACCATTTTGTTTATGTCTTGCATGGGCATTTGGAAGAGACAATCACGAATGTCAGACATGTGCCCATATCACGAGATTTTATAATATTGTAGCCACCTTTGCTGGCTTTGGTGCTGAGACTATGGGCAATACATTGTCCTGTAACACTAATGGGACGATGCACCACATTGCAACCATTAATTTCGGACTAGTGTCAGCTGTTCATCATTTTAATATTGTAATAAGAATTGGACGTACTGACTGACGCAGGCGAGATAAATATTACAGAAGATGAATGGGTAGCTTTAAGAAATGGTATAGTGAAATCAGCAGTGGAACAATTAGGCAGAGAGACAAGGCACAATAGAAATTTTAGGTAACACATGACATACTGATTTTAATAGGTGAAAGGGGAAATATAAAAACCCAGAAAGTGAAGAGGGAAAAAAAATGTCTAAAAAATTATAGGAAGTGCAAAATGGCAAAATCAGAAATTACTAAATGGGAAATCCAATGCTGCAGAAGCATGCAAACCTGTCGGAAAGATAGATGCAACCTGGAAAAAAAATTAAGAACAAAGGAATCACTGTATGAATATTAAGTGCTTAGGTGGCAAGCTAGTACAAGGCACAGAAGGGAAGGCTGAATGATGGAAGGAATAGAAGTGCTATACAAGGGAAATGAACTTGAAGAGAATATTTAAGTAGACAAAGAAGAAATGGGATACAAATTTGGAAAGGGAATTAAAGTTCAGGAAAAATCAGCAAAAACTCTGAGGTTTGCCGATGGCATTGTAATTCTGTCAGAGATGGCAAAAGGACGCGGACGAGCAACTGAACAGAAAAGATGGTGTCTTAAAAACAGGTTATAAGATGAATATCAACAAAAGTACAATATGTACTTGAATAAAATCAAGTGAAGTGGAAGGAATTACAATAAGTAACAAGACATTAAAAGTATTAGCTGAGTATTGCTATTTGGGTAGAAAAATATGTGATGATGGTTGAAGTAGAGGGGATATCAACTGCACACAGGCAATAGCAAGACAAGTGCTTCTGAAAAAAGGAAATTTGTTAACAACAAATACAATTTTAAGTGTTATGCAAAAGTGAAATTTGGGCAATAATCAGAAAGACGAGAATAGAAGCTTTACAAATTTGGTGCTACAAAAGATTGCTGAAGACAACAACACCAATCAAGAAAAAGAAATTATATGTAATTGAGTGCTTACATAAAACTGTGAAAGTGTATATCTTCAAATTAATGACATCAGTGCTTAGCCTTCTATTCAGACTATTTCTATATCTATCCTACTTCCTACTAAAATGAGTATCAGTAAATGATTTAATTGAAATATTTTTCCCAAATCAAGAAAAACAGAATAATTTTACAGATTTGTATATTGTACAGTTTCTGATTGTGAACAAATGTATATTGTATGGCATTATCTACTTAACAATCGAGCCATAATCAAAGAGTTTAAGTGTATGAAAAGTTCACGGACCATGGGGTTGATTTTTTTCATTAATTTATTGATAAGGCTAGCAGCGTCTGGAATGTATCACAGCATAACACAAAACGATACAGTGTAGAAACCACTAGATGCTAGATGAATGCTGTACTAAGTGCAAAAATAGCAATATCAGAGTGACAATACTACCGTGCTGTGGCTTCCTCTCTTTAAGTCTTGCGATCTTACACTCTTTGTGCTGAAATGTACAGAGTTCAAGCCGTTATTTTACAGTACAGTACAGCAGAACAAAAAAAGATACAGTTTCTGTTTTGTTCCTTGGTTCCATTCCCATACAACAGTCATGAGGGTCTACACCACATTCGTATGTTTTGTTAACAAATAGATGTTTTACAACAGAATGTTTAAATAAAGTAAACAGAATTTGCATGCAATTTCTCACTTCCAACCAATGCGAGGGAGCCTGATTACCACACTGATCTCATAATAGAAATCTAACTATTTTTAAAGAACATACCTGTTCAGTCAATAGTTGGTGCTCCTGGTCATCATCAACAACTACACCTGCTGTCTGTATGTACCCCTGAACTACAGCAGCACGGTCTGGTGACATAGGTACGCTGCTTCCATTATGATGATCAGGAACCTTAGTAAGGCACGGCAGGGCACCATTAACAGTAACTAGGCCTAATTCCTGGGGGTGAGGCAAACCATGATGACTGCTGCCCACATTTCCATGATGCTTCTGCTGCTGAGCAATCTGTACAGCAACGAGGGCTGCTGCAAGGCGACGATCATCTTCCGTCAGTAAGACATCTTCATCATAATGGTCACCCACAGGAGGAAGGTAGCCAGCTGCACCATGTGCCACAAATTCACCAGCACTTCCCGGTACCATCATGTCAACCACAAGTCCATTATGCACAACATGATGAGGAACCAGGTCAAGGCCAGTAGGCCCGCAGTCCGAAGGGACACCACCGCCTGTTCCCCCCTTACCCCCAACAGCACCAAGAGAAGGTTCAGCCAACCTGTGTATGTTGACATACTGCGTAACAGGTGGTGCAATAACTGCACATCCATCTTCATCGACCTTGAGGGAAGGTGGTGCAACTGATGTATTAAGTTTCCCATCAGGTCGTAACTGTGAGATGTCAACACTGTCCAACAGTTCTTGTGATCTTGTGTCGTCATCCATCATCTGTCATACCACCTCCGAAACCAGGTTTCTCAGCACAGCCTGTAACACCAAACAGAATATATATAAATGAACTATATTTGAAGATGAGTACATTACCTGACATTTAAATAACCTGAACACCAAAAATGAGTAAAAGAAATTAGAAATATTACAAAACTGTTACACAAAAGGGCAAGTGGAGTAGCTTCATCAATATTGCCTTACGATCCAGATCCCCCTCCAGCTGTTGAAAATAAAAAGCACACTGGACACACAAAAAATTGAAAGGCTGCAAAGAAAATTCAAGATGAAGTTCAGGATACAAATGGTCAACAGACAGAGAGAGGGAGAGAGAGAGAGAGAGAGAGAGAGAGAGAGAGAGAGGACAAAAGAGTAAGGCATTGATCACCATACCTATAATATTAAAGGTAGCTTAAGGTTATTATGCATATTGCAATATTTTTCACTGAGAAAGTTTATTATAACTTTAAGTAACTGAAATGTCCAATATCATAGCAATTACAATCAGTGAAGCAGAATTTTAAAAAAGTGCAAATAAATCTTGCATCCTAAATTCTGAACTGCCTGTTACATCCCATTACTGCTGTTTTGCATTTTATCCCCCTTTTCCATTATCTTCTTAGCTTCCGGGGTGAATACACTTCAATGCTACACTGAAAGCAATCTTAGCCTGAATACAAACATTTACAAACAGTTCAAAGATGGATTATTTCATGGTGATTTCAGATTAAATCTGATTTTTACCTTAAGGATTACCTGAAGAATGGAATTTGCTATTGAGATGACAGAAAGGCTTCACAGTCATCTTTTATTCACAACAGTCACTCAGACAATTAAAATTGGGCTTATCTTATTCAACACATCGATTCTCCAGTAGGAACTGCTGTATTTGGCAGTTTTCAATGTGGATAGCAACTTGCCAATGACATGGCCAGTATTGCATATATAGGGGTTCTTGTGGTACAGCAAGTGGTGACAATACCACCGCCACAAGCTATTTGATGCTGCTGGATAAAACCACCACTACACTTTTTCAAGCATTGCTATCTTTAACTACATGCATCTACCCCCACATAACTGTAATGAGATGTGTCCATCTTGGTCATTATTTCAATATTTTTTTACCTCTTAGAGTTCATCTGGCTACATATCCTACCCACCTCCAGTTTATTTTCATTACAGCCCTAATAAGTCTCCTAGAGTGGGTGACATTCCCTCAGCATTATTGAGATCCTTGAAAAAGCCACCCATGACAAAACTATTTCATCTTGTATGCAAGATAAATCAGACATGCAGAATATCCTTAGATATCATGGAGAATGTAATGATTCCTTTTCCAAAAAAGGGCAGGTACTGACAGGTGTTAATATTATCAAACTAAAAGTTTAATACACATCACTTGCAAAATATGGACATAGATTATTTACAGAAGAATGGAAAAATTGGTACAAGCAGAAGTCAAAGAACATCAACTTCAGTTCTGAAGAAATGTAGAAACACTTGAGTCCATAGTGATCCCATGGCTTATCAAAAATATCAGTGAAAGAAAGGCAAACCTACATTGATAGTATTTATAAATTTTGAGAAAGCTTTCGACAATGATGATTGGAATACACCCTTTGAAATTCTAAAAGTAGCCAGAGTGAAATGCAAAGAGTGAAAAGTTATCTCAACTTCTATGGAAACCATATTGCAGTTATAAGGGTCAATGGGCATAAAAGGGAAGCGATAGGTGAGAGGGGAGCAAGGCAGGGGTGTACCTCACATTTGATGTCATTCAGTCTGTAAACTGACAAGCAGTTAAGGAAACCAAGAAGAAATTTGGAAAGGGAATTTAGGTTCAGGGAGAGGAAATGAAAAAAATTGCTGTTTGCTGATGATATAATACTGTCGGGGATAGCAAAGGTCTTGGAATAGTAGTTGAACAGGAGGGACAGCGTCTTGAAAACAGGTTATAAGATGAATATCAACAAAACTAAAATCAAGATAATGGAATACAGATGAATTAAATCACGTCAGGCCAACACAATCAGATTGGGAAATCAGACCCTAAGAGTAGTAGAGGAGTCTTCCTATCTGGGCAAAAAAATGACTGATGATGCCCAAAGTAGACAGGTTAAAAATGCACACTGGCAATGGCAAGAAAAGTGTTTCTGAAAAAGAGAAATTTGGAAAATTCAATATAAATGTAAATGTCAGGAAGTATTTTTTGGAGGAATCTGTATGGAGTGTAGCTTTGTATTGGAGTGGACAACAAGCACTTTAGACAAGAAGAGAACAGAAGCTCTTGAAATGTGGTGCTACAGAAGAATGTTGAAAACTAAATGGGTAGATTGAATGACTAATGAAATGGTACTGAACTGCATTTGTGAAAAAAGAAATTTATGGTACAATGTAACTAAAGGTTATAGACATATGCTGGGACATCAAGGAATCATCCATTTGAAATCAAAGGAAGCTAGATGGAGAGCTGTATCAAACTAGTCTTCAGACTGAAGACCACAACTACTACATGGCTGTAACTGCATATTTCACTAAAGCCAGACCCCCTCCCCCATTTTATATGATCCCCACTGGTACTGAACAACTCTTTTAATGGTTTACACATGAAAAATCTATATCACATTGCCAAAAGCTACAACTGATAATACATGTTAATTATCCATTTCCCTTTACAAGCCCATCAGAAGCATTATTTAAGAGCCTTATGCAGCTCATATTCCATTTTGTTGTTTTGCTGTCTACCCAGACATTTTCAACTGCCCTAAAAACAAAAATATATTAAATGGTTATATGATTTCACTGTTATTTGTACTATTTTCTTTTCAGTGTCTTAGTTCTATGTTATTTTAAAGATAATGCAATGGTTTTTCAAGCCCACTTGCAAACTTGCTCTCTCAATTCGTCTACTTGTTGACGTTTATCTGCAGTAGTTGCAAACAGCAAATCATAAGCAAAATGAGATAATTACTGCGCGATAATGTATTTTTGCTATTTGTCCCTCATGTCCAGTAAACACAATGTTTGGTAGAAGAGATATTTACACTGATCATTCACTCGCTTATCAGTGTTCGCTTAGCAAGACAGTTGCGAGGCTTTAGCAAGGTGCATTTTGAATGTTGACTGCTGGACATTTTCGGGGGAGGGGGGCGGGGGTGAGGGGGCGAGGGAGAGGGGGCGGGGGAGGGGGTGGGGGCGGGGGAGAGGGGGTGGGGGAGAGGGGGCAGGGGAGAGGGGGCAGGGGAGAGGGGGCAGGGGAAGGAAGGTGATAGGAGGGGAGAGGTGCCTTTTTTTATTGCACTGAGCGTAAGGAACTGTACAGGTTGTGACCACTTTGTGTCTCTGCACTTTTGCTTAAGAATTTCTAGGTTGTGACCACTTTGTGTCTCTTCACTTTTGCTTAAGAATTTCTGTCATTGCATTAACTCTAATTTTGATAGATGAATCAGTGTGGACAGAAATATAAATGCATGAGGTTAGGGAATTAGCTGTCACTAGTTGAGTAAAGTTACTTGGGTGTATGCTTCAAAAAGTTATTTGAATAACACAAGCATTATAAGGTTCATGGTTCAGATAGAACATTTACTTTGTATTTTGGAGACCTTTCCAGCACTAGCCACATTGGTTCAGTGACTGCCATTGCACTAAAAAGCGACCTAACTAACAATTATGGCATAAGGTCCGATTGCAAAACCATACTTCACCAAAACTTAATGAAGTATGATCATCCACCTGTGACATCTGTAGCATTAGTATTGTCGCAAATTAGCAGAATGTACACACATCAAAAAAGTTTTGCATCAGCTCGGTTCCCAGAACTGAAGATAGATGTTGACTGTGGATATCGTATCACAGACACAGTCCCTTTGACTGTTCAGTGATGTCACTAAACCTGCCCTAAAATGTAAACAGCCATGCATGACCAGCACCTATTTGACGGAGGGGTCCGACAGCCAATCCATTCCAGTCATTCCACCAGGAAGGAGGTACCACGCCTAGACAGTCAATCTACATCTACATCTACATTTATACTCCACAAGCCACCCAACGGTGTGTGGCGGAGGGCACTTTACGTGCCACTGTCATTACCTCCCTTTCCTGTTCCAGTCGTGTATGGATCGCGGGAAGAACGACTGCCAGAAAGCCACTGTGTTCGCTCGAATCTCTCTAATTTACACTCGTGATCTCTTCAAGAGGTATAAGTATGGGGAAGCGATATATTCGATATCTCATCCAGAAACACACCCACTCTAAACCTGGGCAGCAAACTACACCGCGATGCAGAGCACCTCTCTTGCAGAGTCTGCCACTTGAGTTTGCTAAACATCTCCATAATGCTATCACGCTTACCAAATAACCCTGTGACGAAACACGGTGCTCTTCTTTGGATCTTCTCTATCTCCTCTGTCAACCCGACCTGGTACAGATCCCACACTGATGAGCAATACTCCAGTAAAGGTCGAACAAGTGTTTTGTAAGCCACCTCCTTTGTCGACAGACTACATTTTCTAAGGACCCCCCCAATGAATCTCAACCTGGCACCCACCTTACCAACAATTAATTTTATATGATCATTCCACTTCAAATCGTTCCGTATGCATACTCCCAGATATTTTCCAGAAGTAACTGCTACCAGTGTTCGTTTCACTATCATATAATTATACAATAAAGGATCCTTTCTATGTATTCGCAATACATTACATTTGTCTATGTTAAGGTTCAGTTGCCACTCCCTGCACCAAGTGCCTATCTGCTGCAGATCTTCCTGCATTTCGCTGCAATTTTCTAATGCTGCAACTTCTCTGTATATTACAGCATCATCCACGAAAAGCCACATGGAACTTCCGACACTATCTACTAGGTCATTTATATATATTGTGAAAAGCAATGGTCCCATAACACTCCCCTGTGGCACGCCAGAGGTTACTTTAACGTCTGTAGAGATCTCTCCATTGAGAACAACATGCTGTGATCTGCTTGCTAAAAACTCTTCAATCCAGCCACACAGCTGGTCTGATATTCCATAGGCTCTTACTTTGTTTATCAGGCAACAGTGTGGAACTGTATCGAACACCTTCCGGATGTCAAGGAAAACGGCATCTACCTGGGAGTCTGTATCTAATATTTACTGGGTCTCATGAACAAATAAAGCGAGTTGGGTCTCACATGATCGCTGTTTCCGGAATCCATGTTGATTCCTACAGAGTAGATTCTGGGTTTCCAGAAATGACATGATACGCGGGCAAAAAAACATGTTCGATCGCATCTGCATTGTTACTTTGTGCCAGGAAAGGCTCTCAAAAAGGGAGGTTTCCACGTGTCTCGGAGTGAACCAAAGTAATGTTGTTCGGACATGGAGGACATACAGAGAGACAGGAACTGTCGATGACATGCCTCGCTCAGGTCGCCTAATGGCTACTACTCCAGTGGATCACCAGGCTACCTACAGATTATGGCTCAGAGGAACCCTGACAGCAATGCCACCATCTTGAATAATGCTTTTCGTGCAGCCACAGGACATCATGTTATGACTCAAACTGCACGCAAAAGGCTGGATGATGCGCAACTTCACTCCCGACGTCCATGGCGAGATACATCTTTGCAACCACGACACCATGCAGCGCGGTACAGATGGGCCCAATAACATGCCGAATGGACTGCTCAGAATTGGCATCCCATTCTCTTCATCGATGAGTGTCGCATATGCCTTCAACCAGACAATCGTCGGAGACGTGTTTGGAGGCAACCAGGTTAGGGTGAACGCCTTACACACACTGTCCAGCGAGTGCATCAATGTGGAGGTTGTCTGCTGTCTTGGGGTGGAATTATGTGGGGCCAACATATGCCGCTGGTGGTCATGGAAGACGCCATAATGGCTGTACGATTCGTGAACGACAGTCTCCGACTGATAGTACAACCATATCGGCAGCATACTGGCGAGGCGTTTGTCTTCAAGGAAGACAATTCACACCACCATTGAGCACTTCACTAGACTAGAGTGGCCAGCATGTTCTCCAGACATGCACCCTAACGAACATGCCAAGGATAGATTGAAGAGGGCAATTTATGGATGACGTGGCTCACCAACCACTCTGAGGGATCTACGCCCAATAGCCATTAAGGAGTGTGACAATCTGGACCAACAGTGCCTTGATGAACTTGTGGATAGTTTGCCACGACGAATACAGGCGTACATCAATACAAGAGGTTGGTTGGTTGGTTTTGGGGAAGGAGACCAAACAGCGAGGTCATTGGTCTCATCGGATTAGGGAAGGACGGGGAAGGAAGTCGGCCGTGCCCTTTGAAAGGAACCATCCCGGCATTTGCCTGGAGCGATTTTAGGGAAATCACGGAAAACCTAAATCAGGATGGCCGGACGCGGTAATCAATACAAGAGGACGTGCTACTGGGTATTAAGAGGTACCCGTGTGTACCTCAATCTGGACTACCATCCCTGAAGGTCTCGCTTGCTGTATGGTTGTACAATATGCAATGTGTCGTCTTCATGAAAAAAAAGGGCAGAAATCATGTTTATGTTGATCTCTATTCCAATTTTCTGTACAGGTTCCCGAACTCTAGGAAATGAAGTGATGCAAAACTTTTTTGGATGTGTGTATTATTTCTTTGTTGTGGATAATAGGTAAAGTGTAATTTTGAGAAGTTAGCCACATGGTTTCACAAACAATTTGGATAAGTATTGTTACAGATGTGAACACAAGGAAGAGAGCAGCTCAGATGGATAAGTATTATTAGATATATGAACAGGAAGAAGGGAGCAGCTCATTATGAGTTTGCTAGCTATGTTGCTGAATGTCCTTTTTGGTTGATGTCTTTTAAAATGATTACTGGGTAGAAAAAAGGAAGGAAGGTTGGGTTTAATACCCCACCAACATCGAGGTCATTAGATATGGAGCACAAGCTCGGAATGTGTCATGGATGGGGGAAGGAAATTAGCCGTGACCTTTTGAAGGAAACCCATTTGCCTGGAGCAATTAAGGGAAATCTAAATCTCAACAGCCAGACATCCTCCTAAATATTGGGTAGAGTTTTCAACTAATCTCCAGGATCTTACACTCTGCAACATGTGGATTATTGGCCAGAGAGTGTCCAAGCTGGTCGTAGTATTTTCTTCCATTTCCTGTCATGCTCCTTTCCATCTTTTTCTTGTTTCCTATACAGCACACTTTCCATTGGCCCCAATGAAAGTTGGTTTCTGCCCCTTTAACAGACTTAAAAGTCTGCAGGGTTTGTGCCCCTCTCTCCTCCCACAAAACCGCATCCAGGCCAGGTCTGAAATCATCTATGTGCATAGGTAATGGCAAGAAACTTTGAAACTCAGGGGGAGTGTGTTCTTGTTGTAAGGCCAGATACAGACACAACACTAGCATCTAGGCCATGAGAGGATAGCAACAAGCTATTAAGTTCCTTAATCTCAGTTGTGTCTATCAGATTAATAGTGGGATTAGGTGACATTGGGTCTCTGGTGCACATACACTAATTGTACACTATTACCATCTGTGTCGCTGAAACCATTAGGACACTGTGTGACCTATCAGACAGTGGGATAAAAGTAGTAACCTTTCCCCACCTTTAATGTAATGCCTTTTGTTGAATAAGTGTTGATGTCTACTCAATGAACATGGAGATAACATGCCCCAGTGCATGAAACAACAATGTGTTAACAAGATAATACAGAATTCCACTATACTGAGAAGAGTAGCAATTTAAAGAGATGGCATATGTTAAGTATATTGAGGATAATAATACAATTAACGAACACAGAGAAGATGAAGTACACATCCTGTGTTAGAATAAATACACTGTCTTATGGTAAATTAGATGGCTTTTTATTTTGGGTTGCTTTCGGCTTTAACCCCAGAAGGCAGTGAAAGTTAGTTGAGTATTAAGTGAATGTGAAGACAGTTTTCTGTTAAGATGATTAGTAAGAAGATGACGACACTAATGTTGAATAATCATAATATGCTCTTGACACGAGCATTATCAGTTCCCGCATAGCAAGCTCCAATGTAAGTAACACTTTTTTAGGCCTCTGAGTAATTTTTCTAATCCTGATGTTTAGAATGAGTGATGGCTCTAACAGCTACTCACACCTTAATGTCCACAGAGAGCCTGCAGCTTAAGGAAACTCAACTTATCAACTTACATTTCACATGTTGAAGTTTGTTTCTAATGATCTTGTGGTAGGATTGATGACGAGTTCTGAATACATATGATTTTAATAGAAATACTCCACCTTGTGGTTGTTTCTTAGTTAATTTACTTTAACACTGTGAGAAAGTTTTCAATGTGTATATGTACTTACTAGTTCCTACACTGTGTTTAGTTTTTCAGGGATTATAGTAGTCATGATCTCTGTAGGAAGAAATCCCATTTTCTTTTGAAAGACCTTTTATTTATTACACGAATTTTCAGTTGTGTGTTTCTTTAGTTATGAATTCCTATAGATTAGTATATTTATATAGGTTAGTACATTTGTTTAACAGACTCATATGGGTTTTATATGGCTGTAAGCATTAACGATTTTTGAGAAAAGATTAAGTTGTTAGTGTAGTTTTTTGTGTGTTCCTGAGTACTGGAAGAATACGTGAAGTCTTCTTTTTACAATTTTAATTTGTGAAGAGTTGCATCTTATTGTCAACTCTGCCCCTCTTTTGCTGAATCTATTCTTTTTGCTTTCATTTTCAAGACTTTACGTGGACCATTTCACCTGGAATTTTCAATTAATTATATGTATCTAATGCTACACTGCTCTGCTGTCTAGCTGAGTTTGCCTACTGTTTGGAAACATCTGTTTATGTGCTTTCCCTCACTATGCTCTTCAAAAGAGTTAAAAATACTGAAAACATTTTTAATTTTTATGCATGTTGAACTAATTGTTTCCCTACTGCATTTCTTTTTAAATTTTCCTGCCCAGTGACTGGTGAAACCAACACACACACTGTTCTTGCTCACTCACTTTAATTACCATAATTTTATCTGAAAACTAAGTCACTATATAATTTTGTACACATTGTTCATTTGGAAATTAAAGTCTTTGGTGTCTTGATGTGACTTCGTGGTGGTGGTGGTGGTTAGTGTTTAACGTCCCGTCGACAACGAGGTCATTAGAGACGGAGCGCAAGCTCGGGTTAGGGAAGGATTGGGAAGGAAATCGGCCGTGCCCTTTCAAAGGAACCATCTCGGCATTCGCCTGAAACGATTTAGGGAAATCACGGAAAACCTAAATCAGGATGGCCGGAGACGGGATTGAACCGTCGTCCTCCCGAATGCGAGTCCAGTGTGCTAACCACTGCGCCACCTCGCTCGGTGTGACTTCGTTGTGATTTCTATATATAAAATGGGGGTCAAAGTTTTGGAACCTAGAGTTTGCTGAAATTCAACATAGAGATGCATGAATGCAAAATAGAAATCTTAGCACCTTATTTATCTACTGCTGTTTCAAATGGATGTTACTGTGCTGCATTAGTCCAGTTTTCAAATATGCCTGTAAAAGCTGGTGTCAGTTCTTGGTCTTCTGTCATACTAATATTTAGATCTTTTAATTCATGGGCAAAATTGGTACATTGTGTAACCTCTTCTGCCAAATTTATATAAAATTTGTTCTGATTATCATTGGTGTTTGACCTTCTGTTAAATGGCATTGTTTTACTCTGTTTCGTGTGAACTGATGCCATGCGGTTGGTACGCAACACCATACGCTTTCTTCAAGATTGAATTTTCTCATTATAAGAATATTTAGGGAAATCTGTTTTAATTGTTAAAAACCATTCAAAAGCCAAGATCACATTGTTTTAATATATATATATATATATATATATATATATATATATATATATATATATATATATATATATATATATATTAAAACAAAGATGATGTGACTTACCAAATGAAAGTGCTGGCAGGTCGACAGACACACAAAATTCAAGCTTTTGCAACAAACTGTTGCCTCATCAGGAAAGAGGGAAGGAGAGGAAAGACGAAAGGATGTGGGTTTTATGGGAGAGGGTAAGGAGTCATTCCAATCCCGGGAGCGGAAAGACTTACCTTAGGGGGAAAAAAGGACGGGTATACACTCGCACACACACATATCCATCCACACATATGTGGAATGTTTCCCTCTATTTTATATATATATATATATATATATATATATATATATATATAATGGAAGGAAACATTCCACGTGGGAAAAATTATATATAAAAACAAAGATGAGGTGACTTACCGAACAAAAGCGCTGGCAGGTCGATAGACACACAAACAAACACAAACATACACACAAAATTCAAGCTTTCGCAACAAACTGTTGCCTCATCAGGAAAGAGGGAAGGAAAGGGGAAGACGAAAGGAAGTGGGTTTTAAGGGAGAGGGTAAGGAGTCATTCCAATCCCGGGAGCGGAAAGACTTACCTTAGGGGGAAAAAAGGACAGGTATACACTCGCACACACGCACATATCCATCCACACATACAGACAGACACAAGCAGACATGATAAGTATGTGTGGATGGATATGTGCGTGTGTGCGAGTGTATACCTGTCCTTTTTTCCCCCTAAGGTAAGTCTTTCCGCTCCCGGGATTGGAATGACTCCTTACCCTCTCCCTTAAAACCCACTTCCTTTCGTCTTCCCCTTTCCTTCCCTCTTTCCTGATGAGGCAACAGTTTGTTGCGAAAGCTTGAATTTTGTGTGTATGTTTGTGTGTCTATCGACCCGCCAGCGCTTTTGTTCGGTAAGTCACCTCATCTTTGTTTTTTTATTTTTATGTATATATATATATATATATATATATATATATATATATATATATATTTTTTTTTTTTTTTTTCATTAAAGACAACTGGATTCAACAGTCCTAGCTGTCATCTTCATGTCTTAAACATTTTACGCTGACTTCTTTCACAAGATGTCATATGGATAAAACTCAGCACATTATAGATGTTTCTCATCATTAAAATATTTAAAAACACAAAGCAACTTCTCCGAAACAAGACTCTGTAGCAATATGTACATGGACACGGTCTTTTGGATAAGATGTTGAGTGTTTTTAAATATTTTAGTGATGACAAACATTTATAATGTGCCGAGTTTTATTCACTTGACATCTTGTGCATGTCATTAGCAAAAAATGAACATGTTTTACTACAAAAAAATGTTTAAAACCTGAAGACGACAGTTAAGACTGTTGAAACTGGTTGTCTTGAATAAAAAAAATATTTCGTACAATCTTGACTTTTGAATGGTATTTAGCTTTCTTCTGGGTCATTTTGGCAAGCATACATGCATCTCCAGTGCACGGTCGTGCCTTGCCCCCTTTCCTCCAACCCTCACACCTACAGCAGTACCGTGTCTTCTCCCGTCACCCCCTGCCTTCTGCACCTCATACTGCCTGCCTCTCCTTTCCCTCTCCCTTATACAGAACCCATGCCATATGCTGCAAGTGGTATCCCCTTCTCCACCAACCTCCACTGAAGCAGCCGTTATGAATTTGTGGCCTGTAATAGATCTCTGCCTCTTATCTGCATGTGGGATATTGCAGACAAGTGACATTTGACAGTTCCTGGTTTCATGTGAATTCTCACACAGTGCAATGTTGTGTTTTGGCCAGAATGTAGCCCTCTAATAACTTTAGAATTGCTTGTCAACTGTATACCTTCTTTCCATGCCTTTTTTATAATGTTCATAGTGTTATTTTGTCATTTGTGTTAGAATTTTAAGCAACAAACATTTTTTCTAGGTGATTTACCTTTCATTGATGTTTTAGGAGTTGATACTAAAGTTTAGTTGGCCTGTTACTATTCTTGTACCCTCAATTTACCAATGGAGGAGAATGAAGATATCTGAAGCTAAGAATCACTATTAAATGTTCAGCCAATATACCCAAATCTGGTATATGAGCTGTGCTCCCTCTGCAGCCATTGCAATAACTATGATGTGAGCTGAGAGTGCTTTGTGTTTGTGATTTCTTCTGTACCTGCTACTGCAGTTTATACTGTTCACTTTAAACTTCTGTTGGGTTTGATCATTTGCAGTGAACTGGATGTGATTAAAGGAAATCTGATGCTCATAGACTTTCTGACACACTTAGGCTACATGTTCTTTTCATTTGTTTAAAAATATAGAGATACACTAGACTCTTGCTAATCCGGCCCCAAGTAGTCCGGGCTCCCAATAGTCTGGCGCACATCCAAAATCACGTGCACAATGAAGTATCATGCACAACAATGCTTTATATACTGTATTTTAAATTGTAGCCTTCTTTACTGTTCACAATCATGTCTTCTAAAAGGAAACACATTACACTAGACCTCAAGCACAAACTTGAGATTTTAAATAAGTTAAATCAAGGTTCTTCGCAGAATGCCATTGCCGTCGAGTTCAATGTTGGACAAGCAACTATTTATGACATGAAAAAGAAAGATGATGTTATTCAACAGTACTCAACACAAATGGATAGTGAGTTGGGAAAGCAGAAGGTTGAGTGAGAATGAAGAACTGGACGTAGCTGTTTATTGATGGTTCACACAACAACGCAGTAAAGGAATTCCAGTCAGTGGCCCGATTATAAAGGAAAAAGCAGCTGCATTTAATAAACAACTTGGCGGTAATAACTTGTCTGTAGCGAGCGAATGCTCGTTATAAAACTGGAAAAAACGACATGGCATTCGGCAGCTGACTGTCACCAGAGAAAGTTGCTCAGCTAATGATAAGGATGCTGATGAGTTTGTAAGCAAGATACGGAGGATAATAGAGGATGAAGATTTAACTGTTGATGCCTCGTATACTGCTGATGAAACACGACTCTTTTACAAGATGCTTCCTTCAAAAATATTAACTGCCAAGAACGAGGAGGAAGCTCGTGGTTACAAACAACAGAAACAGTGTGTAACATTAATGACTTGTAGTAATGCCAATGGGATTCATAAACTACCGCTTATGGTGATTGGAAAATTCCAAAGTCCACGTTGTTTTCAACACAATGACATAAATACTCTACCAGTGCAACATTGCACTCAGTAGAAAGTGTGGATGGACAGACAAATATTCTCTTGGTGGTTCCATGAAATGTTTGTACTAGCAGTGAGAAAAGAGTTACAAGGAAAAAGCTTCCACTGATAGCTATCCTTATAACAGACAATGCTCCCAGTCATCCTTCAAATGTTTCTCTAAAGTCCAATGGTATACATGTACAAGCACTCTTTCTCCCACTCTATGTGACACCCCAAATTCAGCCCAAGACCAAGGAATTTTGGAATCAATTGCTGCTGTTGTTGTTGTTGTCGTTGTAGTGGTCATCAGTCCAGAGGCTGGTTTGATGCAGCTCTCCATGCTACTCTAACCTGTGCAAGCTGCTTCATCTCCCAGTACCTACTGCAACCTACATCCTTCTGCTTGGTCTCCCTCTACAATTTTTACCCTCCATGCTGCCCTCCAATGCTAAATTTGTAATCCCCTAATGCCTCAGAACATGTCATACCAACCGGTCCCTTCTTCTTGTCAAGTTGTGCCACAACCTCCTCTTCTCCCTAATTCTATTCAATACCTCCTCATTAGTTATGCGATCTATCCATCTAATCTTCAGCATTCTTCTGTAGCACCACATTTCAAAAGCTTCTATTCTCTTCCTTTCCAAACTATTTATTGCCCATGTTTCACTTCCATACATGGCTACACTCCATACAAATACTTTCAGAAATGACTTCCTGACACTTAAATCTATACTCGATGTTAACAAATTTCTCTTCCTCAGAAATGCTTTTCTTGCCATTGCCAGTCTACACTATATATCCTATCTACTTCGACCATCATCAGTTATTTTGCTCCCCAAATAGCAAAACTCCTTTACTACTTTAAGTGTCTCATTTCCTAATCTAATTCCCTCAGCATCGCCCACTTTAATTCGACTACATTCCATTATCCTCGTTTTGCTTTTGTTGATATTCATCTTATACCCTCCTTTCAAGACACTGTCCATTCCATTCAACTGCTCTTCCAAGTCCTTTGCTGTCTCTGACAGAATTACAATGTCATCGACGAACCTCAAAGTTTTTATTTCTTCTCCATGGATTTTAACAACTACTCCGAATTTTTCTTTTGTTTCCTTCACTGTTTGCTCAAAATACAGATTGAATAACATCGGGGATGGGCTACAACTCTGTCTCACTCCCTTCCCAACCACTGCTTCCCTTTCATGCCCCTCGACTCTTATAACTGCCATTTGCTTTCTGTACAAATTGTAAATAGCCTTTTGGCAACTGTATTTTACCCCTGCCACCTTCAGAATTTGAAAGAGAGTATTCCAGTCAACATTGTCAAAAGCTTTCTCTAAGTCTACAAATGCTAGAAACGTAGTTTTGCTTTCCTTAATCTTTCTTCTAAGATAAGTCGTACGGTTGGTATTGCTTCGCGTGTTCCAATATTTCTACGGAATCCAAACTGATCTTCCCTGAGGTCGGCTTCTACCAGTTTTTCCATTCATCTGTAAAGAATTCGCATTAGTATTTTGCAGCTGTGACTTATTAAACTGATAGTTCGGTAATTTTCACATCTGTCAACACCTGCTTTCTTTGGGATTGGAATTATTATATTGGGACCGATGACCGTAGCAGTCTGGTCCCTTTAATCCCCCAAACCAACCAACCAATTATTATATTCTTCTTGAAGTCTGAGGGTATTTCGCCTGTCTCGTACATCTTGCTCACCAGATGGTAGAGTTTTGTCAGGATTGGCTCTCTCAAGGCTGTCAGTAGTTCTAATGGAATGTTGTCTACTCCCGGGGCCTTATTTCGACTCAGGTCTTTCAGTGCTCTGTCACACTCTTCACGCAGTATCATATCTCCCATTTCATCTTCATCTACATCCTCTTCCATTTCCATAATATTGTCCTCAAGAACATCGCCCCTGTATAGACCCTCTACATACTCCTTCCACCTTTATGCTTTCCCTTCTTTGTTTAGAACTGTTTTTCCATCTGAACTGTTGATATTCATACACGTGATTCTCTTCCCTGCAAAGGTCTCTTTCATTTTCCTGCACAGGCAATATCTACCTTACCCCCAGTGATATAAGCATCTACATCCTTACATTTGTCCTCTAGCCATCCCTGCTTAGCCATTTTACACTTCCCGTCGATCTCATTTTTGAGACGTTTGTATTCCTTTCTGCCTGCTTCATTTACTGCATTTTTATATTTTCTCCTTTCATCAATTAAATTCAATATTTCTTCTGTTACCCAAGGATTTCTACTAGGCCTCGTCTTTTTACCTACTTGATCCTCTGCTGCCTTCACCCCTTAGAACAGGGATTCACAGCATACGTACTCGTGGAGCAAGTTGTGAGCAGCAAGGCGCGAGCACGGAGCAGCGCGAGCACGGTACCCGCACTACCGGACCAGAGCGGAGAGTGGGGAGAGTCACGTGGGGCACACAATAGCTGCCGCCAGTCAATTTAAATCTGCGGCCACCTGCAGGGATATCACTCACGAACTATTACTGCGACAAATGAAGCAAATAAAGGAGAATGTACACGTGCCACATAATTTTATTAGCTTAGTGTATGCCTCTACATTGGTATTAATTTGTGCACTGTTACAAAATAAAAGATGTCACTGAAATGTGGGATTCTCGGTTATCTTGTACTTTTTGCTCTTTACAATTGCGTCTATGTTCGGAGTAATTGTTCTTGTGCATTGTAGGCGCAGCGTGCAGTTTAAATTTCGATCAGACAATGCGTTTCTCAGGCGCGTCTTGTTACATTTCATTGCAGAGAACAGTTGTTCACAAACATACGTGGAACCGAACATTGATATTATTTTAGCCGCCAATTTGTGCAAACGAGGAAATCTATCCTGAGGGAAGTGTCTGTAGAATTCCAAAATGTTTTTCTTGTTCTGAAATTTGTCTTTGTATTCTCTGTCACACTGAAGGTCAATAATTTCTAGTTGCAGCTCAGGACGAATCTCTTCAATATTCGCTGAATATGGAGAGGAAAACAGATCAAAATCAGTCTAGTGCTGTCAGATCTTGAAAGCGTTGATCAAATTCTTCATTAAGGGCAACTAAACTATGTGAATAACGTTCACAGTCTTTGTGAACATCTTGCACGGATGATAATTTAGGAAAATGAGCTAGATTTCCTGTTTCCAGTTGACTCACCCAATGCGTCACTTTCATTTTAAAAGCTCGTGTTCGATCTATGAAATGAGTAATTAGCAGATCTTTACCTTGTAGTGAAATGATCAAAGCATTCAAATGGCTAGTTAAATCTGCTAAGAACGCGAGATCACATTTCCATGAAGGCTCTTTCAATTCAGGAACACACATGTTATTTATTTCCATGAACATATTTATCCCATCTAACAGGCAAAAAAATCGATTTAATAATTCGCCACGACTAAGCCAGCGGACCTCGCTGTAATAAGGCAGGCTATCATACTGGCTTTCATGCTCAAGAAAGCTTTTAAATTGCCTGTGTTGTAGCCCATGCTTCCTAATATAATTGGTTGTACGAACAACAACACTCATCACATTCTTTAGAGTGATACTCTTTGCACAAAAGTTTTCCTGGTGGATCACAAAGTGAACGCCCCTTATTTCATTCGGCACGGTCAGTTTTTGCATTTTCTCCTTCAACAGCGCAAAGAAACCTGACTTTTTTCCTGTCATCGCTGGTGCACTGTCTGTAGACACTGAAACTAAAGAATTCCACGACAATCCCATATTTTCAACACTACTTAAAATATCACCTCCGATTGTAGTGTTCTTCATGGCTACTACATCGTGGAGCTCCTCCCACACCTGAAGATCTCTATTAACACCTCTAATAAATATGGCAAGCTGCACTGTTCTAGTGATATCAACACTTTCGTCCAGAGCTAGACAATACGCCACAAAATCTTTACAGATATTTGCAAGCTGGCTCTGGACGTCGTCTGCCATGTCCTGTATGCGACGCATAATGGTCATGTTAGATAATGGCACAATCCGAAACTGTTCAACTTGAGATAGACTCAAATGTTCCGCTGCAACTACCAAGCATACTTTTATTAAATCGCCATAGTGAAGGGGCGCAGGGATTTTGCTAAAAGCAAAGCAATTTTGTAACTCACTCTGAGAGTTGCCTCAGTTGATTTTTCTTTGTCGTATCTTCTTCGGATAGCTTTCTTTTAAGTTTAATAACTTCCTGTGCACGATCTGGTCCATCACATTTTCCACTTCCGTAGTATTTCGCGTGGTACGACATATAATGTCGCTGCAAATTAAATTTCCTAAAAGAACTCAGCGTTTTGTGACATACTAAACATTTTGCAACACCATCTTTTTCTGTAAACAGATACAACTCCTCCCAACGGGGGTTGAACTGCGAAAGCATGGTTGGGGTTACACAACGGCGACTTAACATGATTCTTAACCAGCGAAGTGACTGTTAGAGCTGATAGTAGTACTTTAAACGCTACACAGTCGGCGCGAATTCAATAGGCACGCTGCGGCCCTATTCAAACGTGCGCGCGCATTTCCCCTCCCTCCCTCCCTACTCCGCGACCTTGCACCTGCTCGCGAGCACGTGCCTGAGCAGACTCGAGTACTCGCGCTCAAAACCGGCCAGTTGTTAAGCCCTGCCTTAGAGCTACCCACTCTTCTTCTACTGTATTTCTTTCCCCCATTCCTGCCAATTGTTCCCTTATGCTCTCCCTGAAACACTCTACAACCTCTGGTTTAGTCAGTTTATCCAGGTCCCATCTACTTAAATTCCCACCTTTTTGCAGTTTCTTCAGTTTTAATCTACTGTTCATAACCAATAGATTGTGGTCAGAGTCCACATCTGCCCCTGGAAATGTCTTACAATATAAAACCTGGTTCCTAAATCTCTGTCTTACCATTATATAATCTATCTGATACCTTCTAGTATCTCCAGGATTCTTCCATGTATACAACCTTCTTTTATGATTCTTGAACCAAGTGTTAGCTATCATTAAGTTATGCTCTGTACAAAATTCTACCAGGTGGTTTCCTCTTTCATTTCTTACCCCCAATCCATATTCACCTACTACATTTCCTTCTCTCCTTTCTCCTTCTATCGAATTCCAGTCACCCATGACTTAAATTTTCATCTCCCTTCACTACCTGAATAATTTCTTTTATCTCATCATACATTTCATCAATTTCTTCGTCATCTTCTGAGCTAGTTGGCATATAAAGTTGTACTACTGTAGTAGGTGTGGGCTTCGTCTCTATCTTGGCCACAGTAATGCATTCACTATGTTGTTTGTAGTAGCTTACCTGCACTCGTATTTTTTTATTCATTATTAAACCTACTCCTGCATTACCCCTATTTGATTTTGTATTCACCTGACCAAAAGTCTTGTTCCTCCTGCCACTGAACTTCACTAATTCCCACTATATCTAACTTTAACCTATCCATTTCCCTTTTTAAATTTTCTAACCTACCTGCCTGATTAAGCGATCTGACATTCCACACTCCAATCCGTAGAATGCCAGTTTTCTTTCTCCTGATAACTACGTCCTCTTGAGTAGTCCTCGCCCGGAGATCCGAGTGGGGGACTATTTTACCTCCGGAATATTTTACCCAAGAGGACGCCATCATCATTTAATCATACAGTAAAGCTGCATGCCCTTGGGAAAAATTATGGCTGTAGTTTCCCCTTGCTTTCAGCCGTTCACAGTACCAGCACAGCAAGGCCGTTTTGGTTAGTGTTACAAGGCCAGATCAGTCAATCATCCAGACTGTTGCCCCTGCAACTACTGAAAAGGCTGCTGCCCCTCTTCAGGAACCACACAGGTTTGTCTGGCCTCTCAACAGATAACCCTCCATTGTGGTTGCACCTACGGTACGACTATCTGTATTACTGAGGCACGCAAGCCTCCCCACCAACGGCAATATCCATGGTTCATGGGAGGTGGAATCAATTAAACATCATTATCAACATTCATTTCTCATCTCCTTGCTGAATGAAAGTGAAAACGACTATCGAGACTATGCTGAAGGCGTGGAAAGCAATTAACATACGTGATGTAGTTTTCCAAGTAGCCGAAGCATGGGATAAAGTGGAGAGTGCTACCATAATGAAGAGCTGGAGAAAATTACTGACATCCACTGATGCCAAATTGGGTCAAGTAGTGAGTGACAGCGATGAGCCATCAATTCGGAATTATCAATTACTTTGTACACTGACATGTTCCACGACCATCCAGGAGGAGAAGAAATTAATGATGAAGATGTTACTAAGTGGCTGAAAGAGGAATACTGTGATATGGACCAAGCTTTAACAGATGAAGAAATAATCAAAAGCGTGCGAGACAGTAATGATGAAAGTGATGAAGAAAAGGACACAGGAGGAGAGAGCATGAAGATTTCTCACACTGCTGATGCTGAAGCTGCCAAGGTCTTCCTGGAGTACATTATGCAACAACTAGATACATGCAGTACTGATGTAATGCTTGTAAAGCAGTAGCATGATAAAGCGTGCCACCGTCGTGTATCATCATTGCGACGGTTAAAAATTAGGGACATATTTCATAGTGAGTGATACGACTGTATAATTATGTACAGTATACACTCAAGGACTAAGTTTTCTTTGAAAATTAATGTATTTCTGGATTTAATAAAATATATCCTCTATGCTTTAAAATTGTATCCTTCGGTTTAATCAAGTACAGTACACTATATCCCCTATGTTTTCAAAATTAAAAAAAATTAAAAATTAAAAAAAAAATTAAATGAATAAAATAAATTTCAGGCATTCAATAATCTGGCACTTCTGCTAATCCGGCACCCATATGTGTCAGGAATGGCCGAATTATTGAGAGTCTGGTGTACTTTTCCCACAGTTCTGGCGCTATTTTGTGTCACTCTCATTTTTATTGGATTTACTGTAATGGATCTTAATGCGTTTTTATGCAAACACTATGACGGAACAGGATAACTTTCAACTTCTTTTAAAGTTTTTAAGAAATTGTTTATTTAATGTTTATATCATGCAAGCTGGAATGTAAATGAGGAGGACAACTGATTTACAATGTTACCATTAGAATAATGTTTGCATCTGAAGGAATACTAATCTGATGTTTTCCACATATTGTTATTGTGTCTTCCTGTGTGTACTGAAGGCCCGTTATTTCCACAACTGCACAGTATATCTGACAGACAGATCGCATGCGTAACACCAATTTGTGCTCTGACGTAAAAATAGTTCCATACACATGTTCTTTGCATTTTATCCCATCCTTTAAATGAGGTCTTAGTTAAGTGAACATACTGAAAATAGTTCATTGTGGGATAACTGAGTTCAACCTTTTAAACTGTCAACAAAGGGTATAATGTGCATCTGGGTCTAAGAATTTAATGTTAATATATTTTTTGGTTTTTTGTGTTTTGTCTTTGTTGTCTCCTAATTTTATCTACAACTCCAACATTTAGTCAGTATATTGTCTTTTGAATCAATCTTCTGTGATGTCACATAAATTTTAATTGTAAACTGTAGGATCAATTCCAATAATCACTTGATCTTTCTACGATTTGTATAATTATGCCAAGGACCAATGTTCGCAACACTCTCTATTTGTGCTAGTGGTCTGGCGTAATGGGGTCAACACAGAGGTTAAATGTGATTTCATTTATTATTTATGAATTGTATTTTACTCCATCCAACTGCCTTACTCTTTCCTATGGCGACCCATGACTATTTCAGGCACTTTTGATGGCACAGTATTTTTCACACTGCTGAGGAGGAAAGGCCACAATCGTTCATTCTGCTGATATCATTGGCCGTCACCTGACACCAAGCTTATTTTGGCCTCCCCTGTCTACTCCTTACCCAATAGCCCCATTCCTGTGGTTTTGCTGTTACAAACTGATTCCTCCCACTTACCCAGTAATGTAGTATTTTGCGCTTGTGCGTGCGGGTTCCATTTCATTATTGTATTAGAATTGCACTGTCTAAGACAGTGATGTATCAGATCACTATCACCTTTACATTTGTTAATTTACCAGGAATGTTGGTATTAGAAATATATTTGTATAGCTCTAGGATATAGTTTTGGTGTTAAAGTAGTGAGTCAAGATAGAGTGACTTTAAGTAAAAAATGAAGTCTCTTACCTCAAAATGATTAGGATATCACAAGTATACTTAGTCTATTTATAGGCAGTTATGCAGTTGCATGTTTTCTCTTAGTGGGGACCACAATGTTGAGCAGACAGGAAATTTATTGACAGAATTTTAGTAATGGAGATGGTGTGTATGAAAGAAATAGCAGTAAATTTAGCCTTTACACTTACCGATACCTCTGAAGTCATTTATGCTTAGTGGCTATTTTCAGTGTAAACACCCACTAGACTGATATCCAACTGCTATATTGTTACCACTGATGTTTACAGGAAGATAATTTCATTTTGAAGCTGTGCCTTGATATTTTGACAGCTGAGATCAACTAAATTTCTGTGACACTTCACAATAAACCTCTGTTTACAGCACTACAGAAAATTAATTGTAACAAAGCCCTCTCGTAGTCTGCAGGTCCCCTATCAGGGCACCTCATCTTCTGATGGGGTGCACTTTCGTAAACAATGTCAGGCACCAGCCCTTACAGATGGGGAACAGATGTACAGGATGAGCAGCCAGTCTTGTAATATTTAGGATTTTGTTCAAAATAATTTTTCAAATCTTGATTTCCATTGAGTCTTCCGAGTATTGTCCCAGTATACCACCACCAGTGCCAACATATCAAACCAGCCTGTCCTGCAGCATAGAAGTAGTGCATTCCAGCAAAGGCCACTGACAAGGGATATCTTTGGCCCTCTGCTTAATAAGCTAGTATACCCATGCCACCGTGTTAAACAATATGGAACATGGGAAGAGAGTCACATGTATGGTCACTGGAAGATCTTGGAGGGCAGAGGGCAGTTGCTTCTCCCTCATAATTCTGCCTTCAGCTAGAGCAGACAGCTCCCACTTTTCACCTCTGGCCCTGCTAACATGTATGTGAAATGCCCCATGTTAAGTACCCTCTGCTGAGCACTTGACAGTAGTTTGCAAAGTATGTATGTAGATAGAATAAAGATAAATGTTCCTAACATGATTTGATGACACTATGCTGTGAAAGATGGATAAAGAAATTACAGTTACTAGACTGGTGGTCTGGTAACCAGCAAAGACTTCAGTAAAATAGATACATTTGCCACAAAAGAGTACAATGAAGAGATGATATCTATTAAAATCCTGGTAACAACTTATTAATTTCTGAAACAATAACTATCCACATAAACAAATCCACATTTACAGTGACTGACTAATGATCAATAAATAATGAAAGGTTATGGAGGGAGGGAGTGAAGGAAGGAGGACAGAATGAAGGTTAAAATTAAACATTGCATTGACAACAAGCTCACTGAAGACAAAGTACAATGATAGGAGGGGATTTTGGTTGTGTCCTTTTCAAACCTACCTTCCTGGCATTGGCTTTATCAATTTCAAGAAACCACAGAAAACTTGAATCTGGATGGTCAAATTAGAATTTCAGCCCCTCTCCTCCCAACTGTCAATTCAACATTTTAACAACTGCAGCACCTTTCTCAGTGGTGAGGACCTAAGCTCAGTCACAAGTGGGAAAACTGATTCTAACACTGACAATTCAAGACTTACTGATATACAGGGCTGGAAAAAAATACGGGAACATAGCAAGAAATGCATGCTTGAACATAAATGCAGATGATAGCTGGTCCCACAGGATACACTGTTGTATTTGACCACAAATGTACCTGTGCAATGTCCTCAACACATTGCAAGTGTCAGACATGGTCAAAACAGTGTTCTGTGTAGATGCAAGTGCTTTATGTCAGAGCTAAGTGGCTTCAAATGTAGGAAGGAATGGAAGAAGTCATTTGGTCAGATGGGTCTTGTTTCACTTCCGGCCCAGTTTACATCCAAAGAATGAACCATGGTTAGGCTTTGGTGATAATTTGGGCAGCTGTATTGTGGTATTCCATGGGCATTCTGCAAGGCTGCATAACTGCCAAGGATTGTTCAACCATTTTGACAGATCCGAAGGTCTATCCCGTGGTAAAATGTTTGTTACCCAATGATCCTGATGTATTCCAAGATGACAGGGCCCCTGTTCACACATCATCCAGGACTGGTTTCTGGAAATTGGAGATTTGTGGTAAGGTCTTATGGGACCAAACTGCTAAGGTCATCAGTCCCTAAGCCTACACACTACTTAATCTAACTTAAACTAACTTACACTATGGACAACACACACACACACACACACACACACACACACACACGCCAGAGGGAGGACTCGAACCTCCAACGGGGGCAGCTGCACGGACTGTGACAAGGCGCCTCAGACCGCGAAGCTACCCTGTGCGGCAGGACTGGTTTTATTAGCACAAGTATGAACCAATGCATTTTCCCTGGCCACCACAGTCATCAGATCTCAATATCATTAAGCCTTCATGGCATACATTGGAGAGATGGGTGCATGATCACTATCATCTCCACCATCATTACCTGAAATTGCCATTATTTTGCAGGAAGAATGGTATAAGATTCCCTTGAGAACCGTATAACATCAGTTACATGAAACTCAATTTGCACTTTTCTCACACAATACACTGAAAGGTTTGGATCAAGGCAGTATTTCTTGATTTCAGAAGTGTTCAACTTAGTATCAAAGCTATGCTTATTGTCAAAAATATAATAATGTGGTATATCAAGGAAAATGGATGGAGGATTTTATGATAGTGAGGGCGCAGCATGTTATCTCATATGGAGAGTCCCCAAGAGATGCAAAAGTAATTTTGAGTGAGTCCCAGGAAAGTGTGTTGGGATCCTTGCTGTTCATGTTGTGTATTAATATCCTTGCAGACACTATCAATAGTATGCTCAGACATTTTGCAGATAACACAGTTATCTACAGTGAAGCACCACCATCTGAAAGAAGCTGCACAAATATTGACAGACCTTGATAAGATTTCAAAGTTGTGAAAAATTGGCAACTTGCTTTAAATGTTCAGAAATGTAAAATTATACACTTTACAAAACAAAAAAAAGTGTGAGTACAGTATCAATGAGTCAATATTGGAATCGCAGAAATCATACAAACACCAGTGTATAACACTTTGTATGGATATGAAATGGAATGATCACATAGACTCAGTTGAGTGTAAAGCAGGTGGTAGATGTAATCAATCTATAAAGGAGATTGCTTACAAATCACTTGTGCAACCCAGTCTGAAATACTGTTCAAGTGTGTTAGACCCATACCAGGTAGGACTAACATGGAATACGGAACCTTTACAGAGAAGCGCAGCATGAATGGACACAGGTTTGTTTGGGCTGTGGGAGAGTGTCAGAAAGCTGAGGAAACTGAACTGGCAGACTCTTTACGATAGACATACACTATCCCTATAAAGTCTAATTACAAAATTTCAAGAACCAGCTTTTAATGATGGATCTGGGAATGTACTACAACCCTCTACTTATCACTCACACAGGGATCATGAGGAGAACATCAGATTGATCACAACAACACAGAGGTATTTAAAGACTCATTCTTCCTGCATTCAGTATGTATATGAAACACGAAAAAACACTAATAAAACAGCATGTACCCTTTGCCATGCATTTCACAGTGGTTTGCAGAGTAAATATGTAGATGTAGATGTGCACGTATTTCTGAAACAACTGGATGTTGTTTTGAATGCCAATTGTTTCCATACGCCATATTAGGCATGGGTCTGTGTTATGTTTTTTCTGTTTCCAAATTTTTGCCTATCATCTGTATATAGTCCCTCTCAGTAGAACAGAAGCAGCCAGGAGCAAGCACGCTTTCAAGGACTCTCAAATTGTACTGTTATTTATCAGAATGTGCACAATTACAAGAACATTTATATTCTAAAGTGACAAAAGTTCTCACACAATGCATCCAAACCCCTTCCGAATCTAAACAGAGCAAGCAGTAAACGATCTACTTGCACATACAGTTATTGGTGGAGGAACTAAGCTTCAGTTTAAAATAATGTGTGTAAGGAGGATAAGAAATAGTTGGTAATTGTGTTGTCCTGCCATCAATAGAAATAATCTGTTAAAGTAATTGAAACCACAAGGCTAAATAAAATATAAATGGGATTTTTGTTCCTGAACATTTGTGGTTGGTAGCACTGGACACTTGCTTCTAGCATGCTTGGAAAGTCCGTGAGAATTGGGGAGAGCTGGACATTCTACACTCCCAACCAGTTCATCAGTACCACACATGATGTTCGGGCACGAGGTGCACCCCTCTGCTGTGCAGCACAAAACTGAAATGTCTTGCTTGTGAAGAATTTCAATAGACGGAAATTTTTATGAAACCGGCTGTACTGTTCAGGGACAAAACACTGCCAAGGACTCGTGTGTTTGCTTGTCATGAAGAGTTCAAGGAAGGATAAGAATATGTGGAAAATCATAAACATGGTAAGCATCCTCAGACAACGATTAACGATGCAAACATTCGCATGGTTCGAGATATTCTTGAAAAATACAGATGAATGAGTGTACCCAAAATTGCAGAGCAGGTTGGAATAAGTTATAGGAGCTGTCGAGCAATCATCACAAATGAGCCAAAATTCTGCAAAGTTTCTGCCAAATGGGTTCCTCACCTTTCAACTGAAAATCAGAAGTTGAGACATTTGGAGGTCTGTCACAGATTACAGCAAGGCTCGCAAAACAAGGTGGTGGATTTTTGAGTTCAGATTGTAACTTGCGATGAAATGTGGGTCCAGCACTACAATCCAAAGTCAAAACAAGCCGGTATGGAGTGGTGGAGGAAAGAGGAAACAGACCCAGTGAAAGGCAATGCTCGACCATCAGCTGGCAAGGTTCTTTCAACTGTTTACTTCAAATGATGAGGCATTTTGCACATCAACTTTTTACATGAGCAAGGCACAATCAATTTTGCTTGCTAGTGTGACTTGAACTAGGTGAGGGCTGCATATCGCTGCACAAGATGAAAGCAACTAATTCGATAAAACACAAGGCCCCATACTGCAGCTCTAGCAATGTCAAAACTTTAAGAAATGCAATGGACTCTTCGTGATCATCCTCCTTACAGCTCAGACCTATAACCCTGTGATTTTCACTTGTTTGGGCCACTTGAAGAAGCTCTAGGAGGGCAATGATTTGAAAATGAAGAGAGTGTTGAGGGATTCATGTGCAATTGGTTCCTAACACAACCAGCTTCACTCCGCAACACTTCTCATTGGGAAAATTTTATTCTACAATAGGATTTTTTTTAATAAATATTGTTTATATCTGACTTACGCTCATGGATATGAGAAATTGGCAGGCCAAGGAGAAAAACTGGAGAGAGTAATTTAAATTATCATGTATTTTTTTCCTTTTCTTCCAAAGAATATTATGTGTAGTGATAAACAAACTGCATATAATTTGTTCTTTTTCGCACAGAGGGGTATAAGTGCATATGTCCAATTTCCACAATGTAGCTGCATACGCACTGCCTTCTGGCTGAATGTTGCAATTAATATTTGTGCAAGTTGATCTCAAAGGGAGAAAAGGAGGAAGGGGGGTAGAGACAGTAAAGGTAGGGAAGTTGGATGGGTAGAAACAAATAATAATAATACAAATGAAATAACTACAACGCTTTAAAAATAAAATACAGAAATAGATGTCATTAAAAGATTTACAGACATATATGACAAAGCATCAAAAAAAGAAGTAGGCCTATGATGTAAAAACAGCAGATGGTGCAGAGAGAACCTAAGACTAAATAAGGGTTGTGTTTGAAAACCCAGCAATGGCAAACAGGCAGAATTAGCAAATGCATCTCAGAACAAAAACAAGATGTCTACATGGCATGAAGCCTGATGTATGAGTGTGGCCTGTTACTTACAATAAGTGAGGCGCACACACACTTTGTGTAACAGTAACTGCCTGTACCAGATTCATTTACATTGCAACACATCAAATACATTCTGAAAAACACCAACAACTGGTTTCTAAGTTTTTCTGTTCATTAAGAATTTTGTTCTTATTGTGGTCCACATGGTTAGACATTTCCCTGTCTTCCAGGAATTCCATAGAAATAACACTTCTACATTTCACGCAGCATCAAAAGATTAGTTTCAATATAATTAAAACTTTGTCCTCCAGTGATTGGGCGGAAAGCAAAATTGGTTTTAACTACTGTGTTTTTTCTTCCTGTTTCTGTATGTTCCTTGTACAGTATCTGGTTTCAAAGTTTTTGCCTGTCTGATGAATATAAAAAGCTACACAGTCAGAAACTGATTCCAAGTAATGTTCTCCCACTGGCTGCCTACAATTTGAAACGGAAACACATTATCAACATATTCTCTATCCATGAACAAGAGCTGAGTGTGGATGACCCTTTGTAAAGCTTAGCCCAACAACTATGTCGGCAGGAATAGCTGTGTTTGTTAATGTGAAGC
Organism: Schistocerca americana; assembly: GCF_021461395.2. NCBI lineage: Eukaryota > Metazoa > Arthropoda > Insecta > Orthoptera > Acrididae > Schistocerca > Schistocerca americana. The sequence goes on along the minus strand of NC_060125.1, from coordinate 450,521,499 downwards.
AACTGAAGCCAAAGTACTGACAGAGTAAATTTGTGAAGTTTTGTTTCCAGTAACAAACAAATGAAAATGTTACAAATAATGATTTGTCCATAGCAGTGCAATAGTTCACCTAGATTCACATTTTCTGTTATTTCCCTGAGATTTTGCCCATGGCAAAACACGCACTATAAAAGGCAGAGCCACTTGTGAAACAGCTTGTCATATACCTGCTGTTATGTAAACACTGTATGGCCTTTTACATCAGCATGAGTACCACCAAATTATCAGTTAGGATGAATGGGCACGGATAGAGGGTGTACGCACGCACGCACGCACGCACGCACGCACGCACACACACACACACACACACACACACACAAATTGTTTCCCGTGTGCATTTGACACGTTCCACATCATAACAGTTTTTCCGTGCTATTGATCAATGGAACACATAACTAACTAACTAAGTGGTACCACAAAATATCCTGTTGCATAGCATGCTCTATAACATGACAATTGTGTCCTTGGTGCCCATTTCACCACATGCGCCATCTGGAATCTTCCCCCAGGCATCAATTTCACAGCACTCTGCAGATGGGAACTAGCACTACAACATGTCCTTGGTTCTCGCCACCTACCTGGCCTCAGTTTACATTAATTTCTTCCATCTCAGCATTTCTCGGCAATAAGTACTCCTTTGTTTGCTCTGTTTTAGTTTTCTATATCTTTCATTCTCTTACCTGCCTATTTTTCTCCGTTCCTCTCCTACCTCTGTTACATACAATGCCCGTAGCTTTTCACTCTTATTAACATACACAAAATGTTTTAGCACTTAGCTCTGCCTTGCATATTACCCTGTCTTCCACCTTTAAGTTCTCAGGTTTTCAAATCTCAACCAGTGCAGTCCCCAACAATCAGTCTTTTCTTCTCATCCCATCTGGTAAGTCTCCCCTGACCTGTGGGTGACGTTTCTTTTCCTAGACCTCTCCAGTCCTTTTACTTCAATTCTCTTCCTTCCCCTTCTGCCTGATGACAGAGCCACTGGATCTGAAAGCTTGCCTAATTATTACCTTCTTTTACGTACGTGTTCTGCCGATACTTGCTTTCAGACAAAACACTCCTCCTGCCAAAGCAGAAAACAAACAAACAAACACACACACACACACACACACACACACACACACACACACACACACGGCTACTATCTATGGGTGTTCAGCTTGGTGCGCGTTTCTGCTTCTGGAGGAGGACTTTTCTGTCAAAAGCTAAAAGTTTAACCATCTTCTCACTATGACTGTTAGCAATTCAACATCTCCTCTATACGGCGAGTACCAATTTTTCCTTCTCATATTGTGATACTCTTTAAAAAATAAATAAATAAACAAAAATTTAAAAAATGAAACTCTTCCCCCTCCTCTTATTACTGGTACTAATACACTGAAGTGTCAAAGAAATTGGTATAGGCATGTGTATTCAAATGCAGCGAACTGTAAACAGGCAGAATATGGCACTGTGGTCGGCAATGCCTATATAAGACAACAAGTGTCTGGTGCAGTGTTAGATTGGTTACTGCTGCTACACTGGCAAGTTATCAAAATTTAAGGGAGTTTAAATGTGGTGTTATAGTCGGCACACAAACGATGGGACACAGCATCTCCAAGGTATTGATGAAGTGGGGATTGTCCCATACGACCATTCCAAGAGTGTACTGTGACTATCAGGAAACTGGTAAAACATCAAATCTCCGACATTGCTGTGGCTGGAAAAAGATCCTGCAAGAACGGGACCAATGACGAATGAAGAGAATCATTTAATGTGACGCAAGTGCAACCCTTCCAAAAATTGCTGCAGATTTCAATGCCGGGCCATCAACAAGTGTCAGTTTGCGAACCATTCAACGAAACATCATCAATATGGGCTTTTGGAGGTGAAGGCCTCCTCGTGTACCCTGCCCGACACAAAGCTTTATGCCTCGCCTGGGCCCGCCAACACTAACATTGGGCTGTTGATGACTGGAAACATGTTGTCTGGTCAGATGAGACTCTCTTCAAATTGTATTGAGTGGATGGACATGTACGAGTATAGAGAGAACCTCATGAATACACCGATCCTGCATGTCAGCAGGGGACTGTTCGAGCTGGTGGAAACATTGTAATGAAGTGGAGTATGTGTAGTTGGCATGATATGGGACCCCTGATGTGTACAGATAGGACTGTGAGAGGTGACACATACGTAAGCATCCTGTCTGATCACCTGCACCCATTGGTGTTCATTGTGCATTGCGACAGACTTGGGCAATTCCAGCACAACAATGTGATACCCACATGTCCAGAATTGCTACAGGGTGGCTCGAGGAACACTCTTCCAAGTTTAAACACTTCCACTGGTCTCCCAGACGAGAAACTCCCCAGATATGGACATTATTGAGCACTTCTGGGATGCTTTGCAAAGTGCTGTTCAGAAGAGATCTCCACCCCCTCGCACTCTTACAATTTTGTGGACAGCCCTGCAGGATTCATGGTGTCAATTTCCTCCAGCACTACTTCCGACATTAGTCGAGTCTATGCCGCATCGTGTTGCGGCACTTCTGCATGCATGTGGGGCCCTACACAATATTAGGCAGGTGTACCAGTTTCTTTGTCTCTATCAGTGTACTTGACAGGCATTGCATACTCCACCAAAAGACATCAATTTTGCTAAATTACTTGAAAGAGAGCACAAAAAATAATTGTGTCCCTAAAAACAGTAAAATATCCCATTGTAATTCGTCTCACAACAGTGTTCAGATAACCACTTGAATAAACACCTTGTTGGCCAAAACTGAACATGGTGATAAAAAATAAAAGTAATCTGCATTCCAAGTCATTTCAAAATGAATAGCATATTTATATTAGCAGTATATAGCAGTTACAGAAATGTAAATTGGTGGCAAAAGTGGGACATGAAGGAAAGGCTATAAACAAAATGTCATTAACTTGTGGCGTAATCCGTATCACTTCAGGCAGGGGGGTTACCTTCACAGTCTCGGATGTTATTGAATTCAGCATATGTTAAAATTTAGGAGTAAGTAAGAATCATTTATTGTTTTGTTTTCTCCAAAAAAAAAATTCCTGCCCTGAGATACAGGCCTTCAAAGATGACATTGCTAACATCATTTTGAAGATGTGAATTTTGGAAAGATTTTTAAAATGCTTATCTCTGTAACAGTTCAAGATATTTCGTTAGAGTTTTTTTTTTTTATTATTTATTTGAAAGATGGTTGCTTTATGATTACAATGGTATCCTCTGTTTGGGCAACTGTTGCCTTTTTAAATTTTTTTACAATTTACAGAAAAAAAATTTTTTTTTCAAGCATGCCAATCCAGAAAAGTTAGATTTTTTTCTGTTGACTAGTACCATGAAGTACTATAGTCTCTGTAAAGGAGAGCTTCCACTTTTAAGTTGGACACGTTTTATTTTTAAAATTGTTTTTTAAACTTTCAAGGGTAATGTGTATCTTCAGAAGTTGTTTCTTATTAATTTATTTGTTACAATGTTTGGTGTTAGTCCTGTTAAGAAACCGTGGTGAATGAAGTCGAGTCATAAGCTCTATGCATCAAGGATGCACAGAGAAATTACTAAAGCTAGGGATGAATACAAAACTGACCACACTCTTCAAAGTAGAAATTCCATCTTCAGAAGAAAATGAACCAAAGCACTCTAGCATCTCTTGACAGGAATTTTTCATAAATATAAATTAAGTGTTGAATATTGTGCATCCTACAGTGAAAAGGTGCGGGTTTTAACTATTGTTCCAGAGACATTTTCAAAGAAAACAATTTTGAACCACGTTCGATCAGTATCAAAGTATATGGTACACAAGTCAAGAAATGTGAGGTCTGTAAAAGGAGTCTTTGGAAGACCAGATCCCTATTATGGCTATCCTGTGGAAGCAACTCAAGTTCAAACAGTGAAGTCATTTTATCTGGAAGATAAATGGGACTTTTCTCGCCAAACTGCCAACAAAAAGGACACTACAACTGTAACAGTTTAAGGTCAAAAAGATATGAAAGTGAAGTGATATATGACTTGGAGTATTAAAGAAACTTTTGCAATTAATAAGAGCAATTACACAACTTCACATATTGGAAGATCAAAATTTTACGCTCTACGACCTAAGCGGGTAGTTCCACACCCACCTAGAGATCTCTGTTTGTGTGTGCACTGTGCAAATTTTAAACTTTGTGCGGTAACTTTGAAGAACTTACTGGAGCACATGACATATGACACATTGGTTGGGTGTGTGAAGTCAATAGTAGTCTGTGACATAAAGCAAGAGACTTTTGTTTGTTTCAAGAATGTGGTGACTGCCCTGGAAAGGGAGGACTGTCTTTACAGACACTTGGCCTGGAAGAAATAGCAGAAAACTCCGCAGAAATTACGTATGCAACATGGGAGGAAAATAAACTAATTAAGAAAACTCTTGCCTTTGACAGTTTCATTGATGAACTTGGTAAATGGTCAATGAAAGCAGTAACACAACAGCATCTGAAGAAATTGCAACAACAACACACTGCAGAAGTGGAAGGGTGCATACAGGCTGAAGAACTATGTTTGGTGCTTCACTGTGATTTTGCTGAGAACTGGTCTGTAATTCTCCCGCAAAAAGTACAGGGGTATCATTGGAGTAATGACCAGGTTTCAATTTTTACTGGAGTGGCATATTTTTAAAACAAGATCACAAGTGTTTCAGTTATAAGTGATGACACAGGACATGACTCGGCAAATGCTTTGCTAGCAATGTGCAAAATTCTTCAACTGCAAACAGGGGCAGAGAAGATCATCATTATTTCCGATGGTGCTCTTAGTCATTTTAAAAATTATCTGCTGTTTGAATTAAGTCACTTGTGCCAACTGACTGGGTATACAGTGCTACTGGTCACGGGAAGGGGCCTTGTGATGGTGCAGGAGGCCTGCTGAAGCATCATGCTACAAAACATTATCTTTACAGACCAAATACGGCTGTGATTCAGAATGCTGAGGACTTTAAAAGAGTCGTGAAATCTTACACATCCACAGCCTCATTCTTTTGTCCAAAGAAGAAATCGAAGAATTCTGTGAGCATAAAAAAGAATGGTCCGAACAAACTACTCCTTTGAAAGGAATTCAGAAGACACATTTATGGACTCAAAGTGATGGGCGAACTCACATTGCAATCACTTTAAAGAACAAGAAAGAAGAAATTTCGTTCGTTTGGCCAACACCTCAGAAACGGCAGGATAATATTCAGATTCACAACCTGAGAAGGGGGATGTTTGTGGCGTGTATGTATGACTGTCACTAGTGGATTGCAGAGATTATAGACACCAGTTATGAGTTAAACGAATTTGTAGTGAACTTTATGCTACCACATGGACCAGCTGCTGATACAGGTTTCCAGCTGAAGGACAGCAACAACACCATCATCACTCACTTCCTGTTCACAATATTTTGAAGATAGTAAGTGCTCCAGGCTCTATTGGTTCAACAGGAAGGCATCGCTCTATATCAAAGGAAGATACTGAAGCAGCGGAACACATTTTTAGTTCATTGAAAGCTACTTTCAGTACAAAACAGAATGCACAGAAGTTGTATAAATTGAAACCATTATGTCTTTGGATCTTTCATATACATTTTGGAACCATTTAAAATGCTTGAAAAATGAATTTCTTACTCATCTTTCAAAACTAAAATTATGTTAAATAAGGATAGGTTTTGATTTTTATAAGCCTGTTATGTGATAATTCTGTCAGAGACAGCAAAGGACTTGGAAGAGCAGTTGAACGGAATGGACAGGGTCTTGAAAGGAGGGTATAAGATGAACACCAACAAAAGCAAAACGAGGATAATGGAATGTAGTCGAATTAAAGTGGGTGATGCTGAGGGAATTAGATTAGGAAATGAGACACTTAAAATAGTAAAGGAGTTTTGCTATTTGGGGAGCAAAATAACTGATGATGGTTGAAGTAGATAGGATATAAAGTGTAGACTGGCAATGGCAAGAAAAGCATTTCTGAGGAAGAGAAATTTGTTAACATTGAGTATAGATTTCAGTGTCAGGAAGTCATTTCTGAAAGTATTTGTATGGAGTGTAGCCACGTATGGAAGTGAAACATGGACGATAAATAGTTTGGACCAGAGAATAGAAGCTTTCAAAATCTGGTGCTACAGAAGAATGCTGAAGATTAGGTGGGTAGATCACATAACTAATGAGGAGGTATTGAACAGAGTTGGGGAGGAGTTTGTGGCACAACTTGACAAGAAGAAGGGACCGGTTGGTAGGACATGTTCTGAGGCTTCAGGGGATCACAAATTTAGCAGGGAGGGCAGTGTGGAGGGTAAAAATCATAGAGGGAGACTATGAGATGAATACACTAAGCAGATTCAGAAGGATGTAGGCTGCAGTAAGTATTGGGAGATGAAGAAGCTTGCACAGGATTGAGTAGCATGGAGAGCTGCATCAAACCAGTCTCAGGACCGAAGACCACAACAACAATGTGATAATAAAACAGGTTTTATGTATGGCAAAAATTTCAGTTGTTTATAAAACCTGTTCAACCTAAAACTGGAAGCTCTCCTTGTCAGGGAATGTAGAACTATTGATATAATCAACAGAAAATAATCAAAATTTTATGGACTGGCATTTTTGAACAAATTTTTTTTTCTGTAAATCATAACAAAGTTCAGAAAGCTACAGTGAAAGAACTTTGACAGGTAAGTCCAAATGGAGGATTTCTTTGTAATTATGAAGCAATTGTCTTACAAAAAAACCACACATCAAAACATCTAGAACTATTCCAGAGATACAGCATTTTAATTTTTTTTTTTTTCCAAATTCGCATCTTCAAAATGGTAAGCACAGTGTCATCTTTGGAGGGTTGTATCTAGGAGCAGAATTTTTTTGGAGAAAACAAAAAAATATATGTGCCTTACTTAGTCCTTAATTTTAACATATGCAAAATTCAATATCGAGACTATGAAGGAAAGATTTTTTCCTAGCCTGCCTTTATTGATATGGAGTGTGCCTTGTATATTAGTGGCATAAATTAAAGAGTGTGCTTCTGAGTTTTGTGACATTAACTTATCTGTGTAACCAGTCATTTATCAGTGGAAAGTTTACTAAATGGTTAAAAGATGCTGAAGTTAAGCCTTTGTTTATGAGAAGAGGGAAAAAATATCATCAAATTTTTGTCAGATTTCACTTTTGCTGACATTCTCAAAAATAGTAGCAAAGGTAATACACAACTAGCTTCTTAATTATGTGACAGAAAATTATATATTGTCAAAGTCACAGTTCAGACTACCAAAGGGTTTCGGTACTGAGAAGGATATCTACACATACATCAAGAATTTATATATTTTATTAGATAATAATGAGGAACCTGAAACTTGCAGCACAGGGCAGGAGCATGCAGAAGAACTCTGACTGATGTTTAAAAGAATAGGTGACCATGCACTAGATAGATGTGTACCCAGAAGAACAGTTCATAAGCGGAGGGAACATTTATGGTATACAGTCACTGTAAAGAAACTATTAAGGAACAGAGTTTACTGCATAATAGATGTGAAGAGAGCAATGTATGATGTCTTCAATGACAACTGTAAAGAAAATATTGTCAAATGATATTTCACAAAACCCCAAGAAATTCTGATTGTATGCAAAGGCAATGGTGGAACCAAAGTTAGTATCCAGTCCCTAGCAAATGAGACAGGAACTGAAATTGAGGGTAGAAAAGCAAAAGATGAAATTCTTAACTCTGTTTTCAAATGTCAGGAGAATTTCACCATTTTAATCCACGCACCACATAAATGATGAATGAAATAAGTATTAGTGTCAGTAGTATTGAGAAACAGCTGAAATCGTTAAAACTGAACAAAGCTCCAGGGCCTGATGGAATCCTTGTCAACTTCTATACTGAATTTGCAGCACAGTTAACCCCTCTTTTAACTGTAATCTATCCCACATTCCTTCAACAAAACACCTGCCCAGTTTGTGGAAAAAGGCACACATCACTCCCATCTAAAAGAAGGGTTGTAGAGGTGACCCACAAAACTACCGTCCAATACCCTTGAAACCAATTTTTGTAAAATCTTAGAACACATGCTGAGCTTAAAAATAATGAGTTATCTTGAACAGAATGACCTGCTCAATGTCAACCAGCACTGATTTCAAAAACATCAATCATGTGAAACCCAACTCGCACTTTTCTCACATGACATACTGAAAGCTTTGGATCCAGGCAATCACGTAGATGCTGTATTTCTCGATTTCCTAAAAGTATTTCACTCAGTATTTGCAACACTAACCAAAACGGCCTTGCTGTGGTGGTACTGTGAACGGCTGAAAGCAAGGGGGAAATACAGCCGTAATTTTTCCCGAAGGCATGCAGCTTTACTGGAGCTGCATCAAACCAGTCTCAGGACTGAAGACAACAACAACAACAACAACAACATGATCATACGCGGTATAGAGCGAAATTTGTGACTGGATTGAGGACTTTTCGGTAAGGAGGACGCAGCATGTTATCTTGGATGGAGACCCATCAACAGGTGTAGAAGTAACTTTAGATGTCCCCCAGGGAAGTGTGTTGGGACCCTTCCTGTTCATGTTGTGTATTAATGACCTTGGAAACAATATTAATAGGAACCTCAGACTGTTTAGACATTGCAGTTATCTATAATGAAGTATCATCTGATAGAAGCTGCATAAATATTCAGTCAGATCTTGATAGGATCTCAAAGTCGTGCAAAGATTGGCAATTTGCTTTAAATGTTTAGAAATGTAAAATTGCGCATTTCACAAAGGAAATTATGTAGTATCTTATGACTGTAATAGCAATGGGCCACAGTAGGAACTGGCCAATTCATACAAATATCTGGATGTAATCCTTTGTAGTAGGGATATAAAATTGAATGATCAAATTGGCTCAGTCATGGGTAAAGCTGGGAGTAGTTAAGTTCATTGGTAGAATACTGGAAAAGTGTAAGCAGTCTACAAAGTAGACCGCTCAAAAATCACTCGTGTGACCAGTTCTAGAATATTGCTAAAAGTGTGAGGGACCCGTATCAGGAGAGAGTCACATAGACACTGAAGGAACAGAAGTGGAAGACTCTTGAAGATAGGCATAAACTATCTTGAGAAAGTCCATTAACAAAGTTTTAGGAATCGGCTTTAAATGATTACTCTAAGAATATACTACAAACCCCTATGTATCACTCATGCAGGGACTCTGAAGATAAGATTAGAATAATTACAGCACAAACAGAGGCATTCAACCAATCGTTCTTCCCGCGCTCCATATGTGAATGGAATGGGAAGAAACACTAATAACTGGTGCAATGTGACATAACCTCTGCCATGCACTTCATGGTGGTTTGCAGGGTAGAGATGTAGATGCAGAAATTACAGGCTAAAGGTATATTTTGTTATGTGTCAAAAGCATCTGACTATGTAAATCAGAATATCCTTTTATATCTAAAAACAAAGATGATGTAACTTACCAAACAAAAAAGCGTTGGCATGTTGATAGACACACAAACACACACACAAAATTCAAGCTTTCGCAACCCACGGTTGCTTCATCAGGGAAGAGGGAAAGACGAAAGGATGTGGGTTTTAAGGGAGAGGGTAAGGATTCATTCCAGTCCCGGGAGCAGAAAGACTTACCTTAGGGGGAAAAAAGGACAGGTATACACTAGCGCGCGCACACACACGCATATATCCATTCGCACATATACAGACACAATCAGACATTTGTAACGGCAAAGAGTTTGGGCAGAGACGTCAGTCGAGGTGGAAGTACATTAGAAAGCAGTGTAACATGAAATGTTGCAAAATGGTTCAAATTCAATATCTCTGATAGGAAACAAAGGGTGTCATTAGGAAAGAAATATGTATTGAACTACCAGCTATCATTGAAATGGGAACTAATTACGTTCACTATCCTGCAATGTTCCATCTTAGGGCCCTTACTTTTTCTTGTGTATACCAATGTTCTTTTATCCGTAACATAACCAGATGCCAAATTCATTTTCTTTGGAGATGATTAAACCTTGCAATAAATAGCAAATTAAGTAGCCTTAGAAAGAAGGGATAGTGAAATTTACATGGATATTAATAAAAGGTCCTTAGCCAATTATTTGTCACTAAACTTAAAAATACACTAGATGCAGTTTAGAGCTTGTAAGAGGTTTCCACCATACGATGGCAAACAGATATAAGAAGTTTATAGTACTATATTCTAGGGATTACAGTTTGATAAGAAATTTAAGTGGGAAGAGCATACCACACACAACTACTGAAGCACCTCATTACATCTCTATTAGCAATACAAATGTTGTCAGACATATGTAACAGCTTTTGCTGGCACACTATGCCTCCTTTCAGTCCACAATGTCATAAAACATTATTTTTTTGGGGAACTCATCATGCTAGGCACTGTACTCAGTTGTTAAATGTTCCTTCTCTTGCACTCTATTCATTACCATTTTTACTACATATCAAGTGTAAACAGTATGGCCTTAATTTACATGAACACATTTCTAAAAGTGGAGGCACCCCCACAGGAAAAGTGAGCATGTGACGACAAACTATGTCTATAAGACATATACGAGTAGTTTGAGAATTATTACTCTCACCCAATAACGCCTTTCAAATGGCCCACATTAGTGCACAACAGTCACTTTAAGGTTAGTTAAATTCTACACTGGTCGCATAAATAACCATAACATTGTCTAGAGAAACAGTGAATGGTGTTTTTCACATTTAAAATAAAATGCCGCTTCCAACATTAAAAATTCACTGAATTTCACAATATGATCCACACTACTGCTCAGACAATAGTTTCGAACATACGTCCTTCTTATCGGCTAAATGAGACATACTTCGACCAATATTTCAATGTAGAGTAAAAGGGCCACCATTAAATCCATCACAATCACATTAAAACAAAAGCCTGATAATAATAAACCATTCTTCAATTTTCGTCACCAGCACAGAATTTGATGTCAGTATTCTAGATGGAAAAACTGTGGTCTCTTTAATTTATTAGGGATGAAGTATTTCGTCCATTACTATACTTTTGTGTGCAATTATTTACGCGTATTGTTTACGTTAATAAGAAGTTATCTGCTTACGGAAAGTTGTGAATATCACGATCGCGTGAGTAACACTAATTACAAGCACATTATGTCGTGCTTTTTTAAAAAGAAATAAGGACATTAAACCAAGCTGATTCCTTTACACATAAATCTTGGCAGCTTTATTATTAACTATATAATAAAACCTAACAGTTTTCTTATTTAGTGTATTAAGTATTTATGATGTTCGTCTGGGAAGGATAACAGTATTTCACATTACGTTCCGCAAAAGACATGGAAAGAAATACGCTCTCCTCGCGACGAATCGCATATATTGCACCGAAATGTAACAGTATTTTAACAAATATTTGGAGATTGACCGTATAACTCAACATAGATTAAAAAGATTTTATTGAAGACTCAAGCTGAACGAAATGAATGTAGGAAGTAAACATAATGGAGTTTAAATATATGTTGTCTCTCACTTTGGTTATTGTCCCCTCAAACATAAACACCACCTTCTCCACATAACAAAGAAACATGAGAAACGGAGATTAGATGGGGAAAGGTAAACTCATTTTCTCTTTTATTAAGGTGGGTGAAACTGAATTGCGCGTATTTGCATTACTAGTGTACTACAGCACTCCAAACGTTTTAATAAGTACAACTGAAAAGTCAAAAGGAAGCCATCACACCAAAACAAGTGACGAACGAGTGGAGTTGCAAGGTCACACTTTGTATGAGACAGCTCCCACTTTTCACATTGAGATACTCCGCACCTTGGACATAAAATTCATTCACTCACCTCAGTAAAGCTGTACCAAAGCCAATGTCTCCGTTTATAGCGCCATCATAATGTTTAATATACTAGAAAATTAACTTGTAAACGAAACTCATGAGACCCATAGCAAAATGTGACAACAATGCCTCCATTAAGCGGAAGTCGCTTGAACTTCCGGAAAAAGTAGAAGTCTCGGCTACAAGCTACCTAGAGGGCAGCGCAGTATTAATATGGCTACTGAGTTTGTTGTCATAACACGAAATATCAGCTGGTGGAGTTTGGCGTAAAGTGTACGGACAACTAATTGTGTTATATTGTTATCTTTTGCCCAGCAGATGAAAAAGAAAATATTTATCCATGTGCGAAAATATACTCGCGTACAGTATATATCAGTTAACCTTTAATTCTGTGTAATATTTTGGTGGTTTACCGTATTTTAATGGACACATTCATCCGGAGTTAAATGTAACGAATATAAGATTAAAATAAATTACGTTATTATTTTTAGAAAATTAAATTATTTCACATTTTGCAGGAATATCAGCGTTCTGAAGCATATCAGCGCCGGTACTTTGTGTTTATTACTGTTGTGTTTTATGTACGTATTGAGATGTGTCAGTTTTTCTGATAAATGTTTTTCCTAACTAACGTTTTGTAATACAAAATATTTTTTGTGATGCAGTTTTCTGATACGTAACTGAAAATTAGCTCGACCTTCATTTTGATAAATTTGTTTTTATACAGATAAATATTAGTAACTGTTTTAAATTATTGTTGTTGTATTCAATCCAGAGACTGGTTTGATGCAGCTCTCCATGCTACGCTGCCCTGTGCAAGCTTCTTCATCTCCCAGTATCTGCTGCAACCTACATCCTTGTGAATCTGTTTAGTCTATTCATCTCTTGGTCTCCCTCTACGATTTTTACCCTCCACGCTGCCCTCCAATACTAAACTGGTGATGCCTTGATGCCTCAGAATATGTCCTACTAATCGATCCCTTCTTCTAGTCAAGTTGTGCCGCAAATTTCTCTTCTCCCCAATTCTATTCAATACCTCCTCATTAGTTATGTGATCTACCCATCTAATCACCATTCTTCTGTAGCACCACATTTCGAGTTTTAAATTATAAGATCTGTAAGCTATCTGTATGTGGGGAAAATGTGTTATAAGATTTTTTATTTATTATTTTATTTTTTATTTATTTATTTATTTATTTTTTTTTTTTTTTTTTGAGAAGTATATAATTTTTTACTAAGCGTGTGTGGGTATCTGTTTGTTGGGGGGAGGTTAGGGCTATGGAAAAGGTTTAGTGGTTATATTGCTATCTGCATTAAAACATAGCTAATATATGTTTCTGTATTGCCAGTAGGTTTCACCGTTTTGTCATTTTCTGCAAATCTTATCATGAGCAAAGCCTTCTATAATGTGGAACGAATAAAGGTGTGCATTAACAGGCAGAAGCAGTTAATTCAGTCCAATACATTGAAAACTAAGCATCATTAGACTGCTATAAACTATTTATACTTTCCTTTATTAAGCATTCATTACTCCGTAACATTAGCAGGAAGGCAACTGCTTCTAAAAATTTGTAATATTAAAGATGCTCTTAATTTCCTATTGCTAGCTTCATATTTACATGGCCACATTGGCATCTGTCATAGAACAATTATCTGTATATGGTAAGTATTATTATTGTGTCTTGTCATTCAGCTTCCAAGAATTTTCAGTTGAAGCATGTAGATAATCAGATAATATGCTGATAAAAAATTTAAAATTGTTAGTTTCATTTCCTAGATGTCTACAGTTTTTTGTTTTATATCTGATGAGAGCTTTTTGAAGGCATTTGGACCAGGGTTATAATAGGGAGTTAAATCTACTTGAAAAGTGTTTTTGTGTCTCATAGTTTGCTTCTGTAAATCATGGTTCATCCGAAACTGGTTTTTATTATTAGCAATAAATATAATGGAGGAGTAAACATACATGGAAGTAAGTAATAATTATGAGATCTTTGATGAGGTTGATGAAATTTGCGGTTTTAAATTGTCACTGAGTGTGATGTTTTAGTGATTAAAAAGCTGCAGTAAAAGTAATAGCAAATTGTAAGTTTAACTGGGTCGACCAAAGCGTCCGATCCCACCCGTCGGCTTTGATCCGTGACGTAAGGCTGTTATGGTGTGTGACGTCACGACGGCGCGGAATTTAGTTTGTGAGAGTGGCGTGTTTGTAGGTGTCATTTTGATGCGATCGGTGGTGCTCTCTGGTGGTGTGTTAGGTGATGTTTTTGGTTTAGTTTGCGAGTGTGGCGTTGTGTGTGAATTTTGGTAAATTGTTTTTTTTATGTCTTTGGTAGGTATGGATATGACTGACAGGGTCAACAGTTTTCGTTTGTCGGCTATTATGGGGGACAGTGCGTTGTCTCTAATAAAATTTCTTCAACTATTCGGATTTTTGGATGAAGTCATGAAGTGTTCAGTATGTCGGGAAGAAATGACGCTTACTTAAAGTTCCAGCGTCTCGGACCAGGGACGGCTGTATGTGGAGATGTCGTAAGGATAACAGGTCAAGGGAAGTGTTCGATCCCAATGTGTGTCTCTGAATATTGGTATCGGGAGATGTTTTTGAGCTATATAGGTCAAGGGAAGTGTTAGTTCCTAATTTATGGGATCTGGAGCTGCTGTTGAGCTATATAGGTCAAGGGAAGTGTTTGATCCCAATTTATGGGATCTGGAGCTGCTGTTGAGCTATATAGTTCAAGGGAAGTGTCTGATTCCAGATGATGTGTTTAGTGGTATTTGGGTGAGTTTTGTGATGTCAGTTTTTTTCGTTGTTTTGCGTGGTTTTGTATGGAGGTGGGTGTCTAAATTTGTATATATTTAGTTTGTCCCCACCCAAAAAACCCCTATTTCTCGCGCTTGTCCCATTAGTGTCATTAGGCTTTTTGTGGAACTTGTGTGTGTTTGTTTTTCAATGTATTTTCATCCTCATAATGTGTACGTAATGACTTTATATGCGCCGTATTGGAATCATGGTTTATGGTCGTTTCCGCCATATTTGTGACGTCATGGGTCAAAGCAGACGGGCGGGATCGGATGCTTTCATATTTCCGTTTAACTATTGTGTATCTGCAGTATACATGTGTTAGCATACACTTATTTATGGTAGTTCAGTGTCACCAAATAGTCATAATATACATTGTAAGTGCTAAAGTATTGTAAGCAATAATCAGTATTTTGTAAAGACAAGTTACGAGCTTTTAATCAATTTAAAGGAAAACAAATAATTAATTGCACTGCTGTATTTTGCTGAATGTTTGTTCAGTTTATAATTGTGTGGCAAACAGACCTAAACCTAATCTCAAGTCTGTATAGTACTGGCAGGTAAATCACGTACGGGAAACTTCACCTTTCGTTGTGAAAGATTTAGTAATCTATTACTTAGCAAATTCAGTAATGTTTATATATATATATATATATATATATATATATATATATATATTTAAATAGAATATCAAAAATTTGTAATTACAGTTTTTCATTGAACAACTATCACTGAATAATTTGTTTAGGTTAAAAAATACTGCCACAATCAACAGTTGTGGAAGGTGCTGCAGAGCAGTGAGAATGCTCAACAGTGTGAAGACAGCCTTTTTTTCCATGTTGGTTGTGGTAAAGGAACTGGCTTGGATGTAGATGTGGCTAACCTTTTGCACTGTAGTATTTGTCTATCACTCCACAACTGTTGATACAGAACAGCCGATCTGGCAGTAGAAGCAGCAGAATTAGTTGCAGTTGATAGCAGTGAAGTTAGGAATAGGATAGGTTGCTGGACTGTGGTCAGACCTGCTGGATCAACAAGAGGTTGAAGAGATGCTGCCAGTCTGCTATCTTCAGTCTAGATGTCTCCAACAGCTTCATTGCTTTGGAGACTGGACAACCCTACAGGCATTCCAAAGAGCTCAGGACCACTGTGATAAGATGAGGGAAAAAGTGCAAGTTATGACTAACTGTAGTCAGAGGGTCAGGAAGGTGAGGGTCCTGCAAGGGAGTAGTCACAGGAGGTGAATGGGCTCAGCAATACCATCAGCAATTTAGGCTCTATGAGGGAAGATCACGGCAAAGAAGATCATGATGTGGTGTATTTGGTTATGCGAGGGGGGGTCATGTTCAGTTTTAACTACAACTTCAGCTACTCACTTGAGAATAGTGTCAACCAAAGACTAGTGATGTTTCTCACACAAATGAGATTGAGTCATTCTTTGGATGATACCCAAGCCCTGGATGATGCACTCTGTCAGATGTTCAGTACAGAATGGAGCCATGACACATAGGTGCAATTGACACATCACATGTCATACAATCGATTGCCCCACACTTGGCATGGTCTACATCTGAATGTTTCCAGTAAGAGGTTACGTACAGGACTGGTACCTAGAAGCATTCAGTGTAATTGGAGCACTGTGATTTCCAGTATTTTCACTAGGCCTTTTTAGGGGAAATTTTACCAAAAGACCGCTTCGGAGACAGTTGCAACCATCAGTGGAGATGGGAAAAAAATCATAATACATTTATATTTTTCCATAAAAACATAAGAAGCCTGCTAAATGATAAAGAAGAGCTATATTATCACTACAGGAAACTGAAAAAAACACAAGGTTTTTTTTACAGGTTTGTTGTGCATAACAGAACATCATTTGTAAGTCCCAAAAAAGCAACACATTTACCTACATGGGTACAAGTTAGTATCACATTACTGTGGGTATAATATGCAGGAAAAGGGAGGGAGCTACTTAGATAGATAAAGAGCAGTTCACAATTCCAGGCCATAGACTTTAATAAGCTGTGCATTGAACAGCTCATTGAATGCTGTACATCAGTAAGAGACATAGAAACACACGGAACAGTAGTTCAGACATTGTGCAGGACCCAAACAGGAAATTTTGAAACTTCATTAAGCAATTAGAGATGGTATATGTTGAGTTTTCAATATTGATTTCGTCTAGGATAGTTCTGATTGAGTGCACTTGAAGTTGCTAATGTCCTGCTGTGGTTTGAGCCCCACAGTAACATTCACAACAAGAATAGGAGGATGTGTTCTAACAATGATTGATAATTTATTTGTAAATTGAACTATCTTTTATGAAACAGGTGAGAGTCCCATAATAAATGTTTTATTTGATCATGATTATCAATGGTTAAAAGTAAAGTGTCCCCATCAATCAGGTTTAACTAAGGAAAGTGTAGATGCTGACTCAGTTATGCTGTTCAAAGGGAATTTACAGGATGAGACATAGGAAGAGGTTTAACAAGGACGCAGTGGATGAGAAATTTAATTTTTTCCTCTAAATATTTGTACAATACTATGGATCCACTTTTCCTTGACCACAGGTCAGGGACAATTACAGTGTAAGCTGAGGGAAAGGGTGGCCAGCATCTGGCTTTAAAGTATTATGTGTTAGGAAGAGAGAGCTTTATTGCAGAGTAGGCTATAGCCAAGACTTATAAACTCACTACAAATAGTATGGCAAATTCTTCTCCAGTCTGCAAAAAAGACAAAACGTGTGTACTTATGCACAAAATGTTAAGAATTCCAAGAACAAGGCAGGGTCAATGTGGAACATTATCAGTCATTCAGCAAATGATATTCAACTCCTTGATGACAGCAGCAGTGAGGCAGATGATATTAGATTCTAATCCTTGGCCACTACATAGTATTAATTCTCCCAAAAAACAGCTGAAATCACAGAGACAAAAGTAAACTATCATAAGCAGATCTATTGAATTAGCATCTCATTCATTATGGAGTGATGCTGACTCAATTTATGAAGGAAGCAGATGAAAAGCTATGGTACACACTGTGGAAGCAAAACAATATTGCCATTTTCCTGATATCAGCTGATAGTGCATGTAGTGTTACAATTGTGTAATAACGTGTTTCCATTGATTAATAGTGAGAAATGTATGAACAGTGTAGCACTACTGTTTTACGTTATTAAGCAAATTCTTTAAAAGCAGTACTGTATATAGGGACAAATCGAATGAGGTGACTCTGTTTTAAACAGACTGGTCTTGTATTTGGGAAGAGGGAGGCTTCAATCTCCATCTGGCCGTTGGGATTTAGATTTTCCATTATTTTCTTAAGTTATTTCAGGCACATGCCAGAATAGTTCCTAATACAAGGCCATTCTTGTCAAACTAGACTTGTTAGTGTGTAAATGCCTGTATACATGTTGTTGTTCCCCCCCCCCTCCCCCAATGTAGAGAAGGTATTTTTTCCCCCTACTGCTACCACCAACACTTGAAGTGACATTGCAAACTCCACCACAGGTCATCAGTTTTGCCAAATCTTCTGTTAGAGATAGATCACAAAAATCATTAGGTCACTAAAAAACAGTAACCTATGTGGATATGATTGTATTTTTAACCAAAATACTAGAATCTTGTGCTAACTTTTTTATTTCTAATGTCGTCCTTGAATTAACTTTTCAACCAGTCAAAGAGTCAAGTCTGTTTATCAACCCATCTCCTTTCACATGTTCTCAGAAATTGATGAGAAGGTAGCATACAGCATAATATTGAACATCTCAGCTCAGTTGTGCTTCTGTAAAAACTTATGTATTGAGAAAGCAATATATAATCTCATGGATTCAGTTTTGGTAGAATTAAACAAAACAAAAAATGTTGGCATTTTCTATGATCTTGCCAATCCCTTTGCTTGTGTAGCTCATAAAACTCCACTAGATGTGTTAAAAGTATTCCCCTTACATGGATAGAATTGCATCCTTAACATTAGAAGACAGAGTATCACATTAATAAGTGATAAGGCAGGTATAAAACTGAATTCAGGATAGAGAAACATTAAACATCGTATCCCACATTCCTCTTATTGACTGACACAAATGATTTATTTGGGAATGGAAGACGCTTCACAAACTATATGTTTGCTGACAAGATAAGTATATTGAGCAAATGTTCCAAACACAGCCAGGAGAACAAGGGAATGGGCTTACAGCTGCTTCATAGCTAACAACTTAAATCTTGATCTTACAAAATCTCATGCTGCACAGATCCAGACAAGTCAAAATGACTTACAGGCACCAGATGTAATCAGTGGGCATACACTGGCGACCAGCATCACTTTGAAATCTTATAGTTTGGTTTCAGGGTTTAGTGAAATTCAAATAGTGTATTGCTATTGTGCCTGCACCAAAATGTGTGAGCTTCTTAGTTGTAAGCCTTTTGATTGGTACAGTTTGATCCAGTAGAACAGTTTTATAAACATTCTTGCTACTGGTGGAACTGCAGAACATCAGCGCATGTCCTATTCCTCGGTGGGCAAGTCCCAGAGGAGATAGAGTGCGTGCTTCAGTGCCCTGTTCTGATTCGTCTTTAGGCACTGCAATGTGTGTCACCCTGCACAACTGCTGCATACTCCAGCAGTGACTCTATGACTGCTTTGTAGAGTTTCAGACCAAGGTGATCTGGTCGGGATGGCATGGGGTTCAGCACTAGCTACAGTTGTTCAGTGGTCTTGATGCATGATTCCTGCTTTGGGCATAAATAGGCTGTGGTTCATATGTGAAGTTATGAGGCATCCAGCTGGAGAATAAACTGAGGTTGCACCAGGTTATAGATAAGTTACCCAAAAAGCTCAGTCCTACCTGATTTGCGCATAGAAATCTTTCTCTTATTATGTAGACTCACAGACAGGATTCTTTGCATACTTTCATTCAGTACTTTCCTATGGCATAATCTTCTGGGGCAAGGTCAAAAAAGAATTTACCCTACAGAAGCATGTAATAAGAATATTGTGTAGAGTTGATAACAGACATCTTACAGAAACCTCTTCATGAACGTAGATATTCTTGCACGGAACATACCAATACATATGCTCTCTAACCAACATCTTGTAATAATCTCTTTATGAACATACGTTTTCTTACACTTAACATACCAATAGATTGTTGTTGTTGTCTGTCTTTAATCCAGAGACTGGTTTGATGCAGCTCTACATGCTACACTATTCGGTGCAAGCTTCTTCATCTCCGAGTAACTACTGCAACCTACATCGTGAATCTGTTTGGAGTTCATGCCTTGGGCTCCTCTACAATTTTTACCTTCTGCAGTTCCCTCCAATACTAAATTGATGATCCCTTGATGCCTCAGAACATGTCCTACCAACCAATACATTCTTCTAGCCAAGTTGTGCCACAAGATCCTTTTCGCCCCAATTCTATTCAGTACCCCCTCATTAGTCACATGATCTGCCCATCTAATCTTGAGCATTGTTCTGTAGCACCACATTTCAAAAGCTTCTCTTCCCTTCTTGTCTAAACTAGTTATTGTCCATGTTTCACTTCCATACATGGCTACACTCCATACTAATACTTTCAAGAAAGACTTCTTAACATTTAAATCTATACTCGATGTTAAGAAATTTCTCTTCTTCAGAAACGCTTTCCTTGCCATTGCCAGTCTGCGTTTTATACCCTCTCTACTTCGACCATCTTCAGTTATTTTACTCCCCAAATAGCAAAACTCATCCACTACTTGAAGTGTCTCATTTCCTAATCTAATTCCCTCAGCATCACCTGATTTAATTCAACTACATTGCATTATCCCTGTTTTGCTTTTGTTGATGTCCATCTCATATCCTCCTTTCAAGACACTGTCCATTCCATTCAATTGCTCTTCCAGGTCCTTTGCTGTCTCTGACAGAATTGAAATGTCATCAGCAAACCTCAAAGTTTTTATTTCTTCTCAGTGGATTTTAATTCCTATTTTTATATTCACTCCCTTCCCAACTGCTGCTTCCCTTTCATGCCACTCGACTCTTATAACTGCCATCTGGTGTCTTTACAAATTGTAAATAGCATTTTGCTCTCTTTATTTGACCCCTGCTACCTTTGGAATTTTCAAAAGCTTTCTCTTAGTCTACAAATGCTAGGAATGGAGGTTTGTCTTTCCTTAATCTATCTTCTAAGATAAGTCATAGGGTCAGTATTGCCTCACATGTTCCAACATTTCTATGGAATCCAAACAGATCTTTCCCGAGGTCGACTTCTACCAGTTTTTCCATTTGTCTGTAAAGAATTCATGTTAGTATTTTTGCAGCCATGACTTATTAAACTGATAGTTCAGTAATTTTCACACATGTCAACACTTGCTTTCCTTATGATTGGAATTGTTACATTTTTCATGAAGTTTAAGGGTATTTTGCCTGTCTCATACATCTTGCTCACCAGATGGTAAAGTTTTGTCAGGGCTCACTCTCCCAAGGCTGTCAGTAGTTCTAATGGAATATTGGCCTTGTTCTGACTTAGGTCTTTCAGTGCTCTGTCAAACTCTTCACGCAGTATCATATTCCCTATTTCATCTTCATCTACGTCCTCTTCCATTTCCGTAATATTGCCCTCAACTGCATTGCCCTTGTATAGACTCTCTATATTTATTTTTATTTATTTACACATCAAGTTCCTTAGGACCAAATTGAGGAGCAAATCTCGAAGGTCATGGAACATGTCAGTACATGAAATTACAACATAAAAATAATAACAGATAAAAATGAAATGTTTATGAACCCGAAAATAGTGAAGCCATAGGTGTAAGTAAACACAGTCAACAATACAACAAGAATCAGTTTAATTTTTCAAGGAACTCCTTGACAGAATAGAAAGAGTGACCCATGGGGAAACTTTTCAGTTTCGATTTCAAAGCATGTGGATTACTGCTAAGGTTTTATAATCCTTGTGGTAGCTTATTGAAAATGTATGCAGCAGTATACTGCACACCTTTCTGCACAAGAGTTAAGGAAGTCCGATCCAAATGCCCATTTTATTTCTGCCGAGTATTAACTGATTGAAAGCTCCTTATTCTTGTGAATAAGCTAATATTGTGAACAAGAAATGACAGTAACAAGTATATGTATTGAGTGGCCAATGTTAAAATACACAGATTCGTGAACAGGGACCAACAAGAGATTTGTGAACTTACATGACTTATTGCCCAGACTGCCGGTTTCTGTGCCAAAAATATCCTTTTAGAATGGGAAGAGTTACCCCAAAATATAATACCATATGATGTAAGGGAATGAAAATTAGCAAAGTATACTAATTTTCATATTGAACAATCACTCACTTCGAATACCATTTGAATAGTAAAAATGGCAGCATTTTGTCTTTGAACAAGATCCTGAATGTCTACTTTCCACGACAGTTTACTATCTATCTGAACACCTAGGAATTTGAACTGTTCAGTTCCACTAATCATATGCCCATTCTGTGATATTAAAATGTCAGGTTTTGTTGAATTGTGCATTAGAAGCTGTAAAAACTGGCTCTTTCTGTGATGTAGTGTTGTTTATTTTCAACAAGCCATGAACTGCACTATTTGAAACAGAGCCAGTGTTGCACACAACATCCTTTACTACCAAGCTAGTGTCATCAGCAAACAGAAATATTTTAGAGTTACCCGTAATACTAGAGGGCATATCATTTATATAAATAAGGTACAGGAGTGGCCCCAACACTGATACCTGGGGCACCCCCCCCCCCGCCCCCCCATTTGACTGTGTGCCCCACTCAGACCGCACATCACAGCCATTCTCAACACAATTATAATGACCTTTTGCTGTCTGTTGCTAAAGTAAAAAGTGAATCAATTGTGAGCTACTCCCCGTATTCCATACTGGTCCAACTTCTGGAGCAATATTTTGTGATCAACACAATCAAATGCCTTAGTTAAATCAAAAAATATGCCTAGTGTTTGAAACCTTTTGTTTAACCCATCCAATACCTCACAGAGAAAGGCGAATATTACATTTTCGGTTGCGAAATGACTTCTAAAGCCAAACTGTACATTTGATAGCAAATTGTGTGCTATAAAATGATCAATTATCCTTACATACACAGCCTCTTCAATAACTTCAGCAAACACTGGTGGCATAGAAATAGGTCTAAAATTGTCTACATTATCCCTTTCTCCCTTTTGATAAAGTGGCTTTACTAGTGAGTACTGTAATCATTCAGGAAACTGACTGCTCCTAAAGGACAGATTACAAATATGGCTAAATACAGGGCTAACATGTGCAGCACAGTACTTTAATATCTGCTAGGCACTCCATCGTATCCATGAGAGTCCTTAGTCTTCAGTGATTTAATTATTGGCTCAATTTCCCCCTTGTCTGTATCACAAAGGAGAATTTCAGACATCAATCTCGGCGAGGCATTTGCTAAGAGAGTTATATGATTCCCTGTAGAATCTAAATTTTTATTTAACTCACCAGCAATGCTCAGAAAATGGTTGTTAAATACTGTACATATATCTGATTTATCAGTAACAGAAATATTTTTACTACGAACCGACTTGATATCGTCAACCTTGTGCTGCTGACCAGACACTTCCTTCACAACTGACCACATGGTTTTAATTTTATCATATGCATTAGCTATTCTGCTTGTGTACAACAAGCTCTTTGCCTTCCTAATAACATTTTTAAGCACCTTACAGTACTGTTTGTAATGGGCTATTGTAGCTTGATTGTGACTACTTGTAACATTGTGATATAATTCCCACTTTTTTCTACATGATTTCCTTATCCCACTAGTCAACCACCCAGGCTGCCTTTTACTGTTAGTACTCCATTTAGAATGGTCTATTGGAAAGCAACTCTCAAAGAGCATGAGAAATGTGTTAAGGAAAGCATTATATTTGTCATCCATGTTATCAGCACTATAAACATCCTGCCGCTCTTGTTCCTTGATGAGGTTTAAAAAACTCTCTATTGCTGTTGGGTTAACTTTCCTACATAGTTTGTAATTATATGTGACATCTGTTTGTGTA
Organism: Schistocerca americana; assembly: GCF_021461395.2. Classification (NCBI taxonomy): domain Eukaryota; kingdom Metazoa; phylum Arthropoda; class Insecta; order Orthoptera; family Acrididae; genus Schistocerca; species Schistocerca americana. The sequence continues at coordinate 450,497,805 of NC_060125.1, read as the reverse complement.
CAAAAGCCTTTTAGTGTTAAAATTTGTGCATCATGGTCTGAAATGCCATTCATCCTTTTTCTAGCAGAATGCCCATGACTGGACTACTGTTCTCCTGCAACCTAGGTGGAAAAAACACATTCTACATCAGATCATATGAATTTAGATCATCTACCAACGTCCTTTTTCTTGCACCATCATACACAAAATTAATATTGAAATCACCACATATAACTAATTTCTCGTACTTCGTATAAAGTGAATCAAGAACCCTCTCTAGCTTGAAAAGAAATGTTCTGAATTCAGAGTTAGGGGACCTATCACCAACAACAATTAGAAGTTTAGTTTCACTAAATTCAATGGCTGCTGCACAACATTCAGATATCTGTCAGTGCAGTGTCGTGTTACATCTGTGGACTCAAATGGAATAAACAGTATTCCATTTATTACGTACATGGCCACACCCCTACCCCGCAAGGAACTCCTTGAAAAACAGGCAGCTAATATGTATCCTGGTAAAGGAAGCCACTGAATTGTCAAATTATTTGAGTGGTGCTCCGATATATCAATGATTTCAAAGTCAACATCTATAAGCAGTTCAGTAAGTTTATCACTAATACCTCTTATATTTTGATGAAATACTCCTTCCACCTTTCTGCCTTCCCGTATTTGCTTAGAACTGGTTTTCCATCTGAGCTCTTGATATTCATACAAGTGATTCTCTTCTCTCCAAAGGTGTCTTTAATGTTCCTGTAAGCAGTATCTGTCTTACCCCTAGTGAGATAAGCCTCTACATCCTTACATTTGTCCTCTAGCCATCCCTGCTTAGCCATTTTGCACTTCCTGTCGATCTCATTTTTGAGACGTTTGTATTCCTTTCTGCCTGCTTCATTTACTGCATTTTTATATTTTCTCCTTTCATCAATTAAATTCAATATTTCTTCTGTTACCCAAGGATTTCTGCTAGCCCTCGTCTTTTTACCTACTTGATCATCTGCTGCCTTCACTATTTCACCCCTCAAAGCTACCCATCTTATTCTACTGTATTTATTTTCCCCTTCTTGTCAATCGTTCCCTAGTGCTCTCTCTGAAACTCTCTACAACCCCTGGTTCTCTCGGTTTATCCAGGTCCAATCTACTTAAATTCCCTCCTTTTTGCAGTTTCTTAAGTTTTAATCTGCAGTTCATAACCAATAGACTGTGGTCAGTGTACACATCTACCCCTTGGAAATGTCTTACAATCTAAAACCACCGAACTTCAATAATTCCTAAATCTCTGTCTTACCATTACACAATCTATCTGAAACCTTCCAGTGTCTCCAGGCCTCTTCCATGTAAACAACTTTCGTTCATAATTCTTAAACCAAGTTATGCTCTGTGCAAAATTCTACCAGGTGGCTTCTCTTTCGTTCCTTATCCCCATTCCATATTCACTAACAACTTTGCCTTCTCTTCCTTTTCCTACTATCGAATTCCAGTCCCTCATAACTATTAAATTTTTGTCACCATTCACTATCTGAATTATTTATTTTATATCATCGTACATTTCTTCAATCTGTTTGTCATCTGTGGAGATAGTTGGTGTATAAACTTGTACTACTGTGGGAGGCGTGGGCTTCGTCTCTATCTTTGCTGCAATAATGCGTTCACTATGCTGTTCGTAGTAGCTTACCCATGCATCCTATTAATTTTTTTTTTTAATTATTATTAAACCTACTCCTGCATTACCCCTATTTGATCTTGTATTTATAACCCTATATTCACCTGACAAGAAATCATGTTCCTCCTGCCACTGAACTTCACTAATTCCCACCATATCTAGCTTTAACCTATCCATTTCCCTTTTTAAATTTTCCAACCTACCTTCCCAATTAAGGGATCTGACATCCCATACTCCAATCTGTAGAACGCCAGTTTTCTACCTCCTGATAATGACATTCTCCTGAGATCTGAATGGGAGACTATTTTACCTCCGGAATATTTTACCCAAGAGGACGCCATCATCATTTAACCATGCAGTAAAGCTGCATGCCCTCGGAAAAAATTATGGCTGTAGTTTCCCCTTGCTTTCAGCCTTTCACTGTACCAGCACAGCACGGCCATTTTGATTAATGTTATGAGGCCAGATGAATAGTGGCGGAAGGGGGATAAGATGTAATATACAGGGTGGTCCATTGATTGTGACCAGGCCAAATATCTCACGAAATAAGAGTCAAATGAAAAAACTACAAAGAACGAAACTTGTCTAGCTGGAAGGGGGGAAACCAGATGGCGCTATGGTTAGCCCACTAGATGGCACTGCCATAGGTCAAACAGATATCAACTATGTTTTTTAAAATAGGAACCCCCATTTTTTATTACATATTGGTGTAGTACATAAAGAAGATGAATGTTTTAGTTGGACCACTTTTTTCGCTTTGTGATAGATGGCGCTGTAATAGTCGCAAACATATGGCTCATAATTTTAGACGAACAGTTAGGAACAGGTAGGTTTCTTAAATTAAAATACAGAATGCAGGTACGTTTGAACATTTTATTTCGGTTGTTCCAGTGTGATACATCTTCCTTTGTGAACTTATCATTTCTGAGAATGCATGCTGTTACAGTGTGATTACCTGTACGTACCACATTAATGGAATAAATACTCAAAATGATGTCCGTCAACCCCAATGCATTTGGCAATACGTGTAACGACATTTCTCTCAACAGCAAGTAGTTCGCCTTCCGTAATGTTTGCACATGCATTGACAGTGTGCTGATGCATGTTGTCGGTGGATCACGATAGCAAATATCCTTCAACTTTCCCCACAGAAAGAAATCTGGGGATGTCAGATCTGGAGAACGTGCAGGCCATGGTATGGTGCTTCGACGATCAATCCACCTGTCATGCTATTCAATACTGCTCCAACCGCATGTGAGCTATGTGCCGGACATCCATCATGTTGGAAGTACATCATCATTCTGTCATGCAGTGAAACATCTTGTAGTAACATCAATAGAACGTTACGTAGGAAATCAGCATACATTGCACCATTTAGATTGCCATCGATAAAATGAGGACCAATTATCCTTCCTCGTATAATGCCGCACCATACATTAACCCACCAAGGTCGCTGATGTTCCACTTGTCGCAGCCATCGTGGATTTTCCGTTGCCCAATAGTGCATATTATGCCGTTACCACTGTTGGTGAATGACACTTCGTCGCTAAATAGAACGCATGCAAAAAATCTGTCATCGTCCCGTAATTTCTCTTGTGCCTGGTGGCAGAACTGTACACGACATTCAAAGTCGTCGCCATGCAATTCCTGGTGCATAGAAATATGGTACGGGTGCAATCGATGTTGATGTAGCATTCTCAACACCGACATTTTTGAGATTCCCGATTCTCGAGCAATTTGTCTGCTACTGATGTGCAGATTAGCTGCAACAGCAGGTAAAACACCTACTTGGGCATAATCATTTGTGGCAGGTCGTGGTTGACGTTTCACATGTGGCTGAACACTTCCTGTTTCCTTAAATAACGTAACTATCCAGCGAACGATCAGGACACTTGGATGATGTCGTCCAGGATACCGAGCAGCATACATAGCACACGCCCATTGGGCATTTTGATCACAATAGCCATACATCAGCACGATATCAACCTTTTCCGCAATTGGTAAACGGTCCATTTTAACACGGGTAATGTATCACGAAGCAAATACAGTCCACACTGGTGGAATGTTGCATGATATCACGTACTGATACATTTGTGACTATTACAGTGCCATCTATCACAACGCGAAAAAAGTGGTCCAACTAAAACATTCATATTTCTTTACATACTACACAGGTATGTAATAAAAATGGTGATTCCTATTTTAAAAAATGCAGTTCATATCCGTTTGACCTATGGCAGCACCATCTAGTGGGCCGACTATAGCGCCATCTGGTTTACCTCTTCAAGCTAGATGAGTTTCGTTCTTTGTAGTTTTTTCGTTTGTTGCTTATTTCGTGAGATATTTGGCCCAGTCACTATCAATGGACCACCCTGTATATTGTAGAAACTGATTAAAAATTGCTTCTTAAATAATTAAAAGGAAAATTTTGAAAGAATAATTGAAAGGAATTGGAAGGTACACATATCCTGAGTGAACTTTAACTAGCACTGATATCAACAGACCTTCACTATTAAATACATTTAAGATCAACATTCACCATTTAAATTTCCATACTTCTCGTTATCGCCATTGTGTATAGAGCTGGTTATGACGATTGCCCCTCCTCTCCTCATGCAAATTCCTCGTTTGCTTCGATTCTCTTGATGCAGGATTCTCAGCCCGTCGCAGAATGATGAACAGATGGTTTTTTAATAAACTTTGTCTCCCAAAAAACTTGTATAACACTTCTTTAATGTCTGGTTACAATACACATTATTGAATACTATTAATACGGTGGAACTCTTCATACGTCTGCCACCCACCATTTGTAGAGACAAACAGATTTTTTAACAATATTAACTCAGCGGAACTCATAATATGTTTGCACGCTGTCACTTACAGAGACAAACAGATTTTTTAACAATATTAACTTGGCGGAACTCGTAATATGTCTGCCCGCTATCAGCTATAGAGATGAAAAGATTTTTTAACAATATTAACTCGGCAGAACTTGTAATACATCTGCCTGCTATCAGTTATAGAGACAAACAAATGAATATAAAGTAACGAGGGAGAAAAGAAAAGAAATAATAATAATAATAATATGATACATTACAGAGATCAGTCAATCATCCATACTGTTGCCCCTGCACCTACTGAAAAGGCTGCTGCCCCTCTTCAGGAGCCACACATTTGTCTGGCCTCTCAACAGATACCCCTCAGTTGTGGTTGCACCTACAGTATGGCTATCTTCATCGCTGAGGCACGCGAGTCTCCCCACCAACGGCAAGGCCCATGGTTCATGGGAGGAGGTACCAATATGTATGCTCCCTAATAGTATTTTTACTCAATAACAATTCACAACCACAATACTATAAGTAAAAATAATTTCCATATAAACTTTATATCCCTATCTAGTATTCAGAATGAAATTTTTATTCTGGTGCAAAAGTATATAACAGGTTACAAACAAACATCAGTCAGGAAAATTAAAATCCTTGGATATTCAAAAACATAGGAAAAAGAGTACCTCATTTGCCACTCTTACAATTTATCAGAATATTTGGACTTGGAGACGTAAATTTCCGTAACACTAATACAGATATTATGCAACAATACCAGAGAAGGAAAGTTGCTAATCACCATATAGCAGAGATGCTAAGTTGCGATAAGCACAACAAAAAGATTCACACAATTATAGCTTTCGGCCATTAAGGGCTTTGTCAGTAATAGACACACACACACAAACGTAAATGCAACTTGCACACATGTCTGCAGTCTCAGAGAACTGAAACCACAGTGTGGTTTCAGTTCTCTGAGACTTCAGACGTGTGTGCAAGTTGTGCCTATCGCGACTCCTCCACTATATGGTGAGTAGCAACTTTCCTTCTCTGGTATTTTTGCATTCCATCCTGGATTTTCCATTGCTTAATACTGATATTAAATAGATCTTGACTTTGGCAGTATACAAAGAGCTTAAAATAGTCTGCGTTAAATAAGTATGATGTTTCAGTTATTAGATAAAAACCGAAGATGAGTATTACAAGAGAAGGAGCAGTAGCCTTTTCCAAAATAAGTGTGTTTCTTCTAACCAGTCAACGGAAAATACCAGATGGAATAACAGCTGCTACGGTCGCAGGTTCGAATCCTGCCTCAGGCATGGACGTGTGTGATGCCCTTAGGTTAGTTGGGTTTAAGTAGTTCTAAGTTCTAGGGGACTGATGACCTCAGACATTAAGTCCCATAGTGCTCAGAGCCATTTGAACCTTTTTTGAATAACAGCTATACGGAAGGTATATATCGCTACTCATCACATAGAGGGTGTGATGAGTGGCAACCAGGCTCATTGAAGAGACTGCTAGACATTGCTAGCTATCAGACCAAATCCTTCGTCACATGTGGACAAAACACGCACACAAGGCCATTGTCATTGACAGGCACTGAGGGCCAACTCCAATTACATCTCAGGTGAGCAGTGAGCTTGTTGATGGGTGTGGGGAGGGGTAGGACTGGGAGGAGGTGCTACTGCGAATGGATATGGTGGGGACAGGTCAATGGGGTTCTGTGTGTAGCATCTGAAGACTGTGTGGAGGGAGGGGGAGTGGAGCAAAGGAGAGAGGAGAGAAGGGGAAAGGACTATAGAGTTGCACTAGCGAATGAAAGACATGTGTAGACCACAGGTGGAAGCAGGCAAGCTCAGATGGTAGAGCACTTGTCCGCGAAAGGCAAAGGTCCCGAGTTCGAGTCTCGGTCGGGCACACAGTTTTAATGTGCCAGGAAGTTTCAATGAAGGACATGTTGCAATGAGAGTTCCCACCTGTGCAGTAAAAAAAAAAAAAAAAAAAAATGCTAGTGTTGGTGGGAAGAATCAAGATGGTACAGGCTGTGAAGCAGTTGCGTGAAGTACTTGGTGTTGGCGTCATGTTCTGCAACTGTTTGGTCCAGTTGTCATCTATGCCACAAGGGGACATTCACGCCAACAGACAGCATGTTAATGGTCATACCCATGTAGAATTTGGCATAGTGATTGCAACTAAGGTTCTAGATCATGTGGCTGCTTTCACAGGTTGTGTTGCCTTTGATGGTAAGAAGTGCCTGTGGCAGGACTGGAGCAGATGGCAGTGCAATGATGTATGACACAGGTTTTGCATCTTAGTTTATTGTACCTACCCAACCCAGCAAATATCGCTGCTCCCCATAGCTAATTATATCCAGCAATCTTTTCTCATTGTGCCCGTCCACTGTTCAGTGCCCCATCTAAGAGGAATGTAGCAATTTCCTAATATGTATAAGTATATATGTAAAGTATATAGAAGTAATTCCCACAATTGTCAGTGTGAGTAGATTAGCAGTAATCATAATTTGCTGTTAGCATATTTTACAGATTTACCCTGCAGTGGCTGATTCTGCCTGTTAATATATAACTTGACTCACTTCACACATCTAAAGATGGAATATACAGAATGTGATTTGTGAATGGATTAATGTGACATAAGACAGTATTCTTGTCTTTGAGTGTATGCTGTGAGGCATAAGTGCAAATGTTTCAGATATACACAATCTTTATAACTTTTTATTGTTGGACTACTTAAAAACACATGGTTCTGTGGTTGTTAAGCAGATCAAAACAACTCTGTGCATAAAAGGCGTATCTTGAAGACAGTTTTGCTTGGTTTGTTCCATTGCTGTGTGTTGCTATTCTCAATTCCATTCTTACCTTGTGTGATTTATAGAAAATAGAAAGTTCAAATCAGGGCTGAACAATTTTCCATTTATTTAGTTACTGAAAGATCATTACAGCAATTCTAAAAAAATTATTATATGAGATGCTGCATGTTCATGGAACACCATTATTATGTACTAAACCAAGCAGTGCTGTAAAAAAATATTTTGTAGGTGTAAATGTAGTTACAAATTGTTGAACTGTTGCTGTAAGAATACATCTTGATGTCCCACAGGGCAATACAATATTTTTTTAACTTATTGTTTTTTATTTCTTACCAGGATATTTCCCCTGAACTGGGCAAGAATATGAAGCAGTTACCAGTCTTATTATCAAATGTGGTTAGGGCAGCAGTAGCTGCTATTCCAGTCAAAACTTTGTTTCCATTACCTCACTCCTTGAACACTGTAGTACTTTATTTCCTTCCCTTATATTTGCCATTCCTCACTGAACTGGCAGTGATTTATGCTCCAAAATTCCAGTTGGTTATATAGGAAGTAGCAATGTACATTTTTGCACCATAGTATAAAACTCATATCTTGAGACTTAGATAAAAATGCGTACTTTATATGTAAATTATTTTTTCTTCTGGTACTCTGGTTGTGAAATGCAGAGTTCATTATAAATTCAGGGTTGGTGTTAAGCACAAATACTGTTAGAGTACAGCTGTATGACAACTAGTAGTGTCCTTTATTGTTACAGTTGTAGATAACCATTTCCTTCAAAAGAGACCATGGAAATCAAGTGAATATTAAACCACCAAAAGAAGAGAAAAAGCAGGTATTTAATATAAATGGGAAAGTGGGAGCCTTTTTCAGAGCAAATGATTTTCTTCAAGTTTAAATTAGCGGGTTATATTTAGCTGATGCAAGTACAAGTAGTATTTAGCAGCGTAGTGACAGTTTATTGCTAATACAGTGTGCAGATTAAGTTTCTAGTAATTTCTTCTCATTTGGTAATGAATACTTTGACGCATTATGTATACTTGAAGGTTTTCCATTTTGGTGGTAGCTACAGAACATTATGAAAGAATGCTTTCTATGCAAGTCAGACTTTTATCAAAGCTCACTTCTTCAATTGTTATTTTCTGTTAATATTATGAACCTTCTCTCTTAATGCATAGTTTGGAGAGTTTGATATTTTTCCTTCCTTTCACATTTCTTTCCATCCGAATGTCCAAGGTGCATGTGGACAGTTTTATGTTTCAGTCAAGCTTGTTCTTAGTGCTGCTGTTTAGAAGAGGAAGAGGAGATATTTATCTATTCTGCTATAGTGCTTTCAGTTTGTTTTTATCACTGTTGTTCATTTACTGACACACTGCTCTATAAGTACTAATTGTCTCAGTAACTGTTCTGTATCTTTGGTTTTTATTTTGCTGAAGAAAGCCAGAAATTGAGAATTTTGAAACATTTCCTCTATTGTGTTACTATTTTGTTTTTACCATCTTCTGAGACAAATTTTTCAAATTACTTATACTGCTTACAATTGTTGTGTTTTCTAATTCAGGATATACAGCATTTACACAACTTCTCAAGTATTGCATTTTTTCCCAATGCTTATAACCATATCAAGTTTTGGTCATTTCTCCATTAGCTTTCCTGTCATATAGTTCATACTTCGTCACAGACAATCAGAACCTACTCACCTGTGAACAAGAGAGTGTACAAATAATTTTCACTTGTTTTGGTACACATTTTCTCCATTCCTTGAGAGCTTCTTGCCTATAAATGTCAAAGAAAAAGTGTGACCCTTTTGTGTTTTATTGTATAATTTGTATTGTTCATTGTTGTGACTTATATCAGCTGTAATTCAGATATATGTAAAACTTTTGAATAATTTGTTATCTCATTCTCTACTATAGGCTTTTCCCAGGCCTACAAAAGCTAAATGTTATCCAAGTTGGCTTTTAATCATGTCTTGATTAGCTGTTTTAGGACAAACATATTATCCAGTCATGACATGACAGCTCAGAAACCATGCTGTTCTTCAGTATCTTGTATTTGGCATTCTGTCCTGTTTTAATATTCTGCTGTATAACCCCTCCCTAATGAGCTGGTGACAGAGTTTCTATGTAATAAGAATAATCAGTCTTGTTGCCTCCTTTGCAAATATAACTTACATATAAATACTGAAATGTGTAACAATTCACTTTATAGTTAAGGCATTAAGTGGTTGGGTGATGGGTCCCTAAACAAGACTAGAAATGTTGGTCAGTGCCCTTCTTCAGAGCAATCTGATACAGAGGAAACACACACACACACACACACACACACACACACACGGACATGAGCTTTCTTCATTTATAAATTTGTTTTATTGTCTTCCATGCATATGAAAGTTCTGCTTCCTCCATGAGCATGTTGCATTAACTGCAGTTTTCTTTCCACAACTCATTCTTACTTTTTCATCTCTCTACTGTGGTGTATACTTTCATGTCTTTTTGATCATTGGACTTATGAGTGAAGCTAGTTCAAGAATGACTCTCTTGCTGCCAAATGCAATTTAGTGGTTCGTGCTTTCTTTCTTTTGTTGTTAACTTTAACTGAGACCTCCGCAGTCAAGTAATGTTGTGAACCCAATAGTTTTGTGACTTTGCCATGATAAACTTAACAACAATGACATTGTAAATAATGTAGTTAATTACATAGTCTTCTTTGATTGTTTTCATGAGTGACATACATCATTCATTATGTCTTGTTGACTAAGACAAGCATCACAAACACTGAAGGGTTGATGGCAGATGTTGTATTCAACCCGACTGCCGTAAAGCCTCAACTATTTGAGCTCAATCATTTAGTGTTATTGTTCATCTACATAGGAAAAAAAGTTCTGGCTCACATTACCCCTGACAACACTAAATGGAGTTATGTGGTTGCCAGCCTAAATGGACATATTGTGACAGAAATGCCAAATGCCTTAGCTGTACTTCCAAGCACAGACACATATGGCACAATTAAAAGCACATCCTTATTCACCAGCTGTGGTAGCCTAAGACGAAACACTTAGCAAAGCTTTTATTTATTGAAGACCTTGGAGTAAAAATTACATTCCATCACTGCTTAATATGATGTCCAACATCCGAAAATTTATCACAGTATGCACTAGAGATGTTGATACTCTTGTCACAGATCGTCAGTTGCATACTAGAGATGTAAGATCATGTAGGGGCATCTCGAGTCCAAGTTACTGAACTAATTAGGAAAGTGGGAGAGCTTCACATAAAGTTTCTTATGTGTTCTTTGTGGCAGCAAGTGTATAAGCTAAAGTGGATTCCTAAATGTACAAACAAGTGTATATTGGTATGAATGCCAATCAGTTTTTTTTATCAGAATGGGAAACAAAACAGTGAAGTCAGTAATAACGGTTATTGATTACCACAGAGAAAGTCATCAAATAACTTTTGCAGAACTTAAGGCCAAATTACTGTTCCTAGTGGACACAGGTCTGTTTATTCACCACCCTGCCTTCATTAACAGATAATAGATATTTGTATGTGCCCATGAGTCAGTCGTATTGATCTACAGTTATGTAACACTACCAGTCAATTTTCATCTTTGTTGTTAAGTCATCTGGTTGCTTGTCTACTTCAGTCAATTATCAAAGCAGATTTTCTATCTTTTTACGGCAGCCTGACTGATCTTCCCTACCACTGCCTCACTGATTCCACAACTTGATTGTCATGCCATGGATATTGCTTGTCTACTTCAGTCAATTATCAAAGCAGATTTTCTATCTTTTTACGGCAGCCTGACTGATCATCACTACCACTGCCTCACTGATTCCACAACTTGATTGGCATGCCATGGATATCTATACCACACTATAGACACTGGAATTCTGATGGTCCCTGGTAAGACTATATGGTGACCTACTATTTAAGTTTCTGTGTGCCACCCACTACTCACTCACATTAGTACCTATACGCCATTCAACTGTACACCAAATTCTCACACTGCATTGAGGTCCTGTTAATGTTAGACTGTACAGACTGACACCTGAAAAATGAAAGTTAAGCAGTCAAAAATTCTTCCTACTGTTCACCCACGGAGTCTGCCGCTCAAGCAGCCGACAGTCTTCACTGATGTACATAGTATCAAAGAATGATAACAGTTGGTGACCAGGTGATAATTACAGACAACTTAAGGCTAAAACAGTATAAAACCACTATTTCTTCCCTCGTATTGCCTTTCTTCATGGCAATTTCTTATTTTAAATGTTAGCATTCTGCCACATACCAATTACTCTTCAGAATATTTTGAAGGCTGCAGTTTGTACACTGTTGAGACTATTTGATTTTAACAAAACGCCATTTGCACTTTGTGAAACAGCACAAACTTTTCAGCGATTTACAGATGAGATGACATGTGACTTCATATTCTGCTACATGTACATCAACAACACACTAATTCACGTTGCATGATGAGGCAGAACACTTCAGTCACTGTTTTAAGGTATTCACCCAATTGTGTGAACACAACATGGTCATTAATCCATCAAAATGAATGCTCAGAGCAGCAGAAGTTTGGAGTTTATAGGCAGCTCAGTCAGTGGGCAGTAAATGTGCCTGCTGCAGGCGAATGAGAGCTATTACAACCTTTCCCAGGCATTCCACTATATGTGAGCTAAGGTCATTCTTCGGGTTAGCTAACTATTACCGGATCTAACAATGCGGATGTAACAATGCGCTGATCAATGCCCTGCTCAGAAAATTTATTAAACTTCTACATCTGCATCAACATCTATGTAGAAACTCCTCAAGCCATCGAACAGTGTGTGGCAGGGGGCACCGTGTATGGCGGAAGGACCTTGCACCACCACTAGTTACTTCCTATCCTGTTCCACTCGCAAATAGAGTAAGGGAAAAGCCACTGTTTATGTGGCTCCATATGAAATGAAATGATCATATGGCATTCATTGGCCGGGATATCCCCTTTGGGGTTCGGCCGCCATATTGCAAGTCTTTTTAGTTGATGCCACTTCGGCGACTTGCATGTCAATGATGATGAAAATGATGATGAAGTCCCCTTCCAGGAATCGAACCTGGGTCCCCTTGCTTGGTAGGTGGTAATGCTAACGTTGCACTACAGAGGCGGACGTGGCTCCATATGAGCCCTATCTTATCTTCATGGTCCTCACGCGCAATGTATGTTGCCGGCAGTAAAATCGTTTGGCTGTCAGCTTCAAATGCCAGTTCTCTAAATTTTCTCAGTAGTGTTTCTGGAAAAGAACATTGCCTTCCTTCCAGGGATTCCCATTTGAGTTCCTGAAGGATCTTCATAACATTTACGTGTTATTCAAATCTACCAGTAACAAATCTAGCAGTCCGTCTCTGAAATGCTTCGATGTCTTCCTTCAATCTGACCTGGTACGAATCCCAAACACTCGAGCAATAATCAAGAATAGGTTGCACCAGTGTCCCATATGCGGTCCCCTTTACAGGCGAACCATTCTTTCCTAAAATTTTATTAATAAACTGAAGTCGGTCATTTGCTTTTCATACCACAGTTCTCACATGCTCGTTCAGTCTCATATTGCTTTGCAATATTACACCCAGATATTTAGACAACTTGACTGTTTCAAACAGGACACTAATAATATTGTATCTGAACATTACATGTTTGATCTTCCTACTCATCAGCATTAACATACATTTTTCCACATTTAGGGCTAGCTGCCATTCATCACACCAACTGGAAATTTTGTCCAAGTCATCTTGCATCTTCCTACAGTTACTCAACTGTGACACCTTACCGCACACCATGGTATTATCATCAAACAACCGCAAATTGCTGACCACTCTTTCTGCCAAATCATTTACGCATGTAGAGAACAACAGCGGTCCTGTTACACTTCCCTGATGCACTTCTCATGATACCCTTGTCTCCAATGAACACTCACCGTTGAGGGCAACATACTGGGCTCTATTGCTTAAGAAGTCATCAAGCCACTCATATACCTGCAAACTTATTCCATATGCTGATACCTTCGTTAATACCCTGCGATGGGGCACCATGTCAAATGCTTTTTGGAAATATAGAAATATGGAATCTGCCTGTTGCCCTTCATCCATAGTTCGCTGTATATCATGTGAGAAAAAGGCAAGCTGAGTTTCGCATAAGCATTGCTTTCTAAAAGCATGCTGATTTGTGGACATAAGCTTCTCAGTCTCAAGAAAATTTATTATATTCAAGCTGAGAATATGTTGAAGGATTCTGCAGCAAACAGAAGTTAGGGATATTGGTCTGTAATTTTGCGGGTCTTCACTTGGGACTCTGTGCTGGGCAAGAGATTCATGATAAATGCAGGCTAGGTTAGAGTCCAATGCCGTAGAGTACTCTTTGTAAAACTGAATTGGGCTTCCATCCAAACCTGGTGATTTATTTGCTTTCAAACCTTTCAGTTGTTTCTCTACACCAGGGATCTTTATTACTATGCCTTCCATACAAGAACCTGTCTGATGCTCAAATGATGGTATGTTTGTACTATTCTCCTGCGTGAATGATTCCTGAATGTGAAATTTAAAACTTCGGCTTTCATTTTGCCATCTTCAACTGCCATCCAGACTGGTTGGTCAACAAATACCTGAATGGAAGACTTAGACCCACTAAGTGATTTTACATAAGACCAGAATTTTCTTGTGTTGTTTGCCAGATCTTTTGCTAAGGTGTGTTGATGATAGCTGTTGTATGCTTTGTGCATAGATCTTTCTGCAGACGCACAAATTTCTGCAACCTTCAGTTGTCCTCGTTTGTTCGTTTCCTTTTGAACTGAGAGTGCAATTGCCTCTGCTTCCTCTGCATCCTCCAAATTTTGTTATTAAACCGTGGTGGGTCTTTTCCATCCTTTATCCACTTACTAGACATAACTCCCCAGACCACAATTTACAAGCCGCTTAAACTTTGGCAATAATACCTCTACACAGATCTTACTGGAACTAAGTGATGCCAGTTCACTATCTAAGTAAGATATCAATATCTACTAATCTGCTATATCTAGCAGAGCCTTCTTGACCGATTTATTAACTTTCGTAATCATAGTTGCTATGATGACATCATGATCGCTAATCTCCATTTCTATATTGACATTGTTGATAAGCACCAGCCTATTTGTAGCTACAAGGTCTAAAATATTTCCATTGTGTGTGGGCTGCTGAGCTAGCTGCTGAAGACAGTTGTCAGAAAACTTATTCAAAAGTATTTCTCAAGACTATTTGTCTGTACCCCCCACAGTGAATCCATAGACATCCCCATTTATACTCGGTAGGTCAAAGTTGTCCCCAACTAGTATCGCATGATCTGGATATCTATGCACTATTGACAGAAGACTTTCTTTGAATGACTCTAGAACTGTCACAACAGAATCGGGTGGCCGGTAAAAACATCCAACAATTAACTTGGTTTCACCTGCACCCATTATATGCGACCAAATGACTTCACTGTCACACTCAACTTTGACCTCACTAGAGACAATATTTTTGTCAGCTGTGATGAACACTCCTCCTCCTATGGCCTGTTATCTGCCTTTCCAATATATGTTCCACAACTCACTGTATACCTCAAAGCTTTCCACTTCCTCTTGCTAACAAGGAGATGCATTACAGTGGACAGCTGCAGTGTATGTTGCTCCTTTGTTTCCTTTAGTACTACTCGTTTTTCTTGTTATTTTGTCTTTCTTTAAACATTTTAAACATTTTTTTCTTTAACATTTAGTGAAATGGGGCATTATCAGATTTATGTACTGAGACAAGGGGCTGGTAAGATTATCTGTGGACATAGACGTCAAAGTGTGAATTAGTAAGACAACGAAAACAATCAACTTTTGACAGTATAATGTAATTGAATAGATAAAATATCTACTCACCATGCAGTGGCAGAACACACATATAAAAGAAAGTTATGATTAGGCAAGGTTTCAGAGCCAGTGGCTCCCTCTTTAGACTGAAGGGTTGAAGGGGAAGCAAGAGGGGTGAAGCAAAAGTACTGGATAGATCTAGGAAAAGGGGTAGAGTTTGGAAAAGTCACTCAGAACCTCGGGTCAGGGGAGACTTACGGTACAGGATGAGAAGAGAAGACTGGTTGTTAGGGACTGGATCGGACAAGATTTGAAAACCTGAGAGCTTAGAGATAGAACACAGGGTAATACGCAAGGTAGAGCTTACTGCTAAAACAATGTGTATGAGTTAATAAGCGTAAGAAGCTAAGTGCATTGTACATAACATAGGTGTGAGAGGATGGTGAATAATAGACAGGTAAGAAAATGAAAGATGTAGAAAACTGAAATGAAGCAAAGAAAGGAGTAGTTACTGTAAAGAAATGCTGAGATGGAAGAAATTAACGTAAATTGAGGCCAGGTGGATGGCAAGAATCAAGGCTATGTTGTAGCTCTAGTTCTCATCTGTGGAGTTTTGAGAAACTGGTGTCTGGAGGAAGAATCCATATGGCACATGAGGTGAAACAGTCACCAACGTCACGTTTGTCATATTGTAGAGCATGCTTTGCAACAGGATATCGTATTTTGCCAATATATACCCTCTACCTATGACCATTCATCCTTACTGATAATGTGGTGGTAATCATGCTGATGTAGAAGGCCAAACAATGTTTGCATGAAGGCTGGTATATGATGTGTTGTTTCACAGGTGGCCCTCCCTTTGATAGTATATGTTTTCCTGTTACAGGGCTGCTATAGGTATCGGTAGGAGGGTGCATAGGGCAACTCTTGCAGTAGGGATGGTCACAGGGGTAGGAGCCGTAGGGTAGGGAGATGGGTGTAGGAGGAGGGTAAGGTCTGACAAGAATATTGCAGGGAATGGGAGGCTGACAAAAAGCTACTCTAGGTGTGGTGGGGAAAATCTCAGACAGAATGAGCCTCATTTCAGGCCATGATTTTAGGAAGTCATGGCCTTGTCGAAGTAGCTGATTAATATATTCCAGACCAGAATAATACTGAGTGACCAGTGGTGTGCTCTGAAGTAGTTTTTTTGAAGGAATCAGTAGTACCAGCATCGCATGTGATGGCCCAGGAAACCTACTTTCGAGTTAGGCTGGTGGGGTAATTACGTCCAGTGAAGGCTGAGGTGAGAATGGTTGTGTATCAATGTGAAGAGTCTGCACCCTAACAAATACATTTGCCTCAAATGCCAAGGCTATGTGGAAGGGAACATTTGACGTGGAAAGGATGGCAACTGTCAAAATGTAAGCCCAGTTTTTTGTTAGTAGGTTTAATGTGGACAGAGGTGTGTAGCTGGGCTTTGATGAAGGCAAAATTAACATCAAGGAAAGTGGCAGGGGATTCAGAATAGGACCATGTGAAATATAATTGGGAGAAGGTATTCAGAGATTCCAGGAATTTTAACAGGTCAGCCTCGCCATGAGTCCGTATGGTAAAGATGTCATCAATGTATCTAAACCAAACCAGGATATAAAGACTTATGAATCCCAAGAAAGCCCCCTCCAAGCAACCCATGAAAAGGTTTGCATAGGAAGGCATCGTCCTTGTTGCCATTGCCATAGCCCTGATTTGTTTGTAGGCCTGCCCCTCAAAAGTGAATTAGTTGTTGGTAAGTATAAAGTTGATTAAGGTGAGTAGGAAGGGTGTCATAGTTTTGGAATCAGATGGGTGCTGAAATGCTCAGCAGCAGGCAGACCATGTACATGGGGTATGTTAGTATAGAGAGAGATGGCATCAATGTTGACAAACAAGGTGTGTGATGAGAGTGGGACAGACCCATATTTCAAACAATCAAGTAAATGGTTGGTGTCTTTAATGTAGGAAGGAACTCTTTGTGCTAGGGGTTGTAGGTGTTGAGCAGCTAAGGCAGATATACATTTGATGGGTGCTTTGAGGCCAGCAGCTGTAGGACGGACAGATTGGTTGGGTTTGTGGATCCTAGAAAGAACGTAAAAGGTGGGGTGCATGGTTTTGGTGGGGGTGAGAAGTTATATGGACTGATGTGTTAGTCCTTGTGAGGGACCTGATGTTTTAAGGAGGAACTGCAGGTAATTTGAATCACAGGGATGGGATCTTAATGGTAGATGCTGTATGTAGAGGTGTCGGACAGCTGGCGTAGACCTTCACTAACATACTCCTTTCGATCAAGTAACACAGTGGCAGATTCTTTGTCTGCTGGGAGGATAATCATGACCTTGGTGCCTGTTTCACAACATGCGCTATCTGGATTCTTCCCCCAGACACCAGTTTATCAGAACTCCACAGGTGGGAACTAGCGCTACAACATGTCCTTGGTCCTCACCTTTCACCGGGCCTTAATTTATGTTAATTTCTTCTGTCTCGGCATTTCTTCACAGTAACTACTCCTTTCTTCAGTCCATTTTAGCTTTCTGCACCTTTCACTTTCTTACCTGTCTTATTTTTTGCCGTCCCCTTGCTAGCTCTGTTAATGTGCAATGCACTTAGCTTCTCACATTTATTAACTCATACACAATGTTTTAGCAGTAAGCTCTGCCTTGTATATTACCCTGTCTTCCACCTTTAAGCTCTCAGGTTTCCAAATCTCAGCGGGTGCAGTCCCCAACAATCAGTCTTTCCTTCCCATCCCGTCCGGTAAGTTCCCCTGACGTGGGGTTCTGGGTGACTTTTCCAAACTCTATCCCTTTTCTTAGACTTCTCCGATCCTTTTGCTTCAACCCTCTTGCGTCCCCCACAATCCTTCGCCCTGAAGAAGGAGCCACTGGCTCTGAAACCTTGCCACCACTTGGTGAGTAGATTTTTCCCTATCCAGTTACATTTTAAAGTGTGAATGGAATACACCTACACTACACTAAATGTTATTTTTATCTAGTGACTTGGTGACTGCATGCCACGGATAGTCTAATTGTGGTACTTTGCACTGAAACCAGTAGCCAGTAGCCTGAATAAGCAGTGCAACAATGGACTACAGCAAATCATTTTCTCTGATTGTGTTGGTCACTGTTCCTACTGACAGTTTGTCAGAAATGTGTGGAAGTATATGTTTCAATTTTCATCTGTACCAGCCTTTTTAATAAACCTTTCTTTTGTGTTATTTAAGCAGTCCTTCAATGTGTAGTATGTATTGTGTAAGAGATATGCTTTAACAGTCTTATTAAACATATTGATTTTAATTATCTTATTCATTTCCATAAGCTGTTTATTCCAGGAGATTCCTAGAAAATACTGTTTTGAGCAGTTTGTTTATATTTTCCTGCTGCATGTAAATTAACTCTAGTTCTTGTTCCATGGTAATATTATGATTGCTACTAAATTAATATTATGGTTGCTACTCACCATATAGTGGAGATGTTGAGTTGCAGACAGGCACAACAAAAAGACTACAGAATACGAAAGCTTATGGCCAGAAGGCCTTGTTACAAAATAGGCAACACACACACACACACACACACACACACACACACACAGCTCACACACACATGACCACTGTCTCTGGCTGCTGAGGCCATGTTCCATGATAGTTAACAGAGCTGGCAATGTAATAGTTACTAATGTTCTTTCTTAATGCATTAGTAGATGTACTTGGATAGAATCCCCAACTATTTGTGGAAATTTTTTGCAGTAAGTCTGGTTATTGTTTTCATTATTGTTCCTATGAATCATTTTTGTAGTCGATCCCTGAAAATTGTTACTGTAGCTAAGGACTGAATCTTCATAGGAATAGTATATAATACTGAGACTCATGCTTTTAAATACTGATTACAGGACTCTAAAGACATGTTTTACCATAAACAATGGATATTATAGTTAATAGTTAATACTATGTCATAAGTGCAACTGCATATCTTTGTTTTTCTCCATTCCAGATTTGGAAAGAAATACAGATGCCTCCACAGACTGACTCATGATGTTACTTTAGTGCGTAGTTGCATATAATTTGTTTTCCCATCATATATGTAATACATATAATGTGAATAAGACGGTCCATGATGGAATAATGACAGTATTGTGATAGACTGCTACACACCATACGGTGGAGATGCTGAGTCACAGATAAGCAACAAGAAAAATACTGTCAAACAAGTAAGCTTTTGGCCAAAAAGGCCATCTTCAGAATTAGTGGAAGCATACAGGGACAACGAGATGGAGAGAGGGTAGGTGAGCTAAGTGCAGTCAGGAGGGCAGTGGGGGGGGATGGAGGGGGGGACGAAAAGCGAGAGAAGAAATGGAGCTGTGGGTGCATTGCTGGAATTGAGGGCTGTGTAGTGCTGGAGTGGGAACAAGAAAGGAGAGAGATGGGTGTAGGACAATGACTAACAAACTTTGAGGCCAGAAGAGTTACTGGAATGTAGGAAATGTTGGAGGGAGATTTCTCACCTGTGCAGTTCAGAAAAGCTGGTGTTGGCAGGAAGGATGAAGATGGCACAGGATGTGAAGCAGTTATTTTAATAAAGAATGTTGTGTTGGACAGTGTGCTCAGCAACTGTGCTTGTGATGACTGATAATGTTGTGTCAAAATTTGTATTGGTTCTCTTGGATCTTGGTAAGTGTTTGATTTTGAGTGGATCTATCTTCACGAGAATGAAATAGTGGTCTGTATGTAGGTCAAGCCTTTGTTTGACTGATACATTATGAATATCTCCATAGTTCTTAGCAGAGATGGCAACATGGTTGACCTGGAATTTGTCTAGAAGATTGTTAGGTGCTTTCCACACGTCTCTTGCATAATGGTTTACAGAAAATAGTGAGCATACCTTCAGGTGGTAATTTCTACAGAGTTCTACAATCTCACTCCATTCTTATTGGTGCTAAACTGTGCTGAAAAATTGCCTATAATGTCTTGTTCATGTCCAAGCTGAGTGTTGAAGCCTCAAAGAAAAACTTTTGCATGATATTTTGGGATTCTATTCTAGCAAAGTCCAACACACTTTTACTTGTTCTGGATGCTCACTGTTGTCTCTGTTAACAAGTGCATGCTCATTGATTAATGTATGCAATTTGCATTCTTCTAAGTATACCTATAGGGCAGGGTGGGGATAGTGTAGAAGTTTTTTTTTTGTTTCATGCTTTATCCTGAAACCATTTGAGGCATTTTTTTTTTAAATTCAACATCTTTGGATTCACCAGTTTTAACACTCCCGGAATCAGTAAAGCAATTCTTTGTACCTTCAACATTTTGACCACCAGCTTCCTTTTTTTAAAAAAAAAAAAAAAAGGGGCATGACTGTCCAGAAATATTAGTAGGCAATTATCTTTCGAACAGCTCATCTGCATGCTTCAAAACAATTCGGTTTTCATGTATCGAGATTTGTTGGCGAATCCAATACAACCACTGGTGCACCATCCACAAATTTGTCTTTCATATGAACTCGTGGAAAAATGAACACCGGTGAGTATGGCCATCCCTGAGGCTGAACAGAAAGCACACATCGCTTGTGATGCACCCATTCCCACTTGCTTCTTACCACATTCTGCAATAACTTTAGGAGGCTGCATTCTGGTAGGAATGCCACACTCGCCCAAGTTCATTATCCTGTCTGGAGTTAACTTAACTTTGTCCAATACACTCAAAAAATTGTCAAAGAAAGGGTTAACATTTACTTTGTTAAATGCTGCATCTCTTTCGAAGCTCATATTTTCAGATCTGCGAAGAGATAGCTTCTGTTTCCTATGTAAAAATCCATACAAACAGTCCTTTCCTGCCATATGCCTTACATCCCAGCTCTTAGGGTAATTTCTTTTTTTGCAGTTTTTTTACTATACATGTACGCTAGTTGGTGTGCTTGGTTGTCTGTCAGTCCATAATGTAAATTCGAAACCTTCAAGAAGTTTTAAACTACTAATTTCTCTTGAGGATCTGTAAAAACTTTGCGAACTCTGTAATTGGACTCTGTCGTATTAAGTGTTTAGATTTCTTCATCTGAATTTCCAGAATCACTTCCATCACATGGATCTGAAAAAAATATATAACGTAGTCTGCCACAATGTGATTTTTGCAGTTACATAACTGTACCTGTTATTTGCCTATGACAGATGGTTTACAAAGAACAATATAATTATTATATGGTGGCATAATTGTTTGGGAACTCACCTGGACAGATCTGAATGTGTTCGGCAGCATATTTCTTAGCTGTGGTGACGTGTTTCTGTAGGATCGACTTAATCGCTTTCTGAACTTTTTTGTCATCAATATTAGCCCTGTCAGTTTTCTGGATATATGTCCACACCATCTACAATATAGATAATTTACTAAAATCATTTATAAACATAAAATTATGAAACTAAAAGTTGGCCTCTGTTCTAAATCAGGACTGGGGTAACAGTGGACACCGTCCACACTTGCCCATCTTCAAGTGTCCACACTTGCCCCAAGGATCCATGTTGTATATGAAATCAAATTGTAGCAAATGTGTTGTATTTAGATGAAACATTACACAAGCAAAACTTAGGGAAATCTTTATAAATTTATAAACCACAACTGATAATATGTTCAGTACTAACCTTTTGAATGAATCTTGAAATTTGTTTATGACAAAAATCGAATAGAAAGGGCAGAAATCAAATTTTCACTTCTCTTGCTTGCAAAAATAACCAGACTGGCACCAAATTTTGTTTGATTGTTTACTACATCCTACAGAACTATGAATGTAAACACACAAAAATCCCAAAGATTATTTCTTTAAAATAATTCCGTGTCCACTCTTACCCCACGTCCACACTAGCCCCTCTCTCCCATATCTGACAGTAAGTATACCTAGGTGGTTATTGATGCTGTTGTACCCAGTACTCCACGACAATTAATTTATGCACTAGAAATCCAGTCTGCAGATGTGCCTTACATTTATTATTATCTTGTATGTACCTGATTTGAAGAATTAATAATTGTAATGGTCCTGCAGCATGTTTTCCATCAGCACTGTCTCCTGCAGAGCAAATATCTTGACTTCTCTCTCTTCAATGGTTTTAATGAAATGTCTCAGTGGAGGTGGATTGGGCACCACTGGGGCAATCTCTTGTGAATAGTATTGTCTCATGCTTGTGAAGGTAGGTAAGGGTGTATGAGTTAATGACTGTATCACTAAATAAAATAATGGTCAGATGCAGAGTATGTAGACAGTAACACCACTACGTGAACAGACACTGGTCAGTAGCTGCTGGGTATCAGCAATGATGTTAGTGGATTTAGGCGTGTGTAGCTTTCATTTGGTCCTTAATGCAGGAGCGCCACTTCTTCCAGTTTCCCCCATACTGATGATTTTCATCTCCACCTTCACTTCTGTTGAGGTCTTTTCACTATGATCCTGGAATTGGACCCTCAAAAGATGCTGTCACCAGGGCTAGATGAACTAAGGTTTCTCTTGCAATGACCTGGGGAGGCATCCAGCAAAGCAAGCTCTATCTGGATTTTGAGACAATCGTGGCAACTGACATGTTATTTTGGTTACAATAATGAAATATTATTTCACGCTGTCTCACAGGCTAACTTCCTGCACCACATATTTTGAAGACTCAAAAGATCCAGCCAATTTATCTCCATATCTCACTGCTGTTCACTGGCAGACAACAGTTGTTGGTGATAGTGATTGCTGTATAACTTCCATGGAGTGAAACAGAATACACTCACCTGAACAAGTTCTATCCACCTCTATACCTGATTGGTCAGTGGCTGACTGCCATGCAGAGAAGCCGGGTTTGATGCCCATTACTGCCAGAAATTTTTACTTGATTTAGTGTGTGTGTGGGGGGGGGGGGGGGGGGGTGGTCCAGCTGTTCCTTTGCCACAGTTTGTCAGTGGACATTCATGTGGGCAGGTCTATTACAGGGATATGAGCCATGAGCCGTGAAGCAAGGAGCTGGGAGCAGGGGTTGTTATAGGATGGACAAGGGTATTGTGTAGGTTCAGTGAGTGGTGGAATACCACTGTGTGAGGTTTGGGAAGGATAGTGGATAGGACATTATTCATTTCACGGCATGACAAGAGTTAGTCGAAACCCTGACGGAGAATGTGATTCAGTTGCTCCAGTCCTGGGTGGTACTGAGTCACGAGGGGAATGCTCCTCTATGCCTGGAGTGTGGGACTTTGGGAGGTAGGGGATAAGAGAAGGCACAGGAGATCTTTCAGTGCACCAGCAGTCCTTTTACGTCTCTCCTTTTCCACTGCTCCTTCCCTCCTGCCATCCATCTAACCTCCTTATTCCATCTAGCTGCCCTATCCTCTCTTCACCTTGTCCCTGTATGCTTTCACAAGCAGCACTTTACCATCCTCTATTCCTACCCTGCTGTCCTGTCCCCTCCATAACACAGCCTCCTCCTTAGTCCCACCATCCAGACTGCTCCTCCCATCATGTGCTGCTGCTCACAGTCTGGCCTCAGCAGCCAGAGACCGTTGTCATGATTGTGTGAGTTGCATTCGTGTGTGTGTGTGTGTGTGTGTGTGTGTGTGTGTTGTCTTCCAATTCTGACGAAGGCCTTTTTGGCTGAAAGCTCGCTTGTTTGACCCTCTTTTTGTTGTTGCCTATCTGTGACTCACCATCTCCGCTGTATGGTGAGTAGCAGTTTTTCCTTTCATGTTATTGTTATGGATATGACTGTCTTGATTCTCACAGTCTTTTTCTTTCCAAATAACGGGGATTCCTATTTTTTTCACTGCTAAACTGTTGCTGTGTTATGGTGCAAACAAAGAAGTTTTACATGTGTTGTTAATAGAAGATGAAAGCATTGCTTATGTGAAACTCAGCTTGCCCTTTTCTGACATGATATCCTGTGAACTATGGATGAAGGGCAGCAGGCAGATTTCTGAAAAGTGTTTGACACGGTGCCCCACTGCAAACTGGTAGGGAAGGTACAAGTATATGGAATAGATTCCCAGATATGTGAGTGGTTCGAAGGCTTCTTAGTTAATAGAACCTAGTATGTTTTCCATGACAGTGAGCACTCATCAGAGACACGAGTACCATCAGGAGTGCCCCAGGGGAGTGTGGTGTGGTGTTTTCAGTATAAATAAATGATCTGATGGACACAATGGGCAGCAGTCAGAAGCTTTTTGCTGATGATGCTGTGGTGTATTGAAAGATACCATTTTTGAGTGCCTGAAGGAGAATACAAGATGACATAGACAAAACTTCCAGTTGGTGTGATGAATTGCAGCTACGTCTAAACATAGAAAAATGTAAGTTAACGTAAATGAGCAGGAAAAACAATCATGTAGTGTTTGAGTATACCATTAGTAGTGTTCTGCTTCATACAGTCACATCAATTAGTT
The DNA here is from genome assembly GCF_021461395.2 of Schistocerca americana. Taxonomy (NCBI): domain Eukaryota; kingdom Metazoa; phylum Arthropoda; class Insecta; order Orthoptera; family Acrididae; genus Schistocerca; species Schistocerca americana. The sequence goes on along the minus strand of NC_060125.1, from coordinate 450,473,271 downwards.
AGGCAAACATTTCAAAACGATATGAAATGGAATGAGCATGTAAGGATTGTAGTAGGGAAAGTGAATGATCATTTTTGGTCAATTAGGAGAAATTTTAGGGAGGTTTGGTCTATCTGTAAATGAGACCATGTGTAGAGCACTACTGTGACCTGTTCTTGAATATTGCTCAAGTGTTTGGGATCCCCACCATGTCAGATTAAAAGAAGACAGCAAAGCAATTCAGAGGTGCGCTGCCAGATTTGTTATCAATAGGTTCGATCAACATGCAAGTTACTCAAAAAATGTGAATCCCTGGAGGGAAGAAACACTATTGGGCAAATTTAGAGAACAGGCATTTGAAGCTGAATGCAGAACAATTCTTCTGCTACCAATCTACATTTCACATAAAGACCACCAAGATAAGATAAGAGAAATTGGGGCTTGTACAGAGGCATACAGATAGCTGTTTTTGCCTCACTCTGTTTGCAAACATAATGGGGAAGAAATGTGTACAGTGTATGTTCCACCATGCACCATATACTGGCTTGCGGAATATGAATGTATATGTAGATTTAAAAGAAGAGTAAGCTTCGTGCAGCAGATGGGAAACAAAGCTATATGGCTGGGTCTTGTCACACACACACACACACACACACACACACACACACAGTGAGAGAGCGAGTGCAATTTTGTGAGAAGAAGGAAACTCTTTGTTTCTTCAGATGTACTGGAATACCTCCACTTTATTTTCCAATGTGTTTATTGGTCAAGGTTATACCCAGTAAGGGGCAGCAAAAGTCAGTACATTGTACTATAGAATCATATTAGTAGTTTGTATCTTTAGTATGTTTGGTTAGTAATGAACACTTTTTTTATAGTTTTGTGTTTCATTTTATAAGTAATTATATTTGTCCTTGAAACTAAAAAAATGAGTTGCTTCCCCTTTCTCACCCTCAGCACTGTGCCCCTTTGCTCAGATCCTGGGTATACACTAGACTAAATCCATTTTAGATAAATTGTGGTTTACACAGCCTCAACACAAGACACAAAAACTAGTTCCATGTAAGCTTTACTTCCTTGTCAGGAGTTTAGAGTGGGTTGTCTTAGTGTAAATGCTATTAACAAACTATCTGTAGACATAAGGCAAACAAAGAAAAGGTAATTTTGTATTTTTATTATATCGTGATCATTTTTACCTCTTTCCAGATGAGAAATGTTAAGAAGTTGTTAGAAATATGAATACTTACAGATTTTGAAAAATATTAGGACATTTGTGCATACTGACCATGAGTAATTCAAATTTGGAGAAAGCAGCTACCAGCATACTTTGTCGTGCTGTTGAGCTAGATGAGAAGCATCGTTTCACTGAAGCACTGGTTTGTTACCAGGAGGGTCTACAACTTCTGGTGAATTTTCTCAAAAGTAAGTTGTTTGAAAAGAGAGTCAGCATGAGAAAAAATTCAATATGCCTACGTGCTAGTTATTTTTTCTTTATGAGCTTATTAACTGATTATTGGCATTGTGTTAACTGATTATTGGCATTGCCTCCTTACTTATTCATCCCAGTCTTCTATTAGACAGGAAAAAGAATCAGATCTATCTATAGTGTAAAAACAAAATTATTTTATTGACTTGTTTTTGGAAGTATGGATGCAGTACACAGAAAATAAGTCTTTGCAAGTTCACCATAATATTAACTTAACCCACTAGTTGAGTAGTGTCTTCTCCAAGAGTGAAAATAAATTGATTTGTGGGTGAACTTACCACTGAGCAAGTAACATAAAGTTAATTTGATGAGACTGGGTCCAACAAATTTTATTGGTGCCAATCACAATTTTGACGAATTGACATTATCAGGTTATACCTGCCTGATAAAAAGTGTGAAACACCCAGAAGCGTTGTCAGATGTCAATGGACCTTTGTTCACATACACACCATCAGTGGATATGTAAATGATTAGATCTGCAATTCTCTGTGCCACATAGAATAGCTACCAGAATGAATTAGTGTAGTTCATTTTTAGTGTTGTTACCAGACCAGTGTCAGACATTGAATGATTGCTGTTAAGGACACACAGATGCTGCGTACGCACGAGACAGCATTGTTGCTACCTGACTTAGTATGAAAGGGACTTCATTCTGGGTCTCCATTTGGCCTGCTGGTCAAATCGTGCAGTATCCAGATTTATGCGGTATTCGGATGTGACAGTGGCTCAACGTTGGACAACATGGAAACATGAGGGCAGCCACACTCCTCATCATGGATCTGGCTAACCACATCTGACTGCTACAAGGGAGGACTGCCATATTGTGCACTAAACATATTGTTACTCTTTCACAAATGTGCCTGCCATCTGAGAACAATTAATGGACTCCCTGCAATATTCTGTATCATCCCACACAATTAATCGGAGACTTAACAGCAATCAGACTAGGGAATTACTATCCCATGCATAGGCTGCTGTGAACACCACAAGACAAACAGTTGCATTTTTAGTGGTGCTGTGATGGGGAAGCATGGACTGCTGATGAATGGCATCGCACTATATTAAGTATGAATCATGGTTCTGCACTAGCCCAAATGGCAGCACGTGTGTTGGTGACATGGGGAGAGGTCCCATTCTTCAAATGTTTTAGAGAACCACAGTGGTGTTACACCTGGGGTCATGGTGTTGGGAGCAATCGGGTCATGGTTGGTAGTGATGAAGGCACAATTGTACGTCAAGAATATTCAGGATCCCAATTTGTTACCTCTCATGCAGCAGTACTGTGGTGCCATTTTTCAACAGAATAGTGATCACCTTCACACGGCATGTGTCTCTATGAACTGTGTGTGTGATGTTAAAGCACTCTCATGGGCAGCCAAGATCCCCAGAATATTTGTGGAACCAGCTCAGACATCAACTCCATCCCAATGCTATGTCCAGGATATCAAGAATCGGTGCATGCGTCTGGCCCAGAGAGGGTGCAGTGTCATAGTGCTAAATGGGTTCATATTGCCAACTCATTGTAAATTTGACTCGCTGAAATAAAATCACATTCCCTCTCAATCCATGAAGTTTCATTTTGTTGCCTCCCGCCTTCTGGGGTGTTTTTGCCATTCAACCACAAAAGTTCTCTCACACTACAAAACTAATGGACTGCCCTTATGAGTTGCTTATCATGATCCAGAGTGGAAATCTCACATGAAATTGCACTCTCTTAAGCTAAATTGAGAGAGTTTGCACTCTTTTAAGCTAAAATGAGAGAGTTGTCTGAATTAATGGGATAGGAACTGAAACTCAACCCCTCATTTTCTTGTTGCGATGATCACTGCAATTGCATCGTGCAGCATCGTCTTTACACCTGACCTTTAGCTGCCGCAAAGTTTTGGTGTGTCAAGGTTATGAGAGATGACACTTTAAATTGAAGTTATAGTGACAACTGAGCTAGATTAAATGCATTTAGGAACCCTGATGGGCAATTTTTGCAGGTCAGCTTCCACCCCGAGAGTAGTGTCACCAGTCAGCCTAGCAGCTCAGTGCCAATAAGAATAGAGACTGTCATACCCTGTATTTACTGTATCATCTTCTCAGTCATTACACACCTTCCAGTTTATCTTAAAACCTTACTCTACTATTTGAATGTCACACCAGAAATACTTGTTCCCAACAAAGTAAAATCTTCTTTGTACAACTACACAGCACTACCATGTTCTATCAATCATTTTCTATACCAGGAACCTGACTTTCAACAAATCTTCATCAAAATATGAGAGAAATTAAAATCCTTTCAAACTTCAAAAGGCAGCTAAGAGCCCACCTTCTATCACAATAGTGATCTCTTCTTGCAGCTCAATCTCATCATTCCGCTCTCCCCCACCACTTTTCCCTCCCCTTGTCTACAGAGCTCGCTGTTGGAATTCTTTCTTTCCTATCAACCATTATCACTTTCATTTCAGTCCTCTCCTCTTTCATTATCCCTTCCACATCTTCTAATAGCAAACAAGGCTTCAGAAGTGCTAAATTAAGCATCAGTATCATTCTCAAGCCCTCCATTGTTTATTATTATTATTACTAATATTTTTATTACTGCAGATTATTACTTTTGTTAATAGTGCAAATTATTATTGTTGAGTTTGTTGTGTAGTAAGTAGTTAATATGCATAATTCCTCTATTATTGTATCATCATTATTAGTGTTATTATTATTATTATTATTATTATTATTATTATTATTATTGTGATTGTTATGTAATATTTTTTGTATGTGTTGTTCCTGGTCAGATGCAAGAGAGGACCTAAGGCCCTAATCTGGTCATGCTGAATACACTACAAAAAAAAATTAAAATAAAGATGATCTTCCATCATTTTTACATGTCGCTCACCACCATTGTCACCACCAAAACCAACACCAAGAATTCCCTTACAGTTTTTGGTAGTGTCTCATCTGAATAGTACTCTTTTTTTTCAGGTACTAAGTTACGTGTACCAAGTTCAGTTGAAAGTGCTCCATAATTCACACTTAGATAAATGCTCTCCATGCCTGTGTCATCTGATAAGACATATATGCCCCTTCCTCCTTCTCCACACCATCCGTTCTGGATCATGCTGAATGGCACGTACCTAGGCAAACTCTGCCAGTCTTGCTCTGATACAGGTTTGCAAACCCAAAGTTCCCAAACTGAGGAGCAGGTGGTGCCACCAGTCTTCTACAACTTTAAGCTCTGAGCATGTTATGGTGACCACGGTTACAACATATAATTTTCTGACTGCACCAGTGCTATTGTATACATGAGTGTTGCTACTAGCGTCAGGAAGTTTTAATTCAGCCTGGTGATGATGCGCTAGGCTCATGCTAATCCTCCTAAACAGATTGTGCCTGGAGCCTGCACAGCTGGCTAAAAGGGCTTGTGAGTTTCCACACTACCCAATATTTCCCAAAACCTTATGGAAAGAAATTTCAAAATATCCTGGCAGGGCGCAGCAGCTTATAGAAGCACTGTTAGTGAGAATGCAAAATGCCAGCTTTTTAGGTCCAGAGACTGAAAGAACAAGATGTTATAACAATTTTGTGAAGCAGTTTGGTGTGCACAGATTTTTGGAGTCAGCCAGCAGCCCTCATGGGGATTAAATGGCAAGTCATGGTCTCCGCTGCCCAGAGTTTCTGTTTTAAGTGTGTTTATAATTTTGGATGTCGGGAGTTAGTCAACCGATGTGATCAACAAGATCACTTTTTCAGTTTGGAGGGCATACAAAGCATTCAAAAGTGGTCTCCCAAACACGAACGTGGAATTCTGCTGCTTAGATATTTTCATGTTTCCCTCAATAGGTGTTAGGGTTTTGTGAGTGTGAACTTACTCAGTTGGAAAATGACTCATAGCAGAACATGAAGTCATTAATTAGCTGGAGGTGGTGTTTAATGAATGAAAAAGACTTGACAGTGTTTAATTAAAATAAAGAAATTATATTTGTTTCTGTAGAAAATGAATTTTGGCGTTTTTTGTATGACTTTTTCATCGGTGTCTGTATTCCCATTTTGTTGTTGTTGAGATTGTTGGTGGAATTTGTTAGGGACCAGTTGGAAGCAGTGCATGAGCTGTTAGCTATGTACATATCACAGACAAATGGTCAGATCTCAGAATCTTGCTGAGAGTAGTTAAATAGTTGCAGGAATTTTAATCATTGAATTTAGAGTAAGGAGAAGTTTTAACCCTTCAAACTCTTTGAATCCTTCAATTATGCAATTTATGCACCCTAAAAAAATGAGTAGAAGCAGCTGGGTTTCTAATATCCATGTTTTTATTTATTTATCCAAACTTCACGTAACAAGTGTAGTGGCGTAAACATCTGAGTGAACCACATGACCCAATGCCATTGTCAGATTTCCATCAGTTTACTGCTCCCAACATTCTTTCACCTGATCTGGGATGACAAAGTTTCAGCAACTAACATGCCACTGTAGAGCCTCCAACAAGCCTACTCATGGTACAGTAGCTTGCGAAGGTGCAAAGAGTTTGACAAGCTATGAACAGTGCTAAATCTTGGCAGAGCACGCTCACAGTGGTCTCCACTCAGACTTGAGCACTTCTGAATCTCAGATCCTTAGAGCCTCATAACCAATTTGCTCGGTGATCACTTGCCAGTAGAGCCTTGATATCTCCATTCAGTGTCATGATTTAGCTAGCTGTTAGTCAGCCAGTCTTTCTTTCACTCATAATACATTTAGTCCAGTGGGTAGCAGACTCTGACTCACTTTGCTTCCGAAGTGTGATTATTAAGCAGGACTTTCTTTGATTGTATAGGCAAAAGAAGGTACATAGAAAAGCTTTCACCTTTTTGCATGCAGAAAGCATTGTACAGAATAACTCTGAAGTCAATGAAAGACCTCTGGAATGGGGCTTTACTGTAGAAACCGTCACTTCATTTAAATACATAATTTTTCGGTGCACAAAACACTTGATGAGCACCCAGTCATGATAAAACTGTACGCTACCCTTAATTTCAGCAAAGGGCCTGTGTCTTACATCACCTTAATGGATTTAAACTCTAACGTGTTAATGGTGAAGGGAAGGCTGATGGTTTCACTGATGTATGAAATAATATAAAAAAAGTTAATGGTGAGCTATGAAAGGTGCTGAGAGAGGCATTGATTTTCAATATATACATTCTTTCAGAATATATTAAAGCAAATTTTACCTGATAAAAGTCGGGAAATTAAACATTTATCACACAGTAGAGGAAAAAAGTAAGATACTAGTATCATCAATATTTTCATCTTTTACCACTGCACTAAATTACTAGTGCAAAGTGTTAGCATTTTTAGAGGGACAGAGAGCAATGAAACTGAAAAGTCCTGTGCTTGTTAAAGTGCAGCTAATGAAGCCTACTCTTTCAAGTAATGTGCAGCAAACCATGTTTGCACATAAGTCAAAATTAATTATATTATTGTCTCTATAGTAATTAACTGCCCATCCTCATCACTCAAAACTAAGCTGGGAACATAAAGCAGAAAGCATAAAAATGAAAGCCTTCTGCCTTTTCAACTCTAGTTTTATCTGGTGAATCTAATGATACTTTTACCTGTGTAATTAAGACTTTCTGGAAGAAAAAGATGAGAAACTGCACCACTAAGACTGTTCTCACATTGCTGTGAAACATCATGAGATTCAGGATACACAAAGAGAAACTGAAACTCATGACACATTAAACACCACTGCACTTACGTTTGCAAGAAGTGAATTTGAAACTCATTGATTTCACTCTGTTGAGCAGTTACATCCTTTATTCTAAGGATAACTATACTGAGAATAAGGTCAAAAGAGAGGTTGCTGTGTTATCCCCCGAGGTTACAGACATTCATACAGCAGCTAGAAAAATTCTTGTACCAGAAAAGATAACTCTTTGTTCATACTGCTTACATCTGCAAGAGGCACTGACCTTCCACAAACTTCATAATACAACCCTTCTGACTGTTTTCACTGCTGTAAAAAATTGACACATTCATGCTTTACTTCTCCAAGGTGCCAAGTTGTAGAGTCTCATAGAGCCTTAGGTGCTCTGTATCCTCAACATTCGCTGGTACAAACATTTAAACACTAGTACAGGGTCATCCTTCACCATAGACGTCTGTTCCTCAGTCCCTGTAGATTCTCCTCATGGGGAAGTCGGTGATACATTGTATTCCACTGTACACTTCTTACTCTGGATCCATTTCCCAGATTAGTCCTCTAAAGGAAGCTGCCAAGAAGAATGATCAGCACAGAAAATTGGTTGCTGTACAACAAACTGACCATTTTTAATACAGAGATAGCATCTAGGAATGGGTGGATCACACTACAAATGTGGCTCACCATACCATCTCAGAGTCCTCCATTTATCTTAGCAGATAGCCTTTCTCTTGGTAGAGCAGTAGGTGTTACTTTGTAATCTCAATCAGTCATGCAGCTCTGTGATGGTTTGGATGCTGACCAGCTGCTGAAAATATGTCTTTTCAAGTTACAAAAGGAACAAACAGTTGTCACTATGAGAGAACTTAAGTGTGCAAGAGAGATCAGTCAAAGGCATTTTCTGTGAATACTACATCCCAACACATTTTATCTTTTTAACATTTTCCTCCACCAACAGTTTTAAAGCAATAACTTTCAGAATTGGTTACCATTCTCCAAGTGGTGCATACAAAAACTGCGGAGTAATGCTGCAGTTCTGTACAAAATTTTGTTTACCTATGAAGTATAGTTTACGAATGGTGTGCAAATCAGTTTTTGCAATATGCGTTATTGGACTGTGAAATTCCACACTTACTGAGCAAAGTGGATAAACGATGATGTTGATGTGTCAATGTGTGGTGTGGGTTTCTCAAAAATTGCATCATTGTTTCCTGTTTTACTGATGAGACCCTAAATAGTAACATGTATCTACACTTCATAACAGATGTGCTCCCACGGTTATTGAAATACATCCTGTTGGATGTGGTACCATGATGGATATCCCAACCATTCTGCACAGGTAATTACAGACTTTCTTAATAGGACATTTGGAGATAATTCAATTGGTCATTTTGGAAACACAAGACAGCCAGCACGATTGCCGGTCTAACAGCTCTTGACTATTGTCTGTGGGGAAAATTAAAACAATGAGTTTACAAGGAAACACCAATAACTACAGGGCTGGAAGACATTAAAAACACAGTAGTAACTGTAGATTTCAGAATAAAAAATAATTCCTTAAATATAAAAACTGACAAATAAACAGGACTAGGATAAGATGCACAAGTACTGAAGTTATATCTACATTTTTCAGACCACTGTGTAGTGTACAGGAGAGAGACGTTATCGTACCTCATGTCATGCTAGTGCTAAGTTTGAGGTGCTTTTTAATTTTCTTCAACTCCATTCTCCTAATTCCTGTTTTTCATGATGAAGATTTTTTAAGTATTTCAAAAGCTATAGATTTAATGGTGTTTGTTTAATCTGTATGCCAGTCAGCTCTGAACAAGCTATTTCTATGTTGCCAGCTGCTGAGCAGATGCATTTGTTCTGTTTTAAATTTTGTTAATGCTAATTTTCAAACTCTATTCCATATTAACTTCTGTTCTTTACTAGACAAATTCTTGAAGACTTTACCTTCCTTACCTTTTAGAAATGGATTCTTTGTCTCCTTCCCTTCTCCATCTGATTGTATTCCACTTCTGGCTTCTACAAAAATCTCCTTTAGGAACTTCCGTTACAAAGTAAATAGATGTGTAATTTACACTTTTTTCTTTAAAAATTGAAACATTAACACAGAAAGTAGCCATTATCCAGTTGTGTGAGAGATAGAAATATAGAAACTGAGTAGTTGTTGCATTTTGTTTCATCAGAGTTTTCTTTTTTATTAGCTGAAGGAAATGCCCAGAAAAAGTCAGCTGTGCGTGGGAAGATTGAAAGTTATATGCAGCGTGCAGAGAAACTGAAAAAACATATAGAAACACAGAAAGATGCTGGTAGTTTCCATGAACAAGTTGTGATTGACAATGATTCAAGAGGTCATAGTTACAAAAGTGTCTTTGGCCGTTTCCTTGATGCAGATGTTACAGGAGTCAGAGTAGAGGATCCTTATATTAGAACATTTCATCAGGTATGTTTTTTTGTCATTATAATTCTAAGGTAATTATGAAAAGGATAGACTGCTGTCACCATAAAGATGACATATTGATTTGCAGCCAGGTACAGCAAAAATACTATTACACTGTGAGCTTTCAGCCAAAGCATTCATCAAAAAAGAAAGGAAAACAAACACACATGCACACAAGCAGGCACACATGATGACTATCTTTGTGGGCTCTGGCCAGACTACAACTGTTGTGTTGAATGAAAGCAACAATCTGGAGTGGGGCAGGGAAGGGAAGAGATAGCAGTACATGAGTGAGGAGGAGAGAAGAGAACTATCCAGCAGAGCATGCAAGTCATAGAAGATGGCAGGACAATGCTGCCAAGTGCAGCATTGGATGACTTCGGGGGAAGGGATGGGGGGGGGGGGGGGGGAGTGAAAAAGGAGAGGAGCAAGGAAGGGAAAAGACTGGTGGGTGCATTGGTAGAGAGTGGTGCACAATAAGGGTGAGGGGACATGAATTGGGAGGATGTTATAGTATAAAAGGGTCAGAAACTGTTGGGTGGAAGGCGTGGGGACAGTAGGTTATCATAGGTTGAGACCAGAATAATTTTGGGAGCAGAGAATGTGTTGTAAGGCTAACTTCCATCCATCCACATAGTTCAGAAAAGTTGGTGGTGGAGGGGAGTATCCAGATGGCCTGTGTTGTGAATCAGCAATTGAAATCAAGTGTGTTATGTTCAGTTGCGTGTTTTGCTACAGGGTAATCCCTTTGTTCATGGCCATAGTTTGGTGGTGGCCATTCATCCTGATGGACAGCAAGTTGGTAACTGTACCAATATGAAAAGCTGTGCAGTGATCGCAGTGATGCTGGTATATGATGCGGCTGGTTTCACAGGTGGCCCAGCATTGATGGGTTTGGATAAGCTTGTGGTAAGACTGGAATAGGAAGTGCTGGGTGGGTGGTTTGGGCAGGTCTTGCACCTCAGTCTTCTACAGGGATATGGTCCCTGTGACAAATGGCTGGGATTTGGAGTGGCTTAGGCATGCACATAATATTGTGGAGGTTATGTGAGTGACAGAAGACCACCTTAGGAGGGGTGGGAAGTTGCTTAGGTAAGATATCCCTCATGTCAGAGCATAATGATAGATAAGGCTCTGATGAGGGATTTGGTTCAGTTGTTCTGGTCCACAGTGGTGTTGGGTGATGAAGGGGCCCCTCTTTTGTAGCTGGTTCTTGGTGGTGTTGGGTGGATTGGAAGTGTGTGCAGATATGACATGGGAAAGCTATTTGCGAAGTAGGTCTGGGGAATAGTGCAAGAGAGTCCTTGTCACTGCAGAGACACTCTCCCATAGTGGCCACGCTATGAAGGAGGGATTTTTTTGGTGTGGAAGGGATGGCGACTGGTAAAACACAGGTACTGTTGGTGGTTTGTTGGTTTAATGTGGACAGAGCTGTGGAAGGAGACATTAGAAAGGAGGAGGTCAATGTCTAGGAAAATGACATGCTAGGTTGAAGAGGACCAGGTGAAGTGGATGGGAGAGAAGGCATTGAGATTATGAAGGAATGGTTTGGGGGTTGGGAGACTAGGAAAGTTTCCTCTTGATGGCCTGTAAACAGGTTGGCATGGGAGGTTGCCATAGGGGTGCCTGTAGCTGTGCCACAGATTTGTTTGTGTACCTTTCCTTCAAAGGAGAAGTAACTATGTTGTTCAACGATTTACTGCTGATATTACAGATGCCTGTAGAGTACAACCATTGATTTTTTTGCAAGTACACATTGTTGTAGTATTTAATTGTATTATTTTATGTTGTTGTTATATTTTGGAGAAATTCTTTGTGTGTCCATATTTTTAGTTCAGTTGATTCCACAGGCTTCAATTTTTAATATTTAAGGCTAAGATGTGGACTCTGACCACAATCTATTGGTTATGAACTGTAGATTAAAACTGAAGAAACTGTAAAAAGGTGGGAATTTAAGAGATGGGACCTGGATAAACTGAAAGAACCAGAGGTTGTACAGAGTTTCAGGGAGAGCATAAGGGAACAACTGACAGGAATGGGGGAAAGAAATACAGTAGAAGAAGAATGGGTAGCTTTGAGGGATGAAATAGTGAAGGCAGCAGAGGATCAAATTGGTAAAAATATGACGGCTAGTAGAACCCCTTGTGTAACAGAAGAAATATTGAATTTAATTGATGAAAGGAGAAAATATAAAAATGCAGTAAATGAAGCAGGCAAAAAGTAATACAAACGTCTCAAAAATGAGATCGACAGGAAGTGCAAAGTGGCCAAGCAGGGATGGCTAGAGGACAAATGTAAGGATGTAGAAGCTTACCTCACTAGGGGTAAGATAGATACTGCGATAGGAAAATTAAAGAGACCTTTGGAGAAAGGAGAACCACTTGCATGAATATCAAGAGCTTTGATGGAAACCCAGTTCTAAGCAAAGAAGGGAAAGCAGAAAGGTGGAAGGAGTGTATAGAGGGTCTATACAAGGGCGATGTACTTGAGGACAATATTATGGAAATGGAAGAGGATGTAGATGAAGATGAAATTGGAGATATGATACTGCATGAAGAGTTTGACAGAGCACTGAAAGACCTGAGTCAAAATAAGGCCCCCGGAGTAGACAACATTCCATTAGAACTACTGACAGCCTTGGGAGAGCCAGTCCTGACAAAACTCTACCATCTGGTGAGCAAGATGTATCAGACAGGCAAAATACCCTTAGACTTCAAGAAGAATATAATAATTCCAATTCCAAAGAAATCAGGTGTTAACAGATGTGAAAATTACAGAACTATCAGTTTAATAAGTCACAGCTGCAAAATACTAACGCGAATTCTTTACAGACGAATGGAAAAAACTGATAGAAGCCGACCTCGGGGAAGATCAGTTTGGATTCCGTAGAAATGTTGGACACGTGAGGCAGTACTGACTCCATGACTTATCTTAGAAGAAAGATTAAGGAAAGGCAAACCTACATTTCTAGCATTTGTAGACTTGGAGAAAGCTTTTGACAATGTTGATTGGAATACTCTCTTTCAAATTCTGAAGGTGGCAGGGGTAAAATACAGGGAGCGAAAGGCTATTTACAATTTGTACAGAAAGCAGATGGCAGTTATAAGAGTCGAGGGGCATGAAAGGGAAGCAGTGGTTGGGAAGGGAGTGAGACAGGGTTGCAGCCTATCCCCGATGTTATTCAATCTGTATATTGAGCAAGCAATAAAGGAAACAAAAGAAAAGTTCGAAGTAGGAATTAAAATCCATGGAGAAGAAATAAAAACTTTGAGGTTCGCCGATGACATTGTAATTCTGTCAGAGGCAGCAAAGGACTTGGAAGAGCAGTTGAACAGAATGGACAGTGTCTTGAAAGGAGGGTATAAGATGAACATCAACAAAAGCAAAACTAGGATAATGGAATGTAGTCAAATTAAGTTGGGTGATGCTGAGGGAATTAGATTAGGAAATGAGACACTTAAAATAGTAAAGGAGTTTTGCTATTTGGGGAGCAAAATAGCTGATGATGGTCGAAGTAGAGAGGATATAAAATGTAGACTGGTAATGGCAAGGAAAGCGTTTCTGAAGAAGAAAACTTTGTTAACATCGCGTGTAGATTTAAGTGTCAGGAAGTCGTTTCTGAAAGTATTTGTACGGAGTGTAGCCATGTATGGAAGTGAAACATGGACAATAAGTAGTTTAGACAATAAGAGAATAGAAGGTTTCGAAATGTGGTGCTACAGAAGAATGCTGAAGATTAGATGGGTAGATCACATAACTAATGAGGAAGTATTGAATAGAATTAGAGAGAAGAGGAGCTTGTGGCACAACTTGACTAGAAGAAGGGATCGGTGGGTAGGACATGTTCTGAGACATCGAGGGATCACCATGTTAGGATTGGAGGGCAGCGTGGAGGGTAAAAATCGTAGAGAGAGACCAAGAGATGAATACACTAAGCAGATTCAGAAGGATGTAGGCTGCAGTAGGTACTAGGAGATGAAGAAGCTTGCACAGGATAGAGTAGCATGGAGAGCTGCATCAAACCAGTCTCAGGACTGAAGACCACAACAACAACAAGGCTAAGACCTGCTCCTCACTTAAATACTGTTGAACCACTAAAGGTTATATTGTCAGCTGCAGTCTAAACAATGCCAGAAAACTATCATTAGGAAATGTGGGTACTTTCTTATGACACCAGTAGCTGATACTGTGGCATAAATGAAATGGTGTTTGTGAGTTGTTATAAAATTAAGGATCTAAGAATTACTGTAACTGAAATTTTGTGATAGCATAGCAAAGTTTATAACAATAATAAATATTGCAGAACTCCAAAATTGAGTGCAAGACAGAGATGTATTACCACAGTTTTCTCTTTACTAAGACTAACCAGTGTACAACACTGCCTTAGTCACTGTCCCACCATATTCTATTGAGACTGGTATTGTTGTATCACTTGATGACACCATAGGGAATGCTTGTCATATGTACTGAAAGTGACTATGCAGTACAAATGAAATGAAACGTGTGACTAGGGCATGCTGTCAAGGAGACTTGTCACCTGGTGCAAGTCTTTTTAATTGATGCCACTTCAGCGACTTGAATGTCGATGAGAATTAAGTGACGATGAAAACAACACAAACATCCAGTCCCTGAGCAGAGAAAATCTCTGACCCAGCCAGAAATCTAATTCAGGCCTCTCGCATGGCATTATGATGTGCTGACCACTCAGCTATGGAGGCGGACAATGCAGTACAAATCCTAAATTACTACTAGATGGTTTAATGCTCACCATTTGGCATGGAGGGAGGGGTGGGGAGGAAGACGGATAGCAGGGTGGACTTGGGGGATACAAAAGTGCTACTTGTGGGAGGATACAGGGATGAGGGGGAGAGAGCATAGGGCAGCTAGGTACAGGTGGGAGGTTAGACAGAGGGTGGATGGGGTGGGGGCAGTGGAAAAGGAGAGAAATAAAAAGGCTGTGGGCATGTTGGTGGAATAGAGGGCTGTGTAGTGCAGGAGTAGGGACAGGGAAGCGGCAGGTGGGTGAATGACAATGACTAACAAAGGTTGAGGCCAGGAAGGCTACAGGAATGTTGGATATATTGCAGGGAGAGTTCCCACCTGTGCAATTCAGAAAAGCTGGTGTTGGTAGGAAGGATCCAGATGGATAGCTCGTGAAGCAGTCATTAAAACGAAGAATGTTGTGTTGTGCAGTGTGCTCACCAACTGGTTGGTCACAGTTTGTTGGTGGCCATTCGGGCAGATAGACAGTTTGTTGGTTGTTATGCCCATGTAGAATTCAAAACAGTGGTTGCAACTTAGCTTGTATATCACGTGTCTACTTTCACAGGTAGCCCGGCGTTTGATGCGGTAAGTGATGCTTGTGGCTGGACTGGAGTAGGCCATGGTGGGAGGATGCATGGGACAGGTCTTGCATCTAATTCTGTTACACGGATGTGAACTGTGGGCCAAGGGGTTGAGAGCAGGAGTTGTGTAGGAATGGGAGAGGATATTGTGTAAGTTTGGTGTGTTGCAGGATACCATTGTGTGAACAGTGGGAAGGATAGGGGATATGACATTCCTCATTTCAGGGCATGACGAGAGGTAGAAAAAACCTTGCATAAAATATGATTCAGTTGCTCCAGTCCCGGCTGGATGTTACAGAGGCACAAGGGGAATGATCCTCTGTGGTTAGATGGTGGGACTTTGGGAGGTGGGGGGCAGGGGGTAATAGGAGAGATAAGGCATGGGAGATCTGTTTCTGTACAAGGTTGGGAGGGTAATTACAGTTTGTGAAGATGTCAATGAGACCCATGGTATATTTCGAGATGGACTGCTTGTCTCACAGATGTAATGGTCATCGGTAGCTGGACTGTATGGAAGGGGCTCTTGGTGGCAGCTGTCGAAATGGAGGTATTGCTGGTTGTTTCTAGGTTTGATTTGAACAGAGGTACTGATGTAGCCATATTTGAGGTGGAAGTCAACAACAAGGAACGTGGCTTGTTGGGTTGAGGAAGACCTGGTGAAGTGAATGGGGGCGAAGTTGTTGAGGTTCTGGAGGAATGTGGATGGGGTGTCCCCAGCCTCAATCCACATCGTAAAGATGTCATCAATGAATCTGAACCAGTTGAGGTTTTGGGATTCTGGCTGCTTAGAAAGTATTCCTCTAGATGGCCCATGAATAGATTGGCATAGGCTAGCACCATGTGGGTGCCCATTGCCGTACCTCAGATTGAAATGTGCAGGTGGGAATTTCCCTGCAATATACCCATATTCCCGTAACCATCCTGTCCTCAACTTTCATTAGTCATTACCCTTCTCCTTTCTATCCTCTTCCCTGTTCCCATTCCAGCAGTACACAGCCCTCTACTCCACCAATGGACTCACAGTCTTTTTTCTTCTCTCCTTTTCCGCTGCCTCCCCTTCCCTCTCCCCCCTCCCCCTCCGCTCTCTGTTAACCTCCTGACTGCAGCTAGTTGTTCTACCCTCTCTCCATCTCATCCCTGTATCCTCCCACAAGCACCCCTGCCCTGCTATCCTTCCACCTCTCTGCCCCAGCCTCCTCCTTCCCCCCCCCCCCCCCCCAAAAAAAAAAAAAACCACACACACACACACACACACACACACACTGACACACACTGACACACTGATTGCTTCTCCCATCAAGTGCAGCTGCTCACAGTCTGGCCAAAGGAAGTGGTCGTGTGTGTGTGTGTGTGTGTGTGTGTGTGTGTGTGTGTGTGTGTGTGTAAAATTCAGATGAAGGCCTTTTTGACTGAAAGCTTACTCATTTGACAGTGTTTTTTGTGTGCCCATCTGCAGCTCAATACCTCCACTATACAGTGAGTAACAATCCATACTTTTCATAATGTTGTCTTAGTTTTATTTTGAACACTGGTAGTGCTTTTACATTTTTTTTAAAAACTGCCTGGTTATCTACTGTGTAATAATCAACTGGCTGTATCAGAATATTTATCAGCCAATTTTAGTGGGGCACTCTTGATAGGGTAATCAACTTCAACTCCTGTGCTGTAATTATGCAGCTCTCTGTTTACACAATGAGAGTGTCATACATCACATACTACTATTAACAATACTGTCACAAATCTCTCTTAAAAGGTATACTGTATTTCTACTATTACTTCAAAAATTGTTTAAAAAGGCTTATTTCATGCAGATTATACTAACTTCATTTCCATTGTCCGCCCCGATAGCTGAGTGGTCAACGTGACAGATTGCCCTGCTATAGGCCCACGTTCGATTCCCGGCTGGGTCAGGGATTTTCTCCACTCAGGGACTGGGTGTTGTTCTGTCTTCATCATCATTTCATCCCCATCTGGCACACAGGTCACCCAATGTGGTGTCGAATGTAATAAGACCTCCACCAAGGCAGCCAGACCTGCCCCACAATGGGCCTCCCGGCCCATGACGCCAAACGCTCATTTTCATTTTTCCATTTCCATTTATAACTAACATAATTAACAAATATTTCCTTGTTCTCTTAGAAATTTGTACATATTTTTGAATACTAATTAGCTAGGCCCTATTATTTTGAAGGAACTGTAACCAGTATTATTACATTTTCAAATAAACAATGAAATTTTTATATTAAAATACCTTCCAAACAGTTTGTACGTGTAAATGTAAATTGCAGAAAGTAAAAAAAATAGCGTTTACTTAATCTGTAAGTTATACCAAACCAAGCAGAAAAGCTTTACATTGCTACATTTCAGCTTCTGTTATTCATTTCATAAGAAAATCATTGGGTGATCATATGATGTAAGATAAGACTGTGCTGAACATATGATGGCAACAGATTTCCTACATAAGTATCAAGTATTGTGAACTGCTTGCTGCAGCACTGAGCACATAATTCAGTTGTTCTGCACACAAATTAGATAAAGGAAGATAATGATTGTTTTGTAAATAAATGCACAAAACATATTGCTTGTTGGTTTTTGTTTTGGTATCTTCAGCCAGTGTATGTTTAATGTCTTTTGCCAGCATGTGTTTGTGGCAAAACATCAAAAAAATTATTAATCAGACAGCAGCCAAAGATCCTGAGACAAAAGACAAAAGGTAATTTGTCAGAAAGTACCCACAACAGCCTCAATGATTGTGTAAACATTTCAAAGTTGAAGAACTGTACTGAGCAATGCTGCAAGGTAAAAGACATCCACAACATACATTAGCCTACAATATTGTACCTGCCAGTGCAAGAACAAAAACTCATTTGCAGTGGTTTTAGTCAAGTGCCGGACTGGAAGAAGACCCTAGTTGTTTCTGTTAAAAAATATTGTCAGCTTCCAAGCAGTGCCCTCAGTTACAGCCCCAAAATGTCTCAAAACTGCACCCTCAAGTCCTGGGAAGGATAACATAGCAAAGATCATAGTGGTGGTAATAACAACAAGGTGTTGTTTCTCAGTTAGCTAAGAAACTGTAGACATGGCATTCCACCTTTCCCCCATCTCCCTCCCCACCACCACTCCTGTTGACATGTTTGTGATATACTTACATAAAAACTTAAATCCTAACATAAAGCTTCAATAATGTGTTCATGGTCTATTTATTTATTCTGGCTATGAAATGGTAGCAAGAGCCTGCGTAAAACTGACCGTTCAATGTCTAAATTATCGTCATACTTGATACCAACTAGACTTTAAGCCTCTCTGATAGCATATCTTCCATAGTTATAGTTACATGGTACCAGCTACCATAGACTCTCATTTTGAAGCTAGAACATATGATTTTCAGGTTCAGACTTCAGTGACGAAAAGTCCCAGTGGAATCTGCACATTAAATACCCTACTGAAAGCTATAAAAAGTCAATTTATATTTCTTTATCAATGGGCATTCTAACGCTCCTGATCTCATTGAATCATGAATATTGAATTTATATAGAATTTAACTGTTGCTACTGTTTAATCAAAAATGATGTTTATTATATACAATTATTCAAGAGGAGGAAGCAAAACTTTAGCTATATTTATCTTTATGTATTGCCTTCAGTGGTTGTTGATAGCTGTTGCATTATTTTCAGAAAAATTCTGCATTTTAATTATTTTGAATACAACATGCGGATAAGATGTTTCTTAAATTGAACCCAACATCCAGTGTTAATCACTCAACTGCTTATTTACATATAACATTTTAAACATATATTTCCACTCTGCCTGTGCAGACACAATTTGACACATTGCTAGCCATAACGCATCTCTCTTCGATGCAACCATATGAACATCTACTCACTTTGCTTGCTATGCCAAAACTGTTGTACAACAACATCCCCTGCCAAAACATCCAAAAGAGAATAAAGACAGAGACATATTTTACAGAGAAAGAAAATACAAAACAATGATGGACATAAGCAAATAGTAAACATTCTAATTATTGCAACAATATATGATTATGAAAATTAATTTTGTGAAATGAAATTATTATTTTGAAACATTTTTCATTTGCATTTCAGTTAGAAAAGGTAAGTAAAAAACTTACTGATAGCTGCAGCATGATCATTTGCATGATTGTTAATTATGAAATCTATACTCCAAAAGTAAATCTATAATAATTTTGTCTCAATTTTTTGTATGAAAATGATAAAATAAGGCTGTTGATACTGTACTTGGACACAAAATGAAGAGGTTATCCACTGAAATGAACTCCTGTACCTTAAACATATTAGAATGTCAACTGGGAAGGAGACTAGATAGTTGGACTCCTAGTATACTTTATTATGTCCCATGCATCCTCCTCCCACCACCAACTCCAGTCCTGTCACAAACATCCCCCATCCCTTCAAAGGCAGAGCTACCTGTGCAACCAGTCATGTGATCTAAAAGCTAAGCTACAAGCACTGTGCTGCATTCTACATTGGCATGTCAACCAACAAGCTGTCTGTCCACATGAGTGGCCACCGACAAACTGTGGCCAAGAAACAACTGGACCACTCAGTTGTTGAGCACACCACGCAACACAATGTCCCTCATTTCAATGACTGCTTCTCAGCCTATCCCATCTGGATCGTTCCTACAAACTCCAACTTTTCTGAGTTGCGTAGATGGGAACTCTCCCTGCAATATGTCCTACGTTCCCGTAACCCTCATGGTCTCAACTTTCATTAGTCATTGTCCTTACCCATCTAGCTCCTTCTATGTTGCCATTCCAAGCACCCAATGTTTTTACTTCTCTCCTTTTCTGCTAACCCCCCCCCCCCTCTCTCTCTCTCTCTCTCTCTCTCTCTCTCTCTCTCTCTCTCTCTCTCTCTCTCTCCCCTGCCCTCCGTCTAACCTCCCAACCACACCTAGCTGCCCCCCTTTCCACCTCATCCCTGCATGATCCCACCAGCACTTTACCATCTCCCACCCCTACTCTGCTGTCCCTCCCCCTCCCCGCCCCAGTCTCCTCCTTATCCCCACCCGGTTGCCTCTCCCAAAATACCCTGCTGCTTGCAGTCTGGTTCCAGCTGCCATAGACTGTGTGTGTGTGTGTGTGTGTGTTTGTGTGTGTGTGTTTTGTCTAATTTTGACAAAAGCTTGTTGGCTGAAAGCTAATTGTGTGACAGTCTTTTTGTTGTGTATTTCTGCAAATCAGAATCTCTGCTGTTTAGTGAGTCGCAAATATTCATTGTATTGTTATTATGTCCCATTTCAGTTAATCATTTCTGTACTTTGGTTTTGCTTCTGATTTTATTGGATTGAAAAGCAGCAATATGATACACTTGGAATTCACCTTGGTGAATTGGTCTCTGTATCAACAAATGCCTTGCGGGTAAAGATGAACAAGTCCGACTACAGATACGACATCAATATCTCAGTGTAAAATAATTATTAAAATCCACCCACTTTGCAGACATAAGTTCTTAGCAAATATTCAACAGATAATATGTGTAAATTTTACCCTTAATTATTGAGGGAAGAGACATATTTTGTACCTCTCCACCCACTCCCTGGCATGGTGGAGTTTGTGAATATGCGACCTTATATTACCAAAACAGATATGCCCAGAGAGCGCACCACTTTTATGCTGGTTATCAATACACCTTCCTCAGCTAGAAGCCTCATTAGGCCTAATTTTTTCTGGCTCCTGGTAAACTAATTTTGCAAGTGAGTAGGCATCATGTGCACATATACCAATGCATCACTAACCAAAGAAGGTTTTGGAAGTTCTTATTGGAATCAAATGACCAAAACTAAAGGAAAATTTATGCTTCCAATTAACATCACTATTCCAACATCCATCTTATTGGAGCACCTATGTGGTAACCAACAAATGAAAGAACCAATCATCAAATAATATAAGTGATTTCCAGATCAGTGTTAACTTTCCTGCAGCCTTATACAAGTAACCAGTCCATTTCACATAGTATGTAGAAACTGCTAGCGTCATTCCATAACAATCAACAGGAGATCAGCTTCTGATGTTTGAAGGTGCCTTTCTCCATTAAGGGAAAAGAAAATAGTATGAAGGCCATCCCAAAATGAAGGCCTCTTATTTTTTGTGTAGACTTTGCGAGTTCAGTCTAGATTATGTTGGTGTAGTACTAATTTTTTATTCTTCCTGCTAATATCCAGTTGGTTTTGTTGTCCTGTGACAGACAACAGCAGCAGCGAAGCATTCCAAAATTCCATTTGACATTGAGGTGCATATAAAACAGAGATGTGTGTCATTCAGTTCCTCACTGCAAAACAAATAGCAGCAATTGAAATCCATTTCCACTTGGAGACAATACAGTATACACAAGTAATCTGAGGCAGTGAATACTATGTTTCTCTAGGGATGAAAAGGATACATACGATAAACCACACCCTCGGCTATTTTGCCCAGCTGGCTTCCCTCATAATGAACAGCATCTCAGCCAATCATCCGTGATGATTGCAGACTACGATCAAGAAAGTCTGTAGACAGCTAAATGTTGACAGTTATGTTTTTGACAAGATGTTACTTGACGGCAGTTATCGCAAAGTGTATGCGATATGTAACCTGTGAATGCTTACACGAGACTATAAACAAACATAAACTGGAAATTTGAGATTTTTATGGTAAATCTTTTGTGTATATCAAATGGGTAGTGTTTTCAGCACTTCAAACAGTAAACTCAAATCCAGTGAGATAGAAACCAAAGCTGCATGTAAGACCATATGGGCAAGGCTCAGTATTAAGGGTACACAAGAACTTATAATTAGGTCCTTCTGTTGATCACCAGATTCACCACTGTATGTGACCAACAGCTTTAGAGAAACCTTATCTTGCTTTATATGTATTACCCAATGATGCCATCATCATTGGAGGTGACATCAAGTATGCAACAATTGATTGGGTTAATTAATTTTGTAAATTATGGGCATGTAAGACATCCTGCAAAACAATACTGGATGCTTTCTCTGAAGACAACTTTGAAGAGAGGATTCAGAAGCCCACTCAGACTTTTTGAGGATGCCCATATTGAAACTGGCATCAGTGAACATGAAGCAATTAAAGAAAAATTGATTACTGAAGTACAAAAGGCAATAAAAAGAAACAGAAAGATTTACATGCTCAGTAGACTATATAAATAGGCAGTAATGTCATATCTCAAAAGAGAAATTTGAAACCTTCAGCTTCAGACAGGGACATGTAAAGGAACTGTGGCTCAAGTTTGGAAGAACAGTTGACCTGATTGTTTCTATTTTGAACCTGCAGCTGTGTTAGACACTCTTATAATCATAATGTACTGTGAATATCTCAGATAAAAAACTGAGCTCAGTGGTTGGAAGAAAGCTCAGGTCATACCCATCTACAAGGGTAACAGAAATGATCCACAACATCATCATCCAGTATCCTTGGCATCCATTTGTTGTAGAATTGTAGAACATATTGTAAGCTCAAGTGTAATGCTGTATCTTGACCAAGATGACGGTCTCCATGACAAACAGCATGAATTCTGAAAACATTGGTTATGTGAAACCCATCTTGGACATCCTGAAAGCCATGTACTAATGCATTTAGGTGGTTGCAGTGTTTCTTGGTTTTTGAAAAGCTTTTGACCCAACTATACATCAATGTTCATTAATTAAAGTATGATCATTTAAGGTGTCAAATGGATTTTGTGACTGGACTGAGAATTTATTGATAAGAAAAACACAGCATGTTATCTTGGACCGAGAGACAGATGTGGCAGCAACTTCAAATCATGTCTCAGAGAAGTGTGTTAGGACCCTTACTGAAAACATTATAATTAATGAGCCAGCTGAAGCTATTAATAGTAACCTCATAAGCAGACCACCCGTCAGTTGGATATTTGTAATTTTTACATTTATGGTACATGAGTTTCAGGATTTTAATATCAATTGCCAAAGCATTTCCATGGAACTCAAAAAACTTCTTGAGAAATTGACTTCAGTTTTTAAGGAATTTTAATTCATTAAAGACAAGGCCATTTTCATGATGGGCCACATGGCTCACTTGATAACATTGGTAGTTGGGTAATCAATGGATCACTGGTTTGAATCTTCCTATGGTCTTTTTAATTTTTCTCTATTTAGTTCAAATATCTACATCATTTAAAAATAAAGTTCATCAAATTGACACATACATCACTTGTTATGAAAAGTGCATGTCTTTTTTTTCTAATTACATATCATGAAGATTGCAAATATAAATTCTTAATTGTTGATATTTTATAAAAGATTGTTAATAAAGATTATTTAAATTAAAAAACATTACAAAATTATTAACAATCTTTTAAAAAATATCAATAATTAAGAATTTATTTTGGCAGTGAAAAACACAAATTTTAAAAGTGATATGCATTAGAAACAAGATGATGTGCATTTTTCATAAAAAAAAGAATGATGATTAGATATGTGTTAATTAGCTCATATTTGCTGAATTTTGTATTTATATGATGTAGATATTAGAATTAAAAAAAAAAAAAGGCCGTAGTGAGACTCAAATGAGCAATTCATTAATTACTATTCTGTGATGCTAATAAGGGAGCCACATGGCCTAATATGAAAGTTGCGTTAATGCACTGAAGTGCATTAAAGCTCCTCAGAAAGCTTCAAAGTTTATTTTCTCAAGAAGTGTTTAGAGCTGCACTGAACAGCTTTTGACAATTGAACTTCACATACCATAAACATAAAAAAATTACAAAAATCCAATAGCTGGTTGGTCTCCTTGTTAGACTTTCAGCAGATGATGCAGTTTTCTACTATGCTGTACTATCTGAAAAATTTCAGAATGTTGCAAACATTGGCAGTGGGGTTTTAATTGTTCAGAAATATAAAACTGTGCTGCTTAGAATAGGCAGAAATGTGATATTCTGTGGCTGTGATATCGGTGAGTTACATTTGGAATCAGTCAACTCATACAAAAATCTGGATATGACAATTTGTGCTTACAAATACACTGAATGATCACGTATCACTTTGCTTTTTTGATGTTACATTGAGAGAATGTATTAAGTCTGCAAAGAAGATTGTTTACAAAATATTTGTGTGACTTATCTTAAAATATTGCTCAAGCTTGTGGCTGTTGAACACACATAAAGGCGAGTAGCATGGATGGTCACAGACTTTTTTAACTCACAGGAGAGAGACACCAACTATCCTGCAAAATAAGCAACCAGTCACCTAATGCATTATTTGCAATAGGTATAGCCTTATGAAGAAGGGCACGAAGTGTCCGAAACCAGCAAAGAAATTAAATTTCTTTTATGCAACTGGTTGCTTATTATTTCATTATATATGACTAAAATTGCTGAAGATGGATAAAATACTAATTATCCTGCCAAAAGCTATTCATGATGTTTCAAGAACCAGTATTAAGATGGCAATCTAGGAATGTACTACAGCCCCCTACACATTGCTCCTGTAACGAGTCGTTATTCTCGTGCTCAGTATGCGTGTGAAATAGAAGGATACCCTAAGTATGACTGTAGATGTAGATGGAAGATGTAGTAAGTGGCATTACCCTATGTGAATCATATACTTAAGAGCCAAAGAAACTGGTACATCTGCCTAATATCGTGTAGGCACCCCACCAGCGAACAGAAGTGCGACAACATGACATGGCATGGGCTTGACTAATGTTTGAAGTAGTGCTGGAGGGAACTGACACCATGAATCCTGCCGGGCTGGCCATAAATCCGTAAGAGTACGAGGAAGTGGAGATCTCTTCTGAACAGCATGTTGCAAGGCATCCCGGATCAATAACGTTCAAGCCTGGAGAGTTTGGTGGCCAGTTGAAGTGTTTAAACTCATAAGAGTGTTGCTGGAGCCACTATGTAACAATTCTGGATGTGTGGCGTGCCACAGTGTCCTGGTAGAATTGCCCAAGTCCGTTGAAATGCACAGTGGACATGAATGGATGCATGTGATCAGACAGAATGCTTACGTAAGAGTCACCTGTCAGAGTCATATCTATACAAATCAGGGGCCCCAATCACTCCAACTGCACACACCCCACAAAATTACCAAGCCTCCACCAGCTTGAACAGTCCCCTATTGACATGCAGTGTCCATAGATTCATGAAGATCCCTCCATACCCATACACGTCCATATGCTCAATACAGTTTTAAACGAGACTTGTCTGACATGTTTCCAGTCCAATGTTGGTGATGACAGGCCCAGGAGAGGCGGAAAGCTTTGTGTCACGTAGTCATCAAGGGTATACAAGTGGGCCTTCGGCTCCGAAAGCCCATATCAATGTTGTTTTGTTGAATGGTTCGCACGCTGATACTTGTTGATGGCGGGGCATTGAAGTCTGCAGCAATTTGTGGAAGGGTTGCACTTCTGTCACGTTGAACGATTCTCTTCAGTCATCTTTGCTCCCGTACTTTTCTGGCCGCAGCGATGTCACAGATTTGATGTTTTGCTGGATTCCTGATAATCACGGTACTCTGGTGAAATGGTCATACGTGAAAATCCCCATTTCATCACTACTCAGAGGTGCTGTGTCCCATCGCTTATGTGCCAACTATAACACCACATTCAAACTCACTCAAATCTTGATAACCTGCTATTGTGGCAGCAGTAACCAACTGCGTCAGACACTTGTTGTCTTATATAGGCGTTGTCGACCGCAGCACCATATTCTGCCTGTTTGCATAATTCTGTATTGGAATACGGATGCCTATACCAGTTTCTTTGGCACTTCAGTGTAAATAAATCCATAATGTGTAATTCCTCCCTCATGAACCCAGGAACTTGCTGTGGTATTGGTGGCTTGCATGCCTCACAATACAGATAGCTGTACCATAGAGGGAACCACTGTGGGAGGGTGTCTGGTGAGAGGCAAAACAAATGTGTGGTTTGTGTAGAGGGGCAGCTGGATGATTGACTGATCTGGCCTTGTAACATCAACCAGCTTTACCTTGCCCTGTTGGTACTGCAAGCAAGGGGAAACTGTAGCTGTAATTTTTCCCAAGGACTTGCAGCTGTATTGTATGGTTAAGTGATGATGGCATCCTCTTGGGTAAAATATTCCGGAGGTAAAATAGTTCCACATTAAGATCTTCAGGTGGGGACTATTCAGTAGGATGTCATCACCAGCACAAACTAAACTGGCATTCTATGGATCAGAATTTGAAATAGGGCAGGTAGGTTAGAAAATTTAAAAAGGGAAATGGATAGTTTGAAGTTAGATATAGTGGGAATTAGTGTAGTTAGGTGGTTGGAGGAACAGGACTTTTGGTCAGATGAGTACAGGGTCATAAAAACAAAATCAAATAGGGGTAATGCAGGAGCAGGAGTAATAATGAATAAAGAAGTAGGAATTTGGGTAAGCTACTATGGACAGCATAGTTAATGTACTGATGATCCAACATAGACACAAAGTAGACACCCGCGACAATAGTGCAAGTTTATATGCCAGCTAGCTCTGCAGATGAATAAGAGATTGAAACAATGTATAGTGAGACAAAAGAAATTCAGATAGTTAAGGGAGAGAAAAATTTAATTGTTATGGGGGGGACTGGAATTTGATAACAGGCAAAGGAAGAGAGGAAAAATCGTAGAGGACTGTGGACAAGGGGGGGGGGGGGGGGGGATGAAAAAGAAACCACCTAGTAGAAATTTGCACAGAGCACAGTTTAATCATCACTGTTGTTTGGTTTAAGAATCATTAAAGAAGTTTGTATATGCGGTTGAGACCTGGGGACACTGGAAGGTTTCAGATTGATTAGATAATGGTAAGACAGAGATTTTGGAACCAGATTGTAAATTTTAAGACATTTCTAAGGGCAGATGTGGACTCTGACCTCAATTTAATGTTTATGAACTGTAGATTAAAACTGAAGAAGCTGCAAAAAGGTAGAAAATTAAGGGGTTGACACCTGGATACAATGAAGGAACCAAATGTTTTGAGAGTTTCAGAGTGAGCATTAGGCAGCAATTGACTGAAACAGGGGAAAGGAATACAGAGGAAGATGAGTGGGTTGCTTTGAGAGATGAAATAGTGTATGCCTACAAGAAAGCATTGGATATCACTGACGGTATTCAATTTATTTGATGAAAGGAGAAAATATGAAATCGCAGCAAATGAAGTTCGTTAAAGGAAATACATATACCTAAAAATGAGATTGACAGAAGTTGCAAAATGGCTAAGCAGAGAAATGGCTAGAGGACAAATTCTGCTTGTGTCTGTATGTGTGGATGGATATGTGCGTGTGTGCGAGTGTATACCTGTCCTTTTTTCCCCCTAAGGTAAGTCTTTCCGCTTCCGGGATTGGAATGACTCCTTACCCTCTACCTTAAAACCCACTTGCTTTCGTCTTCCCCTCTCCTTCCCTCTTTCCTGATGAGGCAACAGTTTGTTGCGAAAGCTTGAATTTTGTGTGTGTGTTTGTGTTTGTTTGTGTGTCTATCGACCTGCCAGCGCTTTCGTTCGGTAAGTCACCTCATCTTTGTTTTTAGATATAGAAGCATATACGTATAACTAGGGGAAAGACAGATACTCTCTATAGGAAAATTAAAGAGGCCTTGGGGAAGAAAGAGAAGCAGCTGTATGAATATCAACAGCTCAGATGGAAAACCACTACAAAACAAAGAAGGGATATCTGAAAGGTTAAAGGAGCATATAGAGGAGCTACACAAGAGAAATGAAGGCAGTATTATAGAAAGGAAAGAGGATGTAAATGACAATGAAATGGGAGATATGGTACTGTGAGAAGAATTTGACAGAGCACTGAAAGACCTAAGTCAAAACAAGGCCCTTGGAGTAGACAACATTCGATCAGAATTGCTGATATCTTTGGGATTGCCAGCCATGACAAAATTATTCCATCTGGTGTGCAAGATGTATGCGACAGGCAAAATACCCTCAGACCTCAAGAAGAATGTGATATTCCCAATTCCAAAGAAAGCAGCTGCTGACAGATGCGAATATTGCCAAACTACGAGTTTAATAAGTAATGGTTGCAAAATACTGCCAAGAGAGTAGAAAAAGTGGTATAAGCCAGCCTCAGGAAAGTTCACTTCGGATTCTAAAGAAATGTATGAACACACAGGGCAAGACTGACGTTACAACTTGTTTTAGAAGATAAATTAAGGAATGACAAATCTGTGTTTATAGCTTTTGTAGATTTGGGGAAAGCTTTTCATAATGTCAGTTGGAATACACTGTTTGAAATTCTGAAGGTAGCAGGAGTAAAATACCAGAGTGTAGCCTTGTCACAAGTGAAACATGGACAATAAACAGTTCAGACAAGAAGACAACAGAAGCAATTGAAATGAGGTGCTTTCAGAAAAATTGGTGAGAAAAGAAATGTGTGCCATAGCTCAACTAAAAGAAGGGATCAGTTGATACACATCAATTTAATACTGGAGGAGTAAAAATTGTAGAGGAAGACCAAGATATGAATACAGTAAGCAGATTCTATAGGATGTAGGTTTTAGTGGTCATTTAGAAATGAAGAGGCTTGCACAGAGTAGAGTATCTCGGGGAGCCACATCAAACCAGTGTTTGGACTGAAGACCACAACAACAACAACAATAACAACAACAACACTTAATTTCCTCCATAAACTCTGTATAAAAGTATGTCAGTAATGTTCTGCTTTTACCATCATGGTGTTTTTTATTCTCAGATTACAAAAATATAAAGCTCAATAATGCCATTAACCAGAAAGTCATGATAAAATAATGGCATGCTATTAATGTCATGTTTTGTAAATTCTTTTGTGTTCTCTAAAATGCAGCAGTGTTGCTTGTTAACATTAAATTTCTGTCTTTTGAGACAATGCGAAAGTTACTCATTGGCATTTATATAGTGGTAGCTCTCTGCATACTGCTTCTTGGTACTGATTTAGGGGCAGTGATCATCATGCTATATGATCTGTAGGAGTCATGAAATATTATGCTATTCAAGTGGTTCATTAATTAATGTTGGATCATTCTTGTGATTTATTGCTCCAGAAATTCGACATTAATGCAGAACAAATATTATTGACTGATTTGCTTTCTCATGAAGTACTTGCACAAAGCTTTGTTGCAACAAAACAACTGTACTGGCAAAACAATAGTTATTGTTAAGTAATGAAATGGAAGAATTTCTGCATGCCAATGGCACAACAGTTTATGTGATATGTAGTACAAAGTACTTTTGTAATAATACAGATTTGCTATGGTACGTATTTGTGTAGTAATGATACCTGAAAAATCTTAAAACCTTTTAGCGGGTTTCTGTTCTGATATACTTTCCATGAAGTGCTTCACATGTCACCCTGATCTGTACACTTTAAATTCCAATTTCAGTGCCAGAATTTTCTTCGTTTATGTGAGTTGCTGCTACAATCCTGCAACAATTTGAAGAGTATTGTGTTGGTTACATCATCTCCACTTCAAGTGAATGAGCATACTAATCAGATGAAGTGGCTGCAGGATATTAGAACAAGTCTTCTGAAAGAGAATGTTGAACTTGTTGTACAGCTTTCTCCAACACTTCATGATCGACAGATTAGGTAAGTCTGTCATTGCATGTTACTTATCTTTCTGTCTTAGTAAAGTATGATATTCATGTAGTACTGATGCCTATCATTAGCAGTCATACTATCAGATGGAGAGAACTAGCTATGTCATATGTTATGTAATTTTTGAAGTACCTTTTATTTCCATGCAATTACTTGTGAATCTGAGTTAGTAGCCTTAATTTCAGTTGACTAAAATATTTTTAGTTAATTATGTGCCTTCTTTTGTTATGTTTCCTCAGGAGGTTAATCACCCAGCATCTCTGTCATGCTAACTGATTCTTACGTCACTTCTTGATAGAACAACATAATAGTAAGTGAAAAGTACTACATTGCTTCTGTTCTACAGGATTAATTTATTCAAGTTAACCAGTTCTTAGTTTACAAGGCCATCATCAGACCTTAACTAACTGTCATCACCAAATAAGTTGCAATGTTTATATACAACATTGGAAAAAATGTTACTGATCTAGATCGAGGCACAAACTTCCAATAAATGACATCTTTGACAATGCTTTGACTTTGCATTACCAGTGCATTGTCAAAGAGACATTTACTGGATGTTTGTGCCTCAGTCTAGATCAGTAACATCTTTTCCAATATTTATGCAAACACTGCAACCTCTTTGGTGACAATAATGATCATGACCTTGTAAGATGAAAACCAGTTAACTTGACTAAATTAATCCTATAGACCATAAGCAATGTAGCATTTTTTTCTTTATCAACTTCTTTGTGTTCTCAAAGTCAAACAAGTGATTCCCATTTGGGTGTCTTCTATCAACAATGTATTTTTTTATGTCCTCAGTGAAATGCGGTACAACACTTTCCTAATGTGCTGATGTTTGCACTTGCAATGAACACCCTTGTTACATTATTCCTCTTTTTCTTCGATGGGTCCTCCTTTTCAGCATTTTGTGTCCAGTGCACCTTATCATGGTACTAGCTAACAGCTTAAAAACTAATCTGCTTTTATAAAGTGGGCTTCAAGTGTTGATAATGGTATACATGCTCTTTCCCACACCATTAATCCACTGATCCTGCAAAGAAAGAGAACCTTCAGGCATGCAGAAAGAGTCAAGATATGCATTCACAAAATAGGGTTAACTCTCAGAAACTTAATTTGTACAATGTATTAACAACAAAGATTCATTGTACCTCTTGTATTTGGACCTTATGCTAGGTTAATTTAACTTTGCAAATAAGAAGAGAAGCCACTAGCTCGAAAAAAAAAAAAAAAAAAACTGCTGTTTATCCCCTTTGGCATTATTAAAAGAAAAATAGTTACCCAAATCTTTAACAACCAGTGGTACCCGATTATCAAGTGCTAATGTGCTATAGCTCACTGTAGATATCACACTAAAATTTAGCCATTTCTTTTCGAATGCAAGCTGGAAATCACACTAAAATTATGCCATTTCTCTCCAAATATGTGTTGGTATGCAAATAAAAGGGACGAAAACATGTTTTGTAGCACTCTCTCCATGATAATTAGAAACCAGTGCCGAGAACGAAAATGATGATCAACTCGGAGAAGGGACACAGCTGTCTGTTTTTGACTACTCATGCTCTCATGTGACGTCATTCCTTCCACATTGCTCACAGCAACAGGTCAGTATGTGTCTTTGACAGTGCATGTAACGTATTATGCAAGCATAGAGTATGAGGGATTTTTGAGGAGCAGTTGACATAATGTTGCTGTGGCCAAGTGGTCAAGTACACTGACTGGCAATCTGTCAATTTGAGTTCAATTCCTGCTGCTGCCACCATCATTTTTCTGTCCATCCCCCCCTCCCCCCCCCCCTTTCTGTCACTTGCAATGTTAAACTTTTAATTATAAAAGTTAAATACATTTAAACAGTTCAATTTACATATTTAAAATTAATATATTCAATTTAGTTATGATTATTACTCTTCCAAGTCAAAAGACTATAGACGGTGATAAAAAAGCAAGTGTATGAGGAAATTTAATATAAACTTTTTTTCTGTAGATGGTCTGCTAAAGAGTCTCTTTTCCAGTAGATTTTTGGAGGAGAAAGTGATATTTAAAGAGTTACATAGATCTACTCCAACAGGAAGACCTGGAATGAGGCTCATTGATTTGGCTCAAACTATGTAAATACAAGCAGATGCACCTTTCAAGTTCCTAGATATTTCGCCTGAGTGGGTCATAGGAAGAGGTAAAATGCTCTCTAAAGATTTATGCCTAGAGTATTGGGGATTGTTGAGCACAGTTCATGTATCGTGCACACCACCTGGCAATTGGTCGGCTCGGGTTTGATGCCAGCTGCTACCATCATTTTTATTTTATGTTATTTTTTCCTAGCAGTGTTAAATGATTAATTACAAAATCATTCTTCCTGCACTCCATTTGGGAATGGAACGGGAAGAAATCCTAATAACTGATACAGTGAGACATAACCTCTGCCATGGACTTCACAGTCATTTGCAGAGTATAGATGTAAAAGGAAAGGAAAAGGAAACCCCAAGACCAGGCCCTGAAGATCATGAATAGTTGACCGGCCACCATGTCATCTGCAGTCATGATTGGATGCAGTATGGAGGAGCATTGGGTCAACACACCATACTCCTATCCCTTGTCTACATTCCGACCTCAGAGCCACTACCTCTCAGTCAGTTTGCATAAAAGAAGAAAATCAAATATTTTTTAGTTACTTTAACCTAAATTGTTACAATTCGAGCTTGATATGTGCATTTAAAAATTAAATCCACTCTTCTTGTTTCAATTTGCATGAAAAGATCAGTAATTTTCTTCTTGATCTCTGGAAGACAACTAAGGAAATTTCTCTCCATGGAAAACATTGCAAGTGCAGTTAGTCCTTCTTAATTCATAGAGTTTCTTAGAAAAGTTTTTATTCTTTTCAGTGCTGAAAAGCAATGTTCTGCATCTGATGTAGTCATGGCAACTGTCAAGAGGATTGTCTCAGTTTCATAGACCCACTAAGAACATCATATAGATTATTTTTGAAGATAAATTTCAGCAGTTCGATTAATTTGCATACCAGGAATATTATACCTACAGCAGAATACTTTTAGTGCAGTTCACGCTTTTCTTTGTCAGTCACGATTTATGCTTCACTGGTCAGTACTATGTCATCTGTAGGTTTTTTTTTTTTTTTAAAAAAAAATAACCAGTCAAACTTTTCTTGTTTAACAACTTAGGAGCTAAAATGTGTTTAGTGGATGAATATCGGTTCATTGTATCAGCACACAAATAACTGCACACTAGCTTCTGGCTTGAGTATCTTTGAAGGATTCTCACAGCACTTTGAATTTTTTATCATCATCATCATCATCATCATCATCATCATCATTTAAGACTGATTATGCCTTTCAGCGTTCAGTCTTGAGCATAGTCCCCTTTATAAAATTCCTCCATGATCCCCTATTCCGTGCTAACATTGGTGCCTCTTCTGATGTTAAGCCTATTACTTCAAAATCATTCTTAACCGCATCCAGGTACCTTCTCCTTGGTCTGCCCCGACTCCTCCTACCCTCTACTGCTGAACCCACGAGTCTCTTCGGTAACCTTGCTTCTCCTATGCGTGTAACATGACCCCACCATCTAAGCCTGTTCGCCCTGACTGCTACATCTATAGAGTTCACTCCCAGTTTTTCTTTGATTTCCTCATTGTGGACACCCTCCTGCCATTGTTCCCATCTACTAGTACCTGCAATCATCCTAGCTACTTTCATATCCGTTACCTCAACCTTATTGATAAGGTACCCTGAATCCACCCAGCTTTCGCTCCCATACAACAAAGTTGGTCGAAAGATTGAATGGTGCACGGATAACTTAGTCTTGGTACTGACTTCCTTCTTGCAGAAGAGAGTAGATCGTAGCTGAGCACTCACTGCATTAGCTTTGCTGCACCTCGCTTCCAGTTCTTTCACTATGTTGCCATCCTGTGAGAATATGCATCCTAAGTACTTGAAACTGCCCACCTGTTCTAACTTTGTTCCTCCTATTTGGCACTCAATCCATTTATATCTCTTTCCCACTGACATTACTTTTGTTTTGGAGATGCTAATCTTCATACCATAGTCCTTACATTTCTGATCTAGCTCTGAAATATTACTTTGCAAACTTTCAATCGAATCTGCCATCACAACTAAGTCATCCGCATATGCAAGACTGCTTATTTTGTGTTCACACATCTTAATCTCACCCAGCCAGTCTATTGTTTTCAACATATGATCCATATATAATATGAACAACAGTGGAGACAGGTTGCAGCCTTGTCTTACCCCTGAAACTACTCTGAACCATGAACTCAATTTACCGTCAACTCTAACTGCTGCCTGACTATCCATGTAAAGACCTTTAATTGCTTGCAAAAGTTTACCTTCTATTCCATAATCTCTTAGAACAGACAATAACTTCCTCCTAGGAACCCGGTCATATGCCTTTTCTAGATCTATAAAGCATAGATACAATTCCCTATTCCATTCATAACACTTCTCCATTATTTGCCGTAAGCTAAAGATCTGGTCCTGACAACCTCTAAGAGGCCTAAACCCACACTGATTTTCATCCAATTGGTCCTCAACTAGTACTCGCACTTTCCTTTCAACAATACCTGAGAAGATTTTACCCACAACGCTGATTAAAGAGATACCTCTGTAGTTGTTTCAATCTTTTCTGTTTCCATGTTTAAAGATTGGTGTGATTACTGCTTTTGTCCAGTCTGATGGAACCTGTCCCGACTCCCAGGCCACTTCAATTATCCTGTGTAGCCATTTAAGACCTGACATTCCACTGTATTTGATGAGTTCCAACTTAATTTCATCCACCCCAGCTGCTTTATTGCACTGCAATCTATTGACCATTTTCACCACTTCCTCAAATGTGATCCTATTTCCATCGTCATTCCTATCCCATTGTACATCAAAATCTGAAACATTACTGATCGTATTTTCACCTACATTGAGCAACTCTTCAAAATATTCTCTCCATCTGCCCAAGGAATCCACAGGATTCACAAGCAGTTTTCCTGACCTGTCCAAAATACTTGTCATTTCCTTCTTACCTCCCTTTCGAAGACTGCTAATTACACTCCAGAATGGTTTTCCAGCAGCTTGACCCAAAGTCTCCAACCTGTTTCCAAAGTCTTCCCAAGATTTCTTCTTGGATGCTGCAGTTACCTGTTTGGCTTTGTTTCTTTCTTCAACATAACTTTCTCTGTCTACCTGAGTTCTAGTATGTAACCATTTTTGATACGCCTTCTTTTTCCTTTTACAGGCTGCCTTGACTGTGTCATTCCACCAAGCTGTTTGCTTCATCCTACCTTTACACACTGCTGTTCCAAGACATTCTTTAGCCACTTCTAGTACTGTGTCCCTGTACCTTGTCCATTCCTTTTCCAATGACTGTAATTGACTACATTCAACTAGCTGGTACCTTTCTGAGATCATTGTTATGTACTTGTGCCTGATTTCCTTATCCTGAAGTTTCTCCAATCTTATCCTCCTACATATGGACCTGACCTCCTGCACTTTTGGCCTCACAATACCAATTTCGCTGCAGATTAAATAATGATAGTGTCATCAAAGAATCCCCTGAATACACTGGTGTCCCTCACAGCCTTCCTGAATTCCTGATCCGTTATTATATAGTCAATGACAGATCTGGTTCCCCTGCCTTCCCAAGTATACCGGTGAATGTTCTTATGTTTAAAAAAGGAGTTTGTGATTACTAAGCCCATACTGGCACAGAAATCCAAGAGTTGTTTCCCATTCCTGTTGGCCTCCATATCCTCTCCAAATTTACCCATAACCTTTTCATACCCTTCTGTTCGATTTCCAATCCTGGCATTAAAATCACCCATGAGCAGAACACTGTCCTTGTCCTTTACTCTAACAACTACATCACTGAGTGCATCATAAAAACTATCCATCTTATCTTGATCTGTCCCTTCACAATGCGAATATACTGACACAATCCTAATTTTCTTGCTAGACACTGTCAAATCTGTCCACATCAGTCGTTCGTTTACATACCTTATTGCAACTACGCTGGGTTCCATTTCTTTCCTGATGTAAAGCCCTACACCCCATTGTGCTGTTCCTGCTTTGACTCCTGACAAGTAGACCTTGTATTATCCCACTTCCTCTTCTTTCTCACCCCTTACCCGAATGTCACTAACAGTTAAAACATCCAGCCCCATCTTACTTGCAGCCTCTGCCAGCTCTACCTTCTTCCCAGAGTAGCCCCCATTGACATTAATAGCTCCCCATCTCATTACCATTTGTTTGCCGAGTCGTATCTTAGTAGTCCCTGGTTTGTCAGTTAGAGGTGGGACTCCGTCACCTCCAAAGGTCCGAGGCATTTTGCTCTGATTGTGGCCAGCATCATATTTAAAGTACCAGGGAAGCAGGTTGCTAGCCTTACTTGCCCCGAGTCCCATTGAGTTTTACCCCTAACGGTTGAGGGACTAACCGGTGGATTTGGTAGTCTTTGCCGTATGAGCACAAAGGTGACCACAACTCAGAATATGTCTGAGATGCCCAGCCTTATTCCAAAATAACTGGTATCCCGACTGTCGGGACCACTTACTTGGCCACTCGTACATTGCCCGTGGTTCATGTACTAGGACATGACTACAGGAACCCACACCATGAACACCATTGAATTTATTAATTCTGAAATAATAGTTTTGAAATTTTTTACATATTTATTAATTGAAAACACTAATTTCTTGAGACTGCATTTGATTGTAAATTATTTCAACACAGTCTGTTACAAAAGCTCCAAAAAAAACTTGAAATCATCATTAATCAGGTGTTTTAAAATTCCTGTTACTTCTGTAGTGGTTTGATCTGCATTTGATGTTGACTGAATTTCAGTAAGTCAGGTTTCTTTTTTTCTTTTTT
This sequence comes from Schistocerca americana, assembly GCF_021461395.2. Classification (NCBI taxonomy): domain Eukaryota; kingdom Metazoa; phylum Arthropoda; class Insecta; order Orthoptera; family Acrididae; genus Schistocerca; species Schistocerca americana. The sequence goes on along the minus strand of NC_060125.1, from coordinate 450,436,886 downwards.
TAAGTTTACCAATTTTCATGAAGTCTGGTTATGGTCCATATGTTTCAGCTTTACCTTGTAGAAGCTGGATGTGGAATGTTGATGTCTATGTATTTCTTAAGAAGAATGTTCGAATAGCCAGAGTGTTACAGGAAAATATTCTTGTGTTACGTCATGTAATACTTGATGCATATCTCATTATTAAATTGTGCATAACAGTTGGGTGAAATGTGCATTACTATAAACTACTTTTATTTTTACTTCAACTCCTGTTCTTTGCCTTTTGTGACATTTGTGCAACCAAAGATGTCTGAGCTATCAGTTTGTGTTCTTTCCTTGAAGGATCATGTCCAGTTGTTCAAAAATAAGTTATGATATGACGTCTACAGTTTTATGTTCTAGAACAAAGAGTCCCAAAAAATGCTCAGATATTTCCCCACTCAGTACATACCATAGAATAAGGATCATTTGAGTATGTTCTGAAACATCTGTTGTCATTACGAATGACAGATACAAAGGACACTTTTCTAATTTCCATCCTTATCTCCTCCTGGTATATTTGTTACACATGGTGAAATATCCAATTCTGAATGGTGTTAGAAACACCTTGGAAGACTGCACTGATTTCTAAATAATTCTTCAAATCTGAATCTAAGTTAGATGGCTTCACTGAATAGTTGGTTTCACCATGTCCAGTTAAGGGAGTTTCGAAGTTTCCACAAAAGAAAATGCAATATATTATTTTGCAAAAAAATTCACAGTATTTTTTAACATTTATATTATTCTCATTGATTGAAAGCCTATATGTCTCACTAAGTTTCTCCTGAATACATTCATTTCCTAAAAGTGACAGTGAAACTACATTACCAGCATACTTGTTACAGTGTGCTTTCAGTTGCCTGAGTCTTCATTTGTGTGTGTGAGTTCCATTTGTGAGGGTGTGTGCATGTGTGCGTTTGTTGTCTGTTGTCTGTTGTTGACGAAGGCCCTATGTCCAAAAGCTTTAATTGTGAGAGTCTTTTTGTTGTGCCTATCTGCAACTCAGCATCTCCACTATATGGTGAGTGGTGACTTTCCTTTTCATAATATTGTTATTTGACGTCTCATGCATTTCATTTTTTTCTTTCTTTTTATTTATATTTCTAAAACTGTGTTTTATCTGTGTTATATCATCTCCAAATAGTAGACATGGAAAGAAAAACAATTTTCACAGCTACAAAGTCAACTTTCCGATTGGTTGTTGTTGTTGTTGTTGTTGTTGTTGTTGTTGTGGTCTTCAGTCCTGAGACTGGTTTGATGCAGCTCTCCATGCTACCCTATCCTGTGCAAGCTTCCGATTGGTAACATTCAGAATTAAAGCTATGAATATATTTCTTATTGTTGCTTATGTGTGACTGAGATGTTAGAATATCAGATGTTGGGTGACCTCTCTTTCTTAGTTGTAACTTTCTTGTGGTGAGAAAGCTGTGGAAACCTAATGTGTTGAAGTTCACTTACAGCCACAGAACTTATTTATTAGGGATGCAAGACCATAGTTAAAGTTTTCTATAAAACAAAAGAACTGAAAAATGAATCAAATAGCTGGAAGCTGGATAATAATCTTATTCTACCTGTTATCACATTCAACAATATGGTACACAGTTCTTAAGCCCAACACAAGTGGAATAAATAAAAAGGAATGACCTTTCCCCAGCAGTCAGCATGCCTGATCGGGAATGCACAAGCAACAATGCTCTCACCTATTTGCAGCCTCGAGTGCTGCTTCCTATCTGCATAAGTGCACAACAGCCAAACACAACGCCACTGGAATTGTGAAGTACACAGTTCTGTGTAAAGATTACAAAAGGCTGGGTCGCTACTCACTACAAAGAGGAGGTGTTGAGTCGCAGGCAGGTACAATGAAAAGACTAAACATTTAAGCTTTCAGGTAAGAAAGAGTCCTTCTTCTAAAACAGAAAACACACCCATTATTACTCTCTCCAGCCACTGTGATCCAACTACAGACTGCAGCCACATCAGATGTGAACAGGAATCTCACCGGATTTCTGCTGTCATCAGATGCTGTTGTAGTCCACAGCAGGGCCACAGTGGCTGGATAAGTAGCTACGTGTGTGAAGTTGTGCTTTTGTGAATGTGTGTGTGGATTCTATTTTCAAAGAATGACTCTCTTGTCCAATAACTTGAATGTCTAGTCTTTCCATTGTGCCTGTATGCAACTCAGTGCCCCTGCTATGTGATACGGTTTACATTTATTGATTGTGTGTGGAATCATTGTACACATAAAACACAAACTTGAGCACTGACACAGATAGGATAACTATGAAAAAACATGAAACTGATAATATGCTGTTACAAGAATCATTATTTAGTAAGATATTCTTTTGTGTTCTTATTGTTAGTTATTAATGACTTTCTGGACTCAGATCCTCAGTGGCCCAAACCCACAGTGTAACGCAGAGTTAATAGCAACCCGTTCCGCAATCCTTGGTTGCATGCTCTAAACTCCCCAGCATCCAGGACTCTCTCAAACATGTCATGCAAGTCACAAGTACTAATTCCCCAAATGAATTAATTACATATTCATCAATTCCTTTTTCTAACACACCTATGTACTCTACAAACTTTGGGAAGCCTTACTCAGTTGTGCACAACTATGGCATCTTAGTGGCAGTACTTGTGACACATTTTGTTTGTCTGATTCTGTTCCATTACATAATTTTTGTAAATAAAAATGGTAATGCTTGCTTCATCACTACATTTGAGTCACTCTTTTGAAGTAACTTCTCTTTCTGCTTGGAATGATAGTGTAGTTTCCTGCACTATGTGATCAAAAGTATCCAGACACCTAGCTGAACATGGCTTACATAAGTTTGTGGCACCCTCCATCAGTAATGCTGAAATTCAATATGGTGTTGGCCCACCCTTAGCCTTGCTGACAGCTTCCACTCTTGCAGGCATATGTTCAGTCAGGTGCTGGAAGGTTTCTTGGGGAATGGCAGCCCATTCTTCATGGAGTGCTGCACTGAGGAGAGGTATTGATGTTGGCCGTTGAGGCCTTGCATGAAGTCGGCATTCCAAAACATCCCAAAGGTGTTCTGTAGGATTCAGGTCAGGATTCTGCCCAGGCCAGTCCATTACAGGGATGTTATTGTCGTGTAACTACTCTGCCACAGGTCGTGCATTACAAAAAGGTGCTCAATCATGTTGAAAGATGTGATCACCATCCCCAGATTGCTCTTCAACAGTGGGAAGCAAGAAGGTGCTTAAAACATCAATGTAGGCCTGTGCTGTGATAGTGACATGCAAAACAACAAGGGGTGTAAGCTGCCTCCATGAAAAACACGACCACACCATAACACCACCGCCTCCGAATTTTACTGTTGGCACTACACACACAGGCAGATGACGTGCATCGGGTGTTCATCATACCCACACCCTGCCATCGGGTCACCACATTGTGTGCCATGATTCGTCACTCCACATAATGTTTTTCCACTGTTCAATCGTCCTATGTTTACACTCCTTACACCAAGTGAGGCGGCGTTTGGCATTTACCGGCATGATGTGTGGCTTACAAGCAGCTGCTCGACGATGAAATCCGTTTCCTCACCTCCTGTCTCACTGTCATAGTAATTGCAGTGGATCCTGATGCAGTTTGGAATTCCTGTGTGATGGCCTGGATAGATGTCTGCCTATTACACATTATGACCCTCTTCAACTGTTGGCGGCCTCTGTCAGTCAATAGACGAGGTTGGCCTCTATGTTTTTGTGCTGTACGTGTCCTTCACATTCCCACTTCACTATCACATCAGAAACAGTGGACCTAGAGATGTTTATGAGTGTGAAAATCTTGCTGAGAGATGTATGACACAAGTGTCACCTAATCACCTGACCATGTTTGAAGACCATGAGTTCAGCGGAGTGCCCCATTCTGCTCTCTCATAGTGTCTAATGACTACTGAGATCACTGATATGGAGTACCTGGCAGTAGGTGGCAGCAAAAAGCACCTAGCATGAAAAACTTATGTTTTTGGGGGTGTCCAGCTACTTTTGATCACTTAGTGTATGTAGAAGTGTTTCTGTGAAGTTTGGAAAATGGGAAAGAGGTGTTACCAGAAGAGAACCTGTGAATTTCAGTCACTCACGAATTGAGCTTGCATAGCTAGGTCAGTAAGAATATTGTCCATGAAAGAAGGGTTCAAGGTTCAAGCCCCAGTCTGTCACACAGTTTTAATTTTCTGGAAAGTTAAAAAAAATAAATAAATAAAGGCAATGCTGCGGAAGGAATGATTCATTTTAAAATACCGGAAGACATCTAGATTTCTGTTCCCTTAGGTATTTGGATAATGATGATGATTAGTTTGGTAGGGCACTAAATGGCAAGGTCATCAGCTCCCTTGCATGAAAGTGGTGAATTGTATTAAAAAATAACAATACACTTTATAACCAAGCTATATCACCAAACAAAAATTGAAAGTAAAGAACTGACATTTGAGATTCATAAAATATGTACCATAAAATGCAGACAAAACACAGCAAAATAACCAGATAGGGGCCAAGGGGAAACATTAAAATCTCACTTCCAATATCTTGGAAAGTAGTCCTGACATCACAAAAAAATCTTAAAACATAAGCAAAAAAATCTTAAAACATAAGCCACACTTACCTCATTATCATTTAAAATAAAGGGCAGATCCTAAGGAAGGTCCAGGTCTGCCCCAGGTTGTCACATAAAACACACTCAATTAAAATATGTCTTATTGACAGCTGTGTACCACGTCTGTGAGACGGTGGTGGCTTCTCTCGACATAAGAGAAAGCCATGTCTCAATGATAAATGTCCAGCTCTAAGCCTTGTAAGGCCTACTTCTTCAATTTGTCGTGGCTGGAAGAAGGTAAGCCGTGGTCACCCTGAAGATTTCACTGACCATAGCTTATTATTCATTGCTTCCAACCACTGAGCCTCCCACTAACACATGATCATCTGGGTCACATTTGTGGTAAAAGAAAGACTGAACAGTGAGCATGAGTTCAAAGGGAGCGAGCCCCTTGGCAGCCACATCAGGGAGTTCGTTTCCTAGGATCCCTATGTACCCTGGAACCTAGCAGAAAATTATTTGTTTTTGCTGCTTTTGCAAAACAAAGACTTGTTGCACCAAGCTATCAACTGAGTAAATCTGATCAATAGCAAAAAGTGTGCTGTGTGAATCTGGGCAGATGAGGAAATTCTTGCCACAGTTCCATCTCAACTGCCCCAGCACCCTCAGGATAGCAAACAGTTCTGCATAATAAACAGAAAACTGCCCTGGGAGCCCTATCCTAAGAACAAATTCAGGGAAAATGATGGAGCAGCTGACAAAGTCCCCCTGCATAGACACAACAGTGTAGATATTAATAAAATCCTGGTGATGGTTTAAAACAATGTAAAATTTAATTTTGAAAATATAATCTGGTACATAGTTCACCCTTTATCCAGTCAGTTCAAAAAGTAACCTGGGCCTCTTTAGTAGCCAAGGGGATTCCCTACTCCAACCCTGGCTTTGGACCTTAATGCTGTCCACATATAATACCTCAAGGCTCTCCCTTACATGGATCCCAAATGACCTCATTGCTCATGGACAGTTATGGAACAGACATTCCAGTGGCATTTCAGCAATAGGGGTGGATGCTGGTGTTTTTGGAACAGAAAGAGCATGTATTGATATGCTCGGCATACCACAGGAAAGAGACCTCCCAGACAGTGGAGACTCCTCAACCTCTGTGCACAAGTTAGTAATTGGACTCATGTGGTAAACTCTTGTTGACAGCTTAATACTATCCTTGTGAACCCCATCCAGCATCATTTTGAGGTGTGAAGACTTTACTGATACATAAACTTTGCAGCCGTGTTCAAGCCAGGGTTGCATGAAACTTTATAAAATAGGAGCAGATGTGCCCTGTCGGCACCCCAAGACTTGACTGACACATTTGAGGATGTTTAAAGCATTGATGCACTGTAATTTGATTTCTGTAAGGTGTGGCAGCCATGTAAGTCATTTATCAAAAGTAGGTCCCAAATATTTCACCTTCTCCTAAAAAGTGAAAACGAGATACCCCAGTTTCGAAACAGATAGATTAAAAAGCGAGAGGGAATGATTAAAAAGGTTGGAGCATGTACATAAGATGAAGAAAATGCCCAGGAATAATGAAATCCTTACTGTGCACCTAATACTGTGTATCGCAATGGCAAATGCCATTACACTTAAAACACCCCTTTGAGGGATGCTGTTCCCCTCTTAAAATAGTCAGACAGGAATTTCCTGATCCTGAATCTGAAATATATTTCTGAGAGGGGGGACTGTAGGAAAGTGGGGAGACATCTAAGGAAAACCCAATCACACAGCTCCAACAAAATATTTTGCCTCCAGGTAGTGTCATAGCCCTTTTCCAAATACACCAGCAAGGTGCTATTTACATAAGGAAGCATGTTAACTGCTGTTTCTAGTAGGGTGAAGTTATCGAATGTGTACCTGCACTGGGGGTGACTTAGTAGTGACCTGGTTTCGAGAACCAACCTAGTTTCAAGAACCCACACTAGGCACCAGTTGACCATACACTCAAATAGCTTACCTATGCAGCTAGTGGGACTTATACTCTGATAACCACTGGGGTTAGTGTGATTCTTCCCCAGTTTTAAAATCAGGACTAAAACAGTTTCTTTCCCCAAGTTGGAAAATACTCCTGTCATCCAAATTTCATTAAAAAGCTGAAATAGGATGTCCTTTGACTGCTCATTCAACTGCTTTAACATGCTGTACATTATCAGGTTGTGACCAGGCACAGTGTCATGAGCTATGCAGATTCCAACTCCCAAAGAAGAAAGAGTTGTATTCCTCCATATTGGTGGAATGGAAATCAAGACCAACCCTTTCCAGTGTTGCCTGATAATATCAAAAACCTGGATCCTAACCATAATCAGTCATAATGTTCTTATAGGATTCAGCCAACGTCCAAGTGACATTTCCCAGCAACACTATGAGGCACCTATGTTCTCATGTAGCTGCTATTGATGGTCATGAGTTCCACCTGGAAAACCTCCTAATGGCTTCTCATACTTTACGTGTGTGTATGGACCTGTTGATGTAGTTCAGGAATTCTTTTCCTTTGTCCTCACCATCCAGATTCTCATCCGAAGGGCACTGATTCAACCTTCACATAGCCGCCCTCCTGTCCCTGATTATAGAACAATGTTCATACTTCCACCAAGGGCTCTGACAACACACTTGCCTGACTAAGGAAGGTGTGCATCTCAACAACTATGTCATAGTCACCCAATTTTTTTGACTTCAGTAGAAGTTTCACTTGCTTTGAACTATTAGTTTTGACCAGGAGGAAATCATTTGACAACTGGTTAATAGATTTTAAGATACTAACAAGCCCTTCTAAACTAGAGCAATCCATCTGCGTGGTGAAACCACATGAGCAGCACTGACTTACCATAACTCACTTGCATGCATTGCAGAAGCATGGAGCTGGCAGCTCACAGTCATTGAGAAGTGTGCTGTCATTGACTGCCCCTGCCACATGGTTACAGAAACATAGACTAAATACAGCTTCATCACAATGTAGTGGCACTAATGGGCTCTGCATGCGTGGAAATATGCTTAAAATTGGAATTTCCTTTTAGCTTTTTATTTTCCATGTTTTCTATGGAGGGAAGTGGATGTTATATACCTGAGATTCATGGAGTATTACCACACTGATTGGGTGTGATCATATATAGCAAACATTAAAGTGATAATTGAAAACTGAAGGTCATTGATTTAGCTGGGACCTGTAAATTTGCGTGAAAGAATAGCTGATGAAATCATGTTCATATTCAGTTTGCTGCTAAACTTGTACTGACACTGAGAAACATTTTAGACAGAACAAATGAAACAGATTTATACCGATGAGCATAACAGCTGATTATAATTGTCAAATTTGTTTATAATTGACAAAAAAATTCAATAGTTTCACTGTAGGCTGTTGTGCATAAATCAAGCAAATGGACTAATAGGATTGATACTGTTGATAATATGAACTGCAGTGAACAGAAAGAGGAAGAAAGCACAGGTGTGGAGGTAAAGCAGAGACGAGTATTAGTCAAATAAATTTCTATCTAGATAATTATTCAAGTAAGTAGATCATTCAAACAAATTTATTTGCAAATAAAGTATTTGTGAGTTAAATAATGAATAACTTAGAATGCCATTGTATTTTCTGTTTTTACTGTCTTTGAATAAGTGCAGTTTTTATTTGAGAAATAATTTATTAATGGATTGTACATAAATGCGCTTCAGTGCTGCAGTGGGTTAAGTTCCAGATCACAAAGCCAAAAGTTCTGCATTCAATCACATGTTAGTTCTATGATTTTTTTCTGTTACTTATTGCTTCTTTCATCTCTCACGATGAGAAAAATGCGAAGTCAAGTTGTGCCATGTTTTTGGAGTAAATGCTGAACTGCAGGTCTCCTCTTAATTTGCTGTGTTAGTCAATTCAGAGGTGGGAGGAAGTCCAGAGCAAAACACCATGCTTAATAAAGCACTGCAATGTTCAAACCAACCATTGGCTTGTGCACAACTTTACTTGCCTTACAGTGGAACAAATTCAACACAAAAATACTTCATTGGCAGCCCTATTTAACTGGCTCTGAACTTCTATAAGTTTGCCAAAAGCATTTGAGAAGCTCAAATATTATGGTGTCAGAGAATATCTCTTTTGTTCTTGTTGTGTTGTGGTCTTCAGTCCGAAGACTAGTTCGATGTTGCTCTCCATGGCACTCTATCCAATGCAAGCTCTTTATCTCCGAATAAGTGCTGCAACCTACGTCCTTTTGAACCTGCATACTGTATTCATCTCTTGATTTCCTCTATAATTGCCCCCCCCCCTCCACACACACACACACACACACACACACACACACTCACTCACTCACTTTCCCTCCAGTACCCCTTGGTGTCACAAAATGTGTCATATCAATCAGCCCCTTCATTTAATCAAGTTGCGTCACAATTTTCTTTCACTCCAGTTCTATTCAGTACCTCCCATTAGTTACATGATCTAACCATCTAATCTTCAGCATTCTTCTGTAGTGTCACACATCAAAAGCTTCTGTTCTCTTCTTATCTAAAGTGTTTATTGTCCACATTTCACTGCCATACAAGACTACACTCAGACACATACCTTCAGTAAAGACTTCCTAATGTCAGTGGCCTCTGAGACCTTCTGTTAAATGTTAATACTTAACAAGATATAAAATCTGTTAAATCTGAGCTCAAGAGGTTAATCAATAAGCCAAAAATTGATTTTTTTAGGACACTCCTCAGAGACATTCACTGGACTGATGTTTACAGTGCTCATGGCATGGATGAAAAATATAACACTTTTGCTAATAAAGTGCTTACCTTATTTGAACAGTTTTCCCCCAAAACTAACCAAGGTTAGAGCAAAGTCTACGAAGAAGCCATGGATTACTCAAGGAATAGGGGTATCTTGTAAAACAAAAAGAAAACTGCATCTGTCATTCCGAAACAGTTCTGATGTTGATGCTATAGCACATTACAAGAAATACTGCAAAATATTAAACACTGTAATACGGACATCAAAGCAAATATATTACAAGGAAAAGACAGTCATGTCAGATAACAAAATAAAGACAATATGGGATATAGTGAAGGAGGAGACCGGTAGAACCAGGCATGAAGAGGGACAAATAGCATTAAGAGTAAATGATACATTGGTGACAGAAGTTTATAGTGTTGCAGAACTTTTTAACAAACATTTTATAACTGTTAGTGAAAAGATGGGGCTGTCGGGTTTTGTAGATGCTGCTATGGAATACCTCAGACCAGACATTTCAAGTAACTTCCATAATATGAATGTGACCCTCACTAACCCAGCAGTAATAATGTCCATCATAAAATCTTTTAAATCAAAAACATCTAGTGGGTATGATGAAATATCAACAAAGTTAATTAAAGAATGTGATTCTGAGTAAAGTAACATATTAAGCTATCTGTGTAACCAGTCATTTATAAGTGGAATATTTCCTGAATGGTTGAAATATGCTAAAGTTAAGCCACTATTTAAGAAGTGGCAAAGAAATAGCATCAAATTTTCATCCCATTTCACTTTTGCCAGCATTCTCAAAAATTTTAGAAAAAGTAATGAACAATGGGCTTTATAACCATCTTACCTCAAATAACATACTGTCAGAGTCGCAGTTCAGATTTCTAAAGGGTTCTGATATTGAGAAGGCTATCTACACTTACAGTGAAAATGTGCTTAATTCATTAGACAAAAAATTGCAAGCAACTGGTATATTTTGTGATCTGTCAAAGGCATTTGACTGTGTAAATCACAATATCCTTTTAAGTAAATTAGAATAGTATGGTGTAACAGGAAATGCTGCAAAATGGTTCAAATCTTATATCTCTGGCAGGAAACAAAGGGTGTTATTAGGAAAGAGACATGTATTAAGCTATCAGGCATCATCCAACTGGGAACTAATTACATGTGGGTTCCCACAAGGTTCCATTTTAGGGACTTTACTTTTTCTGGTGTATATCAATGACCTTTCATCAGTAACATTACCAGATACCAAGTTCGTTTTGTTTGCCGATGATACAAACATTGCAATAAATAGCAAATCAAGTGTAGTCTTAGAAAGATCGGCTATTAAATATTTGTGAGCATTAATCACTGGTTCCTAGCCAATTCTTTGTCACTAAACTTTGAAAAAACACACTAAATACAGTTCACGAGTATATGCCTAACATACTATGAAAAGCAGATAGAAGAAGTGGGCAGTGTTAAATTCTTGGGATTACAGCTTGATGATAAATTCAACTGGGAGGAGCACACCACAGAACTGCTGAAGCATCTTAACAACTCCCTGTTTGCAATGTACATTAGTGTTTGTAAAATGATTCTTTCATATAGTTTTCATTAAAAAAAAATAATGATCATTCCACTTGTGACCTGTGGAATGGTACATCAGCTTATTTGTTTGAGTTGTAAATATTTGTCATGTATTATTGTTTTTCTGACATGTTCTACATCCTGGAGGACCTCCTCACTACAGATCAATTGGAATGATAGTAAATCTAATCTAATCTACATCTACATTCAATGATAACAGATTTCTCTTCTTCAGAAACACTTCTCACTATTGCCAGTCTATATTTTATATCCTCTCCAATTCGGCCAACATCAGATTTTTTACTGCCCAAATAGCAAAACTCACCTAGTACTCCTTTAGTCTCTTGTTTCCTAACCTGATTCTCTCAGTATCACCTGATTTAATATGACCACATTCCATTAACCTTGTTTTGCTTTTGATGATGATCATCTTATATCCGCCTTTCATGACACTGTCCATTCTGTTCAGCTGTTCTTCCAATTCCTCGAACTTTAAGTCCATAACAAAATGGTTTAGTTCACTGCTAGCCCAATGCACAGATGGCATAACACTGGGGATAGGCTAAAATTCTGTCTTACTCCCTTCTCAACCACTGCTTCCCTTTCATGCCCCTCGACTCTTATAACCGCTGCATGATGTCTGTACAAGTCGTAAATAGGCTTTTACTCCTGCTAGCCTCAGAATTTCAAGGAGTGTATTCCAGTCAACATTGTCAAAAGGTTTCTCTAGGCCTACAAATGTTATAAGTGTAGGTTTTCCCTTCCTTAACTTATCTTCTAAGAAAAATGATAGCATCAGTATTGCCTTGCATGTTCCTACATTTCTCCAGAACCCAAGATTATCTTCCTCAAGGTTGGCTTCTACCACTTTTTCCATTCTTCTTATCTGTGTTAGTACTTTGCAATCCTAAATTATTAAACTGACAGTTCAGTAATATTTACTTCTGTCAGCACCTGCTTTCTTTGGAATTGGGATTATTACATTCTTCTTTAAGTCTGAGAGTATTTTGCCTATGTCTACATCTTGCACAACAGGTAGAATAGATTTTTTATGTCTGGCTATCTCAAGGATGTCAGTAATTTCTAAACAAATGTCATCTGCTCCATTGGCATTTTTTCAACTTAGGTCTTTCAGTGCTCTGTCAAATTCTTCTCACACTCCCCCATTTCTCTGTATCTAAATCCTCTTTCTATTCTATAATGTTGCCTTCAAGTGCATTTCCCTAGTATGGCCCTTTATATATTCACTCCATCTTCCAGATTTCTGATTTTTGTTTAATATTGGTTTTCCATCTGAGTTCTTGATGTTAATACAGTGGCTTCTCATTAATTTGTCCTATAGCCATTTCCATTTGGCCTTTTTTGCAGTTCCTGTAAATCTCATTTTTTAGACTTTGTATTCCCTTTTTCCAGCTTCAGTTGCGGCATTTTCTCCTTCCATCAATTAAATTCCGTATCTCCAGTGAAATCCAAAGATTTCTTCTAGGCCTTCACAATTTCATCTCTCAAAGCAACCCACTCATCTTCCACTGTATTCCTTTCCCCTGTTTCAGTCAGTTGTTGCCTAATGCTCCATCAAAACTCTCAACTACTTCTGGTTCTTTCAGCTTACCCACGTCCTATCTCCTTAATTTCCTACCTTTTTGCAATTTCTTCAGTTTTAGTCTACAGTTCATAACCAATAAATTGTGTTCACAGTCCACATACATCCCCAGAAATGTCTAACAGTTTAAAATCTGTTTCCAGAATCTCTGTCTTACTGAAACTTTTCAGTTTCTCTAGGTCCACATACAGAACCTTCTTTCATGATTCTTACACATTCAGCACAGTCCACATACACCCCCCGAAATGTCTAACAGTTTAAAATCTGTTTCCAGAATCTCTGTCTTACTGAAACTTTTCAGTTTCTCTAGGTCCACATACAGAACCTTCTTTCATGATTCTTAACACATTCAGCACTATGCCCCTATGTAATATGGGCACGCATTTATCAGCCATGTGGACAGTGCCTGTGTCCCATACAGGTGTAGGTTTTCCATTCACTGAAATGTGTTTCTACCACTTGCTACACAACTGACACTTGTAAGATAGCCATAGCAGTTCATATTTTGTCCACTAGATGCAACAGGAGTTAATTTACAAGTGTGTCTTTACTGAACATTTTGTAGCAACATCTGACACTAGCTGGCTGAACTGTCATGAAGAACAGAAAGGGCCTACCAATAAGTATCAAAACAAGGAAGCTGAAGCAAAATGAATTTTCATTTTTTTGGGAAGGGACCTATTCTAGAGATACAATGCAAAAGTAAATGTGATGTATGTTGACTCTCCACAAAACATCAGGCAATTACCAAAGAGGTTTCTGTATGTTCAAAAGAAAGTTTTACAAGAACAGTGAAACTGAATATTGGCATAGATTATAACGTGAGCAAGACTTGTATAGAGCATCAATCAGCTTTACAGCTGCTACCCATTTGCAAGCAAAACAGTCAAGTGGTGGAAAAAACTATTCTTTCATGTTTTCCTAATGTCTGCTGTGAATCATTTCATTTTGTATAAGGGTGTCACCAAGCAGAAGTACTATCTGGTGAAATTTATAAAAGAAGCTGCAGAAGGAGACATTTGATCATTGGAACCAACAACAGCTGCTAGCCTAGATATAAATTTTGGTCGCCATTTTCTGGAATAGATCCTCCACTGCCAACAAAGAAATGCCACATGCTATTATGAGGTTAGCTCCAACAAAGTAAAGAAAGAGACTGGCAGGCGGATAAGGAAAGGAAGCAAAGGGTTGTTCAAAGCCTGCAATGATGGGTTTTGCATACTGCAATGTTTTCAAGACTACCATTAGGAAGAAAATTACGTATAAATTACATGTAATAATTTTTTGTTATAAGATATGAAATAAATATGCACTTCTGATATTTTTTTTATGTCTCATCAATATCTTTGTGAGCAAATGTTTCTGGGGGGAGGGGGCGGGGGGGAGTTGTTTCCTTGTTTTAGGAAATGCTAATGCACCAGTACTGATCTGAACATATATATAAGCAAGCATATTTCCTAATTTATAAAGTAAGAAGTTTAAAATTTTGCTAGATGTGTGCCTTAAGATGCTTGACCGCTATGTAATTATTCTTTAAATTTGCTAGAAAATTGCTGGTTCACCTATGCAATTGAAAAGGAGAGATAGCAGTGTTGAATGTGTTAAACTATGTGTTAGCGATTATCAAATTATGCTTTGCACTAAATTCTAGCAAGCAGCTTCCTCTTTCATTCCTCTCCTCCAGTCCATATTTACCTATTTTTCCTTCTCTTCCTTTTCCTGCCATCAAATTCCAGTCCCTCATCTCAGGTAAATTTTTCGCTCCTTTAACTCATCCTTTTGTCTCATGATACATTTTTTTCAATCTCTTCATCATCTCCAGAGATAGTTGACATATAAACTTGTACTACTGTGGCAGGTGTTCCTTTTGTGTCTGTATTGGATATGATACTGTATTAACTGTGCTGTCCATAGTAACTTACCCACATTTCTATTTTGATCTTCATTATTAGACCTACTCCTGCATTATCCGTATTTAATTTTGTATTTACAACCCTGTTTCTCCTGCCAACAAACTTCACGAAATCCCACTCTATCTAACTTCAACCTATCTGCCCATAACATTCAATGCTCCACCCTGTAGATGCATTTTATTTTTCCTGTTGGGGACATCCTTCTGAGAAGTCCCTGCCTGGAGATCCAAATGGGGTACTATTTTACCTCCAGAATATTTTCTTCAAGAGAATACCATCATCATCCAGTCATACAGTAGAGCTGCATGCCCTTGGTGAAGATAGTGAGTGTAGTCTTCCACTGCTTTAGGCTATTCGCATTACCAGCACAGCAAGGCTGTGTCGGTTGATGTTACAGGGCCATATCAGTTAATCATATAGACTGTTGCCCAAAGGTTGCTGCCCTTCTTTAGTCACTACATGTTTTTCTGGCCTCTCATCAGATCTCTCTCCACTGCGGTTGCACCTAGGGTTCGGGTATGCGTTGAGACACACAAGCCACCACACCACAACAAGGTCTATGGTTCACATTCTTGTTATACGTAAATTAGTTGCCATGGCATATCAAAGAAGCAAAAATAGTTCACTTCACTGATGTTGCAAGTATTATAAGAAAGTCTATTAGACTTCAAAAGTTGGAAATGCAAAGAAAATTTTCTTGAGGGGTGTTTACTGTTTCTCTGCAACTGGAACTTAGATAAAATACAGTACTTGCAATTACATACAGCCCAAAGTGTGACACACTGTTAATAATAATGCATGAAGGAAAATGAATAAATGAAAGAGAATATTCTAAATTCTTGGAGGTTTATATCAGTAAGAATCTGATCTGAAAGTATCATGTTACAGATCCCTTTAGATGTCAGAGCTCTGACTTTTGTGTTGAGGATAACAGCAGATAGTGGAGATGAAAATGTCAAAATTTTGACTTGCTTTCTCTAATTTCAGTCACTAACCTTATCATATCATATTCTTGTTATTTTCATTCTGACATTTCATGTTTTATTGTCATTCAGTACATTATACTGTATGCATATTATTAAGTACTCTACAACATTGTGCCACTAATGAGGTGCCCAATACAAAAACTGAACAAATAAATTACATGAATGATGACAGTGCCGCACAATGCATCACCACCAATTTTTATAAAAAAGGCAAAATAAAATATTTATTTTTAGCTAACTTTGTACTCACATTATACTTGTGCTGTTCTTTTTCAGATTGGACAATGGGTGGATCATTAAAATTGGTCGAGGACTTGACTATTTCAAACCACCAGAAAATAAATTTGCAGTTGGGAACTTTGAACTTGACTTCAGATATTGCTACCAGACCACAGTTGACATTTATCATTCAAAGAAATAAAAGCTAAATGGTAAGATTTGTACAGTAATTTCCTTCTAACCTTATTATAAAATTTATTGCAGCTTCCTGGCAGAAAAATGGTTTAATGCTAACTGTCTCTTACTGTTAATTTATTAAACACAAATGAAACATTTTTGTATCATTTGTGTATTTATTTTAGCACTGCACATTTCAGTGGTTCACACCATCATCTTTTGGTGGAAAATTATGTAGTTTCCTTATGGTATTGGTGAGGAGCACAGATGCTTTTGCACAGGAGCAAACCAAGAGGGAACTAGGTTATATTTTATCTTTTGCTCAGAAGTCAAAATATAACCTGGTTTTCAGTTTTCCAATTGCTGTGAAAAGCCATCTGTGTTCTTCATTGATTTCACATCTGTAACTGTGTGATTTACCACTTGAAGACAAAGGTGTGAAACACAGAAGAATCTCATCATCATCATCATCATCATCATCATCATCGTCGTCATCAGTTCTCAGCTGCATTAGCAGCTTCCTCCTGTGATCCATTGCTTCCTTCTAAATGTTACTGTAAGTGCTGCCATCCACCACAATACCCAGGATGTGAAATCTCTTCCTCCCTCAGCTTCCCTTCCCATCCACCTACCCTTCTAAGACTGTTTTTACAAGATGTTCCTTCTTTCTCAATATATGTCCAATCCAGTTTCCTTTTATTACATTCAAGTATTGTCTTTGGTCTTCCAGTCATCTTTGTACATCTACATTTTTCACTCTTATTCTTTCCATCTTCCACATCCCAAAGGCCTGCAGCCTTGCTTTAGCTTTCTTCCATAGTGTCCATGTTTCAGCACCATACAGGAGAACACTCCATACAAAACATTTTACTAATATTTTCCTCAAGTCTTTGTCCATATTGTTACAAAAGTTTTCCTTTTTTTACAAAATGCTTCTTTCACTATTGTTATCCTGGTTTTCTGTGCTGTTCTTCCAGTCAGTTTCTATCCTAAAAAGTTTTCAATGGTGTTGAGCCACAGTCACACAATACTTTTTAAAAGACTAAACTGTCATTTGACTGTGTTCTACTATATTTATTTTCTGTGCTCTCTAGATTTCAACTTTTATGCCATTATCAAGTACAATGCTAAATGTTGTTAGACCATTATTATGTCATTTTTCTAACATCTTTCATAATTGTATTTGATAACAGCATAAAAACAGAAATCTAGAAAGTGTAGAAGATAAATACAGTAAAACACAGTCTAATGCTGGTTTACTCTTTTAGAAAGTTTGTATCCTGCTTCTTATATATTCACAGCAATGCACATGCACATTCATCATAGTATTGGTTTTCATTCTGTAAATCTTTCTGTTAGCTTTAATGGAATCCACTATATCCTGTAATTCTTTTTCATCTGTTGCTAGAAGGACCATATCATTTGCTAATCTCAAACATCGTATTTTTCATCCTCTGACTGTTAAGCAATTGTCACTCAGTGGGTAATGGTCAGTAATTTTTTAAAGTACAGATTGAAAAGAATACGAGACAGACAATAGCCTTGTCTTACTCCTTTTTATAGTCCTAGCCAGGTGGTACTTTTGCCTCCATCAGTGCTTCCTTATTAAAATATAATATAAAGTCATCCAGTTTTCCAGTCCGCTCTCTTTTCCCACATTATAGCTGCAGGCTTATCCCAAGACACATTATCAAGTGCGTTTTCCAGGTATAAAACACATATATAGGGAGCGGCAAAATGATCTGACAGTTTTAAAGTACAAATAACACAAATATTAGGAGTGATAAAAATGTTTTATTGGTTATTACAGAATAGTGTTAATGGAAATTAAAGAAAACAATGTTGGAACAAGCAATTTCATCACTTTAAGATTTGAAGATGACATCCTTCAAACAGTGCCCTTCTGTGATGAAGCACTCTTCTAATCTCGCACCAAAACTGTCAAATACCTTCCCTAACATTGCAGAAGGCAGGTTGGCGATTTCTTGAGTTATGCCCACCCTAAGTTCTCCCAATGTGCAGGGCTTGTTTGTGTCGGCTCTTGACCACAAGAAAAAATTACAAGTGCTTAGATCAAAGGAGTGTGCTGACCATGCAATATCCCGGAAACATGAGATTACTCGACCATGAAACTTACTTTTCAAAAAAGTCCATCACCTTGCTGGCTGTACGGGCAGTTGCCCCATCCTGCTGGAACCACATTCTACTGTGCACTAAGCATTTTCTCCAAAGTTCAGAGATCAAGAAGTTTTGTAATATCAACAGATAATGTTGCGAATTGACCATAACAGTTTGACCACCCTCTTCAAAGAAGTATGGCCCAGTGACAAGTTTTTGTTACACCACACCACACAGTGACCTTAGGACTATGCAGTTCCTCAGGATTTGTGGCTGACCAATAATGAAAGTTCAGTTTGTTCACATAACCATCCAGATGAAAATGCACCTCATCCCTCATCACTCATCATGAAATTTTTTTAAATACAAGGTGCATTCAAGTTCTAAGGCCTCCGATTTTTTTTCTAATTAACTACTCACCCGGCGTTACTTCTTGACGTAATCGTCCTGCAGACGTACACATTTTTCACAACACTGACGCCATGATTCCATGGCAGCGGCGAAGGAGTCTGTTTTGACCACTGGAAAATCGCTGAGGCAATAGCAGCACGTCTGGTGAATGTGCAGCCACGGAGAGTGTCTTTCATTGTTGGAAAAAGCCAAAAGTCACTAGGAGCCAGGTCAGGTGAGTAGGGAGCATGAGGAATCACTTCAAAGTTGTTATCACGAAGAAACTGTTGCGTAACGTTAGCTCGATGTGTGGGTGCGTTTTTTGGTGAAACAGCACACGTGCAGCCCTTCCCGGACGTTTTTGTTGCAGTGCAGGAAGGAATTTGTTCTTCAAAACATTTTCGTAGGATGCACCTGTAACCATAGTGCCCTTTGGAACGCAATGGGTAAAGATTACGCTCTCGCTATCCCAGAACATGGACACCATCATTTTTTCAGCACTGGCGGTTACCTGAAATTTTTTTGGTGGCGGTGAATCTGTGTGCTTCCATTGAGCTGACTGGCAATTTGTTTCTGGATTGAAAAATGGCATCCACGTCTCATCCATTGTCACAACCGATGAAAACAAAGTCCCATTCGTGCTGTCGTTGCGCGTCAACATTGCTTGGCAACATGCCACACGGGCAGCCATGTGGTCGTCCGTCAGCATTCGTAGCACCCACCTGGATGATACTTTTCGCATTTTCAGGTCGTCATGCAGGATTGTGTGCACAGAACCCACAGAAATGCCAACTCTGGAGGCGATCTGTTCAACAGTCATTCGGCGATCCCCCAAAACAATTCTCTCCACTTTCTCGATCATGTCATCAGACCGGCTTGTGCGAGCCCAAGGTTGTTGTCACACGATGTTCTGCCTTCACTAAACTGTCGCACCCAAGAACGCACTTTCGACACATCCATAACTCCATCACCACATGTCTCCTTCAACTGTCGATGAATTTCAATTGGTTTCACACCACGCAAATTCAGAAAACGAAAGATTGCACACTGTTCAAGTAAGGAAAACGTCGCCATTTTAAGTATTTAAAACAGTTCTCATTCTCGCCGCTGGCGGTAAAATTCCATCTGCTGTACGGTGCTGCCATCTCTGGGACGTATTGACAATGAATGCGGCCTCATTTTAAAACAATGCGCATGTTTCTATCTCCTTCCAGTCCGGAGAAAAAAAATCGGAGGCCTTAGAACTTGAATGCACCTCGTATATCATCAAATCAGTAATTTGCTCTGAAAATGCTTTTCGCTTCACATAGTCATTGGGCTTTAACTGCTGAACAATAGCCATTTTGTATGGATGGAAATGCAGATCAAACCACAAAATTCATCTTACCGAGCGGTCAGACATATGCAAAGCAGCAGCTTGTTTAAGGGTCAGCCCTGAGTACTAGCTTCCACAGCTCTCACTCTATCGATATTCTCTGGTGTCCGGGCTGTCCTTGGATGGCCTGCCAACTTCTGTTTCAACACTGAACTGGTAGCTCTGAAGTTACTCATCCACAGCATAATTGTGTTGCATGTCAGAACTTTTCCTCGCATACCTAAATTAAAATGCCTATGGAACTACTGCTGCACACCAACACAGGAATCACCACTTTTAAAAAAACGCCTCGACAACAAATGTGCAATGCTCAACTGACCACTGCTCCATGGCGACTACAAATGTCCATGTGTATGCTGTGAAACGCGCCTATCCACAACATCCCTCACCAACCACTTGCTCAACCATGTGGCGGCAAAAACTGTAAGATCATTTTGCCGCTTCTTATCAGTGTTGAACATGGTTGTTATTCAGCAGCCATATATTGGTTTCAACATAGAATTAAACAGCCAACCGGTTGCACATAAATGATAGGTACATTGACCTAGGTTTCGATACCTATTAGGGGTGTCTTGATCAGTATAAATGTTGCTAAATGGTATAAAATAATAAATAGGAAATGAAATATGACCAAAAACGCATTAATCAAGATGACAGTGTTCAGGACACATAAAAGTTATTTACATAATTACATTCCTATAAAACCAAAGACAGAATTTGGAGCAGCTATGCTCCTGTGAAAAGTAAAATATAACTTTGCAGCCTTCGCCATGTGTGCAGAGCTAGGAACAACATCAGGCTGAAAACAATACAATTTGCGCCACCTATCAGGCGTGGACAAGTAAAATGTGCCCATTTGAAACATTGTAACAGAAATACTTGGGGGGGGGGGGGGGGGGGGGGGAAACAGTATTATGAAAAGGGAAGTTGCTGCTCACCATGTAGCAGAGATGCTGAATCGCAGATAGGCATAACAAAAAGACTGTCAGAAATAAGCTTTTGGCCGGCAAGGCCTTCATGATGAAAAATGGATGAGACACACACACAATTGACTGCAGTCTCTGGCAACTGAAGCCACAATGTTAATGGCAGTGTCAGTGCATGATGGAAATGGTGATTGGATGGGGGTAAGGAGGAGGCTAGAAGGGGGAGGGATAGTAGGGAAGGGCTGGCAGACACTGAAGTACTGCTAGGGAGCACACAGAGACGAGGTGGAGAGAGGGTAGGGCAGCTATGTGCAGTTGGAAAGTTAGATGAAGAGCAGAGTAGAGGTGGTGGGGTTAGTGGAAAAGGAGAGAAGTAAAAAGACTGGGTGCAATTGTGAAATGAGGGCTGTGTAATGCTGGAATGGCAACAGGGAACGGGCTAGATGGGTGAGGACAATGACTAACAAAGGTTGAGGCCAGGAGGGTTACGGAAAATAGGATATATTACAGAGAAAATTCCAAGCTATGCAATTCAGAAAAGCTGGTGTTAGTGGGAAGGACCCATGTGGCAGAGGCTGTGAGGCACTCATTGAAATGAAGAATGTCGTGTTGGGCAGTGTGTTCAGCAACAGGGTGGTCCATTTGTTTCTTGGACCACAGTTTGTCAGTGGCCATTCATGTGGATAGACAGCTTGTTGGTTGTCCAGAAAGAACGCAGCACAGTGGTTGCAGCCTAGCTTGTAGATCACATGACTGGTTTCACAGGTAACCCTGCCTTTGATGGGATAGGTGATGTTTGACTGGGCTGAAGTAGATGTTGGTGGGAGGATGTGTGGGACAGTTCTTGCATCTGTATCTGTTACAGGGATATGAGCAATGAGATAAAGGGTTGGTGTTATAACCGGGAATAACACAATAACCTCTTCAGTCTGGTTTATTACATCACAAATCACTTTTTAACAATTATGTTAGCCGAGCGTCTACCCAGGCTCACACTCAGAAGTAATGCATTATTAAAGTTTGGTTATACCAATGTCCAAATGTGCATGGTGGGGTGCACGTCCCGTAATTATTCCCAAGTCCAGTGAAGTTCAGTCTCTCCAAGTGAAGTCGCAAGATTTTCCGCCGAGCAGCCAGGTAACCTCGAGTGGTGCGGCGAGTCATCCACAAGCAGCTGGAACACGGGGTACTGCACTTCCTGATGAGAACTGTCGTTTGCGGCGGCGGCCGGGTTTATATAAGGCTTGCTAGTTAATGGAGCCGTCGGCTGGGGTCGCTGTTTTCCAGGAAAAACCAATCACAATGTTTCCTGGCATAGCCAATTGCTGTGTGCTGACAAACACGCGCGCACGAAGGCGGCCAGCGATGGTAGCCGCGAGCCGCCCAGAGAAGTGCGGCCAGCGATGTATTTCTCGGCCACGTAAGGGAGCGTGCGTGTGAAGACGGCCATCGATGTACTTGGCGGCCACGTACTGGGGCGCGTTGTTTGGTGTTTGTTAGAAGTGGTGTATACCACACCCCTTCCCTCGTGGGGAAGCGTGGAAACATTGGCTGCGAATGAACGCCACGTCCATGGCGTCCTCCTCCTCCGAA
The DNA here is from genome assembly GCF_021461395.2 of Schistocerca americana. Taxonomy (NCBI): domain Eukaryota; kingdom Metazoa; phylum Arthropoda; class Insecta; order Orthoptera; family Acrididae; genus Schistocerca; species Schistocerca americana. Next base: position 450,414,667 of record NC_060125.1, on the reverse strand, counting down.
ACCTCGGCGTCGGCGGTGAGACTGGGCATAGGAGCATACGGGCGAAAACGCCCCGGCCGGGGGCAAAGGTTATAGCATGCGGACCGCGGCAGCAGAGGAGGCAGTGCAGGAGGAACCAGTGGCATGTCTTCATCAGCATCCGGAGTGACCTGGGGGTGGCGATCGGGGGAGACCCCGGCTGGCTGTGGCTGGGTCTGGTCCACGTCCGGGGAAAGAAGCTCTGGCTGGGAGGCGTCGTCCGTGAGCCGACCGGGGGCCAACTGCGAGAACCACCCTGGCGTGTCCTCCTCTGGTTGGTGTGGGGAATCAGGGGACGGGAGGAGAATATGCCGAGGGGGGGGAGGAGAAAAACGATTGGGAAGGCAGGCGAGGGCGAAGCTGATTGGCATGTCGAAGAACCTCCCGGTCGGGAAGTTGAACCCGGAAGACTTTCCTGCCCCTGCCCTGCAATAGTGGTGGAGGTGGAAACGGAGTTGCAGCGGACAATATATGGAAACCTGGAATATGCGTTGACAACAATAAAAAACATGCCATTAAACACCGGCCCAGAAAATCAATGTGCACCCGCTCCCAAGGGCGAGCACATGGTGGCCAAGAGGCAAAGGAATGTCGTGGAGCTGCCTGCTGGCGTTGGCAGGAGGGACACATCTGCATGAGGCGTTCAATCTCCTGAGTCATTGCGGGCCAGTATGTGAACCGGCGAGCCAAAAGCTTCGTCCGGGATATCCCCCAATGACCTTGGTGTAACAGGTGCAGAACGTGCTGACGTAAAGACTGCGGAATGACGACCCGTGGATGTCCGTCGTCCGAAAGAAGTAGAAGGGCCCCGTCAACCAACTGAAGCTGATGGCGGACAGTAAAGAACTGACGAAACGCCGCAGAAGCCGTGGGAGGCGGTTGTTCGGGCCATACATTACGCACGTGATGACAGACTTGTCGGAGCACCTCGTCGTGACTGGTTGCATCCGCTACCCGAGAGCTGGTAATGGGAATCACCTCTACTGTGGCCTGTGCTTCTTCATCTATGTGAAAACACAGAATTTCCTCTTTGTCGAAATCCAAATCCGGTCCCCATGGAAGGCAGGAGAGGGCATCATCATTGGCGTGCTCGGTTGTGTTGCGAAAGTGGATTTCATACTGATATAGTGCCAAAAACAAAGCCCAGCGCTGAAGATGGTGTGCAGTCCGGTCAGGGATCTTTGCTGCAGGATTGAATAATGATATGAGGGGTTTATGATCTGTAATGAGGTGAAACTTTGTACCAGGCGAAGATGATGGCCAGTGCCTCTTTTTCAATTTGGGAATACCGGCATTGCGTATCGGTTAATGTTTTCGATGCATAGGCCACAGGGTGCTCCAACCCATCTGCCTTCCTGTGAGCCAGGACTGCCCCAATGCCTGTATCCGAGGCATCCATTGCAATGACGATTTGCTTAGTAGGGTCAAAACGTGCGAGGCACGGGGCCTGCAGTAATTGGGATTTCAACCTGTGGAAGGTGTGATCGCATGCCGGCGTCCACTCGAAAGGAACCCCTTTTTTGCATAACTGAGACAAGGGGGCAGTTGCCGTCGCAGCCGCGGGTAAGAATTTTCGGTAATATGAAATCTTCCCCAGAAAGGAACGAACTTGTGTCATCGTCGTAGGTCGTGGCAGCTTGATGATGGCTTCTATATGTTTCTCTAACGGACGAACACCCGAACAGGAAATGACGTGGCCCAGGTACTCAATTTCAGGTTGGAAAAAACAACATTTTTCTTTCCTACATTTGAGGCCAGCCTCCCGTAAGACATGGAATAAAGATTGCAGGTTGTGAAGGTGTTCCTCTGTTGTACGACCCGTCACCACGATGTCGTCCAAATAGTTAATGCATCTATCCACTTTAAGGACTAATTGTTCCAAAAACCACTGGAAAATAGCAGGGGCACTGGCTATCCCAAACATAAGGCGTTTCAGACGATATAACCCGTGCGGTGTGTTGAGGGTCAGGAACTGCTGAGATGCGGCATCAAGTGGGAGTTGTAGATATGCTTCAGCAAGGTCTATTTTTGAGAAGAATTTTCCACCCTTTAATTTGGACAACAACTCCTCCGGCTTTGGAATAGGATATGTCTCGATCTCTGATTGGGCGTTAACTGTTACTTTAAAGTCGCCGCAGAGACGGAGCTGCCCTGACGGCTTCCGAACAACGACGAGGGGGGTAGCCCACTGACTAGAAGGAATAGGCTCAAGAACGCCACTTGCCGTGAGGCGGTCCAACTCCTTCTTCACTTGATCTCTGAGAGCTAAAGGAGCGGCACGGGCACGAAAATATCGAGGCCGCGCATTCCGTTTCAGTCTGATGTGTGCCTCAAAATTCTTTGCGGAACCGAGGCCGGGGGTGAACAGGTCTGCATAATCCTGGCAAAGCCTGTCCAGATCTGAGTACAGAACCTCGTCAGACACCAAATTCACAGAATCGTCGATTGAAAAACCAAATTTCCAAAATGCGTCCAGCCCAAATAAATTCTCAGAGGAATCCCTGTTAATGACTAAGAAGGTGACCTGGCGGGTGACATTCTGGTATGTCGTTGGCAAGTCGACTTGACTGCGGACTGGAATGGAAAGTTTACCATATGCCATGAGGCGTCGCTGCGTGTCGTGCAAGGGAGGAGCACCAAGTCTCAAATATGTGGCGTAATTTAGAGTGCTCACAGCTGCGCCAGTGTCGACCTGTAATTGAATCAGTTTTTCCGCAATCAGGACTTCAATAAAAAGCCTATTGGTGGTCTCCTGATGATCAATAGCGGCGATCAGATTAACATCCATCTGAAGATCCGAAGGTTGCTGCAGTCGGCAGGACTTTCGACACACAGAAGCTAAATGGCCCTCGGAAGAACATTTGTAGCAAAAGGCCCATCGATCAGGGCAGTCATCTCGTTGATATTTTTTAAAACAAGCAGGACATGATGGCAAACATTTTGGCACCCACGACTGGTTTGAGTGGTTGGAGCGAGGTGGCGGACGGTTCTGCTGAGTTGACCAGCGGCCTGCCAGCACTATCGCTATTTCGGAATCGTCACTCGGGTGGGCCTTAGCCGCCGGCTCTGATGTGTTTACATTGACGGCTGCAATGTCGACCCATGATTCTAGTTTCTTGCCTGCTGCACGGGTCACCTCGAAGCTTTGTGCCAAGTCCAAGACTTTATCCAATGAGGGGTCAATGAGCTGAAGGGCCTCATGTTGGAACTCCCTGTCTGGCGTACCCCTGATTATCATGTCCCGGATCATTTCTTCGGCGTAGGAGTACTTATTTTTAGAGGTAACAAAGTGACATCGTCGCCCCAAGCCTTGCAATTCCGCTGCCCACTCTCTATGTGTCTGATTCGGCTGTTTCTTGCATTGGTAAAAGGCGACTCGAGATGAAACAACATGGGTATGGCGCTGGTAATATTTAGTGAGCAACGAGCGAATCTCGGCAAAAGTCAGCTCCGAAGGTTTTGATAAGGGGGCCAGTATGCACAAGAGCCGATAAATCTCAGGTTTAGACCAAGACAAAAACAAAGATTTCACGAGGCCAACGTCAGTTACCTTGAAATCATGGAAATGTTCCAGCATTCGGGATTCGTAGGCTTCCCAGTCCTCTAACGTTTCTGCAAAAGACGGAAACGGCGGTACTTGCTGCGTGGCCTGCGTCTGCATGAACCCTTGTATAAGTGGCTGTTGAGTAGCAGCCTGTGGTTCTCGTCCTGCTGCTGGAGAAGTTTCTTGAGGAGATCTTCCAACATCTCCTGGTGCGTGCTCATCGCCATTTTATTGTGTTATAATCAGGAATAACACAATAACCTCTTCAGTCTGGTTTATTACATCACAAATCACTTTTTAACAATTATGTTAGCCAAGCGTCTACCGAGGTTCACACTCAGAAGTAATCCATTATTAAAGTTTGGTTATACCAATATCCAAATGTGCATGGTGGGGTGCACGTCCCGTAATTATTCCCAAGTCCAGTGAAGTTCGGTCTCTCCAAGTGAAGTCGCAAGATTTTCCGCCAAGCAGCCAGGTAACCTCGAGTGGTGTGGCGAGTCATCCACAAGCAGCCGGAACACGGCGTACTGCACTTCCTGATGAGAACTGTCGTTTGCGGCGGCGGCCGGGTTTATATAAGGCTTGCTAGTTAATGGAGCCGTCGGCTGGGGTCACTGTTTTCCAGGGAAAACCAATCGCAATGTTTCCTGGCATAGCCAATTGCTGTGTGCTGACAAACGCGCGCGTGCTTGCGAAGGCAGCCAGTGATGGTAGCCGCGAGCTGCCCAGAGAAGTGCGGCCAGCGATGTATTTCTCGGCCACGTAAGGGAGCGTGCGTGTGAAGACGGCCAGCGATGGACGCAGCGGGCCGCCCAGAGAAGTGCAGCCAGCGATGTATTTGGCGGCCGCTTACTGGAGCGCGTTGTTCGGTGTTTGTTAGAAGTGGTGTATACCACAGTTGGGAACTGGGGTTGTGTAGGGATGGACAAGTATATTGTGTAGAAACTTCCTGACAAATTAAAACAGTCTGCCGGACCGAAACTCGAACTCAGGACATTTGCCTTTCACAGGCAAGTGCTCTACCAACAGAGCTACCCAAGCACGACTCCCACTATGTTCTCACAGCTTTACTTCTGCCAGTACCTCATCTCCTACCTTCCAAACTTTACAGAAGCTCTCCTGCAAACCAGGCAGGACTAGCACTCCTGAAAGAAAGGATATTGCGGAGACATGGCTTAGCCACAGCCTTGGGGATGTTTCCAGAGTGAGATTTTCACTCTGCAGCAGAGTGTGCGCTGATATGAAACTTCCTGGCAGATTAAAACTGTGTGCCGAACTGAGACTCGAACTCAGGACCTTTGCCTTTCGCGGGCAAGTGCTCTACCAACTGAGCTACCAAAGCATGACTCACGCCCTGTCTTCACAGCTTTACTTCCACCATTACCTTGTCTCCTACCTTCCAAACTTTACAGAAGTTCTCCTGCAAACCATGCAGGAGTGCTAGTCCTCCATGGTTCGCAGGAGAGCTTCTGTAAAGTTTGGAAGGTAGGAGATGAGGTACTGGCAGACGTAAAGCTGTGAGGATGGGATGTGAGTTGTGCTTGGGTAGCTCAGCTGGAAGAGCACTTGCCTGTGAAAGGCAAAGGTCCCGAGTTCGAGTCTCGGCCCGGCACGCAGTTTTAATCTGCCAGGAAGTTTCATATCAGCGCACACTCCACTGCAGAGTGAAAATCTCATTCTGGATATTTTGTGTAGGTTTGGTGGTCAGCGGAATAACACTGTGGGAGGGTTGGGGAGGATAGTGGGCAGGACATTTCTCATTTCAGGGCACGGTGAGAGGTAGATCTACATTTCAATGACTGCTTCTCACCCTGTGTCATATGCATCCTTCCCACTAACACCAACTTATCTGAATTGCTCAGGTGGGAATTTTCCATGCAATATATCCTACATTCCGATAACCCTCCTGGCCTCAATCTTCTTTAGCCATTGTCCTCACCCATCCAGCCCTTTCCCTGTCCCCATTCCAGCACTACACAGCCTTATTCCACTGCTGCACCCAGCCTTTTCGCTTAACCCCACCTGCCGACTGCACATAGCTGCCCTACCCTCTGCATGCTCCCCAGCAGCACTTTACTGTCTCCCCCTCCCTGCCCAAGTCCTTCCTCATCCCCACTCAGTCGGCCCTCCCATCATGTACTGGTGCTGCCGCTTGCAGTGTGGCTTCAGTTGCCAGAGACTGCAGTCGTGTATGTATGTGTGTTCTATTTTTGACGAAGGCCTTGCTGGCAGAAAGCTTATTTGTGACAGTCTTTTTGTTGTGCTTATCTGAGTCTGACTCAGCATCTCCACTATATCGTGAGTAGCAACTTCCCTTGTCATAATATTGTTACATTCCATCCTGGATTTTCCATTGTTTTAAAATACACAGTAGTCAAGCAATTAAGTATAGTAGAGCCATCTGTTAGGCTTTACGGCCTAGCAGTAATTTCTGTTATAATGTTTCAAATGGGCACATGTTACTGTCCACGCGTATTGTTTTCGTGGCAGCAATATAAGCCTCTGGGCCAATCAGTCTGATGATGTTCCCAGCTGGCCACACGTGGGAAAACCTATAATGTTATATTTTACTTTTGACAGCAGCATAGCTGCTCCAAATTCTGACTTTTGCTTTTTAGCAATGTAATTTTATGTTAAGTAATCTTTGTGTCATGAAAATTGTAATTTTCATTATTGTGTTTTTGGTTATACCTCATTTGCCATGTATTATTTTATAGGATTTAGCAACATTTATCCTCATGAAGACAGTCTTAGTAGGTTTCGAAACCTAGGTCAGTGTACCTACCATTTACATGCAACCGGTTGGCTGTTTAATTCTGTGTTAGACACACACATATGTGGTGGTTCTCTTCTCATTTCAATGAATTTCTCTTCAGAAATTCGCAAGAATCCTATTGCATATCTTTTGCCTCTATTCCATCTAAAACTAAATTCCTCCTCAGCCAGATTCTCCTCCATTACCTTTTCCGATATTTTGTTAACAATTCTTAACATAACTTCATTGCATATAAAATTATGCTGATTTCATGTACTCACTGCATTTCTTGCTTCCTTGTTTGTTTAGTATTGGAATCATTACTGATGTCAAAAATTCCTGTCCCATCTTTGCACACTACATTTTTGTCTTTACTGACAATTTCCAAAGTAGCAGTTCCTGGCCTGTTTTGATCCCATGCTGTAGTCTTTGCTGTGTTTTATAGTAAATCATATTTTCTCTTCCTCTCCAAGTCAGTTGCATCACTCTCCTTTTTAAGCCATTTTTTTTTAGCCTGCACTGCTTCTCTATGCAGTTCGTTATTCAGCCTTTTGTCTTTCTTGCATCTTCATTGCTCCTATTTTTTAATTTTCTTGTCTCCTCCATTCTCAAAATCATGTCTTATGTAAGCCACAGCATTTTTGCCATTTTCCTGTTTACATGTCTTATACTTTTCTGCCTTGATTTTTGATTCCTTCTTTCAGCGTATTCCCCACCTCTCCCCTCAAAGGTCTGAGCTGGGGATTATTTTACTATGGATGTTGCATTAATATGTAGTGGTATAATAAATATGTAACTAATACAGAGATCTGTTTTAATCATTATTGCTGTTGGCATTATGATCAGTTCTCCATCCAACTATAAAAGTTTCTTTGTTTACTAAAGACTTATTGTATGTTATATACATGTTTTTTAACTCTAGGGAGTTGACTGCACAAGTATGGTGCTGTAATGCCCAGTACTATGTCTGTACTGGCTGTCCGGCTTCCATAGAAAGTTTGTGTGTGTTAACACCATCTAAAGTACACGAGGGCCAGTATTTATTTTCTTGTTTTCACTCTTACTAGTTTGTAAATTTGACAGTTTAGCATTGTACCATCTGCAGTGCCACAGTCATATAGTTTGATGTCTTTTTATAGCAGCCTCAAACAAGCTGAGGCTTGATATGGTGGTCAATAGGAGTTTCAGTGTTAGGTGGGCAATGAATCCTCCTGCTTGGGTTCATTCGATGCCTTCAGTTCCATTTTATCACTCTCTGAACAGATGTTGAGAGCTAGCTTCAGATGTATAGTGTAAGCATATCTTGGAATTTGTTATAACCAAATGATCACAGTTCCTTCTTTCGAATCAGGTGGAGGATTTAAACCACAAGTTCACACTCCGTTGTGGATTTTGTTATGTCTACTATTGCATGGATAAATTTCAGGTGTGTGTACGAGATGCAGTAAATGGCTACTTACTTACAAATTACATGTAGGGTGCTCACATAGTTTTTAAGGGTAGAGAAACTGCTCAATTGACCTGACAATCAATTGTTTACTGTGCTTGAAGAGGGGCATAGACCACCAACATTAAATATGCAGGAGAACATTCATCATTTTATGGCAAGAAGAGAGAATTTTAATTAACTGCAGGGGCATCCATGATATGGTCCTGTGATAAGTGTCATTTCCAAACAGTAATAATTCCCACTGATTACTAAGAATAGAAAGCTGGCCGATACCAGAAAATCAGAAATTGCATTTGGACTTCATATCACAAAGCTAGGCTGGTCACCAGTGGTAGCAACATGTGTATTGTAATAAATCACTATATAATATCTACTGAAGTAATTGCAGATTATTTGGATGAAAGTAAATATTAAAGGTGAGTCAAACATTATAATCATAAGAAAGATTAGGGTTTAACACATATTTTAGGAAAACACAAAAAACTTAGATCTGGGTGCCCCAATAGCGATATGAACCACTATCCTTCCGAATGTGGCTTAAGGGTCTTACCACTGTGCCACCTCATTCAGACATATAAATGAGTGCTTTTATTGATCACCTTAAGAGCTGGTATAGTGTCAGTTCAGGAAGCTATTTCTGTTTAATAATCATGTCAGCAAACTGGTTGCAGATTGATCTATCAGTGGATAAAATTCAAGAGCACTCTACACACAAGAATACAAATGTGCTTCAGCAGAAATCACAGCCATAATTAAAGTGCTATACAGGACTGATGTAGATGAATTGCAACACATCAGTGTTCCAGTCTGAGCTAGACATACACTGTTACAGAAATCTTATGCAAAAATTGTCCTTTTAGTATTGTAGGCCTCTGCTGAGGAGACATAACATCTTTCCTAGCAATAGAATATTCTGTCATTATTGGAAGATATGGAAGATACACAGTGCGTCAACTGAATAGGAGACACTTAACACACACTATGGAAACTTTTTGTGGTGAGGGTTGCAGGTTTGACACTAGTTTTTCCCTAATACTGTGGTAAAGAAACATTATTCTGGCTTGGCAATTGATTGTCTGTAATGCCTTCCTTTACTCTATATGGAAAACATACGTCTTATATGGTAAAGTGCTGTTGATTTTCCACACTAGAGGAAACAGTAACTTATCTATAAATAAATCCACTTCTGGTGATAGGTATTACAAAACTGATGTTAACCTAGAAATCCACTGGTATCGACTTGAACTGTCAGCTTACTGATATGGGATCACTATGCCAGAAATAATGAATTTTTTTTATCAATCAGGCAAAAGGTTGACTATTAACAAAAGTCGATATTCAGTTCACGCAACAGCAAGTAGGAGAACAGAGATTTTGTTACTGGATACCATTCTGGCCATTTAGAACATCATCAAAGAAAATGAAAAAAAAGAGACTGGCTTAGAAAGCAAGATTTGGACTGGCTATTACAACATTACAGATCAGTGCTGCATCACATGGCCAGCAAGATACTGCTGTTGTAAACAATTTCTCAGTGCTCTAGTGGCAGTTCTGGAGACAAATTATAATATAAAACATAAATCCAATCAACATAATGCATAAAGGAAATAGGAGAACCAGGAGACACAAAAGAGCTATCAAGATGTGTGGGACTTCCTTAGATTAGAAACAGAAAACTTGTGGGAAATGGTCAGATGAACATTGTGTTAGACATATGTAGTAAATGTCTCAAATGAAAAAGACAGCAGACAAGAATAATTATTATAACAGTTGTAACTGTAAGATGACTCACTAATGAAATAACAACAACAATAATAATAATAATAATAATAATAAAACAACAACATACCATAGGAAACTCTGGTTGAAATAAGAGTTGCCATTACGGCAAAATTGTGGAATTCATTCTTATTTTCTGTTACCACATATGTGAACTACATAACATAATTCGTATAAAGACAGCACACATGATGTTTCTGGAAGGATCACCAATTGAAAGTGGCTTGCTTGAAAACAGTTTTAAACCAGTTATCAATCACAATAGCATATTGTGTTGCAATCTAGAACTGATTTCAAATAATTTCATTGCTCATTTAGAAAGCTATAAAATATTGTCCCATAACAGACTGTAAACTGAAGACTGAAGTGTTACAGGAGACTCACTTCACAAGTTATGGAGTGCTTTTGTGTTTCGACCAACTTATTGATTCCATTTTTATGTATGATGATTTGACAACTGAAACAGTTATTTTCTTCAAGGGCTGCAAAGGTGTCTTGTTATGTATTCTCGCTACCAGAATTTGAAGTGCTGTTAGTTCCACACTGCTATTCATAGCCAAGTTCAACTCCCTGAGCCTGCTATGCTCTTCAGTGCTTATTTTTGTTTTCCAGAGCCCATGCTGTTAGTCCATGTAACACACATTGTCTCTGTGTTTTCCAGCTCTGGTAGTCCACAGCTCGTGGTCTCACGGTCGTGTTCTCCCTTCCCGAGCACGGGGTCCCGCGTTCGATTCCCGACGGGGCCAGTGATTTTCACCTGCCTCGAGATGATTGGGTGTTTGTGCTGTCCTCATCATTTCATCATCATTCCTGAAAGTGGCAAGAGTGGGCTGAGCAAAGGTTGGGAATTTGTACGGGCACTGATAACCTCACAGTTGAGTGCTCCACAAACCAATCATCATCATCATCATCCAGCTCTGGTAGATGAATAATCAAGAAATAAAATACAACAGTTGGTGTAAGTGCCAAGTTTCTGGGACAGTGTAACTGAGTCTGTAGAAATCAATGTCAAAAAACCTAATAAACTAGGACAGAGGTTTAATTTAAACAATACATGATTTCTAGCACTTGGTTTATTAAAATTTCACCAGTATTAAGGCTTCTCCTAGCTCTATTCTGTCTTTGACTGCATCTCACCTTAGTTGGATTTTTTAGGTCTGTAATACTAAGTGTTGGAAGGTATCTGCCAGTTCATGTTTTTCTGTTTCTCTGCGACACACTACTATTTGTCAAACGAACTTGTAACTATTCATGCAGCCCTCAGTATCCCTTCTTGGTACGGATTCACACACTTTAACAGTATTAATATGGGTTGTATGATTTTTTGTAAGCAATCTCCTTTGCAGACTAATTTCATTTTACCAATATTCTACCTATGAACCAAAGTCTGCTACCTACTTCACCTAAGTCTGAGCTATGTGTATTCTGAATACAACACTCTCTCTCCACATAGATGAGTCAGAAAAATTGAGACTATAAAGAAGGGGATGAATGTACCTTTGCTGCATCATCATCATCACTATAAATTCCACATTTTTGCATTTTGTATCAATTGACTGAGAAAATATCAGCTTGGTGCATAAGTTTGTAGCAGTTTGGTTTTGCATGTTGTCATCCCAGTTGCTATGGGTTGATTCATTGGTTGTCATTTTTCATTTGTAGTTCACTGTTGCCATTTGAGTTAACATACTGTCATTACTGTCAGTTGGAGGTAGTGAGTGGAGCTGTGGACAATAGAAAATAGAGTGCCAAGTGGAGAAACCAGAACATTTCCAATATATTTTTCTGTTTGAGTTCAGTATAGGGCTGACAGCAGCACAGGTAGCCAGAAACATTTCTGTTGTGTATGGGAATAATACCATTATGTAGAGTATGCCAATAAAATGGTTTTCTCATTCTAAGGAGGATCGTTTTGACTTTAGTGACTCTCCAAGTTCAAGAAGGCATTCATGGTTAGATGAAGATCATTTAAATACATTAATCCACAACGATCCACACCAGAGAACTGGCAAATGTAGTGAACTGTGATCATTCCACATTGACATTTGCGTGCAATGGGGAAGGTCCAAAAATCGGGTGTATGGGTATCACACATTCTAAGCAAAAGTGTCAAAAAATCTGTGGGTGGCCACATGTGCATCTCTGCCTGCTTATCATCAGCTGGCTCATGAACAACGCCAACCATTCCTGTCCTGTATCGTTACTGGTGATTAAGGAAAAGTGTAACCGTCACTGTTAACATTTACTGCTAACAACGAAGAAGTCTTGCAGGTGCAATCCAGGAACAGTGAACATAAGGATTGTGTGAAGTGATGCTACTCCACAATAATGCCTGCCTGCATTCTGTTAGTTGCATTGGAAAGTCGTGGTTCTGTCTCATTTGATCTTAGCTGAACATGGATTTTAAAAATCAATACAAACTTATTAATAATAGCAAACAAACAAAGATTTCAGAACTAGAAAAAAACCTTATTTCAGGTACTGTTTTGAGAACTGTGACTCATTGAGCTTAGTGAGAAAGGGAAATGTGCTTTATCAATTGAAGTCCTTATTTAAAAAGTGGTACTCCTCCAATTTAATTCATTTCGAGATATTTGAGGCTTAAACAAAATTGAGTGAAACCAATAGAAAGAAATCTCTTGCAGCAGTTGATGGACTGCAGTATTTCAGGTATCTCGAACAGAAAATTATTATCACTTGGTTACGTTTAATTCAGTATCTTGAAATGATCAAAATTGGAGGTGTACCACTGTTGAAATAAGGCCTTCAATAGTTAAAGATGTTCTGCTAAGAATGTTTGCAGTTTTGACATGAATTAAAAGTATGATACAAGGTTCTCAACATAAAACTGCTTTCATACCAATGCTTAATACCACGTAAAATAGGTCTGAATCACATTAAGTTCTACTGTGATTTGGAATTGTATATAGTGAGACATAATGCAAAAGTTGAGATATTGTTTGTATGCTTTGGATTTTTTTATTTTGTCTGCCAATGTGTCTTGATCAATATTCTCATTGTCAGGCATTGATCATTACACAATATCCAAGCCCTACTCATACCATTTGGAATGAATGTGACGTACAAATTGTAATATAATGTTCTAATGTCATCTCAAATGTTGCAGATGTCCCATGTCACATTCCAGGATGCCACAGTGCAGAATAATGACTGCTGACACTCAGGAAGTGTCTGTGTTTGTCTTTTACTTAATCAACCAGTGCACAAAGAAGGTGTTATTTCAATTTAGTATAAGCTGAACTCTTCAGAAGCGTACAATCTAAAGAAAGAGTATTTATTTGTGAATTATTTAATTCTTACGTAAGTCTGTGGGCTTTCATGGCCAGTTTAATTACTGATAGAACATTGAACTCTATACTGAATTTGATTATTTATGGCACATACAGTGATGTGGAGTTCACTATGTTAGAGGGAAAAAATGCTGAGACCTTTGGGTGACTTACACACATATAGATGGAAGTTCCTCACAGGGGATAAACAACAGCACCTGAAGAAGACTGCATGTCACAAAAGTGAAATACCATGCAGGGAAGACGTGAGTAACCAGCAGAAACCTGATTAATCAACATGACAATGCCTCGCTGGGAAAGCTTGAAGAATTACAACATAATTGTGGTTAAATTTTTTTGTATGACTTGATATTAGCTAGATAAGAGACTGACTGCTCAGTTCAGGTCAGAAAATACTATTTCTGCATCATGAATATTATTTGAAACAAACACATGAAAACAGTGTTTGAATATCATATTTACACACACAGTGGTTTGTATTTATATGAACTAACTAAAAGTACAAAATTTAAAGTTGTCATTATTTGACAATGGCACTGTAGTTACTGTGTTTGACTGCAAGTTAATGTCTTCCATCAGTTTGTGAGCCTGTTGTCGAAGAAAACTGGTGCTGATAGCTAGCCACACTGATTCACGTTCAGACACCTTTTTATAATAGCAGTTCCTTGCCCAAAGTTTACATTTTGTGCCAATAATGATCTTTGTGTAAGTGTTACATTGTAAAACCTTAAAATATTTAGGGACCACATGTATTTTTAAGGAGTATTGCCTGTACATGAATTGTGAATTTTACATTTTTGTTAACTTTAATTATATTTTATCTGGAGTTCCTAAATGATGATGGGTAGGTAGGAAGTGTGTTAGTAATCATACCCTTTAAGCAGATTTGCTAGACTCCATTCAGAAAACAAAATGCTGGTTCCCACAGTTGTCCTTTCATGCAAGTTTAAACTGAGTAACAGTGACTGAGTGGACTAAACCAAGACTTAGTAGCACACATCTGGTAAACATGCACAGAGGAAGCTTCAGCTATTGACGAATGAAAAATTTATATTGAAAATTAAATATTTGTTACTTCAGTTGCCAGCTTTTTGGTCTGTTGACTGAAGCTTGTGTACTTATATAATTTTAACAAGGTCATGTGGGACTTTGGATCCATACTGTAATATTAAAAGATTTTTTTAATACTTTTTGTTGAATAAATGTTACAATTTATTGTAAAAAAAGTTGAAGAGTCTAATTTTTATTAGCTATATTTTTCAATGTTTTGGAGTAATACCTTGTAAAATTTAGGAATTTTAATCAACAGTTGAATTTTAGGAAGAGGAAAAGACTAGACACTAACCCCATATTGCATGACCTTTTTTGGAAACCAGTTTCAGTGAAAAAGATATATGGGGTAGGATCTGGCACACCAAATACTATATAACAGATTGAAAATAGATATTGTGATTCAATTTTGATTTATTCAGTACTTCAGGTTAAAATTATTAATCATTCATTAAGCATCATTTTAAATACCTCAAAAATCCATCTAGATCTGATCTAAGTGGCAGAAATTATTCACTTTCAGCTGCTTTCACATGTGTTTACATACATTCGACCTTCAGCAAATGTGACTGATTTTCAACTTTTCTGCTAGCCTGATGACAGCAATCAAAGTTTAGCTTGATGCAGCGAGATTGTGTTTTTTGTCAGAGGGTAACATCATGCATTTGCAAGTGGTTTCCTTAAAATTATATGTAAACTTTTTGTTGCCAAATGGTAGCAGCAATCAATTGAGGGCTAAGACCAGACATTACTCATTTGTATAGCAGGCTATTTATTTATGCTGCATGGGAGAGAATTAGAAATTGTGGTCTGATAATAGTGTGTTAAAAGACAAATGCGTAAATAAAGAGAAAACCGATGGAAACAAAGCAAATAAATGTGAGAACACAATTCAGATTTCTGCTGTTTATGTAAATTGTCCAGAACATAAAGCAGCCAAATTTTTCTTGGCTTTCCTATTGCTCACTGCACACTTGTTTTGGCCAGTAGTAGTGGTAGGAATCTGTCTCAGCTTCAGCTTTGCCCCATGTGCTCTCCCTTGGTCAAGATTGAGAATAAAGTGGACACGTTTTGTCACATGCACAAAGACCACAATGCACTTTTCCATCAGAAACAATACGCCATCAGTTTTGTGTTTAGCTTGGCAGATCTCTAACTGTGACAGTCCCAACGTTTTAGTCAGACTTTAAGGGTGAGAGCCTGTCAAAATCTCAAGATAAACCAAGCAAGATTAGTGCCAGTGGTGCACTAATGCATTTCGTGCAGCAAAGTTGTCAGCATTCACCATGATGTGTTATGGAAATGAAAGGGGCTGCATCAAATGCTGATTCTCTGCAGTCAGTGACATAGTAGTGGACAGCTGACATATTTTGAAACAAAGCACAAAGGGATAATGTCACAGTCTCGCACCAGTATAACACAGCCTTGGAAATATTAACATATTCGGAAGAAACAGGCCAAAATTTATGACAACCAAGGTTATAAATTTAATTGCTGATCATT
Organism: Schistocerca americana; assembly: GCF_021461395.2. NCBI lineage: Eukaryota > Metazoa > Arthropoda > Insecta > Orthoptera > Acrididae > Schistocerca > Schistocerca americana. The sequence continues at coordinate 450,399,254 of NC_060125.1, read as the reverse complement.
TCACATGCTGCAATTTAAGCTGTGCTATTAGAGCCCAACCTAACCACAACCTCACAACTCATGACTTGTTTTCCAAATATGTCAAATAGTTGCTGTAATGACAAAGAAGATAATGGTTTCAATTTTGGTGCTAGAAATTCATTGCCTCTTTCCTTGGCTCTCATTTGTTACGTGAAAATATCATCCCATTGGCTACAGGAAAGTAATTTATTACCAGCCTATGAGGGGCAGAGAAACAGCACGATGACTGACACTGGCTCTGATCTAGACTTTGTCCTGAGGAGTGTGCAAACTGTTTAATACTGATGGTTGATTAAATGTAAAAATGATAGCAGGCTATAGAGATAGACAAAACCACTGCACACAAAAATTTTACATAGCATTTGGGGATGATTAGGGTGTATGCCAAGCCAGTTGACAAAAAGTTAACTGGAGACCATTAGAACCACATGCTTGTTCCTCAAGTACATTCAAAATAATTATTACCAGTTGTTTTGGTTATATGAATTTGATCTGAGCATAAAACACCAGACTTTGAAGTGGCATCTGTAATCCTCTCTTAGGCAAAGGACAATCTCAGTGTATTCTTTGATGAATGAAAGTGCACCTTCCTGGGCTTGGTAACTGATGGGTGGACATTCATAATGCTTTTTATGTTGAAATATTTAAAAGACCGAAACAAAAGATCAGTTGTGCTGGAAAAGACATTTGTGCCAACTGGTTACTGCACCACAACATAGTATGTGGCAATACTTGCCTGCTCGTCAAGAACAGTACGGCTTCATTGCCCAAACACCCAAGTTCCAATCCTTCTCTTGATAACTTTTTTCCCCCATTGAATAAAGAAGGCACTGGAAATAAATCATTTAATAACTGTGGACAACATTTAACAAGCTTTGACTAGGAACCTGCATGCTGAAAACATTAGCAAAGAGGGCTACCAAACTTAATAGTCACACTGGTAAAAATATGTCCTACTGTTGTACATATCATGCAGTATTTCACATACATGTGTATAACACAGTAAGCATAGATGTCACAGAATAGTAATGTACATAAATTTTCCATTAAGTGTTGTTCAATCCAAAAAGTCTTAAAGACTCAGTCCCTCTTGAAATTGGAAAAGAGCCAACTAAAGGCATCATATGCAACTTTGCACTAAGGTTCACCCAGGAAATGACAGCACAATGAGTGTATGTCAGGCTAGCTCAAGAGAAAGCTATAGGTCAAATAGCCAATGGGTCATAGGTCATGGAGTTATTAGATGGATGTACTTTCAACTGACACAGCCCAAAAGTTACTATAAATTTTTATTTGTTGCACATCCACAACTCTTCTACAATATGTTCATGGTAAACAAATCCACTACAGTTGTAAAATACTTCATTGACCAAAGTCTTTCATGACAGAAGTTGCTATATCAACAATGCAGGAAAAGATAGATTGCTACTTACCATAAAGATGGCAAGTTAATTTGCAGATAGGCACAATCAAAAGATATTTACATAAAGCTTTCAGCCACAGCTTTTATTAGCAAAAGAGAAACACATGCCATTCATACATACAAGCAAGCACACCTCATGCACACAGGACCGCCAACTCCAGTATCTTGGGTCGGAATGCTAAACACACCACGGTTTCAGAGTCTTAGTCCCATCATCAGGTGTATCTGAAATCTAGCAGCAACAGGACATCACCTGCCCTAACGACTTATAGGCAAATGTCTACCATAGGTCGACCATCAGATAACATCACAAATTGTGGCTGCAAAGAACTCCAACTTTCAATCATAGCCTGGGAAAATACCTGTTGTCCCAAAACTGCCACCGGGAATGCATTTTGGTCAAACACTGATACAGTGCACCTGTGTGACCCTGAGCATAGCCTCATGGGTGACATAGGTGCACTGTATCAGCATTTGACTGCATGCATTCCTGGTGGCAATTTTGGGATAAAAGGTATTTTCCCAGGCCATGATTGAAAGTTGGGGTTCTCTGCAGCCATGATTTGGGATGTCATTTGATAGTCCGCCTACAGTTGATGTTAGCCTATTAGTTGTAAGGGCCTTAACATGATGTCCTACTACTCCTACATCTCAGATGTACCCGATGATGGGGCTAAGACCCCAAAATATGGCAGTGTATGGCAACTTCCATGGTTTAAGACTTCAGTCAATAAAGTATTTTGTAACTGTGGTGGATTTGTTTACCATGAACATCCAATCATTAATGCCATTACAGTATTGCAGTATGAGATTACCAGTGTATTTGGATATGGATTTTGCTAGATTCAGGTGCTGTTCAAGGCTGATACTCTGTTGCAGGCTCTGGCAGGTCCAACAGTACCAACTGACTGCTGCGTCATCCTCTGCCAGTGGTGTCACTGAATGCAGTATGACCGGGTAGGAAATTGCATACCTCTCTCGTGGGTGTTGTCAGTTTTCATGACCTGGAGCCACTACTACTCAATCAAGGTCTCATCAATTGGCATTATGAGGCTGAGTGCACACCATTCCACCCCCCCAACCATTCACTCAAAAGCTAGCAGAGAAACAGGCAAACTGCTGGAGGGTACTCAATGGAAAGGTCGTACAAAATGCACAGAGACCATAACCAATTCACATACAACGAAACACCAACAGTTGACACCAGAATGTGATGAGGTGATGGACTCCAGGGAGCTTTTTACAAGAAAGTACCTTTCAACTCAGGAATGGGGGAAAGAAATACAGTAGAAGAAGAATGGGTAGCTTTGAGGGATGAAGTAGTGAAGGCAGCAGAGGATCAAATAGGTAAAAAGACGAGGGCTAGTAGAAATCCTTGGTTAGCAGAAGAAATATTGAATTTAATTGATGAAAGGACAAAATATAAAAATGCAGTAAATGAAGCAGTCAAAAAGGAATACAAAAGTCTCAAAAATGAGATCAACAGGAAGTGCAAAATGGCTAAATGAAAAATGTAAGGATGTAGAGGCTTATCTCACTAGGGGTAAGATAGATACTGCTTACAGGAAAATTAGAGAGACCTTTGGAGAAAAGAGAACCACTTGTATGAATATCAAGAGCTCAGATGGAAACCCAGTTCTAAGCAAAGAAGGGAAAAGGAGTATTTAGAGGATCTATACAAGGGCAATGTACTTGAGGACAATATTATGGAAATGGAAGAGAATGTAGATGAAGATGAAATGGGAGATACGATACTGTGTGAAGAGTTTGACAGAGCACTGAAAGACCTGAGTCGAAACAAGGCCCCGGGAGTAGACAACATTCCATTAGAATTAGTGACAGCCTTGGGAGAGCCAGTGCTGACAGAACTCTACCATCTGGTGAGCAAGATGTATGAGACAGGTGAAATACCCTCAGACTTCAAGAAGAATATAATAATTCCAATGTCAAAGAAAGCAGGTGTTGACAGATGTGAAAATTACCGAACTATCAGTTTAATAAGTCACAGCTGCAAAATACTGATGCGAATTCTGTACAGACAAATGGAAAAACTGGTAGAAACTGACCTCGGGGCAGATCAGTTTGGATTCCGTAGAAATATTGGAACACGTGAGGCAATAATAACCCTACAACTTATCTTAGAAGATAGATTAAGGAAAGGCAAACCTATGTTTCTAGCATTTGTAGACTTAGAGAAAGCTTTTGACAATGTTGACTGGATTACTCTTTCAAATTCTGAAGGTGGCAGGGGTAAAATACAGGGAGCGAAAGGCTATTTACAATTTGTACAGAAACCAGATGGCAGTTACAAGAGTCGAGGGACATGAAAAGGAAGCAGTGTTTGGGAAGGGAGTGAGACAGGGTTGTAGCGTATCTCCGATGTTATTCAATCTGTATATTGAGCAAGCAGTAAAGGAAACAAAAGAAAAATTCGGAGTAGGTATTAAAATCCATGGAGAAGAAATAAAAACTTTGAGGTTTGCCGATGACATTGTAATTCTGTCAGAGACAGCAAAGGTCTTGGAAGAGCAGTTGAACAGAATGGACAGTGGCTTGAAAGGAGGATATAAGATGAACAACAACAAAAGCAAAACGAGGATAATGGAAAGTAGTCTAATTAAGTTGGGTGATGCTGACGGATTTAGATTAGGAAATGAGACACTTAAAGTAGTAAAGGAGTTATGCTATTTGGAGAGCAAAATAACTGATGATGGTTGAGGTGAAGAGGATATAAAATGTAGACTGGCAGTGGCAAGGAAAGCGTTTCTGCAGAAGAGAAATTTTTAACATTGAGTATAGATTTAAGTGTCAGGAGGTCATTTCTGAAAATATTTGTATGGAGTGTAGTCATGTGTATGGAAGTGAAACATGGACGATAAATATTTTGTACAAGAAGAGAATAGAAGCTTTCAAAATGTGGTGCTACAGAAGAATGCTGAAGATAAGATGGGTAGATCACATAACTAATGTGGAGGTATTGAATAGAATTGGGGAGAACAGGAGTTTGTGGCACAACTTGACTAGAAGAAGGGATCGGTTGGTAGGACATGTTCCGAGGCATCAAGGGATCACAAATTTAGTATTGGAGGGCAGTGTGGAGGGTAAAAATCGTAGAGGGAGACCAAGAGATGAATACACTAAGCAGATTCAGAAGGATGTGGGCTGCAGTAGGTACTGGGAGATGAAGAAGCTTGCACAGGATAGAGTAGCATGGAGATCTGCATCAAACCAGTCTCAGGACTGAAGACCACAACAACAACAACAACATGCAATGGATATTATTGTTACTTTATTTAGAGCGTGAAAGTGGTTAAGCTTTGATTATTTAAATATGTTAAAATGTAAAATAAGCTGTAGCCAATCAGATGGATGGTTTCAGGAAAGGGAACTGCCCTAGTCAGTTGAGCAAGGATATTCGGCGCACGGAAGTACAGCCGGGTTCGGGCAGAGAGACAGTGCTGGAACAGACAGACTGTCTTTAGGCAGTTAGGAAGTGAAATGACTTAGAAAATTTCATGTTGTCTGGTATCGTGGGACTTAAGTCTGATTGGTGAGCAGCCAAGCACCTGGTGTGAACTCTTAACTTTTCGTGTAGATAACCTTTATTTCACAATGAGACTGTGAATTATCGAACTGTGTCAAATGGATATACGTTCAAGTGTAACAGTAACTCTAAACACGACTACTTTCGCTATTAGTTTGCTTTCTGAATAAACATTATTCTAACCAAATAGCAACTGTGTGGCGTACATCATCTATGGGTCGCCATTGTAGTTCCTGATATTATTATTACTGTTATTGTATGTTATGTTAACTTTGTATTTCGCAAACTTGTCATCAGCCAGACAATTTAACCAAAGTGTCAGAAGTGTCTAATTTAGGGCGTGTAATGCAACATGTGTGGTTCAACCCTTAGACGAGTTTGAGCCAAAATATTTTGACTAAAAGGAACTGTATGTGAACCCGAACATGTTTGGGATGTTAGTTTGCAACCAAATGGGTTCCAAAGTTTAAGCACTTTTGGTGGAATAATTTCAGAGATCATCATAGAAAGACAGACAACTAAGACTCACATTATTAAAGCTAATCAGAAAGACACTAAACAGCCAGTAAAAAACCATGGATCTCTAGAGGGACTGAAGTATCTTATGAAAGGAAAAGGAAATATATCTTCTGGCAAGAATAAGAAGGGCTCCTGCATTAGTTGCACATTACAAAAATTACTCAAAATTATTGAGAAAGGTTATTTAAAAAATCAAAGAACACGTGTATAATGTCAGAAATAAGTCCTTCCAACTACAGACTTATGGTTATATGGGAATGTAGTGAAACGAGAGACAGTACAGAACACAACAACATCACAGCTGACTGATTTGAAGGGTTATAAATGATGAGTCAGAGGTAGCAAATGCATTTACTAATCAGTGCTTAAATATAGTAGAAAGCATAGGAACAAACAGTTCAAGAACAAGATCACGTCAGTAAGATAAAAATGTACCTTTCATAAAATTCAGTCATACACTCCTGGAAATTGAAATAAGAACACCGTGAATTCATTGTCCCAGGAAGGGGAAACTTTATTGACACATTCCTGGGGTCAGATGCATCACATGATCACACTGACAGAACCACAGGCACATAGACACAGGCAACAGAGCATGCACAATGTCGGCACTAGTACAGTGTATATCCACCTTTCGCAGCAATGCAGGCTGCTATTCTCCCATGGAGACGATCGTAGAGATGCTGGATGTAGTCCTGTGGAACGGCTTGCCATGCCATTTCCACCTGGCGCCTCAGTTGGACCAGCGTTCGTGCTGGACGTGCAGACCGCGTGAGACGACGCTTCATCCAGTCCCAAACATGCTCAATGGGGGACAGATCCGGAGATCTTGCTGGCCAGGGTAGTTGACTTACACCTTCTAGAGCACGTTGGGTGGCACGGGATACATGCGGACGTGCATTGTCCTGTTGGAACAGCAAGTTCCCTTGCCGGTCTAGGAATGGTAGAACGATGGGTTCGATGACGGTTTGGATGTGCCGTGCACTATTCAGTGTCCCCTCGACGATCACCAGTGGTGTACGGCCAGTGTAGGAGATCGCTCCCCACACCATGATGCCGGGTGTTGGCCCTGTGTGGCTCGGTCGTATGCAGTCCTGATTGTGGCGCTCACCTGCACGGCGCCAAACACGCATACGACCATCATTGGCACCAAGGCAGAAGCGACTCTCATCGTTGAAGACGACACATCTCCACTCGTCCCTCCATTCACGCCTGTCGCGACACCACTGGAGGCGGGCTGCACGATGTTGGGGCGTGAGCGGAAGACGGCCTAACGGTGTGCGGGACCGTAGCCCAGCTTCATGGAGACGGTTGCGAATGGTCCTCGCCGATACCCCAGGAGCAACAGTGTCCCTAATTTGCTGGGAAGTGGCGATGCGGTCCCCTACGGCACTGCGTAGGATCCTACGGTCTTGGCGTGCATCCGTGCGTCGCTGCGGTCCGGTCCCAGGTCGACGGGCACGTGCACCTTCCGCCGACCACTGGCGACAACATCGATGTACTGTGGAGACCTCACGCCCCACGTGTTGAGCAATTCGGCGGTACGTCCACCCGGCCTCCCGCATGCCCACTATACGCCCTCGCTCAAAGTCCGTCAACTGCACATACGGTTCACGTCCACGCTGTCGCGGCATGCTACCAGTGTTAAAGACTGCGATGGAGCTCCGTATGCCACGGCAAACTGGCTTACACTGACGGCGGCGGTGCACAAATGCTGCGCAGCTAGCGCCATTCGACGGCCAACACCGCGGTTCCTGGTGTGTCCGCTGTGCCGTGCGTGTGATCATTGCTTGTACAGCCCTCTCGCAGTGTCTGGAGCAAGTATGGTGGGTCTGACACACCGGTGTCAATGTGTTCTTTTTCCCATTTCCAGGAGTGTATGAATGTGTCACCAATTTCTCCTTCTGAAATTAAGAAACTTATATATTCTCTCAAAAATAAAAGCTCACACACTCACTAAAACATCTATGGATTGCCCGACAGGTACCTGGGAGTGCCATCCGACCGCCATGTCTACTTTCTTCCTGCGACTGATTTTAAACGTGCACACACAAACATGTGATGTGCAGAAGGTAGGATGCTACCATACCACACTCATATCCAGAATATCGTGTGTTCGAGATGATAGAATTTACACAGAAATTCTCGAATCACTACACTATGCGAACAGGTCCTACTAGGAATGTTAAGAAAGGTAGGAAGATATATTTGCTCAGCCAGGGTGACAGGATACAATATCTCAGCAGTCAGCATCAAATATTCAGTGATGAGGACGAAGATGTGGATAACAAATGGAAAAATTTCAAAGGCATCGTTCAATATGCCCTAGACAAAAATGTTATGAGTAAGGTTTTAAGGGATGGGAAAGATCTACCATGGTTTAATGGCCATGTTAGAAAAGCACTACGTGAACAAAGAGCACTTCATCTCAGATTCAAGAGAAGTAAAAACCTAGCTGACAAACAAAAGCTGAAAGAAGTGAACATGAGTGTAAGCAGAGCAATGAGAGAAGCGTTCAATGAATTTGAAAGTAAAACGTCGTTGACTGACCTGAGCAAAAACCCTAAGAGATTTTGGTCGTATGTAAATTCAGTAAGTGGGTCAAAATCATCTATTCATTCTCTCAGCGACCACACCAGCACCGAAACGGAAGATAACTATTCGATCATTGTTTCACCACGGAAGATCATAACACTGTCCCTACTTTCAATCGTCATGCGAACGTGGAAATGACAGATATTGAGATAACTGATCGCGGAATTGAAAAGCAGCTACAATCCCTTAGTAGTGGAAAGCCTTCAGGACCAGATGAGATACCTATAAGATTCTATAAAGATTATGCAAAAGAACTTGCTCCCTTTCTAGCAGTAATTTATCGCAGATCGCTTGAGGAATGAAAGGTGCCTAATGACTGGAAAAAAGCACAGGTCATTCCCGTTTTTATGGAAGGCGGTAAGACAGATCCTCACCATTCTAGACCTTTATCATTGATGTCAATCTGTTGTAGAATTATGGAACAGGTTTTATGCTCAAGAATTATAACATTTTTGGAAAATGAGCAGCTCCTCTATAAAAATCAACATGGATTCCGCAAACAGATATCGTGTGAAACTAAGCTCGCTCTGTTCCTCCACGAGATCCACAGCACAGTGGACAATGGCACTTAGGCTGATGCCGTGGTCCTTGACTTCAGTAAGGCATTTGACACCATCCCGCATTGCCGTTTAATGAAAAAAAATGTGAGCTTACAGAGTATCAGAACAGACTTGCGATTGGATTCAAGACTTTCTTGCATATAGAACTAAACATGTCACTCTTAACAGAGCTAAATCGACAGAGGTAAAGGTAAATATTCGGAGTACCACAGGAAGTGTGATAGGACCGTTGCTGTTCACAATATATATAAATGATCTAGTAGAAAGTGTTGAATGCTCTATAAGGCTGGTTGCAGATGATGCAGTTGTTTATACCAAAGTAGCAATGCCAGAAGCTAGTAAGAATTTGCAGAACGACCTGCAGAGAATTGATGGATGGTGCAGGCTCTGGCAGTTGACCCTGAATGTAAATAAATATAACATATTGCACATACATAGGAAAGAAATCCACTACTGTACAGCTGGAGATAGCATCTGCCGTAAAATATCTATGCATAACTATCCAGAGCGCCCCTAAGTGGAATGACCATATAAAACAGATAATGGGAAAAGCAGCACAAGACACAGATTCTTTGGAAGAATCTTAAGAAAATTAAGTCATCCACAAAAGAAGTGGTTTATAAGGCACTTGTTCGCCCAATTCTTGAGTACTGTTCATATATCTGGGATCCCTATCAGGTAGGACTGATAGAGGAGATAGAGAAGATCCAACAAAGAGTGGTGCAGTTCATCATGGGATTGCTGGCAAGAGAGCGTTATGGAAATGCTAAACAAACTCCACTGGTAGACATTACAAGAGAGACGTGCATCACGGAGAGACTTGAAATTTTGGGACAGCACTTTTCAGGAGGAGTCAGGAAACATATTACTTCCCCTCCACATACATCTCGCGTATTGACCACGAGGGGAAAATTCGAGAAATTAGAGCCAATAAAGAGGCTTACCAACAATCATTTTTCCCACACGCTATTCGCAAGTGGAATGGGATTGTAGGGATCAGATAGTGGTACCGAAAGTACCCTCCCCCACACACCATTAGATGCCTTGCGGAGTATGATGTAGATGTAGGTGGTGGTGTGTGTATACACATTTCAGATCCAGAGACAGGAAGTTGAAGATGTGGATGTGGATCACTTAATAGTATTTTAAAATCTTACCTTCAGTTCAGATGGGTATACTCCACACCTTCTGATCAAGTTGGAGACATAGGATACCTATCCTAAACTCTTTCTGTATTGCAGTGACTCCAGTTCAGGATTCCAAAAATAATTTGTTCCGATATTGCCCCAAATTAAGGACTAGATTAGAGAATGGTTTTGAGACAGAGCCATTCTTACTCGAAAATGACCAAGTGCTGTCATTGGCATAAGCTCCTGAAATAGTCTGAAGCGAAAGAAGAACTGGTGTACAATTCAGTAGGCATGTTAATAAATACAGATGATGGCATTCATCACCCTGTAGAACATGTAAATACTTTAAAACTATCAAAGCTCCAATACCATAGGCTTATAATTTCTATGGGCACACCAGTGAAAACACTGCTGAAACATCACAATGGCTCTTGGAAGCAAGTTTAAGTTCTGCATAACAAAGTAGCGGAGACCATTATTTTTACTGGACTTGCACAAGGAGAAACTGTTCATGCCTTAATCAGTTTGTTGCCACTGATATGCTCTTTGAATTTCAGAGACTGAAATTTTCTCTCGTAGCATGCATTTTTCATATTGACTGCAGTTGGCTTGAGGCAAGTTTGTTTTTCTCATGCCAGTGTAAGCTCATCACACAACCTAGTTATTTTGGTACCTCTAAAACAGTAAATAACTATGTTTACAAATATTTTAAAAAGTCTAAGAGACAACTTGTTACTTGAATGAGATTTTCACTCTGCAGCGGAGTGTGCGCTGATATGAAACTTCCTGGCAGATTAAAACTGTGTGCCCGACCGAGACTCGAACTCGGGACCTTTGCCTTTCGCGGGCAAGTGCTCTACCATCTGAGCTACCGAAGCACGACTCACACCCGGTCCTCACAGCTTTACTTCTGCCAGTATCTCGTCTCCTACCTTCCAAACTTTACAGAAGCTCTCCTGCAACTCTCTCTGCCAGGAAGTTTCAACTTTTTACTTATTTATAACATTAAAGTACCAAAAGACATGGTTCTGTGTGTTCTTGTTTGTCTTATGTTAAACATGTACTGAATCTTAAGTCGAACACTCAGACGATATTAACTGTCAAATCCACGACAGGCAGATGGAGAGACAGCATTTAATCAGTTACCTGTTCAATAAATTCCCATCTCAAAGTCTCTAATTTTTGCACATATGGCTGTAAACAAATAAATAATTTACCAGACAATTCCCATAAAGAATTTATGATATACACAGGCCCCCTTTCAGCTTCTGTTGCAAAGCACAGATATACAGCCATTTTATCTATGTGGGGCAATCACTTTTTTGGATGTGGTAATCAGAACTTTATACATTTTTCAAGTTATTTTTTTGTTTATTAGCAGGTACACGAGATCGTGAACCAGCCCAACATTTTACAATATCAGATGACTTCAATGGACAGGTCACATAATCCATATACCAGATCCGATTACCTAAGCAAGTTTTCATTGCTCACATTACAACAAAAAGCCCTTGGGTAGACCATGAAACACATGGGAAGATGATGCATAGAAAGATGCTGAAGCTCTGAATGTGGTCAACTGGGAGGTAACAGCAACAGCCAGAATGCAATAGAGGCAGACTACTGATGCAGTGCATGATCTACGCGGTCAGTAAAGTAAGCAGGTACCGGCCTGCAGTCCTGGTACACATTGAAGTTCCATCAACACAGTACCATAGCATGCCACTATAGAAATCAAAACAAAATGGTGCCATTTAATCAACAGGCTGAGCCGTCTTGTTTTGGCTCCTCTAGTGATGTAATGCAGTACTGTGATTGAGGGATTTCACTGTGTACCAGGGCTGCAAACATTTAGCAGCAGGATTTCCGTATGTACCATGGCTGCAAACATTTACCAGCAAACAAAAAAATTAATTCTGTAGCCCTTTTCATTTCATTACTAGGCACAACATGTGTCACATCCACTGACACGTGGACCACATTATTCTGAACAATATGTTTCACATCTTGGTGGTCCAGTTCCTTAGCTGTGGTTTAACAGTGGCCATTCACACAGATCGATGTTTGGTTTATAAAATGTTGCACTGTGGTCACACAGTTGGTAGATAACCTCTCTGCTTTCACTTGGGGGTCTGCCAATGAAAGGGCCAAGTAGAAACTGGTGAATGTGTACGACATGTCTTTTATCTGTGTCTTTCACACAGATGTGACCTATGGGCAAATGGGATTAGTGGCAGGAGTGACTTAAAGGAGATGTGGGATTCGACTTTTAGATGTAGTTTAAGATGTGATGTAGTTTAAGATCCCATGTAACACACCCTGCAGCCCTTCACCCTGGTGGGCACTCATTCGTGAGTAATCAGTGGAGAAAAAAAAAAAAAATGTGCAAATCTCAGTAGCTCGAAACAAATTAATTTATACAAACATGGTGCATAGCACAATGGAGATGGTATAGGCCTCACATACAGAAGGTTGCGGATTCTAATCTCATCAGGTGTTTTAATTTTTATTTTTATTTTTATTTTTAAATCTTAAAGAAATTACTTGGTTCATTATTTTTATTCAGATACCTGATTTTAAGGGTAATTTTTTGTTCCTACTCTCTTGTATCAAATTTTTCATTTGCCCTTATTTTTCTTCCCGTCTTTCTTTTCCCACTTGGAATCTTTGTTCATGTGATTTTAATTATTTTTATGTTTGCTTTAATTTCTTTAGTTTTGTCATTCTATTATTTCATCCACATTACTGCATTCATTATTTCTATTTTGATTGGTTTCATCTTATTTCCAATCTCCTCTTTCGTTTAAATCTTCATCCTCATAATTTGTCCGTAGATCAAAAGGAATTTATTGTTTGAAATGTTTGTATTACTATTACTATCCAAAAAAATACACATCTTGTAATGAAAAATACATTTTTGACACCGTTGTACACTCAATATAAATAGATTATCTTGACTTTTGTTTTTTAACTGATAGACTGACATTTTCGAATGTTTAAATATTATAATAGATAAATAAATATAATTTAATTCCCATTCACAAAAATGCCAAGTGGAAAAAGAACGATACGAAGAAAAACAGGAATGATTGAAGAAGTTGATATGATAATTAAAATGTTGAGGCAAAGGTACAGAAATTTTAAAAAAATACATTCATGTCACTTAATAGAACAAAAATAATGATCAAAGTCATTTTGATTGAAATTAAAAATACATTTTAATGCACCTGGTGAGATTCGCACCCACAACCTTTTGCATTTGTGACCCTTACCCTAGCTATTACACTACACAACCAATTTATACCATACTACACCACTATTTTTAAAGCTATTGAGAGTAACACAAAATTCCAGAATTGTGTTTTTTGTGATTACTCATAAATGAGGGTCCACCAGGGTGAATGGCTCCAAGGTGTAATACCTGGGGCCTTAAACTATATCACCATATAAATGATTTCAAATTGTTGATCCCATGACTAGCAACCTTTCCATGTTAGAACTGGGCAAGTCATTGAGTAGATTGGGTGGAGGGCAGAATAATAGTTCAAGGGGGATCAGCAGTATCTTCCTCATTTCAGAGCAATATGGCGCAGAAGCCTACACAGAAAATGTGGTTTGTTTATTACAGTCCTGAATGGAACGAAATGACTGGGGGTATTATTCTGTGACTGGACAGCACCTGTTCAAGAAGTGTTGGATTTCTATTTTATGAGAAAAAGGCACAGATTTGTCTATTGACATGGTGAAGAGATAGCTGAACAATTGCATGCATTAAAGTAATGTGAAAAACCAACTGGCAACTTTTCTGATTTATGGCTTTGCCAACTTACAAACATATACATTAGTTTTCACTATAATTGCATTTTAATTTCTTTGGCCATTAGAATGATAGATACAAATTAAATTTCAGTCAACATTTTTATGTACACACAAAAGTACAAAAATTTACAGCAATAATGAGAGATTGACATACTTTCAATTAAAGTTATCCTTTGCCAGTACAGTACAGTCTTTTCCATTTAGGTTTCAAGGCTATTTTACCTTATGTCAGTTGTTTTGTTGTTGTTATGTGTCATCTTCAAAGAAACTTGAGGCCAAGGTCTATGAACTATAGTCTTATTTTTAATTAGAGAGAGTTAATTAATTAATTAATTATTCTATGTTTTTCCATCATAAACAGATAGCAAATTGCAGCTATCAGAGTGAAATTAAAAGATTTTTTGCAGCAGACATGCTATAAGGGACAATTTCTGGTAACAATGATTTTGAAATAATGCCACATATGTAACATAACCATGTATCACTGACTTACAATGCAGTAAGTTGATATAGCACTCACTTTGTCATGTCTGCATATTGGTTGTTGTATTCAACAGTGATTAAAAAGACAACTGAACATTTCAATTTTAATCTTTGTTTTTTTGAAATCATTGGTACGTTGATAGAATGTGTATCAACATACCAACGATTTCGTTTGGTAAGTTTTATATATATATAAAGAATCTGAAACTAATTTTCTTAGGACCTGAAATTATTTCTTATATTAAGTGATGTATCTAAATTTATATGCTTATTACGTACACTGAATTCATTTTTTATCATCACACATTCATGACATATGCAGAGACTGAATACAAACACACATATTGTACTTTTTATCCACTGATATTTCCTACAGTGTCAGCAATCGGACACCAACTCGCTGGTACAAAACCTGGCATCATTAAATTGTATGCCATTTTATGAACATTTTTGTCTGTGTGTAACAGTGTTTACAATGGTTGATTAACTTAGTGCATTCTCTGCATGGTGTAGCCACACAGTCTTTCAATTATCCCAGGCATTTCATTATCATTAATCTCTCAATAAAAGGTTTTTAAATTTCTTCAAACTACTTAACAATTTAAAACAACTGTGATTATGTACCCACAGTTTCAATTTTAGCATATGGCCTTCCTATAGACTACACTGTATTATGACTTTGGAAAGCTCCCAGTATTTTAGGCTGGAAATGGTCAGATAAGGATTCATCTTCTGCAGTATTTGCTCTTTGTAAATCTTCAGACAGCAAATATAAAGCATGCTTCTAATAGTCATTTCTACACAAGAAAACAAACGCTACACTTTTATTTTGTGACAACATCAACAGTAAAACATGTCAAAATACAGTTTCTGCATGCTTCACATCAGGAGCAAACCTATTTTTGACCTTATGCCTATCCCCATTCCCATCTAGTTACTAGAATAGTATATTGGAGCTTACTGTCTGCTGAGAAACAAAGTGTTCTGCATTATAAGACAAACATAATTTGTGCAGAGTAAAAGATGATCTTGTTAATGAGTGCAATAGTGACTTCCTAAGATTTATTAAGGTCTAACATCACAATTTCTTTTTATGAAAAAGAAGTACCAGGACACAGCAGAATCTTTGGATCACTTTAACAAATGTGACCACTGTTACATCAGATGCTTCTTAAAACAGTTTGAATTTACACATGTTGAAGCACAAACTTCGCAAACTTTGTGTCTTGTTAAGTGTAGGCAAACTTTTTTATGAAGACCACACACTAGTCCCTCTAATAAGAACTATAATACAATTGAGTACATTAAATGTGTGTTTGATATCAGTGTTTGCAATAGTCATGAATGTTTCATGATTAAAAAGGTCATACGAGAACAATAAGCATAAAGACCCTTAAAGTGAGAGTGACTTTCACTATTGACTACTTCCATTATTCACAAAAATCATGCATTTCATATATTTGCTATTTTCCCTGATTTCTATATTTACATTTTTTGTATCACAACTCTCTCTGTTAGAAGTTCCTCCAAATTTCCTTCCAATCATAACTTATTTTCTGGCTGCTCTGCAAATATTAGACATGAATCCTCCCTACCTAATCAATTTATTGCACCGTATTTGTGCAGAAAGTCCTCCTTTTGACTTCATAGTGAGTATCAAAATGTAATGAAGTTTGCTGATAGCCATGGAGCTGACAGGTGGTGTGCTGAAAGCAGAATTACTGAGTGGTATTGCTGCTGTGGTGGGGATATACATACAGAAAGAGTTTTAGGGATACTTTATTCCACTGGGTATACGATACATGAAGAAGTAGCTACTTTATCAAAGTGAAAGGAAAGAATCCCTCAGTTAACTGGCAGGAAGAGAAAAATATCATTAACGAGTGCAAGGCAGCACTAAAAATGCTTAAATACTGGGTAGGTACAATTGTGCAGCGGTGAAATGAAGATATGGGCATTCATCAAGTCACTGTTTTGTAAGTCAGAATTATGCAGAACCAGCTAAATTGAGTTGTTACCAGAAATTGTGAATTTTAAAAAGTGCTTCATATAAAACTCTGACATCTTCCCAGTTCAAATATAATGGAACTAATACAAAACTGTAAAAAAACTATTCAATTAATCTCCTAAAAGTATGAATGAAATAATTAATTTAAGAAATCACTGTGATACTAAGATGTCACATAACAACAGCTTTATAAGTAACAATGTGTCAAATGTTTTCTTTATACTTAACAGATGCACATTAATCAGGTCTACCACTTGTTTACATTTATACCTTGAGCTTGCTCATTAGATTAAAACTTTGTGCAGGACTCAGACTTCAAGCTGCCTTTTTACTTACAGTTAGACTGGAGGTTTCAAACAGTTCATAAGATTTCTCCAAGTGCATTAGCTGGCAAAGTATTGCCTGCAATGATCAGGGTTCAAATCTCAATCTAGCACAATGTCTTAATCTTAAGGGATTGCCTATTTCACAGTACACTCCACAATCAGTGCAGTAATACAGAGTTTAAAACAAAAGAGAAGAGGAATTATTTGCAGTCTAAAAGAAAAAGAGTAGCTGATTTAACAAATCAGAGACTTTTAAGAATTTTACATAGTCTGAAGACATAATCCAATTTCTGTTCACCCATAGAAATATGCTTGCTCATTGAGTATTCAAGATTGTCAAGCCAAAAAAATGCCTCACATGACTTAGAATATTATATAAAAACATTGAAACATTGACACATCCTAAAATTTACAATAACTCTCTTAATTGAACAGCTTTACACAAACAAGTACATTGTGTACGAATATTATTAGAGAGCAACTGTCATTTATTTATACACATCATGAACACTGTGTACTCAAAATGAGATGAATGTTCATGTCATAATTGAATGTTTCTTATAACTGTACACTTAGGTCACATTACTTGCAACAATCCAGTTAATAACTACAATCTTCATTCTTCCAGTAACTATGGTCTGACTAAACTCTTTGGTCCCTGTATAAACTTGGAGAAAAGTCTTGATCCTCTGTTGCATGATGATACTGATAACACAACAGCTTTATTAAAATATTATGATTCACTTCTTTGGTGGGTTTTCTGTTTGGTAATTTTTTTACTGTTTTTGAATCATTAAAAATTAAATCATTTACACACCTTCACAGCCAATAGACAAACATCTGCCTGTATCAAAGACAAGACTTTTCTGAGTTTATATGACACACAGAGAAACTCTTCTTTGGAGACAGCTCAGGCAATTAATTATTCACTGTGTGAAAATAGTGTTTTTAAGGACAACATATAAAACATCACAATCCTCAGACTTAATTAGAACACATCTTTGCTTTTAACTGATGATGTTATGTTGACTTTTAACACGCAAAGTTGTGTCATTCAGACTCTTCCATTCAGTCCAGCAAATCCATTTACCACTTTGTACATCCACCTACATTCTGACACTATGTATCAGTATAAAGGGTTCACATTTCTTTACCCTCACACACAATATGAGCAGTTTCTATTCCTCCATAGAGAGCTAATCACAGCCAAAATTACTTCACTCACACATAACTTTCTTGACGAGAGGAATACAAGAGGAAAGAGTCCAGCAGACGGGGTTCCACAAGTTCCATGGCATCCAGCTCTTCAATAACCTCTGTACCACAGTTGGCTGCTATTTTGCGAAGAGCAGCCTGTGAACAATAAAACATTACTGATACAATCTTTTAATGAATTTGAGGTGAATCATGTGGAAAATATTATGTTGAAAAGAAAAAAACGTAAGAACTGTCTACCAAAAGGAGATTAGTTATGATAAGGATTAGCATTATTAGAAATTTTGCTAAAGTTACATCCACTCAGATCATGTACACAGTAATGGAAAAAACTGAGGTGAAATACACATGAAAGTGTGACAATTACTGACAGAGGTATAGCAAAGGAAAGGTTGTGAAGCTATATCGCGTGCACTTGTCAGGGCACTTAAATTAACACACAGGAGCAAACAAAATTTATCCAACAATCACATGAAGTGTTCCAACCCAATCAGTGCTGTGCTGCATTGTTGTTTACTTTCCAGTTGCGTACAGTACGTTTTTCTTAGGAGCAGTCAGTTTAATTATGAAATAGATTTGCATTCTGTGACTATGCACTCACATTGGCTGTTTGCAACACGTGAAAATCTGTGCCAGACCAGGACCTCACAAATTGCAGGTGGTCACATTAACCAGTTTTGCAACATAGTCACAACACTTATGCTCATACAATTTGTGAGTCCTGCACAGAGAGACAAATATACATGTATGTCCGAAGAACATTGTATTGTGAAGATACAGACACTGTATAAAAACAGGCACTGTAGCCATTAATGATGCAGTCAAGTTAGCTCACAAGGTTCACAGACTGCATACTTGGGTTCATTGACTGTGTACTTAAGTTACGGTATTAGCTCATTGCTTTGCACATTTTCCCATGGCCACTTTTCTTTAAACACCGACTTACACTGGGGAAAAAAAACTGGCAGTCACAGAAGAGAAAACAAAGATATGTCGTAAAGGTGCATTAAGGTGTCAATGGAAATCTGCTTAGAAAATGTTCTAATGTCAGAAAAGTCCTGAAAGACCATATCTATCAACTACTGAATGGACCAGTTGAAGAACATAACATAGAACCAGATATTCAAATCTACAGTGAGGACCCTTCCACCACCTGGACAGAAATAGGGACAGCTTTAAAATCTGTGCCTAAAGGAAAATCTCCAGGTGCAGAAGAAAGGGCAGTGGGCATTCAAGACTTACAATGGCTGCACAGAACATTCAATGCAACGTGGAAAGACAACAAGATGCCCACAGACTGGAGCAAAGGGTGTCATAATTACTCTGTTCCAGAACATCAGTAGATGAAAGCCCACTAATTATAGAGGAATAACTCTGTTGGCACATGAGCTGAAAATTCTAGAGAAGATCATAGAGTAAAGATTGAGAATTATCATAAGCCACAGCTGAAAGAGGAGTGGTTTGGTTTCAGAAATAACGTATCAACAGTGGATCTAATTTTCAGTACCAGCATGTTGATGGAAAAACGCTAGGAGAAAGGTGAAGGCCCATTAACTGTGTTCTTATATACATAAAGGCATCTTATAGTGTTGCAAGGGAAAAGATCTTGGAGTGCCAGAGGAAAAAGAATGTATCTGAAGGACAGGTAAGTAAAATCCAGATGTTATTTCAGGCCTATACTAGCTGTGTACAAGTTGGAGAGTGATGACCTTCAAGGTTTAAGACCAAGAGCGGAGTTCAAAAAGGCAGTGCACTGTCTCCACTACTCTTCACCACTGTTATGTATGATATAAAGAACACCATGAAAAGCTTTGGTGAAATTAATGCAATTGTTTTTGTGATTATGTCATGATCTGGGGTGAAACAGAAGACAAAGTTCAGACCAAACATCTGGAAATCCCAGTTCCAGGAGTTCAACCTTCACATCAGTGAGATGAAGACAGTCAACACAGATGGGAATCCTGTAAGTGTGAAACTAGGAGACCACCAGCTAGAGCGTGTGGACAGTTTTCCGCCCTCAGGAGTATAATCACCAGCGATAATTCGATTAGCCGCAAGATTACTAACAGAACAAAAGGGTGCCGATTTCTAAAAACAAGTGAAAACCCTACTATGGGACAAGAAAATTCCAGAAAAAGCAAAATTAGTGACATTCATCAGCTATGACATACCAATATTGACCTACAGTATCAAAGAGAGACATTGAGACTCCAGGCATCAAGAATGTAATTCCTTAGATTTACTATTCAGAAGACTGAGAAGGATAAAGTAAGAAATGAGGAGCTGAGGAAGAATTCCCGAATCAAGACACATGTTTTAGACTGAATCCGTGCTCCCAAGCTATAGTGTTACAGGCATATAATGAAGTTGGAGGGGGAAAAAAATATATATAAGAAACCAAGGATGATGTAACTTACCAAGCAAAAGTGTTGGCATGTTGATAGACACACAAACAAACACAAACACACACACACACAAAATTCAAGCTTTCGCAACCAACGGTTGCTTCATCAGGAAAGAGGGAAGGAGAGGGAAAGACGAAAGGATGTGGCTTTTAAGGGAGAGGGTAAGGAGTCATTCCAATCCCGGGAGCGGAAAGACTTACCTTAGTGGGAAAAAGGACAGGCATACACTCGCGCGCACACACACACACACACACACACACACACACACACACACACACACACACACACATATCCATCCGCACATACACAGAAACAAGCAGACATTTGTAAAGGCAAAGAGTTTGGGCAGAGATGTCAGTCGAGGCGGAAGTACAGAGGCAAAAATGTTGTTGAAAGACAGGTGAGGTATGAGCGGCGGCAAATTGAAATTAGAAATTAGTGGAGATTGAGGCCTGGCGGATAATGACAAGAGAGGATATACTGAAGGGCAAGTTCCCATCTCCAGAGTTCTGACAGGTTGGTGTTAGTGGGAAGTATCCAGATAACCCGGACGGTGTAACACTGCGCCAAGATGTGCTGGCCGTGCACCAACGCATGTTTAGCCACAGGGTGATCCTCATTACCAACAAACACTGTCTGCCTGTGTCCATTCATGCGAATTTTGCTGGTCATTTCCACATAGAAAACTTCACAGTGTAGGCAGGTCAGTTGGTAAATCACGTGGGTGCTTTCACACGCGGCTCTACCTTTGATCGTGTACACCTTCCGGGTTACAGGACTGGAGTAGGTGGTGGTGGGAGGGTGCATGGGACAGGTTTTACACCGGGGGCGGTTACAATGGGAGGAGCCAGAGGGTAGGGAAGGTGGTTTGGGGATTTCATAGGGATGAACTAAGAGGTTACGAAGGTTAGGTGGATGGCAGAAAGACACTCTTGGTGGAGTGGGGAGGATTTAATGAAGGATGGATCTCATTTCAGGGCAGGATTTGAGGAAGTCGTATCCCTGCTGGAGAGCCACATTCAGAGTCTGATCCAGTCCCGGAAAGTATCCTGTCACAAGTGGGGCACTTTTGGGGTTCTTCTGTGGGAGGTTCTGGGTTTGAGGAGATGAGGTAGTGGCTCTGGTTATTTGCTTCTGTACCAGGTCGGGAGGGTAGTTGTGGGATGCAAAAGCTGTTTTCAGGTTGTTGGTGTAATGGTTCAGGGATTCCGGACTGGAGCAGATTCGTTTGCCACGAAGACCTAGGCTGTAGGGAAGGGACCGTTTGATGTGGAATGGGTGGCAGCTGTCATAATGGAGGTACTGTTGCTTGTTGGTGGGTTTGATGTGGGCAGACGTGTGAAGCTGACCATTGGACAGGTGGAGGTCAACGTCAAGGAAAGTGGCATGGGATTTGGAGTAGGACCAGGTGAATCTGATGGAACCAAAGGAGTTGAGGTTGGAGAGGAAATTCTGGAGTTCTTCTTCACTGTGAGTCCAGATCATGAAAATGTCATCAATCTGTACCATCTTTGGGTTGGCAGGCCTGGGTAACTAAGAAGGCTTCCTCTAAGCGACCCATGAATAGGTTGGCGTACGAGGGGGCCATCCTGGTACCCATGGTTGTTCCCTGTAATTGTTGGTATGTCTGGCTTTCGAAAGTGAAGAAGTTGTGGGTCAGGATGAAGCTGGCTAAGGTAATGAGGAAAGAGGTTTTAGGTAGAGTGGCAGGTGATCGGCGTGAAAGGAAGTGCTCCATCGCAGTGAGGCCCTGAACGTGCGGAATATTTGTGTATAAGGAAGTGGCATCAATGGTTACAAGGATGGTTTCCAGGGGTAACAGACTGGGTAACGATTCCAGGCATTCGAGAACGTGGTTGGTGTCTTTGATGAAGGATGGGAGACTGCATGTAATGGGTTGAAGGTGTTGATCTGCGTAGGCAGGCAGAGATACGTTCTGTGGGGGTTTGGTAACCAGCTACAATGGGACGGCCGGAATGATTGGGTTTGTGAATTTTAGGAAGAAGGTAGAAGGTAGGGGTGCGGGGTGTTGGTGGGGTCAGGAGGTTGATGGAGTCAGGTGAAAGGTTTTGTAGGGGGCCTAAGGTTCTGAGGATTCCTTGAAGCTCCACCTGGACATCAGGAATGGGATTACCTTGGCAAACTTTGTATGTAGTGTTGTCTGAAAGCTGGCGCAGTCCCTCAGCCACATACTCCCGACGATAAAGTACCACGGTCGTGGAACCCTTGTCCGCCGGAAGAATGACGATGGACCGGTCAGCCTTCAGATCACGGATAGCCTGGCTTCAGCAGTGGTGATGTTGGGAGTAGGATTAAGGTTTTTTAAGAAGGATTGAGAGGCAAGGCTGGAAGTCAGAAATTCCTGGAAAGTTGGAGAGGGTGGTTTTGAGGTAGAGGAGGTGGGTTCCGCTGTGACGGAGGACGGAACTGTTCCAGGCAGGGTTCAATTTGGATAGTCTGTTGGGGAGTTGGATCATTAGGAGTAGGATTAGGATCATTTTTCTTCATGGCAAAGTGATATTTCCAGCAGAGAGTACGGGTGTAGGACAGTAAATCTTTGACAAGGGCTGTTTGGTTGAATCTGGGAATGGGGCTGAAGGTGAGACCTTTGGATAGGACAGAGGTTTCAGATTGGGAGAGAGGTTTGGAGGAAAGGTTAACTACTGAATTAGGGTGTTGTGGTTCCAGATTCTGTTGATTGGAATTTTGAGGTTTTGGGGGGAGTGGAGCTGGAAGTGGGAGATTGAGTAGATGGGAGAGACTGGGTTTGTGTGCAATGAGAGGAGGTTGAGGTTTGCTGGAAAGGTTGTGAAGGGTGAGTTAGTTGCCTTTCTGGAGGTGGGAAACCAGGAGATTGGATAGTTTTATGAGGTGGAGGGTGGTATGCTGTTCTAATTTGCGGTTGGCCTGTAGGAGGATGCTCTGAACAGCCGGTGTGGATGTGGGAGAGGAAAGACTGAGGACTTTTATTAAGGATAGGAGTTGACGGGTGTGTTCATTTGCTGAGTTGATGTGTAGGTGATGGATTAGGTGGGTGAGGGCAATGGATTGTTTAGTTTGGAACTGGTATAGGGACTGATGGAAAGAAGGGTTACAGCCAGAGATGGGAACTTTAAGTATGAGGCCTTTGGGGGTAATGCCAAATGTCAGACAATCCTGAGAAAATAAAATATGGGAGTGTAATCTGGCTAGGGCAAAGGCATGTTTGCGGAGGGAATGTAAATAAAACTTAATGGGGTCGTTTTGGGGTTGGTGTGAGGGTGACATGGTATTAGAAGGTGGCAAGTGTAACATGAGGCTGAAATGAAAATAAAAATATATGGGGAGAGATAAAGGTGAACTGGTAAGCAACTGGAGAAAAGGCGTAAAAGTGATGTTTTTTGGATTGATTGGAATGACTCCTTACCCTCTCCCTTAAAACCCACATCCTTTCGTCTTTCCCTCTCCTTCCCTCTTTCCTGATGAAGCAACCGTTGGTTGCGAAAGCTTGAATTTTATGTGTATGTTTGTGTGTCTATCGACCTGCCAGCGCTTTCGTTTGCTAAGTCACATCATTTTTGTTTTTAGATATATTTTTCCCACATGGAATGTTTCCCTCTATTGTGTCTGTATGTGTGGATGGATATGTGCGTGTGTGCGAGTGTATACCTGTCCTTTTTTCCCCCTAAGGTAAGTCTTTCCGCTCCCGGGATTGGAATGACTCCTTACCCTCTCCCTTAAAACCCACTTCCTTTCGTCTTTCCCTCTCCTTCCCTCTTTCCTGATGAGGCAACAGTTTGTTGCGAAAGCTTGAATTTTGTGTGTATGTTTGTGTGTCTATCGACCTGCCAGCGCTTTTGTTCGGTAAGTCACCTCATCTTTGTATGTATATATATATATATATATATAAAAAAAACAAAGATGAGGTGACTTACCGAACAAAAGCGCTGGCAGGTCGATAGACACACAAACAAACACAAACACACACACAAAATTCAAGCTTTCGCAACAAACTGTTGCCTCATCAGGAAAGAGGGAAGGAGAGGGGAAGACGAAAGGAAGTGGGTTTTAAAGGAGAGGGTAAGGAGTCATTCCAATCCCGGGAGCGGAAAGACTTACCTTAGGGGGAAAAAAGGACAGGTATCACTCGCACACACGCACATATCCATCCACACATACAGACACAAGCAGACATATTTAAAGACAAAGAGTTTGGGCAGAGATGTCAGTCGAGGCAGAAGTGTAGAGGCAAAGAAGTTGTTGAAAGACAGGTGAGGTATGAGTGGCGGCAACTTGAAATTAGCGGAGATTGAGGCCTGGCGGATGACGAGAAGAGAGGATATACTGAAGGGCAAGTTCCCATCTCCGGAGTTCGGATAGGTTGGTGTTGGTGGGAAGTATCCAGATAACCCGGACGGTGTAACACTGTGCCAAGATGTGCTGGCTGTGCACCAAGGCATGTTTAGCCACAGGGTGATCCTCATTACCAACAAACACTGTCTGCCTGTGTCCATTCATGCGAATGGACAGTTTGTTGCTGGTCATTCCCACATAGAATGCATCACAGTGTAGGCAGGTCAGTTGGTAAATCACGTGGGTGCTTTCACACGTGGCTCTGCCTCTGATCGTGTACACCTTCCGGGTTACAGGACTGGAGTAGGTGGTGGTGGGAGGGTGCATGGGACAGGTTTTGCATCGGGGGCGGTTACAAGGATAGGAGCCAGAGGGTAGGGAAGGTGGTTTGGGGATTTCATAGGGATGAACTAACAGGTTACGAAGGTTAGGTGGACGGTGGAAAGACACTCTTGGCGGAGTGGGGAGGATTTCATGAAGGATGGATCTCATTTCAGGGCAGGATTTGAGGAAGTCGTATCCCTGCTGGAGAGCCACATTCAGAGTCTGGTCCAGTCCCGGAAAGTATCCTGTCACAAGTGGGGCACTTTTGTGGTTCTTCTGTGGGGGATGAGGGGACAAGGAAGTGGCTCTGGTTATTTGCTTCTGTACCAGGTCGGGAGGGTAGTTGCGGGATGCGAAAGCTGTTTTCAGGTTGTTGGTGTAATGATTCAGGGATTCCGGACTGGAGCAGATTCGTTTGCCACGAAGACCTAGGCTGTAGGGAAGGGACCGTTTGATGTGGAATGGGTGGCAGCTGTCATAATGGAGGTACTGTTGCTTGTTGGTGGGTTTGATGTGGACGGACGTGTGAAGTTGGCCATTGGACAGGTGGAGGTCAACGTCAAGGAAAGTGGCATGGGATTTGGAGTAGGACCAGGTGAAACTGATGGAACCAAAGGAGTTGAGGTTGGAGAGGAAATTCTGGAGTTCTTCTTCACTGTGAGTCCAGATCATGAAGATGTCATCAATAAATCTGTACCAAACTTTGGGTTGGCAGACTTGGGTAACCAAGAAGGCTTCCTCTAAGCGACCCATGAATAGGTTGGCGTACGAGGGGGCCATCCTGGTGCCCATGGCTGTTCCCTTTAATTGTTGGTATGTCTGGCCCTCAAAAGTGAAGAAGTTGTGGGTCAGGATGAAGCTGGCTAAGGTGATGAGGAAAGAGGTTTTAGGTAGGGTGGCAGGTGATCGGCGTGAAAGGAAATGCTCCATCGCAGCGAGGCCCTGGACGTGCGGAATATTTGTGTATAAGGACGTGGCATCAATGGTTACAAGGATGGTTTCCGGGGGTAACAGATTGGGTAAGGATTCCAGGCGTTCAAGGAAGTGGTTGGTGTCCTTGATGAAGGATGGGAGACTGCATGTAATGGGTTGAAGGTGTTGATCTACGTAGGCAGAGATGCGTTCTGTGGGGGCTTGGTAACCAGCTACAATGGGGCGGCCGGGATGATTGGGTTTGTGGATTTTAGGAAGAAGGTAGAAGGTAGGGGTGCGGGGTGTCGGTGGGGTCAGGAGGTTGATGGAGTCAGGTGAAAGGTTTTGCAGGGGGCCTAAGGTTCTGAGGATTCCTTGAAGCTCCGCCTGGACATCGGGAATGGGGTTACCTTGGCAAACTTTGTATGTGGTGTTGTCTGAAAGCTGACGCAGTCCCTCAGCCACATACTCCCGACGATCAAGTACCACGGTCGTGGAACCCTTGTCCGCCGGAAGAATGACGATGGATCGGTCAGCCTTCAGATCACGGATAGCCTGGGCTTCAGCAGTGGTGATGTTGGGTGTAGGATTAAGGTTTTTTAAGAAGGATTGAGATGCAAGGCTGGAAGTCAGAAATTCCTGGAAGGTTTGGAGAGGGTGATTTTGAGGAAGAGGAGGTGGGTCCCGCTGTGACGGAGGACGGAACTGTTCCAGGCAGGGTTCAATTTGGATGGTGTCTTGAGGAGTCGGATCATTAGGAGTAGGATTAGGATCATTTTTCTTCGTGGCAAAGTGATACTTCCAGCAGAGAGTACGGGTGTAGGACAGTAAATCTTTGACGAGGGCTGTTTGGTTGAATCTGGGAGTGGGGCTGAAGGTGAGGCCTTTGGATAGGACAGAGGTTTCGGATTGGGAGAGAGGTTTGGAGGAAAGGTTAACTACTGAATTAGGGTGTTGTGGTTCCAGATTGTGTTGATCGGAATTTTGAGGTTTTGGAGGGAGTGGAGCTGGAAGTGGGAGATTGAGTAGATGGGAGAGACTGGGTTTGTGTGCAATGAGAGGAGGTTGAGGTTTGCTGGAAAGGTTGTGAAGGGTGAGTGAGTTGCCTTTCCGGAGGTGGGAAACCAGGAGATTGGATAGTTTTTTGAGGTGGAGGGTGGCATGCTGTTCTAATTTACGGTTGGCCTGTAGGAGGATGTACAGCCGGTGTGGATGTGGGGGAGGAAAGATTAAGGCTTTTATGTGGGGGAGGAAAGATTCCCCCTAAGGTAAGTCTTTCCGCTCCCGGGATTGGAATGACTCCTTACCCTCTCCTTTAAAACCCACTTCCTTTCGTCTTCCCCTCTCCTTCCCTCTTTCCTGATGAGGCAACAGTTTGTTGCGAAAGCTTGAATTTTGTGTGTGTGTTTGTGTTTGTTTGTGTGTCTATCGACCTGCCAGCGCTTTTGTTCGGTAAGTCACCTCATCTTTGTTTTTATATATAATTTTTCCCACGTGGAATGTTTCCTTCCATTATATATATATATATATATATATATATATATATATATATATATATATATATATATATATATATATATATATATATATATATGTGTGTGTCTATCGACCTGCCAGCGCTTTTGTTCGGTAAGTCACCTCATCTTTGTTTTTATATATAATTTTTCCCACGTGGAATGTTTCCTTCCATTATATATATATATATAATGGAAGGAAACATTCCACGTGGGAAAAATTATATATAAAAACAAAGATGAGGTGACTTACCGAACAAAAGCGCTGGCAGGTCGATAGACACACAAACAAACACAAACATACACACAAAATTCAAGCTTTCGCAACAAACTGTTGCCTCATCAGGAAAGAGGGAAGGAGAGGGGAAGACGAAAGGAGGTGGGTTTTAAAGGAGAGGGTAAGGAGTCATTCCAATCCCGGGAGCGGAAAGACTTACCTTAGGGGGGAAAAAAGGACAGGTATACACTCGCACACACGCACATATCCATCCACACATATATATATATATATATATATATATATATATATATATATATATATATATATATATGAATTCACGTGGGAAAAATTATATATAAAAACAAAGATGAGGTGACTTACCGAACAAAGTCTGTATGTGTGGATGGATATGTGCGTGTGTGCGAGTGTATACCTGTCCTTTTTTCCCCCTAAGGTAAGTCTTTCCGCTCCCGGGATTGGAATGACTCCTTACCCTCTCCTTTAAAACCCACTTCCTTTCGTCTTCCCCTCTCCTTCCCTCTTTCCTGATGAGGCAACAGTTTGTTGCGAAAGCTTGAATTTTGTGTGTATGTTTGTGTTTGTTTGTGTGTCTATCGACCTGCCAGCGCTTTTGTTCGGTAAGTCACCTCATCTTAAGAGAGGTGGAAGGAAAACGTCCTGTAACAAGACCCAGAACCCGCTGGTTGGACATGATGAAGGAAGACTACATTGCCAGAAGAAGGAAAATGGATAATGTCCTCCGTGACAGATTATGCACAGATAGAAGAAAGTAGAAGAGGCTCATTAACAGTAACAAGAAAATTGGAACTGTACAATGATGATGCTTTCCTTCTGAACAAACTTGCTTCACAACTTGTTTTCCACAGCACTTGGCTCTATTTAGTTTTATCTTATGCTCGGCAGATGGCCCGGTCTACCCTTGCAATTACTAGCAACAAGATATCATTTCAAGTACACTGCCGAAACCAAAAAATTACGCAAAACAAAACACAACTGTTAACACGGATTCCTACTAATCCACAAAATCACTGACAAAGCTTCAAAGTGCCATAAATAGTTTAAATGCCTTATTCATGATTGTACAAAAATTGATTAATGCACTACATCATTAATTTCAACTGTGAATTACAGCACAAGATACAATCACTCAGAACTCCCAGATACTCTACTATGTTATCCATTAAACATTCTAATCATTGAATAACACTTTCCTACTATTAATCACAACAAATATTCACGTAAAATAATAAACATTCCAATGCAGTCACCAATAAAAACAGATCAAATAAAAAATAATGCTGGAAAACCCTCTTTCTCACATAACACATTATTCTTAACAAATCATCTTTACCAGTAAATGATCTGACTCCATTTATATCTTATGCTTGGCACCTCTGTTTGTTTATGCAGTAGTTTCTTTACCTGTTTGGCTACATCATTCAGAACTTTGTCTCTACAGCAATGGCTCCCCTTCCGTTTTCCTAGATAACACACTCCTAAACTATGCTAAAGCAAACCCACATACAGTACTATCACTCACAATACATCGACAAGTTGTTCCATTTACTTCCTTCATTGCAATGCTAATGACAGATTGAATCATCCTTGCGATGTTACATATCCTTGCAGCTTGTGGTACTACATCACACGAATTTAGCCTTAATGATTTTACCGCCAGTTAAACCGGATTGTCCTACGTGACAGATGAACCTTGCAGCTATTTATCACTGGCAAAAACTTCACATCTGTGAATCTCCCATCTTCAGGTACACATACTTCACAGAATTTAGACTACTAAGTCCAATCATTAACATTACAAATATATTTTGTTTTCCTCCTTGTGAGGTGGTGGCACTACCTCAGGTGGTGACAAATATGTATCCTTCAGAAATAAATACATCTGTACCACTTCATTACTCACAACGTCTGCAACACACTCAACCTGAATAACAGCTTGTTGTGCATTCTTCAGAGTATCTGTAGCAAAATTACTGTCTGCAATTCCACTCCACATGATACAAAATCATTGGCACATGCACTTCCCTGTACATCTAGTCCAGGCTTCATGGTCTCTAAATAACTCCCATTATCACCTAATGTGGTAGATACTATTGTAAGTATCTAGCTCACCCTTGTGGTTATCCACACACACTTTTTATTTCAGTGCAACATCAGGGTGTATATGCAGACAAGGAAAAAAAAAAAAATTCCCGGATTTCCCAGTTAAAAATACACTTTCTCCCAGATGAAAACACACTTTTTCCATCTTAAGTGACAGTATATTTTCCCTCGGAACTGCAAAACTTATCAATCCTTTAAATTGTTATGGTTTTGGACAAGGGCGTAGAATTTCCCAGCACTTTAGAAAACGAAACTCAGGGAAAAAGACACGTTTTGGAAATATCTTTGATGTGCAGCAACATGTATGCTGCGTATTTTCGTATTATGAAAGTATACATTGGAATTCCACCAAACACTGCACGTTACTTTCTGAATCACTGAAATCAAGATTGCGATGTGCTTTTGTAAGCCAGTTGCCGGAAATAAGTTCAGCCGAATTTTTTTCAGATTGCGATGTGCTTTTGTAAGCCAGTTGCCGGAAATAAGTTCAGCCGAAATGTTTTAAAATGATCTAACAGTGTTCAGAAAGGATAGATTAAATACAGTTGGTGGTGGAGTATTTATTGCTGTCAGAGGCAGTTTGCCTTGTAGTGAAATTGAAGTAGATAGTTCATGTGAAATAGTATGGGTAGAGGTTATAGCTGACAATCAGACTAAACTGTTAATTGGATCATTTTACCGACCCCCGACTCAGAAGACATAGCTGCTGAGCAGTTCAAAAAAACTTGAGTCATTTCAAATAGGTACCCCGCCCATACAATTATAGTCAGTTCACCACCAAAATTATACGTTTAAAGCCGGCGGCAGGCATAAATGTACTGAATGCTTTCTCAGAAAATTATTTTGAACAATTAGTTCATGAGCCCACTCGAAGCGTAAATGGTTGTGAAAGCATACTTGACCTTTTAGCAACAAATAATCCTTGACAAATAGTGAGTGTTGTGACGAATACAGGGATTAGCGACCACAAGGTAGTTGCTGCTAGGCTGAATACCGTAAACACCTACAACTATGAAAAAGAAAGGCAACGTATATCTAATTACAAAAGCTGATAAAAATGCTCTTAATGCCTTTTTAAGAGACTGTCTTCACTCCTTACGATGTGATCATGTAAGTGCAAAAAAGTTGTGGAATGCTTTCAGAGAGATAGTATCGACAGCAATTGAGAGATATATACCACATAAATTAATAAGTGATAGATCTATATCTCTAACGGCTATCAGTTGTAGAATTTTGGAACACGTATTATGATAGAGTATAATGACTTTTCTGGAGACTAGAAATCTACTCTGTAGGAATCAGCATGGGTTTCGAAAAAGACGATCGTGTGAAACCCAGCTCATGCTATTCGTCCACGAGACTCAGAGGGCCATAGACACGGGTTCCCAGGTAGATACTGTGTTTCTTGAGTTCCACAAGGCATTCAATACAGTTCCCCACAGTCGTTTAATGAACAAAGTAAGAGCATATGGACTATCAGACCAATTAAGTGATTGGATTGAAGAGTGCCTAGATAACAGAATGCAGCATGTCATTCTCAATGGAGAGAAGTCTTCCGAAGTAAGAGTGATTTCAGGTGTGCCAGAGGGGAGTGTCGTAGGACCGTTGCTATTCACAATATACATAAATGACCTTGTGGATGACATCGGAAGTTCACTGAGGCTTTTTGCAGATGATGCTGTGGTATATCGAGAGGTTGTACTGAAATACAGGAGGATCTGCAGCGAATTGACGCATGGGGCAGGGAATGGCAATTGAATCTCAATGTAGACAAGTGTAATGTGCTGTGAATACATAGAAAGAAAGATCCCTTATCATTTAGCTACAATATAGCAGGTCAGCAACTGGAAGCAATTAATTCCATAAATTATCTGGGAGTATGCATTAGGAGTGATTTAAAATGGAATGATCATATAAAGTTGATCGTCGGTAAAGCTGATGCCAGACTGAGATTCATTGGAAGAATCCTAAGGAAATGCAATCCGAAAACAAAGGAAGTAGGTTACAGTATGCTTGTTCGCCCATTGCTCAGCAGTGTGGGATCCGTACCAGATAGGACTGATAGAAGAGATAGAGAAGATCCAACTGAGAGCAGCGCGCTTTGTTACAGGATCATTTAGTAATCGCAAAAGCATTACGGAGATGATAGATAAACTCCAGTGGAAGACTCTGCAGGAGAGATGCTCAGTAGCTCGGTATGGGCTTTTGTTGAAGTTTAGAGAACATACCTTCACCAAGGAGTCAAGCAGTATATTGCTCCCTCCTACATATATCTCGTGAAGAGACCATGAGGATAAAATCAGAGAGATTAGAGCCCACACAGAGGCATATCGACAATCCTTCTTTCCACGAACAATATGAGAATGGAATAGAAGGGAGAACTGAAAGAGGTACTCAAGGTACCATCCGCCACACAGAGTCAGGTGGCTTGTGGAGTATAGACGTAGATGTAGATGTAGATGTACTGATCCCCCATAGTACACAAAATGGGTCAGATCGTTGTTGCAGAAGCAACGAAAAAAGCATGCCAAATTTAAAAGAACGCAAAATCCCCAAGATTGACAAAGTTTTACAGAAGTTCGAAATATGGCACTTACTTCAATGCGAGATGCTTTTAATAATTTCCACAACGAAATTCTGTCTCGAAATCTGGCAGAAAACCCAAAGAGATTCTGGTCATACATAAAGCACACCAATACCAAGACATAATCAATACCTTCACTGCTCGATAACAACGGTGAATTCATTGATGACAGTATCACTAAAGCAGAGTTATTAAACATGGTTTTCCGAAACTCCTTCACCAAAGAAGACGAAGTAAGTATTCCTGAATTCCAATCAAGAACAACTGCCAAGATGAGAAACATAGAAGTACGAGGGCATTTCGAAAAGTAAAGATACAATGGCTCGCAGTCCTTAAATAGAACATTTACTTAGAAAACGTCAGTTACATCTTATTAACTGGATTATTTGTTATTTTTCGAATAATCACCCCCGTTATCCAAACATTTGTTAAGTCGGTGCACAAGTTTTTGTATCCCACAGTCATAGAAGGTTGCCGCCTATTGTTGGAACCACATTTCAACTTCATCTTTGATCTCTTCATTGTTGTGGAATGATTTTCCACCAAGATGTGACTTCAAGTAACAGAAGACATGGAAGTTGGTGGGCGCAAGGTTCAAAATGGTTCAAATGGCTCTGAGCACTATGCAACTTAACTTCTCAGGTCATCAGTCGCCTAGAACTTGGAACTAATTAAACCTAACTAACCTAAGGACATCACACACATCCATGCCCGAGGCAGGATTCGAACCTGCGACTGTAGCGGTCACGCAGTTCCAGACTGAAGCGCCTTTAACCGCACGGCCACACCGGGCGGCCGGTGGGCGCAAGGTCCAGGCTGTATGGTGGATGGTCCAATACGTCCTGTTTGAATTGTTTGAGTAGTGCTTTGGTTACGAATGCTGTGTGAGGCCAAGCATTGTCACGAAGCAAGCGGACTCCACTTGTCAGCATTCCCCTGCGTTTGTTTTGAATTGCCCTTCAAAGACGTTTCAAAGTCTGGCAATATGCAGCAGCATTAATTGTCGTTCCAGGAGGCATAAATTCCAACAGAAGAATGCCTTGTCTGTCCCAAAAAACAGAAGCCATGATTTTCTTCGCTGAAATCGACGTTTTACATTTCTTGGCTTTTGGTGAATTTGAATGGCGCCATTGCATTGATTGTTGCTTGGATTCAGGTGTATGATGATAAACCCACATCTCGTCACCTGTCCCAATGTGATCAAGGAACTCATCACCTGCTTCAGCATAGCGTGTGAGGAAGTCGAGTGCGAAGCCCATCCTTTTCTTTTTGTGTTCTTCCGTTAACAGTTTTGGGACCCAGCGCACACACAATTTCCTGTACCCTAACTTGACAGTCACAACGTCATAAAGAGTTGTCATTGACACGTCCAGTATGATATGAAGCAATTCTTTCAATGTGAGATGTCTATTCACACGAATTACTTCCTCCATTCTCCGAATCAGGGCATCAGAGATCACAGATCGTCATGAACATCGGTCCTACCTTCAGAGAAATGATGACACCATTTCATTACATTTTGTCGATTCACAATGTTCCCATAAACAGAAACAATTTCTTTGTGAATATCCGCTGGTCATTGACCTTTTTCATGAAGAAAACGTAAGATGGAGTGCACTTCGCATTTGGCGGGATTCTGAATCGGTGCAGCCATTTTAAACGTGACCTACTCCAACCAGAAGCAACGTTCCACTGACAAATGACCGCGAGGAGAAAGCTAACGCTTCAAGGTTAACACCAGTGTTGCCAACTTGTTCGCCAAAACTCTTCTGTTCCTCTGGCGTACGGTGTATCTTTACTCTCCGAAATACCCTCATAGATATTGTGCTGTGTCAAAACGCATGAGGTACGTTCACCCTCACTGGTTCTGAGTGTCCTGTGTGATAAATCAATGATAACACCTGGTGGTCACGATAATATATGTGTATGATGTGGTAAAACCAAAATCAAATTGTGTTCTAGATGATACGAGAGCGTCTACGGAATAGCAGGTGGTGAGTATGTGCGACTGCAGTGATATACCGTATTGCCCTCGTTGCGTCCAGAGATGCTGCCTAAGCGACGCGCAGCAGCCGGCCGCTATTGCGAAGAATCGACAGCATCGATGATTATTACATTAATTGTTAAAAGTTGGCATGGCATTGCGTGTTTGTTCATTTTAAATGGTTCTTATTGTACAATGAAAATGGTTAGTTAGTTCCCGGATAGACCTCTCACCGACCAAGTGGTGGTAGTGGTGTATATCAGGTCTGGTCTTACGGCATTTCACTGCATGGTGTAGTGAGGCTACTCAGTTGACACCTAAGTCTTGGGAGAGTGCACAGAATTCTGTCGATTATAGTTGTGGGAACAGTTTCGTTCGTAAAATTTGCTGGGGTGAGTCCAGCGTGAGCCTGATTTAATTGAGAGATTGATTTATTAGGTGCTGAGTTTTGTGGAATCAGTGTGACCGATATCCCGTCTGCATTGTATGTTGAGTGGTCGCGACGAGAGGCAATTGGGTTGCTTGTCGTTTTTATGGAGGTGGTTTGGCTATTGTGCATGTGTGTATCGAGAAGGGAAGCCTTGAACACATGTTGGTAGTTGTATTTTCAAGACCACTAGCTTGCAGCAGACAGCGAACTGGCTCATAGAACAATGAACTGTTTCACTATATGGTGATGGTGTGCACGTATCACTGAGTAGACAAGCGATAGTAAACTGAAGGAACCATTTAACGAGCTACACGTAGCTAAACCAAAACTTGATTCATCAAGGTGATGAGTGGCCGATATAAATGTTAGGGAACTTAGCGGGTCATGGGTGGTCAACGCCTGAAGAGGTCAAGATTTGCTTTTAAATTGTAACTTAAGGTTAGCTGACAGGTGGCGGTGACAATTAGGATTTTTGATTGATTTTTTTTATGACTTGTTCCGTATTGTGGGGACTGATAATATATTTGCTGGACTCGTTCACTGGTGATAACCAACGTGTATTGAGATACCTAGAAGGAAAATAAATCCAATTTCATTGGGGTTAAAGGAAACTTCCCAGTCTATTTAATTGGTACCTAGTGTGAATATATCTACATAATTTTCGGAAGTATAAAAGAGTGTAATTTAGAGATATTGATACAGTGGAGTCGATATCACGTATAATGTGGTGTTTTTAAATGTGTTTGGTAAAAGGTTCTTGAACGAATGAAATTATAAATAAGCTACTGAAAATAGATCATCTCAATATTAAAGAAAAGATTTCAATTGAGGAAAAAAGTTTTCTAAATGATGAATAAGTTAAATTGAAGTAATTGAATTATTTACGGAAAGGCCAAAGATTTTGCTACTAACAAAGATTCGTTGTTCTGTGACACATGCGAAGTCTCATCACTTACATATTATCGCTGCGTCGAGTTGGAAAAATATTTAAGGGAGAATTAAAAATGTTTTAATTCCGAACAGTAGTGATGGAAGTGTCCATAAACAGAATAATCATTTCAAGACGGTAGACAGATTGGTATTTTAGTACAAGTAATAAAATAGTTCTGAGTTTATGTCAGAGAGTACGTACTGCGTTGTGAAAAGCTCGTTGCGAAAGATAACAACTGCTAGTTGGATGTCGCATTTATCATCACGCAAGATAATCAGGTACTGAAATTAAAGTAATTTGTTGCTCTGACGAGATCAGTATCATAGACAACGAGAGTGGTTCATTAAATAGGGCCCATTTATTCACTACTGCTTAACTTCAGTAATCATTGGCGTGTGAATATTGTTAAGTGATTATTCGCAGTTCTGTTGTGGCTTGGTATGATTTCGGCGTCGTGTCTAGGCAGGGTGTTGTTCCCATTATTTGGCAGACAGGCTGTTTGCACGGTCAGCGGTTGAGGTGGCTGCAATATTAACTGTACTAAGGCTGATTTCATGTCCGATTGGTTCATTGCCAGTGTGATTGCGGCACGGACTAGATTCTAGATGTCATCAGAGGCTCCTCTCCAACTGGAATCTTCTGCAATTAGATAGCGTTCTGCAGTCTTAACATCTAGTTAAAAATAAGAAACTGTACCTAATTAAAGGTGTGGTGGTCTACTGGTGGCCTAAGTACTTTGCGCAACAGGATATTCTGCAGTAACGGCACAGAGACGTTGGTACAGCACGATCCCTTGTCGTTGTTAATCGATCTTGGGTACTGCCGGTCACGGACCAGTACAACATCCTCGCTGTATCAAAGCAGCTTAAATCACTTAATAAAGGCAAGGCCTCCAGTCCAGATTGTATACCAGTCAGGTTCCCCTCAGAGTATGCTGATAAAATAGCTCCATATTTAGCAATTATATACAACCACTCGCTCACAGAAAGACTGGAAAATTGCTCAAGTCACACCAATACCCAAAAAGGGAAGTAGGAGTAATCTGCTGAATTACAGGCATATATCACTAACGTCGATTTGCAGTAGGGTTTTAGAACATATACTGTATTCGAACATTATGAAGTACCTCGAAGAAAATGATTTATTGACATATAGTCAGCACGGATTCAGAAAATATCGTTCTTGTGAAATACCACTAGCTCTTTATACTCATGAAGTAATAAGTCCTATCAACAGGGGATGTCAAATTGATTCCATATTTTTAGATTTCCAAAAGGCTTTCGACACCATTCCTCACAACTGTCTTCTAACCAAACTGCATACCTACAGAGTACCGCCTCAGTTGTGCGACTGGATTCGTGATTTCCTGTCAGAAAGGTCACAGTTCGTAGTAATAGATGGAAAG
The DNA here is from genome assembly GCF_021461395.2 of Schistocerca americana. NCBI lineage: Eukaryota > Metazoa > Arthropoda > Insecta > Orthoptera > Acrididae > Schistocerca > Schistocerca americana. The sequence goes on along the minus strand of NC_060125.1, from coordinate 450,362,428 downwards.
TCATCGAGTAAAACAGAAGTAATATCCAGCGGTCCCCAAGGAAGTGTTATAGGCCCTCTATTGTTCCTGATGTATATTAACGACATAGGAGACAATCTGAGTAGCAGTCTTAGATTGTTTGCAGATGATCTGTCATTTACTGTCTTGTAAAGTCATCAGATGATCAAAACGACTTGCAAAATGATTTAGATAAGATATCTGTTTGGTGCAAAAAGTGACAGTTGACCCTGAAAAAAGAAAAGTGTGAAGTTATTCACATGAGTACTAAAAGACATCAGCTAAATTTCGATTATGCGATAAGTCACACAAACCTGAGGGCTGTAAATTCAGCCAAATACTTAGGGATTACAATTACAAATAATCTAAATTGGAACAATCACATAGATAATATTGTGGGTAGAGCAAACCAAAGACTGTGATTCATTGGCAGAACACTTAGAAGGTGCAACAGGTCTACCAAAATAGACTGCTTACACTACACTTGTCCACCCTATTCTGGAGAACTGCTGTGCGGTGTGGGATCCGCATCAGGTGGGACTGACGGATGACGTCGAAAAAGTACAAAGAAGGGCAGCTTGTTTTGTATCATCGCGAAGTAGGGGAGATAGTGCTACAGACATGATATGTGAATCGGAGTGGTAATCATTAAAACAAAGGCATTTTTCGTTGCAATGGGGTCTTCTCATGAAATTTCAATCACAAGTTTTCTCCTCCGATTGCGAAAACATTCTGTTAGCAGCCACCTACATAGGGAGAAATGATCGTCACGGTAAAACAAGAGAAATCAGGGCTCGCACGGAAAAATTTAAGTGCTCGTTTTTCCCATGTGCCGTTTGAGAGTGGAAGTGTACAGAGACAGCATGAAGGTGGTTCATTGAACCCTCTGCCGGGCACTTTATTGTGAATAGCAGAGTAATCACGTAGATGTGGATGTCATAGCTTATGTCACGTGATCTCACCAGCCGATGACAGCGAATATTTAGAGCATAGGATGCGTGATGTAGTCAGCCAATAGCAACATCATTGTTAAGTAGCGGTAACACACAAGTTAATGATTTAAATTAATATACACAGTCAGAAAGGTGGAAATAAAAAAAAAATCTGAACTAATAACATATTTTAGCCTTCCGTAATTATGTGAATGTATTTTAATCCACTTGATACCTCCCGGCCACAGATATCTGTTTTGTTTTCATTTGACGTGAGAGTAAACAAAGGGGAAACAGCAAAATCACTAAACGTAAACACGGGTCACGTGGAGACTTCTCACTATAACTCAGGATGCTCTGTGCGTCAGCCCCAGATTTGCGATATTTGCGAACCGAGTCAGTACTAAAAGAAATTGAATTTTCAAAAACATGTGCATCTTGTAGGGCACATCATTCTGAAAAGTTTGAAACATAAAACATGTGTTCGAGAAAATGTAAGACATGTTATTTGGTCTTAAGTGTGCCAAAGCGCAATGCCACGCCTCATCATACAGCATTTTTGTATCGCACGTCACTATTTCACTCTGTGGAATTGAAACGTGTATATTTTGTAAGCGATGCCATCAAACTATATTCAGGACAGTGGAAATTTTTTTTAAACTCGCCATTAATAGCGGATGGGATTATTTGTAATCAGGAGAACAAGACCTCTTCAGAAAATTTGCACTCTTTATTGCCTATTAGCTAATAACTTGCTGTTTTGTGTGACATAAAATTAAATATAGGATACATAAAACCAATATAGACAAGAGACAAGCAAGAAAGTACAAATTTCTTCAATCCTTAGCTCCTAGCATTTTTTCCTCTCTAATCTTGTTACAGTTTTACACGGCATGCTTTCCTTTCTGTGCAAGAATCTATTACCTCACCAAAGTTCATCAAACGTTTTGCTACATGAAAATCGAAATTTTGCTATCTAATAGTGAAAAAGCTGTTAATATTAATAATACCCAAGACTGGTGTGGTTTCTCGATCTGATTACGTCTATTTTGTCCCTGTATGCTAGATAAAACAAAATAGGCATTTCTAATATTGCAGCAATTTTGTAACACACACCAAATAAGTGAGACTGTTTTGGCACAAATGGTCATTTTTATAACACAACAGAATATAATTCACAAAGTACCAATATCAAATGCCTATTAGGCCTACTACAAGCAAAAAGCTTTATGTTAGGAAATAGTTTCACATTTCATTCATACACACCAGTTTCTCAAGCATGAAATCGAAAAGTAGTATTACGAAGTTTCTATACAAATTTGGAATCGTCTTATTCTTCCATAATTTGTGTAATGTCCCCGTTTCTTCTGCTTCCTCATTCTAACAATCTTGTCATCACCAATTCTGTAGCTATTCCTGCCATTGTCAAAATCTCTTTGCCAATTAACTTCACTAACCCTGCCACAATCACCGGTTTAGTTACCCCACGACTATTCTGCGGTTAGGCGTACAGAACATTTTCTCTGTTAGTTCCAAAATAGAACTTAAGCGGCTGCTAGCCGGGGACTGTACAATTGGTCCTTACTAGTGTAGCGATCTGGCTAAAAATTTTCTGTCAAAATTTCATTTTCTTGGATACAACAAGAAGATAATAAGTAATCTTTCTCACTCGTTATTCCTGTAGTCATTTATTTCCATTCTGGTAGACTGAATCTATGGATTTCGCTAATAATTATAACAACGCTGATCATTTGAAAACCCAGTCAACCATATAACACGACAGCATTGGCATTCATCCATTTGGCTTTACTCCGCTCAGCTCATATAGCCCAATCCCCTTTTGTCTGTGGAAAGTTTATTTCTAGATGCGATGGGGATTCTCCTGACAGACACATCACGTGCAATATGCACGTATTCAAAAATCAACTTATGATTCATTCAGAAATGAACTTAAAATGTGTTCAAAAATATACAAAAACCAACAGGGATGTGTTTCAAAATCATATAAATGATCGATAGATGAACGTGTGCTGGATGCTGGGCACTTTGTGAAACACATTTTTTTTTTCCTCGAGAATATGAATTTGGTGCCCCCTTTTCTCGGTAGCGTCTAGCTGCTTGCTGCAACTGCTTGCACAGTAACGGCCACATTCCTGTAGCCAGAAGTGGAAGAATCTACTACTCAAACACGCCTCAACAGCGCATGCGCATGAGCCCACTTGTAATTGCTAACACGAATCAAATGTAAACAGTTGTGACTTCATGCTCATCGGAGGGAATTTGTTGTTATGAAGTATTGCATAATCTTCATAAAGCCTTTGACATATTTGCTGTTGGCAGACGCTTGCATGAGGATTGCGTGTTGTTGTTGTATATGGCGCATTTCCTTTACAATTTCAGTTATTTTCCTTTTTTTATCTCGTTTATGTTTTATTGTTGAAGTATTATTCTGCAGTAGCAGGATACAGTAATATCCTTTGTTAGAGTAACGGTTCTTACCAGTCAAAATTACAGAACTTTAACGGAAAACTAAAACATTGAAAAATTCCCAGAATTCTAAAAAATTCCAGGGTTTTTCCCGGTTTTCTCCCGGATGAAAAAATTCCCGGGTTATTCCCGGATCTCCCGGTTGTCCCGGGTTGTATACACCCTGAAAAATGGCTTTGAGCACTATGGGACTTAACTGCAGAGATCATCAGTCTCCTAGAACTTAGAACTACTTAAACCTAACTAACCTAAGGACATCACACACATCCATGCCCGAGGCAGGATTCGAACCTGCTACCGTAGCGGTCGTGCGGCTCCAGACTGTAGCACCTGGAACCACTCGGCCACTCCGGCCGGCTACACCCTGAACATACACTTACTCTGTCTGGCACTACAGATGATCCTGACTCCACATTTTCACACGATATTGGAGCTTATGATTCTTTGTCACTCGCCTTAACTTCTACGATGTTAGTACTTTGAGCTATCTCAGCTGCTACTCTTAGCAACATTCCCTCCAGGGATCTTTCTGTAGTATCAACAATGAGATAATTAACCCTATTAAATGACACTGACTAGCACATATTTCCTATAATTCTCATACTCTGACATCATGGAAACTCTTATTCAGTACATACAACAAAAATGCAATGACTTAATTATAACTCTATCATAGTACTTCTTGATAAAACTCATCTTCACCTCCAGAATCACTACACATTAATACACTATATACTTCTAGACAATAAGTCACACCTCTTGTTCATGATAAGGCACATTTCCTGTATTAAGCAGGTGAAAACCAACATTCATATTTACACAGTCTCAAACTTGTCAGAGTTCACCTGACACATTTCACATACAAAAACAAAATTAAACATTACTATGTGTTTACACTGGAAGTTGTGGCTCTAGACGAGGTTCCTGGTCCAGCTGCAGATCTTGATCCCAAATCTGACACCAAAATGGAAATGCCCGGGTGAATGATCTCTACAGTAGCAGGGTTGAACTGAGGCGGTGGGTTGTCATCAAGATGATGACTGATGGTCGATCACAGAAATGTCATTATTAGTCGTACTCACACACTTTATAGGAGAACAGCTACAAGACTCGTAGCTACGCTCTGCAGTTTTTTGTTTTGTTTTGGTTTTAGGGCGCAAAACTGCTATGGTCATTAGCGCCCGGTCTGTGACTTAGGAAACAGTAAAAAACCGAAATTGAAAACCAGCAGCAATGGGAACGAAAGTCATAAAATTGGAGAAACTAAAAGCAGAAGGAAGGCTTAAAAATCCACTACAGAAAGGGGTTGGTTGTCCCCAAAAAAAACTTCAAATGACGGACATCATTTCACTGGCACTAATAAACTTGAGAACGCGGTCGGCTGAGCGCGTGTCATCTGCTAAAATCGACGATATATCAGGCATAGCTGTAGACGGGAGCGTAACGGATTAAAATAGGGGCACTCAATTAAAAGGTGTCTTACCGTCCACAGCTGAGAGCAGTGGGGACAGAGTGGGGGAGGATCGCCGCTTAAAAGATGTCGATGGCTAAAAAGACAGTGCCCTATCCAGAGTCTAGCTAAAATTACCTCCTCCCGACGACGCGTTCGGGAGGAAGAGGTCCAAGCACAAGGAAGAGCTTTCATGTCCCGCAATTTATTATGGGTAAGTGTCGACCAATGCGTGTGCCATAAATGAACAACACGTCGACATAGAACGCTCCGTAGATCGGCGAAGGGAATCGATTGAATAGCTGGCCGAGGAAGAGAGACTGCAGCCTTGGCTGTAATATCAGCCGCCTCATTTCCACAGATACCAACGTGTCCCGGGAGCCAGAGGAACGCCACCAAGACGCCCCCCCAGGTGGAACAAGCGCAGACAGTCCTGAATCCGGTGGACCAGAGGGTGCACAGGATAAAGAGCTTGGAGACTGAGGAGAGAGCTAAGAGAATCTGAGCAGATAACGTACTGTATCCGCTGATGGCGGCGGATGTAGTGGACAGCCTGGAGAACAGCGTAAAGCTCCGCAGTATAAACCGAACACTGGTCGGGAAGCCGAAAGTGATTTGGGGTGTCGCCAACAATATAGGCACTCCCTACACCTAACGATGTTTTCGAGCCGTCGGTGTAAATAAATGTGGCGTCCGTCATTTGTGCACATAGAGCAGCAAATGCCCGACGATAAACAAGTGAAGGGGTACCATCCTTGGGAAATCGACAAAGGTCACGGAGCAGGCAGATCCGGGGATGGAGCCAAGGCGGTGCTGTACCCCAAGTTGTCAAGAAGGTTTTAGGAAAGCGGAAGGAAAGAGAATGGAGCAGTTGACGGAAGCGGACTCCCGGTGGTAGTAGGGAGGAGGGGCGGCCTGCATACCCTACATCAAAGGAGGCGTCAAAAAATATGTCATGGGCTGGATTAGCAGGCATGGAAGACAGATGGCTAGCATAACGACTCAGAAGGACTGCTCGCCGATTGGACAGCGGAGGTTCAGCAGTCTCAGCATAAAGGCTTTCCACAGGGCTGGTGTAAAAAGCTCCAGACACTAAACGTAATCCACGGTGGTGGATAGAGTCGAGACGCCGAAGAATAGACGGCCGAGCAGAGGAGTAGACTATGCTTCCCTAGTCCAATTTCGAGCGCACTAAGGCGCGATAGAGGCGGAGAAGGACCACTCGGTCCGCTCCCCAGGAGGTACCATTCAGGACACGGAGGGTGATGAGGGATCGCAGACAGCGAGCCAAAAGATAGGAAACGTGGGAGGACCAGCACAGTTTTCTGTCAAACATAAGACCCAAGAATTTAGCGACGTTTGAAAACGGAAGGTTGACAGGACCTAGATGTAAGGAGGGCGGAAGAAACTCCTTACGTCGCCAAAAATTAACACAAACGGTCTTACTGGGAGAAAAACGGAAGCCAGTTTCGATGCTCCAAGAGTGGAGGCGATCGAGACATCCTTGAAGACGTCGTTCAAGAAGGCTGGTCCGTTGAGAGCTGTAGTAGATCGCAAAATCGTCCACAAAGAGGGAGCCCGAGACATCAGGAAGGAGACAATCCATAATTGGATTGATGGCAATGGCAAACAGTACAACACTCAGCACGGAGCCCTGGGGTACCCCGTTATCTTGGGAGAAAGTACAGGAGAGAGTAGTGTTCACCCGCACCCTAAATGTGCGCTCTGCCATAAATTCGCGAAGAAAAAGGGACAGCCGACCTCGAAAGCCCCAAGAGAACAGTGTGCGGAGGATGCCTGTCCTCCAACAGGTATCGTATGCTCTCTCCAGATCAAAAAATATTGCTACTGTTTGGCGTTTCTGGAGAAAATTGTTCGTGATATAAGTGGAGAGAGCAACAAGATGGTCAACTGCAGAACGATGCTTTCGGAATCCGCATTGGGCAGGTGTTAAAAGACTGCGGGATTCCAGCCACCACGCTAAACGGTAATTCACCATACGCTCCAAAACCTTACAGACACTACTCGTGAGAGAAATGGGGCGATAGCTAGAGGGGAGATGTTTGTCCTTTCCAGGTTTCGGAACAGGAACGACGATAGCTTCCCGCCATCATCTGGGAAAAGTACTGTCGGTCCAAATTCGATTATAAAGGCGAAGGAGGTAACGCAGACTATGGGTTGATAAATGCAGCAACATTTGGACGTGGATACCATCCGGTCCTGCAGCGGGGGAGCGAGAAGAAGAGAGTGCATGTTGGAGTTCCCGCAAGGAGAAAACAGTATTGTAGCTTTCGCAATTTTGAGAGGAGAAAGCAAGAGGTCGCACTTCCGCTGCACGTTTCTTCGGGAGAAACGCTGGCAGGTAATTTGAAGAGCTCGAAATCTCAGCAAAGTGCTGACCCAACGAGTTAGAAATTGCGACGGGGTCCACTAATGTGTCATGCGCGACAGTGAGCCCAGAGACCGGGGAGAAACTAGGCGCGCCTGAGAACCGTCGAAGCCGACTCGAAACTTCCGAGGAGGGAGTGAAGGTGTTAAATGAGCAAATAAAGAATTTCCAGCTTGCCTTCTTGCTATCGCGGATGACACGACGGCATCGTGCTCGGAACTGCTTATAGCGGATACAGTTGGCCAAAGTAGGATGGTGGCGGAAAACGCGGAGAGCACGTCGCCGCTCACGTATTGCATCACGGCATGCCTCGTTCCACCAAGGAACTGGGGGCCGCTGGGGCAATTCGGAGGTGCGTGGTATTGAATGTTCCGCAGCTGTAAGAATAACGTCAGTAATATGTGTGACCTCATCGTCGACGCTGGGAAAGTGACGGTCATCGAATGTCGCTAGAGACGAAAAAAGTGTCCAATCGGCTTGGGCAAACTTCCAGCGTCGCGGGCGCATGTAGGGCAGTTGAGGCTGCAGTCTAAGGACACATGGAAAGTGGTCACTCGAGTGTGTATCATCAAGGGCGAACCATTCGAAGCGCCGAGCTAGCGGAACAGTACCGACCGCAAGGTCCAAATGAGATAAATTTGTCGTGGAGGCAGACAAAAATGTAGGGACCCGAGTGTTGAGGCAAACTAGATCTGCTTGGTGGAAGACGTCTAGCAACAGTGAGCCACGTGGACAAGGATGTGAAGATCCCCAAAGCGGGTGGTGGGCACTGAAGTCCCCAACCAGCAAATATAGGGGTGGAAGCTGACCAAGAAGATGAAGGAGATCAGCTCGTGCCATTGGTGTGGACGATGGAATGTCTACAGTACAAAGAGAGAACGTGTATCCGGAAAGGGAAAGACGGACGGCGACAGCTTGGAAGGAAGTGTTTAAATGGATTGGGTGATAATGGAGAGTTTCATGGAGAAGAATTATGAGTCCTCCATGTGCTGGAGTGCCTTCAACAGAGGGGAGATCATATCGGACAGACTGAAAATGAGGGAGAACAAAGCGGTCATGGGGACGCAGCTTTGTTTCCTGAAGACAGAAGATGACCGTCGAGTAGGATCGTAAGAGGATCGCCAATTCATCCCGATTGGCTCTAATACTGCGGATATTCCAGTGGATAATGGACATAGGGTGAACAGAAAATGGAGGAGTGTGACCAAGGTCGCTGTCAACTCAACGACTGCTCTGAGCTTGCGACCGACAGCATGGAATGGCATTCAGCCGAAGGCAGAAGATCCTGATCCATAGGTTGGTCAGGAGCAGCTCCTGCCACCAGCGATCGGCCGGTTGATCGGCCGCCAGCAGTGCGCCTCGGCGACACAGAAGACGGCCGAGGGCGATTTCCACCAGGTGGTGCTGTAGATGGGACACGCCTTGGCGGAGAAGGAGAGAAACTGGGTTTCTTTGTAGCCTTCTTGGAAATATGATGTTTAGAGGAAGGAGAAACCGATGGTTGGGAAGTTGCCATACGTAAAAACTCTTCACGAGTATGCTCTTTTTTTGAAGTCTTGGTGTCTGACTTTTGGGCTCGAGATTTAGCAGAACTCGACGAAGGGTGAGCCAGAGAGTGGGCAGGCGAAAGTGGTGAGGTTGAACGGGCGATCTTTGCGCTGGCTGATCTGACGACCGTGGCACTAAAGGTGAGGTCGCAAGTCTGCGTGGCCGCCTCCTTTGTTGGCCGAGGAGAAGCAAGGACAGTGCTGTATTTTCCTTTCTGAGGCACGGTGGGCTGTCGACTGGCGAATAATTTTCGAGCAGCAAAGGTCGACACCTTTTCCTTTACTCTAATTTCCTGGATGAGCTTTTCGTCCTTAAAAATGGGACAATCTCGAGAGGAAGCAGCGTGGTCACCCATATAGTTGATGCAGCGAGGGGATGGAGGTGGACAAGCACCCTCATGGGCATCCTTGCCACACGTAACACATTTGGCCGGATTGGAACAGGACTGGCTGGTGTGATTGAACCGCTGACACCAATAGCAACGCGTAGGGTTTGGGACGTAAGGGCGGACGGAAATTATCTCATAGCCTGCTTTGATTTTCGATGGGAGCTGAACTTTGTCAAATGTCAAGAAGACAGTGCGGGTTGGAATGATGTTCGTGTCAACCCTTTTCATAACCCTATGAACAGCCGTTACGCCCTGGTCAGACAGGTAGTGCTGAATTTCTTCGTCAGACAATCCATCGAGGGAGCGTGTATAAACGACTCCACGCGAGGAATTTAAAGTACGGTGCGGTTCCACCCGGACAGGGAAGGTGTGTAGTAGTGAGGTACGCAGCAATTTTTGTGCCTGGAGGGCACTGACTGTTTCTAACAACAGGGTGCCATTCCGTAATCTGGAACAAGACATTACAGGACCTGCAATTGCGTCGACACCTTTCTGAATAATGAAAGGGTTGACCGTGGAGAAGTCGTGACCGTCAGACCGAGAAACAACAAGGAACTGTGGCAACGATGGAAGAACTGACTGTGGCTGAGACTCAGTGAACTTACGTTTGTGAGCAGACATAGTGGAAGGTGACGAAACCATTGCGGAAGAATCCCCCATGATTACCGGCGTCTCCGATGGCGCACTCCTCCCTTGTGGGGGCCCTCTCTGAGGGCACTCCCGCCTTAGGTGATTGTTCACACCTCAGGTCACACCTCCCAACAAACGGACGGAGGAACCAATCGGCACTTTCGGAAGGTATCAGCTCGAGTAATCACCCCTCCCTAGGCCTGGCCGTTACCAGGGGGTACGTACGTGTCCTACCTGTCTACCCGGGGCAGGGAATTATGCGTTACCCCGTCACCGGCTACGCATGGAAGTGCGTGGGTCGGCCTTCAGACATGCACAGGGAGGAAGAAAGAGAAAGGGAAAGGAAAGAAGAGAGGTCTCAAACACTGCAGCGGAGAAAAGGGTAAAGAGAAGAGGTAAGGAAAAGAGAAGGACAAAGGAAGGATGAAGACATACAAGCAAGGAAGGCGAAGAATGTGGTACATTTACAAGCGTCCGTCTCCGGACGTAGGCACAAACCATACTCCCAGAGGGGGAGAAAGGGAAGGAAAGAGCCAGAGGTGGGGGGGGGGGGGGGGGGGCGAAGATGGGGGATGGGGAAGGATGCGGAAAGGGAAGGTATGCACCCTGGAAAGGAAGGAAGTTCACATTAGCTCGGGGTCCCGTGCTCGCTACGCACGTATCCACAAAAGAGTTGTGGATCCCCTGGGGGGATCCACAAAAGAGTTGTGGATCCCCTGGGGGGACGCTCTGCAGTGGCAGTCCCCTCTGGGCGTTTGCCAAAGACAGCATTTGGTGGCACATGTTATGATGCCAGTGGCTAGATGGGAATGCTGATGTGCAGAGGCCATGGCAGCACATGCACTTTCTGGGCAGAGTGTGCTAATAGGCACAGAAACTCACCATGATACTTGCAGCAGAAGACAGCACCCAGTAACGGTGTCTGCTCTTGTGAACAGAAGTTTACATTAGTATGCCTTGGTTGAGCAGCTCCACCATCCAGCCTTTAACAGCTGCTCCCTGGGTAGAAGGCTGGCTGTGGGTGTAGTTAGTCCAGGCCACTGGCTGGAGGGTGCTAAGTCCACAGTGGATTTAGTGCCAGCAGTAGACCTGCAGTTGGTAAATGCAAAGTCTCATAGTGGCTGCTTGCAGGACCATGTCTCCTGCTGACAGGCATAGACATCCCCTTGTAGATAGTGCTGCCAGAATGTGATCTCTTTGGGTAAAAATGATTGGCTTTATGCTAGTTTGGTGTCTACTTGTTTCGCCGAAGCACTGCTTCCAACCACGTAAGCCAAAACAGGCCCATAGCTTGGGGGGAGGGGGTGTATCATAAACATCCAGCTTATGCCACAGTTGCTCTGCCTTTCCACTTGCTGTTGTTAATGTGTTGCTGCCTCTGGCTCAGCCTGTGAAGTTGAAATCATCTGGTGGCATAGCTGCATCTGATGCAATGGTGTTTTGTTCTGCTTCATTCTTGCCCGCTCCCATAGCCTTTTGCAACAGCTGTGGCAGCATCATTATTTTACTCAGTAGTGCCAAAAAATAGTGGTGGTGCTACAGTGGTATGTTGCTAGGTATAGAATTGGTTGAAACATTTTACTTACTATGTACACATTTTCTGGTGGTCACTGTGTTCCAGAAGTAAATTATGTTTATACTAGATGTGTTTTAATACTGCTTGTAGGCTAACCAGAGGTTCTTTCCTATACCTTTTGTCTTCAGTTACGATGTACAGTAGTTGCACCTAGCAGAGAGCATGCCTCGCTAGCATTCATACAATGGACAATAGTGAGGTAGATTTACTGGGAAACATGCAGAGTGCTACAGAATACCAAGAACACTACATGTGATTTTGTCACTGAGTCTATCATATGGAATCAACAGGAAATAAGGAAGTTTTCAACTCTCTCTCTCTCTCTCTCTCTCTCTCTCTCTCTCTCTCTCTCTCTCTCTCTCTCTCTCTGTGTGTGTGTGTGTGTGTGTGTGTGTGTGTGTGTGTGTGTGTGTGAGAGAGAGAGAGAGAGAGGAGAGAGAGAGAGAGAGAGAGAGAGACAGAGACAGAGACAGAGACAGAGAGAGAGAGCGAGCGAGCATGAATGTGGTTGTGCGCACACACCTGGCACAGAATGCAACTTTAATTTTCACTATGCTGTAATTAAAATTATAAATAATGTGCTGCAATAATGTAGAGACAACATAATTAGCCAATGTAAAAACAAAATTCTTAACGATACACAAACTACACTTGGCAAAATATATGGCACTTTCATTGTGCATTTTATAAATGCATTTAAAAATTTAAATGGTATGTTTTAATGTTACTTCAACACAAAATATATGAAATGTTTAATATTATCTATGACTGGACAAGATGATTAAAATGCTCCTGAATGTTGTACCATGTCATTGTATAAAATACTTTCTATTCTAAACTGTTAAACCAACATTTCGGCTGTATAACAATAGCCTTTCTCAGGGCAAGACCCTTTCTTGCCCAGAGGAAGGCCATTGTAATACAGCCCAAATGTCAGTTTAATAGTTTAAAATATAAAGTATTTTATACAATGACATGGTTAGAAGAATTTTAATCATTTTGACACCAACCACAGAAGCCTACCCTGTTATACGATTTTACAGTTAAGGAGTGCAGCAAGTTTATCTTCCTTTACTGATTAAATTTGATTTTTTCCCCTGTAGCAATAGCTGCATTAACATGTTTCTTAATTACGACATACTGAGAAACTTTTTCAGGTCATTAACTGTATCCATGGAGCAACTGAATTAGAGATTGGTATGGCGTCACAGAAAGATCACTCCAATAACTATGACACTTGGGTTGTTGTCAGAGAATTTTCTGGCTATTGGCCTGATAGTCTAGTGCAAAATCGACAAGATGTGCAATACTAAAAAATCTGATTGTGGCCACGTCCTGAATACACAGAACATGGGACAGCGCACCTCCGAGTTCATGCACCCACTGAGCTTCTCAAGTGCCATTATGTTAAAGACGTACTGTGAGTACTTCAATTCAGGAAACCTGCCCCACCAGAGTTAACTACCACAGGTAACACATTGATGACAGCAGTCAGCACACAGGCTGCATTGCAGCAAATCACTCACAAATTCAATATTGAGCAACAGCAACAACCACAACCAGTGGCCTGTCACATTATCCGCAAACACCACCTTCTACAGCATATAGAAGCCACTGCCACACATGTGTACTACTTTAATTGCACTCCACAAAGCAAAGACATCAACATAGGTCAAGAAAACAACCACTGGGTCTCTCACATAACCACAAGTCACCTGTACTATTGGCTCTTGAGACACATTGAAGGCAGGATATGAGCACAATGAAACTATAAAAGGCGATGTCCTCCTTGCGAACAGTATACTGTTAGCTGGTGAAGGGATTCTCATGTGAGGGGGGTATGCATAGGATGAAACTGTGGTACCTGATGTGCTAATCTTTGTATCTCACCAACAAATGTTACAGAATCTACTGTTCCATCATCCATCCCCACCTGTCACATACTACATCCAACAGGTGAATCATACATTCAGTGCGACAAGGCACCAATTCATTACTAGATGCAGGAGGTCATGGATTGGAATGGCTCCCCAATTCTTTTGATGTCTTGTAGAAACCATTATACATCATTCTCATTACAAAGACAGAAAGGAGTATTATATGCAGCATAGTAGATGCCTCTAATACAATACCTGATGAGTGTACATGACACTAAAGAAAATAGGCCTAAGACTATAAGACCTAATTTGTTTGAATATGTTTGGGATAGGAGAAATGATGTTATTACCAAGCAGGCAACAAGAACTCCATCACTGTGATTCCTTTCACGATCTTCCCGGCACAGCCTCACCAGTCGTGTTACCCCTTGCAGATCTACTATCTCTTGAGCCACAGCTTTGTCGGTGCAAAGCCTGTAAATAGCAATTTCAAATATAATATCTTTGAAACTTATGGGTATACATTATTTTAGGACACAGCAAAATCAAGATCAAGCTAACAACTTTATGTAAAATTTAAATATAGTTCTCGTGCCAATGTTAACATGTGTAAAAATTTCATATTAAGTAATCTCAGACCAAATAACATTCTTTTTGTCATTGATTATCAATGGACTTAGTTGATGACAGGGAGAAACTCTTCTCAAAATATAGAAATTTTAAACAATAACATGCTTTAATCCTAAGGAAATTTTATGAAATCTCTCTCTCTCTCTCTCTCTCTCTCTCTCTGTGAGTGTGTGTGTGTGTGTGTGTGTGTGTGTGTGTGTGTGTGTGTGTGTGTGTGTGTGTGTCTGTGTGACTGCCATATACTATAACTACAGAAAATAAAGACCAATTGAGGCAGCTGTCTGAATACATTAGACAACAATATACAATTGTAATTCTTGAAGAACAAGACAAAGAAGAACTTTACACCAATTCTACTTAAGACTAGTAATTACTGTACGAACACTATGGCAACAATCTTAAATATGAATGGAAAATCCAGCAAAAATATGTAATAGTTGGACACAAACCCAAGTAAACAAAAAAGTGGAAACAATAGAGTATGTATAAATAATATCTGAGATAGAAGTCAGTAACATATTCTGCAGCTGACAAATGGGGAAGGTAATGGAGAATGGGAGAGAAAATGGAGGGGAGCAGGGGGGGCATGATACAATGAAAACAAAGTACTTCACAGAACTGTGTTAAGCTATTGCTACCACAGCATACCAAAATTCCAGAACTGGAGACAGAAATTTTTTCTGGGTACTAAAAATTTAGTCTTCAGCACCTTCAAACGGAATTAAATTAAAAGTAGGTTTAAAAAATGAACAGGTGAAAAATAAACTTTTCTAAAATTATGAAGTGTTTATAGATTAAAATTCATTCTAGAAGAAAAAATACATACATCTAGGTGGCTGATTGACGAAAAATAGGATGGTTGGGGCCTTATGGACCAATTATGACAAAGTCTTTAAAAACTGAATACAAGTTTTGATCATATTGTAATTGTTGTGGACAATTGGCCTCTGCCTTTTTGGCAGGAGGGGGCATGGGGGGTAGAGACACTTCAACCACCTCATTTTTCCTTCAGTCAATTTAGGGGACACCGCAGATTCTGCAAAGGAATGTGACTCTCACACCACACTTCTCTCATAAAAACATAATATGGACAATAGGTTTCCATATCAGTATATTAAATGCTAGTGGTTAATAAAACTGCATAGAGAGATTGGTAAAGCACAGATGAAAAGTCACCACTTTCACCACAGAAGATAATCTTATGTAAGAGATAAACATATATTTTTAGCTTTTTAGAGCAACGTTTTTGAATCTATTCCTAAATAGTTACTTTAGTTTCTGTTTTCCCCTGAATCCCTGCATACTCTAATATCGAGCATAATTATACTTTATTCCTTATGTACTGGATCTTTTTTCCTACCAAGAACATTGGTTCAACAGGGAATCTGTACAGATGATAAACTTAGTCTTTTGATTAAGCTTAAATTATTATATTGTCTCCATATTTGTATACAGGTACCAAGGACAGTAACTTCAGCCAGTGTGGTTTCAGCTATCTGAGACTGCAGACATGAGTACAAGTTGCATTTGCGTGAGTGTGTGCACGCTTGTGTGTATGTGTGTCTATTGCTGACAAAGGCCTTAATGGCTGAAAGCTATAATTGTGTGAATCTTTTTGATGTGCCTATCGCCACTCAGCATCTCTGCTATATGGTGAGAAGTTCCATTCTATTGTCCAGGAACTGGATATGTAGAATCCCATTATGTAGCTTTTTTTCTAATATTTGATTTGAAAAAAAGTTTTCATCACTAAACCTGCTCTTTTAACTCACAACTATAGAAGTAAATGGATAACATAGCCATTAAGACTACAAAGCAATGCCGTTTATAATTTAAATAAGGGGAAACAGATAACAGAGGTTCTCTGACTGTAGCACGTTACCCGCCAACAGCGCCAATAAAATTATAAAATGAACAATTCCTTTCAAACTCAAGAGTGCTGTGTTGCATGAGTGCTATGCACTGACCTGCAGAGGGTCTGCTGTGTGACTGCTCTGTCTCTCTGCTGCATGAAGTGTGCAGTGGTCTTTATGCCTTGACAAGGGACAGGAGCCAGTCAAAAACAACCATGTTGTATGTGCAACCAAAAGAAGGCTTGCAAGATACAGTGACTGTCTACAATCTAGCACCTCCACCTCTTGAAATAAAGTTTTCTTACATGTAGCCCTATACTGATTTTTTAACAAAAGTAGTTATGGAGACTTCTCTGTTTCTCACAATGCAATCCATGCACTTCCAGTCAGATTTCCATTTTCTGAAATGTCCAATATTCCACTATTGTACACAAAGTCAATCATCTGAACAAGCAGCAGCTTTTTTCAAAGTGATTAGCAATCAGGCTTTTTCATAATATTGTTATTCCATCCTGGACTCTTCATTTTTTTCTTCAAAGTAACTACTTTTACTGTTTTATTTTTAGCCTGTATAAGCACAAACAGTAAATGGCAAAGTTGTGATGGTTCATCCTTAAAACAGTACACAGGTGCTGTATTAATAGCTGCTCCCCTTTGTTAATGTATGTTTTGATTTGTTCCACAACCCTGAAGGTTTTCCTACATGATGGAAGCTACAGAATGTGATGAATGGATTAAGCATACTCATATTCTATTAGTGATAGAGAAATGGTGGTGTTGGAAATCTTGGCACTCGAGGCACTTCTTTATCAAATTCACTCAGCTATTGCTCAGCAAGTTCCTTGAGATGCTTCTAGCTTGGCAGGTAATAGGAATCAGATATGCCTATTTCTTATAGGATGATTATGAAATGGTTAGTGGTAACTTTTCCCTCCACTTCCACAATGTACATTTATAAGTGGTCTGGCAATTCTCTCTCTCTCTCTCTCTCTCTCTCTCTCTCTCTCTCTCTTTAGTAAACCAACAATAAATTCATTTTCAGATTCAACATATAGGATTTGCCATAATCTCTCTCAACTTTCAGGCCTAAATAATGTAAGTCTTGTCTACAACAGTAGTAACTCCGTCTAGATTTCTAATAAAGTTACAATAGTTATAATGCTTTCATTCTTTTATCCTACACTGATCATAAACATCTCTTATTTAATAGCACAAAATTCCTTATGTATTTGCTTTCTTCAAAACATAGGTGTGCTAAAAAAAAGAAAAAATACATGTTATATTTATTGGATCTACCAGAATGATACATGATACTGTGGTATGACTAACTATCTTGTTCTAAAATTTATGATGATATGTAATCATCAGCCAGCTTGATGGTGATAGAGTATCTTAATAAGTCAACATTCACGAAAGTAGATTTTGCTGCTCATACATACATATGAAAACTTCAGAACTTTTTAATAAATCACATAGTGTACCACTTACCTGGACAGTGCAATAGCAGATTTTTGTTGTAATCTTTCTGCAGCTGTAATTTCTGCTCCTGTCTGCAACGGGCAGGAACGTACTTGAAGAAAACACACAAGAGCAAGTGTAGCTCCCTGCGATGCCAATGAATGCCTTGTTTCAGGAACTGCTGCTACATTTGCAAGTAAAGTAGCAGTCTGTTCTCTTAAGAAAACAGGAGCATTTGGCCCTTGGGATCTTACTGCTGCCAGAAGGTGACCTATTGTTGAATATTCCAATAGGGGCCAGACACACCTTGGCTCAAGGTGACTCATATTGGCAAGTGCAGCGGCTACTAACAGCAAGGTCTGCTCATCAGCTTTTGGAGTTGCCATCCCTAAAACATAATATTAGTACTCACTGAAATTATTTATCCAGTTTTAGTTATATGTCTGTTATTATTGGAAAAACATAAAAAACAACAAATTGAGTTCCCAACTATTGAAAATAAAATTTAATTATTTACAAACAAATTTAACTTCACAGCTGCTAACTAGTGTTGGAGATTTTCTTAAGAGATCAAGAAATTCCCCCATTCTTCTAAACACTGTACATCAAAAACTTAATTTATGTTCAAATGAGCAGTAGGTATATCACACAAAATGTAGCCGACTGATGCACGAAAAGACTAAGATAAGGTGGACCAAATTAGTGGTAAACAACTCAGTTGTCTCTATCCTGTTCTGTGTGTTAATATACTTGACAATTGAGGCATGTGAGACATGCAAATCTATGTGGGTGGCCAAATAATTGGCTCGAATTGTCCAGAATGTTCTGGCATGGCACCGTATCATCCACAAAAATTCCATCATTGTTTGGGAACAAAGTCCCAAATGGTCCCCAAGTAGTCCATTTCCAGTCAATGATCAGTTCAGATGGACCAGAAGACCCAGTCCATTCCATGTATAGACAGCCCACATCATTATGGACCCACCACCAGCTTAGACGGTGCCTTGCTGACAATTTGGATCCATGGGGTCTGCACCACACTTTAACAATATCATCAGCTCTGGAATTTGCAATTAGCCAACTGTGGCTGCAGTCTGCAGCATTCTTAGGGCTGAGTCAGTTGCCCACCGGCGAGGCACACAATGCATCCACCCCCTTCATCCAGCCGGGCTGGTAGGACACTTGGCCCCAGAAGCCACGAAAGGGTCAATGTACAACCAATGCAAAAAAAATTATGCTACACAAAGCAGATAAAATATGAATTGTAACAAACTTTAGTTGGATTGGACTGTTGAACAAAGGTGGTTAGGTAGTGAAATATTATTTAAAAAGGGAACTTCTTGGTCTTTTTTCCGGTTCTGGACAACCTGACTTGGGTTTCAACTCACTAGACATTTGTGTAATCAACACTCTTTGCAGCATATTTCTGAGGTAACAGAGCAATTGTATGAATTTTCTTTCTCTGCAGATAACACCCATATACACACTCTTTGCAGCTAATTTCATCAAAATTAGCAGCAGTGCTCCACTTCCTCAATCACTCTTGACTTTTGTTTAGTAATACCTGTCGTCTCTTAGTTTACTTGAGTCCTATCACTTCTCTAGTAATATCTGTCATATCAGTAGTTTATATTTTCATTTATTGTGAACATCATCCACTGGTGTCAAAATTAAAGCCACAAACCGCTATTTACCCAACCTATGTCTAATTCACAACATAATCATATAAACTGTCAACAGATGTGCCTTTGATTGCATTCTTCATGGAAGATGGCATTCCGGTCAATGAACAAACATGACAATGATGCCGTCAGGGCAACTATAAAACAGGGTAATGTTTGCCGGGTAGTTCCACATCAACACAGTTACAGACATTGCAGTAAGTGACATCAGAAATAGACGATCGTTATTTGGTTTTAAAGTAGGGTGTCCATTCATCCCGTTTTTCCCGGGACAGTCCCGTTTTTTACCAAAATGTCCCGCTGTCCCGAAAGTTTTTTTGGGGACGCTCAAATGTCCCGTTTTCTTAAGATTCCGCTTGGCTAGAGTATTTTACGCTACTGGTTGTTTGACTTGCTATTAACTGCGCAATTATTTATGCTAGGAAGCGTGTGATGACTTTCAGCATACCCCAAACATGTATCGAGCTGTCAGAAATCGCAAGTAATTTTAAACGCACTATAGGTTACGAATAACAACGAAGATTCTTCTCTTCTAAATCGATCCACTGAATCCGTCCTTTCAGTCCAGAGATACTTTACACCTTGATACTTGCTCTCTGGCTTTCGTCACCACACTGTTAATGTTTTGCACTGTGCAATCACTGTCTCATTGTGCCAAACGAAAGTGTAATTTTAACTGCAATATAAAAAGCAAGTTTCCTTTTATCACTGGCAGTGGAGAAACTGTAGAATGTACGTTGTGCAGATCAAAATTTGCTATTGGTCATGGTGGAAGGTCTGACATTGTGAATCACATTATAACGAAGAAACATCGCGTGAGTGATCAAACGAAAAGAGCAAACAAATGCGTGAGTGACTGCTATGTAAACTTAAAATCAGTAACAGAAATGGATAGACAGCTGGCAGCACAAGAAGCTACATTTGCATACCACAATGCAATGCACAACCATAGCTTTAAGTCAACGGACTGTACTACAGCAGTTGTTAAAAACTTTTCAATCCTAAATTCACATGTGGACACACAAAATGTAATGCAATCATTTCAAATGTTATTGCACCGTATGCAGCTCAGCAGGTTTTAAATGAACTGAAAAGTGCTCGATTCATTTCTGTAATGATTGATACATCAAATCACCTGGATTTGTAGTTGGTTCCTCTCCTTATCAGGTATTTTCACCCTGAAAATGGCATCACGGTGAAAGTGCTCGAATTGGTTAATTTACCTGGAGAAACTTCAGATTTACTTCAGAATTATGTGCTGGGGGTTTTAAAGAAATGTGATCTTGAGGGAAAGCTGATTGCAGTTTCTGCAAACAACACTAACACCAATTTTGGTAGTAAGCAGGGTAAAGGAAAAAACAATTTGTTCTATAAACTGCAACGGAACACAGTGAATAATATAGTAGGTGTTGATCGGCCAGCACATGTGGTGCACAATTCCTTACGAACTGACTCGGATTGCCTACCCATCGACTGCCAGTTAATTGTAAACAAAATCTACCATCATTTCCACACACACATATACAGTAAGGGTTGAATCTCTGAAGTCATTCTGTAAGTTTACTGAAACTTAATACAAAACTGTACTTGGGCACAGCAAGACAAGGTGGCTATCTCTGCTACCAGCATTGGAAAGAATTGTAGCGATATTTCCTGCTTTGAAATCATATTTCATTTCCCTTGATAAGTGTCGTGTTATCCTTAAACAATTCTTTGATAACCCTGTGTCTATTGTTCTTCTACGGTTTCTTGTTAGCCAGCTAAAACCTTTCTCCACAACAATTAAATGTATTGAGAAACAAGAAATCACAATAGTGGAAGTTTAGCAAGAAATAAACCAATTATTGGGCAAATTACAATGCAGAAAATCTGGAAGATTTCTTACATCCTTTGTACATGAGACTCTAAGAAAGCTGGAAGAAGAGAGTGAAGTTACTGTAGAAAAATTTCATGTTTATGCTGACATCTTCTATGACTCTTGCATAGAGTATATTAAAGAATGGTGTTTACCATCTCTCACACCTTTTAAAGCATTTGACTGGGTTAATACTGAAAAGGAGCAGCTACAGTGGAAGGATATTCAGGACTGTTGTGTTTTTGTTAAAAGTATTGTACCAAATTTTCCTGTTGATGAAGACGAACTGTTCGATGAATTTTCATGTGCACAGAACTTCATTAAAAGTGAAGAAGGATAGAAAGAAAGCGTTGGTGCAACGTGGTGTAAAATATTTGCTTATTTCAAAAGTAAAAACATTAACCTGAAAAACAGGATTCATTTGGTGGAGTTTTGTCTGGCAATTCCTGGGTCAAATGCTGCTGTGGAACGTGTGTTTTCATTAGTGAACTATTTGTGGTCAGATGAAAAAAACAGAATGAAAGTTGAAACAATGAGGGCTTTGCTCATTGTCAGAACACACTTTAATGGTGTATCGTGTACTGACTTATGATACCATTTCAAACGAAAATGCACTTCTTGATAATATACATAAAAGTAAAAAGTACGGTGATAGTGTGGCAGAATAATTGTAAAAAGTGATTTGGGATCATCTGAGTGCATGATGTAAAGTTAAGGTTGTATGTGTATTAAATTTAGTCAATACAATATTTATGTCCCGTTTTTTTTTTCTTCATTGTCCCAGGTTTTTCTCTAATTTATTTGAAATGTCCCCTTTCTCAATGAAAATGAAATGGACACCCATTTTTAAAGGCACAATGGTACCGTCTTAGTACTGCACGACAACCGGTATCCGGCCTCACATCATCCACTGGACACTTTGTATCGAGGCAAATGGTGTACATTAGGCTTCGGCAGAGGCTTCAGCAGTGTGTCCATTATTGTCAGAGACCTGCTGTGTGTGTATCTCTGATGCTTCTTCACAGAGGGAACATCTAGAGTGGAGTCATCAACATGACACCCGGACGGTTGAACAGTGGGTCAATGTATTTTCACAGATGAGTCACAATTTGATCTGGAGAGTGATTCTTGATGGATTTGCATCTGGAGGGAATGCTGAACATGATTTCTGGACCCAAACAGTGTGGCAAGAGACTAATCTCGAGGAGGATCTCTAATGATGTGGACAGGGATTATGCTGATCACTTGAACACTTCTTCATGAAACTGTACACATAAATCAGCAAGGTTTAACTACTATCACGTACTGTGACCAGATGTTGGGACCTCATGTGCAGTTGCCGTGAGGTGCCGTGGGCCCACACCTCGTATTGATGGATGTTAATATTCGACCTTATAGAGCATGGGTGATTGATGTTTTTTTGGATATGGAAAATATTGCATGCATGGTGTGGCCTGCTTACTATCCTGATTTGAATCCCATAGAGCATGTCTGGGATGCACTGGGAGATGGGTCGCGTAACGTCAGCATCCACCAACCACTCTCCAAGGCTTGCGAGAAGCTCTGCAGGAAGTATGGGGGTTACTGCCTCTTACTGCCTCAAAATGAGATTGATGACATATTTCACAGCATGCCTTGTCATTGTCAGGCCTGTGTTGCTGCCAGGGGTGGTCACATCCCATAATGAGCACATTAACTAGTTGTCGGAATGTGTGAGCAGATCCATTAAGTTTGAAAACACGAAGAACATTTTTGTCTACCATTATGCATGTTGCATTTGTTTACGTTCTGCATTATTTACAATGTTTCTACTTTACTATCACGTTTATAGTTTATATGGCAAAACGAATGCAACTTTGCAAATTTTCCATTTGTTGCTTTAATTTTGGCCACCAGTTTAGTTTGGCTGCGTGGTATCCTATTTAGTAATTTATAACATTCCACTATCTGAAACACATGAATTTACACTTCAGCAATTTTCTCTATGGGTCCCCCCCCCCCCTTTCCAATATTCTCCAGCCCCTATAGACTTTCACATCAATCTAATCCAATGTAACAAATGTTTTGCTAGGAGGCATCACTTTCTGAAATTAGACTTTAGTTTACAAATATATTTGTATCTTTTAAATAATGCACTTATATGCTATCTTATACCATCAATTACTAACGATTCTTTTCCCTACAGTAGTATGTCTCTGAAAGCAGTAGAGTTTTCTTTGATATTCTACCTACTTGTTTGCTTGTTCATTAGGAGTCTGACAGTGAAATAATAAATTATTTTCATCTGTTTTCAAGCCATCTGTAATACTAGATTGCACCACATGAAGGTGATTTTTACATGTTTTATGTCAAACCATGCAAACATGCAATGCCTCATATATAATAGAAGTTCATAAGTAACAGAAAGAAATGTCTATGACAAGACTTTATGAAATACCAGTACCTCACTGATCATTCACACAAAATAAGTAAAAATTCATATGTGGGTGCACATTCAGGATCTAACAAACTGTAAATAAAACTATTAAAAGTAACACTGTGTTCTATAAAATTTCTGTGTTAAATGAATTGTGTAACAGGAAGAAGGTATTTATAAAATAAATGTGTAGACAAAGCAGGTGATGGTTTAGTAACCACTGACACAAATAATTAGCAATAATTTACATAAATGCCAATTTGTGTTACCTTTGTTTTGGCAGCAAATTTGGTTGCACTACATGAGAATAAAAAAAATAATAACAATGAGCAACTGTATTGGAAAAAAACTTAAGAAGTTAAAGCAACTTACTCGTGAGGGATTTGACTAGTGATGGCAAATGTTCAGCCAAACCATGGACACTGTGATTATCTTCTACCCAAGGAGAAGTAATTTGAGCCAAAACTCCAACAGCTTCAGACAACTCTGATATAGGGCGCGATTCATCTGCTAGCAGTTCAGATAAAATTTCAACACCACCTGCCTGAAAAGATATTTCTAAGTTGCTGAAACACGGTCAGTATGCTATAAAGAGTAATCAAATGAAAATGAGACAGATGGAAAGAAGTAAGTACACTGTTTATTATTTCAAAAGTAAATGCCATAATTGGTAATACATTTGTCCCACTGAGAGACCAAATGGTCAGTGCTTTCATAAAAAAATGTTTGCTGTTGCTTACGGAACCGCAGTTGTACCCGAGTGTGCACTACTTTGTCCAAGCAAACCACAAACGTCTTTGTTCAGGGCTCAAAAATATGAAATCACGTGGGGAGACATAAGACCTGTATGGAGGATGTGTAAAGGCTATGCAGCAAAATTTCTACAGCATAGTCGGAACATCCTTGGCAACATGTGGGCAGGTATTAACCTGCAACAGAATGGTGTTGTTTGTCAACATTCCTGGGTATTTCGACCTGAGGGTGCATTTCAATTTATGCAAAGTGTCCACGTACCACTGGTGCAGTAACTGTGGTGCTATCTCCCTATGAGATTTCTGTATTTGTGGAGACCTGAAGGAGGACATTCACGATTGTCGATTTACTTTGGAGAAGAGGTGCTTGCCTGAGTACAATCACAGTTCTGTATGCAACAGCAAACATTTTCCCCACAAAGGCACTGACTGTCCTGTCTCACAGTGAGATAAATGTATTAATAGTTATGATGATAGCTTTTAAAATAATACATAATTTACTTACTTTTTCCACATGTCTCATTTTCATTTGATTGCCCCTTGTACAATTGTTTTTCTGGGCCAATAAATACTCTACAGCATCTGTGAAACATATTTAAACTACGAACTGATTTTTTGCCTGAGCAACTTGCTTGACATTGGTTTCACTTCTGATGCATCGATTTGTATTGGTCCAGTTTTATCTTGGAGCAAAAATTGTACATGTAATATTATGCAGGTCAACAAAATGAGGATACAGTTACATTTAGTATCAACAGAAAAGAAGTGAAAGTAAGTATGTACATATTCTTACAATCTCAGTTTATACAACATTTACTTTCACAAATTTAGACATCCTTTTACAGAATCTAAACCACCACCACCACCACCACCACCACCACCACCACCGCCGCCGCCGCTGCTGCTGCTGTTACCTAAAACATCAGTTGTGCAGGTGCTCAAAACTATGACTGATCATCAACAATGGCTAAAGGTGCGAGAGTAATAACCCTGTATAAGAAGTGCAACAACTCAAGGACAATGTACTGGCTTTAACAGAGGATTTATGAGGTGAAAATCAAACAACGGAAAATCCGGGATAGGAAAGTTGCTACTCACCAGTAACAGAGATGCTGAGTCGTTGATAGGCACAACAAAAAGACTGTCACAAATTAAGCTTTCCGTCATTAAGGCCTTTGTCAAAATAGTCAACAGACGCACACGCGAACTGATGCAAACTCAACTCACAAACTCGACTGCAGTTCAGGCAACTGAAACCACACTGTCTCTGTCGTCTATTGTAGACAAAGGCCTTAGTGGCCGAAAGCATATTTGTGACAGTCTTTTTGTTGTGCCTATCTGCAATTTATGAGGTGAGTATGAACAAAAGCTATTTGCAATAACAAGGAGACACATGGTAAATACAATTTCTTTCCTCCCTGAAATTGTTGAACACTTCATCTTTCTTAAACAATGTCTAAATATCTGCAATGGAATACAGAGTTCAAGTAAACAAATCAAAGCTGAATTCCACATGGCATTAGTGTTACTCACCTGTTCAAACTGTCGTATGCTCATTGCAACACAGCAAACTGCAGCAAGGGCTCTTAGTGATGCAGTGCGAACAAAACTTGAATGAGAATCGAGTGTGATGGTAAGCAAACTATGAATGCCACCACATTCAGCTACCAACTGTCCTGCTCCTGGACTCTCCAGTCCAAGTGTTGTTAGGCCAGAAAGAGCAGCTCGCAGTACTAAGTCATTTGGTGGTTCCTCCACACGTGCCAATAAACCCTGTAATCATCAGCTCAAATTATGACACGACATTTAATTTCTGCGGAATGAAATTTTCACTCTGCAGCAGAGTGTGCGCTGATATGAAACTTCCTGACAGATTAAAACTGTGTGCCAAGTTCAAGTCTCGGCCTGGCACACAGTTTTAATCTCTCTCTCTCTCTCTCTCTCTCTCTCTCTCTCTCTCTCTCTCTCTCTCTCTCTCTCTCACACACACACACACACACACACACACACACACACACACACACACACACGAGAGAATTTCTTTGTGGTATTTATTTATTTAGAGTTCTGTAGATCCATTTGAGAATATACCTCTGGATACAAAATGAGACAGATTTTTAAAATAAAATATTGGTAATATGTCTTATTCTATTTGCACTATAAAAAGTTATAGTGAAGCATTTCACACAGGTAGCAAGAAAAGCTCTAATGGAAATGAGATACTGCTTGCTTAACAGCTCCAATAGCTGAAGGGTATATTGACATTACCAGCTTTGATTAGTAACTAATCCTATTGTTAGATAAAACTTAAATCAAAAATTTAAAAAACCTCTACACAAAATATAATCCTCTTCTGTTTCATGTCATCTCTTCCAGTCCTGTGTGTCTCGTATCCACACCTCAAAATAGGTAGTGAAGCATAATTATTTATTACATAAAATATGAAACAAATCTAGCTTTATTAGCCTAACATTGTTAAAGAATAGAGTTACCTATTTGTCTTATATCATCTTTTTAAATAGTTAACATATGAATTTCGTTTCATGCATTAATCTGTCTTATGAGGGCTAAGTCCTGCAGTGGTTTGATGATAGTGCACTGACTCATGCTTCACTGAACCATGAATCCAAGTTGTGTGCTGTGCAGTATGTGCCATGTCAGGTGATATCAAGCCCAGCGACCCAAATGGGCAGTCATCATTTACAGTTATGTCTATATTGTGGAATTTTTGGAGTAAATTAATTAATAACTTGGTATTGTTGTTTTGATATTTACCTACATTTCCCAGGTAGCTTACTTGTATTAAAATTTCATACTTTATCATTTTTAGATATGTTCTGTTTTTATTTTATTTACTTAGCTATAACAATGCAACGATGCTAGGATCCAAAAATATGACTTAAATTAAACTTAAGGGGGCAATATGTCATATTATTTTTTTTACTTTTAGAAGTTTTTTGTGTCAAGGTCTTTTTTAAATTTTTAATTTCAGTTTTACTTCATGCTTTTTGTATTTTACTAGTAGACATGGTATTGTCGACAATCTAATAGTGAAATCAGATGAAACCGATTTTCCTGTAGCCCGTTTCTGCCATGAGGGACCAAGTGGAACCAAGACAGTTGTTCTGCTCTTCTTTTCCTCATAATTTGTAAAGGTGGTTCCGTTTTTCTACACGGCTTATGAACTGGCAATCAAGTACAGTTATTATTGTCGCTGATAGTGGTTAATTCAGGAATATGTTCGTCTATAACACTTAAGGTTTTCATCATATTTTACCATTGTCACTTGTTTGATTTATGTGTCTTTCTTTATTTCACACACACACAAACTTACTGACTATGTTTTAGTATATATTTAGCTAATTTAGGTAACATAAGCAATAAGCAGAGGTGATATTTCTAAATCAAGTCTGAAGAAGGTGGGGTGTCATTGAGCTCTCTTGCAATAGGATGCCTAAACTGTTAGGGCACAATCATTTGATTTAATAGTGAACTGTAGACCTCAAAAAGAAATACAAAAAGGCTGTGAGAGGATAGCTTTATCTTTTACAGTTGAGTCATGATCACCCTTTTTCTGCTTTTTGTGTACTGAAGAGGGAGACTTCAAAAGACAAAAATCATCATTGTTGGTCAACCATAAAAGATAAACATATGTTCTCATGGACTTTTATTTGTGTCTTTTTTGAGCTCTACAATTTGGTACTATGTAGCTTGATGTAGCTCGTGAATATTGCGCAGCATATATCAAGAGAGTGTGCTGGCAGTAAACATTTTTACTTAATTTATCTGATGAAATTTAAATGGCAGAACAGACATTCATGGAACATAGCTAAAAACCATCCCAATTAAAACAGTTTTCAAATAAAAAATCTGCATTAAAATCAGACCTTTCATTTGGAAGCAAAAGTACCACAGAGAGATACACATGTTAAACTTATGACACCCCTCTATTTGTGTTGGCGGTTAAAAAGAAATAAGGAATTATATGGCATTACTGGCAGGGAGACCAGTAGCTTCAACTGCTTGACTGGAATGGGTTTACTCTTTAAGTGCACAATGACCAGTTTCCTCAAGGTGTGTGAGAGTTTATAGTCTTCTGTTGAGTGTAGGTGACTGTTATGGATATGTATGTGGTGTTATAGTGTCATCTTTGTGTTGCATGGTGATAAGAAATCTTAGTTTTTCATGTCCCATCAACAATAAGGTCTGGAGCACAAGCTTGGATTAAGGAAAGACATTGGCCATGCCCTTTCAAATGAAACATCAGAGGCATTTGCCATAAGTGTTTAAGAAAATCACAGAAAACCTAAATCAGGATGGCCAGAGACAGATTTGAACCATCATCCACCTAAATGTGAGTCGAAAGTGCTAACCACTGTGCTGCCTCGCTTGGTGATGAGAGGTGGTAAGGAAAGGAGGGAGGGGTGGATTACAAATAATCTTGATGATAATAACTGTGGAATTTTCAGTCCCGGCATCTTCATGCACTTGCTGAAGATTAGTATAGCCAGCGAAAAGGTTTAGGGGTTCCCAAAATTTGTAATCTATTACTTTTTGTTATTATCTGTCACTTACATAAGATAGGATAAAGATGAAATAGATATCTAAAAATAGAGATAAAATTAACACAGCAAAAAAAAGAGAGGAAATTGCATGTTAGTATGGAGAAGGCCACTGCTGGAGTGTCATTCCTCCCCCCTCCCCCATACCCAGGTGATCTCATTAGAACATTTCACCTAACGCCTGATGAGGGGACAACAGTGGCTCTCTCTTTTCTCCTGATATACATAGGTATACACTTACAAACGAATTCCCAGAACTATCATGTGGACAGATTAGCACTAATCACTTTGTTGATGGAACATGATCTATGAACAAATGATTTTATTAACTGCTAATTGAAACTGTCCATATGAACAAACCATTTTGCAACTGGAACTACTGGTTTGTTATTCCTACATCTAAGTGATTACTCTGCTATTCACAATAAAGTGCCCAGCAGAGGGTTCAATGAACCACCTTCGTGCTGTCTCTCTACCGTTCCACTCTCGAATGGCACACAGAAAAAACGAGCACTTAAATTTTTCCGTGCGAGCCCTGCATTCTCTTATTTTATTGTGACGATCATTTCTCCCTATGTAGGATGCTGCTAACAGAATGTTTTCGCAATCGGAGGAGAAAACTGGCGATTGAAATTTCGTAAGAAGACCCCATCGCAACGAAAAATGCCTTTGTTTTAATGATTGCCACTCCAATTTACATATCATGTCTGTGGCACTATCTCCCCTACTTCGCAATAATACAAAACGAGCTGTCCTCCTTTGTACTTTTTCGATGTCATCCGTCTGTCCCATCTGATGTGGATCCCGCACCACACAGCAATACTCCAAAATAGGGCAGACAAGTTGGTGTAAGCTGTCTCTTTAGTAGACCTGTTGCACCTTCCAAGTGTTCTGCCAATGAATCACAGTCTTTGGTTGGCTCTACCCACAACATTATCTATGAGATCGTTCCAATTTAGGATATTTGTACTTGTAATCCCTTAGTATTTAGTTGAATTTACAGCCTTCAGATTGGTGAGACTTACCACGTAATCAAAATTTAGAGGATTTCTTTTAGTACTCATGTGAATAACTTCACACTTTCCTTTATTCGGGGTCAATTGCCACTTTTCACACCATACAGACATCTGACCTAAATCTTTTTGCAATTCATTTTGGTCATCTGATGACTTTACAAGACAGTAAATGACAGGTCATCTGCTAACAATCTAAGATGGCTACTGGGTGAGAGAAGCTGAACATGCTTTTCGGATCAGTTCATTGATACATTAAACGTATTTTTTCCAAAACTTTTCCTCACATGTGGTTTTGTTTGAAGTGCAGACAGTATTCACTGACCTGCTATGTTTTGCATTTCTCAGATACTTAAGTCGTATTTGCAATCTTCAATTTGCTACTTGCACTGATAGCTACTTGTCCATCACTCTATCAAATCAGAAATAGAGAGAGAGAGAGAGAGAGAGAGAGAGAGGGGGGGGGGGGGGGGGTAATAGCAATATAATGTCAATGAATCATAAGCTGTAGTAATTAACTGAATGTTCTCTATGTTTTTCTAAACACAGTTTATCATATTTTCTTCAAATGCTGCTTACCAGTATGTGCTGCTTCAATGTATGATCAAGCAAAGCACTTAGATGATGTTCCAGTTCCATTGTCTTTTCGGCAATCTGGTCAGCATCTAGCTGTGATGCAGCAGCTACACTTCTTAACCTGTCACATGCTGATTCCAGTTGCTGCTCCATGTTGGTATCAGTGGGGGATACCTCCTGGCAGAATTCCAAGATGTGTCCAGACAGGCTCTGCGCTAATGGTCCTACATGCTCCAGACCACCATAATCCAGCTGCCTGAACATTCAAAATCA
The DNA here is from genome assembly GCF_021461395.2 of Schistocerca americana. Classification (NCBI taxonomy): domain Eukaryota; kingdom Metazoa; phylum Arthropoda; class Insecta; order Orthoptera; family Acrididae; genus Schistocerca; species Schistocerca americana. The sequence goes on along the minus strand of NC_060125.1, from coordinate 450,332,084 downwards.
TTAGTTTGTGTAAGTGATTATATGATGAAATACAAAAAATTTAGCATTCTCAGTGTGAAACAGTTTAGACTTCTTCAATGTGTGTTGAGAATGGGAATGCACAGAAGCAGTTCCACATGGAAGAGAGCTGAGATCTATGTTCTTATTTGAAGAAGATGGCATTCATCAATGTTTGTATGTCTCTCATGAAACACTGAATGATGAAAAACATTATATTTAACAAACTGAGGAATGCAAGTGAACATGTGCTTTAAGGTACAAAACATGTAATACACAAACATTTAAATAATGACCATCACAGTTTAACAACAGTGGAAATTCCTGTCTCTCTCTCTCTCTCTCTCTCTCTCTCTCTCTCTCTCTGTGTGTGTGTGTGTGTGTGTGTGTGTAGGACGTAAGTTTGAGAATAGTGAACTCTGACAGACTGCAGTCTATTGTTCTTCACTGCAAGCAACCACAACTTCCACAGCTGCCTGGATCTCTGACAGCACAGTGAAAAGATACCCTTCAGGAAATGGTGCCTTGTTTTATACTGTGTTGTCTGCAGACCCCCTTGGCTGCTTTGTCTCCTTGCTTCATGCACTGGTACCCAGCAGAATGAAAGATATTTTTCTTCCTATTGAAGAAGGATAAGAGTGTCCAATATGTTTCGTTTCATTTTCTTTGCTCAGTGCATTCGTTGCAATACCAATGGAGTAGTAATGGAATTGGAACACACGATTAACATTTTATTCTGAAGATGCCTTATTTGTTCTGATGCCTTCAAGATGGCATGAAGCTCTTCAGCAAATATGGTGTATTGATTTGGATGGTGAATCCTGAAGACACAATAGGGAAAAATGACTGTACAGATAAAGAAGTCCCCTTGCTTTGAATTATCATTGCACATTATTTTAAATTTATGATGTCTGTCTAAAACAGCATAAGATAAAATTTAAATATTAAATTCGAAAAGCTTTCTTACAACACATTGAGTCTAAAAAACTGTTGGGCCTCTTTGGAGCCAAAGCTCCAACCTTGATGTAAAAATCTCATATTTTTGACACCCGTCTAAAAGACCATCCTTCACATATATCCCATAGGGCCCGAGTGCTTGCAGCCAATTACTGTAATTCTTTCCACTGGCGAGCAAGTACCAGTATGGTATGCAATTATATACACTATGTGATCAAAAGTATCCGCACACCTGGCTGAAAGTGACTTACAAGTTCACGGTGTCCTCCATCGGCAATGGCAATGTTGGAATTCAGTGTGGTGTTGGCCCACCCTTAGCCTCGATGAGAGCTTCCACTCTTGCAGTCATACTTTCAATCATGTAATGGAAGGTTTCTTGGGGAATGGCAGCCCATTCTTCACGGAGTGCTGCACTGAGGAGAAGTATCAATGTCGATCGGTGAAGCCTGGCACGAAGCTGGATTTCCAAAACATCCCAAAGGTGTTCTATAGGATTCAGGTCAGGACTCTGTGTAGGACAGTCCATTACAGGGATGTTATTATCCTGTAACCACTCCGCCACAGGCCATGCATTATGAACAGGTGCTTGGTCATGTTGAAAGATGCAATCGCCATCCCCGATTGCTCTTCAACAGTGGAAAGCAAGAAGGTGCCTAAAACATCAATGTAGGCCTGTGCTGTGATAGTGCCACGGAAAATGACAAGGGGTGCAAGCCCCCCCACATGAAAAACACGACCACACCATAACACTACCGCCTTCGAGTTTTACTGTTGGCACTACACACGCTGGCAGATGACGTTCACTGGGCATTCGCCATACCCACACCCTGCCATCAGATAGCTACATTGTGTACCATGATTCATCACTCCACACAACATTTTTCCACTGTTCAATCATCCAATGTTTACGATCCTTACACCAAGCGAGGCGTCGTTTGGCATTTACTGGCGTGATGTGTGGCTTATGAGCAGCAACTCGACCAAGAAATCCAAGTTTTCACAGCTCCCACCTAGCTGTCATACTATTTGCAGTGCGCCGTGATGCAGTTTGGAATTTCTGTGTGATGGTCTGGATAGATGTCTGCCCATTACACATTACGACCCTCTTCAACGTCATCGGTCTCTGTCAGTCAACAGACAAGGTCAGCCTGTACGCTTTTGTGCTGCATGTGTCCCTTCATGTTTCCACTTCACTACCACATTGGTAACAGTGGACCTAGGGATGTATAAGAGGTTGGAAATCACGGATACAGACATATGACAAGCGACACCCAATCACCTGACTACGTTCGAAGTCCGTGAGTTCTGCGGAACACCCAATTCTGCTCTCTCACGATGTCAAATGACTACTGAGGTCACTGATATGGAGTACCTGGCAGTAGGTGGCCGCACAATGCACCTAATATGAAAAACCATGTTCTTGGGAGTGTCTGGATACTTTTGATCACTGTGTATAAATGACCAAAAATTATAAAAAAAAATCTCTGGAAAGTTCTGTGTCGCACCTCTTATTTGGAACACTGAAAAGCTTTGCTTAAGGCTAGTGAGCACTAACCGCCTCAGAAATTAAGGCTCTCCAATCTACAGGTCCTAATGAACTGAACCTTTGCTCACTTAAGGTTTTGAGTTGACAGATTTTTTGTCAAAAGCTAGGCCACAATGTACTCCTCAAAAACTATAGTACTTCAAGAAGAATACTGTAACATTTAATCTCTTAAGTAAAAGAATGAAAATTGGTTTTTTACTACAGGACACCAATATCAAGATGTGCTCAAATTTAATTCTAACATTTATATTTTCGTCTCAGAACTCACCTTCTGAACTTTGAAAGCTCTGTAGAAATAAGTGTTGTTTGTTGCTGTAAGTGGCGAAATTTAGCATGTGAAAGAAGTTCTGCCATATTTTCCACTTTTTTTGTGATTTCCGCTGATAATGACTTGCTCTGCAGTGTTGTTGTGCACTCTGGTTCATATATACCAGCTAAATCTTTCAGCCAACAGTGAACAGCCAAATTTTTATGTGGTTCTGCATTTTCTTCTAGAGATTGACTTCTGGAAAGAAAAATTACATAATAAAGACTCACTTGTGGATAAGTGGTTATCAGATATTCCCAAAAAACTGCAGTACAAGGAGGGTTGGGAGATGGGGTGGGGGGGATACATCATGAAAGTATGCCATTACCAGCATTGGATTGATGTTATACAAGATGTGCAGTAGAGATAGAAAGATAATGGAAACATTACTGAATTTCATTCTGTCATTTGTACCCTATACTCTTCAATTTGAATAAACAGGTATCCAGGAGCAATAATTTCTGACATGGTGCTGTAATGTAACCTGAGCCTTGCCATGCAATATAAATTAACAATGTGTAAGAAAATGTTCACTTCAGCTCCTTCCAGCCTACTCACAAATTAACCTTTAAATTATTTTTCTTTCAACTTTATAAGAATCTGCTTATAAGAAACTCAGCATATCATTCAGCCCAAACAATTCAATGACTCTACAACAGTAAAGTGAACTGAAATAAGTTGGTAACAATTACTGTGCTGTACTGTGAATATCTGGTGCTCCAGCAATTCAACATTGTATGATAATTGGATAACTTCTTGGGCTGCAGCCACAAACTAATCAAACTGCTGAAGCAAAATTTAGGAGTAAAATTTTCCTCTTCTGTAAAATATTATTGCAGTTATGGTGTTCACCAAGATAGAAGTAAATCTAAGTCAATTTTATAGTCTCTAACAGGGAGAGTTTTCACAAGTTATAATTTATGTTTACATTGCCATGTGTCAAAACTTTGTGCTCTACACAGAGGTGCAGCAATTTTTAATGCTGTCATCAAACTTCAGTAATATTAAAAATAGGTTCAGTATTTTAGTTTGTGAAAAGTGCAGGATGGAATCAGGTGCACAACTCTCCAAGGAGGAACAACACTGACAATGATTTGTATGTCAATGACTTCAAAAGAGTAACACTGAGAATCAAATATGGCTTCAACAGTGGATATTTAACTTTTACACACAGTTCATGCTTATGGATCACTCAGAATTTATATCTGTCAGCACCACTCTCCCAAACATTCACAGAATGGCTTAGTCACAGCCTTGGAGTTTAACCCAACTTGAACATCACTTTGTATCGGAGCATGCACTGAAATGAATTTTCTTTAAATGTAAATCAATGCAAAACATTGTTCAAAAATCTGGAGCTTTTCACAATTTTATGCATTATTAGAATGTGAAAAGTAAAATTCATTTGCAAAGCTCCTCATTATAAATATAAAGCAGAAGGGTGACAAAACTGCAAAATTTGAAGAATATTGTACCTGTATTTGAAATAATGCAAACACACTTGAAAGTTGCATGCATTAGCAGTGTGTGGTCATCTGTGAGAGTACACTGCAAAAGAGCAATATTGTGAACTTCCGACAGAGCCTGCCACAGATGACTGCCTACTTAAACCCTGCCACACTATTGATTGCACACATTTGCCTTATCTTATTGTGTTCAGTGTACATTATGGCTATTGCTGTACATGCCACAGTCTAATAAAGTTGTACTAACATTCTCCGTTGTGTTGTTTGTCCAAGTTATAACATACGCGATGACAAGTGTGGGATTGTTCTCTGTGTGGTTTTAAGTCTCTGGTTGGTCCTCTGTTGTGTCTACAATGTTTGACGGTATTGCTGATTAGTTTTTATGCCAGCTGGTTGATCAGCAAGGGGTTCTTACTGAGATGTTGCAGCACCTCAGTCAACAGCAGGATGCGTTTGCCACAGCACAGCGCAATCAAATCCAGGTATTATGAACACTTGCCTCCGTTTTGGCCAGTTTGGAATCTGTCTCAACCTATGTCACCTGCCGCTACCATGGTCGTTTATCTCCGGCTGTTTTCAGCTTATAATGAGTCTGTCGAAGAATGGGAAGCCTATGAAAAATGGTTGTGGTAGCATTTTCATGCATTTGGTTTTACTGATGTTACCTTATGCCGTTCTTTCTATTTTTGTCTTGGTTATCACCTTGCACGTATCAATTCCTTTGCCAAGTGGCCGCCACACAGGATCTGTCTTCACTCTCTTTTGAGAACATGTGTGACCTCCCTTCGAAATACTACTGTAAACAGACGCACGTCATTGCTCCTCGAGTTGAGCCCTATTGGTCTCGCAAGAAATGATGTACATAAGGAGTCGTATGCCAACCAAATAGTCTGTGGTGCAATCATTCGGATGGCCACTGATCACGAGGTTTGTGAGCGAGCCCTTCAATGTGAAAACCCCACCCTCTCCAACATTCTGACTATTGCACGATCATTTGAGTTTTTTAGGGCTGTGGGTACTCAAATTGAATTGTGGTGTGAGGTTGTAGAAGTTCAACCTGCTTCCCCCACCATTTTCGGGATGGTTCGCAGGGGAATTATATGGTGGCAGCAGTCTGTGTGCGAGCAAAACATCATAGCAGCTGGCCTACCTCAGTACGGCAGCCACAGCTGCATTTACAGTACAAGCCCGGTAATGGATAACAACCCAAGAGCTCGACGCTTCCCTCTTGTATGTCGTGTTTTGTCACTCTTGATAGGTCAGATAGTCCTATGCAGTGGGCCATTTGCCACCAGTGCAATGACAGTGCTCCTGTTTGTAATGCGAAATTCAAAAGCCTATGGTGGATACTAACATGGATGCAATTGTGTATCAGCAATCTCTGTTGCATCCAATAAGCTTTTTATTGATGTCAAGGTTTATCAGAAGGTTTTACACAAGCAAGGTGACACTGGTGCTGCCGTGTCATTACTCAGCCAGCAAACATACATGGACTTGGGTTCTCCCCCTTCAGCAACAGCGTCAAGTACATTAGTCACCTACAATAAATGAAGCATTCTGATTTTATGTAGTTTCTTGGCCCCAGTCACACACAAATCTGTGGTTCATCAACTTCCTTTTCTGGTGGTGAAAAATGCACACACTGAAAATTTGTTTGATTTGGATGCCTTTAACCTTTTCCGGTTAACTATTTCCAATGAAGTCTCTGATAAAGTGTCTTAAACACAACTCGTCTCTTTATGCTCTGAATTTTCTGCCCTGTTTTCTGTGAGTTAGGACTGTACCAATAATTTCAAAGCCCAAATTACCATGAAACTTTTGGCCAGACTCAATTTCTTTCAGGCTTAACAAGCTCCAATGGCACTCCGTGACCAAGTCAGGGCGGAGATCAATTGCCTCACTGCCTCCGGGGCTGTCCAACCGAATGTATCCAGCAAATAGCCTGTCCCCTTAGTCATTGTTAAGAAGTCATCAGGATGGTTACACATTTGCAGCAATTTCAGAGTTTCTGTCAATGCTCAGTCTTTCATTTACACATATCCCTTGCTGCACTCTGATGAACTTTTTGCTAAGCTCGCTGGTGGTCAGTATTTTTCCACGAACAACCACTCTGATGCGTATTTGCAGCTTCCCATTGATATGGACTCTCAATAGCTCTTGGCCATTAGCACACCTTTTGGCTTGTATCAATGCTTCTGGTTACCATTTGGTGTGGCCAGTGCCCTGGCATTTTTTCAACGGTTTCTCGAACAACTCACCTGGTCTGTGCGTGGCTGTGCCAACTATCTTGATGACACTGTGGCCTCCAGCTGCACCACTGCTGAACATCTCAGGAACTTATATATGCTCTTTTTGGTGTTACAGGCTGCTGGATTAAAAAGCAATTTGGAAAAGTGCTGCTTCTTTCAGCCTTCCATTGTTTATCTTGAGTGTGAGGTATCTAGTGCCGGCATCAAATCCCTTCAACAGAAAGTCTCTGCCATTATGGGTCTTCCGTATCCTACATTAGTCAATGAGCTCCAGGTTTTTTCTAGATAAGTTCGCTTATTATTAGAGACCAAATTATATGCATTTGCATGTTGAATATACTTTTGCATATTTGGCTCCTTTTCACCAGTCATTGCATATTTTAGCTAAAAACTAGTGACGATGCATATTTTCATTCTATGTTTATAATATTTTAAAAATTTAGATGGGCAGTTTCTAGCTCAATCTAGATTTGATGTCTCAAAGATTGACCACGACGTAGAATTGCATGCAATTGCTAACCGAGAGGCCACTGCCTAGCAAAATCATTACAAAAGAGGAACAGGAACAGGCAGACAGAGTCAATGCTCCTGCGCACCTACCCCTGGGCCCCTCCACTGTCATACTATATGCATCAGCAACAATTACATTAAACTACACAAGCTTTTAGTTGCACGTCCATTGCTTCAGTTTAGCTTTCTATCTACTTCCACACAGTCAAACGTGTTTACAATGTGTACCGTGTAACACGTTCTGCGCCATGCCGCCCAAAAAAGAAAACGTCATTTCGTGGATAGCTGACCATCCTGGAACATTTACATATGACGGAACTGTTTTATATTATTGAGTTTGCGAGAAAAACATTCCGTGCAAAAAGAAGTTTCAAATTGACCAGCAAGACAAGACAAGTCTTCATATTGCAGGAATGCAGAAGAAAGTACCACAACAACAACTTCTGACAACAGCAAGTTTGCAGTACCAGGGATTTGTCCACAAATAACCAAAAAAGTCAGTTTAACATGGACCTATGTGAAGCATTTATTGCAAGCAATATTCCTCTTCACAAACTTACAAATCCTATCCTCAAAGGTTTCCTGTGCAAATATTACTTAAATCAGAATTTACCAGACGAATCAACATTGCGTAAAAATAACATACCGACAGTTTTCGTAAATGTTCTGGAAGAAATATGCAATGAACTCAAGGAGAGCATTATCCGGATTTCTGCTGACGAAACCACAGACACTTGTGGCCATTACATTGCAAATTTAATTGTTGGTGCTTTAAAAGAGGAGCCTACTTCTTCCTATTCAGCGGCCTACAAATAGCTCGAAAAAATAAATCATTCTACCAACATCAGATTTGTGAATGAGTGTATTAGAAAAATATTTCCAGAATCTTCTGCAGATGAAAGGCTGTGTGTTTATTTCAGATGCTGCTCCCTATACCATCAAAGCAGGAAAAGGCCTCAGAGTATTTTATCCCAATTTGATTCATGTGATGTGTTTTGCTCATGGAGTACATCGCCTAGCTGAAGGAGCTCATTCCACATTTGTGAATTTGAATAAACTGATTTCACCCACAAAGACAGTGTTTCTAAAGGCTCCAGTTCACATCAAGACCTACAAAGAGAAACTAGCAAATGTGCCTTTACCTCCTGAACCAGTGGTAACTCATTGGGGTATGTGGGTCGATGCTGTGTTGTTCTACAATGAACATTTCATGGCCATTGGAGGTGTTAAACAACTTCGTTAGTGCAGAGGCTTTGGCAGTTTGACAGTGCAAGGAAGCAAAGACATTGCTGTGATTAGCACTCACTTTTCCCATATACCTGCAAGTATTAAAAGGCTTCAAACTCAAGGTTTGGTGTTGAATGAGCCTATTCAGTTGTTGTTGTGGTGGTCTTCAGTCCTGAGACTGGTTTGATGCAGCCCTCCATGCTACTCTATCCTGTGCAAGCTTCTTCATCTCCCAGTACCTACTGCAGCCTACATCCTTCTGAATCTGCTTAGTGTATTCATCTCTTGGTCTCCCCCTACGATTTTTACCCTCCACGCTGCCCTCCAATACTAAATTGGTGATCCCTCGATGCCTCAGAACATATCCTACCGACCGATCCCTTCTTCTCATGAAGTTGTGACAAACTCCTCTTCTCCCCAATTCTATTCACTACCTCCTCATTAGTTATGTGATCTACCCATCTTATCTTCAGCATTCTTCTGTAGCACCACTATTCGGAAGATATTTTAAGAAACGACTTCCTCACATTTAAATCTATACTCGATGTTAACAAATTTCTCTTCTTCAGAAGTGCTTTCCTTGCCACTGACAGTCTACATTTTATATCCTCTCTATTTCGACCATCATCAGTTATTTTGCTCCCCAAATAGCAAAACTCCTTTACTACTTTAAGCATCTATTTCCTAATCTAATTCCCTCAGCATCACCTGACTTAATTCGACTACATTCCATTATCCTTGTTTTGCTTTTGTTGATGTTCATCTTCTACCCTCCTTTCAAGACACTGTCCATTCCGTTCAACTGCTCTACCAGGTCCTTTGCTGTCTCTGACAGAATTACAATGGCATCGGCAAACCTCAAAGTTTTAATTTCTTCTCCATGGATTTTAATTCCTACTCCAAACTTTTCTTTTGTTTCCTTTACTGCTTGCTCAATATACAGATTGAATAACATCGGAGATACGCTACAACCCTGTCTCACTCCCTTCCCAAACACTGCTTCCTTTTCATGTCCCTCGACTCTTGTAACTGCCATCTGGTTTCTGTACAAATTGTAAAAAGCCTTTCGCTCCCTGTATTTTACCCCTGCCACCTTCAGAATTTGAAAGAGTAATCCAGTCAACATTGTCAAAAGCTTTCTCTAAGTCTACAAATGCTAGAAACATAGGTTTGCCTTTCCTTAATCTATCTTCTAAGATAAGTTGTAGGGTCATTATTGCCTCACGTGTTCCAATATTTCTACGGAATCCAAACTGATCTTCCCCGAGGTCAGTTTCTACCAATTTTTCCATTTGTCTGTAAAGAATTCGCATCAGTATTTTGCAGCTGTGACTTATTAAACTAATAGTTCGGTAATTTTCACATCTGTCAACACCTGCTTTCTTTGGGATTGGAATTATTATTCTTCTTGAAGTCTGAGGGAATTTCACCTGTCTCATACATCTTGCTCACCAGATGGTAGAGTTTCGTCAGGACTGGCTCTCCCAAGGCTGCTAGTAGTTCTAATGGAATGTTGTCTACTCCTGGGGCCTTGTTTCGACTCAGGTCTTTCAGTGCTCTGTCAAGCTCTTCACGCAGTATTATATCTCCCATTGCATCTTCATCTACATTCTCTTCCATTTCCATAATATTGTCCTGAAGTACATCGCCCTTGTATAAACCCTCTATATACTCCTTCCATCTTTCTGGTTTCCCTTCTTTGCTTAGAACTTGGTTTCCATCTGAACTCTTGATATTCATGCAAGTGCTTCTCTTTTCTCCAAAGGTCTCTTTAATTTTCCTGTAGGCAGTATCTATCTTACCCCTACTGAGATAAGCCTCTACATCCTTACATTTGTCCTCTAGCCATCCCTGCTTAGCCATTTTGAACTTCCTGTCGATCTCATTTTTGAGACGTTTGTATTCCTTTTTGCCTGCTTCATTTACTGCATTTTTATATTTTCTCCTTTGCATTTTTATGTTTTCTCCTTTCATCAATTAAATTCAATATTTCTTCTGTTACCCAAGGGTTTCTACTAGCCCTCGTCTTTTTACCTTTTTGATCCTCTCCTGCCTTCACTATTTCATCCCCCAAAGCTACCCATTCTTCTTCTACTGTATTTCCTTCCCCCATTCTGTGCAATGGTTAGACACTGGACTCGCATTCGGGAGGACGACGGTTCAATCCCGCGTCCGGCCATCCTGATTTAGGTTTTCCGTGATTTCCCTAAATCACTCCAGGCAAATGCCAGGATGGTTCCTTTCAAAGGGCACGGCCGACTTCCTTCCCCGTCCTTCCCTAATCCAATGAGACCGATGACCTCGCTGTCTGGTCTCCTTCCCCGAAACAACCAACCAACCTTCCCCCATTCTGTCAATTGTTCCCTTATGCTCTCCCTGAAACTCTGCACAACCTGCTTCTTTCAGTTTATCCAGATTCCATCTCCTTAAATTCCCACCTTTTTGCAGTTTCTTCAGTTTTAATCTACAGTTCATAACCAATAGATTGTGGTCAGAGTCCACATCTGCCCCTATTCAGTTAATGAATAAAATTATTCTAATGAACTCTTCATTGCCGGAGCTATTTCCAAGAAAACTTAAAGAAAAGTTTGAAAATGTTTTAAACAATAACACAGGCTTTGAACCTTTGTGCCAAATTGATAGTTTTATTAAGAATAAGTGCCAACATAGAATACTGCCCAGTTACCTCAGTTGATGTAGAACGGTCCTTTTCTGCTAATAAAAATGTTTTGAGTGATTGAAAACACAATCTTCCTACTGAACATTTGGAACAGTACTTGGTCGCTTGTGTTTACAATAGTAGAAACAATGTAAAATAAACTGTAAATGATGCTTTGGTACAATAGCATTAATTAGAAGTTAACGCTGTTCAAAAAAATTCATGATTATACTTTTTTTTTTTTTTTTTTTTTTTTAAATAAAATATTATGGAGTTTTTGAGCATGCCCCTCTGCATGTGATATCTCGAAGTTGGTCCTGTACATATTGATTGTTTTGCTGCGACTCACTCACATCGTATCCGCTTGTTACCGACAATAGCAAAGAAGGAACAATTCTTGAAACACGGAATGCGTCCCCATTTTGCAAATTTTTAGAAAATAATCCCTGAAAGTCCCCCTTCCTAACTTCTACCAAAAAATATTCAGAAAAAGATATTGGCATTCTAAATATACAGATTTTACACGCAGCTGGTGCTCTTCCTCATAATTGATGTCCATAGGTTCGACTTTGAGAAAAAATGCATGCAGTAACAACCATGTTTTTATATTATTTTATATTGCATATTTCGGCACTTTTCATGCATAGTTTAAGATTTTTATGATGCATATAATCCAGTCTCTACTTATTATCATCAGTTTTTGCCTGGGGCAGCACCGGTTGTACAATCTTTCCATGCTTTGCTCCATAAGTGGGCGTCTTTCTACTTGTTGCAGGTGTGTGTGAAACGGCGTTTTCCAAATTGAAGTCTATGTTAAAATCTCCACCTTGCCTAATAACCTACCAACCGGGTCAACATTTAGTGTTAGCAGCAGATGCTTCCCAGCATGGGCTGTGTGCGATGTTAGCTCATAAATATTCTGATGGCTCCAAGCGGCCTACTGCATACATGTCTAAGACTTTTAATTTGGCTCAAACTAGATATTCAAAAATAGAGGAAGAAGCCCTCGCCATTGTTTACACCTTAAAGAAGTTTAATGTTTTCCTTTATGGTGTCAAATGCCTCAGCATCATTGCCAGAAAAAGCAAAACATTGCCTTCAACATTGGGTGCTGTTCCTCTCTTGGTACATCTACGAGATTCACTTCTTCCCCACAGCTAAACATGCAATTGCTGATGCATTCTCCCATCTTCCAGTCGGTCCAGACCCAGTTTTTGATCAGGAGGAGTTACTCTGTTTTCCACATTCATGAATGAGCTCAACAAACTGTCAATGGCTTTCCAATCACCAGGACTTGGGTTGCACAGGCTAGCGCTACCAATCTGATTTACAGAAACAATACATTTCATACAACATGGCTGGTCTGAGGTACCCCCATTGTGGGTATTCGACCCCCTCCATAACCACTGTGTGTTTCGGCAATGTTTCTGTGTCATTGATGGTGTTCTACTCCTTGATACAGACCATTTAGCTTCTCGTGCTGTGATTCCCTTGCCTCTCCATTTGGAGCTCTTGCAACTGCTGTAGTCTGATAACTGGGGGATGTCAAGCATCAAGGTATTAGCCCACCTGGTTTGGATGGCAACGTCACTTGTTTGGTTATAGCATGTTCTCGATGCACTGCCCAGCAAGCTGCTCTGCAGGCAATGTGATCTCCACAGCTGCGATCTTCGCAGGCCTGAGACCATCTCTACATCAATTTCACCAGCCCTTCCATTAATGCATACTGGCTAATAGTAATTGAAGCATTCTCTCAGTTTCCATACATTGTTTGTTGCCTGTCAACTTCAGCCTCTGCCACCATAGCAGCCCTGCTGGAAAAGTTTTTCCAGTGAAGGATTTCCGGCAACACTTGTCTCTGATAACGGCCCTCAGTTTGTGTTGCAGGGGTTTGCCACCTTCTGCAACACCTGTGGGATTTGCCACATTTCCACCCTGTCCTCCCATTTGCAGTCCAATAGTGAGGCTGAAAGGTTAGAACATTCAACATGAAAATGAAGGAGTACATGACTCGGTCCCCATCCAACATTGCCTTAAATCAATTTCTGTCATCCTATCAGTTCATGCCATTCGGCAACAACAGCCCTGTCGCAATGCTCCGCAAGCGTCAACACTGGACACTCCTGCATCCCCTGTGGCCCAGCTAGGGATGCCAATCTGTGCAGGTGTTGACACGTTTCCACCCCAGGATGGCTGTCTGGGCATGCGGGTTTGGTCGTCACCCAAAATGGATTCCTGCTGTCACCTCCAGATGCCGTGGTCACCATCATGATGTCCATACAGAGGAGGGCCTATGTGCACATCATTATCATCAGTTTTGCCTGCACGTGGATGACCAGACAACCCTGGCAGGAAGACTGACATTGCCACAGCAGTCTGTGTTGCTTGACGGATCACCTGATGAGGATGGGTCACTGTCATGACATACAAGGGTACCCCTTGTCACGTGGCACAGCTTTTTCAATACCGCTAGCAGTACCAATGCAGCTTCTGTCCACACTGGAGCTGTTTCCTCCACTTCAGCCTCCAACTGCAGGGGGACACCACCACTATCAGGCTGTGGACATGATGTGGACATGGAGCTCGTTCCAACATCACTCATCCTACTGTATGGGTTGACATGAGAAGGCGGACTGTGATGCTGCCTGTGCCCCAAGTACTTACGACCATATGCACCAAATCAGCATGACACCTCAGTCAGAGCCACACAGAGGAAGACATCATGGACATCTCGCAAATCTGAGTTGTTCCCCAAGAAAAGAGGAATAAAGTAATGCGTACACACTTGAAAGCCATGTGCATTAGCAATGTGTTGGCATCTGTCAGAGTGCATCATGAGAGAACAATACTGTGAACTTCCGATAGAGCCTGCTGCACTATGCTCACACTCAGTTATCATGTTATTACTGCTTCCATGCATTTGCCTTATCTTATTGTGTTCAGTGTATGTTATAGTGGATGGCATACATGCCACAGCCTAATAAAGTTGAACTAACATTCTTGGTTGTGTTGTGTGTCCAAGTTACAACAATATTCAGATATTATATTCTGTAAATCCCATCATGACTAGTAGCCTTCAGGAACATGTTATCAGGCAAGTTATACGTTAAAAATGACAAGGAGCACAGCAGGTTATTACCGTAAAGTATATTAACAACAAATTATGAACAGTGCTAAAATATGCTAACAACAAAGTAGAACTAGTGTTAATCTACTTATACCAATGATTATGGGAACTACTACTGTTATGTATATTAAGAGTAAACAGTTACTTCGGAGACAGGGGGAAAAAAGAAATAAAAGCCACTGCTGCTGCTGCTGCTGCTCTTCTGCTACTCAGCTGTTGCTTTTATCCAATATTTCAAGTTATGAATGTATCTAACATAACTCTGTTACACTATGGCTGTCTATAGATAGGTAAAGTCAATACCTGTCTATCACAAACATTAAACAATGAAGACTGTTCCAAATAAAACTCTCCCCCAGCCTTCATTAAAACAGTCTAAGGCAACAGTGAGTGTGACTACAGTTGCCTGAGAGAGAGAGAGAGAGAGAGAGAGAGAGAGAGAGAGAGTGTGTGTGTGTGTGTGTGTGTGTGTGGTCTATTTTTCACGAAGGCCTTACAGGCTGAAAGCTTTGTTTAGAACAGGCTCTTTGTTGTGCCTACCTGCGACTCAGCATCTCAACTATATGGTGAGCAGCAACTTACCTTCATATAACTGAACTGGCTGTATTAAGCTCATAAATTGCACAGCTTTTTTCTGGCTCCTTGAAAAATGGCTCTCCAGGCAATACAGTTGCACTGTTCCTTGAATATTTGATGGACACTTGAGAGTGCACTATACAAGGCTTTCCACAGCATGAACCCAAACTCAGCTGAAAATTTTCAGGAGTTGTCCCAGGATATTTCTGCGTATATTGGTATAAGAGACAAGTGGTCTCTGCTTGCTTGTTACCCTGAGTCTGTATTCTGGTTTTTATTTCTTAACAAAAGCTCCATCTTCAGCTTTATGTTGCTGTATGAATGGAAAAACATAAGAGCTCTACTATGAACCTAGCACTCACATGTCACTGCCAATTCTATAACAATGTAACAACATACAGATGATATCAAAAATATCAACAAAAATTAAAAGGCAAAAATTCGACTGAGTACTCTTCAAAGTGAAGAAACAGAAAATAAACATTCGTTCAACTCTGATGCCGTCCATAACATTGTTTACTTACTATACTTCAAATATGTCTGTGTCACCAGTTATATTGCACTATTTTCATGTCTTTGTATTTCAATGGTAACTGTATAAAGTTGAACGAATACTCATAAGTTTTGGAAGTTAAATTTTCTGTGTTGCTTGTGGAGTGTGTAAATCAGGCCAAGCATGTAAGTAGTTGAATGCAGGAAATCTCTCAAGATCAATTTCTGACTGGTCAGTAGAATTGAGTAACAGATTAATGTTGAACTGGGACACCCTCATTTTCCTGGTTTGACATATTGTTTTCTAGTCAAGAAAACAATATGAGTATAAATTATAGGTAAATTTGTAGCATTATGACCGATTTGCAATGCAAGATGGATGGTTGGCCTTGTGGGAATTGTGGGCAAATGTTGACCTCGTGTACACTACATTTAAGTTTACATTGTGGAGGGGAGCATTCTGCGAAATGGCAATGGACTCGGTGCTCCAGATAAGTTGGACCTGTTATTTTCTGCAGCTTGAAAAGGGCTCTAGCAGGAAGTGATAGAAAATAGATTGTGGTAATATTTTTCGGCACTGTTCTATAAGGGTTCACATCCACCTTTACTGCACAAGAGTGTAAAATCTGCCACTTTAACACAGGAATATCATACTTTCCATTCCAACAACAGCTAGACAAGACAACCAAACAAACCAGAGTTATAAAGTGATTGCTAGTATCATAGAATTTCTGGTCACACTCAACAATGCTAAATGTTATTTAGTAGACTCACATACAATCTTTCTTTCTTTCTTTCTTTTTCTCATGAGAATCAACAAAGAATAAAAAATTTGTATCCAGGTTTCAGGACGGATAACATGCAGAGGCTGCCCCCCCCCCTTTTTTTAAGCCAAGTTGATGACTTTTGCAGAAGTGATACTTAGGGAAAAGTAATACTATTACAGTATGATATATGAATAACACTTACATATAGTTTGGTATTCGTCTTAATATTTTTAATATATTTGCGGGTTGCAACAGTGGTCCTGTTGCTCAGAATTATTCACTGAATGAATCTGAACATTTATTAAGCAAGCGTTATCTTCCTTTCAAACAACTTTACTTCACTAGTTTTCACAGTATGTGGCAGTTTGTTGAACCATATCTGCTCTTTGATATGTAGATTTCTTTCTTTCTTTCTTTCGCTTATGCCATAGTCCTGCAGCGACCGCAGGGTCGGCGCGGTTAGAACAGATTTGGCAAGGTTAGTATTAGGGGTGGCTGGATGTCCTTCCTGCCACTATCTCATTGATATGTAGATTATCGCCTGTTATTTTTAATTTTTGTCCACTGTCTGATGTAGTTACCTTGACTTTTGGTGTCATAATTACATATATCGCTGTACATTAACTTTGTTTTGACTATGCATGACAATTAAAAGTTTATACAAATAAAAGGAATATATTACCACATTTCTATGTTTGACAAATGAGTCATGACAGCACCTTAGTCCCTGTAATAACCTAATTGCTCTTCTCTGCAATATCAATATTCATTCCATTCAGGTGTATGTCTGTCTCTCAGTCTCACAGTTCAATGTGATAATTAAGAAATGGATAAATTGTTCCATAGCACAAACTTTTTAAAGTTTGGCTAGAAACTATTTTTTTCCAACTGGCTTAACAGACGCTGGTCACTGTTCATTTTTTTTACACACAGACTTAGTTTGGTTTACTCAACAAAGCTTTTTGTCTGGTTTATAACCAAATAATTTAATGTTGCCTGTGTGTATTGATAAAACATCATATATACTGTTTACTTCATGAAATGTATACCAAGTGACTACTGAAAGCAATACGTAACAGTGAGGAGTCATAGCAGAACTTCCTTGAAAATGGTGATCGGGTAATAACAAATGAATTACCAAACAGTCTAGACATGGTGAGGTTGCAAAAGTGGTTGAAGACAGTAGAAAGTCTGAATTTTCAGATGTCGAGAGACAACTGTGGACCTTATTAAGGAAACAAAGGAGGAGGTCCCCACACAAAGGACTAAAACAACACTTAATACAAATGCCATTGTTCCACATCTAGTGAGATATCCAGAGCACTGAAAGAAAAAGCACATACTATCAAGATTAAACAAGAACTCAGAAACTTCAAAGCCAAAGCCACACAAACCACACAATACCACCTCTTCACTTGTAAATAAATCTCAACAGCTCTTTAAGCCATAAGAAGCTCCAGGTTTTGAAAATGTCCAACCTGAGTTCCTAAAAAACTGTAGCAAATGCACAAGTGTGGATGGCTCATTTTTTCACAGACATTATACAAACCAGCAAGAATTTAAATTCTCTAAGACAATCCATATATTACAACCTGGTAAGCCAGCTGATAGCCCTAAGAGGTACTTAAAAGAAGATACCCGTTGACCTGAGACGCCAGCCTCATTCATTATGGGCAAGTGGGAAACACTCAGCACCTGCTCTATAACTCTGACCTCTCCCCATGCAGAAAGCCTCAGAGGGTCAACGATTCCTGTTGGATGAAGATGTGCACCAGGCAGTTACGGGCTTTTTCACCCAGCAGGACATAGTGTTGTGCCAAACAAATATCTTCAACCTAGTGGATGATTACTTCAATGCTCACAGCAATTTTGCCTGATTGGCGTACCCATTTTTCCATTTTTGACTGTTCGGTTTTGAATGGTAAACAATAATCTGAATTTCTAATGAACTACAATATTCAGGATCTTAGGACACTGAATAAAATTTAATTAAATTCAATCCTCAATCCACATTTCTTTTAGGAAAGGCAACAACTCCAGTGTAAGGAATGTCTCCTGAAAGTTCAGTTATATTTGTAGTTATGTTCTCCATCATTCGCAAGTGTCTACATCAACACCTAGATCTATATTCCGTAAACCACTCTGTGGTGCCTAGCAGAGGGTACGTCCCATTGTACCCGTTATTAAGGTTTCTTCCTGTTACATTCACATACGGAGTGTGGGAAGAATGAGTATCTGAATGCCTCTGTGCATGCACTAATTATTCTTATCTTATCCTCACAATCCCTGCATGAGCGATACATAGGGGGTTGTAGTATATTCCTAGAGTAATCATTTAAAGCCGGTTCTTGAAACTTCGTTAATAGACTTTCTCGGGATAGTCATCAAGAGTCTGCCATTTCAGTTCCTTCAGTATCTCTGTGTCACTCTCCCAAGAATTAAATAAACCTGTAACTATTCATGCTGTTATTCTCTGTATACGTTCAATATCCCCTGTTAGTCCTATTTGGTGCAGGTCCCGCACACTGGGACAATATTATAGAACTGGTCACATGAATGATTCGTAGTTAATCTCCTTTGTAGACTGGTTGCACCTCCCCAGTATTCTACCAATAAAACAAAGTTACTTCTACATCTGTACCCAAAATGCAACCTATCTGATCGTCCCATTTCATATCCCTAAAAAGTGTTACTCCCAGGTATTTGTATGAGTTGGCTGATTACAAAAGTGACTTATTGATATTATAATCACAAGATACTACTTTTTTTTTTGTCATGTGAAGTGCAAA
This sequence comes from Schistocerca americana, assembly GCF_021461395.2. Classification (NCBI taxonomy): domain Eukaryota; kingdom Metazoa; phylum Arthropoda; class Insecta; order Orthoptera; family Acrididae; genus Schistocerca; species Schistocerca americana. Next base: position 450,313,415 of record NC_060125.1, on the reverse strand, counting down.
ATTGTACATTTCTGAACATTTAGAGCAAGTTGCCAATCTCTGCATCACATTGAAATCTTATCAAGATATGACTGAATATTTATGTAGCTTCTTTCAGACTATACTTCATTAGAGATAATTGCATCATCTATGAAAAGGCTGATTTTACTAATAATATTGTCTGCAAGATCATTAATATACAGTATGAACACCCAAGTGTCCCAGCACACTTCCCTGCAGTACACCCGAAGTTACTTCCACATCTGACAATGACTCTCCATCCACGGTAACATGCTGTGTCCTCCCTGCCAAAAAGTCCTCAATCCAGCCACAAATTTCACTTGATACCCCATATGAAATACAGCATCTACCTGGATGCCTTGATGCAAGGCTTTCAGTACGTCATGAGAAAAGTGTGAGTTAGGTTTCAGACAATAATGTGCCATGGCCAGGACTCGAAACCGGGTCTTCTTGCCTACTAGGCAGAAACCCTGACCTTTACACCACCACAGCACTATGATTAACATTGCTGAATGAACTGCCCATGTCAAATGCCGTCCCCAACACAAATTTCAATTCATATCTTCAGCTTAATTTCCCCCTATATTGTCACTAAGGGTAGTTCAAGCAGTAATGTTAACCATTGTGCTGTGGTGGTGTAATGATCAGCATTTCTACCTAGTAGGCAAGAAGACCCAGGTTTGAATCCTGCCCATGGCACAAATTTTAATTCACTCTTCAGCTTCCATTATTATAGTAGATAAAGATGAGACTTAAATGTCTCAGGGAAAATTTAGTTATAGGTTTGTCACAATTGATGTTTTCGAAATTCATGCTGGTTGTCATTGAGGAGGTCATTCTGTTCAAGATACCTTATTACGTTTGAGCTCAGCGTATGTTGTAAGATTCTAAAACAAACCAATGTCAAGGATACTGGATGGTGGTTTTGTGGATCACTGTTATTATCCTTCTTGTACAGGAGTGTGACCCATGCCCTTTTCCAACAAATGGGCACCGTTTTTTGTTCAAGGAATCTATGATAGATCACAGTTAGAAGAGCAGCTAGCGCAACCTGACATTCAGTTTGAAATCTGAAAGGGATTACATTGGGGCCTGGAGCTTTGTACAATTTTAACGATTTCAGCTGTTTCTCAACACCACTGACACTAATACTCATGTCATTGATCTTTTCAGTCGAACAAGGCTTAAGTTGGGGCAATTCTCCTGGATTTTCCTTTGTAAAAGAACATATGAAAATGAAGTTAAGCATTTCAGCTTTCACTTTGCTACCCTCAATTTCAGTTCCTGTCTCATTCACTAGGGACTGGGCACTACCTTTGGTGCCACTAACAGGCTTTACATACAACCAACAAACAGCTGCACCTTCACTCAACAATGATATGACAATTAACTACGCACCTGTTGAACTCTGGCAGCAGGTTGTGTGGTGGGCGCAGACGCACGCGCTGAGGCCTGGCGGCTTTGCGGGCCTCAGTGTGTCCTTTGGGGGTAGACGTGCAGACAGGCTGGCAGTCAAGCGGAGAGTCAACCACGGGACTCTGCTCTGCCTCTGGCCGGCTGTCCCTGCGGGAACTACTATCGGTGTCCACATCCTGCCACAGAAACATCCTCTCTTGAATCAGCAAAGGCCCTCATAACAGCTCATCACATGCACAAATCAAAATTTTGCATCATTTAATGTCTTTCCTGTGAATGAAACTGACTAATTTGACAAAAAATTAGGAATAGGTATTTCTGTAATTTATGAGAAGCATTTGATCACCCAGTTCACTGTACAGGGTGTACCAAAGAGATTTATGTAATTTCATGAGATGCCTTATTTCATCTCCATTATATTTCACCACTAATGTATACCACTATTATCATTATCATCGTTGTCTTCACTGTCGTCAGATGATGATGATGATGTAGAACAAGAAGAAGAAGATGATGATGGTGATGGTGATGATGATGATGATGATGACGATGACGATGATTCTCAAAGGCACATGATACACTGAAGTGATAAAAGTGTTTGGTAGGGTGAAAAAAAGACAATAATCAAATGCAGGACATATGGCACACTTTATGGTCTGTCAACATAGATCATCATGCTGATGGTGCTCCAATAACTTATATGTTGTTTAAATGTTTCATAAAAATTCGAACCTAGTTGTCTTGAAAATCCTTGAGAAGTACATACTACCAAAGTAGCATTATTATATTTACGTATCAAACAATGGAAAATCGAGGAGGGAATGTAACAGTGTTATGAGAAGGAAAGTTGCTATTCACCATATAGCACAGATGGTGAGTCACACACACACACACACACACACACACACACACACACACACACACAAATGCCAACTCACACACGTGACTGCTGTTTCAGGCAACTGAAACAACACTGCGAGCAGCACCACCTGTGCACAATGGAAGAGGTGATTGGGTGGAGGTAAGGAGGAGGCTGGGGTGGGGAAGGGAAGGGATAGTAGGGTAGGGGTGGCGGATAGTGAAATGCTGCAGGTTAGACGGAAGGCAGGGGAGATGTGGAGAGGGGAGGTAGTGGAAATGGAGAGAAGTAAAAAGACTGGGTAAAATGGTGGAATGAGGGGTGTATAGTGCTGGAATAGGAACAGGGAGGCTGGCTGGGTAAGGACAGTGACTAACGAAGGTTGACGTCAGGAGGGTTGAGGGAACATAAGATATATTACAGCGAAAGTTCCCACCTGCGCAATTCAGAAAAGCTCATGTTTTTTGGAATGATCCATATGGCACAGGCTGTAAACCAGTCACTGAAATGAAGGATGTCATGTTTGGCAGCACGCTCAGCAACTGGGTAGTCCACTTGTTTCTTGGCCACAGTTTGTCGGTGGCCGTCCATACGGACAGACAGCTTGTTGGTTGTTGTGGCCACATAGAAGACAGCACAGTGGTTGCAGCTCAGCTTGTAGGTCACATGACTGGTTTCACAGGAAGCACTGCCTTTGATGGGATAGGTGAATGCGACTGGACTCGAGTAGGTGGTGGTGGTGGTGGTGGTGGTGGTGGGAGGATGTATGGGACAGGTGTTGCATCTAGGCCTATTACAGGAGTATGAGCCATGACGTAAGGGGTTGGGAGCAGGTGTTGTGTAGGGATGGACAAGTATATTGTGTAGGTTAGGTGGACAGAGGAAAACCACTGTGGGAGGGGTCGGGAGAATAGTGGGCGGGATATTTCTTAGCGGGCAGGATATTTCTCATTTCAGAGCACGACAAGAGGTAGTCCAAACCCTGGCAGAAAATGTAATTCAATTGCTCCAGCCCTGGGGGGTGTTGAGTTGGGGGGTGGGGTTGGGGGGTCTGGGGGAGGGGGTTAGGGGGGGTCTGGGGGGGCCGGTTAGGGGGGGTCGGGGGGGGGGGGGGGGGGGAATGCACCTCTGTAGCCGGACAGTGGGACTTTGGGAGGTGGTGGGAGACTGGAAAGATAAGGCACAGGATACTTGTTTTTAATGTTGGGAGGATAACTATGGTCAGCAAACGCTTCAGTGAGACCCTTGGTATATTTCGAGAGGCGCCACTCATCACTGCAGATGTGATGACCAATGGTTGCTAGGCTGTATAAAAGGGACTCCTTGGTATGGAATGGGTGGCAGCTGTCGAAGTGGAGGTATTGCTGGGTTTGATGTAGCCATCTTCGAGGAAGAGGTCAACATCTAGGAACGTAGTTTTTTGGGTTGAGTAGGACCAGGGTACCCGTGGTCTAGGGGTAGCGTCTTTGATTCATAATCAAAACGTCTTCGGTCCCGGGTTCAATCCCCGCCATTGCCTAAATTTTGATAAATAATCAGCATTGGCGGCCGAAGACTTCATCTACATCTACATCTACATCTACATCTACATTGATACTCCGCAAGCCACCCAACGGTGTGTGGCGGAGGGCACCTTACGTGCCACTGTCATTACCTCCCTTTCCTGTTCCAGTCGCGTATGGTTCGCGGGAAGAACGACTGTCTGAAAGCCTCCGTGCGCGCTCTAATCTCTCTAATTTTACATTCGTGATCTCCTCGGGAAGTATAAGTAGGGGGAAGCAATATATTCGATACCTCATCCAGAAACGCATCCTCTCGAAACCTGGCGAGCAAGCTACACCGCGATGCAGAGCGCCTCTCTTGCAGAGTCTGCCACTTGAGTTTATTAAACATCTCCGTAACGCTATCACGGTTACCAAATAACCCAGTGACGAAACGCGCCGCTCTTCTTTGGATCTTCTCTATCTCCTCCGTCAGACCGATCTGGTACGGATCCCACACTGATGAGCAATACTCAAGTATAGGTCGAACGAGTGTTTTGTAAGCCACCTCCTTTGTTGATGGACTACATTTTCTAAGCACTCTCCCAATGAATCTCAACCTGGTACCCGCCTTACCAACAATTAGTTTTATATGATCATTCCACTTCAAATCGTTCCGTACGCATACTCCCAGATATTTTACTGAAGTAACTGCTACCAGTGTTTGTTCCGCTATCATATAATCATACAATAAAGGATCCTTCTTTCTATGTATTCGCAATACATTACATTTGTCTATGTTGAGGGTCAGTTGCCACTCCCTGCACCAAGTGCCTATCCGCTGCAGATCTTCCTGTATTTCGCTACAATTTTCTAATGCAGCAACTTCTCTGTATACTACAGCATCATCCGCGAAAAGCCGCATGGAACTTCCGACACTATCTACTAGGTCATTTATATATATTGTGAAAAGCAATGGTCCCATAACACTCCCCTGTGGCACGCCAGAGGTTACTTTAACGTCTGTAGACGTCTCTCCATTGATAACAACATGCTGTGTTCTGTTTGCCAAAAACTCCTCAATCCAGCCACACAGCTGGTCTGATATTCCGTACGCTCTTACTTTGCTTATCAGGCGACAGTGCGGAACTGTATCGAACGCCTTCCGGAAGTCAAGAAAAATAGCATCTACCTGGGAGCCTGTATCTAATATTTTCTGGGTCTCATGAACAAATAAGGCGAGTTGGGTCTCACACGATCGCTGTTTCCGGAATCCATGTTGATTCCTACATAGTAGATTCTGGGTTTCCAGAAATGACATGATACGCGAGCAAAAAACATGTTCTAAAATTCTACAAGAGATCGACGTAAGAGATATAGGTCTATAGTTTTGCGCATCTGCTCGACGACCCTTCTTGAAGACTGGGACTATCTGTGCTCTTTTCCAATCATTTGGAACCCTCCGTTCCTCTAGAGACTTGCGGTACACGGCTGTTAGAAGGGGGGCAAGTTCTTTCGCGTACTCTGTGTAGAATCGAATTGGTATCCCGTCAGGTCCAGTGGACTTTCCTCTATTGAGTGATTCCAGTTGCTTTTCTATTCCTTGGACACTTATTTCGATGTCAGCCATTTTTTCGTTTGTGCGAGGATTTAGAGAAGGAACTGCAGTGCGGTCTTCCTCTGTGAAACAGCTTTGGAAAAAGGTGTTTAGTATTTCAGCTTTACGCGTGTCATCCTCTGTTTCAATGCCATCATCATCCCGTAGTGTCTGGATATGCTGTTTCCGGCATAAGAAGTCAGCCTCATTCTGCCAATGGCCTTGTCAAAGAGGGTGGAGGAGCGGATAGAGTTTCAGGGCACTCTCTTGTCCTAGGGGTGGGAAATTGCCCCTAAAGGCGGAAGAATCAGCAATGATCAACGACATGAGGATGCAGAAGGCAATGGAAACCACTGCATTAAAGACACTTAACGTGTATCCACAGGGCATGTGGCCTGTAATTGAAGGAGGTCATGATGATCTCTCCATTCGCAAAAGATTCCGGAATAGTCCCCCATTCGGATCTCCGGGAGGGGACTGCCAAGGGGGAGGTTACCATGAGAAAAAGATTGAATAATCAACGAAAGGATAACGTTCTACGAGTTGGGGCATGGAATGTCAGAAGCTTGAACGTGGTAGGGAAACTAGAAAATCTGAAAAGGGAAATACAAAGGCTCAATCTAGATACAGTAGGGGTCAGTGAAGTGAAGTGGAAGGAAGACAAGGATTTCTGGCCAGATGAGTATCGGGTAATATCAACAGCAGCAGAAAATGGTATAACAGGTGTAGGAGTCGTTATGAATAGGAAGGTAGAGCAGAGGGTGTGTTACTGTGAACAGTTCAGTGACCGAGTTGTTCTAATCAGAATCAACAGCAGACGAACACCGACAACGATAGTTCAGGTATACATGCCAGCATCGCAAGCTGAAGATGAACAGATAGAGAAAGTGTATGAGGATATTGAAAGGGTAATGCAGTATGTAAAGGGGGACGAAAATCTAATAGTCATGGGCGACTGGAATGCAGTTGTAGGGGAAGGAGTAGAAGAAAAGGTTACAGGAGAATATGGGCTTGTGACAAGGAATGAAAGAGGAGAAAGACTAATTGAGTTCTGTAACAAGTTTCAGCTAGTAATAGCGAATACCCTGTTCAAGAATCACAAGAGGAGAAGGTATACTTGGAAAAGGCCGGGAGATACGGGAAGATTTCAATTAGATTACATCATGGTCAGACAGAGATTCCGAAATCAGATACTGAATTGTAAGGCGTACCCAGGAGCAGATATAGACTCAGATGACAATATAGTAGTGATGAAGAGTAGGCTGAAGTTCAAGACATTAGTCAGGAAGAATCAATACGTAAAGAAGTGGGATACGGAAGTACTAAGGAATGATGAGATACGTTTGAAGTTCTCTAACGCTATAGATAAAGCAATAAGGAATAGCGCAGTCGGCAGTACAGTTGAAGAGGAATGGACATCTCTAAAAAGGGCCATCACAGAAGTTGGGAGGGAAAACATAGGTACAAAGAAGGTAGCTGCGAAGAAACCATGAGTAACAGAAGAAATACTTCAGTTGATTGATAAAAGGAGGAAGTACAAACATGTTCCGGGAAAATCAGGAATACAGAAATACAAGTCGCTGAGGAATGAAATAAATAGGAAGTGCAGGGAAGCTAAGACGGAATGGCTGCAGGAAAAATGTGAAGACATCGAAAAAGATATGACTGTCGGAAGGACAGACTCAGCATACAGGAAAGTCAAAACAACATTTGGTGACATTAAAAGCAACGGTGGTAACATTAAGAGTGCAACGGGAATTCCACCGTTAAATGCAGAAGAGAGGGCAGATAGGTGGAAAGAATACATTGAAAGCCTCTATGAGGGTGAAGATTTGTCTGATGTGGTAGAAGAAGAAACAGGGGTCGATTTAGAAGAGATAAGGGATCCAGTATTAGAATCGGAATTTAAAAGAGTTTTGGAGGACTTACGGTCAAATAAGGCAGAAGGGATAGAGAACATTCCATCAGAATTTCGAAAATCATTGGGGAAGTGGCAACAAAACGACTATTCACGTTGGTGTGTAGAATATATGAGTCTGGCGATATACCAACTGACTTTCGGAAAAGCATCGTCCACACAATTCCGAAGACGGCAAGAGCTGACAAGTGCGAGAATTATCGCACAATCAGCTTGACAGCTCATGCATCGAAGCTGCTTACAAGAATAATATACAGAAAAGTGGAAAAGAAAATTGAGAATGCACTAGGTGACGATCAGTTTGGCTTTAGAAAAAGTAAAGGGACGAGAGAGGCAATTCTGACATTACGGCTAATAATGTAAGCAAGGCTAAAGAAAAATCAAGACACTTTCATAGGATTTGTCGACCTGGAAAAAGCGTTCGACAATATAAAATGGTGCAAGCTGTTCGAGATTCTGAAAAAAGTAGGGGTAAGCTATAGGGAGAGACGGGTCATATACAATATGTACAACAACCAAGAGGGAATAATAAGAGTGGATGGTCAAGAACGAAGTGCTCGTATTAAGAAGGGTGTAAGACAAGGCTGTAGCCTTTCGCCCCTACTCTTCAATCTGTACATCGAGGAAGCAATGATGGAAATAAAAGAAAGGTTCAGGAGTGGAATTAAAATACAAGGCGAAAGGATATCAATGATATGATTCGCTGATGACATTGCTATCCTGAGTGAAAGTGAAGAAGAATTAAATGATCTGCTGAACGGAATGAACAGTCTAATGAGTACACAGTATGGTTCGAGAGCAAATCGGAGAAAGACGAAGGTAATCAGAAGTAGTAGAAATGAGAACAGCGAGAAACTTAACATCAGGATTGATGGTCATGAAGTCAATGAAGTTAAGGAATTCTGCTACCTAGGCAGTAAAATAACCAATGACGGACGGAGCAAGGAGGACATCAAAAGCAGACTCGCTATGGCAAAAAAGGCATTTCTGGCCAAGAGAAGTCTACTAATATCAAATACCGGCCTTAATTTGAGGAAGAAATGTCTGAGGATGTACGTCTGGAGTACAGCATTGTATGGCAGTGAAACATGGACTGTGGGAAAACCGGAACAGAAGAGAATCGAAGCATTTGAGATGTGGTGCTATAGACGAATGTTGAAAATTAGGTGGACTGATAAGGTAAGGAGTGAGGAGGTTCTACACAGAATCGGAGAGGAAAGGAATATGTGGAAAACACTGATAAGGAGATGGGACAGGATGATAGGACATCTGCTAAGACATGAGGGAATGACTTCCATGGTACTAGAGGGAGCGGTAGAGGGCAAAAACTGTAGAGGAAGACAGAGATTGGAATACATCAAGCAAATAATTGAGGACGTAGGTTGCAAGTGCTACTCTGAGATGAAGAGGTTAGCACAGGAAAGGTATTCGTGGTGGGCCGCATCAAACCAGTCAGTAGACTGATGAAGAAAAAAAAAAAGGACCAGGTGAAGCAAATGGGGGAGGAGTTCTTGAGGTTGTGGAAGAATGTGGACACAGTGTCCTCACTCTCAATCCAAATCGCAAAGATGTCATAAATGAATATGAACCAGGTGAGGGGTTTATGATTATGGGTGTTTAGGAAGGATATGTTGGCCTAAGATGGTGCCATGCGGGTGCCCATAGCTGTACCCTGGATTTGTTTGTAGGTAATGCCTTCAAAGGAAAAGTAATTGAGGATATAGATGGTCATGGTGACTAGGAAGGAGATCGTCGCTTTGGAATCCTTCAGGCACTGGGAAAGGTAGTTTTTAATAGCAGTAAGGCCATGGGTATTAGGGATGTTAATGTAAAGGGCACCGTGTGGTAAAGGGATGGGAATTGTGGGAGAGTCAGTGGAGGAAATAGCTGGTATCTTTTATATAGGAGGTTAGGTTCCGGGTAGCACAGGTTGAAGGTGTTGGTCTATTAGAGTAGATATTTTCTCAGTGGGGGCACAGTGACTGGCCACAATGGGGTGTCCTGGGTGGTTGGGATTATGGACTTTAGGAAGCATTACAAGGTAGGAGTGTGGGGAGTGGTATGGGTGAGCAGAAAGATGGACTCTGGGAAGAGGTTCTGGGATGGGCTTAATGATTTGAGGAGTAACTGGAGAACCTGCTGGATTTCTGGAATGGGGCCACTGTGGTAAGGATTGTAGCTGGTGGAGTCCTTCTGCCAAGTAATCCTTGTGGTTCTGGTGGAACCTTTGTCTGCAAGTAAGATTATACGGCTGGGATCAGTTTTTAGATGGTAGACTGTGGTTCTTTCTGTGGATGTAAGGTTAGTTTGCATGATGAGGGATTTGGGGAATGATGGTAAGGCAAGGTCGGGGTTAAGAAATTCTGGAAAGTTAACAGGGGTGATTTGGGGGCAGTGGGGGTGGATCACGGTTGGATGGAGGAGTGAACTGAGTTAGGCAGGATTCATAGGTCTTGTGGATGTTAAAAGTGCAATCCATTCTTGCAAATTTATCTGCAATCCCAAACTTTCCTATGCCTTTCCTTTTCATGCCTCTTATAAAAATTATAATAAGTAATGTTTATTGTGTGTATCAGTTCATTTACAGTATAAGTACAGTAAAAATTGAAAAAGGTTTCTGCAGATGTACTCAAATCCATGACCCTCCAATTACCATTCTGCAATCTTTTCACTGTGCCAACAGCTGCCTGAAAATGTCACTAGCATAAACAACCAGCAGTAACAAATCTAGCAGCCCGCCTTCGAATTGCTTCAATGTCTTCCTTTAATGTGACTTGGTGCGTATTCCAAGCACTCAAACAGTACTCAACACTGGGTCACACTAGTGTCCGATATGCAGTCTCCTTTAAAGATGAACCACACATTCCTAAAATTCTCCCAATAAATCAAAGCTGACCATTTGCCTTCCCTACTACAGTACTTACATGCTCATTCCATTTCTTATTGCTTTGCAAAGTTATGCTTGGATATTAAACTGACGTCACTGTGTCAAGCAGCACACTACTAATTCTGTATTCAAAAATCATGGGTTTGTTTTTCCTGTTCAACTGCATTCACTTATGTTTTTCTACATTTAGAGCTGGCTGCCATCCATCACAACAACTAGAAATTTTGTCCAAGCCATCTTGTATCTTGCTACATCACTCAATGATGACATCTTCCTAAACACCATGGCATTATTAGCAGACTGCTGCTTACCCTGTCTGCCAGATCATTTATGTATATAGAAAATAACAGTGGGCCTATCACACTTCCCTGTGGCACTCCTGTTGATACTCTAGCTCTGATAAACACTCGCCATTACTATTATGCTGCTATTCTGCTGCTATTCTGCTGCTATTATGCTATTTTTTTCTTCTTCTTTTTTCCATAAATACCTGGCCATCCGGAGCTCCCAATACTGTCACTTTCATTTCTGGCCAAGCCCTACATATGCTAAAAATCTAGCTGAAATTGGTGGTGATGAGCAGACGCGGTCCCATGGTAAGTGTTGCTCTTTAATCCTAACCCTCATAATGAGTAAGTTGTGAACACTCCCTCTTCTAATGTGACAACTTTATTTTGACAGCACTGCATACAAATATTTCTGGTTTCAGAAACACTCCGGCACGCTGTCCACCTCAATTTGCACACTAAATCACTCGATCCAAGTCCTTTAGAAATTGCACTGATGAGTGAAATGCAGCAATCAACAACCCCGCAATTTGGTAGCTCTACAGGATCTAAATATATATGAGTCGCTTCAGATGGATATGGCAAAGTTGAAGAATTATATTAATGCATGGTCCCTGTTCTTTTAGCCATGTCCGAAAGAACAGCTGTGATACACATTATGAAAACTCAACTTGTAAGAGGGGGCTGGCCGGAGTGGCTGTACGGTTCTAGGCAATACAGTTTGGAACCGAGCGACCGCTACGGTCGCAGGTTCAAATCCTGCCTCGGGCATGGATGTGTGTGATGTCCTTAGGTTAGTTAGGTTTAATTAGTTCTAAGTTCTAGGCGACTGATTACCTCAGAAGTTAAGTTGTATAGCGCTCAGAGCCATTTGAACCATTTTTTTGTAAGAGGGGGGAGGGAGGGGGGGGGGAGAAGGAAAAGCAGAGGAAGGAACTAATGATATCAGCTGCATGCTACATTGGGACTTTTTGTGGAATCAGTGGTGATGAGTGAAAGTGTGTGTTGGACCAGAACTCGAACCCAGGATCCCCCACTTACAAGGCAGTTGCATTTACCTCTGCACTACCCAGACTCAGTGTTTACCAAAAAGCTGTGGACTATCTCAGAAATACCCCAAGCGGAGTCACATTCTCACACAGTGCCACAGTACCAAGCTCTTTAATTTTAGATTCCCCCTGGAAGTCGAATATAAATGTGCACCCACACTGAAGCGTGTGGGTTCATTGCCCGTCAAGGAGAATCAATTATATGAATGCAAGGTGTATGTTCTTTTGGGCATGTCCAAAAGATGGGTAATGAATCCAGAACCTGAAGTGCAGACGCATATTTACTTTCGACCTCCAGCAGGAAACTAATATTAGCAAGTGTGGAGAACACGGATAAGGACTGAGAAAGTCTGTCCACTTGTGATAAATACAGTCTCCGGGTGGCGCAGAGGTTGACACAACTGCTAAGTAAGCAACAGATCCCAGGTTTGAATGCCCCTGATTCAGCATGAGGTTCCAGTGCAGCTTATATCATTAGTTCCTTCCATCCTTTTCCTTTCTCACCCCCCCCCCCCCCCCTCCTTCCACCTCCAATTTACATAACAAACTCGAAGAAGTTTGTGAGTTCCTTTCCTTGCCGAACTGAGTCAATTATCGAGGCTCAAAGTACTGTTACGTAGCGTCAGCGTGACGTCACCTGTGGGTGACTAATTTTTTGCCCGGTGTGTTTAGTTACGACAAGTTTGATGACCTTCGTAACGCACTCACCGGTTCCTCTAGTTCCGCCAGCCAGCTGAGTCGCGTGTCTGTGCGCAGCGGGGAGAAAGAGGCGTTGAAGGCTTCGGGCGTCTTGAGGATGTCCGCGTAGGCGTCGGGCTCCGGAGTGGCGGGCCTGGCGGGCGGCAGCTGGGCGTCCGAGTAGCCCGAGTCGAGCGAGGCGGCGCCGGGGCTGGCGGAGGCAGCGCGGCCCGCCCCCACCACCAGGCCCGGCGGCTCGCTGGCCCACGCCTTGCTGGGCCGGCGCCGCCACTCGCCGCCAGATGGCGCGCCGGGCGCCGCTCTGCACCCGGGAGACTCCACCCTGCAAAGCGTTCAGTTTCCGCTCAAAAACTGTATATAGGAGCCGGAGTGCAGTCAGACAGTTACTGGAGTTGACATCTTTAATTGCTTTCAGATCATTCATTTCTTCAGCCGGCCGGAGTGTCCGAGCGGTTCTAGGCGCTACAGTATGGAACCGCGCGACCGCGACGGTCGCAGGTTCGAATTCTGCCTGGGGCATGGATGTGTGTGATGTCCTTAGGTTAGTTAGGTTTAAGTAGTTCTAAGTTCTAGGGGACTGATGACCTCAGCAGTTAAGTCCCACAGTTCAAATGGCTCTGAGCACTATGGGACTTAACTTCGGAGGTCATCAGTCCCCTCGAACTTAGAACTATTTAAACCTAACTAACCTAAGGACATCACACACATCCATGCCCGAGGCAGGATTCGAACCTGCGACCATAGCGAGTCCCACAGTGGTCAGAGCCATTTGAACCATTCATTTCTTCCACCTTATCTTGTGACACAACACTGCTAAACATTTCAGACCAATTTCAATCCTGGTTTCAACCTTTACTCTGGATAAACTAGGATATACCACAGGACATTCACTGGCTCCTATGAATAAAATAGAAGATTGTCAGTGCAAAAGAACATTCTCTGAGAAAGTTCTCAATTTCGTATGATAAAAAAAATCGAAGGGTATTCTCTGACGGAGTTTCATCTCACTGCATCCCCTCCCTCTTGAGAAGGTTGTCGATGTGTCGTCTGTCGTGTCCGGCAGTCTGTTCTGGAAGAGTTGCACTACGTTTCGATTTTACTTTTATGTGCGGCAACAACTTATGAACGCGATCACGAACACTACAAACATTACAAAATTGCAGCGAAATGCAGGAAGATCTGCAGCGGATAGGTACTTAAGGTACTTAGCGCAGGGAGTGGCAACTGACCCTTAACATAGACAAATGTAATGTATTGCGAATACCTTGAAAGAAGGATCCTTTATTGTATGACTATATGATAGCAGAACAAACACTGGTAGCAGTTACTTCTGTAAAATATCTGGGAGTATGCGTACGGAACGATTTGAAGTGGAATGATCATATAAAATTAGTTGTTGGTAAGGCGGGTGCCAGTTTAGATTCATTGGGAGAGTCCTTAGAAAATGCAGCCTATCAACAAAGGAGGTGGCTTACAAAACACTCGTTCGACCTATACTTGAGTATTGCTCATCAGTGTAGGATCCGTACCAGGTCGGGAAGACGGAGGAGATAGAGAAGATCCAAAGAAGAGCGTTTCGTGATAGCGTTATTTGGTAAACGTGATAGCGTTACGAAGATGGTTAGCAAACTCAAGTGGCAGATTCTGCAAGAGAGGTGCTCTGCATCGCGATGTAGCTTGCTGTCCAGGTTTCGAGAGGGTGTGTTTCTGGATGAGGTATCCAATATATTGCTTCCCCCTACTTATATCTCCCGAAGATATCACGAATGTAAAATTAGAGAGATTCGAGCGCGCACTCAGGCTTTCCGGCAGTCGTTCTTCCCGCGAACCATACGCGACTGGAACAGGAAAGGGAGGTGATGACAGTGGCACGTAAAGTGCCTTCCGCCACACACCGTTGGGTGGCTTGCAGAGTATAAATGTAGATGTAGATGCATTTTCTTGCGTATTTATCGAATTTTCGACATTCGGGGAAAATTAAGCGAGCGGAATCTTACGATTACGTGACATTTACATCGACTCCAAACCGGAACTCTGTCAGAGTTTTCTAACACCAGATAGTACTATGCATAATGGTCTCGCGCGTCAAGTATGCGTTCGGCCATGCGGTTCCTTCGAGAAACAGATCGCTGGTTTGTAACAAACCAGTTATTAATTTTTCTTACACGTCTACTTCTATCAGATACAACACAATATAAGATTTATGCTGCGAGAAAACATGATGATGAACATGTAAAAATATCAGTGACACAGTTGTCTAGTATATACCTAAGTCTTCTTGTACATCAGTCAGAAAACATGGGTCTGCTAAATAACAACAAAAATGTTTTTATTCTCAAGTCGTTTGAAAGGCCGCCCCTTCTTTGTTCATGACATTCGGGAAGTAGTTTTTTCTTTGTTTTTGCCTTCCAAGCAAAATAAATTCTGCCGTTTTTGCTAAGTAAAGCTCCGAAAACATAATCTCGACAGAACTTACTCTGCTCGCGGTATGCTACAGACCTCACTTTAAACAGCTTTCTGAGAACATTCTCGGGTGAAGTATATTCTCCGACTTGCTTTATGCCTGCGGACGTGAAACGTTATCTGTACTTTCAAGTATAAAAGTATATTATCCGTGTTAATCATGCGACCCAGTTTGTTTATTTCGTGCACTGTCTCATAGCGATATGTGAGACTCGCTTTAGCACACTCCGGAACACCGTAAAATATCGTACTTGTGAACCTACCTTCAGCGTAATTAATAGCACTCCCCTTAGTCCCGTCTGGTACGCGTTTTCCAACTAATCCTTTTCTGAGATAGTTGACACCACATCCACATAATTTCTTACGGATCTACAGTCTTGCAAGACCTCTGCTTCCTTTCCTCACAACGCTTTCAAGTTATTCTATCAAGTTAAACAGTGTAACATCCATTGTTAATTTCTTTTGGCTATAAAACGATGCTTTTATGTTTTATGGTTAAAATGCTTAATAAGTGAGTCAGATGGGTCCCTCAGGTGGCGGCCGTGACATTTCCGAGGCTCTGGACTGCAGGGGGGTTATAATTAAACTTTCACTCATTGAAAGCCAACCATGTTGGTTGGACTGGAGGAGGTCTTTCTGTTGGAGATACGTCACTACATTTGAGTACAAATGGATGTAAAGGATATTGGACGGTAGTTTTGCAGATCACTTCTGCTGCCTTTCTTGCAGATAGGTATGACCTGCCCATTCTTCCAATCACTGGGTACCGTTTTTCTTGCAGTGATCTGGGGTATGCAATGGTTGAAAGATGTGCTTACACAACGGCAAATCTGTGTAGTGTCTTACATGGGTTCCGTTAGGCCTAAGTTTTAACGATATCAGCTGTTTCTCAGTGTCACTCACAATAATTTCTATTTTCCTCATTTTTACAGTGCACGATATTTAAATTGTGGCAGTACTCTTGGATTTTCTTTTGTAAAGGAGCTTTGAAAAAAGGGTTCAGCATTTCGGCTTAGCTTTGCTTTGCTTCCCTCAATTTTAGTTCCTGTCTCGTCCACGAATATCTGGACCCTAATACTGATGTCACTAACAGCCCTTGCAGATGACCAGATTTGTTTCGGTTTTGTATTGTCCTCCCTAGTCGTTTTGTGATACCATTTGCCATATTTCCCTTAACTAGAGTTGTGCGCAGATGCGGATATCTGCAGTATTGCAGACTAAAACCTGCCCCGATGCGGACATCCGCGAATGTGAGTATCCGGCATACAATTACTTCGTGTTTACAAGTTGAAGAAAAGCATCAATATTATGAGGCACAGTAAAAGATGTGGTGTACTGTCGTAAACCACGTAACTTGGACGAACTAGGGTTGCGATTCAAGCAGTGTGGACAGAAATTACACTTGACACTTTGGTGCGAAAACGGAATCAATAGTGACTCGTATGGTTTGCACAAAACAAGTTGATATTCGGCGCGGCAGCAGATGGGAACGACCGTAAAGGTATTTTCCATTTACTGTAGCTCCCTTCAGCCACCGCGCCAAGTGTCAACTTGGTTTGCGCGGATAGTAACCAGGAATGTGTCGATGTTGGACAAATTTTCTACAACATTTCAAAGTATATATACATTCTTCTGAGACACCACTGTAATCTTCGCTCTATGTTCTTACTTTTATATCACATACGACACAGATCATATTCGGTTTAAAATCAGTGATAACACCAACTTTTATCTCATATATTTACACATACATAATGCAGTGTTTATTACATTGAGATGTATAGCACATGATGGTCAGCTACCGTAGACAAATGAAGTACATGAATAGCATTTAATAGTATACACGGTGTAATAACTTGTAAAACGACTTCGTTTGCCTTTCTACTGATGAGGAAATATTCTGCAGAAATTTTAGGAAATTCCGTATTAAAGGACTGCTATCCAATAATTACGACAAAGTTCTTCGGGGAAAGATTATGACAGATCATGTTGTATTAAAATGTGGACGTGATCGGCATCTACGTTCTTGTGTTATGGAATGATGACTATGAGGCCCGATTTCGGCAGACAAAATCCAGACCAGGTGCAAACCTACCATCAGGACTGCAGCGTACCGAACGTGTTAAAGTGGTTTACAATATGTTAATATTCGTGGATGCGAATAAATGACTTGGAATGTATATACGGATCAAGGACTTGTGGATGCAGATCGTATTTTTCTTATTCTCGCAGACCTGAGGCAGGCTGGGACCGGGTGTACTTTGGGTGTATCCTTTGTGTACACTTTCAACACTAGAGCATGTCAGAGTCTAGACAGTTTCCACTAGGATATCTGTATATGAAAATCATTCCTGCTGATTTCGTATGTGGCTACAATGCCATTTCACTATGGCTTATGGACTGTACACTTCCACTTTTAAACAAACACCGCAGTTTTTCAGATATTCACCCCAGGACTAACGATGTGTGTGTCCACGATACACCACACGAAGGGAATTTGTAAAATTACTTTTCCAAATCCCTCATGATATACGCATAAAAGCCGGCTGAGGGTTACCTATACTGCGAAGTTAACAACTAGAACTTTTTGCATCTACGAACGATACCTCGTTTTTGGTATTCCACTGTCAGAGTTACCCCATAACAATCGGTTTATTAATTTCTCCACTCATTCCTTTCCAGATTAACGTTTCTAGCCTCACTTTGGTATACTTTTCCATCTCCATAGCCCATGTACAAACGTATCATTAACACGCAGGCTGCCTTTTTATTTAAGATGTTCCTTTTTTCATGCGAACGCAAGTATTGATACGGTAATTTCTACGAAGTAGAGGGGAATGTTATTAAGAGACATGAATATTGTTAAAATATGATTATTTCGATTGTTTTTTCGAACTTCGTAACAGTTATGGCCCTATGGTAAGCGATCTGTGTCACAATTTTCCTATAAATCAGTAAACACCAGTTTCGAGCATGGATGAAACATATTGATGAAAATAAGAGGGTCGCAGCTAACATCAAGGGCATCCATACAATAGTTTGTAAGGGTGGAGGGGCTAGATCTGGGGGGTATGCAGTATTTTTAATATTCTGGGAGACGAATGCCGACTTGTAAATAGCCATTAAAAAAGTTACAGTTCAGACCATGTTAAAAGGGTGTGTATTACCAATTTTAATTTTTTTTAAAGAAAAACATTTAATTACACTTTACTTTTCTCTTTCCCTATACCCCTCCCCCGGGTATAGGCGCCCCTGACTAATATAGAAACCAACTTCGAAGAACTTCATAAGGACACCGCACCAGCGCTTATTATCGTTTCTTACAGGATAGATGAACCTATGCCGAGGCATTGTAGTTCTGTGAGAGACGGCGAACGGCCTTGACGATCAGCTGAACGGGGTAAATACTGTCTTGAAAACAGTTTATACGAGGAACATCAGTACAAGTAAAACAGGGATAATGGAGTGTAGTCGAAGTCAGCCGCCCCTGAGAGCTAATGTGGAAAGGGGACGATGAAGGTACCATACAGCTGAGGTTTGTTATTTGAGCATCAAAATATCTGACGATGGCCGAAATAAAAGGATATAATACACAGTTCGGCAATAGCAATAAGGGCTTTCCTAAAATTGAGAAATGTTTTAAACATTCAGACAGTATTTGGGGTTTAACTTAAAATGGCAATGGAACGCGGACGATAAACAATACAGACAAGAGCAGGACAGAAATATGCCACGGAAGAATGCTGAAGACTGGATGGGAGACTGGGTCACTGATGAAGTTGTCCTGAATTGAATCGAATAAATAGGTCGTTAAGATACATCCTAAGACATCAACAAACAGTTAATTTGTTAATGAAGATGCATGTATGGTGTAAAAATTGTAGGGAAATAATATGGTTCATACAATAAGCAGAAGAAAACGGACGTAGGTTGCCATAGTTATGCAGATTAAGACACTTAGACGGCATGCACTAGCATGGAGAGCTGTATCAAACCAATCTTCGCACTGAAGACGATGACGATAAGCGGTGTCAAATGTGGTAATCTAAGTATAAAGTATTTGAAATCCCGAATGTATTTTCTTCTAAAGAAATGGTTTATAAAATTTGTGGAGGACGCAGAAGGGCATTGCGAGATTTTCAAGATGGCAGCCGTCTCATACGAACGATGACATACGAAATTTTTCCATCTGGTGACGTAGACTGCGTGTTAATGACGTGTTCGATTCCAGATCAAACCCGATTAAGGAAGCACATTTGGAAATTACTTTGAAATGAATACCCTTAGCTGCATACAGGCGTTGATATAAGTCAACGGGGACAGCTGAAAATGTGTGACCCGACCGGGACTCGAACCCGGGATCTCCTGCTTACATGGCAGACGCTCTATCCATCTGAACCAAAGAGAACACACAAGAAAGTGCGACTGCAGGGACTTATCTCTGACACGCCTCCCGTGAGACCCACATTCTCAACTTATTGTCTCGCACTATATTCATACTGCCCCTGCCCATTAGACTCATTACTCGCGGCTTTTTCCGATTCCCGCAGGAGATCAGGCACTGTTTGTGCATCCGCACAGATAAAGATGGTCAAATAGCCGGTGAGATTATATAAATATATATATATATATATGAATGAAGATGGTATCTTTTCTTTCGGACATGTCCGAAAGAACAGATACCATCTTCATATATACACATTTGGAAACATCATCTAAAGAAGTTGAATAATTCTACAGACTTCTAGCAAAGTTATGTGATTGTTGATGAAACGTGAATCCGTCATTACACCCTGGAGACAAACTGCGTGAATCCGTCATTACACCCTGGAGACAAACTGCAGCAACGGCTGGTGGAAAGATATGAAAATAGCTTGGACGGCGGAAGACAGTGTATGGGTTGGTGGAAACACATGAAAATAGTTTGGACGGCGGGAGACAGCGTATCATCACGGTTGACTACTTGAGACAGGGGAAATCAGTTATTTCCTTGTATTAGGCAACGCGTTACTGGTGATCTGCAAAATTAGCAACTGAGATTACAGCGAAAACATAGACTTCTACACAGCACCAAAGCGATTGCTCCGTAGTGTTATTTGAATTAAAGTATATGCGTTCAGCTTGGAAAATATTTCCCAATAACTCTATTCCTCAGATTTAGCACCAACTAATACGTTCTTTACCCTAACGAGAAATCAGATTTACAGAAAAAAGTTTCGTCGAATTCAGAGGACATTTCTGATCTAAACGAGTACTATGCAGAGTTTGAAACAAATTTCTATTACTCTATATAGCAGAAGCTTCCTTGGACTAAATGCAGTGAGCTGAATGACAAATACTATGAGAACATTTTTTTGCCAAATTCAAGTACAATATCTTTCTCACACACGAAGACAGGCTCACTGGACAAAACGATTAGTCACTTGGCAAGCACCCATGGAGATAAAGCACGATAGTGCCCGTATAGTTCACCATGTGTAACATGGGGGCACAAGGCCGGTGCGACACACCGGCAAAAGACGGCAGTTTTCTTCTGGGTCATTCCATGGCGGAAGTGACGAGTTTCTTACAAGAAAGTACCTAAACTCGAATGGCTAAAACTGAATAAAAATTTAACGGAAACTTGGCTGTTCTACCACCGATCATGATGATTTACTGGAACTGCACAAAAATATGCAAACAAAGCGAGAAATGCTTGCTTGACATAAATGCAGATGCTAGCCGAGCCTACGAATCACGCTGTTGTATTTGACCGCAAACAGCATCTTTGCAATGTCCTTAATACGTCGCAAATGTCAGTCCTGGTCAGAACAGTGTTTTGTGTAGTTGTAAGTGACCGTGTCGGAGCTAACTGAATTCGAACGAGGGCAAACAGTTAGTGCTCCTATGGTGAGTTCTTCCGTAACCAAGGTAGCTTAAGTGTTTGGTGCTTGAAGAGGCATCGTATCGAAGATTTATACCGAATACAAGGAAAGCGGAAAAACATCTTCCGCTAAGACTGTGACAAAAAATAAGACTACGACAGCCGCAAATATCACAGCAGAAATGAATGTCACACTCGCGAAGCCTGTCAGCACAGGAAAAAACACGAAGGGAGCTCCATGAGCAGAGAACTGCGGGCGAGCTGAAATTCACAACCCCTCACTAAAAAATAGTGATGCAAACTCAACTTCGGGCCGAGTTTACGCCCAAGAGTGAAACACGGCGGGCGTTCGATGATTTGGGCAGCCATATAGTGGTAATCCATAGGCACCGTTGTTACTCGGCAAGGTCGCATAACTGCTAAGGATAATGTGACCATTTTGGCTGAGCAGGTTCATCCCATGGTACAATGTTTGTTCCGCAATGGTGACGCTATGTTCCAGGACGACAAGGCCCTGTTCATACAGCTAGTATCGTCCAGGTCTGTTTTTTGTTGAGCTCAAGAATGAACTGTCGCATATCCCCCGCCCACTGCAGTCACCAGATCTCAGTATTATAGAGCCTTTGTGGTTTACTTTGGAGAGAAGGGTCCGTGATCGTTATCCACCTCCATCATCGTTACCGGAATTTTCCACTGTTTTGCTGGAAGAATGGTACAAGATTCGCATGAAAACCACACATGAACTGTATTTACCAACCCGAGACGACTGGAACTGTTTTAAATGCCAAATGCTTTGCTATACCGTATTGTGCATGCTGCTGTGTTGTGTTGTTGGTGTTTCCAAATTTTTGTCCAACCCGTATATCTATGAAGCTCTGTATTTATGTACATTCAATGTTTGAACATTAACGAATCTTAAGACTATAGAAGCCTAAGTCGCTGAAGCAGATATGTCCCGTAGATTCTCATAGGTCATAAAGGAAGTAATCTCTGACAAATGCTGAACATTTGTTTAAATTATTGTATATTAACATACACAGTACTTATGGACTCACAATTCGCAAAACAAATTGTTTTCCTACGTCCTTCCCTTATTTGTCAGCTAAGTGGAAGTGTGGAGTTTCAGTAAAGAGTAAATCACTGCGCAACGGAACAGCTCGTGGAAAAGATCCGTGCAATGTGAGCACCGTGGATTTTGAAGTAAGACTATTATGGTGCAGGTACACCGAAAATTACGTAACACGTTTCAAGTTGCCCTTGTCAAGTGTACATATTGTTCCAGGAAGGAAGATTAGCGTTAACGACTCGTCGACATCGCTGTCATTAGAGACGGGGCACAAGCTCCGACTGTGCCAAGGATAGGGAAGGAAATCGGCCGTGCCCTTCCAAAGGATCCATCCCGGCATTTGCCTCGAGGGATTTAGGAAAATCACGGAAGACCTAAATCTGGATGGCTGGACGTGGATTTGAATCGTCGTCCTCCCCAATGCGAGTTAAATTTGCACCACCTCGCTCGGCGATAATGCAATACAAATGTTTTATCACTACATTGACAGTGACTGGACGCTTTCTCAAAACTATGAAGAACACGATTACGTCTGTACTTCTAAAGATGTACTCCCAAACCACGGTACGGTGTGTGCCGGGGGGTACAAAGTGTACTAACCATTTCCCCTCTTCTCTATTCCACTTGCTGACCGTACGCGGAATACTGTCGGCACGCCTCTGTATTAAGCCAGAATTTATTTAATTTTTCCTTAATGGTCATTACGTCAGATTTATGCTGGAGGAACTAATATGTTGTCTCAATTTCTCAATCTCAATGCACTCGGAATTTTAGAGTCGGCGACGCACAGCGTTTCCCATTCCAGTTTTCGGATCATTTCTGTGGCACTTCCACCTCTGGAAACACCCGAGTTTGCAGTTACGGTAATTATTTTGAAACGGAAAAACTGAGAAACGGTGTCAGAATGCATACAGAAATGGTGGTGAGTCCGTCTTGAAAATATGATGTATACCTCACACTGAATGCCAGTACCGCCACTTACGAAGCACTTACCTCAGAGAAACTACAAGCTGATGTCAGGAAAGTTTAAATAACGTCCTCATTGTCATCGAGATGTTTTCCATTCAGAATTTATTTAGTTTTTGGTAAAGAACTTATGTGCGTACAGCGCGTGGTCTAAACGTGTATCACAGATGTAAATGCAAGATTGTCAAACGCGCGTTTTGTTCAAGCATTCAGAAATACCCTTTGCCTCTACACAGAACAAGCACGCTTGTACTAGCATCAGTTTGTGATTCGACTATTTGGAGCTCGTGCGAAGACGATTTGTTAGTTTTTAAGGCTTTGCCTCTATAACGAAAAAAAGCAGAAGAAGAAACGCGATATGTTGGAGAGAGACCGGCTGACGAAGCGAGAAACATATTCTCACATTAAGAAGTACCCACATGACTGGCGTACTTATTTCAGAATAAACAGAGTAATTATTCGAATCTCCTGTTGTTCGCAACATCTTTGATTAAGAAGTAAGATACAATTATGGTAGAAACTGCAACATCACACAAAAACTGACACCAATGTTGCCATTTCTCGCGCAGTGAACGGGCTATGAAAACGATCAAATACGCTTATACAGGGTGTGTCTCCTAAGAGTCGTCGGGTACTTGTTCTCGGGTGTTTCGGCAGATATTTGCAGTATTTCCTTTTTGGCAATGTGCAGCTGGAGTCATCACAAACACTGTTCATCATGTCATTCATGCGACGTCCAGCGTCTACGAAAAGCGCGAGTTTGTTTCCCGTTACGAATAAAACGATATTTAAAGCGGATTTTCACGTGCCCATTCGATGGAGCGACCCAAAATTAGTCTACTGCGACATTCGTCTTACCGATATGAACTAACAGGAACAGTAAGAGGCGTGTTTTTTTAAGTAAGTACCGTTTTGAAATTAAAAAAGACGTGCTAAGATATCTCAATAATTTTATTTTTACATGAAGCCTGTACCTTAATCTACGTACTGGCGCCATTACAGTCTGATTCTTCGTATTTTACGTTGTGTACTGAGTGTTTAAGATGCCTCCGATAATCATGAGTCCCGCCGACTGTGAAGTACGGCCTGTTATAAGATTTCTTAGTGCTAAAGACCTAAAAGCGATCGATATTCATCGTGAGTTCTGTGCAGTTTACGGAGAAAACATTATGAGTGATGGAATGGTAAGAAAGTGGGTGAGAGCATTTAAAGATGGCCGCACAAATGTGCATGATGAACAACGGAGTGGGCGTCCTTCGGTCTTTAATGAAATTTTGGTGCAGGAAGTGGACAATAAGCTGAGAGAAAACAGACGCTTTGCGATTTCCTCCTTGCGGGATGACTTTCCTAACGTTTCTCGTAGTGTTTTGTATGGAATCGTAGTGTTTTGTATGGCATTGTGACCGAGCACTTGAATTACCGAAAATTGTACGCACGTTGGGTACCGAAAATGTTGACGAATGTGCACAAAACCAAACGTTAAGACAGTGTATTGACTTTCCTTGAGCGGTACCACAACGACGGTCATGATTTCTTAAGCCAAATTGTTACGGGCGATGAAACATGGGTGGCCTACGTCACACCAGAACCAAAGCAGCAGTCCATGGAAGTTGAGCAAGGGCATCGTTTTGCTACAATACAATGCCCGTCCACATGTGGCGAATCAGACCAACAATCTCATCACATCTTTTCGATGGGAAACTCGAAATCATCCTCCGTACAGCCCCGATCTCGCGCCCAGTTACTACCATCTACACCTGGGCCGTCAGCGTCTTCAAGACGATGACGAAGTCAAAACAGTGGTGATGCAGTGGTTAACAACTCAGGCGGAAGACTTACATGAGGAGGGTATTCAAAAACTGGTAAAACGTTATGACAAGTGCCCCAATATTGACGGAAATTATGTAGAAAAGTAGATTAAGGTACAGGCTTTCATGTAAAAATAAAATCATTGAGATATCTTAGCACGTCTATTTTTAATTTCAAAACGGTACTTACTTGAAAAACACGCCTCGTAAAATACGAAGAATAACCAGTACTCCAGGGGCGACAACGAGATGCTGCAGCATGGCAATAGCAGTCAACGCGCCCTTTAATTCGTATCGCTAAAACGAATATCGCCCGAGACTTATTTGGGGCCCCTCTATCAAATAGCACGTAAAATTCCGCTTTAAAAATAATTTTATTGGTACCAGGAAACAAACCCACGCCTTCCGTTGATACTGGACGTGATTAACAGTATTTGCTTGGGTTAACTACAGCTCCACACTGCAAAAACGAAATTGCAAATATCTGCCGAAGCACTAGAGAAAATGTGCCTGACGACTCAGTGGATACTGCATGTAACACACTCGAGTTGACTTGTTTACTTCATCCCTTCCTTCCATTTTTTCCCCTCCTGTAACTGATTCTGGGACAATCGTATTGATAATGATATGTTTACGAAAGGGGTAGATGCTTTGTATTTTATTACAAGTATAACGTAGACAACATTCTTCTTTGCCTTAAAGTAATAAGCTCCCGATTTAATGCTGTAGAAACATGGCTACCTTTCGTACAGGCGAATAAGCTACTGATTTTCTTCCTTCCGATCGACTAAGACCGCTACGAAGACTGCTTCAACTGACGTTTGCCACAACGAGCCTGCACATTGTCGGTACGCATGCTCAAGCGTTGTTGCTTTGAAATGCTTGCATAAGCTTGTATGACTGTAAATCGATCAGCAGCTTAAACAACCGTAATGTTTGAGCAAAATACGACAGAGAAGGTCAAGCACGCCTGCAGAAAGTATTTAATCATGCATGCTGGTCGGTCTTTCAGTTACATTTTTGGCCGCCTAAGCAGCGTTTCATATTTCCTGACTGAAAATATTGATAAAGTCAGTCATATCCGTACTGTCGTCATACAAAAGCTGTGAGCGGTTGGCTAAGAGAAATGGTACGACGCTTCTCACTTTTTTCGTGTAACCTTTGCAGGGCTCTTAAATGGCCTTGCCTTCTGCCGATCTCTGGACTAACCAAGACACAACATGACGCTTTCAACATTAATAAAAATCATTGTCACAAGGGTGATAAAAAAATTCCTATGATTGACTGGAGATCGAACCCTAGACCCATAATCAACCACTGAGACTAAACTCCTGCAGCGTACCTGACAAAACCGTAATCAATCTTTCTCGCCATTACCACCAATAAAAGTAAAACAGGGGTAATGCAATGTAGTCGAATTAAATCAGGCTATACGGAGGGAATCAGATTAGGAAATGAACCACTAAAAGTGGTAGATGAGTTTTATAATTTATGCAGCAAAATAGCTGATCATGGCAAAAGCAGGGAAGATATAAAACGCAAACTGGCAACAAGAAGAGCGTTCCTGAAAAAGTGATATTTGTTAATATCTAATATAAATTTAAGTGCTAGGAAGTTTGTGGAGGTATTTGTCTGGGGTGCAGCCTTGTATGTAAATGAAATGTGGACTATGTAAAGTACGTGCAATAAGAGAATACAAGCTTTTGAAATGTGTTGCCGCAGAAGAATGCTGAGGATTAGATAGATAGTTCGAATAAGTAATGAGGAGATAATGGATCGAATTGGAGAAAACAGAAATTTACGGCACAACTTGAATAAAAGGGATCGGTTAACAGGACACATTCTGAGCATCAAGGATTCTTCAGTTTAGTATTTGGAGGGAAATGAGGGGGAGGGGGGGGGTAAAACAGTAGAGGGAGACCAAGACTTGAATACAGCAGGCGGATTTAAATGGATGTAAGTTGTGACAGTTAGGGAGAGATGAAAAGACTTGCAAAGGGCAGACTATTTTAGCATGGTGAGGTGCATCAAACCAGTCTTTGGCATGAAGACAACAACTTCGGTTTTCGAGATTGTAACTGATACTTCTCTTTCAAGCAGCTTCTTTGTTCAACACGTTGAGCAATCTGGCACAGTGGTTAAAATTCTGGACTCGCCTTTGGGGTTGTATGCGGCTCGAGACTCCGTCCGACATCCAGATTTAGAGCAGTCCGTGGTTTCACTAAATGTTAACACGGGGACTTACTCTTCTGGGCCACATTTTTCTAGTATTAGATCGCGGATTTAATTTCTAGGCTGCATCTAACAGAGAATGTATAGAAAAATCAATTTCAAAATCAATTATCAGGCCGTGGATGATTGCGTGATGCAGAACAATCGTTTATTCATTTTCTAAGGCCTGGACGCCAGAAGGAAAGAAAGGAGGAATACGTTTTAATTTCCTGACAACGACAACGAGGTCATTAGTGACACATGCTAGGTTTGTAGAAGCATAGCTAAAGAAATTGGCAGTGCCCTTTTCAAAGTAAAGGTCCTGACATTCGAGTAAATCTATATACAGGAACCAGAGAGCATCTAAATGTCGATGGTCAGGTGGGAATACAAAGTTCGTTCATCATAACTTTTACGCACCACAGATTTAAGAGATGCGCCAGTCACACTGGCACGAGATTTTCCAGTCCTTAGAGCCGGCTTTCGAAAATTTAGTCGGTACTTGAACTTCAAGTAGCTGCTTTGTAATCCTCATGCCAAGCAAGATGCCACAGTGGTTCAAACATAAAACTCGCCTTCGGATAGATCCATGCTTCGACACCTCGCACTGTCATTCATGTTTGGGTGTCATTAGCGCTGTCATAAGAGCCCAAATAACGATTTAAAATGGACCATGTGCTACGTTCCGCATTCCGTGGTTATTAAAGTTAGTTGACACACAGGTGCCTAAACGGCATCAGACAGTGGATAACATTATAACGAACAATGAAAGTGAACCTGGAACGCTAGTTAATAACGAACTACCATAGCTGAAAGGTAAAATGAACAATTCGAACGGCCTACCCTTCTTTTATGAGGCCGTCTGATGATAGTTTATAGAACAAACGACGTGCACAGTCGAAAATTAGATCCCCTTCGCCATGTTGCTAAGGTAAGGAGTAGAACGCATTCCACAAACTGTTCTGTTTCCGCTAAAACCGCAAATAGTTTTGTAACCGTCACGTTTTGAAGTGCATTTGTCAGCTCAGCTGACACTGGGAGTGACGCACCGTCAGTGATTCGTTACAGTGAGCGCGAAATGTTGACTGTACCTGCCCTAATTCGGTTAAGGCAAATACCTGGATGGATAAAATGGATAGGGCAGTGTTTCCTATCGCATACCTAACTACCACTTTGTCGACATGGTGTTGAACCGTACTGTTCTTGATCATTCACCCCCACCCCCCTTCACCACCACCATAACCCACTTGTCCGCACAAGACATGCTAGCACCTATACCTACTCTCCAACAAAGAGAAAATTCTTGGCGGAAGTTGTAAAGAACTGTTGAATTTAAATTACAGAGAACATAGTGAAGTATTACCTGTGGCTGGTCGTACAACTACCACGATGAACCAAACGCACAGCAACACACGGAAATCCACGTCGTCCTTAGCCCACCTACCCCCCTCCCCACCCCCCACGGATCTTATTGTAGGAAGGCGCAGAGAAATTACGAGATTTCACCACATCGTTGCACATGAGTCCAATAACTAGTTCAGGAGACGCCTCTAACTGTTGATATGAGCGATGTATTCTGCACCGAATTTAATAAAAATTAAGGATACATCAAAACAGCAAACAGAAACTGGCACGCTCCAGTTGAGTGTTGCGGATCGACTGGTCTCTGCGCATGAGAACTTCGCGTTTGAGGGCAGGGATGGCGTGTTGGGGGGAAGGGGGGGACGAAGACGAGCAAGTAGCGCTCCATCGTGTCTACTGTATACACGGTGGTCGCAGACGTCAGGGGCAGGACGACTTCCAGTATGGCACTCTGGGCGTGGGGAATGACCCCACCCCCTGGCGCCGGCGCTGCAACATTCCCGTGAGAGCCCGGCGCGTGGCTGCGTCACCGGAGACCGTTGGAACGCCCAATGGCGCAGCTGCCCTAACGGTCGCACACCCTGCTACTGCGGGATGCGGGCCAGCGCAGCAGGCGGGGCTCCTCTCCAGCTGGAGAGGCGGCCAAACGTTTTTGCTGCAACGTAATGACATGTTAGTCAGGTGGTGGTGGTGGTGGTGGTGGTGGTGGTGTAGCATTAGGTGTTCCACCAATATTTCCCTGTCAATCCTTTCAACGGGCCAATCTGTTCTAGCTACACAAAGTAATAAAAAACTGTTGTTTTCATTGTTCGTCGTTGCTGCACTGCTCAGCCGGAAGACTGGTTCGATGCCCACTCCACGCTGGACTATCCTGTTTAAGGCTGCCAGGTCCAAAAATAGAAAAGCCAAATTCAGCGTCATATTTAGGCGGGCATGTTGCCCTGAAAGACAAGACTATCTATCTTTAGGGTTCCGTATGTCAACCGTTAAAAACGGGACCCTTATGAGATCACTTTGTTGTCTGTCTTCCTGTCTGGTTAATATCCTTTTTTCACAAGAATGGGCACACATATCAAGTTGAAATTTACGTCCCATAAGGTCAATGGACCCTTGGCGGTACAATAACAGTTAGCTTCTAAGTCAATGCAATCAAAAGATCGGCCATTTGTCTCACTTTGACACTCGCAAACTCATTCATCAAAACCTATAGGGTACTTACCTTTGACCTAGAATCATGAAATTTGGGGTGAAGTAAGA
Source organism: Schistocerca americana (assembly GCF_021461395.2). Classification (NCBI taxonomy): domain Eukaryota; kingdom Metazoa; phylum Arthropoda; class Insecta; order Orthoptera; family Acrididae; genus Schistocerca; species Schistocerca americana. Next base: position 450,284,226 of record NC_060125.1, on the reverse strand, counting down.
TTTAACACTACAAATAAAGGGAAAAAATCCGAAAATTGTGAATTCGTAACCAAGTCACACGAAAAAAATATTTCTTTTGAAATCATTTATCCGACGTCTAACTTGAATTAAAAATAATCAGTAGTTCTGCATTCCGGCTGATTGTGTCGCAATGATATAAGGCAAATGTCAGGTATGGAATGACTTTGTTGCTCATATGACGTGTTTCGGAATACATCCATCTTCAGATATTCAGAAGCTCAAATGGCTCTAAGCACTATGGGACTTAACATCTGAGGTCATCAGTCCTCTAGACTTAGGACTACTTAAACCTAACTAACCTAAGGACATCACACACCTCCATGCCAAAGGCAGGATTCGAACCTGCGACCGTAGCAGCAGCGCGGTTCCGGACTGAAGCGCCTATAACCGCTCTGCCACAGCGGCCGGCCTATTCAGGAGCGATTGTTGCACGTAGATACGGCATATCAAGACTAGTCTGCAAATGATTGTTTCACATACAACTTGAAACACCGTATCTACGTGGAGCAATCGCTCCTGAATATCTGATGATGGATACATTCCGAAATACGTCATATGAGCAATAGTCATTCCTTGCCTGATGTTTGGCTTTCACCTGTCAACCTGAATGCAGAACTACTGATTGTTATAACGGCCGCCTTCCTCCTGCATGAGTTTGTGTCGCAATTATATTATTGAAATTAAAACATTCTCGAAAATCCGGGGGGTTTCTATCTATGTCGATAACAGGCAAAAATGATAGAGATTCTTGAATTCCGAAATGGATGAACTGCCTATATACACAAATTTGTACGGAACCTCCGTGCGTGAGTCCTACTTGCACCAGGGCAATGTTTTAAATAGAAACAGAGTCACAGTTGGGTATCTTCAATCATTTATCAACAATCAGTTTGTTTTTCGCAAGTTCATCCTTGAAATGAAATGATCGTATGGCATTTATAGGCCGGGATATCCCCTTCGGGGTTCACCGTCGTATTGCAACTCTTCACCCTCAAACATGCTTAACCTAAAAAGTAAAAACTCTGTAAACTGCCTTATGAATTGCCATTTATGATAGAATTAAGTGCTCAGTCTTCTTTCTATAATAATTTTATGTCGAAATAAACTAAAAATTCTTCGTGAAAGGATATAGACAAATCTCTTCCAAACAACTTTTTGTTCAGGACAACCCCAGCTATGAATGTATATCTTGTGGATTGAAAACCGTAGACAGCTGTACGTAAGATTCTTTATTGCGAACCATAACCGATTTCACAAGTTAGAGCCATATCTTCAGGAGGATGTATAAATTATGTCATACGAGTACTAACATGTTGTTGCTAGAGTTAATACGGTGCAATGAGATCATGTTATTGAATTTTGGTTTCGGCTCTATTTTCGGGTGATGATGATGGCACAATTCGCCTATTTACTATTTAACAGTACGCGCTCATTTGGCGCATCACTATTATTTGGACAGTGAATGTCTGGTCTTTTATCCATCCTCACGTTGGGCCTCATACGACGTAATTCACAGTATACGCCCACTAAACATATGGCTTTAAGAAACGGTTGTGGTTCCAAATAAAGGAGCTTGCTTACAGCTGTTTGCGGTTTTTATTCCACGAGAACCTATCCTCTGTTTTTATGGCACGGAAAACGAAAATATATTCAATTAACTCTGGCCATTTAAATTAGATTTATAAAGCAATAACAATAATCTGTAGCTAAGCATTAATATTTCTTATTTGAACCCTCTGTATCAAAAATGTTATTTTGGAAATCATTTCGTGAAACTCCGGACTCTGTCACGTTGAGTGCACAATTTTAACTTACACAATAACAACAAAAACATATTTGTGACTGTGTCGCTTTGCAGTTTATTACACCCCTTTATCGACTCGGCGTTTACGAAACGGAACACACTTTCGACGTTGGCATTAAGGCCTAAAATTGCAAAGTAATATTCTTCCAATTTCACTAATTCCGAATAAAATATTATTACGTGTTTTGAAATAAGGTGTCCATTTTTTCATGAACAAAGGCCCGCGAAAGGCAAAGGTCCCGAGTTCGAGTCTCGGTCGGGCACACAGTTTTAATCTGCCAGGAAGTTTCATATCAGCGCACACTCCGCTGCAGAGTGAAAATCTCATTCTGGAAACATCCCCCAGGCTGTGGCTAAGCCATGTCTCCGCAATATCCTTTCTTTCAGGAGTGCTAGTTCTGCAAGGTTCGCAGGAGAGCTTCTGTAAAGTTTGGAAGGTAGGAGACGAGGTACTGGCAGAAGTAAAGCTGTGAGTACCGGGCCTGAGTCGTGCTTCGGTAGCTCAGTTGGTAGAGCACTTGCCCGCGAAAGGCAAAGGTCCCGAGTTCGAGTCTCGGTCGGGCACACAGTTTTAATCTGCCAGGAAGTTTCATCATTTACCTCTATTACATTTTTCGTGCTTCCCTCAATTTCCTTTATCCCATGTTGCAAAGTTCTAAGCTGACTGTGAATGAACCATAAGTAGGCTTCACTGAAAGGGTTACTAAAAAACAGTGATAACCAGCGAGTTTTCGAATGACACATTACATTCATATATTCAGATCCCACATAATCACAGAACTCCTTAAGCCTCTCTGTTATAACAGTATATATGTAGAACTGTGAGTATACCTTCATGACGATAGCTTCAACATCACAGTTTCAACTGTCAGCAGATGTCTGCACGCCATTGTGTAAAACATGTGCAGGGCACCCTATGCCTGCAATGTTTTCATGCAATGTTGCCTTTAAATTGGTAAATACGTTGAATTTGCCTTGTCTTTTTAAACCACCAAACTTTGTGTTGGTGTTGTCTCCACAAAATGCCACACATTTATTTTTCTCAAGATCAAACATTTCGATGGTATTCATACAAAATCTTGAAATTTCGTCAGATGTTTCATTAGGTAGGGAACTCACCTTCAAAAGTTTGGTCTGTATTCCCTGATTAATATCGAAAAACTGAACAACAAACGGAAAGATTTTAGTGGCCTTATGATTGCTGGCATTAGTGGATATCCCGTAGTAAGAAGACTTTGATGTATTCCTTTACACTCTGGGGAGCAATAACTCCTTTCACTAAGGCTGACACTTTAGTTCTTGCTGAACTAAACTTTTTTTCAGTGGAAGAATAATCAAACATAATGCTGTTAAGCTTATTAGTACAATCACTAGATCTAAAAGTTTGGTGATGTTTTACCGTGTGGTAGGCTAGTGTAAGCTCGGCTGCTCGAACTTTCATCTCTTCACTTGACTGATGTTTCACTAAATAATTTTGTAGAGTTTTACTGCACTGTATCAAAATGGTTCAAATGGCTCTGAGCACTATGGGACTCAACTGCTGAGGTCATAAGTCCCCTAGAACTTAGAACTACTTAAACCTAACTAACCTAAGGACATCACACACATCCATGCCCGAGGCAGGATTCGAACCTGCGACCGTAGCGGTCGCGCGGTTCCAGACTCTAGCGCCTAGAACCACTCGGCCAGTCCGGCCGGCACCACTGTATCTGTTAATGTGTTTCTTTGACCTGATGTGATCAACTATGTGGAAACGTCCACCATGACTTATACTAATAAAACAGTTACATACGGAACACTCTGCTTCGTAATCAAAACGACCTTAATGAAATTCCATTCCTTGGAATAACAGTCACTGAACTTGCAGGCACGTTTCGGCATTGCGTTTCACAGTACTGCAGCAATAACACCACTAATATGAGAAAAAACTATTGCAGTTTGTCTGACGAAACATCAACTACTAAACTGTTCTGACAATTAGTGTAAGTGGCGCGACAATCGGATGGTTTCATAGCTCTGTTACAATAATACAACTTACGACTTGTTGGCCAAAGTACCGCTCAAAGTAAATTATTGCCTGAGTGTATCAATACTGATAGTGTGATTACTAGTATGGGACAATGGAGGTTTTAGGCAAATAAGCTAAAATATATTAATTTCTTGTGTTTTATTTCCTTTAATATAGCGAAATCCCAAAAATTTGAGAAAGTTTCACGAAATGTTTTTAAAAACTGAATTCCGGGACTTTTGAGCGTCCCGAAGCAAATTTTCGGGACACCGGAACACAGGGATGAAAACAGGGACAATCCCGATTTTCCGGGACGTTTGGTCACCCTACCCTACGCCCCTGGGTAAGCTTACCTCGTGCCTCGCTTGGTGCCATAGACGTGTTACTCACTCACACTGTTGAAATGTCTCTTCCAATGCAGAGTTGGAAAATGCTGAGTCGGAAAATGCTCCTGGAATATTTGAAATATGAACTGTTACGAAAACTGCCATCACACTGGGTACATAATATTAATTGTGCGAGAAGTGAATGTGGTGAATTTACATCACTATCTTTACATGCGACACATCTTTCGAAAGACGAAAACCGAATTTCGAAAACCGTTTTTCGCTGTTGCGTTTACATGTCAACGTCTGAAGCGGACTTGTTAGCACAGTTAAACATGGCGTCCGGAAAACAGCTGTTCCAGTTTCTGATTCAGTCAACACAGTTGTTATTTCTCTTCACTTACTGCAAGTAGACCCCTTCATGCTCCGTCTAATATGTTTGCTTCTCCTTCACTGCACAATAAGTCCCTTTTAAAAGAGTATTCTGAAAGTAAGACGTAACTTGACAACCCAAGCACGTTTCACAACCGGTTGCGTTTATATGGGAGCGCAAATCGATTGCTGAGTTGGAAAACTGGCAACTATAGGCGGATTTGCAGGATCGATTTAGAATTATTTACATGATGTCCTAGAAACGGTATTGGGAAATCGGCTTAAAAAATCCTGTTTTGGGAGGCCCATGTAAACCAGGCGTGTGTGCTGTACAAACAAAAATGGTTCAAATGGCTCTGAGCACTATGGGACTCAACATCTTAGGTCATAAGTCCCCTAGAACTTAGAACTACTTAAACCTAACTAACCTAAGGACATCACAGACACCCATGCCCGAGGCAGGATTCGAACCTGCGACCGTAGCAGTCCCGCGGTTCCGGACTGCAGCGCCAGAACCGCTAGACCACCGCGGCCGGCGCTGTACAAACAACTTTGGGGACGTTCAATACAATTTTTTTTGGTTATTTGCGAAAGACTTTAAAATCGGTCGACATCTTTCTCACGGCTATTATAGAAAAACTACAAAAACAAACTACTAATTACAGTGCTAGCATATCTCCTGAGGAGCGTCTAGTGGTAACATTAGGGTGATTAAACATAAATTCGTCTTATATTTTTAAAGGAGTTCTACAGGACGAATGCGTACTACAAAATGAGTAAGTAAAAATAAACTTTCTAAAACTTAATTAACATTTCCAAGAAATTGAAGATTTTCCCTTCTGAAAACTGCCGATATTAGAGAAGAAACGAACAAAATTACGTGATCAGCAGTGTTTATCAGGTAGTATAATCTTCGAAGCTATTAGGCGACACGCCAGGAAGAACGAACACGATCGTTCGTCTAGCGACACGCCAGATAGACTGGCTTGGTCACCTAGCGCCCAGTGCGGCCTTTCTCGTAAGTTCAACAGCTGTTTGCTTAACAAGGTGAGGCACCAGGTGAGTCGCTTAGTACTTACGCGCCAAGCGTCTGGCGTGCCTGTAACCTTAAAATGTAGATAAAATAACTGTAGATAAAAATCAACTGTAAAATACCAGTGCAAATACACTGAAATGGCGCCAGATTACTGTGGCTGGAAGACTACTCGAAAATGATGGGTGACCACGTCAATCTGAAACACACCAAAATCTCACACCCAATGCTTTGAATAGGAGCTATGACAACAAATTCAGCTTATAGAGAACGTGAACTGGGTTGTTGATTTCAACATTCTCGGAGACAAGGCTTTCATCCATACTATCATCATACACGATGACATCATCATTGTTTGCAGGGCTGCACTCATACGTTTCCCGTTTGAGGAACTCTCAGGCCTTCACCCTATCTTAATCCCGTAGAAATGTCTGGAACTACACTACTGGCCATTAAAATTGCTACACCAAGAAGAAATGCAAATGATAAACGGGTATTCATTGGACAAATATATTATACTAGAACTGACATGTGATTACATTTTCATTTTCACGCAATTTGAGTGCATAAATCCTGAGAAGTCAGTACACAGAACAACCACCTCTGCCCGTAATAACGGCCTTGATACGCCTGGGCATTGAGTCAACCAGATCTTGGATGGCGTGTACAGGTGCAGCTGCCCGTGCAGCTTCAACACAATACCACAGTTCATCAAGAGTAGTGACTGGCGTATTGTGACGAGCCAGTTGCTCGGCCACCATTGACCAGACGTTTTCAATTGGTGAGAGATCTGGAGAATGTGCTGGCCGGGGCAGCAGTCTAACATTTTCTGTATCCAGAAATGCCCGTACAGGACCTGCAACATGCGGTCGTGCATTATCCTGCTGAAATGTAGAATTTCGCAGGGATCGAATGAAGGGTAGAGCCACGGGTCGTAACACATCTGAAATGTAAAGTCCACTGTTCAAAGTGCCGTCATTGCGAACAAGAGGTGACCGAGACGTGTAACCAGTGGCACCCCATACCATCACGCCGGCTGATACGCCAGTATGGCAATGACGAGTACACGCTTCCAATGTGCGTTCACCGCAATGTCGCCAAACACGGATGCGACCATCGTCATGATGCTGTAAACAGAACCTGGATTCATCCGCAAAATGACGTTTTGCCATTCGTGCACCCAGATTAGTTGTTGAGTACACCATCGCAGGCGCTCCTGTCTGTGATGCAGCGTCAAGGGTAACCGCAGCCATGGTCTCCAAGCTGATAGTTCGTGCTGCTGCAAACGTCGTCGAACTGTTCGTGCAGATGGTTGTCGTCTTGCAAACGTCCCCATCTGTTGACTCAGGGATCGAGACGTGGCTGCACGATCCGTTACAGCCATGCGGATATGATGCCTGTCATCTCGACTGCTAGTGATACGAGGCCGTTGAGATCCAGCACGGCGTTCCTTATTACCCTCCTGAACCCACCGATTCCATATTCTGCTAACAGTCATTGGATCTCGACCAACGCAAACAACAATGTCGCGATACGATAAACCGCAATCGCGACAGGCTATAATTCGACCTTTATCAAAGACGGAAACGTGATGGTACGCATTTCTCCTCCTTACACGAGGCATCACAACAACGTTTCACCAGGCAACGCCGGTCAACTGCTGCTTGTGTATGAGAAATCGGTTGGAAACTTTCCTCATGTCAGCACGTTGTAGGTGTCGCCACTGGCGCCAAACTTGTGTGAATGTTCTGAAAAGCTATTCATTTGCATATCACAGTATCTTCTTCCTGTTGGTTAAATTTCGCGTCTGTAGCACGTCATCTTCGTGGTGTAGCAATTTTAATGGCCAGTAGTGTAGTTATGAAAGAGGTAGCTCTAATTGTTAGTCTGTAGCTTCAGCTGGAAACAGCACCCCTAAAGAAATTCCTGGACTCTATTCCTCGCCTAATTGAGGCAATAATCAAGGGTAGAGTGTTTTTTTTGTTTTGTTTTGGTTCGCTGTCATTAAGTCATACAGGCAAGTCTGATACCACTGAGAGGTAAAGCAGTGTGGTAAATAATTAGTTAAAATAATTGGGATGTATTTTTCGGCAATGGAACATTGAGTTGTCTGGCGGAGGTCGCCTGCGTGCAGGCAGTATCCGTCCTCTTCGGTTCATTTGCCGGCCACAAGGTCGCTCGTCGTTTCACCGGCGGCTGGTCCTGCGAGACTGCACACAATCCTGCCGTGAATAGCCCAGCTGCGCTGCCCATTGTCCGCTGTCGGCGGCCATGTCGAGGAGTTCGTGCGTGCTTGCGTGCCATCTGCGGGAGCACGCATCCTACCTTCCTTGCCCCTCGGCGCGACTTGAGCGCTGGACGCTCTTTGCCTGGACTGTTGGACCTCCCAGGGTTGGCAATAGAGCGTCCTGTAGACGGGCAATATTGTACAATAATATTAAACGTGTGTGGGCTGCAGAAAAAGATCCCTGAGTAGGGGCAAATAAGGTCATGTGGGCATATGACCAGAAATGCGTTCCAGTGGTGGTACACACGCTTTAAGGTGGAGATAAAAGATCTTTGACAGATACCCCAATATCAACACCAGGCAGGTGGCTCGCCAACATGTGTATCATTCTCCACAAGAACTGCCACTATCTGTATCACTTTTTATCATCCATCCCATTCAAAGACGAGGCTATTTTTAAGAGGGGCGGTATTATCAACCTTCACAACGCCCACCCACCTGTGGGCTGTGAAGAGTCCCCATGGTATGGTGGCAGCGAACCATCAACATAACGCGCGGGATGGTATTACCGGTGACCGTCTCGTGGGATCACTCATTCTCCCTAAATGCCTCACAGGTGAGGTATATACGCACTTCCTGAAGGGTGACCCTGCCTCCCCTGTTGGAAGGCGTGTCTTTGGTAGGCTTACCATATGTTCGGGATTAGTCCAGACAGTCCTAGTTTTTTTAATGCTCTCTGAGGGTTGCAAATATGTCCGAGGTTTGAGATTATTACAACTGCCGAGGACTTACTTAAATTTCAGCCCTGTACATTCGACATGGCGTTTTTAAACATTCTCTCAGTCGATCTTTAAGCAAGCACTAACGTCGGGGAGGCGTGGCTATCGGTTCCGCCAAAAATTTTCATTGCTTCACAAGAACTCAGTTTCAAAACATCAGACTACACATCTGTACTGGTTAAAACGTTATATGGCCCAAAAGTTCAATCTACTATAAACAAATTTGAGGCAATTATTGTTAGCGTTATTTCGCCATTTATACTTGACCGTGTGTTACGGTCTTTGCAAAACGTTGATTACATACCAGTGTCGAACAGAAGTGAAGTAATCTTGTCCAAGTGAAACTTTTTAAATTTCGATGAAACAGCTAAAATTTTGACTCGGTATCTTCCGTATAGTGTGAAAAAGTAAAAAGTTGACGAAAGGTTGGTTTGATGTTCTGCTGATAACACCAAAAGTAATTTTTGTGATGCGAAGAGAAAGGGTAACGAAAATGTGTTCAGAAAGACCTATTTTAGGTATTGGTCGTTCATCCCACTTTGTATACAAACCATTTCTGTAAAAAGGACTTGTACAGTGAAAAATACAACTGAAAAATAAAAGGTTTTTAAATAATTTAAAATATATGCCCCGGGTAGGACCCACAAAAAAATGGCAAGCCTAGCCTTTGGTGATACCAAGGGTAACTTTGTTACTACCTGATGGTGCTCTAGCTCACTACTGTCTACATGGTGGAGCTAAGACACTTGTACAGACAGAACATTCACATTCGCCTGACGTGTTCTCATGTGGGTTTTCAATAACTAAAACCAGTGGGCTCCGTACTGCCTGGGATGTAGATCTCTTCTCTCAGAGCATGGAACTTTTTGACGTGCCCCAGCATATTCTTGCCCTCTGCATAGTCCGCCATGGTTCAGTTAGGAAAAAATCCATCGGTCTGTACGTTATAAAGAATTCTTTACTTATTTCTGTCTTTGATCTTATATCAATGTGCGACGTAATAGGTTTATGTAAGAGGGGAATCCAAAGTACTTTCATAATGTGTTCTAGTGAAATTTCGTGCCAGCTATGTCGTAATCTGGCAAGAAACAAATTACGATTATCTTTGGCCGGCACGTTCAGACAGCTGCAGTTCGACATCGAAAATATATAGAGATCATTGATTGAAAGCTGGAGTCCGACATCGAAAATATATAGAGGTCATTGATTGAAACTCGTTTGTTCGCTTTTGGTCTTGCGTTACTCTACTAATATGAGCTCAAAACAAGATCGATCGAAATGTACAAATCAGTGCCACCGTTAAGGGTTTTTAGGGCAGATCAATACAAAAACCTGAGATTTCATAATGATTCTTATGAATTGTTACTTACTAAATACAGAGATTTTTTAAAATTATTTAAGGGAGACAGACTAGGGTAGAACTTTTTTGCCTAATTTTTTATCGGTTTAAATTATTCCTTAAGGTGTCTATTTTAGATTCATTCATATAAAGTGTGTCATAAAGGTTAAAATAGGTTAAAATCGCAATTTACTGCATGGGGGATTGGCGTACCCGAGCGCTCGAATGGAAACGATATAATACTATAGTAGTTACCAACGGAATAGGGATCCTGTTAGTTTCGGATAGTACGACAGAGCGCATTAGTATCAACTAACATACATTTCTCTATGTAACATGATTCGTTTATGGTAAACAATCTGAAAGAACGTGCTTGTCTTGCGTGTGCTTCCTTTTAATACCAAGTAAAACCCGAGTGCTTGAAAATAACAAATATATTTACACTAATCGAAAAGGTTCGAAAAGTAATTCCAATTGTGCAAAAATGAAGGAAAATTGTACGGTGTTGGCACCGCTGATCAAAGGTTTGTTTCATTAAAATATTAAAAAAGGCATGTTAAAACTTTATTTTGAATAAACATGTTTCAAGTTGGTGGCTTGTATAACTGATGAAATATACTTGCAATTACATTATACTTTTTTGTGACTTTTAAGTTTTTTCTATTGTAGTACCTCGGATTTTTGAGATATACTTTAATTTCCTATTTCAAACTGCCGACATTTTGTTAAGAACCACTTTTTTAAAATATCCTACATAATACGTTAGACAATATCATCAGTTTCAATGTAATTTTTTGAAATTTTGTTCTAGATTCAAAATTGTGGCCCGCACTGCGCGAAGGTCTTCTGTCGATGTCGTGTACTGTACATTTTTCACTTAAAAAAAAGATGCAAAATATAATCTTAATGGTGTGCAGCAGTAACGGTCTAAAGGCAGTTTTGTAATTTGTTTGCTATTTTATTGAAAAAAAATCATGAATATCGGTACCAAAAACCGAGCGTTACTCTGGTCTAATGATAAAAGAAAAACAACTTTCCTGTGTTGTGATTGTTTAACTGAAACTGCGATCTGAACCCAAAAGAACTGTTTTGGAACGTAACTAAATTATCAGGGTGTAAACGATGATTGTTTACAGCGTGCCACAGAGGTGCTGGTGAATTCGAAACGTACAAACTGATGCAAGACACTTGTAGTCCATAAAACCAGGAAACATACTGGCCTGCAAAAGCCACCCATGCTACAACGCACGCGTACCTCGCGAGATTTTGGCTAAAATCGTCCTTGAATATTAAATACCTCACGTTCTTGCACTTACAAAATATAAAATCACGTTTTAGTAAATCTTACCTCAAAATACTGTGATTTTTTACAGCATAAAATTAACAATTAAATCGTTTTGTTTGTCTGATCTTCTAACAATGAAACCACTGTGCTTGTAAGAGTTACGGTTACACGTTATTAGAGTTTTTCCATTACGTTTACAGAAGTCTTCTTTCAATACCCTGGCGATAAAGTCACTTCTAAATTTTATTATTACAAGAACAAGGAGTCCCGACTTCACCTACACCACTGAGGTACCTTGTAAACAATTATCGTTTGCACCCATTACTCGTTATCTATAGGTTTTGTTGAAAATTACGAATGGACAGAAAAAGCAATGTGAAAGTACTAACAGTAGATAACAGGCCGAAAGGACGTGAACACCTTCAAATATTTCAAAGGGAACTATGTTCCAGCGCAGCAGCAACTTTTAAGTTTCAGTACAGATTAGACTTGAAAGTAGTTGTGTGTGATCAGGACACTGACGCTGTCGCATCCAGCTGATAGGAAGGAAGTTCTACCGATAGAGCAACAAAATCTACTGATAGCAGTTCATGATACAGCAATTTAAAAAGACGAAATTAGTATAGATATTAATACAGTGTATAGGATTCAAATGACCAATTTTTGTAAATAACACGTTTGTTCCAGCGTCTTACAAGCTTGCCAGGCTTGAACATTTCACGCGTCTTACTAGTGTTTTAAAACGGAATATCTTTGTATTCCCATCCTCCCGCTCCCTTCTCCGCGGTGTTGCAACCTTAATGTCAACAAACACTATCGCCATGCGGTAAAGTAGCGTTTACGAGTGTTCTTTGCCAGGTGCTGAGAACTGCCAATGGAAAGTATTCCTTATAACCAAGGACGTATTAAATGTAGAACGAAATATTCCAAATGTGACTGATGATGACCTCACATTCTGAACAGGCGCAATCCACAAGACAATTTCGCCTCAGTGACCCCTGTGTCGTCAGTCCACATCGATCACAACTTCCGTCGCTAATTGGTCGAGGTGGAAACAATGAAACCATATGAAATAAATAGGTGATCCTTCACCGGAGACATCTTTCCAACTCATAGGCTGTAGTCAGTGCGGATGCATGAGTTAACAGCAGTCTGAGGTAGTTGTGCCTGTAACTACCACGGTCATAACAAACTGTTACTAAGGACGTCATCAGATGCTTCCTCCATACAGACGATTGGAATCTACCTGCCATATGATTACAATTTTTTACTGTGATGCAAGTGAAAAATGTCCAAGGGGTTGAAATTGGTTAGCAGCCAACTCATAAAATAAAGTTACTATTTACAAAACAAAAAAGTATCCCTCAACGGATGAATGTAGGATTGTGATGGATTCTTCCTTTCTGTAGTCCGTCTGATGACCTGAAGATGACACCCGCGGCTGCCGTGTGATGTGTGGACGGACATGGCGACAGAACCTTAGGAAAGTTTAATGGAACCTACCGGCCGCATTTGAAACTTTCCAGTACAACTATTTTAAGTCTAAGGCCATGCATAGCGTTTAGATCTCTTATGAGCAGACGTGTCAGAAACTTACGTGACTTCGAAGCACAAACATCAAAACCCAATATTAGTTATTTAAGAAAAGTCACGTTTTAAAGTGTTCAAATACCGTTCCCAGCTTCCGCGAGGTTGGAGTTGTTCACTACGCTTGTTTCTGAAAGAACGCACGATAAGAAATAGCGCTTTGTTCATTTAAGTATTTCTCCTTCCGAGCCTTGATACCGTGGGAAAAGAACGGAGGAAACAATGGAGAACGCAGTAGCGTAGAGTAGTGGATGAGGGTGGAACTATTGAAAGAGGGGATGGGGTAGAAGGAGGGGAGGGGAGAACGGGATTTTACACACACACACACACACACACACACACACACACACACACACACACACGACAGTGGTTTACCTTTCGACATAAGTCAAAATCGGCAGCACTCTGCAGCAAGGGCAACACATCAAGCGGCTACGCACCATCTCCGAAGAGTTGTCCCCGCGTCTTCAAGCCTTCCGCCGATACTGCCGGACTCGGCACACAGTCAAGTCAGTCGTAATCTCCTGCTCGCTATCTGTATACAAACAGTCGCGGTCTCCCTCACATTTGGAACGGGCACGCACGTTAACTGTGCTATTATTACCAAGCGTTTAGTTGCTTCCCACTTTCTAAATCCTCCTCCTTGCTGGCACGTAGCGTACATGAACGCCAGATAAAATATTCCTCTGCTATTATCTTCATTTAAACTGTTTTGCAATATGCTCTTTTATCCTGCCTTCATAATACGAATCTGCGATTCATCCGGAGTATTTTACGTACAGTTAAGTTTTGAATCCCAAACAAACTCACTGAGCTGATTAGAGCACTTCACTGTTGACAGAGACAAGTTCAAGTCTGTTGATCATTACAAGTACCTGAAAAGTTGGTACGATTCTTACACTCAAATACCTATAGATGTAAATGAAAGAATTTCCACTGGCTCCAGAGAAACGTTCAAGTCTAAAGCCGTGTTACACGCTGTCAAAATAAGGATATAAAATGCCGTTATAAGCCTCATTCTCCTCTATGGCTCTGAAAGCTGGATAGTAACTAAACGAGGGACACTAACGCTAACATTTGAAAGGAAGGCGACGCAGAATCTGGGGCCAGTAAAAGATGGATGTACTTTGAGAGCAAGGAAGAATAATTCAATTGGTGAGATCGTATTAAGAGAGCGGACGACTACAATGGGCAGGTCATGTAATCTGTATGCCAGAGACTACTTCCTAAGCAAGTTTTCATTGTCCACGTTACAACAAAAAGACCCCTGGGCAGGATAAAAAACGACGACGTAAAGAATATGCGGAAGCTATGAATGTAATCAACTGGGAGGAATCGGCAACAGACAGAACGGATGGAGACTGATGACACAACGCATTGTCTACAGCTGTTCTCTATAGGGCCAGTACAGCGAATCAGCAACAGAGAGAAAGCAGTGGAGGCTCATTGTCAGCGCAACGCATTTACTACATCCACGTTCTACAGGTGACCGTTGGATAAATAAATGAGTAAGCAGAATCTGACATCCGAGAAGTAATAACAGCACTAATCGACGACAACAATAAATGAATTCAGCCAACCGCCATACGCGTATCGGTGTAGAGGCGGGTCCACACTGAGCGCGCAGCGCTGCGCAAAACGGCTCTGCGCGCTCAGAGTGGACGGCGAACCGTGCCGCGCCGCGCAGTTTTCCGGCTGTTGTCGGTACATCAAAGGAAGTGGCGCGTTTGCGCACGCTAAGTTTATAGACGGGGCTTCGGCTCGCTCTATCTTCAGACCATGCGCGCGCGCGCTCCAACTGGAACACAGTGCGCGGGGTGCAGCAATGCTGCGCGGCGTGGCGCGCTGTGTGGACCCGCCTTATAGGATTTAATTTAACAGCCCTGCGGGATTAGCCGAGCGGTCTTTGGCGCTGCAGTCATGGACTGTGCTGGTCCCGGCGGAGGTTCGAGTCCTCCCTCGGGCGTGTGTGTGTGTGTGTGTGTGTGTGTGTGTGTGTGTGTGTGTGTGTGTGTGTGTGTGTGTGTTTTTGTCCTTAGGATCATTCAGGTTAAGTAGTGTGTAAGCTTAGGGACTGATGACCTTAGCAGTTACGTCCCGTAAGATTTCACACACATCTGAACATTTTTATTGTAATTTAACAGTATATCATTGTGTTGTACTGCCTCTGCTTGTTGCGAGATGTGTCAAAGACAAAGAAGTTGGCAATGTCCAAAATAAAATGTTGGATGTCCTATATAAAAAGGACAAAGAACTGTTGAAAAATGCTGCTGAATTTGCTGTTGAAGCTTCAAAGGTGTCAAATTGGAACGATGTGGCCGGCCTTTTGTAAGCCCTTTAACGCAGCTCAGACACTGAACACAGCAACTGATGACAATGTTGGTACGTCAGAATTCGTTGAAGCATTTGCAAACATTCCACAATGATCATACACCGGCGTTAACACGTAAATATCTGGCTGCATGACAATGACACTGGTTACGGTGTGATTTATGATGTAATAATCACTTTTTGTTCGTTTGCAAAGACTGACGATATAGATGCAGTAGCTGACTAAGTTTGCGATGAAAGACACTGTGCTAATTACAAAGGTAACAAAGGCAGCTGCACAAAATAATGGTTTATTTGGAACGTCAGCCAGAAACAAATTCGGTCGAAGTAAAGCTGGTGAAAAGCCTGCGTGATCGTGCTACACATTAACGACATATGAATTTACTGATTATTTCAGTGCGAAAAACTCACGGTTTTTTTCCAATATCCGCTCAAAATTTCTGTGAAAATAATTACAATTTGTGTGTTTACTCGAAAAGAACTAAGCTACCAGTCAAAAAAAGTGAAGCACCCAGAAGAAATTGTCGAAAGTTAATGTAAATTCGTATATGTACACACCATAGGCGAATATGTAAATGCTTAAGAGTTCCAATTTGCAGTAAACGTAAAACGGCTACCAGAGAACATTAGTGCTGTTCGTGTTATCAGTACCTGTCAGTTTCAAAGGTATTTTATTTTGAGTCTCCATTTCGCCGGATGGCGAATCTTGCAATCTTCAGATTTGTGGGGCATTCGAACGAGACAGTGACACGATGTTTAACTGTTTGGAAATGTGAGGGCAGGAATATGCGTCGTCAAGACTCCCGCCGATCATTTCTGACGACCCCAAGGGGGTATCGTCGTACCGCACAGAAAATACATCGATAACCCCTTCACATCCGTGTTTGCCATCCAAAAACTATTCATAACGTTCTATGTCATCCCCCAACATTCGTCGGAGAATAACAGCAGCCGCACTAGGGAATTAGTTTCCCATGCCGTTAACACAACACAAACGGCTGCGTTTGTAGAGATGCCGTGAGCGCGGGTTGGACTGTTGAGTGGCTCCCTACTGTGATAAGCGAGAATCGTGTTCTGCACTGCGTCAGCGGGTATGGCGGCCGACGGCCACCTGGAGAGAGGTCCAACTCTTCCAAGTTTTGAATAGGCACAGGGTTGTTACTCCTTGCCCCATGATCTGGTATGGCTCTAGACCACGACTGATAGTGACTGATGGAACACTGACGGCACGTTCTGACCTCTTTTAAAACGTGGCATCGAGCGTTGTCGTGCTGCAAAATCACTTTATCGCGCCTCTCGCTGTATTGCGGCCGTTTGTCTTTTACTGCTCTGCTCAGACGCATTAATTGCGTTCGATAACGAACAACTGTGATTGTTTCACTTGGTGTTAACACCTCAAAGTACACGACGCCGAGCTGGTCCCACCAAATGTGAGTATGATCTTCGGTTTGGCCATCTATGTGGAAGCATGGCTGGGATATCCCCATGATTTTTTGCGTTTAGGGTTATCGTAATGAACCAATTTTTTGCCCTCGGTCACAATGCGATGCAGAAATCCCATCCGTTTTTGCCTCTGAAGCTACTGTTCACAAACACACAAACGCCGTTCAACGTCTCTTGGTTTCAACTCACGCGGGACCCAAGTTCCTTCTTTCTTAATCATGCCCAAAGCCTTGGGACGTTTTTAAATGGCTTTCTGTGTCTCTCCCACTAATCGTGCCAATTCTTCTTGAGTTTGACGCGAATCTTCACTCAGCAATGTCTCTAACTGAGCATCTTCGAAAACATTCTCTCTTCCACCACTATGCCGGTCTACGACGTTAAAATCACCGTTCTTGAAGCGCTGAAACCACTCACGACACGTTCTTTCAGTAATAGCGTCCTTACCATACGTCCTTGAGAGCATTCAATGAGACTCAGCCGCTGTTTTCTTCATTTTGAAACAAAACAGTAATACCGCCCGCAAATGACGATAATTAGGCTCGTAAAGTGACGTTTTCAATTAAGAACAACTTTATGATGCAGACCCAAATCGACTAATGATTGAATGAGATTATGTTGACCGAGGTCCAAGCTAACTACCTGACGTCTGCGATCTATTTCTTTCGACCGCTGCTTACCGTTGTCGCCACCTATCGGCAAACGGCGGTAGCAAAGTTGTACACCTTGTACATTAAAATGAGTACTAGAAGTAAGTGAAAATTTCTGGTGTTGTCTGTGCAACTGGAGACTTTGGAAAGGCTATACAATGGAGAAACATAAAAAAACAACTTGCTGCTGATTATGGAGTGGGTATCTTGACAGATGGAGACTGGCGTAGAAACACAGGCAAAATTGAAAAGTGTTATTCAAACAGGTGTTCTATTTCGTCAGCTGAACTGGAAGTCAATGAACGAATCTGAAAAAAACGAATGAAGCTTTGTACGTTTGGTTTACTCAACAAAGACAATAAGGAAATCCAATTTTAGGGCCTATTCTGGAAGAAGCAGCTGAGTTTTTTAGAAATGAGTTAAAGAAAGGTAAGGATGATTTTAGTGCAAGTTCGGGATGGTTGTATAGGTGGAAGAATCGATATGGCGTAAGGCGGCTTTAAATTTCCAGTGAAAAGCTTTCTATGGACTCTTAAGCCGTTACACAGTTTTATGAGAAATTAATAAAAATTATAGTACAAGATGAAAATCTTACTCCTTATCAGCTGTATAACTGTGGTGAGACAGGGCTAAATTATAAAGTGCTTACATCTAAAACTCTAGCTTCAAAAGAAGAAAAGGTAGCCCCGGGCAACAATAAATGTAGAGTTCTTGCTGCACTGAATGCAAGTGGAGACCATAAACTGAAGCTGCTGGTAGTAGAGAAGTCCGCTAAGCATAGCGTTTTAAAAATTATCACTGCTTCTGCACTTACTGTTACATACTGTACATCAAGCAAAAATCTGCTTGGATGAGCAAAAATATTTTTATGACGTGGTTTTTCGAAGATTTTCTTTCATAGACCACAAGATATCTAAAGAAAGGGTGCTTGCCTTCCAAAGCAATCTCAACGCTGATTCACACCCTGATGAGGAAGATTTACAATGTGACGGTATTTGCGCACTGTTGTTATCCCAACTTTACGAGTTTAGTGCAGTCTATGGACTAAGGCGTTTTACAATGCTTAATAAAAAAGTACCGTCGTCGTTTTTCAGACACTTCCACGAGCAACAGATGGTGAATATAATTTCTAACAATTCCTAAAAAAAAAAAAACCTACGAGAAAAGACGTAGTTTACTGGACAGCCGATTCATTGTCTGAAATAAAGGCGGAGACACTAGAAAAACTCTTGGAACCAGATTTTACAGAATCAAAAGGATACCTACAGTACAGACGAAGATAACCTACCGTTAGCGGAACTGATGAAAACGCTTGCTGGCTGTGAAAATGTGAATGCGAGTGATATTTCAGAATAGATGAACAGTTTGAAGTGACCGATCTTGCGATTGTTCAAATGGTTAGTGAACCCGCTGAAGACTGTGACAACGAGGAATTGCCTGAAGAAGTTGTACCAGTGATCACTCACACCGACGCTTTGGCAGCGCTACATGTGGCAAGCAGCAACAGGAAGCTACTCCAACTGACAACATGCGTCTTAGAAGATGGAGCGACATTGCTGCTAAAAACCGAGATTCTATTTAAAAAACGACTATGAACAATTTCTTTAAAATGTAACTCATATTTTTACAACTTGGAAATGTGTGCCCATATATGTACATATAACACAGGTATGTACTATATCGGTTTTTATTTATTTTTAATCACTATTGTGCTCATTAAACATTTATTCACAATTTACCCATTGATTTATTGATATTTCCGTATTATCCGACTTTTTGTAATTCGAGGTAGCTTCAGTCCCAACTAGGTCGAATTACCGGGGCTCTACTGTACTTCTGTCAAGTCTGCAACGTATTTTTAAACACAGGCTGTCGTGTTCCCTGTGCTATATGTGGTTTCCACGTGTGACTCATCGTTGTCTGCAGTCCCCCATACGCCCCCAACAACTTCCGCTGAAGCCCTCTCCCCCCCTCCCCCTCCCCCTAATCCGACTGCAGACGGAACGGCGCTGCAAGGTTTCCCTATATGCGAGGCATAATCGATATTCTAGTCTGCTCTGCAAGTGCTTCATGTTTCCGGGGCTTACAAAACAGACGTTCACATTTATCCACTTACTAAAATCAGATGTGACATCATGTTAGTTGCCTCCTTCTATGTTCGCTTATTTCTAATCGCCCAATGCCCAAGGAGTTCTTGCTTTTGGAATATCACAGATAAGAATTAAAAGAGGAGTAAACCGCACCCTCTAGGCGTGCCAGACATGCTTTCCTAAACTGCAAGTAAATAATCGACTTTTATTGTAGGAAAATAAGCTCACGGGACAAAACATTAGTCGTCCCAGTACAGACGCACAGATGAAATGTTAAGCCGCCTTCAGTCCGGAACCGCGCTGCTGCTTACTGTCGCGGGTTCGAATCCTGCCTCTGGCGTGGCTGTGTGTGATGTCCTCAGGTTAGTTAGGTTTAAGTAGTCCTAAGTCTAGGGGACTGATGACCTCAGATGGTAAGTCCCACAGTGCTTAGAGCCATTTGAACCATTTGTTAAGCCGTTACGGATGGCGCAGCAGTCAAGTGCTCAGCCGGCTCGTATTGCCTTTACGTGAACATAAGGAGAGTGCCAGCCAGTGAGACAATTTTCAGGCGGGCATTGTGCATAAACACAGGTAAATGTAAGGACGTGGGCATACGGTGTGTGAAGTTCCTGGATTTGTTGGTGTTTCGCGGCTGACTGTTCAGCGCAAGTACAAGCAGTGGTGTAACACACGTGGCCACGAAATACGTCGTCAGAACGGTGGTCGGAAAAAGATCCTGTCCGAGAGAGAACAGAGACGCGTTTCACGGCTTGTGATCCAAATTGCTTCCAAACCAGACAGGAATTGATGCAGGCAGTGAATGGAAGACCATCCCATCCTGTAATGGACAGAACATTGCGACGGGAACTGCATGCTTGGGCTCGATCACCTCGCAAGAGACCATTGCCCACACAGGCACAGCAAAGTTCATCGGTCTGGAAGAATGTGTGACTGGTTTTCTAAACACTCCCCCTTCCTATTGAATCTCGGCTAGCCTGCACTGCTTTGAATCACGCAGAAAGAAACGTGAAATAGCCGGTAAAACGCAAACATCAGTATCTGCGCAATTTGGTGGAATTACGCAATCAAATCCTCAGCGAGTGGCTTAACTTGGATGCGACGTACCTGCACAACCCTGTGGGCTCACTTCGTAAACGAATCCAGGCTGTTATCAATTCCAGAGGCGGATTTACAAGGTACTGAATAATGCTTGTACTGGTTTCTCTAGGGAGATTAATTTTTTGTCCGATGAGCTTACAATAAGCATATATGGACTGAAACGGGTTATCGATCAGTATCCTTGTTTCGCATGTGTATCTCGGAAATCTGTGTTGTGACCATATAATGCTCCAACGTTTTAACGTCCAATGACGTCTAATGTAACGATGAAGCAGCAGTCAATCGCCGTGGTACTGCTTTGGTGGTAGCGCCAAGCAGTAGATTCCTTAATAGTGCGGTGGGTAGGGGAGATGGAGCGGAGGGGAGGAGACAGTAATAAACTGTAAATCGCCATCCTAGAACTCAAAACAGGATCCGCGCCTGCAGTAAGACGAAACGTGTACACTGTAAGGAGACTGCCAACGCTGTGGAAACAAGCTCAGCATAGCGATATTTTAGTAACATTTATTCATTTTTTTCCATTGCATTCAGTGAACGCATGTACGAGGTGCACTTCGGACAACTCTCCGTTTATAAATGGTTCAAATGGCTCTGAGCACTAAGGGACTTGACATATTAGGTCATCAGTCCCCAAGAACTTAGAGCTACTTAAACCTAAGGACATCACACACATCCATCCCCGAGGCAGGATTCGAACCTGCGGCCGTAGCAGCAGCGCGGTTATGGACTGAAGCGCCTAGTACCGCTCGGTCACAGCGGCCGGCCTTCGTTTGTAAGCAAGCCTACCATTCTTCTGAGTATCACATAAACAAACAACTAACACTGCCGTAACAAAAAAGAGGCAGAACGAATCATTATTGAATGTAAGTTTGAGGGTTAAGAACAAAGCGGGCACAACTATTTTCAACAGTAACTTTTCTTTAATTTCAATTTTGGCTTTCGCGTCGTGCCCATTGAGTCATCTCAGTACTGGAAAGACGATACGATAGCGTACTTGAAACAATTTTCTTGTCAGTTACGTTGATACGTTAATATAACATCCTGTCCCCGAGCGGAGAAAATCTCCGACCAGACCGAGAATTGAACGCGGGACCCTACGGTTGGCAATCAGCCGTGCTGGCCGCGCTGACAGTGCAGCTACCGAGACAGGGACGTATAACAACGAGCACCGGCAGTAAAAGGAGCAAATTGAGACGGTGCAATTTGGGTTCATCCCGTATTAAAAAAAAGTAGCACCATACTAATAGCAGTAATGATACTGTCGAGTTTTATGACGCCAATACAAATGCCACAGTCCATCGCAGGAATGAAGAGAGCTACGCAGGTCACATCATGAAATTCGCGGCTTTGGCAGCCGCTGTGGGCCGTTACGTCACAACACGAGTTGCCGAATCACTGTGCCCGTACCTCAAGGACATCCGCATAAGCACGGAGCCGCAGGAGTGATTGCACTTGAGTACGAGAGCGCACACTCAGCTGATGATTAATACAGTGACGTGTCGGCGGCAACCGGGACAGACGCGTCCGCTCGATGGAACGCGAGACCGCAACATGTGGCACATGACTCACGTCGTCTCGCAAGGACTGCGGAGTGCGGATGCGTCAGGTCTCACTGGGGTGAGGTTCCCAGGGCGGAGGTGGTATAAAAGCAGGGGGGAGGAGATTTCGACGAGGGTTACGAGAGGGTGGAGTTGGGTTACAAATGAATGCAACAACACACTAGTCAACTTCTCTCTCCGAGATAAGGCCATTTGTGTCTTGAAACAACGTTATTTAGCCTAATCTAAACTGCTTACAATACGGCTTGTGTGCACTGCTGTTTGTCAACATGGCTCAAAAGGTCATTGCAGGCTGTGACCGTGAGCACATTTTCAGTTACGACAAAAGCGTTGTCAGCACAGGAAGTTTTTTGTCGAACTAGCGACATCATTCGAACATTCAAATACTATAGTGAGTAGGGTTGCCAGGTGTCCGTTTTTCCGCCCAAATCTACCCAAGACCCGCTTGTGTTAGGCTTTTAAGCGATGACGTAGAGAAAGCACAACTAAGGCCCGTTCGAAGCTAATGACGTAAACGCGAGGAATAAGGAAATATACGACAAGGATATAGTTATAGAAACCAATACTGTTCTCATACATTCTTGTTAGTAGGCCGACAGAGCCTAACACACAATGTCACAACTACCCTAGGCGCAGGGCGAGCGAGGGAGGAAAAAATAGATGTGCCGATCAGCCGATGTCAACCTGTCATGCCCCATTACGTTTGTGCGAACGAGTGTTAAGTCTGCGTTATTTCTTTATAAGTGTGAATGAAGTAATCAAAATATTTCTGAATATCTTTTCGTTTTCTGTCCCACAGGAATTGGCAATTTTGTTTAACGAAGATCTTTTAGTTTATTACGACATACGGTTATCTTACGAGCAAGAGTGAGCAATTCAGAAACCTGAGCACTTAGTTGCTATCATAGCCGCCAAATTATAAGACTGCTTACTGACTTTTTTAGATCAAGCACGAAACTGACAATTAATTATTAATAACTGAAAATACACAACTGACTACTCCTCTTTAAAGTAGATAGTCTGGTTTTTAGGGGAAAATGTCCGGTTAAATATAACGCTGAATCCGGCATTTCTATTTTTGGGTCTGCCAACCCTAATCGTGAGAGAGAAAACATAAAAGATCTAGCTCGAAGCTGATGATCCCTAACTACAAATTACGGCATTTATGTCCCCGACGAAAATGCACGTCTCTACACCATCTATTTGGCATCTTTGCGTCCGTTAAAAACGATAGTACAAACGTCGTCAGCCGCGGTACGGTTCGCGTAGGAGAAATGACTTCAATGCGGAGAGGCGGCCAGAGACAATGATGCAGCGGACTGGCGAACACAAGCGAATACGTAAAATGCCGAAGACATCAAATATCGTTTTATCAGTCAATTGCCGTTGTGACACTGGCGTGAATCTTTAGTCTCAAATATCTAGAGGGATTCATCCAGAGGATTTAAGGAGCACTGACCCCATCGAGTCTAGCTGTCGGGAAGGCATATGCCAGACCAATTCACTGGAGGAGTATACCCCTAGCGAAGTGCATCTACAAATGGAGTTTATGTGTGGATCAAGGATTGGGTTCTGTGGAGGGGTTAGAGTTTATTATTGGGTTCTTCCCCCTTCCCCAGTTATAGCTTGCTGTAACCCTCGCTTATAATTTGTTCAGACTAGTTGTTAGTACAGTGCAGTGCCGACAGGTGGCGACAACGGTAAGTAGCGGTCGGAAGAAATAGATCGTAGACGTCCGGCAGTTAGCTTGGACCTCGGTCAACATATACTCATTCAAACATTAGTCGATTTGTGTCTGCATCATAAAGTTGTTCTTGATTGAAAATGTCAGTTTACGAGCCTAATTCTCGTCATTTGCGGGAGGTATTACTCTTTTGTTTCAGTATGAAGAATACAGTGGCTGAGTCTCATCGAATGCTCTCAAGTACGTATGGTAAGGACGCTATTAGTGAAAGAACGTGTCGTGAGTGGTTTCAGCGCTTCAAGAACGGTGATTTTAACGTCGTAGACCGGCATAGTGGTGGAAGAGAGAATGTTTTAAAAGTTGCTGAGTTAGAGACATTGCTGAGTGAAGACTCGCGTCAAACTCAAGAAGAATTGGCACGATTAGTGCGAATGACACAGCAAGCTATTTCAAAACATCAAGGCTATGGGCATGATTCAGAAAGAAGGAACTTGGGTCCCGTGTGAGCTGAAACCAAGAGACATTGAACGGTGTTTGTGTGTTTGTGAACAGTTGCTTCAGATGCAAAAACGGAAGGGATTTATGCAGCGCATTGTGACCGGGGACGAAAACTGGGTTCATTACGATAACCCTAAACGCAAAAAATCATGGATATCCCGGCCATGCTTCCACGTCGACTGTCAAACCTAATATTCACAGCTCCAAGATCATGCTCTGCATTTGGTGGGACTAGCTCGGCGTCGTGTACTATGAGGTGTGAGCAGAGCAGTAAAAGACAAACAGCCGCAATACAGCAAGAGGAACGATAAAGTGATTTTACAGCAAGACAACGCTCGACCCCACGTTGCAAAAGAGGTCAAAACGTACTTGGAAACGTTAAAATGGGAAGTCCTACCCCACCCGCCGTATTCTCCAGACATTGCTCCCTCTGACTATCACCTGATTAGATCAATGGCGCATGGCCTGGTTGACCAACAGTTTCGATCTCATAAGGAAGTCACAAACTGGACCGATTCGTGGATCGCTTCACTATATGAACAATTTTTTCGACGCGGGATTCGTACACTGCCCGAAAGATGGGAGAAAGTAGTGGCCAGCGATGGAAAATACTTTGAATGATACATGTGTAACCAATTTTTTTTATTAAAGCCTCAAATGTTGGGGAAAAAACGGCGGAATCAAAGTTTTACACCTTGTAGATTTCAGAGAAATGTACAGGTCAAAAAGCACTCGATCGAAAAAATGAAACTTACACATGGCATGCAATTAATTTTATTACCCGCCCAAGTAGCCACGTGTGTTACAGAGATGCTTCCGGTACGGGCAGGTGCATCGGCTGGGAATCGAATCCTCTCGGAGGATTAACTACGAGGGTCAGTGTGGCGGCCAGTCTGGATGTGGTGGTAAGCTGGTTTCGCACATCCCCACTAAATGAATTCCCGCTTCAGCGACACGATTCGCAACTATTTAGAAAAACCTTCGCATTCTTTCACGTGTTTCAACAGTTGACTGCGGGTCACCATGTTCTTCGTAAGAGACCCAGTGACACTCCCCCGCCGGCCGGAGTGGCCGTGCGGTTCTAGGCGCTACAGTCTGGAGTCGAGCGACCGCTTCGGTCGCAGGTTCGAATCCTGCCTCGGGCATGGGTGTTTGTGATGTCCTTAGGTTAGTTAGGTTTAATTAGTTCTAAGTTCTAGGCGACTGATGACCTCAGAAGTTAAGTCGCATAGTGCTCAGAGCCATTTTTTTTGACACTCCCCACTTGTTCCACCCCCATCCTCCGTCCCCTCCACCACCAACAGTTATGTGGGTGTTGGAAGTTACGCCTGCTGCTAGCAAGCTTATCTTCCCTACGGCTCTCCTAAAGAGGCTCGAGAGGCAAAATAAAAGTTGCTTCCCTCTTAAGACGGCGGGCCCGGTAGCCAGAAGGGAGCTGTTCTATCTCGTCGTCTAAAGTGCGCTGCTTAGCATCGTCAGTAGTCACAGATAAGCGTTTTCGAGAAGTTACTGCCTCATCTAAGCAGCCTGGGCCACATAATTGGATAGAGCTCATAATTAATAAGGAATGACCGCTTTGTGACCATGTAACAGTTATTTTAGCTGGACGCAGATTTTCCAACTCGTTTCTTTTCCAGACTCCGATCAATCCTGTGTCATGTCGCCTTTTCTTCTGTAGTAGTTATACTATAAGAGGTAGCCGAGGCATTAGGTCTTATTTGAATAAAAGTAAGCTCAGAATTTCTGTGTACCTCACTTGTTCTGTACATGTAAAAACAATTTCTTACAATCATACGAGCAAAACTCAGGTATGTGGCTGCTAACTACACGAGTACCGACTAGTTAATAACACTATGGTTTTTCCATCCAAGCTTTCTGTGAACTTTTCTTATTTATGATTGTTCACTCGACGGAAATCGACATAGTGTACTTTCTTCGTCTCTCGCCAGTATGATGCGGAAAAAAGAGGGGCAGGAAGGAAACGCGTGTCTAAAAATCATGTTTCTCAAATTCAGTGCATTACTCACACTGACTCATCCGCCCCTTCCAGTCTCGTTTCCCATAACCCATCGTTTTCCGTGATAAATTATGTCCGTATGCATGGATTACCCAGTCGTTGTTACGCTACTACTGTGGACGTTTCCTCCCAATGCCCTGTTTCTCATAAAAGCCCGGTAGAAATCTGTATTGACCACCTGTGATCATCTGACCAGGAGGGACAAACACTTTATGGACATATATATAAGGACTTGACGTCTCTAGGCTCTTCTGGCTGAGGTGAAGAAAGACTCTTCCACTGCGATGACTGTTGCTTCGTTGCAAGGTTGTAGCCACAAACACAACTTACGTCACCAGTGACATCCTTATAAAGGAAGTCTGGATCGTCTTGAAGCAGCTGTTTCAGTTCCCTACCGACTTATGGGTGATGTTGCTCCTAATGGCCTCGAAGCAGACGTGACACAAACTTCAGTGCAATCATTCTCATGTTCAAATCTTCCGACAGAAAACGGTAACATGTACCATGAAGAACTCCCGAGGTGTTGCAGACGTCTTGGATGGTATGTCTATGACCTTGCAAAATCGGATCTCTCACTTTCTGAGCATTTTCCGGTGTCGATAGCTGAGCTGAACGGTCGTTATCTTCAGCTGATGTACGCAAGTTTTCGAAACGCTTTTATATAGTCGTAAGCTTGTCTCCTGAAGCTTGTTTCAGCATTTGATACTTTTCTTCAGCGGTTTTTCCAAGTTTCAGATCAGCCACACGTATCCAACATGGAAGAGAGTCTATATACTACTCTGTTTATGTATGCTCTCTATAAGAAGGATGTCAGGAGAGAGACCTAGCGGCATTTCAGTGTACTCGTCAGGATTTACGCGGAAAATTCTAATTTCGGGAGCTTTTTGATAACATGACATATCTATTACCGGGTTTCTATTTAGCGGAGCCTGAGGTAAACTGGTAGAAAATTTGCGAGGAACTAGCGACATCACAGCTCTGAACAGAGCTTTAGCATGAAATGTATACTAATATTATAAACGCGAAAGTAACTGTGTGCTACGTTTTCACGACTTAAGCACTGAAGCTATTTCGATGAAATTTGGTACAGAGGTAGCTTCAATCCACTTAAAAACGATTTACCTCAGGATAAAGCAGGGAATGAAACTTTTTACATAGTGAACACAAAACCATGTTAAAAAATTATTAAATTTGTTATATAATGTACAGCTACATCAGTAACAAGGTGCAGTGATGCGCGCTCCTGACCGTTGTTAACTATCTGTCGATATTATTATGAATACTGAGCAAGTCTCCACATACGCTATTGAATTTCTTTACACTCCGTAACTGTCAGGAGTGCCTTCTCATAAACTGAGGTTAAAGGTTGGTGTTCCGGTCCTGTTATTGTGAAATCTTGATGCGACCAGATTGTGTAATAGTACACACTTACAAATTTCGTAACTCGGCCGAAATACTGTACGGCTATTATGGGGGAGGGGGGGGGGGGGGAGGACGATGGGCGATCAACACACTTCCGTCTGATGGCGTTGCTGCAGAGTATATGCAATGTACCGCGACTCCGGTGCGGGTATATAAGCACCGACATGTAGACAAGGGATTAGTGTGGCATTCGTGTCTTTCCGAAGAGCGTGCGGTAAATGCGGAAACGAACTATCGCGACGTTATCATCAAATGCATCTAAACAGGACGAACGTGCTGTTATTCTTTTCTTGGATGCCGAAGACCAACACCGGTCCACATTCATCGGAAAATTAAGAATGCGTATGGGGCTGTCTGTCGAAAACTGCCACAAGTAGGTGCTTTTGCTTCAAGATAACGCACATTCCCATATAGGGCCTAGCAAAGTTACGTCAACTCCGCTGGGAGACACTCGAGCATTCCCCCCTCCCCCCCACAAATCCACCTATAGTCCTGATCTCTCCCCACGCGATTATGGCGCCTTCAATCCCTTAAAAGAGGCCTCGAAGGGTCGACGATTGCTGTTGGACGAGGATGTGCAGCAGACAGTTACATACTTCTTCACGCAGCAGGACACTGTGTTTTACCAAACAGATCTCTTCAGCCTGGTGCGTTGAAGGGATCACTGCCTCAGTGTTCGCGGCGATTTTGCCTCATTGGTGTACCGATTCTGGACTGTACGGCCTTACAACGACAACTTTTTGGTCACCTCTTATGTAATTAGAGGCACATCAAATGATTCAAATGGCTCTAAGCACTATGGGACTTAACATCTGAGGTCATCAGTCCCCTAGAACTTAGAACTACTTAAACCTAGGCAGTTACATACTTACTGGAAGTAAGTTACAGCAGACTTGTTCGCCCACTGCTTGAATATTGCTCCCTGTGGGATCCGTACCGGATAGGGTTGATGGAAGAGATAGAGAAGATCCAACGGATAGCAGCGCGCTTCGTTACAGGATCATTTAGTAATCGCGAAAGTGGGATTGAAGTGGAAGACTCTGCAGAAGACTCTCTCAGTAGCTCGGTACGGGCTTTTGTTGAAGTTTCGGATTGTACCTTGACGGAGGAGTCAAGCAGTATATTGCTCCCTTCTACGTATATCTCGTATATCTCGCGAAGAGACCATGAGGATAAAATCAGAGAGATTAGAGCCCACACAAAGGCATACCGACAATCTTTCTTTCCAACAATACGAGACTGGAATAGAAGGGAGAACCGATAGAGGTACTCAAAGTACCCCTCGCCACACACCGTCAGGTGGCTTGAGGAGTATGGATGTAGATGTAGTACCTAAGTTACCTAAGGACATCACACACATCCATGCCCGAAGCAGGATTCGAGCCTGCGACCGTAGCGGTCAGAGGCACATCAACAGGGAAAATATTTGGATTACACGAATCCCAATTATAACCGGCGGATCTGTCTTTTCATTTTAAAAGGGTGCAATTTCCACTAATGAGCACAAATAGAGCTCGTGCTATGTGTACAATGTGGACAATGCTATGTGGTGTGCACAGGTGCATCCAATCCATTAAATCCTTACATTCTCGCGAAAGAATGCAAGATCAGGAACGTTGTTTATAGAACTGTGTTAAGATCATACAGTAAATAATTAATTGGAAAGAATTTTTTAGCTATTTTAACCAAAATTCGGTGTACAGTGAAACAATAGAAACATTCGTTATGTACACTATATACAGGTAGCACCTGAAGAAGGCAACGAGTTACGTGGCCGAAATATTGTGCCAGAGCGACACAAACATCCGGCAGTAGACCCGATTCCACATGTTAAGATCTCGCCGGGAAAGCCTGAAGAGTTACACTATATACATTAACACACACATCTACGCCACTACATACCCAGATATGCAAAGCTGGTACTTTTTGCCGATGATACAAGTATAGCTATCACACCCGACAGACAAGAATTAACTGGTGAAATTGTAAACGATGTTTTTCAGAAAATCATTAAGTGGTTCTCTGCAAATGGCCTCTCATTAAACTATGACAAAACACAGTATATACAGTTCAACACAGTAAATGGAATGACACCATTAATAAATATAGACTTCAATCAGAAATCGGTAGCTAAGGTAGAATATTCAAAATTTCTAGGTGTATCTATTGCTGAGGGGTTGGACTGGAAAAAACACAATGAGGATCTGCTGAAACGTTTGAGTTCAGCTACTTATGCTATTAGGGTCATTGCAAATTTTGGCGATATACATCTCAGTAAATTAGCTTACCACGCCTATTTTCATTCTCTGCTTTCGTATGGCATCATATTCTGGGGTAACTCATCATTGAGTAAAAGAGTGTTCATTGCACAAAAGTGTAATCAGAATAATTGCTGCAGCTCATCAAAGATCATCCTGCAGACGCTTATTTAAAGAGCTAGAGGTCTTCACTGTAGCCTCACAATATATATATTCACTTATGAAATTTGTTATTAACAATCCGAGCGAATTCAAAAGTAATAGCAGTGTATATGGCTACAACACTAGGAGAAAGGATGATCTTCACTACTCAAGGTTAAATCTAACTTTGGCTCAGAAGGGGGTAAATTATGCTGCCACAAAAGTCTTTGGTCACTTAACTAATAGCATCAAAAGTCTGACAGATAACCATATAGCATTTAAAAGGAAATTAAAAGAATTTCTTAATGGCAACTCCTACTCATTAGATAAATTTTTGGATATAGTAAGTGGGTAACTTCCCAACCTCAAAAAAATAAATAAATAAAAAACAATTGAGTGTCATGTAATATTTTGTGTAATGTAATATCTTGTATAGACACCTTTTATTAACTTGACACGTTCCACATCATTACGAAGTGTCGTATTCATGATCTATGGAACAATTTATAAATTACCAGCTCATTTCATCATAACAAAACTACTGATCTACTAGCGCACCAGCGCATCACAGCTATTAGGGTTACGCTACTGTATAAGACTTCAACGCACGGCGGAGACGCTCTACGTGCGCGAGCGCACACATACAAACGTAGAGCGCAGTGCGTGAGCAAGCGGAGAGACACGTGCGCCTTGGCGCGGGAGCGGAGGGGGTTCGGCATCTGCAGCTGTCAGCAGCTTACCAGGAAGGCGACAGCTCTGCTTGTGACTGACTCACGCCTCAGCTGCTGAGTAAAGGTTGCTCAGGGACGAGGGCAACGGCGCGGCTTCCGATTCATCAAAGCACAAGGCCGACGCGCAAGCGGCACGTTTCCGCCGAACCGATTTCCCGCCGTTCGCAGACGGCTCACGAAAATTCCAGGAAGCCTCTGACGGATCATTTCGTGTCCACTACAGAAGTCGTCGAGAAACTGGTGTTGAATCTCACACTATGTTGTAAGTCAACAACGTGCATTTGCGACGCTATTTTAACTACGATTGCTCTCAAATTACGAGAGTGTTTGGCGTCCTAAAAGAACCATCGTAACCAGTATCACTTTTGTCGAATGGCTACATATATTCACACGTGGGCTATCCGCAAAGTACCCTTTTATACGATCGATTTTCTTGTTTCAATTGAATACTTTAAACAAGTGCGTCTACTGTAGCGCCCATGGCGTTTTATTGCCGTACCGAGTCTTCTCGACTGGTCATTTTCATTTTCATTTAGACATCAGCGCCAAAATAGCCGGTGCGCAGTTTGGCATCTGAATGCTGAAAGCGAGGTTATGAGGGGCTATCCTTTTTACGAAAAAATCGAAATATAGTAACAAAATGTAGTAACAAGCAATGACAATGGAGTTTATTAATGATATAAGCAGAATTCATAGTGTAAGTTCTTGGCAAATGTCGTCTGATAAATTGTTCACACTCTTAATCACTGAAAGGATACGAAAAGTATCATCCAAACATATCAGAACATACACATTTATCGCTGTAGAAAGTACATACTTGCAAACACATCAGACAATGCGCAGGACGCAGTAAATAGTGCCTTTTTTGCATTATCCTTTGAATCTTGTTTTCTTGCTAAGTGTGAACAACAACGAAAATTATTTCGTCCAATAATTTTCATTTAACACATTTATCTACTTATGATCTTATTTACGTCTGTATAGATTTTTTCCCTGCTAATCATAAATACTTTTGCTATCGAATATTTCGTCGCTCTTGAAGACCAGAAGAACACTAGTAGAAAAAAAATTATAGGACATTGTGTAACCTTTCACTCTGCCATGAAAACAAAACAAACGAAATGATAAAGATTAAGAAGACACGGAAGCACTAAAACCATTTCTGAAATGGGATTGAGCTCGACCAGAATAGGTTATAACTTCCGAGGTTAGCAGACGCCGCCATAGACCCTTGTCTCTGCGCATGGGCAGTGTATACAGGGTGTTACAAAAAGGTACGGCCTAACTTTCAGGAAACATTCCTCACACACAAATAAAGAAAAGATGTTATGTGTACATGTGTCCGGAAACGCTTAATTTCCATGTTAGAGCTCATTTTAGTTTCGTCAGTATGTACTGCACTCTCTCGATTCATCACCAGCTGGCCCAATTGACGAGAATCCGCACGCAATTGTGCAATCACGTCACCAACGCAGGTTTTCTGTGAACGTTTGGGCAGGCATTGTTGGTGATGTCTTGATTGGGCCATATATTCTTCCACCTACGCTCAATGGAGCACGTTATCATGATTTCATACGGGATACTCTACCTGTGCTGCTAGAATATGTGCCTTTACAAGTACGACACAACATGTGGTTCATGCACGATGGAGCTCCTGCACATTTCAGTCCAAGTGTTCGTACGCTTCTCAACAACAGATTCGGTGACCGATGGATTCGCAGAGGCGGACCAATTCCATTGCTTCCACGCTCTCCTGACCTCAACCCTCTTGACTTTCATTTATGGGGGCATTTGAAAGCTCTTGTCTACGCAACCCTGGTACCAAATGTAGAGACTCTTCGTGCTCGTATTGTGGACGGCTGTGATACAATACGCCATTCTCCAGGGCTGCATCAGCGCATCAGGGATTTCATGCGACGGAGGGTGGATGCATGTATCCTCGCTAACGGAGGACATTTTGAACATTTCCTGTAACAAAGTGTTTGAAGTCACGCTGGTACGTTCTGTTGCTGTGTGTTTCCATTCCATGATTAATGTGATTTGAAGAGAAGTAATAATATGAGCTCTAACATGGAAAGTAAGCGTTTCCGGACACATGTCCACATAACATATTTTCTTTCTTTGTGTGTGAGGAATGTTTCCTGAAAGTTTGACCGTACCTTTTTGTAACACCCTGTATAGAAAAACCATACTCGGAAATTCACAACTCCAAACTCGGCACAAGCTAAAGTCACTGACGTCATAGACACACTCGCGATGTGGCTGGTTGCTGATCTACACACAGGCACTTCGAGTAATCGATTTTGACCAGAAAGTCGCTCATGTAAAATGGGCATTAGACAGTAAACATTAGAAAAAATTTAAAACTACAACTCTGTATTACTTTTCTGCAGAATCGCCATTCAGATTTAAGCATTAATTACGTCTCTTAACGAGCCGAGAAATTATTCTTACATATAAAGTTATGGCACATGAGTTTTGGAACCAAAGGAACACACAACGTCTGGTAACCTATCGTCGTGAAGTAAGATCAACTCTGACCGAGGAAAATTCATGGAGCAGACAGGTTCAAATGTAATCATCAGTTTACAAAACAACGCTTTTCTTGTGTACAACTACAAACTGAAATAATACAGAAGTTACTGACACGTAAATAACGTCACTCCACACTATTGAAGATCGAAATATTTTCTTCGATCTGCCAGGAGAGGTTAAGTCATTTTTCAGCTATATGCAGAGTGCAGATAATAACTGATTTCGGGACAGTTCTTGGTGACCTTTCATAATTTACGTGATTAATTTAGAGCCATTTTATAGACACTCAGCAGCAGAGTAAGAAAGGATAATTCGAAATATTTTCTGTGAACAGTTACGTATGTTGCTAAGACTTTTTTCTATTGGATACTACGTTCCCCACTGTAATGGTAATAAAAATAATTATTTTTAAGCGTTCTGGGCCACTGTGGTGGGCAGCATTCCGTGAGTAAGAAACATACGCGATGTGAATATTCCTTCGTTTACTTTACACATATCTGAGTATTCCGATGTGTTTACCACGACGGCAAACGGCGAACTCACTCTCGACATTAAACTGTAAATTATACAAGGCGAAACTTCGCTTGGACAAAAATACTGCAGCAGCAGTTAGACCAAAGGTTGAGGGAGTACGTATGTATTAGCTGAAACCACCAAAAGAAACCAGCCACTGACTCCAACGCGTGCAAGCTACTTCTAACATTAAGATTAAATGCTATAGCAAGCTTTCAGATGATGGTAGCGCTTTGTTTAAAACAAGATGGAGCAAACAGCTTGCAGAGCTGTCCACAAGGTATCGCCCTATATTACCTATCTGAAGAAAGGGCTGATCAAAATGCCCAATTAAGAAAAATGATATGATGAAAACCCAGTGTGGTTATTATCAAATAGCACGTTCTGCTGATGTTCTATGCGCTATGGACTATAATCACATCTCCATCGTATCTCCTGGTGGCAAAAGTGCAGATACGTTTTGGAATCGTCACGGATAGTTTTCGTTAAGCGTAACAACCAATCTCAGACGCCAATCTTAATCAGAGAGTATTAAAATGTATACAAAGCATCCAACAGAACTTCGTGATGAAACATTGTCTACAAATCAATTCCAAAACAGCAGAAAAGGAAGTAACACGAGTCAGTGCAAAGGGTGTGGAATTTATTAAAAATGTATTTATAAAAAAGAGTTAACGCCTTTTCCTTGTTGGCCGTAGTAACTTAATCAGATTTTGTTTGCATTCTATTGTGTCTTTACATTGGCCCAACACGATTTCCAGAAACAAATTTTTTGGGTGGGGAAAAGTCCTAAAAAATTCAATTTCTTAGCTACCGTCAAAATTGACGTCCACTCAGTGGTGGTAACACAATTGGCCCTTAGAAGTGTTGAACAAATAAAATACTTCACTTCGCTTTCCAACAATCAAGCAACTGCTTCATTTCTTGCATCTCTATTACTGTACTTCTCGCAACGGCGAGCCCCAAAAACTTTTGCTGTCTGATTTTTTTTTTCTTTTTCTGCTTCTTAAAAGGGTGTTAATTTTTACGAAACTGAAAATTCTGCGAAATTTTATAATTACCACCGAACCAGAAAATGCAATATTCCTTTTCTAATGTACAGCGGAGATAAAAAACGAGTTTCAAAACCAGAGAAAATATAAAACGGGACAACGCTATATAGAGAAATGCAGCTCGAATACACATTAAGAGGTAACGTCACAACAAACGTTACAACACTGCTCGAAGTTGACGTATAGTATCCTAAATCCGCTTGACCCACTACTAGCAATTCAATGACCAAATAGAGCTAAAAACTAAATGAACTACATCTCAGTAAGCAAAAAGTTGTGCACGACTTGAAGGTCCTAAAGCGTTTTCGACTTGCATATGACAAAAGGCTGGTACGATGCAATGTAAAAATTGATACAAACCTAGAAACAAATATACAGTTTGCAAAATCGAAAATTATTTAACAAATGACGGCGTTATTTTTTTTACTTTTGCAAAATATGTTGCGGCCCAGAAGAAAGCAAACGAAATGAAAATCTCAAATTCTCGTTTACGATTCAAATTGTACAAAACATCATGAACGTTACCTGTGAACACACCGAAGCGAAGTTGATTGGAATCTTATCCATTGCCAACAGCAACCCATGATGCAAGCAGCTGTGCAGCGAACACACATCGATGGCGCAATAACCGATTCTGCTCTAATATCGTACTCACCCTTTAAATAGACGCTCATTTGTTATCGATATATTTGATTATTTCAGTCGAAGACAATGATTATTCTGTGTGGGAACCGATATGGCATACGCTTGCTGTTTACAAGTGCTGAAAAGCTGGAAACTTACCGGATTTCTCTAATAGAGCATCTTCGTGAAGTCTATTCTCGTAGGTTCCAGCATCAAAATTCTCTATATTATTGAGTGTGTCAATGCGCGGTTATCACATGACCTAATATACGTCAGGGGGTGGCGGGAGGGAGATATTTCTTTAGCGTATGTTAACAGATAACAGAAATCAGTTTCAGCTCAGAGGATTATCAAATATTATAGGAGTTTGTAATTACAATGAGAACATTAAGTGGAAGACTTTCAGTATCTGAGTGACATTCCACAAAAGATGTCTAACGGGCAGTAAGGGGATGTTAAGAGGGTGAATACGCTTGGATTGACTAAGAATCTTGTGGTGAAATAAAATCGTAAAATTATACCGAAATATGGCTGCAGTTGCTAAATATCGCACCTGATTCAAGCAGATAATTTATTTTTGTGAAATAATTTATCATTTCTGCACACTTAACGTATGCGTATGCTTGAGCCCGTAAGATTTTTATACTGTGAAAAAAAAAAAAAAAAAAAATCAATATCAATCTTCAAACGATTTCGTGGAGACGTAATGCTAGTTAATGATGGAAAATTGGGTTTCTCTAACGACTGCTTCAATTGTTTTCATCAGTCGATGTCGCAATGAAATGCTTTCTAAGAGACTTGTCTCTTCGGTTGCGGGATGCCGCTAATATATTGGCTATTCAAGAAGCAGCATGCCCATTTTCAGCGCGTGATCATTTTCGTCGTTACTTTCACGACAAACATACTTGAAGTGGCACAATATGGGTTCTTAAAAAATGTATTTAACTTCCGAATTTCCTAAAACTGTCAGCGTAGCTAATTCACTTAAATCTGCAGCTTCCCATAGCCTCACGTTGATTTTAATACGTGTCAGAAATTGACAGAACTTCTCATTTTCTTTCTGTGGCTTTGGGCTGTTTCTGTCTCAAAAATTCAAAAAGTGCAGTGAACTGAGATTCAGTCTGTTTACTACCCAAACCTTTAAGTATTGCAATGTAAATCACATAGACATCGTCACCCTTAACTACGTAAAATTAACGACCTTTTAATCTGCTTCGTAATATTCTGTGACGGCTATATTGCTTCTAATCGGGATGACGCAAAATCTTACGTAATAAAGTTCTATCTATCTGTATCAGAAAAAATTAAAAACAATATTCTATTCACCTTATTTACAAACCAAAAAAGTGAGATGAAAGAGATCAAGAAAATTTGAAGATTTGGAGTCGCAAATCTCTCTCTCTCTCTCTCTCTCTCTCTCTCTCTCTCTCTCTCTCTCTCTCTCTGATTTGATAGATTGGCAGACATGTGGCTATGGAAGGAAGTAGCACAATGTGAACTGAAAATGGAATGTGCTGCAAACTGAGAGATATAACAAACAGAAAAAAGTGTCGACACTGGGTTCAGGCTCTGGCCTGAGGACACACATGAAATATTGTATTATGAAGGCCTGGAAAGAGGTAGAGGGGTGGGGGGAGACCATAACGCTGTTTGAAATCTGGTAACTTCAGTTACCTTACCTTCCGTTAGTCACACGGACCTCACAGGTGCAAGTGGCAAGTGTTTTTGGTTGATTCGTTTCAGTTCCTCGTCAATAATTATCTGATTTCCCCATCTAACCTTCACAAAACTGTAAACGTCATCAAAGGTTTGCTGATAACATTGCAATTCTGTCAGAGACAGCAAAGGGCTTGGGTTCACTGAACCCTCTGCCAGGCACTTTATTGTAAATAGCAGAGTAATCACTTAGATGTAGAAGATTAGATGAATGGAATGGACAGCGTCTAGAAAGAAGGATATAAGATGGACATCAACAAAAGCAAAATAAGGGAATGTAACCGAATTCAACAACGATGCGGGGAGAATTAGATAAGGAAATGAGACATTAAACGTAGTTGAGGAGTTATACTATTTGGGCAAGAAAATAGCTGACAACGGCGAAGCAGATACGATTTAAGATGTACACTGGCTCGACAAGAAAGATGTTCCTAAAGGAGAGAAACCTGGAATATAAATTCAAGTGTTAGAAAAAACGTCGGCCTCGGTAGCTGCGGGGTCAGAGAGGCTGATCGCTACCCGAAGGGGCCCTGGTTCGATTTATGGTCGAGTCGGAGATTTTCTCCGCTCGGGGACTAGATGTGTTGTCCTTACACTCGTATCGCCGTAGCTGACAAGAACATTGTCTCAAATACACTGTCTTATCGTCTTTCCATTACTGAGAACACTGAATGGGTTCGAACCGAAAGATAATAATCTGAAATTTTAAAAAAAAGTTGTAGAAAGTCTTTTTTGAAGAAATCTGTCTGGAGTCCTTGTATAGAAGTGAAACGTGGACGATAAGTATAAGAGGCAGTCAGATGAAAACCGAATATCCGTCACAATGGGACCGTGGAATGGTTCCATACAAAAGTCATTACCATGTTTATTAAGACATTTATCCCACTGGGGAACGAGAGGATCAGTTGCTGTAGAACGCTGCAACTCTTGCACTTCCTCGTCCGTCTGAAACCGACGTCCACGGATGTCTTTCTTTAGGTCGCCAAAGATTTGAAAAAATCACACTGAGAAAAATCTGGGCTGCAAGTAGGATGTTGTGTTTCCCAATCAAATCGCTGGGGTGTAGCCTTCGTCCGACTGGCAGTGTGGAGGCGAGCCTTACGTTGCATCAGGATGAAGTGTTGAAGTTTCTGCAAATTGTCTTCATAGTGCTATGCAGTGACTGTGGCTAGACACACGCTCGAAAACCTGGGCGAACAGTGGGGCCTCTACGTTCGAAGGCGTCGGCCATCATGCCCTTACCGGAAATTGTGTGAACAGCTTTGGATTTATCTGCCGGGGAAGACGTGGGATGTTTCCACTGCTGGCTTTGGCATTTGCCCGTGGGCTGTCTGAATCATTCTGCTGCACGGTAACGCCCACCCCCACACTACCAATTAGACGAAAGCCACGCTTCAGCGAATTGGTTGTGAAACACTGTTCGGATCATTCACCGTGTGGTTTTTCATATCTTTGACGACCCGAAGATAGACATGCGTGGACGTCAGACGAAGAAGTGCAAGAGTGGGTGCGACTGTGGATCTGTCAACAGCCGCCGATATTCTACGAGCAGGAACTGATCGTGTCGGCTCGTTTCATCTCCCAGTAGGATAAATGTCTTAATGCGCGCAGCGCGGTGATTGCTTTTGAATGGAACCATTCCATGATCCCGATGTTGCGGATACTCTGTTTTGATTTGACTATCCCTCATAATTCAGATAAAACGAGGATAGAGGTTTTTGACATGTGACGCTACAGAAGAATGCAAAAGTTTAGCTGAAACAAATGACGAGGTACTGAATCGGACTAGGGAGAAGAGTTTTGTGGCACATCTTGAGCAAAAGAAGGGATCTGTTGGTAGGACACATTCTCAGAAATCAATGGGTCATCAATATAGTACTGGAGGGAAATGTAAGCACGTTCAAAAGGATGCAGAGTGCAGTAGTTATTCGGAGATGAAGAGGCTTGCACGATAGAGTAGCCCGGAGATATGCATCAAACCAGTCTTCAGACTGAATGCAACAGTAAAAAATGCAACCGGTATCATTCGATGCGATTGTATCAACGTGAGTGAAAATATCAACTGAAACATATTGAGATGAAGGTCTAGATTCTTTTTTTTTTTCCTCGTCATCAGTCTTCTGGTGGTTTGATGCGGCCCGCCACGAATTCTTTTCCTGTGCCAACCTTTTCATCTTATAGCAGCCGTTGCAACCTACGTCCTCAATTATTTGCTGGATGTATTTCAATTCAGGCCTTCCTCTACACCTCCATCTTGTACCATGGAAGTTATTCCCTGATGTCTCAACAGATGTCCCATCATCCCGTACCTCCTTTTTTTTCACTGTTTTCCACATATTCGTATCCTCGCCACTTCTGCGGAGAACCTCCACATTCCTGACCTTATCAGTCCATCAAATTTTCAACATCCTTCTGTAACATCACATCTCATATGTTTCGGTTCTCTTTTGTTCAGATACAATATTGTGCTCCAAACGTACTTTCTAAGACATTTCTTTCTCAAATTAAGGTCTACGTTTGAGACCAGTAGACTTCACTTGGCCTGGAATGCCCTTCTTGCCAGTGCTAGTCTGCTTTTTATGTCCTCCTTGCTCCGTCCGTCATGGGTTATTTTGCTGCCTAGGTAGCAGAACTACTTTGTCTAAACCGTGATCCCCAATTCTGATATTACGTTTCTTGCTGTTCTCACTTCTGCTACTTCTCATTACTTTGGTCTTTCTTCGATTTACTCTGAATTCATATTCTGTATTTATTAGACTGTCCATTTCATTCAGCAGATCATGTAATTTTTCTTCACTTTCATTCAGGATTGCAATGTCATCAGAGAATCTGATCACCGATATCCTTTCATCTTCAAATTTAACTTCACTGTTGAACCTTTCTTTTATATCCGTCATTACTTCTTCGATGTATAGACTGATCAATAGGGGCGAACAACTACATCCTGTCTTACGTTCTTTTTAATCCGAACACTCCGCTCTCGGTCTTCCAGTCTTAGTGTTCCTCTTGGTTCTTGCACATATTGTATATTATCTGTCTTTCCATACAACTTACCCATATTTATTTCAGAATTTCGAAAATCTTGCACCATTTGATATTGCGAAATGCTTTTTCCAGGGCGACAAATCCTATGAACGTGTCGTAATTTTTCTTCAGTCTTGCTTGCGCTAGTTCAAATGGCTCTAAGCACTATGGGACTTACCATCCAAGGTCGTCAGTTAACTAGACTTTGAATTACTTAAACCTAACTAACCTAAGGACATCACACACATCCATGCCCGAGGTAAGATTCGAACCTGCGACCGTAGCAGCAGCGCGGATCCGGACTGAAGCGCCTAGAACCGCTCGGTTACAGCGGCAGGCCAGATTCTCAATTTTCTTTTCCATTCTTCTGTATATATCACTTGTCAGCAACTTGTATGCTTGAGTTGTTAGGCTCATTGTGCAGTAATTCTCGCATTTGTCGGCTCTTGCAATCTTCGAAATTGTGTGGACGTAGTCTGACGGTATAAAGCAGTCTCATATATTCAAATGGTTCTGAGCACTATGGGACTTGCCGTTCCAGACTGTAGCGCCTAGAATCGCTCGGCCACTCCGTCTGGCTCATATACTCTACACACCAATATGTGAATAGTCGATTTGTTGCCACTCCCCCCTATAGAGTTAAGAAATTGCGTTGGATTGTTATCTATCCTTTCTGTCTTATTTGATCTTAATTCGTTCAAAGCTCTTTAAAATTCTGATTCCAATGCCGGATCCCTTTCTCTTCCCTGTCGACTCCTGTTTCTTCTTCCATCACGCCATCAGACAAATTGTCCTCCTCTTAGAGGCCTTCAGTTACTCCTTCCACCTATCCGCTCTCTCCTCTGCAATTAACACTGGAATTCCCATTGCACTCTTAATGTTCCCGCCCTTGCTTCTAATTTCGGCGAAGGTTTGTATAGAGTTTTCTGTTTGCTGAGTCAGTATTTGCGCCACTTTTTTCCGAGGCTGAAAAGAAAGAAGTACTCGATACGAAGAAGAATCTGTACTTCTTCCGTGTCCTTAAGGCCACGGTGATTTGTAGAGCATGGTGCTTGGCTTGTGGTGAGGTGAGAGTCGTGTCGCCTGTGTGGGCGGCTCGCATTGCTTCCCGCGTGGTCCTGACGCGAGACGCCACTCAGATAAGGCAGGGAAGACTGTGGGACGTAACGGGAGCGGCGAGGAGAATGCGCGCGTTGCATAACCGGCGCTGCGCGAGATAACGCGCCCGCCCGTGGGACAGCGCGCAGAGCTTCCTGTGGCAGTGAGTCAGCGGACGGGACGCGCCCTTCGCCCACAATGCCGGCAAACAACGCACGCCTGCCACTGTGCCATCAACACCTGAGCATTGCCACCTGCTGGCCGCGTCCCAGCCGTACCATTCCACACCACCACCACACTGCGCATCACAAATAAAGGGTTTCTTTGAAACTT
Organism: Schistocerca americana; assembly: GCF_021461395.2. Lineage (NCBI taxonomy): Eukaryota > Metazoa > Arthropoda > Insecta > Orthoptera > Acrididae > Schistocerca > Schistocerca americana. Next base: position 450,242,628 of record NC_060125.1, on the reverse strand, counting down.
CCTGGCAGATTAAAACTGTGTGCCGGACCGAGACTCGAACTCGGGACCTTTGCCTTTCGCGGGCAATTGCTCTACCAACCGAGCTACCCAAGCACGATTCACGCCCCGTCCTCACAGCTTTACTTCTGCCAGTAGCTCGTCTCCTACTTTCCAAACTTTACAGAAGCTCTCCTGCGAACCTTGCAGAACTAGCACTCCTGAAAGAAAGGAAATTGCGGGGACATGGCTTAGCCACAGTCTGGGGGATGTTTCCAGAATGAGAGCTTCTGTAAAGTTTGGAAGGTAGGAGACGAGGTACTGGTAGAATTAAAGCTGTGATGACGGGGCGTGAGTCGTGCTTGAGTAGCTCAGTTGGTAGAGCACTTGCCCGCGAAAGGCAAAGGTCCCGAGTTCGAGTCTCGGTCCGGCACAGTTTTAATCTGCCAGGAAGTTTCATATCAGCGCACACTCCGCTGCAGAGTGAAAATCTCATTCTGGAAAGGGTTACTTTTTCGGAATTTCCTAGCTGTCTCCCACTGCGACACAGAACTTCGAAATATGGCGCTCGTAGGTGCGTTGGTTGGTTGGTTGGTTTTGGGAAGGAGACCAGACAGCGTGGTCATCGGTCTCATCGGAATAGGGAAGGATAGGGAAGGAAGTCGGCCGTGCCCTTTCAGAGGAACCATCCCGGCATTTGCCTGGAGTGATTTAGGGAAATCACGGAAAACCTAAATCAGGATGGCCGGACGCGGGATTGAACCGTCGTCCTTCCGAATGCGAGTCCAGTGTCTAACCACTGCGCCACCTCGCTCGGTTCGTAGGTGCGTAAAACCCTTCCTCTGTAGTAATGCAAAAGTGTGCGGCCTTGCTGCTTCACCCTCTGGTAACTTCAAATAGCAAGGTGTCGACAAATGCGGAAAAGTTTAAGGGATGGGTTAACGATGTCACATTGGCACCAAATATCACCGCACACGATGGGAAATTTGTCACACCCCCTCGTACCACGTTACACCCCTTCTCTGGAAGAGTCTGCGATGGAGGACAGAACCCAGACGCCCAGAGACATTTGAAACCACCGCTCGGAACTGACACGAAAAGGCCTCAGAAGGTGTCATACACAGCTTCAATGAAACCACTCCTTCCCTCGAGGGAAAATGCCAAGAAATCTATAGGTAAGTTGACTCTACCTAACGTGATTAGTTGATCAACTGCGGACTGATTTCTGTACGCGTTTTTTTATCACATTCTCAGGGAAACAGTTGAAAAGCAATGAGGACAGCCCATCTCCTTGTGTTACTCCCGTTTCGATTTGGATCGGATCTGAGAGTTCGGCCGTAAACTTAACCCTGAACTTGTATCTGTCAGTGTTTTATCACTGCTTGTGTTTTCAGTTCTAGAACTTGTTGGTTTTAATATTCAGAAACGTGATTCCCAGTCAACTGAGTCATAAGATTTTTTTGAAATGAACAAAGTGCAGAATAAATTTTTGCTACAAATTTTCACATGTCTTAGAATTAGCTTTAGGTTCAAGATTTACTCTGGACACGAGCGGCCTGGTATGAATCCTGCATGATGATTTCCAATTTTTGGTACAAGTCGTTTCTGTGCTCTACCGAGAAGACATTGGGATACAATTTTGTATGCAACTGATATTAGTGTGATACCCCCCATGAACCATGGACCTTGGCGTTGGTGGGGGAGGCTTGTGTGCCTCAGCGATACAGATAGCCGTACCGTAGGTGCAACCACAACGGAGGGGTATCTGTTGAGAGGCCAGACAAACGTGTGGTTCCTGAAGAGGGGCAGCAGCCTTTTCAGTAGTTGCAGGGGCAACAGTCTGGATGATTGACTGATCTGGCCTTGTAACAATAACCAAAATGGCCTTGCTGTGCTGGTACTGCGAACGGCTGAAAGCAAGGGGAAACTACAGCCGTAATTTTTCCCGAGGGCATGCAGCTTTACTGTATGATTACATGACGATGGCGTCCTCTTGGGTAAAATATTCCGGAGGTAAAATAGTCCCCCATTCGGATCTCCGGGCGGGGACTACTAAAGAGGATGTCGTTATCAGGAGAAAGAAAACTGGCGTTCTACGGATCGGAGCGTGGAATGTCAGATCCCTTAATCGGGCAGGTAGGTTAGAAAATTTAAAAAGGGAAATGGATAGGTTGAAGTTAGATATAGTGGGAATTAGTGAAGTTCGGTGGCAGGAGGAACAAGACTTCTGGTCAGGTGACTACAGGGTTATAAACACAAAATCAAATAGGGGTAATGCAGGAGTAGGTTTAATAATGAATAGGAAAATAGGAATTCGGGTAAGCTACTACAAACAGCATAGTGAACGCATTATTGTGGCCAAGATAGATACGAAGCCCACACCTACTACAGTAGTACAAGTTTATATGCCAACTAGCTCTGCAGATGACGAAGAAATTAAAGAAATGTATGATGAAATAAAAGAAATTATCCAGATTGTGAAGGGAGACGAAAATTTAATAGTCATGGGTGACTGGAATTCGAGTGTAGGAAAAGGGAGAGAAGGAAATATAGTAGGTGAATATGGATTGGGGGACAGAAATGAAAGAGGAAGCCGCCTGGTAGAATTTTGCACAGAGCACAACATAATCATAACTAACACTTGGTTTAAGAATCATGAAAGAAGGTTGTATACCTGGAAGAACCCTGGAGATACTAAAAGGTATCAGATAGATTATATAATGGTAAGACAGAGATTTAGGAACCAGGTTTTAAATTGTAAGACATTTCCAGGGGCAGATGTGGACTCTGACCACAATCTATTGGTTATGACCTGTAGATTAAAACTGAAGAAACTGCAAAAAGGTGGGAATTTAAGGAGATGGGACCTGGATAAACTAAAAGAACCAGAGGTTGTACAGAGATTCAGGGAGAGCATAAGGGAGCAATTGACAGGAATGGGGGAAATAAATACAGTAGAAGAAGAATGGGTAGCTTTGAGGGATGAAGTAGTGAAGGCAGCAGAGGATCAAGTAGGTAAAAAGACGAGGGCTAGTAGAAATCCTTGGGTAACAGAAGAAATATTGAATTTAATTGATGAAAGGAGAAAATATAAAAATGCAGTAAGTGAAACAGGCAAAAAGGAATACAAACGTCTCAAAAATGAGATCGACAGGAAGTGCAAAATGGCTAAGCAGGGATGGCTAGAGGACAAATGTAAGGATGTAGAGGCCTATCTCACTAGGGGTAAGATAGATACCGCCTACAGGAAAATTAAAGAGACCTTTGGAGGTAAGAGAACGACTTGTATGAATATCAAGAGCTCAGATGGAAACCCAGTTCTAAGCAAAGAAGGGAAAGCAGAAAGGTGGAAGGAGTATATAGAGGGTCTATACAAGGGCGATGTACTTGAGGACAATATTATGGAAATGGAAGAGGATGTAGATGAAGATGAAATGGGAGATACGATACTGCGTGAAGAGTTTGACAGAGCACTGAAAGACCTGAGTCGAAACAAGGCCCCCGGAGTAGACAATATTCCATTGGAACTACTGACGGCCGTGGGAGAGCCAGTCCTGACAAAACTCTACCATCTGGTGAGCAAGATGTATGAAACAGGCGAAATACCCTCCGACTTCAAGAAGAATATAATAATTCCAATCCCAAAGAAAGCAGGTGTTGACAGATGTGAAAATTACCGAACTATCAGCTTAATAAGTCACAGCTGCAAAATAATAACACGAATTCTTTACAGACGAATGGAAAAACTAGTAGAAGCCAACCTCGGGGAAGATCAGTTTGGATTCCGTAGAAACACTGGAACACGTGAGGCAATACTGACCTTACGACTTATCTTAGAAGAAAGATTAAGGAAAGGCAAACCTACGTTTCTAGCATTTGTAGACTTAGAGAAAGCTTTTGACAATGTTGACTGGAATACTCTCTTTCAAATTCTAAAGGTGGCAGGGGTAAAATACAGGGAGCGAAAGGCTATTTACAATTTGTACAGAAACCAGATGGCAGTTATAAGAGTCGAGGGACATGAAAGGGAAGCAGTGGTTGGGAAGGGAGTAAGACAGGGTTGTAGCCTCTCCCCGATGTTGTTCAATCTGTATATTGAGCAAGCAGTAAAGGAAACAAAAGAAAAATTCGGAGTAGGTATTAAAATTCATGGAGAAGAAATAAAAACTTTGAGGTTCGCCGATGACATTGTAATTCTGTCAGAGACAGCAAAGGACTTGGAAGAGCAGTTGAATGGAATGGACAGTGTCTTGAAAGGAGGATATAAGATGAACATCAACAAAAGCAAAACAAGGATAATGGAATGTAGTCTAATTAAGTCGGGTGATGCTGAGGGAATTAGATTAGGAAATGAGACACTTAAAGTAGTAAAGGAGTTTTGCTATTTGGGGAGCAAAATAACTGATGATGGTCGAAGTAGAGAGGATATAAAATGTAGGCTGGCAATGGCAAGGAAAGTGTTTCTGAAGAAGAGAAATTTGTTAACATCCAGTATTGATTTAAGTGTCAGGAAGTCATTTATGAAAGTGTTCGTATGGAGTGTAGCCATGTATGGAAGTGAAACATGGACGATAAATAGTTTGGACAAGAAGAGAATAGAAGCTTTCGAAATGTGGTGCTACAGAAGAATGCTGAAGATTAGATGGGTAGATCACATAACTAATGAGGAAGTATTGAATAGGATTGGGGAGAAGCGAAGTTTGTGGCACAACTTGACCAGAAGAAGAGATCGGTTGGTAGGACATGTTCTGAGGCATCAAGGGATCACCAATTTAGTATTGGAGGGCAGCGTGGAGGGTAAAAATCGTAGGGGGAGACCAAGAGGTGAATACACTAAGCAGATTCAGAAGGATGTAGGTTGCAGTAGGTACTGGGAGATGAAAAAGCTTGCACAGGATAGAGTAGCATGGAGAGCTGCATCAAACCAGTCTCAGGACTGAAGACCACAACAACAAACAACAACAACAACTCCTACATTAGATCCGTACAAACATGGACTCATCAAGCTTATACAGGACGACCTGGCAAATGCATCATCATCATCATCATCATCATCCCACCACCACAACCACAAGCAGAAACAGCTACATGACATCCATTACTGGGTAAAAACTTCCGATTTTTACCATGCACAGTGGTCGCCACCCATATACATACATGTTTCTCCTAAATGTTTTCAATATCATCTATTCACCTTCCATTAGGTCATCGTCTCGGTATTTTCTTATCTCTTTGTATCCAGAGAAGAATTTCCAAGACCTACATCTACTATCATTCTCCTTGCTGGATGTCCTGTCTGTCTCCATTGCATATTCATTGTACGCGGAATTACACCTTCCACTGCAACCTGTGCCCTGACTCAATTTTTACTTTGCTGCGTCCTCCTGTAAGTCCAACACGCCTGCTGATCAACCATCTGTTTTGAATTATTATTCGAAGTTTTACTGCCGTAAATAAAATACACACCAGTTGTAAATTTTTCCAGTTTAAACTCTTCTTAAATTTTTCAAAATACTGTTTAGATTTATTTGTTGTTGGAGAGGGACCATCTTGAGCAAAACACAATTTCTATTTTTATTTCCCAGTCATGTTTCGCTGAAGTTGCTGCACATAACTGTTCTACAGTTCCGTATGTTCGCAGATGAAAAATTGTGAAACAAAACTGCATTAAATAACACAAAAATCCAGGAAATCCACAGCTTGTGGTAACAAGGAAATGTACAAAACTGGGTTTTTAAGATATGTAAATACTGTCTTAAAAACTCAAATTTTAATTGTACAAGTAGTAAAAACACATATTTTCCTGTTTTACTGAAAGGTAATAAAAATTCCAGCGAAATATGTCTGGGAAATAAAAATTAAAATTATGTTTTGCTCAAGGCGGACCCTCTCTAGAAATCTATTTGGAAGCGAACACGCACAGAAGAGCTTCAACCTCAAGATGATTACTGTCTAGATTACCGACAGTATTCCACACTATTTTTATCATTTCTTTTGCAGTCAATTCAGTCGTTCTTCCACTGCCATAAATACAAAAACTCATGAACAGATTCTGCACCTTCACCGTTCATTTGAACTATTTCCTTGTCGATGTGCTTGTATAAAATACTTACAGCGCGTAATTTATATTCGGGATTATTTTTAAATTTACTCTTCCATTAGAAGCTGATGTTTATCTGCATTAGGGACAAATAGTACATCGTAATTAGCGAAAAGATATACGATCCCTTCTTTGTGTAATTAATTTTTCTTCTAGAGTTGCTGGGAATGGCTCTGGTGATACGAAATTTCTTTGATTCCTATCTTCGATTCCGAATTTTCCACGATTGATATCTATCAAAGGCTCTTTATACTGTATCTGCAGTAAAAGCCAGCCCCCCCCCCCCCCCCACTCACTTGACGACCGCTTGACACATTTACACGAAAAATGATTGTTAGTGCTTTTTTTTTTTTTTTTACATGTTACACATTTGGTCTAAATACAAAGCTTATAATCGCTTGTAGGCGGGTACTGATTTCAACAACCCTCTACTGCCAATGAATCACTGCGATCATCCTTAAATAACTGATGTAGCAACAGCCTTGTTAATGAAGTCTGGCTACAAGTTAAGGCGATCGCCTACATTAGAGCCAGTCACATGAATTTTACCCCTTGCGAATCTCGTATTTGAGGCGGCGACGGCAAGGTCGAATGTAGCTTACGAATTTTATATAAAGTCCGTTAGCTGGAACGGAAGCGGAACGTCGCCCTGGTGCACAGTATATGCCCGTCCGAAGAGCGGCTGCGTAATTTGAGAGGCTTCCCACGAGAAGCCGTACGCAACAGCCTGTCCAGGGTCGGCGTGTGTCGCAGCAGGTGGCCGGCAGCGAGAATCCGGAAGGCCGGCCGGGTATGTAGTGCCCTCTCCTCTCCTGGTAGTCCGGCGATCACTTCGCGTGCGGTGGCGACGAGCAGAGGTGACGCCACTTTTGTGCCGTCTCATCCATATCTAAGTGGCGCTACAGCCGACGTACCAGCGGGACCTGCTGAATCTGAAGTAGTTGGCACAGCCTCCTAAGAAGATAAAACCAGCGCTCAGCCGAGACATGACTCATGCCTTACGAATTAAGTCAGCATTCCAGTGGCGGGACGAGTTGACACACCTCAATAGGCAGCTGCCTTCTGAAAACAAACTTTTACTAGCGCATGTTTCAGAGTTTCTTAATAAGCAGCACAGTGGTTATTATTTCTGCTGCCGTACGTCTATATATTTCGTATTTACAAAAACAATTGTGTGTATAAATGTACGCTGCACATCTCGTAAACCACTGGGTCTGTTACAGCCAAACTTGGTACACATATCACTATCTCGAAATAAAAAAAAAAATATGGGGGTAAGATACACTTACTTCCTATAGGGGTGGGGGTGAAAGGCGTCTGAAGGAAACAAACAAATATTGTGCACATCTGATGCCCTTTTAATAACTTTACTTGTCTTGCCCACACATTTATTTTTCAACAAACTTTGCGTTTCGACTCTCCGTCAGTTTCAAAGGTTGTTGAAAAATAAAAGAATGGTCAAAACAAGTTCTTAAAAGTGCATCCAAATGGCCGCGTCGCCTCACAGCATTTTCATGCAAATTGCAGTATACACATGACTATTTGTATAAAATATACTGTCGGGTTAATGTAACCGTACACCCCTAGCGGTGTGGTTTGAGTGGGGGGGTGGGGGGTGGGGGAAGGGAGGGAGGAGGGAGGGAGTTAGGGAGGGAGGGATAGAGAGAGAGAGAGAGAGAGAGAGAGAGAGAGAAGATGTAGTGTATAAAAATATTGATAACGACCGGTATTAGTATAGAATCCAATCTTTCCAGCGTCGCTAGGGTCATCGGTGACATTCCAGATGACGTTTTACGCTCAGTGGTGGTGAGGGGGTTCGGTGCTTGGACGGTGACATGTTAGCATCTCTCTGTAACGTCTGAAGCAATTTCTACGGACTTTCGCACACGAATTACTTGCTATATGGAAAAAATTACTGTGACATTAAGACCTCTATGGTTGAGGGTGGAGGTGAAAAAGGGTTACATAAATGTACAATTCAGGAACGCCTGGGTCTGGAGCAATATCAACCGAATTTGGTATATACACGACGCATTATCTATATAAAAAATATTGTAGGAATAAGAAAGCCCTAATAACCCTTGGGGCTGGGATGAACAAGAAAAAAACTTCCTTACGTTTTTTTCGTTAGCTCATAAATGTGTGCAATGCGGAAAGAAGTAAGGCAGGCATGCCTAGCGTGACTTGTGGATGTCAACAAACTGAAATATTCTGGAAATGTCGAAGGAGCAGAACCGATTTATCTTAAAAAATCATTGGCTACTACAGGGAAAAAAAATGTGGAAACCAGAGAAAAACATACACTAGACCAAACACACTTAAAGGAGAAACTGTTTTTAAAGTGCGTCAACATATGTAGTCATTGAGACGCGCAAAATCACGTTTGTCATTGAGGATAGCAAACGGTTATATTTACCAGAAGAACTTAACTCACGAATGTTACACTTGTTATATTCAGAGACAACTCCTCCAAATCCTGTGCAAACAATATAGACTGAGTTTTGAGACTCTCTACAACATAGGTTGTGGGTACCGCAGAACTGACATGTTCAGTGTGTGTCAAATTTCAGAGCTGATTGTTCTAAGCTTGCTTTACAAATAAACAACTAAGAAGATGCAACTCAGGTACAAACTTTGAATAATCAGATAAAAATCGAACTATTTGAAATCGATTATACAAGAGGAAAGCACACACGTTTTACGAGATTAAACGTTCAGAATGTTTGCAGTACAGAAAATCTATTATTAAGAAAGTAATCTGTGTGATTTACCAAAAAATCTTCCTCTTCATAATATTTCAATCAAAGAAACATATTACCGCAGGCAGCTACAATTTCATTCATTCAATATTCATTTACTTTCATCCGGGAAAAATTAGTTTTATACCTATGACGAAACACTTCCCAACAAAGACCTTCGACTACAATCACGAGTAGTAAACCCTTTAACGACGTAAGCTGCCATTTTTCATCAAAGAGCTTTCAAGACTCGAAATAATAGAAAAAGACCTGAAGGTAATGTTTTGGGGGTAACGAAGACGGCGGAGGTATGCTTCAAGTGTCTGACGTCATGACAGTTCTCATTTTTACCATTGTTTACAAATTATTAGTCTCATAGTTATTAGCTGTTCAAATCTGACGGTATTTTGCTACACAAGAAATTTCGACCGACGAGCAAATACTTTCTTTCCACGTCAAAAAGAGAAACTAAGCAAGTCATGAAGGTGGTGCAAAACTGGGCGGTTTATTTCAGTGCGCCGCTGGCCAGAAGACAGGAGAGCCGCCGCCTCCAGCGCTGATACGGAATTCACGCCCCGCTTTAGGCCTTTCGCCAGCCTGCGTGCGTTCGCCGCACCTGTTGTTACCCGCCGTGTGGCGGCGGCCAGGAATGCCTCCGTTCCCATCCTTGGCCTCCCGGCCTGAGGAAGGTCGCGAGCCATCCAGTGCCGCTGCCGCCTCGGTTTTCGCACGCGCTGTAGACAGATGCTTCACAGCTAAAATGTAGTTTCCTCTAAATGACGTTAATAAAGCATATTAAATTTTCCGTGTCACTCCGCAACCATAGTGAACATTTTTTGAATAAAACCGTCTCGATCGCTAATGTAGTTCTTTATTTATTACGTCGTTTCGCCTGCTACTATCATCAGATCCTGTTTACGGAGATCCACTGAGGTCTGTTATGAACAACGCACAGCTCGCCTCGTGATATCTACTGGCGGGAACGAAGCAACGACATGGACTTAGCAAAAAAAAAATGCGAGCTTACCGAGTGTCTGACCAGATTCGCGGGTTGATTCAAGAGTTTCTTGCAGACAGAACTCAACATGTCGCTTTTAACGGAACAAAATCGATAGACGTAAAGGTAATTTCGGGCATACCGCAGAGAAGTGTGACAGGACCGTTTTTTACTGTTAATAATGAAATATAAATGATCTAGTAGACTGCGTCAGAAGCTCTTTAAGGTTGTTCGCAAACGATGTGGTTGCCTATATGAATGTAGCGGCGCTAGAAGACAATAACGATATGCAGAAGGGCCAAACAGACGTACTATATAGTATATCTGTATGCGAGACATCCTCGATAACTTCAGTGCGAATGCACAACAGGGTCCGTGCCTCTTTCGGGAACACAGGACTCGCAGAGAGTAAGTAGGTCATTGGGCAGTGCGCGCTACTCGCGAGTAACAAGTTAAGAATTTGGTTCGGACGGGAAACATGTTTGGATGTCCGACATGGTTAAGGTAACCGCTCGCGTTAAGCGGGAGGTACGGGTTCGAGTCCCGGTCCGGCACAAAAAATTTTCAACTTTCATGACTGATTTTTTTCGATGCCCGATTGCGACTGGAGTCGGTCTTTCCCTCGAAATTTTACCTACAGAGGACTGATGAATGGTACACGGACTGGCAGTTCACCATGAATGTAAGTTAATGTAACATATTGCGCGTACATAGGAGAAGAAATCCACTACTGTACAACCACACTATTGGTGACAAACTACTGGAAACGGTAACCACCGTAAAATATCGAAGGGTGTCTATCAGGAGCGACCTTAAGTGGAATGACCACATAAAGCAAGCAGTAGACAAATCATATGCCACACAGATTTGTAGGAAGAATCTTAAGGAAATGTCATTCATCCACTAAAGAAGTGGGTTACAAGGCACTTATCGACCGGTTCTTGAATATTGTTCATTAATCTGGGACGCTTCCCATGTAGGACAGATGGGAGGCAGAGGGAGAGGAGAGGAGAGGAGAGGAGAGGGAGAGAGGGAGAGAGAGAGAGAGAGAGAGAGAGAGAGAGAGAGAGAGAGAGAGAGAGAGTCAACGAAGAGCGGCACGTTTCGTCATGGGATGTTTTTAGTCTGGTCGAAAGCGTTACAGAGGCGCTCAAAAAACTCCAGTGGGAGACGATACAAGAGAGGAGTTGTGCATCACGCAGCGGTTAACTATTGAAACTACGAGAGAGTACTCTCTGGGAAGAGTCGGACAACATATTACTTCCTCCCACATATGTCTCGCGAAATAACCACAACGAGAAAATTCGAGAAATTGAAGCTAATACATAGGTTTACCAAAAATGATTCTTCCAACGCCTACCCGCGAGTGGAACACGAAAGGGGGGATCAGTTATTGACACCAGAAGTATATCCGCCACACGCCGTCAGATGGCTTGCGAAGTTTCGATGTAAACATAGGTGAAGAGAAGAATATTGTTAATAAAGTGTCGTTGAAACTCCGACAATAGCAGTTTTACTACTATAATAAATCTCACAAGTTTCTATAGATTTCTGAGAAATATGCTTTGCGTAGCTCTGAATTAAATTATTTTGCTTTACTCTTTCTCTATACAGGACTTCATGTCAGAATACGACGAAGGGGCACCAGCTTTTTTTTTTTTGTGGTTCTTTCGCTTGCAGTGTTTTCAGTAGTAAACAGCTTGGGCCTAACGAATCGGCTTCTCACGGCGTGGTAACTGTGATTTCACCCAGAGGCCTAATAAGCTGGCGGGCCGCAGTGGACGAGCGGTTATAGACGCTTCAGTCTGGAACCGCGCGACCGCTACGGTCGCAGGTTCGAATCCTGCCTCGGCCATGGACTTGTGTTATGTCCTTAGGTTAGTTAGGTTTAAGTAGTTCTAAGCTCTAGGGGACTGAGGACCTCAGATGTTAAGTCCCATAGTGCTCAGAGCCATTTGAACCTAATAAGCTGTCTTGAAGTTCACGTACCGCTGCCAACACAACGACCTTCGGAAGATTTCTGTTCTGCGTATCTTCTCCCGTCCCACTGCAGTGGGGACGTTAGCCAGCGAGGCCTCGTAGGGGACCATATGGCACTGGCATCCGTGTAGGAAGCATTCCAGTATTCTTCTCGGCATGTAGTTCGCAAAGAGCGCAAATAGTAATTTCCTACAAATTTTTCCTCTTTGAAGCGGTCTAGTGGCTAGCGCTGCTGCCTCTGGATCACGGGGTACCGGGTTAGATTCCCGGCCGAGTTGGGGATTTTCTTTGCCAGGGGACTGTGTGTTTGTGCTGTCCTCGTCATTTCATCATCATCATCATCATCATCATCATCATCATCATCATCATCATCATCATCATCATTTGTGACAGTGACCAGTTTGGATTGTGAAAAAAAATGGACTATGTAAAAACTGAGACTTCCTACGGGCACTTATGACCGCGCAGTTTAGCGCCCCACAAACCAATCATCATCATGATCATCTTCGGAGCGGGGTGGTCGCTGTTGTGGAAGGAGAGGTTTCGTAATAATGTAGAGTAAGAGATATACAATACTCGCAGACTGAAGCTATGAATCAAACCGCGCCGTGTGCGTGGATAGCTCGTAAACTAACAGTATTGGCCACGACTCATAAAGAACCTGGTCCACCCCCTGTTTGACACTTGTGGTAATCTATCAGGAAGGTTCATGCTTTAAGAAGCTATGAACGGTTGTAGTATCAACGGAACAAGGGTATAAAAGGGTGAACAAGAACTCTACCGAAACAATTTCTGAGGATGTTTAGAACTTCTTCTTTTGGTATCTTTTTATTTTACTTTGTTTTACACCTCAGGTTCCCAAGAACCTAACTGAGGAGCAAATCTCCATGGTCATCTATAACTACACCTACACTCTGCAAACCACCGTGAGGTGCATGGCAGAGGGTACTTGTCAATGTAGCATATTAGTGTGTCTTTCCGCTGCATTCTGGTATGGAGCGCGGGAAGAATGATTATTTGAATGACTCTGTGCGTGCAGTAATTATTCTTATCCTCACGATCCCTATGTGAGCGATGCGTAGGGGACTGTAGTATATTCCTAGAATTATCATCTGAAGCCAACTCTTGAAACTTTGTTAACAGACTTTCTCAGGATAGCTGACATCTATCTTCAGGAGCCTTCCAGTTTAGTTCCTTCAGTTTCTCTGTGATACTCTCCCACAGATCAAATGAACCCGTGACCATTCGTGCTGCCCTTCTCTGTAAACGTTCAATATCCCCCGTTAGTCCAACACACTAGAGCATATTCTAGAAATGGTCGCACTAGTGTTTTGTAAGCAATCTCCCGTTTAGACTGATTGCACTTCCCCATTATTCTACCAATAAACCGAAGTCTAACACCTGCTTTACCCACAACTGTGCCTATGTGATCATTCTATTTCATACCACTGGACAGTGTTACACCCAGGTATTTCTATAGTTGGTCGATCCCAACAGTGACTCAGTGATGCTTAGGGTACTATTTTTTTCGCTTTATTAAGTGCAGAATTTTACATTTCTGAACGTTTAAAGCAAGTTGCTAATTTTTGCACCACTTCGAAGTCTTATCAATATCTGACTTAAGTTTTATGGACTTTCTTTCAGATAGTGGGTCATTACAGACAAATGCATCATCTGCAAAATGTCTGAAGCAACTGTTAATATTGTCTGCCAGGTCGATAATATACAACATAAACAGTAAGGGTCCCAACACACTTCCCTGGAGTACACCCGAAGTTCCTTCTACATATGACGATGACTCTTCATCCAAGATAACATCTCCCTACCAAAAAGTCTCAACTGTGGTAGGAATTTCTTTCGATCTTACACTGATAATTACGCGGTTATTACAGCTATAGTTATCTGGATTGGATGGAGAGTGATTACATGAAATTAACGTAGAAACTATGTGTGAAGTTTTTTTTTTTTTTTTTTTTTTTTTTTTTTTTTTTTTTTTTTTGCAGGTCACTAAGCTTTCTCCTTCTCAAATACTGTGTGAATGAAGTCTGGGAATTCCCGGGTCGCGTACTACGCTTCTTTTTCACCCCCACCTGTTTGATAGGCAGGTAGTTCTTACTTCCACAGTGACTGGCGCTTGACAGTAAGATAAATGTACATCAAGTTTTGAAATCGATCCAATGGTTTAGTACACACACACACACACACACACACACACACACACTTTTATAATATATATACGGAAAAATGTAAGAGATGAGGGCCGTGGAGAGGTAGCAGCTGGGGTGGGGGGGGGGGGGGGGGGGGGGGGTAGCAGCTGAGGAGACGAAGCTCTTTTTATATACCCTGATGATGAAGCTATGGGTCAATGACTGCAGCAGGGGGAATCCTCAGGTCCCACAAATCGGCTCCTCGGGCCTGACTCAGCTGTTTGCATTGGCTTTAAAGGCGCCCATAGCCTGACTTGTGATAGCCTATTCCGGCGGCTACTTAAGTGTCCGACCAGCGAAGTAATAAAACGAGTTTCGCAACAAAAAGGAGTCCCACGATCGAGGCACTTAATTCGACGCTACAAAGGGAGCCCGTGGCGTGACGCCTGCAAAACCCGACGTCGTCAGCACACAACAGCCTGCGTCCAACCACAGCGGGGAGGTCACCGTGCCCGAGCTGATTGCAGACTGCTAGCAGCCGCCAGACACCGCGCGCTGCATAAGCAATGCGCTGAAGCGTTCGGCAGGCACGTCCTTCCTCCTTCGCGAAACAATTCACACCTGTCCAAAACATTCAACCGCCTCTGTGACAATACGGAGGACCCCTGCCTCAGGGACCCTCTCATCAATATGAAAGTTACTGAGGTGATATTTGAAAGAGAAGTAGTCATTCCCTTTTCGAAAGACAACAGCAGCGGGTGATATTTCGGGGTGTTTTACCTATCATGACTTGGATCCACTCATTCAGATTACCGTGAACATGCCGCCCCCCTCTCCAATGTCTATTTCAATATTCTTGGTGACGACGTTTTGCCTTCTCTTTTCCGCTTCTACGCTAGAAAATTGCATTGAACTGTAGAAAGACCTACAGGGGTCAACCTTAGTGCAGGGCTTGGCAGTTGACTCGTAACATAAATAGGCAGAAAGATCTATTATACTAAGGTTAAACGATTGCAGAACAATGCAGACAGCACTCACATCCATTAAATATCTAGGAATTGCTTACGGGGCGATTTAAGTTGGAACGATCACATATAAGAAATTGCAGGTAAGGCAGGTGCCAGACATTCATCGGAAGAAACCTCAGGAAGTGTATTTCAACTGCAAAGGAGGTACCTTGCAAAACCGTTGTTCGGCCAATACTTGAATGTTTCTCGTCAGTCTGGTATTCGTACCAGTAAGGATTGTAAGAGGAAACAGAGAAGACCCGTAGAAGAACAGTGCGTTTGGTTGGAGGTTCATTTAAAGGCACGGACACACAAGGCCAATGAACGTCGGCCAACCGCTTCGTTGGCAGAGAATTGACTAGTGTGCACGGGCGGCCTCGAGTCGGTTCGATCTGCTGGCGGTAACATCAAAGCGTTGGTGGTTGGCGTTGGGACCCCTCTCCTAGTGTGGACGCCGGGTCGAATGTTCACTTGTTCAGTAACGATTTGTTGGGTCTCTACAACAGGCGTGTATTTTTCTATTTCAGGAAAGCCACAAGTCGCACTTGGTATCCAGAATGAGATTTTCACTCTGTTTCGCACTTGGTATGTTTTACTGACGGTTTTGCTCCTTAATGTAACACAAGAGCATCATCAGAAAGTCTGGCACTTATAGTCTGAGGTACAGTAGTTATCTGTTAAATTAAAGAGCGAACGCAATTAATTTCAACAGTCGCTGTTTCCCCTGCAAGCAATATCAGCTCTCGCTAAGAGTGTGTATTAACTGTGTTTAAAAATATTGGAGTATGGAGTGGAATGTGGAGAGAGCATTAAAGCTGACAAGTTTTATCGTGAACGGGAATGTTTACGGGCTCCTGCGATTATAAAAACAAACTGAAGAGTCTAGACGCTTGGACGGAGACAGCTCAGGTGTTAAGAGTGATACGTACGATGTGAAAAGGAAAATGATGTCTTTATTGACTTTTTTCACCTAGACGACTAAGGGAAACAAACAAATCTGGGTGTGACAATTAAGCTTCTGCTGCACTACAGCTCTCCTACAAGAAGTGCTGCCTTTAGAAATTTTAGGGCCTACACAGTTCAATAAAAATTCGAAACCTGTAGCCTTCATTAGGAAAAAATTATGAACTAATTCGTATTCCAGTTCAGCTTTAAGGTAGACGTCGTCCCATCGCACATAGCACTGCTTCCTATTTCTTTAAAAAATAGAGGTCGTACAACAACGTCGTTTCTTCTTCTTCTTCTTCTTCTTCTTCTTCAGATCAGCTCTTTGCAGTAAAACAATTGCTGCACATGCGACGATTGCTAAATCCTTTTCTCTCCTCATAATATCGGCCGGTGAAACTATAATGGGTGGTTGGTTGGTTTGTGGGATTAAAGGGACCAGACTGCTACGGTCATCGGTCCCCTTTTCCAAGTACTAAAAACACCCACAAAGAATAAAAACGATTAACAGAATAGAGCACAGACGACACAGAACAAGAGAAATTGAGACAAAGACCAGACAAAACGAACTAAAATCACACAGAGTGTGACGGTGGTTGGCCGACCATAGAAATAAAAGAGGAAAAGCCAACCACTTAAAACACATTAAAAATCAGTTTAAAACCGAAACTATAATTAAAATGGTACTTTATAACAATAGCAAAACGGGAGCGACGATGGCAAATTACCAGAGCCAAGTGCGATTCCACATGGCCGAATCCCTTAGCCCCAAACTCTTCCTTTGGTGTGCACAAGAAGCCCATCGCCAATGCATTGGCGACCAACGTTCTGCCGAATCCAGTCTCCGTCGTTCGTTGGCCTAGTGTCTACGCGCCTTTTTTAGATGTTCAGCCAACTCCAGCGGCGGAAGCCGCAAGAGACGCACGTGCTTCACGGTGCACTTTACTGTTAAAATTTCGAAAGCGTACGTTCCTAAACAACGAAGTGGTATACTTAAGTACCAAGGAATGGCCAGATACGCTTGAAGTTATCTAAGGCTGTAGATACAGCAATATAGAATAGGCCAGTAGGCAGTACAGTTGAAGAGAAATGGACATCTCTAAAAAGAGCAATCACAGAAGTTGGAAAGAAAATGATAGGTACAAAGAAGGTAACTGCGAAGAGACCATGGGTAACAGAATAAATACTTCAGTTGATCGGTGAAAGAAGGAAGTAAAAAAAAAGTTCAGGGAAATTCAGGAATACAGAAACACAAGTCACTGAGGAATGAAATAAATAGGAAGTGCAGGGAAGCTAAGACGAAACGGCCGCATGAAAAATGTGAAGAAAATTGAAAAACAAATGATTGTCGGGAGGAATGAGTCAGCATATAAGAGAATCAAAACAATCTTCGGTGAAATTAAAAGCAAGGGTTGTAACATTAAGAGTGCAATGGGAATTCCACTGTTAAATGCAACGAAGAGAGCGGATAGGAGGAAAGTGTACACTTACGGCCTCTATGAGGACGAGGATTTGTCTAATGTAATAGAAGTAACAGGAGTCTATTTAGAAGAGATCGGGGATCCGGTATTAAAATCAGAATTTAAGAGATCTTTGGAGGCCTTGAGATCAAATGAGGCAGAAGGGATAGATAACATTCCATCGGAATTCCTAAAGTCACTGGGGGAAATGGGAACAAAAGGACTATTCACGTTGGTATGCAGTCTGGCGACATACCATCTGACTTTCGAGAAAAAATCATCCACACAATTCCGAAGACTGCAAGATCTGACAAGTGCGAGAATTATCGTACAATCAGCTTAACACCTTATGCATCCAAGTTGCTCACAAGAATAATGTACACAAGAATGGAAAAGAAAATTGAGCGTGTGTTAGATGACGATCAGTTTGTCTTTAGGAAAGGTAATCAATGCTTTATTGTATTGCAGCCACAAAATACATAACTACACACATTTCAGCTGTGATGTAAACTGAACAGCCTTTCAAGTTCGGAAATAATTGATTCAGTGTTCAGTGCGATTGATAATGGCCAGATTCAGATACATTCGTCTAGCCATGCTACTGTGCCAGTCTATAAAGTAATCATGAAAACATTTGTTGTGTTACTAAGATAACTTCCTTCTCAGGTTAACAGTATTTCATTCTCAAGGTCACATAAAACGCTTTTCAAATCCCCTGACACTTTTCAGGCGTCTTGTGTGTGAATTTGGGTACGCACTCTTTGTGCAAGACTTCCCACACAACTTCACAAAATATCCTTACTATTTTACACAGTGTTGTGTGACCGATTCTATACTGACACTGCAAATCAGAGTGTGGCCACTACCCAGATATCTGGAAAATATGAACAGTTAACACTACAGCTGCTGTTCTATTGTTAATTCACCATACGACTGTAAATTCATTCGAAAATGAAGAACTTACTTTCATCTTCTTTTAAATCTATGTGTAGTGTCACGAACGCTCCTTTCGGCAGACGTGAACTAACCAATGAGTGAGTCCAAAACCTGTTGCGTTTTTTAATACATCCAATATGGAAATAAGCAAACACTGCCTGCTTTCTTCTGTCTACGTCATAATGGTTTGCTGCAGTCTAGTTCACCGTTTTTTTTTCCTTCCTTTTTCTTCTTCCGGGACGAGCCCATCTCAACAGCGGAGTGTCATTTATGAGACGATACGGAAGTAAGGACAACACGACACCCAGTCCTCGAGAGGAAAAATTCTCCGACCCGGCCTGGAATCGCGCTGACTGCGCAGGTACCAACGCGAACAAACTAGTTCGCTGCGATGTCGCCGTGTTTGCATTCAAACAATTTTTGACACCGCGATCTCGCTGCGAAAACGCGCGGTTGTTATCGCTCGTGTGCAGCGAGCCTAGCTTATTCCGTCGGCGTAAGTATATCTTGCGAAAAGAGCAAGCACGTAAAACGTGAGAGCTTGGAGCCCACACGGAGGTTTACCAGCAATCATTCTTCCCGCAAACAATTCAAAACTGCAACTGGAAAAAGAGGAAGTCACAGTGGTACACAAAGTGCCCTCCACCATACACTGTAAAGTGACTTGCGAAGTACAGACGATGAGCCAGAACATTATGACTACTGCGCACCACGAGGTTGTATGCTGCCTGGTGACGCTGAGGACACGTTACGCGGATTATGGACGAATAGGGCATCATTATAGCGACGATACGTGGGCGCAAATGCGGGAATCCGCCGACTTAAGCGAATTTGACAAAAGCCAGAATATTGTGAGCTCAGTGCCTGGGGGGAGCGAGCAATTCAGAAACGGCGAAGCTGGTGGGCTGTTGGCGTGCTACTGTCGTGAGCATATGTGGAAAGTGGTTGAAGAATGCTGAAACGACAGGTAGGCAACAAGACGTTGGACGTCCATACATCACAGAACAGAGTACAGTGTTGGCGCAGCCACGAGTGTTTTGGAGCACACTGTACAGTGCACAGTATTGAACATGGTGTTCCACAGCAGAGGACCCAACAACATCGTCAATTATGAGTACAGTGGGCACAGGATCATCGAGATTGGACCGTAAATCATTCGAATCGTGTCGCCTGGTCTGATGAATCCAGTTTATTGTTATACCAGGTCGAAGTCCGTGTCCAGACACACCCTCATCTAGGCGAACACCCGAGCGAGGTGGCACAGTGGTTAGCACACTGTACTCGGATTCAGGAGGACGACGGTTCAATCCCGCGTCCGGCGATCCTGATTTAGGTTTTCCGTGATTTCCCTAAAACGCTTCAGGCAAATGCCGGGATGGTTCCTTTGTAAGGGCACGGCCGACTTCCTTCTCCATCATTCGCTTAACCGATGGGGCCGATGACCTCGCTGTTTGGTCCCCTTCCCCAAAACCAACCAATCGAGCGAACGGCTCCTCGAAACATGTAGCGCGCCACGGACGAGGGACGGTGCGTGCACTATTATGTTAAGGGGTGCATTCACCTGGGCTTCCATGGGACCTGCGGTAGTAATCGAAAGGCGCCATGACAGCTATGGACTACGTGAATATTATCAGGGACCACCTGTAACCAGTTGCGCCTGATGTCTTCGTCAACAGCGATGGCATCTTCCAGCAGGATAACTGTCCGTGTCACAAGACCAGAATCGTGCTGCAATGGGCTGAGGAGCCTGATAGTGAAATCACGTTGATGTCTTTGCCATCAAATTCTGCTTCTCTGAATCCGATGAAACCCAGCTGGGACGCTGTCGGGTGCCAGCTCCGCGCCCACAATCAAGCCGCCCGTAAATTACCTGAAGTGTGTAAGCTGTACTTAGGCATCTGGTGGCACAAACCTCTGAAAACCTGTCTAATCCATGGCACGCAGAATCACGGCTGAATTGCGTTCCAGAAGTGGACCAACACGCTTTTAAGTACGTGGTTATAACGGTTTGGCTCATCAGTGTACATACTGAAGATACGTATGCTGCGAACGCACTGGTCTTCCAAGATGACAACAGCTGTGTTCGCTGGGCTGCACGCATACGTTTCTGGTTTTACGAACCAATCAGACATCTTGCCTTACCTCCTGGCCCTCTGAATCATCCGACCTTGGTCCTACAGGAAATGTCTAACTATCCGGAGGAGCGGGCGAAACTTAGCAATCAACATAACCGTAATCTGGCTTCCGGTGGATACTGAATACCAGAGTAAACTTGTCGACTCACTTCCTCTCCGAACTCATGAAGTCGTTATCGAGGCTGGAGCGGGTTACGCGGTATTCTGGCTGCTTTTTTGTCCTGTATGCTTCCAATAGTCTACCACATTTCATCATACTGTGTGCTTACAATAATCAAATTTCATCATAGAATGAAAGGTCGTCGCCGCCGCTGCCGCCTATTAGCAATTGTATCTTTATCCTCCCACCAGTGACACAAAATTTCCGGAGCTACAATACGTTAAACATTTCCCCCGGAATGAGGATTCAAACAGCAGTTCCTACACCGCTGCCGCTGCTGTTGTTTGTTCCGCTCCAGCTGTCTCGGCGGTTCCTTCCGTTGCAGAGCAGTGCGGACCTGACGTCTGGCCTCAGAATCCGGCAGTAGCAGCCGGAACGGCGCACCTGGACGTGGGGGGCTGCTATTCCCAGCCGCACAGCCCCTGCGCCTCTCGCACGTGTCGGCTCGTGCCTGCACACCTGGCTAGGACTACACAAGCGCAGCTGTCGCGTGGCCCTGCCCTGCAGGAAGCGACACAGCTGTCTTTCCGCCCTGACCCATCGCCCTCTCGCCATACCAGATCACGCCACAACACAGGCACGTCCTTCCGGTCTCCTTTTGTATGCCTGCTGATACAAGCTTCGGAAGCTGCAGCCAAAGTCGCTTCGAGCCCTTGACGATCTCATCGTCGACGGGATCGTAGAAGCTCGTAGCTCTGACCAGGCGATATATGCCGCTGGAGGAACAAAGCGTTCCAGATGGTAGGAAAAATGCGCAGGTCACTCCCGTTTACAAAAAAAGTTCGTCGGGAAAATTTTCGAAACCACAGTCTGACTAGAAGTGTCGAACAGTCATTAGTGGACATTAATATGAGGGGTGTCCATCCTTCGCCTCTACGACTGCTTGAACTACGCTAGGGACACTTTCAAAGCGGTATCTGAATATCTCTGGACGAATGGCAGCCCATTCTTCCATAAGAGCCGAAACCACAGAAAGTAGTGATGCTGCACTCTGGGGTTTGGAGCGAAGTCAACATTCTAATTCGTCCCAAAGGTGTTCGGTTCATGGTTGGGGCTCGGAGAATCAATTCCGTTTCAAGAATGTCATTGTCCGCAAACCATTGTTAGCTCTACAGTACGCAGAACACAATGCTGTAAAATGTATTCATATCCTTCCGTATTTAGGTTTTGTTAAGCACATTCGCCGAACCCAAAACCAACCATCGGTTTGCCGCAGGGTACAGCGTGATTCCACTCGTTTCCTGACATCCACTATCCATTGTCACCGATGTTTACGCCACCTTAGTTATCATTGACTATAGAAATGTGTGGCTTATGAGGACCTGCTCAACCACTGTACCCCGTTTTGCTAAATCATGTTAGCTTGACCGCTAGTAACAGTTTGGAACTTACGAGTGATTCCTTTCACTGATTTCAGGTGATTTTTTACAAGCACCTTGATCGACGGTCCTTGTCGATCAGTACAGGAGGTCTTGGCTTAACTGTGGTTGTTCCTTCACGTTTCCATTTCACAATCACACCACCAATGGTCGACTTGGACAGCTTCCTTCAGAAGACTTGAAATGTCCCGCATGGATTAGTTACTCAGCTGACATTTCAGTGACCAGTCCACATTCGAAGCCACTAAGCAGCTCTGACCGTCCCCATTCTGCTGTTACCGCTTTTATGCTAACACCACAATAATCCTCCCCCTCCACCCTGTCTACTTTTGCACAGTCGGGTTCATATTTCGTGACATCTAATGATCAATTCCGCATTATATAGGGATGTCCGATATCTTTTATGAGACAGTATTTATACACTGATAAGCCAAAACATTATGACCACTGCCCACCGCGACCTTGGATGCCATCTGGTAGCGTTGCGGACACGGGAAGCGGTAACAAAAGTATTTATGCGGAGCAGACACGAGTGGGGGATCACCCTATTGAAGATATGGGCTGCAAATGGGTAAGTCTGTTGAGATAAGAGACTTTGACAAGGGGTGAATTATTATTACGCAAAGCCTGTGAACAAGTATCACGAGAATGGCGAAGCTGGTCGAATGTCCACGTGCTACTTTCGTGAGCTTGTATGGAAAAAGGTAGAAGGAGAGTTAACTATCACTAGGCTCTAAATGGTTGGACGTTCACGACTCTTCACAGAACAAGGGATTCAGAGGCTTGTCTGCTCTCTAAAGTAGGGTAGATGGTGATATGTGGCATCTCTGCCGTAAGAGAACAATGTTGGTGCACGCACAAGGGTTTCGGACCACATCGTTCGTCGTGTATTGCTCCACGGTTGACCACCACTACGTGTTCACATGTTGTCCCAACGACATCGTCAGTTACTATTTCATTGGGCACGGAACCGATGATGATGATGTTTGGTTTGTGGGGCGCTCAACTGCGCGGTGATCAGAGCCCGTACAATTTCCCAACCTTTGCTCAGCCCAATTTTGCCACTTTCCTGGATGATGATGAAATGATGAGGGCAACACAAACACCCAGTCATCTCGAGGCACGTGAAGATCCCTGACCCCGCCGAGCATCGAACCCGGGACACCGTGCTCGGGAAGCGAGAACGCAACCGCGAGACCACGAGCTGCGGACGAGCACGGGACCATCGGGATTCGACCGTCGATCATGGAAACGAGTCGGCTCTTTGTGTGAATCACATTTTTGCTAGTCTGGGTCGATGGTCGTTTCCACCAACGCCATCATCGCCGTGAACGGCGGCTCGAAACGTGCAGCGCGACACGGACGCAGGCGGGTGGGAGCAGTATTACGCTATGGGAGACACTCCTCTGCGCTTGCACGGGACCTGTGGTAGTAATCGAAGACACAGTGACAGCTGAGGACCACCTGCATCCGTTCATGATTGATGTCTTCTGCGACGGCGATGTCATCTTTCAGCAATATGATTGTCCGTTTCTCGGGGTCAAAACCGCGCTACATTGGTCTGACGAGCATTATAGGGAACTCATGTTGATACCTCGGCGAGCAAATTCGTCTGATGCAAATCCTACGGAACCTATCTGGATCCCGTCATCGCATACGAAAATCGACGCTCGTTACTTACGCGAATTACATAACCTGTACGTAGACAGCAGATACCACATAACTCCAAAAACCTACCAACCAACTATCTGATCTCTGATATGCAGAATCAGTGACGTATTTAGTTCCAAAGACGGATAAACAGGCTACTAAGCAGGTGGTCATAATGTTTTGACTCATCAGTGTATACTATCTGACGTCAATCTGTTGCAACATCGGAGTCGGCCGGAATGGCCGAGCTGTTCTAGGCGCTACAGTCTGGAACCGCGCGACCGCTACGGTCGCAGGCTCGAATCCTGCCTCAGGCATGGATGTGTGTGATGTCCTTAGGTTAGTTAGGTTTAAGTAGTTCTAAGTTCTAGGGGACTGATGACCTCAGATGTTCCATAGTGCTCAGAGCCATTTGAACGATTTGTAGATCCCTGCTGCTTTACGGGCACTAACGTCCTGCCGCACCGTAATTAAATGCATGTCTGCCAACTCTCGTTCCATCTTTGGCTACGTGTCATCCACTGTACACAATAACACATCTCACCATGGGCACATCACAAGATGTCCGATGCAATGGATAACTGACACCAAGGATAGTGGTGTGCGTGCGGCACAGGTTAATGTGGCGATACAATGCACGCGGCCGCCACGTGACACACATACTAAGAACTAAGTTGTGTACTACATGTCTGACCTGGCAGTTGACGCTTCGAACAATTCCTATGAGCTGCGTTGCTGTTACGCGGTGTTCTCTGGGTATGTCTCCGATTTGCTGTTACGCGGTGTTCTCTGGGTATGTCTCCGATCATTGGTTCCCTGTCTTAGTATACAGGGTGTTTCACAAATCATTATACAAGCTTCTAGGTGTTGTGGAAGGGACTTAATAGATCAACTTTGTCACAGGAATCTATGTCCAGAAACGTCATCCGACAACGCTACAAAGCGTCAAAGTTATAGGCACCGGCGCCTGTAAATTAATGTACATACAGGGTGATTCTGTGACGTCACAGTTTTTGTGCTGGAGGCCAAAAATCTGCTCTGTCGGAATCAACGTAGATTCCACTAGTGACGATCGTGTGATATCCCGCTCTGTTCTTCCGCGAGTCCCAGAAGGTAGTAGATATCGGACCAGGTTGATGCCGTGTTCGTCTTCCGGAAGGCTTTCAACAGTCCCGCATCGTAGCCCACAGAACAAAATACAAGCTTATGAAAAATCAACCAGGTTTGTTGATTCGACTGACGAAGGATACATGTATCAATTTAAGATAAGAGTCCGTGTACCGGAAACGAACGAATAAGAAGTTGTAAGTGAAAACCATTCTGATACCTTTTGACAGTGGAATACATGTACCGGTACTGTTATTGCTAAGAATGTTGGGCAGGCAACTTTCACAGGTTGTAGTATGGACCAAAACAACAAAAAAAGTTCAGTAAACATGGGTTCTAAAACACACCTTAAGAGCTATGAGAACTTGTTCAACGGAGATGTGTTTCATAGTAGCGAAGATTAAAAAAGGTAGGAAGTTTTTCTGTTTAGCGAAAGTGACAAAAAGCAGATTTCAGAGTACCTGACGGCTCAACACAAAAGTTTTGTCTCAAGTACAGATAGCGTTCAGGATCAAAGGACAAAGTTCAAAAACATCGTACAATATGCGTTAGATGTGTATGTGCCAAGCAAGATCGTAAGAGATGGAAAAGGGCCACCGTGGTACAACAACCGAGTTAGAAAACTGCTGCGGAAGCAAAGGGAACTTCACAGCAAACATAAACATAGCCAAAGCCTTGCAGACAAACAAAAATTACGCGAAGCGAAATTTAGTGTGAGGAGGTCTATGCGAGAGGCGTTCACTGAATTCGAAAGTAAGGTTCTATGTACTGACTTGGTGGAAAATCCTAAGACATTTTGGGCTTATGTCAAAGCGGTAGGTGGATCAAAACAAAATGTCCAGACACACTGTGACCAAAACGGCACTGAAACAGAGGATGACAGACTAAAGGCCGAAATACTAAATGTCTTTTTCCAAAGCTGTTTCACGGAGGAAGACTGCACTGTAATTCCTTCTCTACATTGTCGCACAGATGACAAAATGGTAGATATCGAAATAGACGACAGAGGGATAGAGAAACAATTACAATCGCTCAAAAGAGGAAAGGCCGCTGGACCTAGTGGGATACCAGTTCGATTTTACACACAGTACGCGAAGGAACTTGCCCCCCTTCTTGCAGCGGTGTACCATAGGTCTCTAGAAGAGCGTAGCATTCCAAAGGATTGGAAAAAGGCACAGGTCATCCCCGTTTTCAAGAAGGGACGTCGAACAGATGTGCAGAACTATAGACCTATATCTCTAACGTCGATCAGTTGTAGAATTTTGGAACACATATTAAGTTCGAGTATAATGGCTTTTCTGGAGACTAGAAATCTACTCTGTAGGAATCAGCGTGGGTTTCGAAAAAGACGGTCATGTTAAACCCAGCTCCCGCTATTCGTCCACGAGACTCAGAGGGCCATAGACACGGGTTCACAGGTAGATGACGTGTTTCTTGACTTCCGCAAGGCGTTTGATACAGTTCCCCACACTCATTTAATGAACAAAGTAAGAGCATATGGACTATCAGACCAATTGTGTGATTGGATTGAAGAGTTCCGAGATAACAGAACGCAGCATGTCATTCTCAATAGAAAGAAGTCTTCCGAAGTAAGAGTGATTTCAGGTGTGCCGCAGGGGAGTGTTGTAGGAGCGTTGCTATTTACAATATACATAAACGACCTTGTGGATGACATCGGAAGTTCACTGAGGCTTTTAGCGGATGATGCTGTGGTATATCGAGAGGTTGTAACAATGGAAAATTGTACTGGAATGCAGGAGGATCAACAGCGAATTGACGCATGGTGCAGGGAATGGCAATTGAATCTCAATGTAGACAAGTGTAATGTGCTGCGAATACATAGAAAGAAAGATCCCTTATCATTTAGCTACAATATAGCAGATTAGCAACTGGAAGCAGTTAATTCCATAAATTATCTGGGAGTACGCATTAGGAGTGATTTAAAATGGAATGCTCATATAAAGTTGATCGTCGGTGAAGCAGATGCCAGACTGAGATTCATTGGAAGCAACCTAAGGAAATGCAATCCGAAAACAAAGGAAGTAGGTTACAGTACGCTTGTTCGCCCACTGCTTGAATACTGCTCACCAGTGTGCGATCCGTACCAGATAGGGTTGATAAAAGAGATAGAGAAGACCCAACGGAGAGCAGCGCGCTTCGTTACAGGATCACTTAGTAATCGCGAAAGCGTTACGGAGATGATAGATAAACTCCAGTGGAAGACTCTGCGGGAGAGACGCTCAAAGCTCGGTTCAGGCTTTTGTTGAAGTTTCGAGAACATACCTTCACCGAGGAGTCAAGCAGTATATTGCTCCCTCCTACGTATATCTCGCGAAGAGACCATGAGGATAAAATCAGAGAGATTAGAGTTCAGACAGAGGCATACCGACAATCATTCTTTCCACAAACAGTACGAGACTGGAGTAGAAGGGAGAGCCGATAGAGGTACTCAAGGTACCCTCCGCCACACACCGTCAGGTGGCAATCTTTCTTTCCACAAACAGTACGAGACTGGAATAGAAGGGAGAACCGATAGAGGTATTTAATGTACCCTCCGCCACACACAGTCAGGTGGCTTGCGGAGTGTAGATGTAGATGAACAAGCGCTCATAGCTCCTCAGGTATGAATTTTAGAGCCCAGGTTTACTAGATATTCTTTCTTGTCTTGGTCCATACTACCAGCTCTGGAAGTTGCATACCCTACGTTCTTAGCAACAACAGTAGCGGTATATGTACTCCACTGTCAGAGGTATTAGAATGATTTTCGCTTATAACTTTCGACTGTTCGTTTCGGACGAGAGACCCTTTCTTCGTATTGATACATTTATCCGTATCTACATTGCCAGGCGCCGGCGCCTGTAACTCTGAAATCGTTGAATGGCGTTTCCCGACATGGGTTTACATGTGGAAATTGATATATTAAGTCCGCGTGCTGGTGCGCTGGAGAGGGACAGGAAGGTCGTTTTGCAAGAAACATAAAAAGCGTTCGAGTGCTAAGTCGAGTGAGATCACTGATATCGTATCGTCGCATTGCTTTCTTTCCCCTCATGCTGTAACTTCTCACCTCAGTAGATGTGATAACGAAATACGTCTTTCCGCAAGAGTCCGCCGTAAATCATCGTGTAGAAGAGACGTTGGAGTGCGGTTCTGAGCCGACGGCATCGATAGCGGCTAAGGGCCTGGGAGCAGCGACCGTTCTTTGACGGAGCGCGGCGCGGCGCAGTCTCCGGGACGGAGATTTACACACCTGCATTCCGGTAGCTGCTTGCTACTTTACTGCCTCGCGCTATCGTCAGTCTGGCGACCTGGCACCGTGAGTCACAATAACAAACGCACTGCACGCATTCCGGAACGAGATATACACGAAGTCTGCCTTTTTATAGTTCTTTGTCCCCTGCGGAACATAATATTCATCACAGTCTGAGCACCTGATGGGTTTACGTTTTGGTACACTTACACTTCTACATTCAGCAGGCTGCCTTAAGGTGTGAGGCGTAGGGTACTTCCTGTACCATTACAATTTACTCATTTTTTCGGCTGCTTTCGCGGCTATTCTTACATGCAGAGAAATTGCAACGCTCGACAGCAATATCCAACTGCGAGAATAAGTGTAGAGGGTCCACGTTTGTTGCAGTGATCTGCATTTGACTCTCAGCACAAACAAATGCAAGGTAGTGTCATAGGCCCTCTGCTGTTCCTGATTTATATAAATGATCTAGGTGATAATCTGAACAGCCCCTTAGATTGTTTGCAGATGACGCTGTATTTTACCGTCTAGTAAAATCATCAGACGATCATTTCCAATTACAAAATGATCTAGAGAGAATTTATCTATGGTGCGAAAAGTGGTAATTAGCACTAAACAAAGAAAAGTGCAAGGTCATCCACATGGGTACTAAAAGAAATCCTATAAATTTTGGGTATACGATAAATCGCACAAATCTAAGGGCTGTCAATTGAACTAAATATCTAGGAATCACAATCTCGAGCAACTTAAATTGGAAAGACTACATAGATAATATTGTGGGGAAGGCGAAACAAAGACGGCTCTTTGTTGGCAGAACACTTAGAAGATGCGACAAACCTACTAAAGAGGCAGCCTACATTACATTTGTTCGTCCTCTGCTGGAATACTGCTGCGCGATATGGGATCCTTACCAGGTAGGATTGACGGAGGACATACAAAAAGTACAAAGAAGGGCAGCTCGTTTTGTGTTACCGCACAATAGGGGTGAGAGTGTCACTCATATGATACGCGAGTTGGGGTGGCAGTCACTGAAACAAAGGCGGTTTTCTTTGGGGCGAGATCTATTTGCGAAATTTTAATCACCAACTTTCTCTTCTGATTGCGTAAATATTTTGTTGACACCCACCTACGTAGGGAGAAATGATCATCATAATAAAATAAGAGAAATCAGAACCGGAACGGAAAGATTTAGGTGTTCCTTTTCCCCACGCGCAATTCGAGAGAGTAATGGTAGAGAAGTAGGAATGGTTCGATGAACCCTCTGTCAGGCACTTAAGTGTGAATTGCAGAGTAACCATGTAGATGTAGATGGCGTATAAGTAGATGGACAGATCCGTTACTGTATGATTCCACGATTTTCCAACACTGGAAACGGTCTCGTCAATTAAATATGTGGGGATATGCGTGCGGAAAGAATTAAAGTGGAACGACAACATAAAACACATCGTAGAAAAGGCAGACAACAGACTGAGATCCACGGGGAGATTGCTCAGCGCCAGTGGCACACCCTACAATACAGGTGGTGTACATCATGGCGTCGTTTACTGTTAAAATTCAGGGAGCCCACCTTCCTAGAAAATAAACCAGTATACACGGTCCGGTCACACTATTATGACCGCCGCCTATGACGTCAACGTGCAATAACCATTCTCAGACGGCAGGTGGTAGCACTACCAGTGGACAACATGTAAAGTGTTAGGAAGACACGGAAAACAGTGCAATCGTTGTCGTAAAGCGATTTTCTGACGTCCATGATCATCGGCTTTCAGGCCAAAGGCGGAAGCACTTTTTTTTTGTTTTGTTTTTGTGGGGTTTTAGGGCGCTCAACTATTAAGGTCGTTAGCGCCCAGTCACAAATGTAAGTGCACATTATAACCAGAAAGTTCTTACAAAGACGCAGATAAAATAATTAAAAGAGTTAGATGTCTTTGGACAAGTCCGTCAAAGTAATAAAACGAAGAACACGAGCAGCTGCTCGAGCGTCATCAGCTAAAATTTTCTGTAAGGTAGATGGCAGAGACAAGACAACACGAGATCGATTAAAACGGGGACACGACAATAAAACATGGCGCACTGTCAATGACCACAAGGGCACTGCGTGGCGGGGTCACCGGATAGCAGGTAGCGGTGGCTAAACCGCCAATACCCAATCCGCAACCTGGCCAAAATGACCTCCTCTCGCCGAGATGTCGGGAGGAGGTTGTGGAAGCACTTCTGAAACGGCAAAGTTTGTAAATTATTCGCGTGCTGCCGTGGTTAAACTATACTGTGCATGGCAAAATGGCGCTGTCCAAAACCGGCAAAGAGGCACCTGTGGTGCACCACGGCCCATAGATAACAGGAGTAAATGAAGGCTGCGGAGACGTGTACGGGCAAATAGACACGCAACTGTTGAGCAACTGACCGCCCAGATGAACCAAGAGCCTACCAACAGTCTCTCCTCAGCGACCGTTCAGCGAATGTTGCTGCAAATAGGTCTCCGTAGCAGGCTCCTGGTTCATCCACCCATGCTGACAACAGCAGCGACAAAGGCTGGAATTTGCACAGCAGTACCGCGACTGGACGTCCATTGAGTGGTGATAGGTGGCCTTCTGAGATTCATCACGTTTCATGCTCCACCGGACAGACGGCCGACAGCCTGCAACAATCGTCGGGAGGGTTCAGACAGGAGGTAGGAGCGTTATGGTCTCGCGAATGTTTTTGTGGCATTCCCTGGGTGATCTGTCATTCTGGAAGCCACGATGGATCAACACAAATATGCATTTAGCCGTGGGGACCCTTAAATGCAGTTCGTTTCTCCTCGGCGCTATGGCATCTACCAGAAGGACAATGCAACGTATCACACATATTGTTCGAATGACTAACCACTATGGGACTTAACACCTGAGATCATCAGTCCCCTAGACTTAGATTTAGACTCAGACTGAAACCTAACTAACCTAAGGACATCACACACATCCATACCCAAGGCAGGATTCGAACCTGCAACCGTAGCAGCAGCGCGGCTCCGGACTGAAGCGCCTAAAACCGCTCGTCCACAGCGGCCGGCCCAACGTGTCACACAGCTCGCGTTGTACGTGCGTGGTTCGAAGAGCACCCACATGAATTCACAAACTACCTTGGACACCAAACTCCCCCGGATTTAAGCCCAGTCGAGGATCTGTGGGAACATCTCTATGGGGCTATTCGCCCATGAATCCTGAACCGTGAAACCTAGCGCAGCTGGCCGTAACACTGGAGTCGGCTTTGCTGGACATGCCTGTCGGTAACTTCTAGAAACTCAATGACACTCTTCCTGCACGTCTCAAAGCGGCCCGCGCAGCGAAAGGTGGTTATTCAGCCTTTGAGATGTGTTCACATTAATGTGGTTGGACAATGTATTGACTCCACCTGCGTGTAACTTACGAAAAGAACATGAAGGTAAAATTAGAGAGACTGAGCTCATGCTGAAACTTACTATCATTCGCACTTTTAACAGGATAAGGGAGGAGGTGCGGCTTGGGAGGGTGGTGTTGTTGGTAGTGGTGGGAAATGACAATGTTACACAAAGTACCCTCCACCATATACAATGAGGTGGCTTGCGGAGAATAGGTGTAGATGTAGGTGGTGCTTTGAGAAAACGATTGTCGGTGCCCTCAGTATGAACTTTATTTTCTCTGATTTGCCCATCGCTGTATGTAGAACGAACTAATATTTTGCCTGATTGTTCTTGGAAGGTATACTCTCATAATGTGAATAATGTATCACCTTAGAGAGTGTGTGTGTGTGTGGGGGGGGGGGGGCGTACTATAATGTGCTATGTTCTCGTCCACAATGGAACATTAAAGGCGTAGCTGTTTGTCCAGGAACATCTGTAAGCATGTGTCAGAGCCTACGAGGAATAGTTGCACGTCCGCGCATTCCAGCAGGATGATTCACAGCGGCCGACAAGGTGGGTCTCAATAGCTTGCCTTAGACACACTGCATCAGCCTACTAGATCCACTTACACAAAAAGTAAGCCTAGTATAGGTTTTTCTAAAAACCGTCAAGCAATTGGCGGGGTGGGTTCTTTAAACAAAATGTTATCCCTTTTCTGCAGTGGAGCGTAAATGTCTTCCGAGCAAAGATTTCTAGCCCTTCCCCTTAACGTCCAAAAGGTGTACTCTCTGTCGGAAATTGTTTTCTGCTTGAACCGAGTCATCTCGTAAAATCATCCCGTATGACAAAGAAGAGGACTCACGTACATTAAAATAGCTGAAGTATATCCCAGTTGGTGAAGGTGGTCGTTACGAGGACAAGTGTACACTGTTACAGACCCGTAACACAAATATCAGGACTCGAACCCGGGTCCTGCTTACAGCAAACCAGCAAGCTGATCGCTCAGCAACACATGCGAGTTAAATGCTTTAATACTATCAATCGCGTTTGCAAAGGGATTGGAAGTCTGAAATTGGAAGAATAGCCTCACGTTATCCTAGCTTCCTGCTGTACGAGGGCTGTAAAAGTGGTGGCAACAAAGTTCAGACATTCGCAGCGGTCAAGTGGCACCGTAGTGTACATTTGAGGGGCATCCAGTTGAGAATGTTGCGGTTCTGTTGTGATGAAGTGAAGAGTGGCAATTTCACTGCTCTAAAGCATGCTTTTAAAAGGTGATCAACGTTCGTGGATTAATATCGAGGTTGTCCGAGGCAAAAACGCATCAGAACGTTATCGAGCATTACATGAAGCCTGTGGGTAGAATGCACTACCGTATAGGAGAGTTGCACGTTGGTCCAGCCGCGCGGTTTCAGGCGCCTTGCCACGGTTCGCGTGGCTCCCCCCCAGGAATCTAACCAGGAACACTCATTTAAGAGGGAAGCATTCTACTACAGAGCAATCCAGCCAATCAAAATATTGTGCTAAATTGAGTGAAATAAAGACGCCCAGGAAACTTCAAAGTCGATTTGCTCGAGAATTTTTGAGAGTTGCGTCGAACTGCTTTGGGATATTGATTTTTAAGATAAGAACTTCACGTACTACAAATATATGAAATTACAAAAATCCGGCTGCTGTGTGGCCTCCTTTTTAGCTACAGTCTGGGGGGATTGCTTCCAGAATAAATTATCTTCCTGCGGGCTGTGGCTAAGCCATCTCTCCACAATATCCTTTCTTTCAGGAGTGCTATTCCCGCAAGGTATGCAGGTGATGTGTGAAATTTGGAAGGTAGGAGATGAGATACTGGTGCATGTAGAACTGTGAGGGCGGATCGTGAAGAACTGTGAGGGCGGGTCGTGAGTCTTGCTTGGACAGCACTGACATGAAATTATCGTACGGCATTGTTGGCCGGAAGACCCCATGCGGGGTGTTCGGCCGCAGAAATTCCAAGTCCTTTCTAGCTGACGCCACTTCGGCGACTTGCGAGTCAATGATGATGAAAGACACACAACACCCAGTCATAACGAGGCAGAGAAAATCCCTGACCCCGCCGGGAATCGAACCCCCGCGACCCCGTGCGTGGGAAGCGAGAACTCTACCGCAAGACCACGAGCTGCGGACTTGGACAGCACTGTCGATAGAGCATTCGCCCGCAAAAGACGTGGTGCCGAAGTCATAAAACCTGGACTGTGGGGAAACAGAAGACTGTCGTCTGGTCGGATGAGTCTTGTTTCACACTGCTTTCAACTTCTGGCCGAGTTTACGTGCCAAGAGTGGAGCATGGCGGCGGTTCGGTGATAAAGTGGACAGCAATATCGTGGTATTCCATGGGTGCCAAGGTTATTCTGCAACGTAAATTGCTCCGAAAGATTATATGGCTATTCTGGCTGACCGAGTCCATCCCAGTGTGTTCCCCAATGGTGATGCTGTATTTCAAGAAGACAGGGGCATTGTTCGCACAGCTCACGTCGTGCGAGACTGGTTTTGTGAGCACGAGGATGAATTTTCACACCTCCCCTCGCACCACAAATCATATATCACAATTACTGAGCCTTTGTGATCTACTTTGGAGACAAAGAGTGCGTGATCGCCAACCCCTTCATCATCGTTGCCTGAACTTGCCACTCTTTTGCAGGAAGAACGGCATAATATGCCCTTGTATTTATAATTTCCGAAACGACTGGAAGCCTATTTGAATGCCTACACTGTGTTAGGTATGATAATTTGTTGCGTTTGTGGTGTTTCCATATTTTTGTCCACCCCTGCATCAAAGAACTAGCGTAATATGACAGTTGCTTTAATTAAATTTAAATCTGTGGAGAACAGAAGATTTGGCGACCGTGACAGTATCTTTGTGGCGCAGTTGCAAGCAAGAGCTCGCCATATTGCTTAATGAAGAGAGAACATTTTTTGACTGAGTATTTCTGGATGGTCTTGTAAATAGGCCGCAGGCGCCTTGTGGTCATCTCGTTCAAAGCAGCGTTAACCCTGCCAGCAGAACTGCGGCCCGCGCGTGCCTCCTGGCGGACATGGGCCGCATGCAGTCCCGAGAACCGGCGGTCCCGCCGTCTTGCTCTGCTCACGGTCGACTCTCCCCTCTTTTCACTGCTCCTGCTAGAACTGTTATTACTGCGAATAGCCGCAAGATGGCAATATCCTAATACTGCTAACTTGAGCGCAGCATTTTAGACAACGAGGATCACGTCAATTACGTTATACAAGGGCGTTCAATGAGTAATGAAAATCATTTCTTTTACTGAAAGCAGATTGATTTATTCAGGGTTACAATGCACCTAATTATTCCCCACTATTATGGCTGTAAAATCCTATTTTTCAACATAATATCAGTTTAATGTGACGACTTTTAAGCCCGCATGGTCGACATCGAAACCAACGCCATGCTGCGTCAGTAACCTCACTATCTTCCATGTGCTGCTGCCCGTGGAGTACATCCTTCATAGGGCCAAACGGTTGCATCGAAAGGTTCGAAACCCGAGTCGTAGGTTGGATTAGAAAGAACAGTCCAATGAAGTTTTGTGAGCTGCTCCCGAAAAGAGAAGTCCGTTTACATTTTTGTGGTGACGAACATGCTCTAGTCGTTTTTTCGGTTTCCTAAGGGCTGCAAAATACACTTCAGATACCATAGGTGCACCATGAAAGAGAGCATATCAAACAGAATAACCGCTTCTGAGCCCCAGAAGGCGGCCGCCATGGCTTTACCGGATGACGGTGCGGCTTTGAGCTTTTTCTTCGGGGGAAAGGTGGCGTGGCGCCACTCCATGGATTGCTGTTTTATTTTCAGTTCGAAGTGATGAAACCATGTTTCATCGCTTGTGACGATGTTCGACAAAGAATTGTCACGATCAGTCTCGTGACGCGCAAGCAATTCCGCACAGGTGGTCCTTCGTTGCTCTTTTTCTCTGCCCGGGGACTGGGGGTTTGTGTTATCATCATCATCATCATCATCATCATCATCATCATCATCATCATCATGAGTTCGTGACAGTGACTAGACTGGAGTGTGAAAAAATTGGAATGCGTAAAAATTGGGACTATGTACTGGTGCTGATGACCACGCAATTCAGCGCCCCAAAAGCCAATCATCATCTTCGTTGATCTTTATGGTGGTCTGCCAGGCGGCGAGGAATCCAGCGGGCACACACCTTTGAGTATTGGTGGACGAGTATGTCAGCATTACCAACAGAGACGTCCAATTGAGTTGCGAGATATTTGATTGTGATCCGTCGATCACTGCGAATGAGACTGTCCGCACGTTCCAACATTACAGGATTGTGAGTGCGCCCGGCCGGCACGCGGGACATCGGACAGGTTTGCGCTGCCTTGTGGTGATGATGAAAGACGCCTCGTCCAACGGCTCACCGTGCTTTTGCTCACTGCCCGGTCTCCGTATGCATTCTCCAAGCGTGTATAAATATCTGCGATGCTCTGGTCTTCCGCCAAAAAACACTCAGTGACAGCTCTGCTTGGAACGCACCTCGGTTAAAGACGCCATTTTGAGGGCTACGTATAGCGCAACCACCTGTCCGAACTTCATGAAACTATAGGAGCTGAAGCGGGAGTATTCCACGATGTCCCACAACAAATTTCGCATTTTTTAAATCGAAATTGGCCGTAAAATGTGTGTTGCATAACTTATTGAACGTTTCCCATAGCTCAGTAGTAATAAGCCTGCCTGAATACAATACTTTTATTCACTGAATACGATGTAGCTTTAGATGGAGGTCAACCAGGGGCTATAAACGATACAGACGAAAAGAAATATACTATCTGATATAAAATATTCGGACTATGTAACATGGAATTGGCCGTTACTTGACACGAGAGGCGATCCTACCAATGTAAAAAAGGAGGCGGGGGGGGGGGGGGGGCAGATATTGTCAGTAGAGAAACAACACAGTAGAATGTATCAGTCAGAGGATTTCGGCGACTTTGAACGTAGATTAGTCATTGGATGTCACCCGAGTAACATATCCATCAACGATATTTCAAGCGTTGTAAAGCTGCCCAAGTCGACTGTTGGTGATCTGACTGTGAAGAGGAAACGCGAAAGAACCACAATATACAAAGAACAGGTAGACCTTGTGTACTGATGGACAGGGACGGCCGAGCATTGCAGATGGTGTTTGTAAAAAAATCACATCAATGAAAGGAATCAGTGTAAGTTCCGAAGTTCTACCAGCTGGCCGGTTATCACAATGGTTGTGAGTAAGGAGTTAAAAAGAGCCGTGTGGTAAGGTGGACGAGCAGCTCCTCATAAGCCATAAGTTTCTGTAGTCACTGCTAAGTGCAGAGAGCGTCACCACTGGACAGTGGCTGACTGGAATCCAGAAATTTGGAGTGATGAAACACGCTGTACCCTGTGACAATTCTATATATATATATATATATATATATATATATATATATATATATATATATATATATTAGAGTTTAACATCCGATCGACTACGAAGTCATTAGACGGATTCCTCACATCTGCCTGAAGCGATTTAGGGAAATCACACAATCGTCGCCCTCCCGAACCCGACTCCAGTGTGCTAACCACTGCGCCACCACGCTCGGTCACAATCCGATGGAAGGGTTTGGGTTTGGCAAATGCCTGAGAACATTACCTGTCGTCATATGTATTACCAACAGTGAAGTACGAACAAGTGTTGTTACTTTACGATACGGGGGCGGTTTTGTGGTTACACCGTGATCCTCTGAATGCACTTACGAAAACGTAAAATCCGGAAATATATGAAAGTATTTTACAGCACAGTGTACTGCGTACAGTAGAGAAGATCGAAGACGATGATTGTATCATGACAATGCCCTTGTCATAAAGCAGTAACGGTGAGGCAATAGTTAGAAGACAGCGACATTCCTGAAATGGGCTGGTGTCTCAGAGTCCTGAACTTGAAGCCAATGGAAAACCTTTGAGACGACTTAGAACCGCGCTTAGCTCCAGACCCCAGTGTCCAACATAAATACCTCTTCTGGCTTCGGCTCTTGAGGAAGAATGGACCGTCATTCCTCCATAGACATTCAGACACCTCGGCAGAGTTCAAGCCATCATAAAGACGAAGAATGGACTCACACCATATTAGCTTCCATTAATAGGTGTCCGGATACTTTTGATCAGATGTAATGTATACTGGGCTCCCCTGTCGTAACTTCTTGAAAGTTATTGTTATTTATTGATTTTTACTATAGAGATTACAAGG
This sequence comes from Schistocerca americana, assembly GCF_021461395.2. Taxonomy (NCBI): domain Eukaryota; kingdom Metazoa; phylum Arthropoda; class Insecta; order Orthoptera; family Acrididae; genus Schistocerca; species Schistocerca americana. The sequence goes on along the minus strand of NC_060125.1, from coordinate 450,205,043 downwards.
TGAAAACAAACCAATGACGTATCGATAACAAAGTGCCAGGCATAACGAGATTTCATTTGATAAACATAATTACTTACAAAGTCGGTAAGAATGTTGGAAAACATACACTACTGGCCATTAAAATTGCTACACCACGAAGATGACGTGCTACAGACCCGAAATTTAACCGACAGCAAGATGATGCTGTGTTATGCAAATGATTAGCTTTTCAGAGCATTCACATAAGGTTGGCGCCGATGGCGACACCTACAACGTACTGACATGAGGAAAGTTTCCAACCGATTTCTCATCCACAAACAGCAGTTGACCGGCGTTGCCTGGTGAAACGTTGTTGTGATGCCTCGTGTAAGGAGGAGAAATGCGTACCATCACGTTTCTGACTTTGATAAAGGTCGGATTGTAGCTATCGCGATTGCGGTCTATCGTATCGCGACACTGCTGCTAGCGTTGGACGAGATCCAATGATTGTTAGCAGAATATGGAATCGGTGGGTTCAGGAGGGTAATACAGAACGCCTTGCTGGATCCCAACGGCCTCGTATCACTAGCAGTCGAGATGACAGGCATCTTATCAGTATGGTTGTAACGGATCGTGCAGCCACGTCTCGATCCCTGAGTCAACAGATGGGGACATTTGCAAGACAACAACCATCTGCACGAACAGTTCGACGACGTTTTCAGCAGCATGGGCTATCAGCTCGGAGACCATGGCTGCGGTTACCCTTGAAGCTGCATCACAGACAGAGCGCCTGCGATGGTGTAGTCGACGACGAACCTGGGTGCACGAATGGCAAAACGTCATTTTTTCGGATGAATCAAGGTTCTGTTTACAGCATCATGATGGTCGCATCCGCGTTTGGCGACATCGCGGTGAACGCACACTCGAAACGTGTATTCGTCATCGCCATACTGGCGTATCAGCCCGCGTGATGGTATGGAGTGCCATTGGTTACACGTTTCGATCACCTCTTGTTCGCATTGACGGCACTTTGAACAGTGGACGTTACATTTCAGATGTGTTACGACCTGTGGCTCTACCCTTCCTTCGATCCTTGCGAAACGCTACATTTCAGCAGAATAATGCACGAACGCATGTTGCAGGTCCTGTACGGGCCTTTCTGGACACAGAAAATGTTCGACTGCTGCCCTGGCCAGCAAATTCTCCAGATCTCTCACCAACTGAAAACGTCTGGTCAATGGTGGCCGAGCAACTGGCTCGTCACAATACGCCAGTCACTACTCTTGATTAACTGTGGTATCGTGTTGAAGCTGTACCTGTGCACGCCATCCAAGCTCTATGTGACTCAATGCCCAGTCGTATCAAGGCCGTTATTACGGCCGGAGGTGGTTGTTCTGGGTACTGATTTCTCAGAATCTATGCACCCAAATTGTGTGAAAATATAATTACATGTTCGTTCTAGTATAATATATCTGTCCAATGAATACCCGTTTGTCTACATTTCTTCTTGGTGTAGCAATTTTAATGGCCAGTATTGTGCAATATATACCAGTCGTCTCATCTTAAGCTCTGGGTCAGTAACATTACAGACGGCAGACACTTTAACGTACTGTGCTATGATAGCGCCGACCAAAACAGTGCTGTGGTAAACACGAACCATGTCCAAATACGAACATTGACATTCGTCGGTAACACTTCACAGTTTATTATTCAAATAACAACCACTGCATGAGTACCTAATCCTTGCAGTGGCAGCGCCGTATATTGCCAACATAATCGCACAATTTGTAGTGGGACCTGCATACATAGCTTAAGCCACTGGACGTGGGGGCGGCGACCCTGGCGCCTATTTGCGATGCATAATTCAAGAGCGCGGCCGGTGCGTAGGGTGATGGAAGAGCAGGGGGAGGGGCTGCGGCAGACGTCTGGGGACACGCGGCAGACTTCCGGCGAAGGGCATTCCTGAGGAGCCGCAGCGTCCGGCGGCAGTCGCGGCCTTGTCCTGTGCTGCAAGGGCGCTGTTTACAGGTCTGATTTAGGGGAAACTTGTGTATAAAAAACAAGAAGAAAGCTGAGGTATCGGAACAGTGATAAAGATCAAAAGTAAACACATACCAATGCTGAGGTCTGCCTATGTCATAGCCTCTCTGGCCGAAAGTCAAAGGGATGGTGGTAAATATTAATAATCACCTCGTAGTGCTGTTATTTTGAAGAGATGTTTATTAAGCAAAAAAAAATTACATATAATACAGATCGCTGTATCCCCTTGACCCGATGACGAAAGACCTTCTAAAGAGGACTAGCAAGGGGAACATAGTACTCAGAGAAGGGTAATATGGTCACTGGTTCGCTTGACCCGTGAGAGTGTGTGTGGTGGTATTGGATAAGTTGAGTTGGCAGACACCTGGCAGTAGATGCAAGTTATTCTGTGGAAGCCTACTTACAAAGCTACGAGACCAGCTTCGAGTGAGGAGTCTGAACATATATAACCCTCTACATCGCTACGTATTGCTCCTTCATGGATCACGTTACAGACACATTTAAGCAGTAGTTCTTCCGACCCTCCGTACATGAATGAAATGGAAGAAGCCCTAGTAACTGGTGGAATAAGAAGTACCCTCTGTCCTGCTCTTCACAGTGGTTTTCAGAGTTTAGAAGTAAATGTGGTTAGATGTAGATGTGTCAGCTGTCCTGAGTGTTGCAATTTCTGTCCGCTGACCGTGCAGACATTTCGTACTACAATTATTGCAGTTGCTATGATAAATGATATTAGAAAGGGACAGGCAGAAAGCCACAAACCACAGACAAGTAGTTAGATGTTGTTGTTGGTTGGTTGTTTTTGGGGGAGGGAGACCAGACATCGAGGTCATCGGTCTCATCGGATTAGGGAAGGATGGGGAAGGAAGTCGGCCGTGCCCTTTGAAAGGAACCATCCCGGCATTTGCCTGAAGCGATTTAGGGAAATCACGGAAAACCTAAATCAGGATGGCCGGACGCGGGATTGAACCGTCGTCCTCCCGAATGCGAGTCCAGTGTCGAACCACTGCGCCACCTCGCTCGGTCAAGTAGTTAGAGAAACCAATGTACACTGCTCTGTGAAACTTGCGGACGGGATAGATGAAGTAAGATAACACCTACATCTACGTGATTACTCTGCTATTCACAATAAAGTGCCTGGCAGCGGATTCAATGAACCACCTTCATGCTGTCTCTCTACCGTTCCACTCTCGAACGGCACGCGGGAAAAACGAGCACTTAAATTTTTCTGTGCTAGCCCTGATTTCTCTTATTTTATCGTGATGATCATTTCTCCCTGTGTAGGTGGCTGCCAACAGAATGTTTTCGCAATCGGAGGAGAAAACTGGTGATTGAAATTTCATGAGAAGATCCTGTTGCAACGAAAAACGCCTTTGCTTTAATGATTGCCACTCCAATTCACGTATCATGTCTGTGACACTATCTCCCCTATTTCGCGATAATACAAAACGAGCTGCCCTTCTTTGTACTTCTTCGATGTCATCCGTCAGTCCCACCTGTTGCGGATCCCACACCGCACAGCAGTACTCCAGAATAGGGCGGACAAGCGTAGTGTAAGCAGTCTCTTTGGTAGACCTGTTGCACCTTCTTACATTAACTACTCGATGGAAGTGAAAAAGTGCGGGAGCAGAGGTCTCCCAGACATGCGCAAAAAGTTGGACATTACATTGCATGACGTCAGGGCGATTATAGCGCCAAAAGGGGCTGGCCCTGCAGCACGAAGCAGTTGACGGAACGGGAAAAGGCCCGCGCGGGAGAGTGTGTGTGTGTGTGTGTGTGTGTGTGTGTGTGTGTGTGTGTGTGTTTCACGGAGCTGTGGCGCTGCACTATGATAGTGGCGGTCAATACAGGGTGCCCGGAAACAACATCTAGATGACTTCACACGGAGAAGAATCATCTGGAAACTAGAGAAAGGATCAAGTATGACTAGCGTATCCCTGGAGTTTGGTGTTGCTCAGCAGCTCTTAAACTTTCCCGCGCACTGGTTGTCTGTTACTCGTCCCACATTGCTTCAGCCGCTGAATGCCCGAGTGCAAAGAACTGTACATTGGAGGGATAATCAGAGTTCTCCTATTCCCGAGATATTGAAGATTTGGGAAGAGGAGGGGGAAGGTGGAGACGTCTGCCCAACGTGTTTTGAAATCTTGTTCGAGAACACTTGTTATTTTACGCGAAAGATAGTAATTTTATTATGTAATATGTCAACTCAATGTACAGATTTTCAGTATTATTGCAACACTCTCGTACTGACATTCTGCAGCTATATATACGAGGGGTGTTCAATACGTAATGCAACACATTTTTTCCCGACCAATTTCGGTTGAAAAAAATCAGAATTTGTTAGAGGACGTTGTGAAATTATGCCCCTATAGTTTTATGAAGTTACGATAAGAGACGGTGCTATACGTACTCTTCAGAATGGTGTCTTGTAAACTAGGTGCGTTCCACGTAGAGATCTGTCACTAAAATTTTTGACGGAAAACAAGAGCATCGAAGATATTCATAGGCGCTTGTATAACGTCTACGGAGACCTGGCAGTGAACAAAAACACGATGAGTCGTTGGGCGAGGCGACTTTCATCGACGCAACAAGGGTCGCGCAAACCATTCCGATGTTCCGCGTACTGGCCGGCCGGCCGCACTCACCTCTCATTCTTACGATGTTGGAACGACAGGACACACTCATTTGAGGTGATCGACGGATCACAATCAAACATATCGCTACTAAACTGGACGTCTCTGTTGGTAGTGTTGACACATTCTTCCACCAGTTGGGGTTAGTCAGAGGTGTGTACCTGCTGGGTGCCTCGGCGCCAAACGGTAGACCATAAAGAACAACGAAGGACCATCTGTGCGGAATCGTTTGCGCGTTACGAGACTGATCATGGCAATTTTTTGTCGAATATCGTCACAGGCGATGAAACTCGGGTTCATCACTTCGAGATGGAAACAAAACACAAAACGGCAATCCATGGAGTGGCGCCACACGAACTTTCCTCCGAAGAAAAAGCTCAAAGCTGCACCCTCAGTCGGTAAAGTCATGGCGACGGGATTTTTGGACCTTAAGCGGTTATACTGTTTGATGTTCTCCCTCTCGGTCAACTGTGAAGTGTATGTTGCTTCCGTCAGAAAATTGAGGAAACGACTTCAGCGTGTTCGTTGCTACAAAAAGAGAAAAAAACCTCTCCTTCTCCATGACAACGCAAGACGTCACTCAAGTCTATGCACCTGAGGGGAGTTCGCAAAACTTCGTTGGACGTTTCTTCGTCATCCACCCTACAACCCGGATCTCGCACATTCCGACTTCGATGTGTGTGGCTCAGTGAAGGATGCACTCTGCGGTAAGCAGTACATGGATGATGGGCAGGTTACTGATGCAACAAGACGTTGGCTCCGATGACGATCTGCAGAGTGGTTCCATGCGCGCATACAGGCCGTCCGAGTAATGGTGTATAAGGTCATCGCATTGAACGGAGATTGTGTTAAAAAACAGGGTTTTGTAGACAAAAGAGTAGGCAGTAATGCGTTGTACTGGAATCCTGAATAAAACCAACCTACTTTCATGGAAAAAAGTAGTTTCATTACTTACTGAAAGGCCCCTCGTACATACCAGACAACACTCCGGTTTACGAAGTCGAAAAATAAAAGTTACTCAGCTAATAATGTGGTATCGATAGCTACGATGCCACGGCGTAGGTGCAAGTTCGTAGGTTGGCACTACGACACCGACGACAGCGCCCTCTAGCCCGCGCTGTGAAGCTCTACGAGCGCCGCGCCAGATTCAGCCCATTTGCTTCCGAGTAGACTACCAAGCAACATTGTTTCTGTTGCATAGTGGGCGAGCCACTACAGATTTTACTTGTTTATTTCTGTGAGCTTGAGACATCCGGCTTCGCACCTACGTGCTCCTCAGTGCAAAGTTATGTATTCATCTTCTTGCTAAAGTAACGGTGACTTAAATTCACACTGCAGTACCGAGAGTTCTACCTCACCTGCTACTCCTAGCTTCCTACATTCGGCCTACCCTTCAGTCTTCAGGAGCAGACCCACGCGTCGCCTTCCAGGCGGGATACAAAAAATAATTTTCTTTTTTTGCACGTACACGTCTGCAGTCCTGGTACACAATGAAATACCCGCGACAGACAAGTCAAAACCAATTTTCACAGCCCATTGATAGAATGGAGATGGGTTGCACCATTTTATTTAACTCTTCTACTAGAGGCGTGCTACGGTACTATGGTGCAGGGTCTTCAACATGTTCCGCGGCTATAGACATGCAGCTGAAAAAAAAAAAAACACCAAACTTTATTTTTGCGACGTGATAGTTTAAACTTTATGACTACCTCTCGCAAGCAGGACTCAGTATGTCATTCATTTCATTTCCGTGTTGGTCAGCATTTCCAGGACGCCGCAACTCCAGTGGCCTTGTTATGTGCCTCGATTTAGTTCTGTGTTGTTCAAGGTTGTTCCAGAAGACGCCACACGAGCAAGTGGCCCGGATCTTGAGTTGTTCCGCAGTCGCAGGACATGTCTCCATCAGCTGGAAGGTTGCACCATTTTTGCATGTTGCTCTTGCAAGCGAGATAACGCCCAGCCTAAGACGATTGAGCGGACAGGGAAGGGCATATCGTTTCCTTTGCAGGGATATCTGGCGGCCGCTTACTCTTCCATCTGGTGACGTGGTTAAACCCCAGTGCTCTCTCCACTGGTTGACGCGAAAACGATGAAGCTCCTTTTCGATTTCAATCTGCTGCAGATTGATAATAATATGGGGGTTGACGACGAGCACTGATCTGCTTCACCCTCTCTGCATCGTCAGTAACGGCCCTTCTAATGGGGAGGGGGGGGGGGGAATGTGTGGGGGGGGGACTATTCTAACTATCTGGTAGGATGTCAACTGCAGTTGGTTTCATACATCCCTACAAGATTCAGACAGTCTCATCGACTGCAGTGTTATACTGGACGGAGTATGTAAAACAGATACGAAATTAACATCGGATGTGGGCCAAGGAAGCATAGGAGCAGCATTTATATTCTAAACACACACAAACAATTTATCAAATAAGGGCAATGGCACTCTCACATTGTTCACTGGTGTAGACTGCAGGAAAGTATTGTGGGCGGATACTTGCAATCCTGGAAGGACGGCAGATCGGCGGTTAATGTCCCGTCGACAACGCGATCATAACAGAACACGTTATCGCACAGTGGAAGGATCGAAAGGAATTCCGTCTCCACCGCGGAAAACAGTTATCGATGACCGGAGAAGGATTCGAACCGCCTTCTTCCCAACCGCGAGTGCAGTGACGCTAGCGTCAGTGATCTTCAGGAAATGCACAAATAATTTGACGGAATTTCCATTTCATGTAATGAACTGCAGTTCTGGATGTGGATGAACGCAGCATAATGCACATAATTAACAGAAAAAAATAGACAGTATCTGATTATAGCATTAGTGGTTAACTTCTGGGTTGGGTTGTTTTGGTGGAGGAGACCAGACAGCGAGGTCATCCGTCTCATCGGATTAGGGAAGGAAGGCGAAGGAAGTCGGCCGTGCCCTTACAAAAGAACCATCCCGGCATTTGCCTGGAGCGATTTAGGTAAATCACGGAAAACCTAACTCAGGATGGCCGGACGCGGGATTGAACCGTCGTCCTCCCGAATGCGAGTCCAGTGTGCTAGCCACTGCGCCACCTCGCTCGGTCTGATTAACTTCTGGGTCGTAATACGTCGGTGAAGCCCACAGACAGACGTAAATGAGAACCTCTGGAAGAAATGTGACATTGTTCCATCGAAATCCTCTTGCCTAACTGTAAAAAAACTGATACTCAAGGAAAACATTGCAACTGTTCTGCACAGTCATATAGACATTTCAGCCCATTCTATATGCGAATGGGCAGGGACAATGTCGACAGTATGGGTTAGAAATACCCTTCGTCAATCATTGCACAGAGCCTTATGTATTGCAGCGCCCCGGGAAAGTTCGGCGGACGAATGCGAATTTTTAAAGTTTTTTTCCTACCGCAGCGAGGCGGTAGACGTCAGTCTGGCCGATGTTCTAGTCAGTTACGCCACTGGACGGTGAACTTTGCGACAAAAGACGCCGGGCAGACGGCGGTTTGCGATATCGGTCAACGGTCGAGCGCATGGTGCAGCTAATACGGTATGACCAAGAGGGAAGTAATATTTTAACTCGGGCACTTGCTTGCTACCGAGAAACTCACGCGTTGCAAATTTAACCTGGCCTAGCATCACGTACTCGGGGCAAAGAAAGCTAGGAAAAGCTGACAGGACTGGTAATACGAAGCAAATTTACTCGTAGATCTCCACTACTACTACGTCAGAAGCGCAGCTATAAGAGTATAAATAATCGAGCTCAGGAGCTCGAAGGCATTCATTAGTGCCCCTATTCTGTCTGCATCTTGAACCAGAGAATGACGCGGAGTTCCAGAGAAACCACGACCTACCGTTGATGGTGAATGACGGCTGACTACTTGCCTGCTGACTGACTCATTGAGCTCCGGCGAGACGCGTTTAACTGTTGGGTAGCGGCTGCGGCATTTGCCAAATACTGCCACTGCCTCACTGTACTTCCTGGCGTGAGTCTGCTCTCTCCCTCACCAACTCTACCACCTATCCTGACGTCTAGCGGTCCGGTATAGGCTAGGTCAATACAGTATGCATGCTGCTGCCGAAGTGTTGAGTAGTGTTCCTTCTCACTTTTTCATTCGCCCTTCAAGCACCAGAGATGATAAGAACGATTCAGTATGAGGACGGCCGTAATCTGCCCAGATTCCGCTTGTGAATGGAGGGCGCAGTCGTACATCGTACAAGTCCGCGTGGTAGATGCTACACCACTCTAACCACATCCCGCGGGTACATGCTGTTGTTCTGAAAAACCACACAATTCTCCGTTAGTCATGAAATTTTATTCCATTCACAGCACGTTTCGATCGCTAATTACCAGTACCAAATGGAAGATTTCTTTTACATGGTCGTTATCTACATCTACATCCATACTCCGCAAGCGACCTGACTGTGTGGCGGAGGGTACCTTCAGTACCTCTATCGGTTCTCCCTTCTATTCCAGTCTCGTATTGTTCGTGGAAAGAAGGATTGTCGGTATGCCTCTGTGTGGGCTCTAATCTCTCTGATTTTATCCTCATGGTCTCTTCGCGAGATATACGTAGGAGGGAGCAATATACTGCTTGACTCCTCGGTGAAGGTATGTTCTCGAAACTTCAACAAAAGCCCGTACCAAGCTACTGAGCGTCTCTCCTGCAGCGTCTTCCACTGGAGTTTATCTATCATCTCCGTAACGCTTTCGCGATTACTAAATGACCCCTTAACGAAGCGCGCTGCTCTCCGTTGGATCTTCTCTATCTCTTCTATCAACCCTATCTGGTACGGATCCTACACTGGTGAGCAGTATTCAAGCAGTGGGCGAACAAGCGTACTGTAACGTACTTACTTTGTTTTCGGATTGCATTTCCGTAGGATTCTTCCAATGAATCTGTCTGGCATCTGCTTCACCGACGATCAACTTTATATGAGCATTCCATTTTAAATCACTCGTAATGCGTACTCCCAGATAATTTATGGAATTAACTGCTTCCAGTTGCTGATCTGCTATATTGTAGCTAAATAAGGGATCTTTCTTTCTATGTATTCGCATCACATTACACTTTTCTACATTGAGATTCAATTCCCATTCCCTGCACCATGCGTCAATTCGCTGCAGATGCTCCTGCATTCCAGTACAATTTTCCATTGTTACAACCTCTCGATATACCACAGCATCATCCGCTAAAAGCCTCAGTGAACTTCCGATGTCATCCACAAGGTCGTTTATGTATATTGTGAATAGCAACGCTCCTACAACACTCCCCTGCGGCACACCTGAAATCACTCTCACTTCGGAAGACTTCTTTCTATTGAGAATGACATGCTGCGTTCTGTTATTTAGGAACTCTTCAGTCCAATCACACAATTGGTCTGATAGTCCATATGCTCTTACTTTGTTCATTAAACGACTGTGGGGAACTGTATCGAACGCCTTGCGGAAGTCAAGAAACACGGCATCTACCTGGGATCCCGTGTCTATTGGTAAGCCTTGGAGAATCATGCAGCAACATATGAGGTAACCAAGAGGTTCGGTTGTAACTTGAATTGTTAATAATAAAGTGAATTAGTTCAAAATTTATTGATGCGACATAAAAGATGGTCTAGAGTTATTAAGAAGTGCAGTAAGTGTGCTACATTCTGCCGCTGAAATGCGCCCAAACTCATAATACATCAGTCTCAAAATGTTATGTAGCAAAGTAGTTCCTTTTTTTCCTCTCTCTCTCGCTCTCTCTCTCTCTCCATAGTCTAAAACCAAAGAGTTTACATAACAGAATTATAGCAAACTTGTCGGGTTTGGTAGTCTCCGATCAGAAACGGGGACTCTTCAGTCTGCCTTTACGCTAGCCTTCACCTCTCAGTGATTTGAACATATGTCAGGAACGACAAGTGGTTTGGTTTCCACTTTAAGCTATAGGTCCCCTTTCCGCGGCAGGATTGCTGGAGTGAGTTAACGGCCCACAAGTCGCCAGAGTGAAGTAAAATCGAAAGAACTTCCGGACAGGCGGAACAACACTCCTTGTACTTCATTAAGACATGCATGTACAAGTGTTGTATAGTTAAAGCACAGTTAAAAGGTGGGTTTTTATATAATTTTAACAGCAGTAGGAATTGATTAAACTACTTATGAGTATCATACAACGGCAGTTAGAAATTGTGTTGAGATGAAACATGGCTTTATGGACTACATATTCCATTCCAGTCCAATAACAGACATTTTTAACAGTAGAAGTAGTCTAATCAGTTACTGCTGCTGTTAAATACAAATAAAATATTCTCCTTCTCATTGTGCCACAATAACACAAGAAATGTGTATCATGTTTTCCTTGACTTTGTTATACAAGGTGGTCAGAAACAGCCTGAAAAGTTTGTAAGTATTGCAGGGTAGGTTGTGCTGGAAAATAATTGTCAAGTAAAAATTCGCGAATTAATTAGCATTGAAGACAGCCAATTAGGCCGTCGCGCGCTCGAATTCAAGCGGCCTGCCAGAGACGGTGTCGCCAAATAGGTTCTTCGTTTGGTTTCCTCAAACCGAACAAGAGAGCGATACAAAAATGGGACATAGGACGGTGGTAAGAAGTGAACCCGAGCCACAGGATGAGTAGTGTCGTGCCTACGCTGTGAGAAGACCTGGCATTAATTGTATATGGCGGGCCGCTTGAATTTGCGTACGCAATGGCAGGCCATTGGCTAACTTCAATGCTAATTAATTCGGAAACAGCGCAGCGTACCGAATTTTTTTCTAAACAATTATTTCTCAGCACAACCAACCCAACACCCTTACAAGTTTTTAGACAATTTCTGACTACCCTGGATAAACTCTTTTGGTTTTAAACCTTATGGCAAAAAAAATATGTATCTTCTTTGCTACATAACAACAACGGTTTTGTAACTGCTGTACACTGAGAACACGTGCAAATTTAAGAGGAAGAATGCAGCACACACACTGCACTTCTTGTAATATAAAGACCTTTAATGTCTTTAGACCAACTGCTATGTCACATCTATAAGTTTTGTGGCTAATATATTTAACTGTTAACAGTACAAGTCACAACCTAACCTCTTGGGCGCGTCACGTGATGCTGCACTAAATCACCAATGCTTTCCATTAATAATAACCTCGTAAAAGACGCCTTGCACCTGATGACCATCGACGCGAGTAATAGATGTAATCAAACTTCACGATTTGCGCAAAATTATGTATTATCTAATTATATCTTAATAACGTAGTCCATAGTAGATGTAAATGACATTACTTGCTCGGAAGGAGCTCGCATAGAGACTTGCTAACGATGTGATTCACTCGTGCACGTGGATGCTCTCTGCTTCGATGTGCAAGCCCGCTCCGGTACGTACGTTTTTGAGTGACACTGTTGCCGGCTACCGACATAGGCTGGCGCTCGCAGGCGAGGACATGGAGCGCCAGAGGTGCAGGCAACCCGCGTGACGACGCTGTCAGCTCATCGGCAAGCAACGCGCGGACGGCGCCGCCAGCCGCGCCTGGCCCGCTACACGAGCCCAGGCGTCAGCCGCAAAATCTCGCACAATCAGCACGGCGAACGCCGCTTGCGAGCTTGGCGATAGTGTACTGCGGCCGCAGCCGAGAACAGGTTATCTCAAAATAAACTCTGCATCTCACCACTGTTGGGCGACACATTGTGAGGGTACGGGGACGGGGCTCTGCGAATCCCGCTAGTGAATGAACAATGACTGTAGTATTTTGGTACTTAATGACGAACTTATTAGCTCTCAACGCCCAGAAAAACAGTAGAAGGATGTCACAATGATATACTAGGAGATATGTTAGTATCAGAGAAATCCTCAGACGTAAAACGAGCTTTGGGTATACACTCCCAAAGGAGAAGTTACAAGAACACTGCAGTAATGTTTAGTAGCTTGAAATTTTCCCTGTCCTGTATGGTGTCTTCTGTGAGGTTAAGTCTCTTCCAACCATACTCCCTCTCACCTCTTACCAAAAGACCAGCTATTGGAAGTAGACTGTCCAGCATTGGTCGTCTGGATCATTGATTACGACCCCCCCCCCCCCCCTTACCACGTCAAGACTTAGGCCCTGGAGTACATACGAGCGCCAAGAAACAGTCCGAAAAGCTTGTTAAGAGTGTTGGAGGGTAGGTTGCTCTGAGAAATACACGTTAAGAAAAAAATTCGATAGTTGCGCTGTTCCCGAGCCAATTAGCACTGAAGATAGCTAATGAGGCCAGAGTGCGCGCAAATTCAAACGGCCCCCCAGATACAATTACTATCACAGTATCACCCGTTGTTTCAGCGTAGATGATAGCACACGGGACTGCTCAGACTTTGGCTCTTGTTTGATCCTTACAACCATCCAATGTCCAATATTTGCATCGCTCTCTTGTTAGATTTTAGGAAACCAAACGAAGAGCATGTTTTCTATGGTGGGTCGCTTGAATTTGCGCGCGCAACGGCATGATTGGTTAACATGAGTGCTAATTAACTCGGGAACGGCGCAACGTATCGATTTCTTCTTTCTAAGACATCCTTACAAGTTTTTCGGAATATATCATAATAGCGTAGTGGATAACGCCGAAAGTCCATGAGGATGTCTGCGAATTGTATTATCGTATACAGAGAAGTTGCAAGGTTATAAAAAGGTAGCGAAATGCAGGACGAGCAACACAGGTTCAGGGATTGGTAACTGGCCCTCAAACAAGTGTAATGTACCTATCGCGCACAAATAGGCAAAAAGATCCGTTATTGTATGATTTCTCAATTTCCATCCACTGGAAAATGCCACATCCATTCAATACTTGAAAGTATGTGTACAGTGGGATGAAAAGTAGGATGATAAAATAAAACTTGTCGTAGGAAAGGCAGATGCTAGACTGCGATCGAAGACATCGAAGCAGTTCAGAAGTGTCCTACTAGATTTTTTATCTGTAGGTACAATCAAAACGCGAGTGTTCTGGATAAGCTTCATGAAATCAAATGGGAATCTCTGCAAGAAAGACGTTCTTTTGACGAAACACAGTTGAGTAACATTAGAGAACAGGCATTTGCAGTTGACAGCAATCTTGCGGAGTGTGTATGTACAGATAGATGTTGACATTGGAAGAATGTTGAGATAGCGTAGTCCATCTGCGAAGCAGGTATCACACAAAACCCTTGTTCGCCCGGTACTTGAGTATTGCTGTCGGTCTGGGATCCTTACCAGATAGAACTGACAGAGGAAATAGAGAAGATATCAAGAAGAGCAGAATGTTTCCGCATAGGTTCGCTTAGTCACGAAAAGGCTCATCCAACTCCAGTGGCAGACTTTACAACAGAGGCGTTATGCACCGAGGTGTGGTTTACTGGTAAAATTCCGAGAGAGTACGTTCATAGACGAATCAGTTTATATATCCATCCTTCGCATGATGATCCGGGGAGCGTAGGGGGACGATGCGGGAGAACCGTACCGCCAACTAGGCAATGATCCTAGTGGAGGTGGTTTGCCTTTGACTTCCTCCGACCGTAATGGGGATGAACGATGATGATGAAGAAGACGACACAACAACACCCAGTCATCTCGAGACAGGGAAAATCCCTGACCCCGCCGGGAATCGAACCCGGGACCCCGTGCGCGGGAAGCGAGAACGCTACCCCAAGACCACGAGCTGCGGACCATCCTTCGCATACCTACCGAAAAGACCACAAGGTTAAATTAGAGCCGAACTTAAATGGTGGCTTGCTAACGATCGTTCTCCCTGCAGACCATCCACCTCAACTGCTCGACTAACAGGAAATGGGGGTGGGGAGTTGCAGTGGTAAAGAAAGTACCCTCTACCACGCAACGTAAGGTGGATTGTGTAGTAGTGTTGGACATATGAGAAGGGGGGGCCACGAGTTACACCACTCCTCCTCCCCTCCCTCCTCACGGACAGAAACATCTGGCGGGAGATCCTCCTTCAACACCTTTCCCATGGTTACAGCAACAAAACATCGTCGATTAAAACTGAAGCTTCAATGTGAGACGTTCACTAGGGTTTTTGTAAGGGGAATAGTATTCTTTGCCAGTGAGACATTTTCCTCCATCCACAGAAGAAAATGTTGAGAGACAAGAATAATAGGTGATATGTAACCTTGTAGACAGCCCCGAGCGATATACATCTGTATATTATGTCTCCATGCTCGTCGTCAAATAGGGGGTGTCTAGGAATGCGTACTCGGTTCGCTAGACAATATTCAAGCAAATCGTATTAATGAGTTTTATTACAAAATGAAGAGAGACAGTTACACAGAAGTGTCGCAAGCAAAGAGCGACATACAAAATAAGCAGTCGTCTTCAGTATAAACAATCACACGTCTGTGCTACTTAGACAGTACAAGCGAAATGACTAGTGTTGATACTGCTATGGAACTCGCTAATCTTGAAGTTGCAATTCAACTGGGCCGCGACCAATCCGGCGGTCGTCTTGGAGAGGGGTCGGCCGGCCTCTTCTCACAGCCATCTCTTCTCTTTCGTTCCCGGCTGGCGTGTCGGTGCTTGACTTTACTCCGTAACAGTACACGCTTCTCCAACTGTAAAATATATTTGGTGTTCCTGTCGCGGCAACAAGAATGACAACTGGATCCTTCGACGATATTCAATGGCAGAAACGACGCAGGTAGTCGTAGAAACCACAGTTTTTTTTATTCTCTAATTTGTCCTGGAAAGCTGTCCGCAAACACTTTATACAAGCATTGTTCAATTTTGTTGTCAGGTACTACACTATCTATCGTGTACTGAAGTAATTAAACCTATCCCATCTGATTTGAAAATAAAGCACAACGGAGCGTTATTTTGTTGATGCTCTACCAAAATTTCCCCTGCTGAAATTTAAGAGAGCTGTGACAGAAAAAAGTGACGTCGCAGCCCCAGCAAAGTTTACGCCACTGTAGTTGAAAGTTTTACGTCAAATCATATTAAATTCGAGTTCTCAACACTTGTTTTAAGAAAAATCGGTACCAAGATCTATTCCATAGTATCGCTAGTCAGTATGATACATTATAATAGAACGAACGCGTTTGACACGACAGACGTAAAAATGAGTCTACCGGCTGCAGCGTCTGTATCCGGATATGATTCACTTCTTTGCGAAGGAAGCGGCTTTGTACTGAAAATTGCAGACAAAAAGTACTGCAAGCTCAAGTATGAGATAAAATGTCTCAATGATGTGTTTTACACTGCCACTACATTCTTAGTTTGTGTGCTTTTTCACCCTGAGTGACCACGAAAGAAAGATACTGATTCACGGTACAGATTACAAAGTATGAAATACAGATTCTTCCAGTCGCTACACGTAGACAACACGAAAACGCAACAAAGGCCGTAATGAGCACGATAGTTACACTTTCAAATATAATTTAGTTGCTCATTAAGTAATGGAAATGTTTTCGCTGACAACAGCTCGCTATTGGGGGGATCACGATTACCTCATTAACAACTGCAGCTTCGGGCGGAGTAGTTGTTCGCCTTTCTGCAAGAGTCATAAATCAACTCCGTTCCTAACCGGACAAAAATTCAGTCGAGAAATCGCTGCACCGCTTGCAGATCCTGATACATCCATTCTGAGCAGCACGAAACACATTCAGTTCGCACAAAAAAGGAGTGTTTTGCGCTTCAGTTCGGCGACGCCGAAGGCCGCAGTGTATAAAAGAGATGGGTATCACATTGTTCATGTCATTGCTCCCGTAAAGCCGTGAGTCATCCTGTGCAGTAGCGAGATGACGATGATGACAATCAACACAGACAAAAATATTACGCTATTGATTTATTATTGTTTTCTTTATTCGACTTGGGCCTCCTATGGACCAAGTAAATAAGTGCTTCTGATTTGTTTCCGGTTTTTTCAATAATTTTTCATTCCCCCAGAGTGCTGCTTTTTCCGAACTTCTAATCACTGTGCTCAGTTTCCGTTTTTGGTTTTCTCTCGAAACTATACCTCAATCACGGAAGGGGGCGATGTTGTCTGCGCACACAATATGACTGCGGCAGCAATAGGTGGGCTACGCGCTAGCATGCAATATTGGGTTTGCTTAGCAGGGTAGTAACAATCTAATGTTTCTGCGTACTTTCACATCTAGTGTGGGGCACTCGTGCAGCCGAGAGAAACAAGGCAAACAATGAAAACTAATCACTTGTCACATTACTGGCCGCTGACGTAATTTGCAATTGACTATGGCAACTGGTTCAAATGGTTCAAATGGCTCTGAGCACTATGGGACTTAACATCTATGGTCATCAGTCCCCTAGAACTTAGAACTACTTAAACCTAACTAACCTAAGGACAGCACACAACACCCAGCCATCACGAGGCAGAGAAAATCCCTGACCCCGCCGGGAATCGAACCCGGGAACCCGGGCGTGGGAAGCGAGAACGCTACCGCACGACCATGAGATGCGGGCTATGGCAACTGGCGCCTGGCTGAAAAATGCTCTTGTCAGAGCACAAAAAAAGGCGAATATTTTCCTCTTTAAAAGACTCTGATAGTCCTTATTCCGCCTTCGACATCAAAAATTTTTGCATGCGAACATATTCTGGGGAGGGTGGCAGGTCCAGAAACTCCATATGAAGTGTCTTCACGCATCTCTTTTTCATGTCCATTGTATCTTCTCTCTTTCGCTCCCACTGCTTCTATCTCCCTCCATCCGTTTCTTTCTCCACCCATTTCTTTCCCCTCTGCAGCCACTGTCTCTCACTGACCACCACTATCTCAAGTCTCTGGCCCTCAGTGCTATTGTCTTCATTTGTCTTCATCCGTGCCCCCCCCCCCCCCTCTCTCTCTCTCTCTCTCTCTCTCTCTCTCTCTCTCTCTCTCTCTCTCTCTCCCCCCCCCCCCTCACCGTCACTGTCTCCTCTCACTTACTCTGTCGCTATCTCTGTCGCTATCTCTCTGCCAGCAGAAAAAAGCGCGAATATGTGTCCACGATAAAATTTTTGGCAAGAAAGATGGTGGAATGAGGACTGAGGGAACTGGTTCCCCACTTTTCTGTCAGAGTCTTTTAAAGAGAAGCATATTCGCCTTTTTCATGCTCCGACAGGAGCATTTTTCAGCTGGTTTCCTTCTTTTCCCTGTTACAGAAAGGTGTACTGCTTGCATAAAACGAATTCTGTAGATCAGTAAAGTTTTGACACTTTATTTATATACTTCAACACATTTACATACTTTCACACACATAAATAAGTACACACAGTAAAAATTAAGACAAATCGTCTCCCATGTACTGAAAGATCACTTTACGCTACTTTACACAAAAATGCAGAACATTCTTAGGCTACACCAACAGTATACAAAAAATGTGGTGTTTGATTTACAATTACAATGAATTTCGTACGATAAAATAATTTTTTATAGGGCGCTCACGCCGCCAGGTGGAACCATCAGATAATTTCCGGATCAAGAGAGGCGTGAAGTTCACATTACACAGAGAAAGCGCATAACAAGGTTTTATTGGTGAAAAAATCGAGACTAAAAACATAGTTGGTGGCCTCAGAACACTTGCGATGACCCCAGAACCCTTAAAATGTGTTCACTAAGTCTGTGAAAACTATTCTGACGCATTTGACCGGACATTGCGTGCATATTTTACGTTCCTAAGTACGGTGACTTTGAACCTCTGAGTCTCCGTAAAAGATAATGATATCGAAAAAAGTTTCAAGAGGGTTTCTCGACATCATCATCTGAAGAACATTTGGTAAAATTTTCGACGATATGCCATGAATAGAAAGGATAGAAGTGGCCACCCCACAATTGGTACTCGTCGTATCCAGAAATCACGAACAAATGGTGTTTTGTAAGACTTCAAGGCCGATCCTAGACAACACCTAATGGAAAAGAACCAACCAGTTTGCTCAATCTGCTTGGGCTGGAGGAAATATGTGATGTTTAAGTTTTGACCAGTTAGTGTAGGATAGCTACAGTACGCCCGTTCTTCCGATAGGTTTACAAATGACCGCTAGGCCGAGGGCTGTCCTAAACTCTTCACTCCTTATTTACATGCTCAGTAGAACCTAAGGTATGACCTCCTGCAAAATCGCATTTTCGCGCGCGGCTTTTTGGAACTTACTGGTACAGTGCACTGTCGTACAGGGACCGATTCTGATCCTGGGCTAGCTCTGCGTGAATACCAACAAGCGAGGCTAACGCCGATTTGTGACACATTCTTGCAGCTTCTGGACTAGGCCCCGGATAACGCAACGCTAGATGTGTGGGATGGATAGTAATCATGCGGATGAGGTTTCTACTTCAGCTACGAGAATTCTGTTAGGGGTTGCTCATTTTTTGCATTACCGTAGTATGGGAGACAACTCTCGACAGTATCCCCATACCGTGTCACATAACGATGAAGAACTAAGGTGTATCTTTGGACGAGTAGCTAAACTGAGCATAAAATACTGTCATCACATTCATGAGGCCGGCCGGGGTGGCCGAGCGGTTCTAGGCGCAACAGTCTGGAACCGCGCGACCGCTACGGTCGCAGGTTCGAATCCTGCCTCGGGGAAGGGTGTGTGTGATGTCCTTACGTTAGTTAGGTTTAAGTAATTCTAAGTCCTAGGGGACCGATGGCCTCAGAAGTTAAGTCCCATAGTGCTCAGAGCCATTTTGAACATTCAAGAGGAAGGACTACCAGCTTTCCCCTTCGAGGTTTAGAGATTGGAGAATATATAGTACCTCACTGCAGTTTATTTGTTGAGGTAATAGGGTGTACTGCAGAAAAAAGTACAGTATGACAGTCCATATGTGGTGCTGTAAGGTGCAATATTATTAACAATGAAATCTAAAATACACGTGTTTTGATTTTTGCTAATGTACAGAGAAGGCGAATGAAATGTGTTCTCACAAGTACAGTAGATCTGTGAGTGCGGACTATGACAATGGTGAAAAAGAAAACTGAAATTGAAACGCTTAATCACGAATCACAATGTTTTACAGTAAATCCTCGAAGTTCCTAGTTGCAACATCGCTGCAGAGTTGACACTGTCTAAGATATGTTTGGCGTATCTTCTCACAAATTCCGACGTGTTATGATAACACACTGCTAGACACAGCCAAAAACATTCGCTCACCGTACAGACTTCCAGGCATCCATTGCTGATTAGTTATTGTTTTATGGACGTGACTCCCAACGGTGCATTTTCAATCTACGGTCATTTGGAAAATCATGTTCCATTCAACGTTCCCTACCTGATTTGACCTTATAGCGTCTTGTTTTTTCCCAAGGTGTGTGTAGAATACTAGGACAAATGGCCCTTGTCTTGCCAGAATAAATAAATCACTAAATGAATGCAAATAAAACAATTCGTACTGCCCTCAGCTTATGTCGGCGGAAATGGATGACGAACACAGAAGAACACAAGCGCACAGCTGCGATTTAGACAGTATCTGTGTACTTCGTGCCAGAAGGCTGAACCCCATAGTACCCCAAAGAATTACAACTGCAAATAATTAGCATAGTCGTTTAAGAGCAACTGTTTCTCGTCGAAAATCTATTTCCATCATGGCCAAACGTCCTGCAGAGTTGTCACAGAGCTGATTAGAAGTGAGATATTGTTGACGATAACCTTTAAGGATCCCGTAGACAGTTAAGTTTCGGTATGCATCTGTTCTCTGATCTCCGCTCGGAGTCTAGCGTATCCTTAAACAGCTGGATGGGTGCGTCACGATGAGCGGCCGTGCCAAAGAATCCAGAAGACGTCGCCAATCGCGTCCCCAAGTCGGCAGTCTCACTGGCAGCTTGGACACCCATCCGTGCTGCCGCCGCTGCCTCAAACCTTCAGACTCTCTTTTATGCTACGGCGACTGCGGACGCGCAGCTGAATCTCTTGATGAGACCTTCGACGTCAGCAGTCTTGCGTGACAGCTGATTTTGCGTTTAAATGTGCATCCACTGTCCTTGCTAAGAACGACCCGTTACAAAGACTGTCCTCTACGTTCTGCTCTATACTCTCTTTGCCTTTGTTCTACCAGGATAAATAAAAAAAGACGTGACCATGATTTTTTTTTAACAATCTTTAGACTGGTTTTACACTGAACTCCAGGTGCTACTCTCGTCACTTCTACTAGCCCAAGAACTTCAATACTATAATAATAATAATAATAATAATAATAATAATAAGTCGACAACCTCGCCAGTCTAGAAATATCCACTGCTAAACAAAGGCCTCCTCTACGACTATAGCGGTACGCACCCATATTGGTACTATATAGATAGATAGTAATAGACGGAGAGTCATTGAGTCAAATAGAAGTAATATCCGGCGTTCCCCAAGGAAGTGTTATAGGCCCTCTATTGTTCCTGATCTATATGAACGACGTAGGGGACAATCTGAGTAGCCGTCTTAGATTGTTTGCACATGATGCTGTCATTTACCGTCTTGTAAAGTCATCAGATGATCAAACCGACTTCCAAAATGATTTAGATAAGATATCTGCATGGTGCGAAAAGTGGCAATTGACCCTGAATGAAGAAAAGTGTGAAGTTATTCACATGAGTACTAAAAGAAATCAGCTAAATTTCGATTACGCGATAAGTCACACAAATCTGAGGGCTGTAAAATCAATTAAATACTTAGGGATTACAATTACAAATAACCTAAATTGGAACGATCACATAGATAATGTGTGTAGAGCAAACCAAAGACTACGATTCATTGGCAGAACACTTAGAAGGTGCAACAGGTCTACCAAAGAGACTGCTTACACTACGCTTGTCCGCCCTATTCTGGAGTATTACTGTGCGGTGTGGGATCCGCAACAGGTGGGACTGACGGATGACATCGAAAAAGTACAAAGAAGGGCAGCTCGTTTTGCATTATCGTGAAATGGGGGAGATAGTGTCACAGACATTATAAGTGAATTGGAGTGGCAATCATTAAAACAAACGTGTTTTTCGTTGCGACGGGATCTTCTCATGAAATTTCAGTCACCAGTTTTCTCCTCCGATTGCGAAAACATTCTGTTGCCACCCACCTACATAGGGAGAAATGATCATCACGATAAAATAAGAGGAATCAGGGCTCGCACAGAAAAATTTAAGTGCTCGTTCTTCCTGCGTGCCGTTCGAGAGTGGAACGGTAGAGAGACAGCTTGAAGATGGTTCATTGAACCTGCCAGGCACTTTATTGTGAATAGCAGATTAATCACGTAGATGTAGATATATTTGTTAGTATGATAAACCCATCTCCCAACACGTCGTCGTCCCGATTTTTGATTACCACTTGGAATTTAGCAAAGATCCAGCTATGATTCATTTGCCTAGCTACATTTCCCGCCCACCTCTGTTTCATTATTACCTTCATACCCTTCGGTACACAGGATGCAAAAAAAGAACTAGATATACAAAATTTTAGAGTATTTAGAGGAGACATTTTTTTCCCTCGCTGGGGGACCTTGAAGGTTTTGACGCTAGTGATGTTCATAGACGGCGTTCAAGCTATCGTGTGATGAATATTGTTTTGCAGATGTCGCTGACATTCTATGGATTTCTTTTTGTGGAAGAAGTTCGAGCGTTTGGTGTGCGAGACATCGACGGACTCTTAAAGAGCCGGTTCTCCGTGTGGCTGAAGCCGTAGCTGCAGCAGTTTTTCGTGAAACATCTGATTGTTTTGAGCGCGTTAGATGACGATTAGCACACAAATCCCACTTGAGCGCCAAGCGTGGTGGCGCAGTGGTTAGCACACTTGGACTCGCATTCGGGAGGACGACAGTTCAAACCCGCGTCCGACCATCCTGGTTTATGTTTTCCGTGATTTCCCTAAATCGGTTCAGGCAAGTGGCGGGGTTCCTTTGAAAGGACACGGCCGACTTCCTTCCCTAATCCGATGTGATCGATGATCTCGCTGTTTGGTCCCCTCCCCCGAATCAACCACCAACCAGCTGTGCGTTAGAGGGGTAGTCCTCTTTGAAAATTTAGAAAATGGATTTTTTTAAATGTTGGCTTAAAATGTCCTCTGGGATGCCTACTTTATTGTAGTGTTCATCTAAGTTCCCTGGAAAGTCAGTTATCGGGTTACAAGGCGGTTTGTAGAAAAGTGTTTCCGAAAAACATTCACAGCGGGAAAAAATAATCGGGAAAGAAGGCAGTCTACGAAATGTGGGCGTGGAGCAGTTATAACAAGCATAATCTAATGGTGAGAGAAATAACAACTGGCTGCTGCTTCTTTAGTCAAGGTGAGTAATGGAACTGTGGTCATTAAGAATCGGGTCTGGCTAGAATTTCGAGTAATGTCAGTTTTCTGTCTGTAGTTCGTCTACGGAGATCACCACATTTCATATAATTTGAAAGACATTCGTTCAAAGCATGTTCAGCATAGGTGGAATTTTTGTTTTCCTCTCCAACTCCTTTCATGCTGTGAGTCTAGTAGTTAAAGCGCTACCTGACTGACCAACATATAATTTGCCACACAGACTGCAGGAAAATCTATAAATTCCACTCTGTTCTAAAGGTGGAATCTTATCATTACTGTTGAACAGAAAGTGGACAACAGAATTCCTAGAGTAAAAAGCTGTTCGTCACATTCACCAGTTTGCCCAAAGGACGTTGTAGCCTGTACCATTACTCACTTTTATAACATATTTGGCATACTCATTCACATGGTTTTAATATTTGAATATACTGTAATATAAGATTTATTTGTTACGAGTCTCTTTGAGCATTTTATGCTTATGTTTTGTATCGATATACTCATAAAATGTCACATATCTGTGTACAACAATCTGTGAACAGCTACGAATTCTCGCTGAAGCTGTGTGGACTATTTGTGTAGTATTAAGTTATCTGACGATGGCCTTAAGAAGTCGAAAGCCAGTTCCTAACGAACTGTTAAATATTATTGTGGAACATTACTACTGTGTATTCAAGTTTTTAGTAAGTCTCTGTTCCTACGAGAACCGAAGGAATATTCCATAAATATCATTGCTGTAACGGAATGCAACAAAAACTGTGTTCACTGTACTGTAGCAACACGTTACTGAAGGACTTGGGCTGACAGCACGTGCTCGAGTCAAGCGCGTAGTTACTTCGGGTGAGAGGTGGTGCCACTACTTGCCCACGGCTAATGGGCTACATATACCTCAATGCCTAGTCACTCCAAATGGACGTAGCTGTTAGGCCCGGCAGGTAGTGGATCAGTGGCGGCGCTGATTGCCGTCGGCTAATAGTCTTCGGCCACTGCCAGTAACACACAACGCACCGAAACCTCTGACAGCTAGCGCCGACACCCTTGACGTCACGAATGGTGTCACTAGAGTCCCTCGGCTAATAGCGGCCTTAGAATAGACGTCCCATATTCTGTATAATGACGCTAGGCAACAGCCTTGCCTTACATATTTTCACGAGAACCTGGACACTCAGGGTAATCGCCAAATGTATCCTAGCTACATTGCAACCTGTGGCCCCCGTCCAGAGGTCTCGGTGCCACATCAGTGTCGGCAACACACGTCGATATTACAGACATTAGCGATGTCTCGCTGGCAATCCGCGACGACGAATGGAAGAAGCTGAAGAAGCCACGCCCTCACAGAGGTCAATATAGAGCCGAGCATGGAAGCGCTCTCCCTAAATCCCTCATCCGCCCATCCTTTGTTATGCCCATCCCGCCTGGATCTCCGCTCCTCCTAGCTACTACAAGTCCCTTCAAATCCTGGAACGTCATGCGCTCCGCCTCGTAAACTTGATCCCCCTCACCCGCTTGTATCTCCCGTACTCCTGCATCCCACCTGCTCTCCATCTTACCACCCTCCATACCCTTGCCCAAGGTGGCTTCCGTCAACTCCCCCTTTCGGATGATGCCCTCGTCCCCTCCATCTACCCGTCCTTCCAGATTTGATCCTCCTCTTCCTCCTCATGAATTTTTCCTCCAGGGCCCCCTCTTTCCCTTCTCTCCCTCCTAACTTCCTTTCCCCTCCCCCCCCCCCCCGGGCTTCCACACCCAACCCTACCCTCCTCTCCCCATCACTTCTTATCTCCCACTGGCGTCCTTTCCACCTCCCTCCTACCCTCCCCTATTCCCTCAGCCACACCCCCATTTTTTCGTGCAATAGTATGTACAGTGCGTCGAAGATCATCGTCAATGTTTTCTGTGCAGTGTTCCTCCGTTCCAGTGCAATTGTATCTCTTCAGTGTCCTCCACCATTCGACAATGTACTCATTGTGCCTTCGTGTTCGGTTGCACTTGCTTATGCAATTCAGTGCCTTCTGTTCGAACGTCTTCGTTATTATCATTATATGTGTCACCTGTTTTTTCATATTCATATTTTCTGTAAATCTGTCTACATGTTATCTGTTCTCTGGTTTTCTGTGGCCGAAGAGCGGCGTAGACAGGCCGCTGCCGGACTCCCTTTTGTACAAGGTTTTAAAATACAATAAAGGAAAAAAAGCGCTCTTCCCCAGTTCGTGACGTCGGCTGAAGCAATAAACATCATTAGGTAGAATTAAAGAGTTATTCAAGTCTCAGACGAAAACGTACTTTGTAAATGTTGAACACTGCGCTTCAAGAGAAAAGTTTGTTAATTTGTGCATCAAGTGATACTTTAGCAGTCAATGACAGTTGTAAATTATCAAGACCTCCTCTGGCAAAGGATTGAATCAAATTAAGCAAAACTTATTATAATTCATGTAATAAAGTGACTAATACTTCATCTGTTGTAGTTCAGACGAGCCATCTCGCAGAGCAATCAAAGAACGGAGAGTTTTGGCCGGACGATTGTAGTTTCGTCCGGTCATAACGCCACTCGTCCAGTTTTTGTAGGGATCGTCCCTACTTTTCTATAGCCGTGCCGTTCTTTGCACGAGGATTACGGAACACCCTGAAGTCCCTACTTTTCTGGTTTATTTTTACAGTTTCACTTTTTTATATCAAGCTGCGTAACTTTTAATTTTCATATTCTTAAGTGTAACATTCACGAGAGACAAACAAAAAGAAGGAAGGAAGATTTGGGTTTAACGTTCCACCGAGAAAGAGGTCATTAGCGACGGAAGCAACAAAAGAATGGATTTGAAAGTCGATTATTTCACCGCCTCTTTTTCATAAGTGTTGAAGACACAATTCCATTTATGGACTGAGAGAATGAAGGAATATTTAAATGTTTCGTACTTTTACTGTTCATAAAGAGCAAAAAATTACTAATATTACGTTGATTTTCAGGTTTCCCGAAGTCTGGTGCACATTTAACATGTTCAGTAGATTAAGTGGAAATGCAATTAATAGTGACAGTGAGCATAGTGACAATTATGACAGTAAGAATGAAAACGAAAGAAAAAAGTGAAAATTATTAGCTAATTTCGTAATGAATGGTTAGAGGATAAACAGTTCAAAGTATATTATCTTCTTAACTTGGGTGGATTACCGTCCGGTCTCCCGATTGCTGTTGGCAAGTGGGGGTGCACTCAGCCCTTGTGAGGCCAATAAAGGAGTTACTTGATTGAGAAGTAGCGGCACCGGTCACGAAAACTGAAAACGGCCGCGAGAGTGGTGTGCTGACCACATGCCCCTCTTTATCCGCATCGGTGACGCCTAAGGACTGTGGATGACACGGCGGCCGGGCGGTATCGTTGGGCCTTCAAGGCGTGTTCGGATGATGATGATTATTGGTTTGTCAGGCGCTCAACTGCGGGGTCATCAGCGCCCATATAAAGTCCCAGTTTTTACACAGTCCAATTTTTGTACACAGTCCAGTCTGCTGTCACGAATGATGATGATGATGATAACACAAACACCCAGACCCCGGGCAGAGAAAATCTCCAAGCCGGCCGGGAATCTAACCCGGAGCCCCGTGATCCAGAGGCAGCAACGCCAGCCACTAGACCACGAGCTGCGGACGCCTGTTCGGATGGTGTGTGTTGATTAAGTAAAGGTGGCAATGAAGGGATGGCAAAGTTTACTTTAAAAAAAATTAATGGTATTGGGACCGTTACACTAGCCAACAAGTACGTCTATAAGTCCACGTTAATTTAAACTCCGGTCAACCACAGGCAAACTTCCAAAAAATGGCAGTGAGCACTATGGGACTTAACAGCTGAAGTCATCAGTCCCCTAGAACTTACAACTACTTAAACCTAACTAACCTAAGGACATCACACACATCCATGCCCGAGGCAGGATTCGAACCTGCGACCGTAGCGGTCGCGCGGTTCCAGACTGAAGCGCCTAGAACTGCTCGGCCACACCGGCCGGCGGAAATTTCCACATTTTGAATGAAATGATCCGCAGTGGGTCTAAAATACTTTTAATAAAAGTCAAGACCGGCTTTGCGTCATTTGAAGACGCATCATAAGGGGATCTGTACAATTATTTTTTTTTTTAACAAAGGATTCTTAATGGTCTGAAGAAGTGAAGAGTACTCACAGAGATTTTTTTAGCAAGCCGTAGCGGAAAGGTAAACTGCCTTAGAGCCACTCCCCATCATTGAAGTCAATTTATAGAAACATAGCGCAGTAAAAGCTGTAGTCCATAGTTAAAATGAAGGGGATAACAGAATGTATAGGGAAAAACCTGGATTAAAACCGAGAAGACAAAACAAAGCCGTAGACTAGTACTGGGCCTTGACAGTTTCAATGTGTGAACCCATTTAACGAGAAGAAGAAGTAAGGCAGGAGCAGGAAGATGACCTCTGAGCAACCGATGGCAAGGTGGTACTGGCCGCTCTGTAATGCGGAAGATGTTTACAGGTACCGTCGTCAGAGGCGACGGAAGCAAAACCGTCGTTACAGAAGGGTTGGAGGGTGGGGCGGGGAGCGGCTGTATATGTGCTAAACTACTAAAACGTGTGTAGCACAGTACAGAAAAGATTGAGTCCCATTTATAAAAATATTGAAAGTGGGCAATTGAAAAGAATCTGTGAGTGCTCTTAAAGTATTGCAGCGTGATATTATTTTAAGTATCACTTTATTCTTCAGACTATTGTTAAGAATTTTTTGTAATTTTTTTTTACTGATTTTTGTACAGATCATCTGATGATGCATCTTCAATTGACGTGAAACCGTTCGTGGCTTTTAGTGATAGTATTTTACGGTCACTACGGATATTACATTCCAAACATCTGTACATCACAGTGCCCTTGATTTTCACCGATGTATAAACACTTTCACATATTTTAAGTTTCAAACATAGTATTTGTAGTTCAGCTTTGGTGAGAGGATAACAACTGACGAATGTTAATAGGAATTGCACCTTTCGCTTGAAGTGTCCCGACTTTTGACTTGCCAAAGGTGGTAACCGTAAACCCTGCTTCTGATGTTAATGACTACAGAACGACGCACGGCTGGTCTATCATTGACGTTTCTAGACAACGGGTTGGATCGTTAACGATTTTTTTTTTAATTTTTTCCCGAACGAGGACAGGTGGAACAGTGGCGTGGCGGTGGACTCGTATTCGAATGGGCGGGGCTTCGAATTCGCATCCTGGCACGCCGATGTAGATTTCTCGTAGTTTCCGTAAATCGCTTAAGGCAGATGCTGGGATGGTTACTTTTTGTAGAACATGACTGAGCTACTTTCCATCAAAGCTTGCGTTCAGCCTCTAATGACCTCGATGTCGACGGGATGTTATACCACAGTCCTTCTTTTTTCGATTTTTTTGGGCAAATCGCAGTAAAAAAGGTAAAATCTGGTCACACGATGGATAGGGAATGTCTTGTCAGCCACGGCACACTTTCTGAACGAGTGGCATTAGCGATGCGTTTCGCATCGGTCAAACGGACAAGTCTTGGCACAGACAGTCATTTGAGAAAGTTAAGAAACATCGTTGAGCCAGCCGCTCTTCCAGTCACATCCAACCGTTAGGTCGAGACGCCGTTTTCGAAATTGCGAAACACTATTTTACTATTAACAAATTCTATAGTTCTACTGAAAACTGGGAGTTTATCTCCCTCAAATATCGAACAAGACAACAACAAGAACAAAAGGAGGAGCACAAATCGACTAGCGTGCATCTTGTCTGTGGGCAATACCTCCAGACAAGTCAGAAGGAATGTGGAGCTACATAATGTTAAATATAAATTTTGCCCACGCCTTGGTCCCTGACACTACTAGGTTCAATGAAGTATGATCAAAGCCTTCGCAAACCAGGCGTCTCCCAGATCCCTGCCAATCGGCAAAGCATACGCTGGTGAGAACCGTACGCACGGTAGAAGGTAGCTACCGTTAAGTTAGGCGCCACATTGAATTACGCCGCACCGCTATATTAGCCGAGGCCGACCAAAGTACAAAAACTGGCCAGACGCAAATAGGACTCGGGCATTGAGGATTCCATACACGTAATTATGTATATAGGCAGTTAATCAAATGCGGGAATCGATCTCGACGATTTTCGTCTTATCGACACTGATATTGGCAAGATATCGGTCCCGGCGATCCCAAGACTTTCGAGACTGTTTCAGTTTCAAATTTGAAGTCGGATAACAAATGACAAAATATGTTCCGGCATAACATCAAGCGCCGGCGCGTAGGCGTGGAACGTAACCCCAGAGAGGGCTGTGAGACGACATCAGCCACTAGAACGCTGACTAGGACGACACCACGACAGGAGCGGCCTCTATACCCCGTTCCAGCTAGCCTCGACAGCACTAGAAGATGAGCCGCATTAGAAGACGAGCCGTCATCCTAACTCTTAAGTCGTGATTTATGTTTTGCTTGCATGGAAATTGCATGTATCGAAGGACATTGATTATTTGAATGTCGCCATTTGCTTGCGACACCTCATTATACATCCGCTAAGTTTCGTGAATCCATTTTACTGTTATAAACTCCATTAATAAGATTTGCTTGAATGTTGTCTAGCTGTCCGAGAAAACAGCTTCCTAGGCACCCTATGTTAGACGAGTGGGTCAGGATCCCACAATAGAAATATTTTTTCGTGTGGTATAATTACAAATTAATTTTCTGATGTTTTTCCTTTATGTGTACTGTGTACCTTCCTTCTTGTCAAACTTAATGATTCTACGTCAAGGGAAAGTAACCCATAGGTTTTAATGAGTGAGTTTACGAGTATCAAAATGTATAACCTATCTTTTGACTGCACTGACGTAGAAGCTAAACAATTTGCACAGCCAAAGGACTGTAGACCTCATTATGTTACAAATTTCACCTTGATATGGCTACTCGTTCTTGAGAAAATTAGGGGCGTAACACACGGACAGTCTGATAAGAAGTGACAAAACTTTTTTTCGTATGCTATAATCACAAATTCACAATCTTCGGATTTTTTCCTTTACTTGTACTGTGAAACCTTGCTTTTTGCCAAATTTCATGATTCTAGACCAACAGAAAGTACATTACATTTTTTTTGAGTGTAAGTTTGCGAGTATCAAAATACACTCCTGGAAATTGAAATAAGAACACCGTGAATTCATTGTCCCAGGAAGGGGAAACTTTATTGACACATTCCTGGGGTCAGATACATCACATGATCACACTGGCAGAACCACAGGCACATAGACACAGGCAACAGAGCATGCACAATGTCGGCACTAGTACAGTGTATATCCACCTTTCGCAGCAATGCAGGCTGCTATTCTCCCATGGAGACGATCGTAGAGATGCTGGATGTAGTCCTGTGGAACGGCTTGCCATGCCATTTCCACCTGGCGCCTCAGATGGACCAGCGTTCGTGCTGGACGTGCAGACCGCGTGAGACGACGCTTCATCCAGTCCCAAACATGCTCAATGGGGGACAGATCCGGAGATCTTGCTGGCCAGGGTAGTTGACTTACACCTTCTAGAGCACGTTGGGTGGCACGGGATACATGCGGACGTGCATTGTCCTGTTGGAACGGCAAGTTCCCTTCCCGGTCTAGGAATGGTAGAACGATGGGTTCGATGACGGTTTGGATGTACCGTGCACTATTCAGTGTCCCCTCGACGATCACCAGTGGTGTACGGCCAGTGTAGGAGATCGCTCCCCACACCATGATGCCGGGTGTTGGCCCTGTGTGCCTCGGTCGTATGCAGTCCTGATTGTGGCGCTCACCTGCACGGCGCCAAACACGCATACGACCATCATTGGCACCAAGGCAGAAGCGACTCTCATCGCTGAAGACGACACGTCTCCATTCGTCCCTCCATTCACGCCTGTCGCGACACCACTGGAGGCGGGCTGCACGATGTTGGGGCGTGAGCGGATGACGGCCTAACGGTGTGCGGGACCGTAGCCCAGCTTCATGGAGACGGTTGCGAATGGTCCTCGCCGATACCCCAGGAGCAACAGTGTCTCTAATTTGCTGGGAAGTGGCGGTGCGGTCCCCTACGGCACTGCGTAGGATCCTACGGTCTTGGCGTGCATCCGTGCGTCGCTGCGGTCCGGTCCCAGGTCGACGGGCACGTGCACCTTCCGCCGACCACTGGCGACAACATCGATGTACTGTGGAGACCTCACGCCCCACGTGTGAGCAATTCGGCGGTACGTCCACCCGGCCTCCCGCATGCCCACTATACGCCCTCGCTCAAAGTCCGTCAACTGTACATACGGTTCACGTCCACGCTGTCGCGGCATGCTACCAGTGTTACGCCGCTTTCACACTATACGGTTTTGACCGTACGGCAAAAAGCCGTACGAGTTTTAGCCGTGCCTGTGTTGCTTTCACATTACACGGCTTTTTGACGTGACCAGTTGTTGGTGTCTATTCAGTTTGCTTAATGTGTGTATCAAGATGAACCGTAAACGAGTTGTTGCTTTGTGGTTGCTTCATCGTCGCCGCAAAAGAAAAGGTCGTCTTTTGTGGGTACACCCCATTAACCAGAGAAGAGACGAAGTGGGTTTATTTTATACACTCTTTGAAGATTTGAGGAACGACGGAAATAAATTCTTTAACTATTTCCGAATGTCTATTACCTCGTTTGACGAATTACATAGAAAACTAAAGGATGTGTTACAACGACAAAACACACAATTCCGCAATTGCATCCAACCTGTTCAAATGCTGGCTATCACGTTAAGGTAATTTAATACATAAAAACTAGTTCTGTTTATTTACTTATTTATTTGTGTTTTACATTTTTATTACGCTCAGATTATGAAGTAGAAAAGTCAATATCAATATCAGCAGTTGAAACCAAAGAGTTTGTAGCAGGACTGACTGTACTGTCACTTTGTGGCGACAGGCTCTCTGCAAAAACGTTGTAGAACTGCGTTGTTGATGGTGGGCCTTCATGGCTACTTGTGGAAGGCGAAGGGTATGGTGGTGGCACTTTATTAATTCGTTGATAAGAACTGCGACCTTGAGAAGTCTGTAATGGTTGTTCGAGAAAAGTAGTTGGGTTTGGTGCAGCTGGAGGAGGACGAATCTGATGCGTATGGTAAGAGGATATTGGAGCAGCATTTTCCATAGGTGAATAAGAATAAGCTTGAAATCTATTATTATAGGGCATGGGAGGTGTGTAATGGG
The DNA here is from genome assembly GCF_021461395.2 of Schistocerca americana. Classification (NCBI taxonomy): domain Eukaryota; kingdom Metazoa; phylum Arthropoda; class Insecta; order Orthoptera; family Acrididae; genus Schistocerca; species Schistocerca americana. Next base: position 450,173,045 of record NC_060125.1, on the reverse strand, counting down.
TAAATGGAGGAGGTTGAGCTGTCAATATATTTCTCCTTTCATATATATTTTCTATAACTTTGAGGACTCCCATCTGAAACTGAAGATAATCCTGTTCATCAAATTTTTCCAGATGAGGCTTCAGACTAAGTAAAAATGACATTTTGCTGCAAGGTTTGTCTTCTTCCAGAGCTCGTAATATTTTCATTTCGATTGCATCAGGTTTTCTATGTTTTCTGTTTGTATGGCACTCGCTTTTGGATGTTTGTTGTGTGGGTGCTGTATCAAATGGCCCAGAAACATTCTCAGTATTTTCGACGGAGCCCTGCGTTTCTATATCTTCTTCCAGTCTGGCGGTGCGTTCCGATTGAAAACTGTCCTCCGTCTCTCGAGCATCATACAGCTTTTTTAGAAACTGCAGCTGATCAGAATATACATACTTTTTCATTTTCTTTGCTGCTGAGCCACTTTTTTTCGCAGCTTGAATTTTTATGTTTGACTTCACAAAGGAGTCTCGTAGATTGGTCCACCTCCGTATTACTTCTATACCTACATCAAAAGAAAACAAAACTGTATGAAAACATTTTAATTTTGTATAGAAAAAAGCAAAACTGTAACAAAAAATGTCCACTGCAAACTAAATGTCACTGATTTTTTTTCGTTTTGTTCAGGTATCTGGCAAGCGGTTGTTCCTTCACTGACTTACATTTCCAGTACAGAATTGGGATTTCTACAGCAAGTAAAGTGGTTAATGATGTATGCACAGCAATTTGGTCATCACTGCGGGAAGAATGTATACAAAGACCGACCAAAGAGGTATGGGAATCAATAGCGGCTGGATTTGAACGTACTGCTAATTTCCCCCACTGCTTAGGAGCGGTGGATGGAAAACATATCCGTCTTACTGCCCCATTTAATAGCGGATCAATGTACTTCAATTACAAAGAATACTTTTCTGTGGTTCTGATGGCTGTAGCGGATTCCAACTACAGGTTCATTTATGTCGACGTAGGAAGTTATGGCAAAGACTGTGACTCTTCAGTGTTCAGACGGTCCAGTTTATGGAAGTCAATAGAAAGTAATTCCCTGGAATTTCCAGACGTCCAATGTCTGCCTGGTACGGAAGGTCCAAAAGTACCCTACTTCTTCGTGGGAGACGCAGCATTTGGCCTACACACGCATTTGCTCCGGCCTTTTGGGGGAACAAACTTGACAGTTGAGAAACGTGTATTTAATTACCGTTTGTGCAGAGCAAGGAGGTATGTGGAATGTGCTTTTGGCATCCTCACCAATAAGTGGCGGTTGTTTCACCGACCTTTAAATGTTCATCCAGATTTTGCAGTAAAAATGGTTAAAGCTTGCATTGTTTTACACAATTTTGTACGTCAGAGAGATGGATTTATAATTGAAGACACCACATCCTTCACTGGTTTGGAAGACTTAGCCCAAGATGCCAACATAAGAGGAGGACTGACAGCCAACGCCATAAGGAACACTCTTTGTAAATATTTTATGACAAATGCTGGAAGCGTGTCATGGCAGATGTCAAAGATATAAATTAACAAGCCTTTTCCTTTTTGTAGATTGTTTGTGAAAGCCTGCGACTGTATAGTAAATAGTTTTCTTTATAAATAAATTACTGCTACCACTCACGTTTTTAATCGTTTTGTTTATATTTTGTACGACGCGTTTCGGGAAATAATTCCGATCTTCAAGTGCGTTTTTTTCTCTAAGTTTTCATTATGTGTAGTGTTTTTTTATTTGTGAGGTCTTGTGCGTGTTTCTCTTATAAATTACAGTAAAGAAAACAGAATGCAAGACCTGACACATAAAAAGACACCACACATGATGAAAACTTAGAGAAAAACGCACTTAAGGATGGGAATTATTTCCCGAAACGCGTCGTGCAAAATATAAACAAAACAAAAAAAACGTGACTGGTAGCAGTAATTTACTTATAAACAAACGATTTACTTTTAGAATAAAATTTATAACGTTAAATAAAAACTGTTTAAAACGTATTAAATGTAATATTAATATATTAAATAAATACTTACCAAACGCATTTTTATCTTTGTCTTCCATCTCATCAAAATCTTGCTTCAGTGCTACGCAAACTTCCCGCCAAGCATTCTTTGTAGCAATACGATCTCTATACGCATCTAGAGTTTTGTCCCACAGAACAGGTCTTACTTCCACCAAGGTTATCAAAAGTTCAGTATCAATTTCATCCATTCTTCTACACTTTTCAGTAAACAAGAATAAACACAAATGAATAAAACGACACTACAACGAACTAGTCGACGCCGTACGGCTCAAAACCGTCCAGTGTGAAAGCATGCACTTAGTCACGTAGGCCACTGTTGTCGAACTTGCCGTACGGCGACCGTCTGTTGTAGTGGCAAGACACGGCTGCAGCACGGCACGGCAGCGGCATTTTGCCGTCGCCGTATAATGTGAAAGGCGCCATACATTTCTTCACACCTACAGCCGTACGGCTTTTTGCCGTACGGTCAAAACCGTATAGTGTGAAAGCGGCGTTAAAGACTGCGATGGAGCTCCGTATGCCACGGCAAACTGGCTGACACTGACGGCGGCGGTGCACAAATGCTGCGCAGCTAGCGCCATTCGACGGCCAACACCGCGGTTCCTGGTGTGTCCGCTGTGCCGTGCGTGTGATCATTGCTTGTACAGCCCTCTCGCAGTGTCCGGAGCACGTATGGTGGGTCTGACACACCGGTGTCAATGTGTTCTTTTTTCCATTTCCAGGAGTGTATGTGACATAAACGGTCCTATCTTTTTTTTACTGTATTGACTTGGAAGCTAACAATTATTATACTGCCACGGGATCATACATCTTAGTATGTGACAAAATTCAATTTGATACGCCTAACAGTTCCTGAGAAAAAGGGATCTTAACAGACGGACGAGACAAATGGTTCAAATGGCTCTGAGCACTATGGGACTCAACTTCTGAGATCATCAGTCCCCTAGAACTTAGAACTACTTAAACCTAACTAACCTAAGGACATCACACACATCCATGCCCGATGCAGGATACGAACCTGCGACCGTAGCGGTATCGCGGTTCCAGACTGTAGCACCTAGAACCGCACGGCCACCCCGGCCGGCACGGACGAGACAATCAGATAAAAAATTACAAAAAGTTTTCCGTTTGATATAACTACAAATTCACAATTTTCAGATTTTTTCTTTGGTTGTAGTATGAAATATTTAGTCTTGGCAAATTTCATGATTTTAGTTCAACGGGAAGTAAGCTGTAGTTTTTGATGTCTGAGTTTGCGAATATCAAAACACACACTGAAGAGCCAAAGAAACTGGTACACCTGCCTAATATCGTGTGGTGCCCCCGCGAAGACGCAGAACTGCCGCAACACGACGTGGCATGGACTGGACTGGACTGGACTAATGTCTGAAGTAGTGCTGGGGGGAACTGACACAATGACTCCGGCAGGGCTGCCTATAAATACGTAAAAAGTACGAGAGGGTTGAGATCTCTTCTGAATAGCATTTTGCAAGGAATCCCAGATATGCTCAATAATGTTCAGGTCTGGGGAGTTTGGCGGCCAGCGGAAGTGTTTAAACTCAGAAGACTGTTCCTGGAGCCACTCTGTAGCAATTCTGGACGTGTGGGGTGTCGCATTGCCCAAGTCCGTCGGAATGCACGATGGATATGAACGGATGCAGACGATCGGACGTGTCACCTGGCAGAGTTGCATCTAGACGTATCAGGGCTCCCATATTACTCCAACTGCACACGCCCCACAACATTACAAAGTAATCAAGGGTACACGAGAGGCTCTTCGGCTCAGGAAGCCCATATCGATGCTGTTTCATTGAATGGTTCGCACGCTGAAACTTGCTGATGACCCAACATCGAAATCTGCAGCAATTTGCGGAAGGGTTGCACTTCTGTCACGTTGAACGATTCTCTTCAGTAGTCGTTGGTCCCGTTCTTGCAGGATCTTTTCCGGCCGCAGCGATGTCGAAGATTTGATGTTTTACCGGATTCCTCTTTACCGGATTCCTGATATTCACGGTACACTCGGTAAAATCCCCACATCATCGACACCTGGAGATGCTGTGTCCCATCGCTCGCGCGCCGACTATAACACCATGTTCAAACTCACTTAAATCTTGATAACCTGCCATTGTAGCAGCAGTAACCGATCTTACAACTGCGCCAGACACTTGTTGTCTTATATAGGCGTTGCCGAGGGCAGCGCTGTATTCTGCCTGTTTTCATATCTCTGTATTTGAATACGCATGCCTGTACCAGTTTCTTTGGCGCTTCAGTGTTCAAATGTGTGTGTGTGTTGGTGTGTGTGTGTGTGAAATCTTATGGGACGTAACTGCTAAGGTCATCAGTCCCTAAGCTTACACACTACTTAACCTAAATTATCCTAAGGACGAACACACACACACCCATGCCCGGGGGAGGACTCGAACCTCCACCGGGACCAGCCGCACGGCGCTTCAGTGTATATGGCCGTACCTTTTGACTGCACTGACTTAGAAGCTTCACTTTTTATATCCCCAATGGGCCTTAGATCTTACTATGTGATATAAATTTCAAGTTGACACGTCTGCCCATTCCGGAAAAAGAGAGTTTTTGACACACAAACAGACGCAAAACTTATTGACCGATTGAGGTACGGAACCGAAAAAACTGGACATACTATAGAATATAACAAAACCAGGCTACTTAGGCAGTCTTCCTCCCTCTGGGATTGCTTTATGAAAGAGGCCACTGAAATTAAGATCCAAGACGATCTAACAAACAAAGATAGCGGCCTACAACTGAGTGAGGCCTGGAACCCTGCACTAAGCTAAGAAAAAGCGTTCCAGTACAGTGAGGTCAGCATCCGACAGCGATAGCGCAGACACAGGAGACCAGAGTTCTCAGCCGGCCGTCATTACACCCGCCATATGCATCACCCATCGCGGCGGCTGCGCGGGTGGCGGCAGGATCGGAGTGATGGGGCAGTTAACGGCCACGAGAAGAACAGACCAGCTGCATGATGGCAACAAGTCTGTTTCCCAAAATATCGAGTAGCACTTGCGAAGTGACCCAAGCGGACACGCGAGCACTCTACAAAACAAGTTTCTCTTCGTTAAGCTGTGCTTCAGTGCTGATGGGAAATTTACAATGCAGTCTATTTCGGTACATTATGGTTCCACCCTCAGGCGCCATTTGCTTTGACAGCGCAAGTACGCACCTTACTCAGACACTTAACCCTTGCAGCAACGAAATCAAAAACTGACACCTCGTAACTAGAAAACACATGTTGAGAAACACAACCGAAAACAGGAGATAACAGATGATATTTGTGGATAAATTTTTGGTAGTTAAAAATAATTCAAATCGTAAATTGTGGTCATTTATTCAAGTGCTTATCAATGGAAAGCAACTTTCTGATAAATAAAAGATTACTGACCCAGTACAACTATTTCCGAAAGAAATACTTGCAAATTGTGAGTCAATCGTGAGTCACTGAAAGATATAGATGAACACCTCGCAACTCCAGCAGCTGAAATAATCTCGGTAAAATAGTTACTACTGAGGGCTTTGCAGCAGTCGATATATCCATAATGGGAATACACATATCGCAACTGTGGAAATTTCTAAGGCAATACGTAACCTCTGTTCCCCTCGGTCATTACGTTATAGCGATGAGTCATCCTATGTCGTCACTGGCTGCTGAACCGTAGTAACTTTGTAGCATCAATCAGGAAGTGTCAAAGTGCATCACGTTATAAACTCAAGTGTTCCAGTCGGATAACAATTATGCATGCATGTATGTATGTATATCTGTCAAAGTTGCGCTGTCACCAATCGTTTTACGTTTTTTCAGTGTGTCGTTTGGAAAGTGTGCTCATTACTAGTTTGTACACTTCAAATAGAGGCTGCATTGTTTCGTTCAGATATCTCCGGAATCTACATTTATAAATGCCATATTATGGCATGTTTAGGCTGCTTAAGTTCGAGGGGGGGCGGGGGGGGGGGGGGGCAATCCAGAGTTCCTTTGTGTCTACACTAAGGTTTCTCTCGTGTCCATATGGCACAAAAGAATATCACGCTTTGCCGGCCGTTCCGTTCTCGGCGCTTCAATCAGGAATCGCGCTACTGCTACGGTCGCAGGTTCGAATCCCGGCTCGGCATGAATGTGTGTGATGTCCTTAGGTTAGTTAGGTTTAAGTAGTTCTAAGTCTAGGGGACTGATAACCTCAGATGTTAAGTCCCATAGTGCTCAGAGCGATTTGAGCTAATATCGCGCTTTAAATCAAATTAATCTCGTTTGGATAATATTAAACATTCAGTCACCTTACAAGCAGTGTTCCACAGTCACCCATGTTTTTTTCTCTTTTTCGTCTGGAGCCTTCGTCTTTGCTGGCGCACGTTGCTTCGGTAGTGCTGCGTGCGCTAAGTCATACATCACTAATAGATAAAGGATTGTGTCGTCGACAACTAGATAAGCAGACAAGGTACTTGGACAGCAAGCCAGAAATGAAAAAAGAGAGAGAGGAACTGTCGTTTTTATACTAGAGATCAAAAACGGAGAGAGTACGAAATCACGGGACCGCTGTTACATCAGTGCTAATGGATTTACTTCGTTCCCTCCGTAGTTCCGCTAATATGAGTCTGAGAACCGTGCGCTGCGGTCGCTTCGTACTCGTCGAATCGTCTTCTCTTACTGAAGCATGCTGGAATGTAAGGCTAGTTGTGACGTAGTACGGAAGAGGAATGTTCGATCTTGCTGCTGTAACGTAGGAGTGACAAGGCAAAATACCGATTGTCGGCAACAGATAGCCTTTAAGGAAGCTATGTTGTGTGAGAAAATGGAGTGCGTAAGACGAAACTTAATTGATGCAAAGTACGCAATTGCAAATGTGTACCATTAGAGGAAGAGTGATATCTGGAGTATGTTTCACGCTACATCCACGCTTCAAACGAGAAACATACAACTTTTGAACAACGTAAACAAAATGGTCGTATTTTTATTTATTCCACTTCTACCACGAGAAAACATATGTGTTGCGTCAACGAAAACTGGGCATAGAGCGACGTTACTGTTACACCCCTGCGACGAAACAGAGCACTATTTCTCTATTCACTTGGTCATGGCAACTTGCGTTTATGGGCTACAAGTGATTTGTGTAGCTTGTCAATCATTCCCGTAATCTATTTTAATAATTAGTCACCGTTTAGAGCTAGAACTTCATCCTCACTCATGTTTTCTGGCACTGTTGTTACAGACTCGGTAACGCCTCGACGTGTGTAGAAGTCAGCGTAATTGTTTAAGACTTTTTCGAATAGCTATTAAGTATTAAAATAAATTTACAGAAGTCTTCGAAAAAGTTCTCTCTACATAAATGTATGTATAAACAGTAGTCACTAATAACCGATCAGTCGTTATATTGGTATACAACTTCCTTCTGACATTTAAGAATGTTGACATTTTATGGCATATCAACTTGCACTTAAGAATGACTATAAGGCTGAAATCATGACTGTGTGAAATAAATAAACAATAATTTGTGGAAATTTCTTTCAAAACGGTTGCGCATGAAGCGCGAATGTCGCGAGTCCACGGCACCCGGAGACGGCAAGTTCGGTGATGACGTCACATGACCCTGTTAGCGAGTTTAAAGCGGGTATATACCGAGTTCTTTCATACAGAGAGTTTGTTTTATTTCAGACTCAGTTTCGAACAGTAAAGGTCATCTTCACCCCAGTTGAGAAGACAAGAAAGTAATTTCCATTTAATTATAAATGGAAGCACAGCACCATGATTGGAAACTATTGACAATAATATCTACATACAGCGTAAAAAGGCAACGACCTGAGAAACAAAATAATGTCCTCCTGTCAACAAAATAAACCACCTCATAAAATGTGGAAACTACACAACTTTCGCAACACATTTTTTTGGAAATTTGTGGTAAGTTCCGATGGGACCAAACTGCTGAGGTCATCGGTCCCTAAGCTCACACACTACTTAATCTAACTTAAACTTACGCTAAGAACAAAATGTGGTGTCACCGCCAGACACACTTGCTAGGTGGTAGCTTTAAATCGGCCGCGGTCCATTAGTACATGTCGGACCCGCGTGTCGCCACTTTCAGTGATAGCAGACCGAGCGCCACCACACGGCAGGTCTCGAGAGACTTACTAGCACTCGCCCCTGTTGTACGGACGACGTAGCTAGCGATGCACACTGGCGAAGCCTCGCTCATTTGAAGAGCAGATAGTTAGAATAGCCTTCAGCTAAGTCAATGGCTACGACCTAGCAAGGCGCCATTAGCCTTACATAGCTTGTATCTAAAGAGTCTCATCAATAGCGATGTACCAAGGATGGATTAAAGTTAAGTATTCCAGCAGCTGCGTACTTTTCTTTATAGCATTCATTACGTATCCTGTTTCAGACCTCACGCCATAATGCGTGAGTTTAAGCGCGTGCCTTTCGGCTTCCTCGCATTGTGTCTAGGCTGTCTTGCCTAGACACAACACAAAACACACACACCCATGTCTGAGGGAGAACTCGAACCTCCGACGGAGGGAGCCACGCGAACCGTGGCAAGGCGCCTCTGACTGCGGGGTTTTAACACTGTTTCTTAGATTGTCGGTTTTTCACGTTGCATTTAGATGTAGTCATAATAATTTGTAATCCTGGTTCAGTGCTTTCGGTTCTGACTGTATGTACGTTCTTCTTGTGTCTTGTAGACCGATCCGAAGAAGATCAGTACTGCTCGAAAGTGGTTACCACATAAAACAAACTTTTTCGATCAAAGATTGGTAGAAATAGGTAAGGTGGGGTAAAGTGGCTACTCTTTGGGAAATTTAATTTTCGCCAAACCATTATTATTGATAGGTTTCCGCTTACACATTTTCAATCTACGTATTATAAGGTATCACACCAAATATTTTTAAGTGAAGAAGAAAATAATATATAGGAACTATACGTATTTCTCTGAAGCCTTACATGGTGCCTCTTTTCCCTACATAAGGAAGTAACGTGGTCAATGCCATTACAACAGGATCCCATGTTTGTTGTTCGGATTGCTGACGTATTTCCAAGACATCTTGACGCTTTAGTGTCAAATAATACCAAACGGCTGCAGCAAACCGTTCTTAATGGCATTTTTGTATTAGGTCACATACAACAAAACAAAGACGGTTTTAGAAAATATCAATTAACTCAAAATTGTCACAAATGGGTAGAATGACGGATGATAAATTTGTATACACGAGGAGAACAGTACTGGCTCCTAATTTCTTACATGAAAGCTCTTAAATAAAACAAATGTTATTAACATTCTACATCTCTATTCTTCATATTTGTAGCCACTGCCCCTAGAGGGCTCAGAATTGTAGCGTGTAACATGGTTTGTAACGTATCTATGTCAGAAACTTTAAATGCGAACATTTTAGGTTAGGCTATACCGTGTCTGTTATTGACATTAAAAGAAACAACAATTTTACTGTCACCAGCGACTGGTAACAGTAAACTTGTTTCATTTATGTCAGAAACAGCGTGTTGAATTTCCAATTCGAATAGTGCGACCGCACATGGAGCACTCTCTCCTTCGGCAAGACAACGGCAGACCACACAGGAAGGTTGCGACAAGTGCAACAGTCCGACGCCTTGGGTTCACTGTCATCGATCGCTCTCCTTACAGTCCCGACTTGGCCCCATCCGGTTTTCATCTGTTTCAAAAACTTAAGGAACCCCCTCGTGGTGTTCGCTTTGATAGTGATGAAGCGGTGCAAGCAGAGATCAGGTTGAGACTCCGTCAACAAAGTCAAACACTCTCAGTGACAATATCAACAAACTGGTCTCTCGCGTGGAGAACTGTGTTTTGTCGCCAGGGTAACCACCTTGAAAAATAAACATGTAGACATGACGAATAAAGATGTAGAATGTTAACAACGTTAGTTTCATTTAAAAAGCTTTAAGAACTTTCACATAAAAAATTCGGAGGCATTACTTTCCAGCAAGTTCTCGTAAAATGGTTAAGAAATCAGTGTGAGCCGTAGTATTATACTTGGTACATGGAAGCATATAACTCTTATCTGGGTAATGATTTGGGCACCAAGGACACCATGTCGACAATAGTGGTCCACAGATGAAACTATTAAACTGAAAGAAAAAAAAAACAAGGAACTACATTTGTGGTAGCCAAAAGACATTACTTAAACATCGATAATAAGTGTTACACTGCGTATGACGACACAAGACTTACATAAATCAGAAAGTGTTTACTGAAGTATAACGGTACATGCTCCTCTATCAAACTCACCGACAACAATAATGATGTATATCAGAAACAGTCTGGCCCCTTCCCGGTAGGCAGCAGCAGTGTACAGGCCGTCCTGGCCCCCACCTTTTACAATTTCAAGCATCTAGATTGCTTTATCTTCAGCGACTCCACACTTCGTCACACGGAATACGTGCCATTTCCGTCCGCGGTACCTGGGGAGAACTGTAGGAAAATCTTGGGCCCTCTGCTGTTCTTAATATATATTAATGACTTGCCATTCTATATTCAGGAAGATGCAAAGCTGGTATACTTTCTGCCGATGACACAAGTATACCTATCACACCCAACAGACAAGAATTAACTGGTGAAATTGTAAACGATGTTTTTCAGAAAAGTATTGAGTGGTTCTCTGGAAATGTGCTCTCATTAAACTTTGACAAAGACAGTATATACAGTTCCACACAGAAAATGGAATGACACCATTAATACATACAGACTTAGATCAGAAATCTGTAGCTAAGGTAGAATATTCAAAATTTCTAGGTGTATGCATTGATGAGAGGTTGAACTGGAAGAAACACACTCAGGATCTGCTGAAACGTTTGGAGTTCAGCTACTTATGCTATTAGGGTCATTGCAAATTTTGGCGATATACATCTCAGTAAATTAGCTTACCACGCCTATTTTCATTCTCTGCTTTCGTATGGCATCATATTCTGGGGTAACTCATCATTGAGTAAATGAGTGTTCATTGCGCAAAAGTGTATAATCAGAATAATTGCTGGAGCTCATCCAAGATCATCCTGCAGCCACTATTTAAAGGGCTAGAGATCTTCACTGTAGCCTCACTATATATATACTTACGAAATTTGTTATTAACAATCCGAACGAATTCGAAAGTAATAGTGTACATGGCTACAACACTAGGAGAAAGGATGATCTTCACTACTCAAGGTTAAATCTAACTTAGGCTCAGAAGGAGGTAAATTATGCTGCCACACAAGTTTTTGGTCACTTACCTAATAGAATCAGAAGTCTGACAGATAGCCATATAGCATTTAAAAGGAAATTAAAAGAATTTCTTAATGGCAACTCCTACCCATTAGATGAATTTTTGGATATAGTAAGTGGGTCATTTCCCCAACCCCACAAAAAAAACAAATAATAATTATAATAATAATATTAAGTGTCGTGTAATATTTTGTCTAATGTAATGTCTTGTATAGACACCTTTTACTAACTTGACACGTTCCACATCATTACGAAGTGTCGTATTCATGATCAATGGAACAAGTACTAATATAATCTATCTTACAATAAAGTACAGCATCTGGGCAGTCTGTCTTGTCGTCGTCTTTCGGAGGAGATATTTTTCGTCTTACGCCGTGTCCCGTTGTGAGGAGGGAGAGCGCAAACTATTACGAGGCCAGAGCTATTAGGCGAGGAGGCCTAGTGCAGCGGAACTGGCGGCAGTGATAGTCGCGTCGTCAGGTGATTCATGCCGAACGGGAAACGCCGCGCGTCGGACCGGTCGACCGGAAGTAATGAGCAATCGGCCCTGACGCGAGCTGTAGCGACCAAGCTGTTCGCCGAAATGTTTGCATCGCGAAGCAGCAGCTTTCTCCTGTACCCAACAAATCTACGAGGCAGTAGTAGCCGCCTGACGCACCAATCGCGTGGAAAGGTTGTAGTCACAGTCCAATATATACAGTTACGACACTATCAGGTGCGAAAATTGTTACCGTTTGACAGCTGGAGCGACATTAGCGCTCCAAGCGGTGAGAAAGCACGACGATTATTGTCAGATAATTTCCACTTAATTAAAGAAACAGTTGTTAAATTTTTGCGTCCATGGTTTAGTAAATTACCAAGAACCATGAATTATCGTGAAACACATGTAAAAACAACTGAATCACACTGATTCAATGACAAAAGCTACAACTTATTCATGAAGAAATACTATCGAATACGTGTATTTTTACAGCTTTCTCCGCTGAAACCAAGAGAATATAAACACTTATTTCATGCCTGAGATGCACATATTTCTATTGTTATCATTGGCACACACCTTGACACTTAAAAATTTATGGAATCTAATGATCCACCTATTCTTACACTTCTCTCGACTTCCTAACACACGAATATTTTTGTAAATGTAACATCTCAGCTTCAAAGGCGAATGTGTTTAAGACTCTTGCGGCCTGTGGCTCAGATTTAGCAACAATTGTGAAATTGGTTTGTTCTGTGTTGGGGAGAAGTTTTATTGCTATTGACGTCTTATCACGTCTGTGTGGTTTTTCCTTAAGCTACAGGTGAGGTGGCTTATCTGGTACATTCATGTTATATCCATGTAGATTCCCTACGTTCCACATCCACTGATTTTGCTGAAAGTGTACAGAACATAGCTTAGCTTTGTTGGGTAGATACACGACGTCTTTCTGCAAAAGATTAGATCTTCCTGTGTTTACTAGTAATTTTTTGTTATTAAGGGAAAACGACATTCAGTAAATATCACTACGTTACACGAAAATCGTAAATAAACTGTCCTGTGAGGTACCATTTCGTACCTCTCAGGGTGCTTAGGAAACTAAAGAACGAGAAATGCGGTATTAATTATTGCCGTTTTTATGGCACTACATACACTCCCTATTATAAAACCAATGTTACAAATCAGTATAAACGTTAGTATCCGCGTTCATCCGATGTCGTATTCAGAAGTATTTCTTTCTGGCCGCTTGGGCGCTGCTATCATTGTGGGTATCAAAAACGAGACGGGGTGTCGCGACTGTTACGTAAGACTGTGTTATAGCAAGGATCGTCAAACTTTTTTGCTCAAGAGCCAATACTGACATTGTGCGATGGCATCTTGGGAAGCACATTGCCGATCTTACTATTAACTGGTAGTCTACATATTATGAGCTTTCAACAGACTAGCTATTGCAAGGGCGCCGTTAAGTTGGCCGCCGGCCCTTAAGTACTGATCGTTAAAAGTCGGCACCAGTCGGAACCCTTCGAGTCGACTATTCTCTAATTGCTGACACCCTCAGCAACCCCATAGTTGAGACACTTTAATTTCCTGACGAAGTGGTGCTGTGTTGTATATGCGAGCGGATGATTAATTAAATACACAGTAATTATATTTAAAAGCGTTATTCGATACGAGACAGTATATTATATGCATACTTGAGTTCCAGATTTACGAGGTCACCCAAAAATTGCCTCTGGCTTTGACCCTCCCAACGATTGTTGGAGAGTGTTTGCTTTCATACGTTTCACGCACTACACACCAACAGCCATCTGTCCGTTGGAGCATAGAGCGTGACCCATCTGATAAGTCTATCTGTCGCCTCTCTGTAGACGTCCAGTGGCGGTATTGGCATGTAAAATCCAGCCTTCGTCGCCGATGAACACCAGATAGCATGGCAGCATGAACCAGGCGCTCGCAGCGGACGCCGATAAGCAGAAACGTTCGCTGAGGAAAGACTACTGGTAGCCCCTTGGTCCACCTGGGCGGTCAGTTGCTGAACGGTTGCTCGTACGTTCGCCATACACATCTCCGCAGCTGTCGTTAGCCCTGTCATCTACGACCCGTGGTGAATCACTGTTGTCTCGGTGCCGGTTTTGGTAAGCGCCAGTTTGACACGCGCAGTATACTTTAACCACGACGGCAAGCGAACAGGTTACAAACTTAACCGTTTAAGGTGCTTATAATTTCGCACCTTACAAGCACTCATCCACATACTTTGTCGTGATCTACAACCACATTAGGTATTATTGATAGGTAGTACATCGTATATATGAAGGGGATTGACATTGTCACGTACGTCTTGTAAATAATCGTTAACGTTTATTGCATGAAAGGTGACGGAGTGTCTTTATTATAAAAACGGCGTAATGAATGATTGCTTATACTAGTAGAGGCTGGAACACTAGTGGCAGGCAGGCAGGCAGGCAGAACTCAAGCTGTGGGTGGAAGGCCCACACAAGTGTGTTGGTCCTGCTTCAACACAGGAAATAGCAAGACGGACGTCGTAGCACCTAAGCGCTGGAGCACAATAGAGTAGCGACCGGCCGGCTTGTAGCCGAACCAGGAGGATTGTACTTAGGAAACGCTGAAAATCTTGGACGCAGGTGAGAAGAACGAAGAAGCAGCATCTCAAAAACCACACAGGCTGGGTTATTTCCGAGGACTTTTACTCAGAAGCGTACCATTGTACGAGTATAGGTTTTTCCTCGCAAACTTTCCGCGCTGGACGACAAAAGACTAAAATATGGTTGGTCGGCATTCGGAAGAATCTGTAGAGAGGGAGAATATTCCATGGTTTCGGGAATATGATTCGTTTTTGGAATTATGATGGTGGGGAGCCGAGCCTTGCTGGGAGGCCAGCGGTTGAGGGAAGTGGTCTTCCGTTTTGAGCTCCCGTGTGTGACGGTCGCTCAGTATCAGCTTCTTGTTGGCATGTACGGACTTGCTGTCTTTGCTTTCACGAGATTTTATAGTTAGAACGGTTAGGCACTGTACTGTTGTGAACTTATACGATTCTGGACTTCGCCTCTGGGTCGGAAGGCGTCGTTGAGTACGCAGCGTTCAGTGATTGGGAGCACTTCTTCTGTCTATACTTACGTTGAGATGTTATCTGAACTCCGTCCTTATGGCTGGGAGTTCGCGTTTCTCCTCTTTAGAACACAGAGAGGAGAAGACAGTATTAGAGTTAGTCACAGGACTGCCTTCAGCCGTCCTACTCTTTGAAAGTTTATTTTGTGACTGGAGTTTTTCCATCGTCGCAGACGGGTACGAGAGCCATCACGCTGACGCACCGGACGCAGTACATACGATGATATTGCTAATTGCTTTGGCTTATCAGGGGCTATAAGGCTAAACAGCTGCGATCACGTAGGATTTGTTTCCACTGACGTTGCCCTCCATTGTAGATCATCTTGAAAAGTAGTGTCTCCTTATGTTAGGTACATAGATGATGTCAGTCATTTCGCGTTATTTATATTAGATCGCGTAGTCATAATAAAAGGGCAGAGTTGTTCAATGGATCAGTAATTTTAGTTAGGAAATATAAACATTTGTAATAAAGATTGTTTTTAATATACATAAATGTATAAGCAGCAACAACGTTTATCATTTAGTATAATTAGTTCTCTTAATCATTCATTTTGTTTAGGTTGGAATTCATGTGTTAAAGAGCAGTAAGAGAGCCTAAGATCTGCTTCAGGGGGTAGTCAGACAGGGCCAAATCTTCATTTTAGCGTTTATTATTTTCCGTTACGCACAGTCATTTAACACCCGCCGGCAGTAGCATATTGGAACCGTTTCGGAAATGCTTGAACACTTGGTCCGACAGCCAATGGTCATGCCATTACAGACGACGGATAAATCGCTCCGTTTCCGCGCATTACGACGACGACTGCACTGGTTGCCACTCCCCCCCCCCCCCAAACACGTTATATATACAGTTCACTGCCAGTGCTGCCATCTGCCGTCTGTGAGTGTTTATTGCACGTTGACGTGGAACACAGGCGGTGATCAAATTAATGTAACTGGACCCTGTATGAGAACTACTGCACAGCCAGAGGACCGTACCAATTTTGCTTCGCGTCTCCTCTTTTTTTATCGTTCAGTTCTAGTACGATACTAACAGATGAAGTACACGGCTTGCTGGAATAAATAGACTTTGATGAAAGCGCTGAAGGCTTTCGGAATGTCGTCGTAGTTGCGCTTGCGTAGCTCAGTAACTGCTGTCATGGTTAATGTCAAAGTACCGACGTTATCCTTTGCGTTCTTCACTCGGTGCAACCGCAACATCGTGCCTGAAGCGGTGTGCACGTCCCTCCGTGGACAACCACAAGGAACGCGTTTCGCTTATAGTGCCGTGCAAAGTGATCGCTTGTGGCTTGCAGGTCTGAGCACGTAAGGAAGGGCAAGAGAGGGGTGGGTATTGCCACGCACCAGTAGCAGGTCAGGCAACAAAATTATGCAACGCTCTCAATAGCCGCGTAACTTTGCAATCTCCATGGGGATACGGCAGGAAGGGGATGAAGGAAGCTCTAACCAGCACGGTGCAGTTACATGGAACAGATGTCGGTACTTCCAGCTTAATGTAATGTTGTCAACAACGGAAATGACGTGTTTGTTTAGCAGCAAAAGTATGAAGTGGCACTTCTAAATCCGCACAATATGTAGGACTCCACAAACCTTTAGAAAGCGCATGGTGGATGGTACCTATTACGCTAAATTTCGTCATCCTGGAAACGAAGAAAAGTTAAATTTTCCACAGCATATCAAGGGGAGTATAAATAGGCATTTTTGTTCAAAAATTTAATTTTTTATGCAGAAACATTATTTGGAATTTGCTGCTTAATTTAGTGTAACGTTTATTGAATTTGATTGACTGGAAGTATATTTAGTTAGTTACATAGAAAACTGTCATGAGCTCATAAATTGTTGGTCATCTAAAAATTTATATCTGAAGGATCGTAAGTTCTAGAAGGCTGTGGTATGATTCAAATTCTGGTGGAAACCTTGCTGCATTAATTGGTAGCACTGGCATAATAGTTGTGATCCTGTTTTACGCTGGTATAAATGGCGAAACAGAAGCTGCTGAAGGCACTGCTTTCTAATGGCAAGACAATTAGGAGTTGTCTGCTAGGCAATAGCAACAGTAAGCTATTAGAATACTAACGTCAAGCCTTAAGAAGAAGAAGAAGAAGAAAACTAGACTATGAAAGAGGCCGTGTGAAAACTTTTTTTTTCATAATATATGAACATATGGACAAGCTGATCCACAACCGTCTAAAGGAGTGAAGTAAAAATAAAAAATCCGAACCAGTTGGAGCTGTAGATAAGTTTACCAATAAGAACTGTTTACCTGAGGCTGTTACGTTGGCTATAAAGCTAGTTTATAGAGATGTGACAAATCCAGATCTAAAGAAGAGCTGTCTAACAGCGAAAATACAATGTCAGTGTGTAGTGTGGACACGAGTACTCAAAATACATTTGCGGGGTCCAGTACAGTGAAACTTTGTATCAAGCTGCTATCACATTTACTGATGGTTATACTGGTAGACAGTCTTGGAGAAGCTGAGGGTTAAGACTAGTTGGAATACGGGAGCCACACTGGAGGAAATAGGACAAGGAGTGAGTTGACAAGGCTGAGCTACAAACCTAAAAATTGTCCATGAAGGCAAGAGTTCTGAAGAGGAGGGATAGGATGCATTCGGGGAATTCAGAAGATGAAGACTACTGTGCTACTACGTTAAGGTATTGTTTCCATTGAAATGTGAGTTTTAATTTCAATTAATGTGTAATTGCAACTCCTGAAAAAGAAGTCAGACAAATTACCAGTTTTCTCTTGAACTATAGAAGGTAGACTCTTGATATTTTTGGCTAATTTACAATTCATTTAAAATACACCTCTAGAACGATATAGATTCCTTGTATATTTCCAGTAAAATACATATAAGTTAAAGGATAAATGTGATAATAAAACGCAACAGAAAAAACCGTACACAAACTCCGAGAATGTATACTTCAACCAAACTAGGGTAGTAATCACACGAAGCTCTTACTGCGAAAATTTCATCAAGTTGCAAGAAATAGTTCTTGGGAAAATGGGTCATGAAACTGGCAACTTTAACATTAGCGGAATAGCCATTCACACTCCCCTTAAAGGCAATAGTTGGATGCTAAATGAAAACACCAAGGCGTCTTCCAATAATGAGTAACTTATCTGAAATGTTCAACTACAGTAAACTACTGAACTTCCTGGCAGATTAAAATTGTATGCCGGACCGAGACTCGAACTCGGGACCTTTGCCTTTTGCGGACAAGTCCTATATCGACTGAGTTATCCAAGCATGTGTTTAGGTAGTCTTACCCGCGAAAGGCAAAGGTCCCGAGTTCGAGTCTCGGTCCGGCACACAGTTTTAATCTGCGAGGAAATTTCATATCAGCGCTGCAGAATGAAAATTCATTCTTGAAACATCTCCCAGGCTGTGCCTAAGCCATGTCTTCGCAATATCATTTCTTCCGTGAGTGTTAGCCTTGCAAGTTTTGCAGGAGAGCTTCTGTGAAGTTTGGAAGGTAGGAGACGAGACACTTGCGGAAGTGAAGTTGTGAGGAAGGCTCGTGAGTAGTGCTTGGGTAAACCAGTCGGTAGACCACTTGCCCGCGAAAGGCAGAGGTCCGCGTTCGAGCCTCGACCCGGCATACAGTTTTAATCTATACCAGCGCACACTCCACTGCAGAGCGAAAATTCATTCTACTGTAAACTAAGTTGTAAAATCATCATTGGAGAACTGATATAATTCAGTGGAGCTATTTTACTGCTCAAACATAACAAATTGGTGTAACTTTGCTGATCGCAAAGACAACAGCTATGCTATCACGCAGTTGCAGAGGACTGGACAGCATTCTTAGCCACAGACATGAAGTATCCAATGCAGTCGGCCCAGCAGTAAATCGGTGAAAACACGAGAATAACATGACCTATGTTCTCTTAATTTTCGCGTGAACATCACTGTTTTAGATTCGCAGATAATAATATCAAAGTTGTTAAAGGTCCAAGTAATTTCAACACCAACGGGCGCTGTACGGGTAAATCACACGTTTACAATTAATGTGACTGCCGCGTGGTCTAAAGCTCATTGTCACGGTTCGCGCGGCTCCCACCGTCGGAAGTTCGGGTCCTCCCTCGGGCATGGGTGTGTCTGTGTTGGCCCTAACGTAAGTTAGATTAAGTAGTGTGTAAGCCCAGAGACCGATAAACTCAGCAGTTTGGTCCCATAGGAACTTACCACAAATTTTGTATGTGACTTGTAAGGGATAGGAAGGCAGACAGGTATCGTATTGAAACATCAGCATTCAGCTCATCACAATGTTTGAAATGAACTTACATTCAGTTAATATTTTAGAACTAAAAACTGCTCTGCGAAATTAAGGCCGAA
Organism: Schistocerca americana; assembly: GCF_021461395.2. Taxonomy (NCBI): domain Eukaryota; kingdom Metazoa; phylum Arthropoda; class Insecta; order Orthoptera; family Acrididae; genus Schistocerca; species Schistocerca americana. Next base: position 450,153,827 of record NC_060125.1, on the reverse strand, counting down.
ACTAGTTCGAGGACTGAAAGCAGATACGCTAAATCAAGGCAGGCGTAGGCGCTTCAGTCCGGAACCGCGCGACTGCTACGGTCGCAGGTTCGAATCCTGCCTCGGGCATGGATGTGTGTGATGTCCTTAGGTTTAAGTAGTTCTAAGTTCTACGGGGCTGATGACCTCAGGTGTTAAGTCCCATAGTGCTCAGAGCCATTTGAACCACTATTGCCGAGGCAGGCCTACGAATCTCAACAGTGGCACATAGAGCCGCTGATGTTTATCATAGTGTGTGTAAATGATGGAGTGCATAAGTCGGCAGCCCCACGACGCTGTTCGGGATGATGCTGTTGCACACTCGGAAGTTTCAACGCCAGAAAATTGGCGCAACATACAAGGGGACCTGTAGAGGATTGATGCTTGGTGCAGTGACTGACGGTAACACAAATTAAATAAACGTAACGTATTGCGCATGAATAGACGGAAAAGGTCCGTGACGGTTCGATCATACCTTTGGCAATAGATCGTTGGAAATATTATGAACAGTAAAATATCTACAAGTATTCGTTCGGAATGACCACACGGTAATTGTTGTACGAAAAGCGAATGACAAGCTGAGACTCATTGGTAGAATCCAAAAGTAGGATTAATGAATGGCAAGAAGAGTTCTAAAGAGGAACGGGGCGTTTCTTGGTGGGTTCGATAGCTTTTTGTACATGCTCAAGAAGTTTTTTTTAGCAAGAACTCCGCAAACAGCTGTATTTTGAACCAATTTTATTAAGGCACTACCTGTTTCATTGATTGTAGCCACATTATAAGGTGCATATAAAAATCAAAATATGGCGAAGAATATAGAAGTCTCAACCAACTTATGTCCGTATGATAGCTACTCAATGAATAACATCTGCATATAAACATTAAAATGTGGTGAGCAACATGGAGCATATAGATGGCAGACCTCCATAGTTAAACCATAATGTCCGTACGGCGAATAGCCAATGTATAAAAAGTTTGGCGACAGCAAACATCCAGAGCCATGCAACACACTTGTCGATATCAATGGAAAACGAGAAGCGCCGTCCCAAACGGGTTGCGCACGCACGAGCCATCTCGTTTGATGAACCGACACAGCGCGGAACTTGTTCGTTGTTGCCTAGAGCGGCGCGGTTTGACGTCCACACCGGCTGCGCTGTGCGAAACCTCTTTGGTTTTGCGCGAGTGCGTCCTGCAGTATGTCCTGTGGCTGTTGCGGCTCAGTAGGGTGGTGTGTTGGGCTGACTTGCTGGCGCGTCCTTGATACATGGCATTGGATGTTTCCCGCCGCCCAACTTAACTCCGGCATACGGCCATTATGGTTTTAACTATGAAGTTGAGCGTTCTATATTTTCCACCGTGTTCTTTACCATGTTGCAATATTTATGTGAACCTTATGATGTGACAAAACTACGAAATGGTAGTGCTTTGATTAAATCAGACTAAAATACAACTGCTTGCTGAGTTCTTGCTGCAAAATGTTCTTCCCGAGCTGCGGATGCCCCGACCACAGGGTCGTTCGTAGACATGCTCAGTTGAAGATGCAAGGGGGTGGGCATTGTAAAGGGTGTAACTATTTCCTTTTACAAACTCTGAGCAAAGGATTTTTACACCAAAACAAGGAAAAAAAGTAAATTCGTTACTGTGAAGCACGTCTCTCTTACTGCAAGCTCTTTGTTTTCCACATTTTGGGGAGAGGCAGTATTGTTCAAAACAAGAAAAAAAGCATCCAGTAAACATGGACTTCAAAATACATATCTTAATAGTTATGAGGACTTCGTCAGTAGAAGTGACGTGTTTCACAGTAGCGAACATGAACAAGTGCTCGTAAGTCGTATGATATGCATTTTAGAGCACATATTTACTAGACTTTTTTGTGAAAAAGAACCTGTCTTCAAAGTCTGTGAAAGGATTTTAGTTGCACAGTGTACACCATGGAGTATTTTACTTTCAAAATTCCTATATAGTATGTTTCAAAAAGAGTCAAACAAGTAAATTACTTCCTCCCCACATATACAACGAAATGACCAGGACAAGGGCGTCATATGTAGGTTTACCAACAATCGTTCTGCCCAATCATCATTGTGTGTTGGGGGGAGGGGAAGATTTGGTGGAGATGATAATGGCACTCTACGTACCCTCCGCAATACGCACTGAAGTAGCTTTGGTATAGGCGTAACGCACCGAAATCCGGATATTAAAGAGAACTCAACTTCACTGCGGGCTCAAGGATGTCACTGTGAAGACAAATTTCTGCTCTTTAGCATCCCTGTGGCTATAGTTGGGCCTTAAGGGTTTTAAACACGGTGCACTCTGGGAGGGCTTCTGTGGACCGGATGATCCAGTAACAAGTTCCGGCAATGAGCTAAAAAAAAAAAAGTCATCAACCCTAAGGTTAGCTTGAACACCACTGCGCTTGACTAAGCGTTGTTATTTTGGAGGTGGTATACCCTTACCTTCCTCAAACTTTTGAAATGACTGTCCCAGGAAGTTAACAGCGAAAAAAGTTTTCAACTTCTATCACAAGTCAGTCTGGTTACCGTGGAATAAGCAACAAAATCCTGTTTGTATATGAAAAACAGTTCCTGCACATTGACACAAGCTAGTCGCATTCATAGTATCGGCGACACGAATACGGTGATCATTCGTCTAGCTGCGACGTTTTGGAATGTCACTCCACCCACTTGCATAGCATCTTTCCTCGACAAGGAAAAAAGTTCATTTTTCGTAAGTAGTTCTTCTGCCCACCAAGGCAAAAAATATGACAAAATTTGCAACGGGCGGCTAGTAGTCATCAGATGACATTATCACTCCTTTCAGACGTTCGTAAAAATACAGAAGTTATATCACAAGCAGATTATGTAGCAGGAACGTTAGTGTATGCTGTTCTACCTAGCACTCCGTCAATCACGGTTTGCCATACATCCACTAACTGCAGACACTTTCATTGCATTGCCGCGAAACTACGGCGTCTTTTAGCTTTGTGATTAAAAAAACGTTCCCTGTCCATTAGTTATTGTAAACACAAACCCTCCTGCCCTCTTTTCGTACAAATACGCCATTTTCACTAACTAGTTAACAGGATAAGAAATAACTATTTCCTTCGGTTTCGTTTCCATGTCTCACAATTACAGTGAGAGATACAAAAAACATTTCCACGGATACTGAGTCTTAGCCACGATAAAAGTATTGCAGCTTCAAGAGTGACTTTTTCACATTGGCAGCTAAAAAATTTAAAATAACTTGAAATCATCAACGTTAAACACTGGAAGAGAAGCTTTTTGCTGACGGAATACTGACTTTATGAGACTTCAAAGTACCTGAAATTCTGAACACCGCATGGACTTCTTTGGTGCACAATCATTTTGCTTTCTGTGATGGTGTATTCTATTGGCGACCCGCCCATCGATATGCACGAGGAATACGTGAACGTCCTGAAGCGCGATGGCGTGACTTGTTTACAAACAAACGTGCTATACGAAAACTCTAGTACATACTACATAAAGTACCGTCGAACTTCTGTTGTGCCATCAACAGCAAGGCTTACAACAGCGCATGTGCACCAAAACATTGTGTGTAGAACGCTGTCCGACCCGTACCGGCGATACGTGTAGTGACACAAATAATACCAAAACTTTCCCTTATCTGAATGATATTACTAAGAGCGATAAATAATGAACTTGCCAACTGCAATTGCTGACTGTTCAATTTGACATCACATGTCTCTTCCCGCAAAACGTTAACAGTATTTGGCAACGCAGAAGCATGCATAATAATGAGTTGCATGTATAACAATGAGTTACCAGACCATCTAAGAAAAATTTCCTAGCCAGCACAACAATAATTCTGATGTCTCCTACCTTACTCCCATACGAGATTCCAGGACAGACAGACGACGACGCTGGATTCGCGGCGAATGACGCGACTGCAGCACTGAATACTCTCACAACTTTCCTGCTCGGTGGCCGGGCATGGACTGCGGCCAAGTTTCCCGCGCGCGACAACTGCAGCCTCTGACGGCCGTTTTTCCAACTACGTATGACGTCACGACAGCTGAGCGGTCTCGCAGCTGAGCGTACTACCACTTTCTGTTTTATGAGGTGTATAACAGATGTGTTGCTGCTCGGAGGTTTCAATAAGCCTTTACTCTGGCATATAGCACGCAATGGTAAATAATTTAGTTATGTTCCGATATCAATCGCAGAGGATCTTGTGTCTTTATCTGCGAAAATGCCATACGATCACTTCTTTCCACATGTTCTCCGTCAATTTTTCGAGTTAGGTGCATCATTCTGCAGGTGCAGTGAAGAATAACAATGCTGCCATCGACAACATAGCCTTTCGAACTTGTCTCTCTCAGTTTTGGCTGTAATCGTCGTAACCAATCAATATTTGCGAAGATTGAAGTTTCAAATGGAGGTGAGACGTGTGTGTGCTCTATTCTGGATCTATTTCCACAATTTTGTCTTAAAGCCAGAATGAAAGGGAAATTACACATCAATTATGATATAGTAGCAAATACGGTACGTATAGAATTTCCTTAACGAAAGCATCAGTCCAAAACGTTAATACATATCATAGCTGGTTATGCCTACTTCAGTTGTAAATACAGGCTGGTCCATTGATCGTGACCGGGCCAAATATCTCACGAAATGAGCGTCAAACGAAAAAACTACAAAGAACGAAACTACCATAGCTTGAAGGAGGAAACAAGACGGCGTTATGGTTGGCCCGCTAGATGGCGCTGCCATAGGTCAAACGGATATCAGCTGCGTTTTTTAAAATAGGAACTCCCATTTTTGTTACATATTCGTGTAGTACGTAAAGAAATATGAATGTTTCAGTTGGACCACTTTTTTCGCTTTGTGATAGATAGCGCTATAATAGTCACAAACATATGGCTCACAATTTTAGACGAACAGTTGGTAACAGGTAGGTTTTTTAAAGTAAAATACAGAACGTAGGTACATTTGAACATTTTATTTCGGTTGTTCCAATGTGATACATGTACCTTTGTGAACCTATCATTTCTGAGAACGTGTGCTGTTACAGCGTGATTACCTGTAAACACCACATTAATGCAATAAATGCTCAAAATGATGTCCGTCAACCTCGGTGCATTTGGCAATGCGTGTAACGACATTCTCTCAACAGCGAGTAGTTCACCTTCCGTAATGTTCGCACATGCATTGACAATGCGCTGACGCATGTTGTCAGGCGTTGTCGGTGGATCACGGTAGCAAATATGCTTCAACTTTCCCCACAGAAAAAAATCCGAGGACGTCAGATTAGGTGAACGTGCGGGCCACGGTATGGTGCTTCGACGACCAATGCACCCGTCATGAAATATGCTATTCAATACCGCTTCAACCGCACGCGAGCTATGTGCTGGACATCAATCATGTTGGAAGTACATCGCCATTCTGTCATGCAGTGAAACATCTCGTAGTAACATCGGTAGAACATTACGTAGGAAATCAGCATACATTGCGCCATTTAGATTGCCATCGATAAAATGGCGCCAATTATCCTTCCTCCCATAATGCCGCACCATACATTAACCCGCCAAGGTCGCTGATGTTCCACTTGTCGCAGCCATCGTGGATTTTCCGTTGACTAGTAGTACATATTATGCCGGTTTACGTTACCGCTGTTGGTGAATGACGCTTCGGCGCTTAATAGAACGTGTGCAAAAAATCTGTCGTCGTCCCGTAATTTCTCATGTTCCCAGTGGCAGAACTGTACACGACATTCAGAGTCGTCGGCATGCAATTCCTGGTGCGTTGAAATATAATACGGATGCAGTCGATGTTGATGTAGCATTCTCAACACCGACGTTTTTGAGATTCCCGATTCTCAAGCAATTTGTCTGCTACTGATGTGCGGATTAGCAGCGACAGCAGCTAAAACGCCTACTTGCGCATCATCATTTGTTGCAGGTCGTGGTTGACGTTACACATGTGGCCGAACACTTCCTGTTTCCTTAAATAACGTAACTATCCGGCGCACGGTCCGGACACTTGGATGATGTCGTCCAGAATACCGAGTTGCATAGATAGCACATGCCCGTTGGGCATTTTGATCACAATAGCCATACATCAACACGATATCGACCTTTTCCGCAATTGATAAACGGTCCATTTTAACACAGGTAATGTATCACGAAGCAAACACCGTCCGCACTGGCGGAATGTCGCGTGATACCACGTACTTATACGTTTGTGACTAATACAGCGCCATCTATCACAAAGCGAAAAAAGTGGTCCAACTAAAACATCCATATTTCTTTACGTACTACACGAATATGTAATAAAAAATGGGGGTTCCTATTTAAAAAAAAACGCAGTTGATACCGTTTGACCTATGGCAGCGCCATCTAGCGGGCCAACCATAGCGCCATCTGGTTTCCCCATTCAAGCTGGACAAGTTTCGAGAAATTAGAGCTAATACGGAATTTTACCTTTTATTTTTTTATTTATTAAGCTGCTTCTGATGTACATCTATAGAGCATATCAAAGCACATATTTGCTTTCTTAGTTTTCCATTAAAATACATTACAGTTACTGATTCGAACTGCACATTTGCTTAGATAACTAACACATTTTTGCCTAGCAGATTTCTATAATAGTTACATAACTTTTAAGTAGAGTAAATCAAACAGATTTCATTACTCATGCATATCTTTGTACATGACTGAAAGAAAATTTAATTGCAGTATTTCTATAGCATGCTTACATCTTTTTATATGGCATAAAACAGTGATATAGGGCATATATATTCTAGCTCCAGTTATGTTCGCATTGATAAAAGAGACTGTACCTCGAATTACTTTTTCTTTTTCTCCCTTCGTTTGTACATTCTTTTATTCTCTGTTTGTTTACGTCAGTTAGTTTCATGTGAAATAAATTCTCTGACTGAATGTAAGGGGGCTTCTAATAGTAGCTGTTTGATCGAATGTTTAAACTTCCGATTCGGCAGTAATGATGAGTGTTGATAAACAGTTGTTCCACCACACATACCATGGCCTGCGGAATATAAATGTAGCTGTAGTAGAACTAAGGAGTAGTAGTAGTTGTTGTGGTGGTAGTAGTAGTAGAGCAGTAGTAGCCAGAACAGTTTTATTATGCTTAGATCACTTTTACAAGCATATTGGACATGTCATGATATTACAATGTAACAACAAAAATGAAGTAATTCGTATACGCAAACATTTACAGACTTACAGGTCAAGAATGACAAGGATTGGTCAGGTATTCGGCGGCGGCCTTATAGAGGGTGATTTTTTCCATCGAGTACAGGCTCTAGGGATTGACCGATGAGAGCATACGGAACAAAAAAAAAGTCTAATGAATTTATGTCCGGAAATGCATGGTTTCCAATGTAGAGTCCATTTATTCAATCCGACTTTTACAGAGACTGCAGTCTAATATATGCTGTACCACACAGCCACAGTTACAGTGTGCATGGATTCCTCCTAGAGGGTGGAACTGTTCCTCATTCGTCATGCTCTAGCGCCCTCTCCTGGTAGTGTTGTGTCCGGCTCACTTCTGTTTCTGACTCAACTTGTAGTGGATGCGATGCGGTGTTGTACACAGTGGTTCCGTATTCAAATCAAGAGCTTGCCGACGTGGTTTTTGCTTGCGGAAATGCAAATGGCAACGGCGTCGGGCGACAAGGTTGTATCAGGAGACCTATCACCGCCGACGCCAATCACAGCATTCAGTGTTTGGAACAGTGTTTCGCCGTTTGTCAGAGACAGGGTCGTTTCAGGTAGCAGGAAATGATGAGGGACGTACCTGAAATGTTCGGACACTAAACTTGAAAGAAAATGTGATTAACACCGTGGAAGGCGACCGCAATATCAGTACCAGGCAGTCGGCCCGCCAGTACAGGATGAGCCAGAAGACCGTGTGGAACATTCTCCATGACAAGTGTTATTACCCTTATCACTTACAGCATGTTCAGGGCTTACTAGCGACGGACTCCCCACATCCGGAGCAGTCTTGTCATTGGTTTCTTCACCAGGCAATCACGATTCCGAGATTCGTGTCATCCATCCTATTCACAGATGAGGCCACCTTTACGCGAAGTGGTATCGTCAACTTTCGTAACAGTCATCTGCAGGACAGTACGCAGAGCCCCCATGACATGTCGACAGTGAATCTTCAGCATCGGTACAGTCGGAATGTATCGGCCGGGACAACTGACGACCCTGTTTTGGGAGTAGTCTTCCCCCCACGTCGCGTAAGAGGCCGGAACTATTAGCGTTTATTGCAGGTGACTTGCCTTCCCTGCTGCAAGCAGCTCCATTGATGATTCGAAGAGTTATGTGGCTGCTACATGATGGTGCTCCAGCCAATTTCGCCGTTAATGTCCGGACGCATCTCAATCCTGTCTTCCCTGGTCGGTGGTTCGGATGAGGGGGTCCAGTTGCATAGCCTACTCTTGCATCGGAACTCAACCAGGGCGATTTCTGGTTACTTGGCCATTTCAGAACTATCGTGTATGTAGAGCCTATTTCAGGTGTGGAGACATTGCTGCAGCATATTCATGCTGTCTTTGATACCGTTCGGATGCAGCCTGGACGATGTGAACGTGTGAGGCAGAATATGCTGTGGCGCGTACACACATGCGTTGAGGTGCATGGAAACCATTTTCAACACATACTGCAACTGTGGCTGCATGGTACAGCGCGTATTAGACTGTAGTCTCTTTAACAATGTATGACTGCATAAACGACCTCTAGCAAGGAAACCATGCATTTCCGGAGATAAGTTCATTAGACCTTTTTTGTTCCGTATCCTCTCATCTTCTACTAGAAGGTTTCAGATAGATTATATAATGGTAAAACAGAGATTTAGGAACCAGGTTTTAAATTGTAAGACATTTACAGGGGCAGATTTGGACTCTGATCACAATCTATTGGTTATGAATTGTAGATTAAAACTGAAGAAATTGCAAAAAGGTGGGAATTTAATAAGATTGAAGAACCAGAGGCTGTACAGAGTTTCAGGGAGAGCATAAGGGAACAATTTACAGGAATGGGGGAAAGAAATACAGTAGAAGAAGAATGGGTAGCTCTAAGGGATGAAGTAGTGAAGGCAGCAGAGGATCAAGTACGTAAAAAGACGAGGGCTAGTAGAAATCCTTGGGTAACAGAAGAAATATTGAATTTAATTGATGAAAGGAGAAAATATAAAAATGCAGTAAATGAAGCAGGCAAAAAGGAATACAAACGTCTCAAAAATGAGATCGACAGGAAGTGCAAAATGGCTAAGCGGGGATGGCTAGAGGACAAATGCAAGGATGTAGAGGCTTATATCACTGGGGGTAAGATGGATATTGCGTCTGCAGGAAAATTAAAGAGACCTTTGGAGAGAAGAGAATCGCTTGTATGAATATCAACAGTTCAGATGGAAAACCAGTTCTAAGCAAATAAGGGAAAGCATAAAGGTGGAAGGAGTATATAGAGGGTCTATACAAGGGCGATGTTCTGGAGGATAATATTATGGAAATGGAAGAGGATGTAGATGAAGATGAAATGGGAGATATGATACTGCGTGAAGAGTTTGACAGAGCACTGAAAGACCTGAGTCGAAACAAGGCCCCGGGAGTAGACAACATTCCATTAGAACTGCTGACAGCCTTGGGAGAGGCCGGCCGGTGTGGCCGTGCGGTTAAAGGCGCTTCAGTCTGGAACCGGGTGACCGCTACGGTCGCAGGTTCGAATCCTGCCTCGGGCATGGATGTGTGTGATGTCCTTAGGTTAGTTAGGTTTCATTAGTTCTAAGTTCTAGGCGACTGATGACCTCGGAAGTTAAGTCGCATAGTGCTCAGAGCCATTTGAACCATTTGAACCTTGGGAGAGCCAGTCATGATAAAACTCTATCATCTAGTGAGCAATATGTATTAGACAGGCGAAATTCCCTCAGACTTCAAAAAGAATATAATAATTCCAATCCCAAAGAAAGCAGGTGTTGACAGATGTGAAAATTACCGAACTATCAATTTAATAAGTCACAGCTGCAAAATACTAACGCAATTCTTTACAGACGAATGGAAAAACTGGTAGAAGCCGACCTCGGGGAAGATTCCGTAGAAATGTTGGCTCACGCGAGACTATACTGACACTACAACTTATCTCAGAAAATAGATTAAGGAAAGGCAAACCTACGTTTCTAGCATTTGCAGACTTAGAGAAAGCTTTTGACAATGTTGACTGGAATACTCTCTTTCAAATTCTAAAGGTAGCAGGGGTAAAATACAGGGAGCGAAAGGCTATTTACAATTTGTACAGAAAGCAGATGGCAGTTATAAGAGTCGAGTGTCATGAAAGTGAAGCAGTGGTTGGGATGGGAGTGAGACAGGGTTGTAGCCTCTCCACAATACTATTCAATCTGTATATTGAGCAAGCAGTAAAGGAAACAAAAGAAAAGTTCGGAGTAGGAATTAAAATCCATGGAGAAGAAATAAAAACTTTGAGGTTCGCCGATGACATTGTAATTCTGTCAGAGACAGCAAAGGACTTGGAACAGCAGTTGAACAGAATGGATAGTGATTTAAAAGGAGGATATAAGATGAACATCAACAAAAGCAAAACGAGGATAATGGAGTGTTGTCGAATGAAATCGGGTGATGCTGAGGGAATTAGATTAGAAAATGAGACACTTAAAGTAGTAAAAGAGTTTTGCTATTTGGGGAGCAAAATAACTGATGATGGTCGAAGTAGAGAGGATATAAAATGTAGACTGGTAATGGCAAGGAAAGCATTTCTGAAGAAGAGAAATTTGTTAACATCGTGTATAGATTTAAGTGTCAGGAAGTCGTTTCTGAAAGTATTTATATGGAGTGTAGCCATGTACGGAAGTGAAACGTGGACGATAAATAGTTTAGACAAGAAGAGAATAGAAGCTTTCGAAATGTGGTGCTACAGAAGTATGCTGAAGATTCGATGGGTAGATCACATAACTAATGAGGAGGTATTGAATAGAATTGGGGAGATGAGGAGTTTGTGGCACAACTTGACTGGAAGAAGGGATCGGTTGGTAGGACATGTTCTGAGGCATCAAGGGATCACCAGTTTAGTACTGGATGGCAGCGTGGAGGGGAAAAAATCGTAGAGGGAGTCCAAGAGATGAATACGCTAAGCAGATTCAGAAGGATGTAGGCTGCAGTGGGCACTGGGAGATGAAGAAGCTTGCACAGTATAGAGTAGCATGGAGAGCTGCATCAAACCAGTCTCAGGACTGAAGACCACAACAACAACAACATCCTCTCATCGATCAATCCCTAGAGTTTGTACACGGTGGAAAAATATCATCCTGTATTGGTAACAATCCCGGTATTTTCCTGAAGTAATTTAAGTAAACTATTGCAAACCTAAATCAATATGGTCAGATGAAGACTGGAGCGTCCACACTCCTGAATACAAGTCCAGTCTGTTTAAAAGAGTGCTACCTGATTCGGTTTTTCCCTAGTACGCAATACCGCTATCTAAAGAAATTTAATAGAGTGAAGGGCCAGTGTTAACACCGTTCCCAGTCGCTGCACACACTATACACACATAATGTAACATTACATATAATATCAACTGACATCAGGAGCAAAGCGATGAAGATTGATTTCCATTTCTTTGTACCACAACGTTCCATATGCTAGCCTGAAAAACTCTCAGCATCCTTCTATACTGAGTGAGATGTTGAACTGAGGACCAGAATAAGGTATTAGAATTATAAATTTCATAACTTTGGAGTAAATCTTTCCAGAAAAGAAAAAAAAAGGAAAGTGTGAAAGTGATTTGTGAAAAGATCTTTTGTTTTATCGTTGTTATTTATTTGTATTAATTTTTTTTCCCAAACTTCTACTCTGTTTTATCCAAGTACTCCTTCACTGTATAAAACGTTTTGCTTAACAGGTATTTTTCAACTGCTTTGTTAAATAAGTTTGTTTTAGGGGTCTCTTTAATCTCCTTGGACAATTTATTGCACTGTTTTATTCCTTGTTTGTCAACGGTATTCCCAGAGTGGTAACACCAGTTCCCGTCAGATCACCGAATTTAAGCACAGTCGGGCTTGGCTAGCACTAGGATGGATGACCATCCATGTCTGCCAAATATTGTTGACAAGTGGGGTACACTTAGTTCTCGTAGGGCCAGATAATCAGCTACGCGATTGAGAAGTATCGTCTCCATTCACGAAGACTGACAATGGCCGGGAGAGCGGTGTGCTAAACACATACCCCTCCATATCCGCCTCCAGTGACTCTTCTCGGCTGTGGATGATACGGCTGTCGGTCGGTACAGTTGGACCTTCCAAGGCCTTTTCGGATAGAGGTTAGTTTTTTTATTGCTTGGTAGAATGTGCTGTTTTGAGTTTTATGTTTATTCTTTCGTGGTAAATGTAAATTCAGTTTAGATATCGTTTCATGGTCATGGACAGAGCTGTCTATGCATCAAATTTAAGTGTTATATTTGATGTGTGCGACTGACTGATAAAAGTACTCACGTGGTATAGCTAAAATCCCCATTGTTTTGAACAGATCTTTATAATGAGTTCGACTGCTATTTTTGGTTATTATTCTACTGGCCCCTTTTCTGTATTTTCAAAATGTGTTGATATTCTGTGCACTTGTTTCCCAGAAAAGAATTCCGTAGGTAAGAAATGGTTGTAGAGTGCATATTAGACATAAGGGACAGTCAAATGAATACGAGACGGGAGGGGAAAAGTAAGTAAATAGTTTATCATTTCAAAAGTAATCGTCATAATGAAACTTCTTGATAGATTAAAACTGTATGCTGGACCGAGACTCGACCTCAGGGCCTTCGCCTTTTGCAAGTGCTCTCTCGACTAGGGTTACCCATTTAGTGAACTACCAAAAGAAATTAAAAGAATATGAAAATTCCAAATTTTCAAAAAAGAACCTTATAAATGCTAATCAGCAAGAATTTTTATAGTGTGATGGAATACCCAAATCATCACCATTCATAATAAAGCAGCTTATACCCTTCATCATGTTTATGGTTTCACATTGTACATAACAATATTTTAGTAACCCATACACGTAGTTAAATCTTTCATGTCCTATTATAAATGTACGATAATGTGTGACACATCATATACAATTTTGTAATCATGAGATATAAGGACGCTAAGAAAAATTAAACAAGTTTAAAAAGTTAGGAATCAGATGAAACAAATGTACAAAATGATTGAGCACTTCGAAAATAGGTTAACTTCTTATGTCAGCAGGTAATGAACCATTAGAAGTTTCTTCCTAAGAAATCTTGATGTGATGTGGCAGTAAACTGATTGCCTGCATGAATGCCACCATTTGAAATGCATTTTGGACTGTTTTTACACGACGTGACGTGACATGATATGACAAAATGGCAACACTGAATGGCTTTTACTATGTGCAGCATGCTGTAACTGCTCCCCATGCTTACATCAGGCAGTCAGCAGAAAGTCTGTGATCATTGTTTCTGGTTTTAACATGTCATACGACTTCTACACAATTTTTGTCATGACTTAAACACAGTACAGTGAGGATTTAATATAAGACTGTTGTTGAAGTTACTTACTTATTTTATTAGTTAAGATGCTGTAGGTTCAGCCTGATTTCTGTTTTGTTTAAATGCATGCAACCTGAAGATATTCTAAGAACGAAACTGGATGTAGCTCAATGAATGTGTAATAATACAACTGTGGTAGTTTTCATTAATAATTAAAGTTAGTGTCAGCTGTGGTGTTCAACATCATCAAGATTATTTGTTGTCATCATTGTTGTTGTAGTTGTCGTCGTCGTCGTCGTTGTTGTTATCATCATCAAAATTCATTGATGGACTTTATTCTTTATCAGATTCTGCGCTGCCCTTACTCAAATCCAGTTCAACTTTATTAGGCTCAATATTGACACAGATTCTGCTCTTCTTTTCTCTTATTTTAGTGCGTATCTTCTTTGTCCTCATAGTACAGCCTCATCAGAATGTCGGTCATATTGCCCTCCAGATTTTCTTTAGTAGAACTTCTTTCTTCAATGAAGTCACTACCACCTGTAGAGGGAAGTTGACGCAGTATCCTCTGGGAATTCATAGGAATGATACCACATGTCACAAAACCTCGCCTTATGTCTCCTGCAAATTCTTCAGTGCTTGAAAGCATTTCCGGGAACCTAATCTCACGCTGGTGTAACTTAAATGGTTTAAAGTAGAATGCATTGAGAGGCTGACAAAGATGAATATAAGTCTTTGGCAAGCAAAGAAATTTTATATCACCCTCTCTGCACTTTTCTATTATGGTCTGCAGTGACATGATATACTGTCACCTATGTCTGCCCATGGTGGATCTCACTTCTTCAACTACGGGCAGATAGGATATTGTTAAAAAGGGTTTTTCAAAGGTCCTCTGCTCGATCCACCCCAATCTCATATTCCCAAATTGAGCCAAAGATGAAAATATCGCTAAATTACGAAAAGAGGAAGAAGTGTGCCAGCTTTAGCACATGCCATCGTAATGGAGCTAGAGGCTTTTGAAGAGTTGGGAATTAAATCAGGATGCTTGCACCCTCTCTGTACCACATGTTTTCTGCCTGGGTCATCTGAAAAATTTGTTCCATCAAAATTGATGACTGATACAGGCTTAATGTACTGCAGTTGATCTTCCAAGTTACCAAAAGAAATGTTGATAACGTCTGAACAAGCGTGTGCATGAAAGTGCTCTATGTTGACTACTATCCTCACAGACAACACATGGCCATTACATTTCAACAATCATCACAATCACGTCATTACTGGACATGCTGTACTTGAATCTTGTGACGATATTCCACTGCATATCAACATTACACTAGAACTGTGATATTTTAGGTAATGAGTGGAAACACTGATTCACTTCTACAGAATCTGTATTCAAGACAACCATCGCAGCAGAGAGAAGAGGTAAAGTTTCCCTCTGAGAAGAAAATACAATTAAGAATATTTACTATTAAACTTTCTAGTAAGTTTAGGGCAGATATGTTTGATGGTGTCTCTTCGGCAGCTGGTTGAAAAAGCATTTTATTCACTTTCTAGTAAGTTTATGGCAGATATGTTTGATGGTGTCCCTTCGGCAGCTGGTTGAAAAAGCATTTCATTCACTTCCATTTATGACTTCACGCTTAAAAGACATTAAACATTTCTAATTTAAAAACTCTGATTGTTCATGCAGCCAATAGTAAATTCAGTTCAGTGTTGGTTTCATACAAGTTGGTGCGCGTTTGTGGCCAGCCGAAGAGGCAGATCATTGTCTACCATATGAACAATTTGCACAAGCTTTTGTAGAGAAATACTGGTCGCAAGGAATTCAGAAAAGACTACAAATGGATGTTTTCGACCCACAGCCGTTTAACGTAAAACAAGGCAGATTACGCCGATTTTTCGAAAGGTTCTTAAAGAAGACGAGACACTGGAACGGTCTGTTATCACATGTCGATGTTTTGAGAATATTGAAGTCATTTGCTGAATAACATTCGTGAAAACTGGTAACTGTCCAACTTACGAACTAGAATACTTTCTCACAGTCCTTGATTCGACTGACGTGATTTATGAAAGTAGTCAAGATTCAAATGAGTATAACAGAAACCAATCGGGTCCACCGAAAAATGACGGGTTTAATAATTGTGGTAATGGTAATAACAAAAACAACAATGGCAATAATAGCAATGCAGCTGGCATACTATTTTCACCACCGCAGGGATATGACGGTAATTGAGGATCCGAATATCGTCGAACTAACAGTTTGCAAGAGAGGAATAATAGAAATTACAGTTCAGGGTACTGTGGCTCACCATCAAGAAATAACATAATGCATGGAATAATTGTTGTGTTCTGTCGATAACAGACAACAAGCGTATAGGAATGTGAATGAACAGACAAGCGTAATTAACAATTATGAAAACGACGGCTATGGGAGTGGCAAAAACGAAACTCAGTGAAACGCCACCTCCAGTACTGTACAGAATAAAACATGGCAAAATACCGATCACATTGTAAACATTGTAAAAGTGACTGACGGTAGCAGCAGCACCCCGGGCGATAAATGGCGATTGGTGGGCCTAAATGTCACACTGCTGACCTAAATTGGCAGTGGGGGCTTGACGCTGATAAACACTTATTTCTTATGACAAAGTAATGTACATTCAAGATGACCTATATACAGATAAGTCAAATGATATAAAAGGAATAAACGATGAAGAACAGGCGATGCCAAAATAGGAACAATAGATGTAGATATGATAGGCAACACAGGAGTGGCTATGAATCTTGTTTGTACAGCTTATTCAGTGAACTAAAAGAGGAACTAAATATACCTACTGTACGTGTGCAGAATTGTCATATTTTAAGAGCTACAGAAAATAAGTCGGAAGGCATCATGTTACAAACCTATTTTCTGATAACTTTCACTGGAACCACAATTACTTGTCCATTCCCAATGGTAGAAAAAATGTTAAATGTCTCCTAGGAATCGATTTTTTCAAGCAATATAAAGTGAAAATTTACCTAGGCAATGGCAAATTTTACCTTTACTCAGATGATAATGTAATTTGAGTTTATTTAAAGAAAACAAAGACTTGTGTGAATAACCAAGTAGCAGATAAGGTGAGTATCCATCTGACGTATCCAGGAGTCTTTTACATGAGCGAGCAATGTAATGAGGAGACCACAGAGGAAATTACAGTTGAAACACTATTCAGAATAATGTAGAAGAAATGGATAGTTTACAGCCATACAAAAACAAAACTAGGAACATTGTCGTCACAATATTTGCATATTTTAGAAAAGAAACCAGGAGTAATTAAAGGACATGTCTAACATATGGATATATACCCCTATGAAATTTTCTGTTGTACATCGCATGCAATTCATTGGTCAAAGACAGAACTAGTAAGAAAGGAGACTGAATCTGTGATTAACTGGAATGTTTTTGAATCATCTCACTCGGCATATTACAGCCTCATCCTAGCGGTAGCCAAACTCGATGGAAGTGTATGACTTGTTTTGGATGCAAGGGAAATTAACAAAACCATAATACCTGTAGGAACTAAGCCAGAATACCTAGAGGAGCGATTATTAAAATTCCATGGAGTAAAATTTCTTACAACAATAGATTTAAAACGTCATACTGGAAAATCTTGTTGCACCCAGATTGCTGACAATACACACCATTTGTCTGTAATGATAGAAGTTATCAAGGTTGCATTTTACTGGCCGCACGGGATTAGCCGAGCAGTCTTAGGCGCTGCAGTCATGACTGTGCAGCTGGTCCCGGCGGAAGTTCGAGTCCTCCCTCGGGCATGGGTGTGTGTGTTTGTCCTTCGAACTGTGTAAGCTTAGGGACTGATGACCTTAGCAGTTAAGTCCCATAAGATTTCACAAACATTTGAACATTTTTTTTGCATTTTACTGTTTGAATTTACTGCAAGTGCAGGACTGTTTCTTGCAACTTTAGATAAGGTGCTAGACCCCAAATTATTCAGTCAAGTTATAGTCTGTGTGGATTGATTTACTTATTGCTGCAGCTGAATGGAATGCGCATTTTGGACATATTGAGAAGCGCTTTTTACAAATATTCCACCTATTTTATTATTACTTTTTATTTTGTCCTATTTTGTATGTATGAACTGTTTGTGAAATAACTCTATAAACAATGCACTTGTGCTCTTACTTTAACATTTATGTGTGTATATCGACTTCTAAAACCTTATATCTAATTGCAGGTCTAATTTCGTTTGTCTGATATTTTTGTACTTTGGATGTTTTGTTATCTCTTGTGAGTTTTGTCTTCCATTGTCTCGCTCTCATACGGTATGGACGCCGTTCGTCTGTGCTCATTGTAAAGATTATTGTGTAAATTATAACCACACTACTTACCATTAAAATTGCTACACCACGAAGATGACATGCTACAGACGCGAAATTTAACCAACAGGAAGAAGATGCTGTGATATGCAAATGATTAGCTTTTCAGAGCATTCACACAAGGTTGGCGCCGGTGGCGACACCTACAACGTGCTGACATGAGGAAAGTTTCCAACCGATTTCTCATACACAAACAGCAGTTGACCGGCGTTGCCTGGTGAAACATTGTGATGCCTCGTGTAAGGAGGAGAAATGCGTACCATCACGTTTCCGACTTTCATAAAGGTCGGATTGTAGCTTATCGCGATTGCGGTTTATCGTATCGCGACATTGCTGCTCGCGTTGGTCGAGATCCAATGACTGTTAGCAAAATATGGAATCGGTGGGTTCAGGAGGGTAATACGGAACGCCGTGCTTGATCCCAATGGCCTCGTATCACTAGCAGTCGAGATGACAGGCATCTTATCCGCATGGCTGTAACGGATCGTGCAGCCACGTCTCGAGCCCTGAGTCAACAGATGGGGACGTTTGCAAGATAACAACCATCGGCACGAACAGTTCGACGACGTTTGCAGCAGCATGGTTACCCTTGACGCTGCATCACAGACAGGAGCTCCTGCGATGGTGTACTCAACAACGAACCTGGGTGCACGAATGGCAAAACGTCATTTTTTCGGATGAATCCAGGTTCTGTTTACAGCATCATGATGGTCGCATCCGTGTTTGGCGACATCGTGGTGAACACACATTGGAAGCGTGTTTTCGTCATCGCCATACAGACGTATCACCCGGCGTGATGGTATGGGGTGCCATTGCTTACACGTCTCGGTCACCTCTTGCTCGCACTGACGGCACTTTGAACAGTGGACGTTACATTTCAGATGTTTTACGACCCGTGGCTCTACCCTTCATTCGATCCCTGCGAAACCCTAGATTTCAGCAGGATAATGCATGACCGCATATTGCAGGTCCTGTACGGGCCTTTCTGGATACAGAAAATGTTCGACTGCTGCCCTGGCCGGCACATTCTCCAGATCTTTCACCAATTGAAAACGTCCGGTCAATGGTAGCCGAGTAATTGGCTCGTCACAATACGCGTCACTACTCTTGCTGAACTGTGGTATCGTGTTGAAGCCGCATGGGCAGCTGTACCTGTACATGCCATCCAAGCTCTGTTTGACTCAAAGCCCAGGCGTATCATGGCCGTTATTACGGCCAGAGGTTGTTGTTCTGGGTACTGATTTCTCAGGATCTATGCACCCAAGTTGCGTGAAAATGTAATCACATGTCAGTTCTAGTATAATATATTTGTCCAATGAATACCCGTTTATCATCTGCATTTCTTCTTGGTGTAGCAATTTTAATGGCCAGTAGTGCAATTTCTTAATACAGTATGAAGTTAAAGTTATTCTGCCTTTTATTTCTAACAAAAACCTTGTTACTTTTGTGTGATTTTTAATTTTTATGACGTGTTGTCAGAGGACTGAGGCTGGAAAGGAAGTGTCGAAGGAACATTGTTAGTGGACGTTAATGACTGAACACTTTTTGTTCAGTCATTACTTCTAAGTACTTCTTACGCTATAAGTCTCTGAGATACTTCAATCGGTCATTTTATTTGTCTCTTGCAGGATTTTCACACAAACTATGCAAATAATGATTCAGTTATTCGTCTACTAACAATGGCGTTGTTGTGCGACCTACACCAGTCGGACAGAGGCCCCACGAACATTTGAAAGTTTTTGATGGTGATTAATTTCCCTACTGCGTTCTCAGCTTCACGCCGTACTTGGTACGAAACATTGGCTGTGTTACCTAGCTGAGCCATACGTATTGCTGACAAACATACAACCACCTAGTGACATGTACCCTTTTTTAAATTTATATTAAATCGTGAAATTACAGTCTTTGAATCTACACTCCTGGAAATGGAAAAAAGAACACATTGACACCGGTGTGTCAGACCCACCATACTTGCTCCGGACACTGCGAGAGGGCTGTACAAGCAATGATCACACGCACGGCACAGAGGACACACCAGGAACCGCGGTGTTGGCCGTCGAATGGCGCTAGCTGCGCAGCATTTGTGCACCGCCGCCGTCAGTGTCAGCCAGTTTGCCGTGGCATACGGAGCTCCATCGCAGTCTTTAACACTGGTAGCATGTCGCGACAGCGTGGACGTGAACCGTATGTGCAGTTGACGGACTTTGAGCGAGGGCGTATAGTGGGCATGCGGGAGGCCGGGTGGACGTACCGCCGAATTGCTCAACACGTGGGGCGTGAGGTCTCCACAGTACATCGATGTTGTCGCCAGTGGTCGGCGGAAGGTGCACGTGCCCGTCGACCTGGGACCGGACCGCAGCGACGCACGGATGCACGCCAAGACCGTAGGATCCTACGCAGTGCCGTAGGGGACCGCACCGCCACTTCCCAGCAAATTAGGGACACTGTTGCTCCTGGGGTATCGGCGAGGACCATTCGCAACCGTCTCCATGAAGCTGGGCTACGGTCCCGCACACCGTTAGGCCGTCTACCGCTCCCGCCCCACCATCGTGCAGCCCGCCTCCAGTGGTGTCGCGACAGGCGTGAATGGAGGGACGAATGGAGACGTGTCGTCTTCAGCGATGAGAGTCGCTTCTGCCTTGGTGCCAATGATGGTCGTATGCGTGTTTGGCGCCGTGCAGGTGAGCGCCACAATCAGGACTGCATACGACCGAGGCACACAGGGCCAAAACCCGGCATCATGGTGTGGGGGGCGATCTCCTACACTGGCCGTACTCCACTGGTGATCGTCGAGGGGACACTGAATAGTGCACGGTACATCCAAACCGTCATCGAACCCATCGTTCTGCCATTCCTAGACCGGCAAGGGAACTTGCTGTTCCAACAGGACAATGCACGTCCGCATGTATCCCGTGCCACCCAACGTGCTCTAGAAGGTGTAAGTCAATACCCTGGCCAGCAAGATCTCCGGATCTGTCCCCCATTGAGCATGTTTGGGACTGGATGAAGCGTCGTCTCACGCGGTCTGCACGTCCAGCACGAACGCTGGTCCAACTGAGGCGCCAGGTGGAAATGGCATGGCAAGCCGTTCCACAGGACTACATCCAGCATCTCTACGATCGTCTCCATGGGAGAATAGCAGCCTGCATTGCTGCGAAAGGTGGATATACACTGTACTAGTGCCGACATTGTGCATGCTCTGTTGCCTGTGTCTATGTGCCTGTGGTTCTGTGAGTGTGATCATGTGATGTATCTGACCCCAGGAATGTGTCAATAAAGTTTCCCCTTCCTGGGACAATGAATTCACGGTGTTCTTATTTCAATTTCCAGGAGTGTATTTAAGTGTAGTAACGTGTCATTCTGGAGCCCAGTGTAGGGTAGACAAAATTTCTATTGCATTAATCTGTACTGTGTTCTATGTTTCACCTACCATATATCGAGAGCCGAAATGGTGATAAACTGTTGCAATTGGAGAGAACCGTACTACTGATGAGGAGCTGCTTGGCCGGCCAGGAAGGGAAAACGAGTATTTAAAATTCTGAGCTCTCATAATTATGAAGCTGTGTGAGAAAGGTAAGGGACGTCAACGCACTGAGGCTGTTTTAAATGTTTGACGCCTTTAAGCAGTTGCTCGATAGCTCACATTCGGCATATTTTTTCAAGCACTTGAGTTATATTTTTTCAAGCACTTGAGTTATAAGTGTTAATTTTCGTTGTAAAGTGAATTTTCATTCTTACCAAAAGTTGTCATATATGTCTGTCTTTGGAGTGTTCCACGACAAGGTGGCATACTTCTTTTTCTAATGTTTTGCTCTACTCTTCAGGCATCCGTCCTGTCTTTGCAGTTTAAAATAATTCCAGCTGGACATAATGCAAAGACATCGGTATTTCGTGCTTACGTATTCGAGTTCACTACCATTTTTAATGCCAATTTTAAAGTAATTTCTATTGTAAATGCCGAAATACAGAAAATTTTCCAGCACGAATACTGGTGATGAAACAGAAAGACAAATGCATGTCGATGGCGGCAATACTGGCGATCCAAATGATGGCACGCACGGATTCCGAGTTGACGTTCTGAAACCGGAGCCGCAAATGTTTCCAATATATTTGAGCCAGAGAACGAGCAACTTGGAACAAGTGAAACTACTGCTCAAACAGAGCAACCGATTGCGTCATTTTCAGTGACATACCAAAAATTAGCGAATATGTTGACTGAGGCTACTACAAAACTAAGTCCCGACTGAAAAGATATCAGTAAACGTAAGTATTAAATTACATTCAAAATTTTAACACATAATGAGAAATTTTGAAGAGTAATTTGAAGACATGTCAAAAACTTAAGTGAGTGACTTTAGTGAGCAAAGGATTGAATTAGATTCGAAATTTCAAGACTTGTCTAAAAGTATGGCCGACAAATTTGATACCGTGGTGACAGACCTGAACGGTCAATTAAATGCGAGTCTCACAAAGATCAGAACCGAGATCGCGAGTCTCAAGGAGGCATACCGTGATGTTCCCGATCAATTTAAATTTGTCTAAAGATGTAAAAGAGTTGAAAGATACTCGAACAGCTGGGCAAACAAAAGTGTCTAATTTAACAAAGCAGTGTAACGGGAACAAGATCGCAAGATGCATCAGAATCTCGCCGCTCAAGGTGAAAAATTATTTAATAAAGTTTTTGATGAATGGATTTCTGAACGCAATATGGACATACTTCAGAAAGCGAAGGAGGAATTACGTGCTACAGTGCAGGCTGTCGGCGCGTAAGTATTGTCCAAACCGGGAATGTCAGGCGAATTTCATCACAATGAACTCGGTCAGATACATAATATTTTAACAAACGAGTTGCCTGGCTGGCGGCAACGGCAGATACAAGAGTCGCCGCGCGCGACATCTCCACCGTCGGTTTTGCACGATATTTCGGCGGGGCGAGAGAAAAGAACGTGACATCACCGCAAGTCACTGGACCTTACAGTCTGTATGGAAATTTCCCACCGCCAGCTTCAGACTTTTATTCCTAAGTTTTAGAGGAGTGTTGCGCACATCGTGGACAGATCGCCAGGAAATACAATTCGCGGCAGCTTATATGCAAGGCGAGTCTGCACTGTGGGCCGCAGCTACTGCCGAACAATGTTCTACATACGATCATTTCGAGCAAGTGCTCTTGGCCAAGTATTGGTCACCACACATACAAGCCCGCCTACGATGGGAAGTTTCAATCCTGAAATGTACCACCCTAAACATTGGAGCCTTCGAAAATATTTCGAGTGGTACAATAATAAGACGCGAGATTGGGATAATCCCATCGTACCCAAGGACGTGATCGGAATACTAAAAGGCACATTACCGGTGGATATGCCTGAAAAGTTGCCGGAAGATAGCATTGAGGGTTTTCTGTTTGTCGTCGACGTGTTACATTTAATCCATGACGATTCGCGAACGGAAACCGTGGCTTTCCAACAGTGCATTCCTGTAGCCATAACAACAATGCCTGGAACTGCGCAGCTCGCAACGGTCAACCCCTCCCATGGTAGACCCGCTGCAAAACGTAAGCAGGAATCAGCAGGTACATAGCGGCGCCAGATTACAGTATAGAAATCGGCATAATAGGTTCCCTGTCAGAATGGTAGGAATGGATCAGTTGCAGGGCAGGACCATGGTAACCAGCGGAGACAAAACTATCCACAGAATAATCTACCAAACGGAAGTCACAGCTTGAATCAACCTATTTTCGAGCAGAGACCACCAACAGGATGATCACAAATCCCGCGAAATTAGACAATACAGATTGTGGAGTGCATGGATGAGTAGCCTCCACAAACGAACAAAACATGTGTCTAACTAAGTGCAGTCTCATCGCGCTCCCTGATTGTAGCCGCGATAATTAATGGGGGCAACAATTCCTGTAATCCGAGGAACACACTTTGTTCTAATGATTATCAAGATATCCGTGATGAGCTTTGTAGTGATCCGATGTCATGTAGGGAAGTTTGAGTAGATCAGGTGCAAGTTGTAGTGAATGGTGTACGGAGGTATTCCGGTCACCATCGTGATTGACACCACAACTAGTATGTGAAAAAGAATTTTGGGAAGAGCTAAGGTTCCGACGTTGCTTGTACAGAATTGTGTTGTGTCGGGAGCTATTGGGGCAAGCACACAAAGAGCAGAGAAGCACGTACTGGTTTTAAGAGAATTTTAGAGCGGAGCCGTTGAGTGCACGTTCTTAGTGGTCAAGGGTCTAACTGTACCTTGTTGGATGTCAATGGAGTTCCTAAGACGGAGGAATACGTGTGTCAAGATCCAATATGGAACACGCACTCTATTTCTTAATGAGAAGGAGCGGAAATTGAAATTAATTCGTACCAAGGAACGTCAGGACACATTATGTTCAAATGGCTCTGAGCACTATGGGACTTAACATCTATGGTCATCAGTCCCCTAGAACTTAGAACTACTTAAACCTAACCAACCTAAGGACAGCACACAACACCCAGCCATCACGAGGCAGAGAAAATCCCTGACCCCGCCGGGAATCGAACCCGGGAACCCGGGCGTGGGAAGCGAGAACGCTACCGCACGACCACGAGATGCGGGCCCACGAGCTGCGGACTGGACACATTATGCCAGGACCTTTCCATCAAATTGGTTGATGTAAATGTGCAGGAGGCAGACAATCATTTTACCAACATTGAAGCAAAACCTGTGTCGGTCAACGCAAATGATCTATCCAATGTAAACAAAATTAGCACCAAGGCTCAGGAATCTGAATGCCTTGACGTACAGCAAAAGAATGACCTTATGCACTTATTGATGATGCAGGTACATATTTTCTGTAAGAAGCCTGTTACTGTGAATTAGATACGTCTATCACATGAATATTGCTCCCAATGACACTTATTTTAATCAAAACAACGCCATCCCGTGGAGCAGGAGCGAGGCGGCGAAACAAGACTCAAGCAAGATGCTCGCTGCTGCAGTCCATTGTTACTCATAGTGAAGCCAGGGGGTAGCGTGCACTAGTTCCCGAAGCACACAGCAGAAACAAAATCATTGTGCCCGTACGAACTCGTCCCGAAGCTCTCAAAGAGTTATTGCAGACGTTTTCGGTAATGAATTCCTAGCGACACTGAATTTCCGACTATCGTACTGGCAGATTCTGTTGTCAGAGGAGTCTAAGAAATATACTGCTGGCACAGACTTTCCAGGGTCTGGCGACAATATTGTTTTAGATTAACCATGATAATGAAAATCAAAATGTAAATACAGTCAGTTTTGCTAGTCACACACTGACAAACTGTGAAAGTGCTTATTTCTTACGACCTCAATGAGCACACCATCTACTGTTTGTGATCCTTCACAATCAATCACCACCTATAACCCAGCGGATATATCGCGGAACCTCCGACATTGCATTGAGACAGAATGCTATACAAATACTGGAGAAATATCTAGCGGCGACTTGAGGAAATTGCAAATACCGGCTTCATATCGCAATCCTTAGCCGAATCACATTCTAATTCGGTGATTTTATTACGAGCTTAAATCGGTCGGCGACGTGTAACCGCACTATTGGTCTGATAATATACACGCCAGCGATCACTGTCTATATCGAGTGTCACGGTATTTGTCTCGAAACACCACTTCATTCGGAGGTAATTCCATACCTCGATTTATAAGGTTTGTATGGTTTTTAACACAGATATCAATAGCGACACTTGTGAGCACCTGTAGAAACAAGACAGATTGTGATAGTAAACATGTTTGTTGCGACCGTGTTGCCATCTGACGGTTTGTAAGACGACTACGCCTCACTTTCTAAGACAGAGTGGTACCATTGAGAGTTGGCAATACTCTCTTAGGATTTAAAGGTTGGTTACAGCGCGCATACACAAGCTCTGGAATCTAAGATATTGTTGTCGCGCCTCGCAGGGCACGGATTAGTTTTGAAGTCAGTGTAGGAGCCCGTCTGCTCTGGTGCGCACCTGTGTTGGGCAAGGGTCGTCGCCGAGCTGCCGTACTGCCGTGTCCGCTAGCAGCGACACAGGATTTGGTATTTAGTTGAGATTTTTTATAATTTGCAGCGCGCTTATTAATTTAAAGAAGAGGATTTGTGTATGTGCGTAGCAGCAGACGGTAATTTTGATAATGATAGGAGTTGAATTCTTAAGGGAAACCATTGTTAGATTAAGTATTGATTTTTGTCATTGATTTCTTTTGTAATTGTCAGGGAATTGTTTCACTATGTATTCAATTAAGAAGTATTTCAGTCTGTCTCAAGAGTTTGATTAATTTGTAATATTGCTTTAATGCCACTGGAGGCAGAGCGATTGTTCGAAGAGCTTCTAGCGTTTTGTTAATTGAATGCGAAAGAATCGCTTTCAGAATATAGTTTTTTGTTTGGGCTATGATTTATCGAGTTTAGATTTGACCAAGCCCTTTCTCTTGAATTATATGTAGTTGTAGTAAGCAGCTGCAGCAACAGCAGGAGCCGCCATACAGAACATGCATTGCACTCAGGATGAATAATAGGTTTTTTTATGTGTTTGTTAAATAATGGACTGCAGCAGATCAAGCAGCGGCAGCAGAAAGACCAAGTAAGTTATTTGTTGCGCACAGGACCAATAATAAAAAAAATAAAGTTTAGGCGATCTCTGTATTAGTAAAGTTAACAAGAGTACAAGCACGAGATTTTCGGTAGAAAACACGAGATAAGAACATATAGAGCTCGCAACTTTCACCTGTCGACATGCCTGCCAGGATAAGTTTTTTTTTTTTTTTGGGATGAATCGTAGTTAGATATGCTTCGTCTTTCTACTGCCAACTGCAAGCTACGCAACAGTAATCAGTCGAGGCACAGCATTTTGATCGCTTGTGCACTGCTTTGCATTAACACAAAATTATATTTCAGCAGTTTTGTCTTTGAATTTGTTGGTACATTGTGTAATAGTTAATTGAACTGTGGAATTTTTAAGATAGCGGTGTATTTTAGTGACATGTTTTCGTTCGTATTGCGACAATGAAGACGCGAGCACAAAAGAAAATGGAAAATAATGCAGATGCTACTGCAAACGCGAACGTAGATACGGTTGCAAACATGAATGTAGGAGCGGTTTCAAACGCAGTTTTCGAAAATTCGGAACAGAGAGTAGAAAATTCTTTTGAGAATATTGAGATTCGGGAATTTTCGAACAATACTGCGGAGAATCGGAATGTAGGCGATCATTTGCCGACAATGCGTGCTGAACAACTGTGTGCTACACACAACTTAGGACATGACAATACAATGACGCAAACAGAGCGCATTATGAGAAATTCCAGCGTTGCTTCCACCTCAAAAGTGCAGAGTAATTTTGTTTTCCCCACTTTCTGTGGAAATTCAGGTCTGGTTGCCACTCCGATAGAGCGGTGTAATTTTGCCTTTTCTTCTGTTAGTGGAAATGCGGGTACTGCTTCTGCTTTAACAGAGAAGAGTAACGTTGTACTCCCTGCCCCCATTAATGATGTTTTACAATTATTACTGAGTAAACTCACTGAATTTAATAACAGACAGGAGAGCAAACTCACTGAATTTAAGAGTAAACTCACTGAATTTAATGACAGACAGGAGAGTAAACTCACTGAATTTAACAACAATAATGCAAAGAATTTCAAATCACTTCAGAACGAAATTAACGAGACGAGAATCTCACATTCTTTCAGGGTGAGGTGAATGACAATTTAAATAGTAAATTTGAAAAAATGACCAGTCATTTGAAAAGTCAGCTACGTGAAGAATTCAAATCAGATATTAACGATCTTGTATCCCGACTTGATCACGTACAAAATGTTGATATTGTTGAAGTGAAACGACAGATGTCACAACAAGCACTGCAACTAGAGGAATTAGCGAAAAATGTTGAGTCATTGCAATTACAGACCACCAATGAAGTTTCAAAGATAGAAACTCAATTAACGACAGTAGCTGAACAGGTAGATGGGTTATCCATGAAAGTGACGGAACTGAGTAGCGGGTTAGGTCAGGTGACACTCAGCCAGTACCGATCGCGGATACCGAAGAATTTCAGTCTCTGCAACATTTTAAACAAGGCCAGACGACAATTAATCAGCAAAACGAACGTGACGTAAAAAATATATAGGAACAGCTTACCAGCATCGAAGAAAAGATCGATCGCAGGAATGACACTGGTAGATCCAATAATTACCAAATTGGTAACGACAATGAGCGCGTTAATTATGGAAATGCCGACCACTTTTCTCGTGAATATGACACGTTTGCGGGACGTAATGAAGGAAACGGGTAAGTCATGCTGTAAAAGAAAACTCATCCGCTAAGAAAAATGAGTTTGACTATAAGCATTTTCTCACAGTTAGGAAATTTAAAATTTTTCGGAATGCTAGTCACGAAATCCACCCAACAATTTGACTATTCTTTACCACCAACATGGCCAATTGGCCACAAACTGGAATTCATTTGCAGTTATCTTGAAGGAGAGCTTGCAACAAGAACGCGCTCAATAGTACGTGAATGTCACACATGTGGTGATTTTTATCACGCATTCTTATCTGCTTACTGGTCAGAGACTACACAAGATCGTGTAAAACATTACATCATTATGATGCAAAGTTAATGAGCAGTCGAAATTTTCAACTCCAGTGCAATCTTTTGAAAACATGATGAGCATGAACAGATATTTAACGAATCCGTACAGTCAGTCGGAGTTAATTCGTGTCTGTTTGACAAAACTGCCGATCAGATTACGCCACATAATTTTGGCAGGTAGGTGCAAAGATGACTTGGAGGCATTCCAAGCTCTTTTGCATGAATTAGAATTTGACAACTATGAAAACACACATAGAGAGAACAGTAACCAGTATTGGGAAAATAATAATCCGCGGTGTGACCGTAAACGCGTATGGAACTCGGACGAACCTCACGCGTACAGGGCGGAAGAAGATAGGCGTGACATGCGGCATCAACCGTATAACACAATCATAGACGCCAGAGAAATGATTTTTATGACCATAGGAACTCTCAGTACAGTAATAGAGATCGCGGACCGCGAGAGCAAAGGCGTTATGGAAATGAAAGTTATTTTAGAAGAAATGGTCGCGGTAGGGCCAACCGAAACTGGCGCGGACACGCAAATTACAATTAGGAACGCGGTGCTCATGCAGAATACAGAGCATCGAGTCCACGTGATAATTATGGTCGTAACAATTATGAGAACCAAAACAGTTATGATGAGGGGACAAATCGAAAGTGGCAGGATCGCAGAAATTCCAATTTAGAGCGTGGTGACAATGTAGAAATCAGACCACCCAACCCAAGCAATAATTCGCGGCACTACGAGCCGGCACAACAATGACCAGCAACAAGGACTACCAACGAACCGTTTGTAGCGGCGGAAAGCCGACACACAAATTATGTTAACTTTGTTGGACTGGAGGACATTAGAGACCCATTATTACAAGAAAATGATAACAGCGAAATTATGTATGCTCATCCAATTATAAAATTCTCGGTAGGAAATACTCTACTTTCAGCTGTACTTGATTCTGGCAGCCCTGTAAAGGTAATTAGAGAGACAATGTTTAAGAAGTGTGAACAGGCATCTGTTTGTCCAACCTTGCCATTATTAAAGACCAAATTAAAGGGAGTCATTCAAGGAAAGAGTGTAGACGTACGCAATCAGACTTCATTAGTTTTCAGGTGTCAGGGACACGAGTTTTCTGCAAATTCCGTAGTAGTCCCTCTTTTATCAACAGAAATGATTTTGGGTGTGGAATTCCTACGTGAATATAAAGCAATGTTAAACTTTTGTAATGCTGAAGTCATGTTACGAGTAAATCAAATGTTAGTCACGCTTAAATTTCAAGGATGGCTAACAAAGGAGGATGAGGAAGTGAATTATCTGCGTTTTCTCTTTCTGCTTGAGGCACAACAATCATTGAATTTGTCTAATAGTTGCACGGATAACATCACTATGTTTCACTGTGAAACAGAACAACCCATTAGTACAGAACAATTAATTAAAAGGAAAGTTTACCGAGACGAAGTAGATCCTAATGCAGGCACTGATGAGTTATTTGAAATATTACAAACAAATTGTGAAGTATTTTCTCACAAGACAGGAACAATACGTAACTTTCTTTACGAATTCAGGGTCAAGGAACATAATAAATTTTTTGTACCACCATACGTCATCCCATTGACATACAGAGACAAAGTCAAACAGGAAATACAATCCATGTTAGAGCAGGGAATCATCGAACCTGCTGTGAGTTCACATAACAGCCCATTACACGTGGTTAAGATAAGGGATAATTCCATTAGACTGGTTCTTGATTCCAGTCAAATTAACACAGTAATCCAACCTGAAACCGATATACCACAGACACTAGATGAACTATTGCAAAAATTCCATGGAGTGAAGGTGATGTCATCTTTGGATTTACGAAGTAGTTTTTGGCAAATAGAATTAAATCCGAGGTGTAGGAAATACACAGCTTTCCTCTGTTTTGGAAACTGTTACAAATTTCGAAAATTGCCATTTGGTCTCAACGTTTCGTCAGCTGCATTTATGCGTGGTTTGAATACAATATTACCGACACACTTAAAAGACAGGATCGCCACTTATGTTGACGTTATTTTGATCGCAGAAAATTCATGGACAAAACACAACCAAGTATTAAGTGAATTATTATGAACATTTCGGGAACATGGCATTACAGTCAATTTAGAAAAATCGGACTTTGGTAGAACACAAATCAAATTTTTTGGCCACATTGTTACAACAAAAGGCATTCTACCTTATCTAGAAAAATTAAATGCAATCAAAGAAATGCCACTACCAACAAACAAGCGACAATTAAGAGGATTTTTGGGACTAATAAATTTTTATCTTCGTTTTATTAGCCTACAAAGCTTGTCAACACCTAGATTATGAGAACTAACAGGTAAGAACACAGTTTGGGACTGGGATCATGTTGCTCAAACAGAGTACCACGATTTGAAAACTGCACTACTGAATGCACCTATATTGTCACATCCTGATTTATCCCTTGATTTTTGCCTTTCGACAGATAGCTCAAGATCTGGGCTTGGTGTCCATTTGTTCCAAGAAGTTGTTGAAAATGGAATTCTTACTCAGAAAAGCTTAGCTTTTGCCAGTCGAGTATTAACAAAATCAGAGCGCAACTATTCAGTCACAGAGCTGGAAGCATTAGCCATAGTATGGGCGTTTGATAAATTTCGTTACTATCTGCAAGGCAAGCACACAAAAGTATACACCGACCATCGGTCGTTACAATTTCTCATGTCAGCCAAATTAAATCACGACCGTTTAAAACGTTGGGCTTTGTTTCTTCAGGAATTTAACTTCACTGTTATATATATTCCAGGTTCACAAAACATCATTGCTGATGCGCTTTCACGAGCACCTGTTGGGTTAGTTCAAAGTAACGAGGAAGATTGCCGAGAAAATAATTACAGCTTACTCTACATGCAGAAGGTTGCGTTTGAAAACTTCATTTCATCCTCATTAAGTGACATTGCTCGTGAACAAGAAAAGGATTAGATTTCGAAGGATATAAAAAGGAAGTGGGAGAGTAAGTCACATCCTGCTGTAAGACAGTTTTATATCATACGTGATAACATCTTATTCAGACGCAGACGTCCTGACAGTCCTTCTTGGGTTTTATTCATACCAGACGAACTTGTAAATAAACTCATTTGGTACACACATCTCAGTTATGCCCACTTTGGTGCGAAGAAATGTTTTCAAAAATTACGAGACACATGTTATTTTTACAATATGGAAAAGACAATCCGTAAAGTCCTGGCAATATGCAAGTTATGTCAGAAAGCGAAACCACTAACAGTGACACACAGAGCAGCACTATTTCCAATCATCCCAGTCAAATTAAAAGAGATGGCTGCTGTGGACATATTCGGACCAGTAATAAGATCTAGACAAGGCCATTCATATGTTTTCGTAGCTGTTGAGCTTACTTCGAAATTTGCCTCATTCACACCCTTACGAAAAGCTACAGCAAAATCAGTTTCCACAGCATTCGTCAAGAATTTCTTGAAGGAAATAGGGCACGTTGACAAGGTGATTTCTGACAATGGCCCACAATTCCGTTCCAACAGTTGGCTGAAAACCTTGCGACGCAGGAAAATTAAACCAGTACTTATATCACGTTTTATGCCATCATGTAACCCATCAGAACGTATCATGAAGGAGTTAGGTAAACTTTGCAGATTGTATTGTCATCTCCAACATAGAAACTGGGACGTACATTTATCTGATTTCCAAAACATTATTAATGAACTACCTAATGATTCCACTACCCTGCCCTCACTGCTTGTGTAGAAAAATAAACAACCACCAGATAAGATAAAACAATTAGTAGCCTTCCCTGCACAGCGATGTTTAAGACACCATGAAGTGGTAAGTATAGCATTACAGAACATCAAGAAAGCTGTAGACAGAAAAAAGAAGCTGCATAATCCATGAGTCGACGTCAAGAATTTACAGGTAGGTCAAAAAGTATTGCCTAGATCACATCGACTATCTCATGAGGGAAAATACTTGAGTAGGAAGTTTTTCTTGGTGTATGAAGGACCCTTCCGTATACGACGCATTGCACACACAAACGCTGTGGAACTTGAACCAATACAAACACATAAATCGCGAGGTCTTCATCACTTATCACACATTAAAATTTTCAAGGAATAAGGCCCTAGGGGGTTTACTGACCTTTAGTAAATATATGTTTGGCGAGCATAGGTGCCCCAGCCGTTACAGTATATTCTTCCGATTTTAATTTTCAGTACTGTTTCATAATCTTTGACTAACCTGTTTATCTATTAATCTTTTACTATTAATCTATCCTGTATGAAAGACCAATAATGAATGATTTGTATTGTTTGAGAAAATGAGATAACTATGTGCGTTTGTAAGGGAGAAATAACATGAAATAACAGAAACTGTTGACATTATCTTCAGGTAAAATACAGTGTATAAGTGGCTCTGAATTCAGAAGGTATATTTGATGGGTAATAGTATAATTAGGAAACCTTCGAACTGACACTTGTTCTGATTTATGAGGTAGTTTTAAGAGTGATGATTTAAGTGGATTTTTCGTGTTTATTAGTTTGCCAGGTAAGGCGTATTAGGATTTATGGACCACTCATGATTAGTGTGACACAATGAGGGAGCACTTTGCAGACATTTATAAAACAAGAGAAGGTAAGAAAGCTACACTTCTAAACGAAGAAACCCACAACGGTATTCTACAAAGGAAGATATAGCTTATACACATTTGCGTAAAATTTAAGTCACAGTAATGTTAAGGTAGAGTACGCACTTACTTAAAATCTAAGTCACAGTAAAGTTAAGACATAGCTATGAGTCACGAAACGGGTTCTGATACAAATACACAGCAAAGTGTTGAATTATGTGATGAATGAGTGACAAGAATATTTTTTTTTTTTTTGCTATGTGAAATTGTGGAATGGTAAGAATGATAGTGTTGTTTCTCTTCTTATTGTTGTTACGGTTTATTGCATTTCTTACAGGAAACATGATCGCAACGGAAGTTTTCTCCATTGCAGAAACGAAAGCATTTAACGTGACGTAATTTTGTGTAGTAGACGATATTTTCAGATCGGAGCGTAGCACGCCTACCGTTAAGGGTCGCGAGAAGAAAGACGCTCCAGAAACAGTCGGCCGTGACAAAAACACCGAGCTATGACCTAGATAATTATGTCGTGCATTAAACGATTTCTTTTCTCCTTCCAGAGCGAAATGACTCTTAACGCCAAGAGGCGAGAGTATCTGCCATATTTTATGAATATGTAAATAGTAGTGTAACATAAGTCAATTTAATATTTATCTTGTGTTTTTCTATTTCATGATTGTAATTTAGTGATGCAGTGCCGATTCCAGCACTAGGTTAATTAGAAGGTGATGATTTTTCTCTTGTCATGTCATAAATTTATTTCTTGCGACCTTGATGAACAAACCATTTCTTTCAGTTTCTACTGGACAGATGGAGGGGTTTTGTGTGTTGTATTTTGTAAATAATTTTTTGTTATGTACTTTGTAGGTTGTTTCTTATCCTCGTTCTTTGTGACCATCCAAGGTATGGCCACACAGATTCATACAAAGACTAGGGAGGCCTCCAAACAGAGATAATGAGGACTCCATATAAAAAACGATTGAGACGCTATACCACAGACATTGATGTTTGACATCAGAAATATTGACAGTCATTACAGACTAATAATTATAAATTTGGTATAACTTAGTAATTAGAGTGTAAAAATTCTGACGCAAAGTCACGTAATTATTTACTAAATTTTGTACATATTCATGAACTGATTTGGTGAACCGTTGGCTAGACTTTTTCTAAATGATTCTGTAACTTTTATTATATATAATAGCATCACTATGGAATTACTTCTCTATTTGTAGGATTATTTAAATATTTTATAACCAAAATGTACTTAACAATTATTGTAACATTATTTTTCAGCATCACTAGTAATGTAAAAATAGCAGGTAATTAGAGTTCGACGGCACAGTATTTATGCCTTGAAATGAAAATGATATTATTTTTGTGTGGTGCCACATTTGTAATGATTTGTGGTCACAATCAAAACTTTGCCACTGTTATTGGTCAAACTAATCGTAAGAAAATTAACTTGCCACCGTGTGGTGAGCCTCATGTTATGACTGAATTGAAAAATACATGCCACAAATCGGTGATTGCTGTGACGAGAAATTTAAAGAAAATTGACTTTGCCACCGTGTGGTGAGCCTCACATTATTCATGACCTGAGATATATGCCACAAATCTGTAATTGCTGCGGCAATAGAGTTAAAGAAAACATTTAATTGAGCTCAGAGCTCACATGCCTGTTTATATGAAATATTATTCCTTGCTTCATTTCTGTAATTAGGTTAGAGATATCGTATTCTAAAGGGAGAATTTATTTTCTATAAAATATGACGTTTCCAGTATACAGAAATACTCGACCGAGACTTGTACTTCATACATTTGAGGAGGTACTTATGCAATAACGCAGTGATGTGTGGTTGTAAGTGGACACGAGGTCCGTGAGTCTGCCAACACTGTCGAACTGTGTCATCCTGAGAGAATTGACGTTACGTATGGTTGTCAGTGAACACAAGGTCCCTGAGTTTGTCTACGCTGTCAAACTATCTCACCAGACGAAAATTTGACTTCAGGTGTTGTTGTCAGTGGATATGAAGTCCCTGAGTCTGCCTACACCTTAAATTAACTGATGATGGAATATTAGTGTGGTTGTTAGTGGATATGAAGTCCCAGAGTCTACTGCACATAAAACATGTAGACCTGTTTTTTCTTTTGACCAGAGGGAAATGCGAGCATAAAAACATACAGTATCATGTAGTCAGACCACTACTGATTAATGTCATGGAAACGTAAGTGCCAAATTCAGAAAATAAAATATTATTTTTTACTGGTTATTAGGTTATATGAGCTAATTGAAGACTATTCCATGCTTACGTAGTTACTCTTACACATCTGTTAAAACTTATATGATCTTTTTTATCTACATATCTAAGAAACTTGTTATATTTCCTTTTATGTTTTCTTATTACATACGTATTAGGCTAGCAACATTTTCATACTATTTTTGTAAAAGGAGCCATGTTTTCTCCTTTCCAATCAATTAGGCAAACAACATTTCTGCCATTTTGTATAAAATGTTAACATTTTTCTCTTGCCTATATGCCATGCAAGAAAATTTTCGTCCTTTTCTAAAAAAATTTTACTTGCATGCTAAGCAAGAAATACTTTTAGTCATTGGATATAAACTGTAACGTTTTTTCTCTTTGCCTAATTTTTTCGTCGTTTTGTAAAAAATTTTACTGTTTGTTCCTTGCCAATATGTTAGGCAAGAATCACCCCGCAATATTTTCAAAAATGAGGTTGGGGGTTATGAGAGTTGGCAATACTCTCTTAGGATTTATAGGTTGGCTACAGCGCGCATAGACAAGCTATGGAATCTAAGATATTGTTGTCCCACCTCGCAGGGCACGGATTAACTAGTGGCAGTTTTGAAGTCAGTGTAGGAGCCCGCCTGCTCTGTTGCGCACCTATGTTGGGCGAGGGTCGTCGCCGAGCCGCCGTATTGCCGTGTCCGCTAGCAGCAACACAGGATTTGGTATTTAGTTGATATTTTATATAATTTGCAGCGCGCTTATTAATTTAAAGAAAAGAGTTTGTGTATGTGCGTAGCAGCAGACGGTAATTCTGATAGTGATAGGAGTTGAATTCTTAAGGGAAACCATTGTTAGATTAAGTATTGATTTTTGTCATTGATTTCTTTTGTAATTGTCAGGGAATTGTTTCACTATGTATTCAATTAAGAAGTATTTCAGTCTGTCTCAAGAGTTTGATTAATTTGTATTATTGCTTTAATGCCACTGGAGGCAATTTACAAACGAAGCGATTGTTCAAAGAGCTTCTAGCGTTTTGTTAATTGAATGCGAAAGAATCGCTTTCAGAATATAGTTCTTTGTTTGGGTTATCATTTATCGAGTTTAGATTTGACCAAACCCTTTCTCTTGAATTATATGTAGTTGTAGTAAGCAGCTGCAGCAACAGCAGGAGCCGCCATACAGAACATGCATTGCACTCAGGATGAATAATAGGTTTTTTTATGTGTTTGTTAAATAATGGACTGCAGCAGATCAAGCAGCGGCAGCAGAAAGACCAAGTAAGTTATTTGTTGCGCACAGGACCAATAATAAAAAAAATTAAGTTTAGGCGATCTCTGTAATAGTAAAGTTAACAAGAGTACAAGCACGAGATGTTTAGTAGAAAACACGAGATAAGAACATATAGAACTCGTGACTTTCACCATTCATAGGAAAAACTTGTGAGACATGTCCACCCATTTCTGATTTTCGCTCGGTATTGATTCGTGTGGCCAGTAATCTGTTATTGGCGAAGTATTATACTTAGTAGTAGGAGGTACATAATAGGTTCGCTTTGAGTATCAGGCTTAAAAAATATGTGTGTGTGTGTGTGTTCTGAGATGTGGAAAGAACATGACTGTGTCCAGTTGTAAGCGATGTATGGATTTGACATGGAATACTGTTATAGCAAAGTGAATGAAAGATTTTTTTTACTTGGAAAAGTATGTCGAGCCATAAGAATGATACAGATATTTCCATTTCCAGAGCTACTGCCATCAGCAGGGGGTATTTCCGACACGTCGCTCGTTGTGGAATGTCCAATTGAGACCACGATCGTAATATTAAATTGTAAGTAGAGTGATAAAATGTGTGTGGCCGGTTTCCAAGGACGATTCTGCCTGGGGGCGCGTGGCGGCAATGATTCACGTTTCTGGCTAACGGCAGGAGCTGAACGAATGGAAAGCCCTGTTGGGGTACAGGAATATACCTGACCTAACCGTGTCGTCCAGTAGACGGCTGAATAGCGAACTAATACTCAGTATGTGTTAGATAGTCTTCATGATCGCAAGTGTTGCCCGTGGAAATTTGAAAAGTTCCAATACGGACGTCCCATGTAAATTGTCCGGTTGACTGCTGATTCATGTTTCCCAATTTATTTGGTTCAGAGAACATCGATTTTGGTGTGCGTATCTAGCAGGTGGAAGACGTGTGGAGGACACATTCACTGGTTCTGTAGACATGAGAAGCAGAGAAGCACCTCAGCTGACTTTGTGAATTATAGCTGTGATTTAGAATCAGCTTCCCCTATTTCATTTTTTTGTGTTTTCACGTAAATGTCTTTGTTGACGGGATAAGTTTCTAGTTTACTCAGTGGTTTATAGTGTGCTCCACCTCGCTAAAGTTTCGAGTTTCTAGAGAAATAATTTCCAGTCTATATCTTCAGACCTATACTGTGCAAGCAACACTGCTATGCAAGCGAAATTGTTTTGTGTTTGTTGTCGAGAGGTTTCGCGAAAATGGTGTGATATTCCGGTAAACCATGTGAAAATACATATGTTCTTGTAATCCCAGGTTTTGGAGATGGGTGTAGAAAGCAAGCAGGTTGGGGCCAGAAACAGTAACGCCTTTGTGTTGAGGGGAACCGACCCATCCTTCGTACAACAGTTCGGAGAGTGACCTCGGTCCACTGAGGGTGCTCTGGTCGTATGTGTGGCCAATGTGTGTGCAATAGCAGATGACTTGTGATCGTCGGCTGCAGCTGATGACCTACTGACCTCATGGGAAATATCTGCTGCTGTGAGGACTGTTTAAGATCCATGTGCTTATCCTATCTGTCTATGCAGTATAAGCACTAGTGTCTGGTGGTCGCTAGTTATACGCAGGATGCAGAAGTAACGATATTGTTTGGTGTAGGATACGAATTGCGTGTTTACTACATTGATATGGTATGTGGTGATATATAGCCGGGTTTCACGCTGAAATATTCAAGCTTCCGTCGTCAGTGACAGAGCAGTGTAATTGAGAAAGTGTTTTCCTGTATTTCGAGATCTGCAGACTACTTTTGCAAGGTTTGACTGTCAGTGCAATATGGCGATCTGCACAAACTAGCTTTGCAGCTGAAAGTCTCATCTGCAGAAAAAAAGGCGGACAGTGCTCCCACACCGACAGCATCAGTAATTTGGTGGGTAAATTCAGTAAGACCCAATCAGAATGCTCCATTCACTCAGCACTTTGTACTGGGACCACCTCTTGTTGTGGCACCCGAACTGACAACTGCACATGGTTCGGCAGCTGACAGCCGCGTCGTCGCTCTGTGGGGGCTGCCAGTGCATCCCGACTCCTGGAGGCGTGTCCACTGGCGTTCTGTGCAGACCAGCGGTGGGGGGATGGCGGGCGGTGTGTGCTTCGCGGTCGAAAGATTTTTAACTGTGTAATTACGTGTGATGTGTGTTCCATTACGGTATTCCTTGTGTGACTGGAATAAAAGGAAAGGCGTGTGTGACTGGAATAAAAGGAAAGGAGATCGATTTATTTACTTCTTACAAGACCTGCATCTTTCCAGACAGTTGAGAATGATGTGCAAGAGAAATCCGACCCCCACAAATCGATTTTTTTATAAATAAACAATATACCCTTGAATGTCCCTTCGTGAGATCCTTCCTCTACACCACAGAACCGCCTATTTCCAGGTAGAGGAAGAGAGGAGGCATGGGGTGGTGGGGAGGGTTGGAATCGATTTCCTGAAAAATTCTTCGAATAAATAAATAAACTATATTTCATACACTGCCTTGAATCCCATGAATTGTTTAAATGAAAAATGTTTCACACATTTTCTAAATTGTTTAAACAATATTCCAAACACTGCAATCGATTTCCAGACAAATTCTGTAACTAAATAAATGAACTATTTTCCTTACACTGCCATAAATAATTAAACAATATTCTATCCATTGCCTAAATTGTATTGTGTTGTATGGAACTGGGGACCTAGAAACGATGGAGAGGCTTCATCCCCACCATAGCCTGCAGTGGTACACAACCCCAAAACAGGCTACAGCAGTCCACCAACCCCACCACCGCCCCACACCGAACCTAGGATTATTGTGCAGTTCGGCCCCCAGTGAACCCTCACATCAGACAAGTGTAACGCCAGTGTTTGCATGGTAGAGTAATTATCAACTACGCGTACGTGGAGAAAGTGTTTCCGCAGCAAGTGCCGACATAGTATAACCGGACCAAAATAAGAGGACGCTGAGGCAGACCGGAACTACACTAATCTGCCGAGCAGATTCGTGCCAGGGACTCGCAAACCTTCCCGTCCGAAAAGCAGACTATTAGACTGCACAGCTAATTGGGCAGGCTTGCATAAATTGCTTAAACAATATTCCACACATTGCAATTGAATTCCCTTCAAATGACTGATCAACTGAGTGTTCTTCCCTCCAGTTTCTGGGATGTTGAGTTGGAGGGGAGGGGGTTTACCAGATGGGGAGTGGTTAATTAATTGATAAATTTAATTAAGTAGTCAATCAAACTGAGTGGGAGGGGCTAATGCAATAACTCAGACCTGAAAGTGTACGTGTAGTGGGGAGGGGGTGGGTTGGAGGTTTCCTCAGGGGTGGGGGGATGGGGGCTGGGTGGGGGAACAATTGGTTAAGGACCTGTCAATCAAGAGGTAGGATCCTCTTAGCAGAATAATAGGTTAAGGACCTGTCAATCAAAGGAGAACAATTGGAAAATGACCTGTCAATCAAAGGAGAACATTAGGTTTGACCCTGATTGCATACCTGCTCCTGATGTCGGCAACCTGCACTAACAAAAAGCGGTGGTGGCAGCTTTGCCTTACTACTCTCTGTCAATCAAACACAAAAAGCTTTAAAAATGGCAGTTTTTGTACACAAGACCATACATTAGACACTGAATACCACACCTGGGATTCTATTTCTTGAGCAACCCACATACAGGAAAATATATCGATTATATCCACATAAAAATATCCAAGGGTTTATACGGTAAACAAAAGTGGTCAGTGCACCTCAGCCACTTTTGCACCTGCTACCCAATGTACAACACACTGTTATATGTAAACTCAAAATGAAAGAGGTTATGCACATCAACCACTTCAGAGCTTACATGCCTTATGGAAAATACAACAATAATCCTCATAGAAATTTGGAGAGGTTATCTGATAGTAAAAATTGAAAACACTTCTAGGATGTGAAAAAGCACACATTTTTCGTTTAACTATATACAAAATATCCACATCACTTTTGAAAGAAATTGGAGAATCTCTAATGAATGTTAGACTACATAAAATTCAAGGTAAGTGCAAAAATTCTTTGAAGTCTATTATGAAAATTTTGTTATTCTATGCAGAGTGAAATGACAATATACAAACTGGAAATAGTGAATAAGAATGACAACAATACAGTCTGGCAGCCTGTGCTTGGTACAGCGTGAGAGAAGGTGTTAGCTGAGTTATGGGTGGTAAACATTTCCCCCTCTCCTCTTCCCACTTTTGATGCAGTCTGCCCATATTTGCGCATGACTGTATACCCAACACTTTAGTGTGCTGCTTAACAAACAATGATTGAATGTAACAGACACAACTCGTCATTCAAACATTAACTAGTGAAATTGACAAAATAAGACTCAACTGTACAAAGGAAATACTGTGAATA
This sequence comes from Schistocerca americana, assembly GCF_021461395.2. Classification (NCBI taxonomy): domain Eukaryota; kingdom Metazoa; phylum Arthropoda; class Insecta; order Orthoptera; family Acrididae; genus Schistocerca; species Schistocerca americana. Next base: position 450,112,758 of record NC_060125.1, on the reverse strand, counting down.
AACCACATTAATTAAACACTGACACACACATAACATCAAATTACTGGAAATTTGGCCAACTGCAGTAGGAATTTCTCCATGTTACATATACATCTAGTTATAGAAATAAAGAGTACAGCTGATAACCCACATCGCTAGCTAGTGTATTAACGATGACATGTATAACAAGTATTATCACTGCACATTTTGTATTTTCTACACAAATTTTGCTAGTATGAAATATTTTATCTAATGACACATCCGTTTTTCCATGTCATTATCTGACAAATTTCAAAACCAACTTCATATGTGCTACCATATGTAGATGTAGGTCTATATACGACACGAAATGTATGTCAGCATAAGAAGTTGTATGTATAAGAAATTATTTACATGGAAAGAGCTATGGTTATGCAAAGAAACGAACTATTTACAGAATGGTTACCATTGCACTAAAGTAATAAATATAAAATGTTAATACATAAGCTACAAAGAGCAACAGGCTAATGAATATAGCTACTGCACTAAAATTAAGTGTGATTTGTGTTACACTGTCTACTGCTACTTGCAATAAGGAAGAACTTCACAATTTATATAAAAGCGCAACCAATTAAGGTATGATGTTTATACAATACTTTACACCATTCTATAGAAAACTACCTCTGCCTTAAGTTGAATACGAAAAACTAATTTAGGTATGGGAAGGAATACTAAAAAAATTAAGAAGATAATGAAATTTGGTACATGTGATTAAAATGACAAAAACATTGCATAACTAGTAGCTACAAGTCTGAAGGTAATTTAAGGTTCATTACTGCAAATAAGCGCTATTTATGCAAATACAATGCAGTAGGCAAATTACTGTCAGGCAAAAGTATTAAAGGTACCAAGTTGTATTTTATGTTTGTATATGTATGAATGAACATACTTACTGACCTACATTATACATAATTATATACATATTTCAGAAGCTATTTAGTAATAAGAATTTCGTAGATGCAAAGTAGCACATCCCACTTGAATTGTAGGTGGATGCTCTGGATTTGTGGAAAGGAGGATATGTAGGTACATTTAATTTAGTACTTTGAAATAGCTAAACAGCTCTGCCAGCTGAAGAGTAATAACGAGTACAGTGAATCTCACATTAACTTAGTGTGCATGTTAAGCAATAATATAACCCTTTGAGTACTGTGTCCAGTGAAATACGTACATGGTTATGTAAGCCACATATGAGGTTAAATTAACACTTATGTTCATGTTGTACAAAGGGCAAGACAAAACTAGCGTTGTAGAAACACTTGGACATTCAAACTCAGAGTTACCAGTGAGCCTGAATATCAAATGCAATGAAAACAAATGCACATACACATCAGTTTGCGGAATATGTAAATAGCATGTTTGTATGTTGGCAGTGGTATAGACCGTGTTAATATTGCTGACAGCACTCTGCACCCTCGGCAAGAGATTCTATGGTTGGACAGACAGGCAGTTAGCGAGTGGATAGGAAACATAAGGACATGATATTCTTAGTGGAAACTGTGTTGGTAGGATATGCATTGTAAAGTGAGGTGGAATGATGGGTTTATAAGAAAATACACAAGGAAATGTACAATGATGGATGTATGGTTGATAATGTTGGGCAGTGGAATTATTGACAAGTATACAATTTTTGGAACTGGATGTCACATTAATAAGGTAAAATTTTCTAAATACATTGTGTACTCTTCAAAAAAATCTCTGTTTTGCTAACCATATGCGTCCTAGTAGTTAGAATCTAAAGTAGATAGAATCCTTTTTTTAGTTGGCTGTAGTTGCTACGTCCTGTAGTTTCTGTAGTTCGTGTTGTGAAGATTTTCTGTGAAGTAATTAACTTATGAAAAGGATTTGGGGTATTGTACTGTTGGGATTCGTGACTGAAATGAGTTTAGGCAACTGACAGAGTTGGAGGTAGTTTCATATTTCTTTAATTTCACATTTTTGGATTTGTATTATTGTTAGGATTTCTTGCAACTGGGAGCCATTTATTTGTGTTAATTATTGGAAGTCATGTTGTCAATTTATAGCAGTTAGATTGCGTTGGACTTGTATATTGTGGGTAATAAATGAATAGGTTAAGTTTCAGTTGTCTTCATCAGGGAAAATTCTGTAGGTCAATGTTTTATAAAATTAATTGAAGAGGTAGTTTCACATAAAAAGACGATTTCAACAGCGATTATCTGATTCAAAACTATAAATATTAAGCAAAAGATTTTGAGACATAAATAAAATAGTACAAACACTATACTGTGTACGAAATTTCTATGCTTTCTCTTCCTCATGTAGTGGTGAAATTACTCTTGATTGTGTTGATGATAATATTAGTTTTCAATTTGTTACGGGAGATGTAAAAATTTTGAGAAATAAATTCTTGACTCACTGAAAGAAATAAAAAGGAGAAATTTACTTAGACCTAAAAATAAAGGTGTCAGCAAAAATTAATTACGAGGAACCTCAAATTAGAATGTAGATAATGTCTTCTTGTAACTACGCTTGCATGATTATTTGTTTCATGTCATTGTAAACAAGACAGATGAGCATGTGGCAAGATGGCGTCTAGTGTGGTTATTCATAGTGATCAAGCGAAAAAAAGTTACAGTTTTGCTGTAAAAAAAGGAAATTGTGGGAAGTGTGACAGTGAAATAGCGAAACTAAACAAATGCATTTCAAGTATACAAAAAATCGTGGAAGTCCTAAGACGCGAAATTTCGTAACTAAGATGGTTGGTTGTTGGGATGTTTAAGGGGGACTAAACAGCTAAGGTCATCAGTCCCCCCATAACTAAGAAATGAAAATACCTAGCTGCGGAAGGTGTGCCGTGTTCCTAACGATAAAACTGTAAGTAAATTGCAAACTGGAGCTGTAGAGAATCTCGAGAAGCGGAGAGGATGTGCAAAACATGTACCTAACTTTGTAAATGATATTGTGTTCGCCGAAAAAAACAGACTCACAGTACTGTCGACAGATAGTGACGAACACACTAAGGACAATGAACTCCATAAACAGCGAGTGAGTACCAAAACAAACCAGGCCACAAAAGAAAATTGCTACATAAATGGAAGCCCTGTAACTAAAGGTAGTGAAACGGTCCAGACAAGTGGAAAGAAGACAATTAACAAGATAAATAAGCCCAATAAACTGCGCGATGACAACTGTAAATTCACTCCGAAATCCAAATCGAAGTGCAATATTCTCTAGCTCTCTGATAGCCACGGAAGAAAGTTAGCAGAAACCCTGCAAAGTGTAAACAATAAAATCCAAGTAAGCAGCGTGATGAAGCCAGGAGCAAGAACCAAAAACATCGTAGTAAAATGTTTCTGGACAATGATTTTATCGTATATATAGCAAGCGCAAATGACATGGCGTTTAATGAAGCTGAGACCTGTGTCGAAGGCTTGTCCATGTTTCTAGAACAAAAAAAATCTAAAAATACTATTGTTGCTACCATTCCACATCGGCATGAGATCAGAAAAACAAATGCAAGGATTAAACTGCTTTGTTCAAGATATGAAAAATGTTCGATTTTGGATATAGGGACGTTAGATAAGTGCATGCATACTGTACATGGATTACATTTGAACTATGAGGGGAAGTGATTTTTGTGTGAAAGATTAAACGAACTGATTACAGAAAAGATCGAACTAAGTACCCTCATTTACGAAAACAGTTCGTTCTCAACTGATTTGCCAACTCACTTAAATATTGTATCCTGTGCCAGCAACATACAGAGTGTTCAACACACCAGCCAGACAGAACCACTGGAATCTCCAGAAGCGACCATAAAAGTGGTGAAGCAGTCAAGAAGAAAGATAACTTCCAGGCTCCAGGAGGATATTTGATATCCTTCAATGCAGAGGAAGAGGATATAGCAGAAGTTCCGAAGCTCAAACCAACAGTAGGCCTACATGTCAACAGCGAAAGTACCCTGGTACCAAGTAACCTAATTGTAAAAATGGTGCAGATTTAAGAAAGACTAAACCACTCACAATCTTCTATCAGAACATTGGCCTAAGAGGACTTAAAAATTCACTAGACCAGCTAGTAATAAACATAAATGATATTGAAAGAGAAAAGCCAGCAGATATACTATGCTTCACTGAACATCATATCACTTGTGGTATTCAGATGTTGTGCTTAGACAGATTCATTTCAGCATCTCAATATTGCAGATCCAGTATGGAGAGGGGCGGAACAGTGATTTATATTAGAAATAATGTAGTATTTAGAACTCTTGATGTAAGCAAATTTTGTATTGAGCAGCACTTTGAAGTGTGTGGTATAGAACTGGCAACAAATAGTACATCAGTAGCCATATTATCAATTCACAGAGCACCTGCAGGGAATCTTGGAATATTTCTCAAACAGATTGAAGCAATGTAATCAAAATTGTACAGAAAAAACATTTCAGTCATAATACTAGGCGACTTTAATGTAAATTTCCTGAATGAAAGTTATGACAGAATGGAGCTGGAGCAACTAATGAGCTGTTACAATCTAATGCAAGTAATTGAATTTCCCACTAGGGTAACTGACCACTCCAGTACTCCAATTGATAATGTGTTTGTTGATAAGTCTAGGCACAGCAGCTTGACAGTCAGTCAAGTCCTAAATGAGCTGTCAGACCATGATGCTATACTTCTGACAATCCCCCATTTAAATATTAACAGTAAACCAAAAGCTATCTCGAAAAATGTGAGACCAATAAATAAAGAAACAATGGAGACATACAGGCAGAAGCTACAATTAGCTGACTGGTCTGAAGTGCTCAACTCAGCAGATGTCAACACAAAATTTAATGTATTTATTAATTTAACATCAAATCTTTTTGAGGAGGTGTTTTCAAATAAAAGAGTCAGAGAAAATCAATGTAACCCTGCATTTAAGCCATGGATTACCCATGGCATCAAAATTTCATGTAAAACATAAAGAGAATTGTATGCCTCAGCCTGGCAGTCTAACAATGCTGCAGTGATGGGGCAATATAAAGTGTACTCTAAGATATTAAGGAAGGTGATCTCGAAATCTAAAAGTATGTATCTAAAAAAGGAAATTTACAAATCAAATAAAAAAATGAAAACCATATGGAAATATGTTAAAAGAGAGATAGGGAAAAGCCTATCTGCTAAAGAAGTGATTAGCTTAAGAACTGGGAACCTTTCGGTGGATGCTCCCAAAATGGTGGCTAATATCTTTAACAATAATTTCCTAACAGTCACCAACCAAACATGATGCCAAGGTTCTGTAATGGAAGATACAGAATGCTTGCATAACACCTTAACTAAAAAAATAGATGATGTGCACCTTCGAAAAACTACAGTGATACAATTAGAAAATACAATTATGCCTTCAAAATGTAAAAATTCTGCTGGAGTTGACAACATTTCCAGCAAGTTACTGAAATACTGTTATAAAGAAATAAGTACAGTCCTCTGCCATATTAGTAATACGTCATTGTAAGAAGGTGTTTTCCCCGACAGGCTGAAATATGGGCTTATACGACCAATTTATAAAAAGGGAGGAAAGACTGAAGTTACAAACTATCGACCAATTTCATTACTTTCAGTTTTCTCCAAGGTACTAGAGAAATTGATGCATAGCAGAATGGTTGAGCATCTTAGATTAGATTAGATTAGATTAGATTAATACTTGTTCCATAGATCATGAATACGACACCTCGTAATGATGTGGAATGTGTCAGGTTAATAAAAGATGTCTGTACAAGATATTACATTACACAAAATATTGCATGACACTAATGATTAAGTTGGTTTTTTTTCCTTAATTTATATCTAAAAATTCAGCCAATGAGTAGAAGGAGTTGTCATCTAGAAATTCTTTTAATTTATTTTTAAATGTTGGTTGGCTATCTGTCAGGCTTTTGATGCTGTTTGGTAGGTGACCAAAGACTTTTGTGGCCACATAATTTACCCCTTTCTGTGCCAAAGTCAGATTTAACCCTGCATAGTGAAGATCATCCTTTCTCCTGGTATTATAGCTATGCACACTGGTATTACTTTTGAACTGGGTTGGATTATTAACAACAAATTTCATAAGTGAATATATATACTGTGAGGTTACTGTGAGGATCCCTAGATCCTTAAATAGATGTCTGCAGGATGACTGTGGGTGGGCTCCAGCAATTATTCTGATTACACGTTTTTGAGCAATGAATACTTTTCTACTCAACGATGAATTACCCCAGAATATGATGTCATACGAAAGCAGTGAATGAAAGTAGGCATAGTAAACTAATTTACTGAGATTCTTATCACCAAAATTTGCAATAACCCTAATAGCATACGTACAGTGCGTTAACTGTAAGACGGCAGAGTTGTGAGGGGAGTGCGGGGAGAGGAGGATGTAAGCATTTTCTGGCGAGGGGAGAGGAGCCGTTGGGGGGGAGAAGGCACGCCTACCAGTTGCAGTGGTGGCACTACAAATTGCGCGTCATGCTTACACGAAAGCAGACGAAAGGCTTGGAAGTAAAACTCGCTTTAAATGTCGTTCGTAAACGAAACTGAAATCGTCATGTACATTAAAATCTATATATATATATAAATGAATGTATGTGTGCGCTCACAAACCATTCATCCGATTGCAATGAAACTTTGGTGAGTTGTTCTCCGAGCTGGAAGCAGTGTTCGCAGGCTAGGCACAATCTTCTGCAATGAATAAAATTCCGCTATCATGTTGCGAATGACATGCTGGTTGAAATCATCGATCATTACTTCGATGTCTCCACTTCTTTTCCTAAGTTAAAAGAGAGAAAGATTTATAAGAAAATGCCTTCTGCACTGCATGTATTTTTTTGAATTTGGAAATGTACTGTAATATGAATGTGTTTCGAAATAATACAGTAACTAGTGGTGTTTCCATACAAAGCAATACGGTAGCAAGGGAAAATGAAATATAAGGTGATTCAGACGAAATAGGGGGCTCCTTCAGAGTGATCACGAACAAAATATCTGAAATGGAAACTCACCTTTTCTTGCCAGGCATTTGTGGTGATACGCCAGGATGATTCTTGGAAAACTGTTTGAATCTTCCAATGCCACGCATGCTTTGTCCTGTGTATGTAGCAGCTCTCACTGAAGATTTGTAAATGGGGTGAAGCAATTTTTTCTGCTCCCTTTCCCTTTCGCAGCATTCAATCACACGCAATATAATTTTGCGAGCATCGCTACATAGTACTGGTTTCCTTCTAACCGTAGGCCTACTGGTAGGGGTTGTTGGCGACTCCCAAGATGGGCCAGCAACTGCCTCTTCACTCATTTTGATAATGTTTAGCACAACTGCACAATAAAAACACGCAGAACAGTACAGCGCAAAACAATAACGAAGCAGACGACAATGGCTAGCTTGTACAACACAGGCAGCTACGTAACGTTGGCAGCAGTCGAAAGTGCGTGCCTACCGAAGCCTCCCGACGTTTACCGACTTCTACCGATCCAGGACTAGGGAGAGGTCTGCCATCTAAAAGTTTACACACTGTAGCTGAACTCAGACGTTTCAGCAGACCATCAATGTGTTGCTTCCAGTTTAACCTCTCATCAATGGACACACCTAAAAATTTTGAAAATTCTACCTTAGCTACAGACTTCTGTTCAAAGTCTATATTTATTACTGGAGTTGTGCCATTTACTGTACCGAACTGTATATACTGTGTTTTATCAAAATTTAAAGAGAGTCCGTTTGCTGAGAACCACTTAATAATTTTGTGAAAAACATCATTTACAATTACATCACTTAGTTCTTGGTTTTTGGATGTTATTACTATATTTGTATCATCAGCAAAAATAACTAACTTTGCATCTTCATCAATGTGGAATGGTAAGTCATTAATGTATATCAAGAACAGTAAAGGACCTAAGACTGAACCCTGTGGGACCCCGTACTTGATAGCCCCCCCCCCCCCCCCCCCCAGTTTGAGGAATCAGCTGTTGTTTTAACATTACATGCACCACTTATTTCAACTTTCTGTATTCTTCCAGTTAAGTACGAATTAAACCATTTGTGCACTGCCCCACTCAAACTATAATGATTTAGCATATCTAAAAGAATTCGATGACTTACACAATCAAAGGCCTTTGAGAGATTACAAAAAATACCAATGGGTGATGTCTGGTTATTCAGAGCATTTAATATTTGATCAGTGAAAGCGTATATAGCATTTTCTGTTGAAAAGCCTTTCTGAAAACCAAACTGACATTTTGTTAGTACTTTATTTTGACAAATATGGGAGGTTACTCTTGAATACATTACTTTTTAAAATTTTTTGATAGAGCTGTCAGAAGAGAGATCGGGCGGTAGTTGTTGACATCCGACGTATCCCCCTTTTTATGCAATGGTTTTACAATGGCATATTTCAGTCTATCGGGGAAAACACCCTGCTCCAAAGAGCTATTACATATGTGGCTGAGAATCCTACTTATCTGTGGGGAGCAAGCTTTAAGTACCTTGCTGGAAATGCCATCAATTCCGTAAGAGCTTTTACTTTTCAGTGAGTTTATTATTTTACTGATTTCAGAGGAAGAGGTTGGTGGAATTACAGTTGTTTCAAACTGCATAGATATGGCCTCTTCTATTAGCAGCCTTGCCTCTTCTAGTGAAGATCTAGATCCTATTTTCTCCACAACATTTAAAAAATGATTATTGAAAATATTTTCCATTTCTGATTGTTTGTTAGTACACTTGTCATTCAGTTTTATGGCACTAAAGTCTTCCTGTGCTCTTGGTTGCCCTGTTTCCCTTTCAATAATATTAAAAATTGCTTTAATTTTATTATCAGAGTTACTGATCTCAGACATGATACACATGCTTCTGGACTTTTTAATAACTTTTCTTAGGACCGCACGATAGTTTTTATAATATCGAACAATTTCGGGGTCAGTATTCCCTCATGCTGTTAGGTACAGTTCCCCTTACGGTCTTATTCCTTTAGTTAGCCAAGGTTTTTTATATGTTTTCTTGGAATTATGTTTAACTACTTTCTTGGGAAAACAATTTTCTAATACCCTTAAAAATGTATTGTGAAATAAGTTATATTTCAAGTTTGCATCGGGTTCCTTATACACTTCATCCCAGTCTAGCTGCTGTAGGCTTTCCCTAAAGTTTGCAATATTTATATTGTTAATTGAACGCACTGCTTTGAAATTCTGATTTGATATACTGCATGGAGCTATGTCATGTACTGTAACTAGCTGTGCACCATGATCTGAAAGACCATTCTCAACAGGATAAGTATTTATGTCCTTAAACTTATCTTGGTCTATAAAAAAGTTATCTATCAATGTCCTGCTGTTCTTTGTTATCCGAGTGGGAAAATTAATGACGGACCTCAAACTGAAAGAACTGAGTAATACTACAAGGTCATTCTTCCTATTACATTCTTTCAGGGAATCAACATTGAAATCCCCACAAATTATAATTTGCTTCCCCCTGTCTGACAGATAGCACAACAAAGCATCCAAGTTTTCTAGAAATAGCTAAAAATTCTCTGAGGGGGACCTATACACTGTTACCATTATGAAAGTGCCATCATTAGTTTTAGTTCTGTGGCACATGCTTCCATATGTTGCTCTACACAAAATTTTTTAATTTCTAAATTTTTTACACTGTGGAAGCTTTTGACATATACGGCAACTCCTCCTCTCATCATATTATCTCTACTTACATGTGCAGCTAATTTGTACCCATTGATGCTAACCTTTTGCATATCAGTGACAATGTGATGCTCAGACAGGCATAGTACATCTATTACATTCTCAGTTTCTGTATCTTCTAAACAAAGCAGAAGCTCATCAATTTTATTCTTCAATCCCCCAGTATTTTGATGAAATATACTAAAATTATTTTTCACTTTACTTTTGTGAGTATCTTGAACTTTTTTAACATCTTTAGTACTTGCCTGGCTGAGTTTCCCACTGGACACTGATCTTACACTAAAAAAGAGTTTCCACCATGAGATGTAGTTCCTCCCCCTTTAAATTTCCTGCTATCAGCCCAGCCAGTTTACCCTTCCCTTTCTTGTTATTGTGTAGGCCATGTCTAGTATAGTCCTACCTACAGAGTGAATCAACAGGAACCACACCAATGCGACCCCGCACCAGATCCAAGTAGCCGTTCCAACTCCAAATTAACTATCCTGACAGAAGAGCTCAAATGAGGTCGGTCCTGGCGCTCCAGAACCGACACAAACCAAACACTGGTATGACTCGATGTTGATGCAATCTTTGCCAGGTCACACTCTATGCTGTACCCCGGATCTCTGTCAATACTGTTGCCCGGCCACCCACAATAACCACGGTATCTTCCTTAGTAAAGCCTCTACATAGTTAACCTAAATCCTCTGTAACCTGCCCCAGTCCAGCACTAGGTTTGAAAAAAACTTGTGACCTGGTATTCTGTCCCTAATTCATCCTGCAGAAGTTGGCCCACACCCCTAGCATGCGAACTACCTAGCAACAACGCTTTCTTTCTCTTTGCAGACTTCCCTACATTCTTATTCAATTTGCTGCGGAAAGCTTGTTGATCCCTGTCTACATCTACTTCTGTGAGAGGCTCATCAGTTTGTGACTGAGGCAACAGGTGAAACCTATTTTATACATTAATAACAAAGCTGTCAGAAGAATTTCTTGGCCTGTTCCTTATGCCTGTTGCCACTTCCCACCCCTGTTTACCCTTCTCCCCCCTTAACCTGCCCAGTTCTCACCTAGCCTCATCTAACTCAGCCTGAAGGGCAGCAATTTTCCCCTCCTGTTCCACAATCTTTCTACCTCTACTGCATAGCCTACAGAACCACTGATGAGTCTCGCTCATTTTCCCAATTCCCACGCCACTACAATCGCTCCAATGAAAAAAGTTACTACATCCATCACACCAGACCCCGGAGCTAACGATTCTACGGCACGTCAGGCACTTTACACTCATGGTACAAATCGATTTTAGTGACCGAAAGACAATTAAGTTACTGGAAAATAAACAAAATACGTGTATGAGAAATTAGGCCTACTCGCGACTAGCACACTAAACTATCAGTAAATGCACTTAAAATTGCGGTATGAAGTTTAATCTGAAAGCTCAAAAGTTTGGCCTGGCCGCGATATGTAAACAAAACGAACTTTACGTGATTGCTGTGAAAATACGCGAGTAAGACCAAAACCTTTAATGGTACGCATGAAGAGCACTATAATTAACGTAATAAATTAGTTTAAAGTGATAAAAACAGTTTATTACTACGTAAATTACTTATTTTGTACGAGAGCTGTGACTCAGACGTTCGTATAGCAGGCGCAGGGCTTTCGGAAAGGGGTATCAACCGTGGATGCAATACATGCCTTTGTTGACAATGTTATGGAAGCCATAAATAATAATATTATGATGGCTGGAATATTTTGTGACCTGTCAAAAGCTTTTGACAGAGTAAGTCACCATATTCTCTTGAGTAAAGCCAAGACCCTAGAAATGGGTGGAACCGTAGGCATGTGGCTTGAATCCTATCTGTGTGGTAGAAAGCAGAAAGTAATCGTGAAAGGACTGCATGGTGGCCACGTATCTTCAGAATGGGGTTCCATTACTGCAGGAATACCTCAAGGCTCAGTATTGGGCCCACTGCTCTTTTTAATATTTATAAATGACTTAGCACTATGTACAGAATATGGGAAAATACTCATGTTTGCTGACGACACCACTTTATCAGTTAGTAATCTCTCAGGGAATGTGTCAAATGAGGCTTCAAATAAAGCTTTTGCAGATTTGACAAACTGGTTTGAAACCAATGGCCATACAGTCAACGTAAAAAACACAAATTACATTCATTTCTCTTGTAACACAAATGTTACTAATGAAATGAACCTAACAATGGGTGAGCACGACATTTTGAAGGTTGAGTCCTCCAAATTCTTGGATCTGCAAATAGATAGCAAAACGAAGTGGCACCACCATATTTAAGATCTATGCAAAAGGCTAAGCTCAGCAACGTTTCCCTTAAGAATAATTTCAGACACTAGGGCAATGAGCACAATGAAAACTGCATATTTTGGCTATTTTCACCAACTTATGGCCTATGGTATAATATTTTGGGGCAATCAACCAACAGCAAAAAAAGTGTTCCATGCACAGAAGCGAGCAACAAGAATTATGTGTGAAGTACATCCTAGGCACTCGTGCAGGGATCTGTTTAGAGCTCTACAAATCCTTACAACACCTGCCCAATGTATTTTTTCCCTGACATGCTTTGTTTCAAAAAATAGCAACTTATTCAAAATCAATAGCTCATACCACAGTTATAACACCTGAAGGAAACTTGATATCCATTATGAGCTAAAAACGAAAAGCATGGTCCAGAAGGGGGTTTTATACAGTGGTACCAAGATTTTTAATGCCCTCCCACTGTGCATTAAAGAACTGGTTGGAACATGCCGAAGTTTAAAGAAAATCTGAAGCAGTTCCTTTTAGATGAATCTTGTTACAGTATTCATGAATTTCTTAGCAAAAATGCATAGAATCTCTTGTTTGTGCTTAAACCTTACTGTGTGACCTCTACAATTGATTAGTCACACTCTGTAAGTACAGTGTAACTTAATATAATACCCAATTATATGTATGTCTGTATATGACGCCTGAATAACTTAAGAACAATACCCAAGTTTATGTATGACTGTATATTCTTTCAGATGTCCTGTATCTTAACTAATATGTAAGGGTATATGCTAAACTTCACAGTTTCTTTAATCTAATGATAAGATCAATGTATCTGTGCACAAAACAATAATCTGCAAAAAACTTGTTCCCATATGGATCTATGGAACACAAAATAAATAAATAAAATGTTCATGCATATTTTGTGAACCTGTGAAAACCAATCTTATATGACATCAATGTATAAGAAAGTGAAAATACATGTGGAACAGTGCTACATAAGTTGTGCAACATACCTCTAATATGTGAATATGCCACCTAACGGCTAAAAAATAGTGCTATGCGGCGACTCAAGTTCACAACTGTGAAGTAATTCGTCATCTGCAATGCAGAAAGTTTAACCAATCTACAGTGTCGAGCTGAATAAGTGGAACATGTAATGACTCCTGGCAAAACACATATTATATGTGGTAAAAAAAGAGAAAAGAGTAATTGAACTGGATGATTGTAATTGCGTGGACAATGATTGCGTGAACTTTATGTAATAAGGAGACACCATTATGTGTCATGTTTTATACTTGTATAGACTTATATACCGATTTTTTAAAAGATAATATCTGTGTCAGCGAGTACTGAAACCGCCACAGACGATACTTATTAAATATCAAACAAAGATGAGAATATGTCACAACGAGTATAAATAGCAGTGACCGAGCATTAATATCTCTGTCGTCTTCTTGGAGTTACGTGAGTAGGAAGGGCCTGTGACGTTATATTGTACGCTTGTGTAGCATTCTTTTGTCAAGATTGAGAGAAAGACGCCATTAGGTACTGATTTGTAAAGGTGTGTAATAATTTAATCTGTCTAAATGTTTTGAATAGAGTTACTTAGTGAAAACTTGCATTATGATTTGTAATAAGCTTGCCTGGTATTTTATCCCATCCTTTTAAGACATTTTCAGCTATTTAAATATCATTCGTGGTGCAGAGCTGCGCTACGAACGAACGAGCTGCTGCCACGGGGCATTCAAAGTGCATTAAATGAAACCAATCATACCGCAAAGAAGCGGACAGGTAATAGTGAACTAAAATTATTTCTTTCAGCTTTCGGAATTGCAGGGCAGAGCAGCAGATTTTATGATGTGTTTTACAGGTGGACGCAGGTTGCAGATGATATATTATTAACAGTGCAAAAAGATAATTTACCCTCATAACATAAAAGAAATCTTGCTATGCGTAGTTCTGGTCTGGCAAACTTTATAGTAAAAACATCTTTTTCTCTGACAGTAGTCTCATGTTCTCGTGTTAGTCGTGGTACTTATTGGTGTTTTATTATTAACAAAAATCCACTGCAAAATTTTGGTGTTGAACAAACATTGCATACTGTAACATCAGTATTCATAACGTAATAATTTGCAATAACTGTAAACTAAGGAAGATATGTTGAACTGAATAGCGAGTTACAGTAACGAAGTAAAGTTCCTTTATTAGAAAGCCAGATCCAGAATAATAAGAACATAATATATTTTGTTTTGTTGAAAATGAATGATCCAAAGAAAGTCACAGCACAGCATCCTGAAAAAGTATTTCAGGGCTCTTTTCATAGCAACATATTTTATCTCGTATATTAGTTGTCATGCAAGCAATAACAAAGCTGAGAGACAGCTATAAACAGTGGCACATGTGTGCTAATGGAAAGGTGAACATTCACAAAAATGCCAACGAAGATTTCATCCATATGTGGCTGCTCCAGCAGAGTCCTTCAGCATCACAATGCAGTGGAGACCATTGTAGCTTATGGAATTCATAGGCACTACTAACTGCATCATGACCACCAATAATGCTCTGTGTTGTTGCGGAAAACAGTAGCCATGAAGAACTTCGAACAATGGGGCCAGCTAATACAAACAACTCGAAGACAATAAAAAACAAAGGAGAGACACACAGGTGTCATAAATGTAAATATAGAAAGATAAATATTTAACTGAATGTGAAAAAGGACTACATGATATGAAAAAAAATTGTAATATTTTCCTTACATATGTAGAGTCATTTATTTATTAGTAATTTTAATATTGTGGAAGAAAATTTTCGGTAAAGTATATGACATAAAGAATTTGTATAAACGAGGTTCCCACATATCTGACACACATTAGTCCAATAATGTATAATAGACAAATATGCCAATAGTTGAACAGCCAAAATAAAGGTTTCTAACCCCTGGGCCATGAAGGCAGATGACTGCACCTTGCTTCTCTGGGTAAAAAACGTAAAATGTATAAAATAAGTTAACAAGAAAAGGAAAATTTTCGTTCAGCACAAGGCCTTCACAACTGCTGAAAATAGTCTAACTGGTGTCGACAACAAACTACAAAACTTTTTCAACATGTGAGAACTCACACCCAGTATTTCTAGGACTAAAGTCATCAGTTTCTACTTAAATGACATAGTACCAGGCTATGAACTGGAGATCTTTATGAACGACCCTACCAGTCACTCAAAGTGTCATGAAATGACACTTGATAGGACACTATCTTTCAAATAGCATCTCAAAATCTTCTTGGAAAGTAATTATATGGAACAAAGTTACCAAGAAGCTCCACACTGCTAACTGAGGTGCATTAGCAGATACACTTCAACCTTCTGTCCTCAGGTTAGTGTTTTCTACAGCTGAATTCTTGCCCTGTTGCAGCTGAACAGCCCTCACGTGAATGCAATAGACAGGCAGCTCAATACAGCTATGGGAATCACCTCTGGATGCATAAGAACTATTCCACTATATTGGCTTCCAAAAGTAAACCACGTAGCTCCACCTCTGTGAAGAAGACAAGAAGTCCTGTTGAAAGAATATTCCAAGATAATGAATATCTTCAACTCGCATCCTTGAAGATAATACTTGGTTGAGAACAAACTGATTTCATTGCAGAAATCTCCCCCCCCCCCCCGCGCGCAATTTACCCAACAGCTTACTGACAGGAACTTCAACATTGACAACAAATGGCGTGAAACCTTGTCCATGAAACACTCTTCTGAAGTGTGACATCTTATTGACTCTCTACAGAGACCCAAGGGCTTTGAACTCCCATGGCATGTGTGGAAGGACATAAACCATATCCGAACAAGACACAGAGTGTATGCATAAAACCTGCATTAATGAGGTAAGCAGTGCAGCTCAAGCTGTGATTGTGACACACTGAACCAGAGCATCTGGCACATTGTTGTAGATTGTAAATTGAGAGCCCACCTGTGAGATTTAAATGACTTTTTCACAGCTACACCATCAAGCCTAGGCTAGATAAGGAGACTGGACACTAGCGTATAATACCTGTTTTTAATGTATTGTCTGTATTTATGTCTATTTGTATATTTCTGACTATATTTCATGTATAGTGCTGTATGCTAAGTAAATAAATTAATATGAGAAACTTTTTATGGCAGTAGCTGCTTCATTTTAACGAGACTAACAGTTCATATATGCATTCCACTATCTTGAGAAAGAGTACTGATGAACATGTTGTTAAGCAGCCAATAATTTTTAACCCATTCATCACTGGCAGTCGACCAGGCCCTTGTGAGAAACTCTGACATATGAGTTTGTTGTTTCAGGTGCTTCTGAAGTGTATGCTCCTTATGTTAATAAATGTGTGCTACATTGTATCTGTGCTGTGTGATTATTCATCCTCATCACTGCCTGTACTCCTTAGCACTACATCGGTGACGCCAATGACTATGTTTGCACGTAATTTGAACATATCTGACTATTGCGCAACTACAATGTTGCTGTCATGCCCTCATTGCACCATGCAGCTTCCACCATTGAACAATGGCTGTTGTGCCATGACATCATGTACTACAATTAACACCCTACATACATTTCTTGTGATAAAACGTCAGAGTGACACACTTCTGGACAGTGTGTAACACCATCAAACAATGGAGTGTAACAGACAATGTACTGTGGGGTCTTGCACAGGATCCTGTTTTACTTACAAAATGGGTTACTCCCGGACCACAGCAATCAAACTAATTGCATTTGTGTATACTCAGTTCCAAAGAGCAATCAATGATACTGTGCATGAATCTGAATCTTTGGACCTCATGCAGCTGTCTGCATTGTCTCCTGCATTGCCTACCATGCATAATGTCATGCTGTGCACAGACAATACTTACTTGGCTGTTCTTCCACTATCAACACCGCCTTGGCAACCTGTCAGCGTCAGCATACAGGTTAACCTCCTTTTCGGCCACAACAACCAACTTAGCGGTTCGCCATTGTGGACAGAATTTTTGCTTCTAGTGATTTCTTCTGTGATGGTACAAAATTCGTCACCCTGGTTGACAATAAATACGAGACCTTGGAAGCTGCTCTACTCTGCCATCTCACACACTCCCTGGAGGAACAAATCCATTACGTCGTTTACGATGAAATTTTAAATTCGCAGATCGGATATATTCTATCATACAGCTTGGAGAATACATAAATAATGTCGACAACAATGACGGCAAGTGCGACTGGCAACCACAATGGCAATACAACCAACCTCCTGCATATCACAAGATGAGTTGACCTTGCTCATAGCCTGCTGACTCTGACCTCACCATGTTCGGCCAGACCGATGATCTTCACATAGCCATAAAGAATCCCAACTTACCTTTCATCTGAGTCATGCACGCACCTGCAGAGCACACCACCAACCCAGTCGCACCTGCATCTACGCAGTATGCCACTGACTGCGCCACAACCCTTTGGAATCGCTTTTGTTGGTCCATGCACAATATTCTGATTCTGCTCATACCTGTCGTCCACCATGCATTTTCCCAAACTTAACACATGGTTCACTGGAGGTGCACCAACTCATGCAGGATATCTAAGTCACCTGGATCCCCGTAATGCTGACGGCAGACTGCATCTGCCCTTCCATTTTCCCAACAACAGACCCTTTGTAAGTGACTGCGTCAGTGGCTGACTCTACCTCATCAACACTGGCTCAGAGGTCGGCATATCTCGCCCTTTCTGCTATGTGAAACGCCATACTATGCACTTGTCCAACTCTATGCAGCAATTGGTACAAAAATTCTACCTTATGGATCATAGGTTTGCACACTAGATCTTGACCTCAATGATGTTTTCAACTGGACATTTTTCATCATGCATGTAGCCAAACCTGTTATCAGTGCAGACTTTCTCCATCACTTCCACCTCATTCTGGACCTATCTGGTGGTGTGGTAACTTGCATGATTTGCTAGCATTCCATCACAGGTCTCATCAGCCACACCCCCTCTGTTGTCCATCACAATGGCACAGCCCACTTCATGCCCCAAACCGTGCCTCCTGCAAATATACCTGACAGTCATTGACTCCTTCAGGAATGGCTCCACATCATTTACTGTATTCAATGTGTTCGAAAACTCTACTTTGACACACATGAAACGAACTTCACTTACAACATCACAACAATATCAGTCAACACAGAATTCAAGACATCGAGCAGGAACACTATGCAACAAACCAACAGCACAACCAGTTACATCGACTCCCTACACCCGTCGCCACTACCTCACCGACGTCTCTACAGCATGGTGACTCTATCGCCACCTATGGAAATGCTCACAGCATCGCCTCCATCCACTACTATAAAGGTCAGTACTGCGCCCCTTGCTCTCCCAGTCTCTTCTGTGTCCATTCCCCCACAAGAATGAGTCATTAAGCATATCATTAAGAATGGAACAGTTCATAAGAGTATCAACACTCCTAATCCCACAGTGTGTCACAGGCCACATCGACTAGTGTCAAATTAGTGAAGACCACAAAAGTGGCAGTGGACAAACTATTACAACCTGTGTAGGTCGCACTTCCAACAATTCCTGGACTTCACCCACAAAATTGCTCCCACCCCCCCCCTCTCCAAAAAAACAAATCTCACAGGTTGTGTGATGATTACAGAATCCTTAATACTGGTACCATTAAAAACAGCTACCCAGTACCAAACATCCAAGGCTACAGCCATTATTTAGCAAATGCCTTTGTTCTTAAAGTAATTGCTTGTAAGATGGCGTACTTAGAAATACCTATTTGTCAAGAAGACATTAACAAAACGGCCATGATCACGTCTTTCACTTTGTTCAAGTTTATGTTTATGCCGTACAGGCTTAAGAGCTCAACACAAACATGGGAATGCTCTACTGATGATTCCCATTCTGTTATCGTTACCTGTATGACATCGTAATCCTCTTTCTGGACGATACCTTCCAGAATATGCACCTCAAACAAGTTCTCTACACGTTCTTTCACAATGGCGTCTTGACCAACAAAGACTTTTACTGAAAGAAGTCATTTTCTATGTACATATCATAAATGCTTTAGGTATCTGTCCCACATCACAACTTGTAGATGTTATTCAGCATCTGCCCCAACCATAAGACTATTAAGAACTATGTAGATTGTTAGGTGTGATGTACATCTACAGAAGACACCTTCCACAAGGAGCCTCCTTGCAAGCACCGCTAATGAAATTCCACACCAGCAAGAGCACCACTGGCAAACGCAAACTCACTTGAATGATCGATATGCAATCCACTTTTGAATGCAGTAAAGATTGCCTCACCTAGGCAACTACTCTGGCATACCCCTCCTCGACGCACACCTGATCATAACAGCAGAAGTGAGTGACTCAGCCATCATCACTGTGCTGCAACAAGAAGTAGGGGCGTTCAGTAGCCACTCCGTTTTCTTTTTATTATTTTTTTTAGTCATGCAAGCTCACGTCATCACAAAGCAAGTTGTCTGCGCTTAACATGAAACCACTTGTACACTATGAAGTAGCATGCTACTTCTGGCAAAGTGTACAAGGCTGTCCCTTGATTATTTATACTCATCACTCTCGACTCATCGACTCTATTCAAAAACAAACCATAGACACTTGCTCCCAACAGTTTCAGGATTAGACTACATTGCTCAATCTACCACAGATGTCCTCCACCTGAAAGGTTCAGAGAATGTTGTGGCAGACTGTTTTTACATTCTGTCAGCAGTCGATTATGTCACATAATGAGTTGAAGCAATGCCAATAAAAAAGATAATGGCTGAATTTACTTCCAAAGCATTTACTGAAATGTGGATCTCACGCTTTGTCTAACCCATGTCCATCACAACTTACCAGGGCCGGCAGTTCAGACCCACCCTCGTCCCAGAACTGTGCCATATGACAGTCGCTAGCCGATTCCCCACTACAGCATAGCGTCCACAAAACAGTAGTCTTGTCAAGTGGTGGCACCACATGTTACAGAAGGCCTCATGTGCCACGCCAGACTGTGGATTGAAGCACTGCAATGTGTACTTCTGAGAGTCTGTACAGCACGAAAACACAACCTTTTAGTCTCACTGGCTGAAATCTTATATGGTTCAATGCTATCACTGTCGGCGGACTTTGTGTTCCAATAACTATTGATTCTGTCCCCAGATATTCCTGACCTGGTCTCTCATTTCAAAAGACACATTGCTCACCTCTGTGTACCTCCACCCCTTCTGCATTCGGTGCCCAAGGTCTTCCCACATAAAGCACTTAAAGACTGTGACTTTGTAATGTTACAAGGTGACTTCGTATGACCTACTATATGCCCCTCCACACTCAGGCCACTACAAGTTGCTTCGAAGAGACACTCAAACTTTCCACCAATTATTAAATAGGAAATCTACAACAGTGTCCGTTAACTGACTCAAACTTGCGTGTACACACAAGATGCCTCACCGGACAACTCTTGCCAAGCGGCCTCTCTGCTACACCTGTCATATTGCCACAGGAAATCGATATTGCTACTTTCATCGCCCACTTTTCTGCCAGTGGTATCTGGTAATGTAGGACAATCATGTCCTCACACTGGCGCCACCTGCCCATGGCGAAGGACCCACCACTCCTCAAATCTCGGAGGCCACGCAAACTCACTCTACAGCCGCCCGCCTCCATTACATGCTGGCCCACCTCCATGACTACCACCTGTATGCTAGTGATGTACATCGCCTCCCGAACTCTAGTCTGCTGCAGATGACAATGTGTGGAAGACCTCTCCCTCCCTACCCAACCTGTCTGTCCCCCAATTTCACACAGTCTCACTCACTGTGATCCACAGTGGAAGGGGGAGGGGGGACTCTGTGGGAACACCGTGTCGACAAACTTCATCACTGGCAGTCGATCGGGACCTCACACGAAACTGTGACTTTTAGTCTACCTTATGACTTCGTTGGGTTTGAATATGTTCCTTTCTGTAATAAAAGTGCGCTATATTGTATGTGCGTTGCACGAGTATTCATTGTCATCACTTCCTGTACACCCTAGCACTAAACATTTATCTGAGCAAGACATTCAGGAAGATGAGATTTTTCGGAGGTTCAAGAATTATTGTTACTTTCCATTCCCTTGTCTGAACTTCGTAAAATGATGGTAAGAATCACATTTAGTGCAGATATCATGAAAACGTCTGGGCGCCTGTACAGCACAAAAACACAACCTTGGAGCCTAACTGGCTGAAATCTGATATGGTGAAACACTATCGCTGCCATCAGACTTTGTGTTCCAAGAACGATAAACTCCGTCCCCACACCTTCCTGACTTGGTCAGTCATTTCAAGTGATACAGTGGTCACATTTACATACCTCCACCCTTCCTCAACTTAGTGTCTAAAGTCTTTCCACATAAAGCCACACACACACACACACACACACACACACACACACACACACACACACACACACACAGATATATATATATATATATATATATATATATATATATATATATATATATATGCCATGAAACACAAATGCTTTTTAGTTTCTGACATGCATGATGAGATAGCGCTAGTTGATGATGTGACTTTGCATTGTTGTTTTTGTCTTGAATACTTCGATGTGACGATTCTTTTGCTTGTTTTCAATAATTTTACATCCACTGAAAGTAATATTGTTGGTAGTTAGTGTTTTTCTAGTCTTTCATAGTCTGTGACAGTTGTTACTTGTAGTAAATCTAATTTAATGTTTGATGATTTTGGTTGTTAGAGTTCAGATGTGCTCTACATGAGCTATAATTTATGATGTTGTGTTCTGAATCAGCATTCCAGAGAACCAAGGTTATGAGGGTAATAATTCTTTGCTAAGTGAGGAGGCACAGATGGGCCGAATGAAAACAGTTTTGATGTAGGAAGTTCTAGGAATGTAAAGAAAGATTGGAAGGTCACTGCAGCATAAACCTTCAAAATATCAATAAAATTTTTGTGTATATTTTTCTACAGCAAATTATGCAATCTTACTACAAATGCAGAGGTACAGACAGACTGATAATACTGCAATGTTGGCAGAAAAATATCACGTGAAGAAAGACATCGCAGTGATGTCAGAATGCATGGGGAGCTTAACATTTCTGTTTTCAGTCACTGGTATAACTTGTTCTTTCTATAGTCTGTACAATCATTGCTGCCTGACCTCTCAAAGTTTTTTGTAACCCAACTGCTTTACTTTTTAGTCTACATACTATTTCAACTTATATCCAAACCAAAATATCTGCATTTATGCAACCAGAATTGTGCAGATTATCAATCAATCAATCTGTTCTTTTCCAATTTGGTAGAATGTTAAGCTTCATTTGAAACTGACTTTGCGTTTTTATTTCACAGTGGCAACCAGTTTAGGGTGTAGTATTTTCTGCACATTAACAGACAGTTTCCATTCTAGTTTCCTTGGTTTCTCCTGCATTTTTGAATGAGGCAAAAGTGCTTTGCACAGTTCCTATCCCTCACATCCTCATTCCATCAGATTGGTTTTCGAGACATTTCTATCCAGTTCTACCACACACTCACTGTAAATATTTTCAGTGTCTCATTTTTCACCCACAGATTTCAGCACATCTCTCAGCAGCAGCTGGTGAACCTCTTCACTAAATTTTCTAATCACATGCTGTAAAGTTGTGACAGTTTGCCTATTGGGAGGTATATGCAAAAAGGTGTTCTCAGATTGCCAAAACTAGCACCTTCCCTATCTGCGCCACACAAAAATTATAAAGTTTGGACCAGGTTTAAGTGCAAGGTTCAATTAAGCTGTTGTAACTGACTAAAAACCTCATCTGACTGCGAATTACTGAATTTACAATGCAGTATGTGATCTAAAGTGGCCTCTAGATAGCCAACAATATTGCAGAATAATACTGTGTAATATTATTGGTGTTCTCCCTAAACTGTTCAATAATATTGTCAATAATATTGTGCAATAATACTACAATTCCGAATGTTGAATGGCAAAGATGCTGCTGCTGTGACAGTTGTTCTACTTTGTTGCAAGTAGAATAAAGCTGGATACAAAGTAAGATTTGAGAAGCACTGAAGATCACTCACAGAACTTCAGAGAACTGAAGCTGAACAAAACAAAACAAAAAAAGATTTTAATAACTTTCTGTGAGCTGAGGTCCATCATTTGATACATTACATGAAAAAGTTGTCTCCATATGTTGACGTCCACATACATAGGCTAGGCATTTGCAGCCTCCTCTCCCCCTATCCATCCAGGATATATTTCTGTTGACACATATATTCCCATTGTCCAAAACCAAAATAATACGATGAGAGATGCATCCGCCAAACCAGCGTTTATCTATTACACTACAATACGTTACTACTGGCAATCCATTTGAAGCTGTTTCACCTTACAGTATTTGAGATATAATTCTGAAAATGTGTAATGTAATAAGATATGCACAAAAGGATCACATCTGGGTAGTACTGTAAATACAGAGATAAGTATTAATATATATTTTTGTTCATAACTTTGTGTTAATTAAATTTTTTTAAAGGCATCTTCCTTCAAGTACATTCCCTATATTTTCCGAACAATGAATCAATAATCAACTGCCCTAACTTCCCATAATGCACCCAATGATTTATACATTTACACCATTATTAAATCATATTTGCTAAGGCATTGCAATGCAGGTAAACAAGGCTAACACATGTCTTTAAGATGATAGTTACATAGTTACATAACAAACATGACTTAATGGTCTACCAACCTTTAGCATTGTAGTCGATAATTTCATAAAGCCAAAATCTGGATAGTACAAAATATAAATATTATAATACTCAGTCAAATGGGAATTTACTCCTTTAAAAAACTGTCAATATTATTGCTCATCTGGGAAGTATTGCCAACATTATTGACCATCTAGGATCCGCTGAACATTTTGTCCTAATCAGTGAGATTATACAGGTTCCTGAGTATAATTAAGTTGTGCTTCTTCTTATTTAATTGTCCACTCTGAATTAAGCAATTTCCAAAGCTAGACTTCAATAAACAGTCACTGTAGAATGATATCACTTCAATAAACTCAGAATAAAGATCATGAAGACAGAGAGTGCTTTAACTCAAGTAATATCTATTGTTTGTAAATCAATACAAGTATTGCACTTCTTGAGTAGTTCAGTAATAAATGCAGTTCAATGAAGATCCAGTCACAGGTAGTCTGGCGCGTTAGTCTCTTCAGAATACAATACAGTGGTCAATGAAACTGAAAGTACAATAGTGGCCTTTTCATATTCTTCATTTGCTCAGCCATAGCTTGTTGAAGCTCTCTGTTAATCGGAAATGAAGTCCAGCTGTCGCTGCTCACACATCCTGTTACTGGCTACTATCAACTCTACCTGTAACATCAGGCTGCTGTGAGGCTTATTCTGACACACAACGTCAGTAACATTTTAGGCAAGTATTAGCACAAGCAGTCCCCTCATTTGCTGTCGGTCTGGATTTCTGCAGCTTAGTATTTTCTTCGATTTCACAAATGGATTTGATTGTGAGGATCATACAATACTTTTTACATAAGTTGGAATATTATTAGACTAGAGGAGATGTTAAACAGTGACTCATTTTGTATGTGGAAAGTAGGAAGCAGAAAGGTGACCTTCAGTGTTAAGGATCAGGGTAGATATCTGAATCTGACCTGGGTCAATTTAAAGATGAGATTCCACAGGGTTCTCTTCTGGGTATATTGCTTTTCTTGATGTATGTCAATCATCTTCCACTAAGAATGACAGATGACATAACATTGTTCACTTTGCAGCTAACCCAAGTTTTATTGTCAATCATATAGAATGTAATACAAATGATGCAGCTAATAGTGTATTTAGTAATATCAGAATGTAGCTTTCAGAGAATGCTTAGCTGTAACAAAATGCAATGTATAAAGTTTATGCTGCAGATCTCTTGTGAAAGTGAAATTTTATTGCCAAAAGGTGGTCAAATAGTCAGTGAAGTCAACCATTTTAAATTCCTAGCACTTGGTGTAGGTGGAAAGCTTTCTTGGAAGTATCATGTTCAAGATCTTGTGAATAAACTGAATACTCCTGTTTTCACTTTAAGAATGATCTTCACTCTTCCTGACACTGAAACACAAAGGCTTGTTTACTTTCACTCTATTATCTCATATGATATTACATTTTGGGCAACTCTGTGCTTTTACCAAGAATATACTTAGCCCAGAAATGGGCAGTCAGACTGTCAGCTCACAAACATCACACAGCTTGTTGTGCAGGTGGCTCAGAAGTCTAACTCAGGTGTCCCTGTACGTATATTCCATCACAGAATTTGTTGTTAGTGATACTGACTCATACAGAAAACCTACAACATGCATTCAGCGAACACTAGACAGAAAAACGATATACAGTTGGATAAAACATCCTTAAGCATTCTGGAGAAAGTTGTGCACCATTCAGCAGCTTTCATAGCCTTCCAGAAGAACTGAAAAATAGAGCTGTAAACCCCAAATATTTAAATATAACTTGAAATGCTTCCTTGTGACACACACCTTCTATTCTCTTCAGAAGAACCTCACAGTGGTTGAGAACTTTTCTCTATAATTATTATTTATTCGTACACTATCAGTTTTTCGTCCTTCACTGGTTCTTTAAGCCTATATTTATATTTTCTGTCAGCAGCTTGTGGTTCATTGACTATTATTGCTGCCTCTTGGCTGTAGAGCCCCAGGTTCCACTTCTGGTCAGGTCAGAGATTTTCTTTGCTAGGGACCGTGTGTTTTATCTCATCTTCATCAGATATGCAATCTGCCAAAATGACATCAAACAGAAAGACTTGCACTCAAAAGGGGTCACCGAGCCAATAATGCCATACAATCATTACCATTTTATATACTTTATACTTACCATTCTGTAATCTGTAAATCATGTACAGATTCATTACCTACACAAGTAGCTTTGGTTTGTATGGTCCCACAGAACTTGATAAATAAATAAAATAGAAATAAATAAAACCCACCAAAATTGTGTCATCAAAGTCGACTTGGAAGTGTCTGGTTGAAATCCAGCTGCTGACAATAATTTTGATCATCATTATTTCGGTGGTAAGGAGATAAGAGGCGCTAGGGTAAATTCCAGATCACCAGATCCAGTGACAATGGTCATACGTTAAATTCCAGACCTCTTTCCACTGTATCATGGGCTGACACTATTGATGGTGAACAGTCAATGACGTGGATGTGTTAAGATTGGCGAGTCCCATTGTATGTTTCAAAAAGAGCATGCCATGTACAGGCAGATGGCATCACAGTCTGTCCAGTCTTTCATCATGATCAATAGTACAAAGATGACACTACACCTGCACTCATCACTGCCACTACATGATACAGTCACATTTGAAGACAGCCGATAAGCAAGGTTGTCCAAGTGGCCAAACTCGTACTCAGCCATAAGCCTCACACATAAAAAGAAAAAGAAAAATACAGTTACATTTCGCAATCTGTATTGTCATCCAAGGTTTTGGAAAATTTGACTGTTTTCCCTGTTGAGCATCTTAATGCATAGATTAAATTTCCATTACATTGTATTTCATTGACACTGGTAAACAATTTAATTATCTTTTCACTATCCTACTCACCTTGAGTGCAAGCATTTTATGTCTTGAAGGAGTAAAAATTTCAATCCGTTCTTTGATGCCAGTTCATTACCAGAAGAGTATAGTCTGTAATCCAATTTGAGACTTATTTTCTAGGATTTCCTTCATTTTTCTTAACCCTAAGAGTGTGTGTGAAATTCTATGGGACTTAACTACTAAGGTCATCAGTCCCTAAGCTTACATACTACTTAACCTAAATTATCCTAAGGACAAACACACACACCCATGCCCGAGGGAGGACTCGAACCTCCGCCGGCACCAGCCGCACAGCCCATGACTGCAGCGCCCTAGACCGCTCGGTTAACCCTAAGATCAGAAGCTTTCTTTCTTCTACATCTACATCTACATCTACATTTATACTCCACAAGCCACCCAACGGTGTGTGGCGGAGGGCACTTTACGTGCCACTGTCATTACCTCTGTTTCCTGTTCCAGTCGCGTATGGTTCGCGGGAAGAACGACTGTCTGAAAGCCTCCGTGCGCACTCTAATCTCTCTAATTTTACATTCGTGATCTCCTCCGGAGGTATAAGTAGGGGGAAGCAATATATTCGATACCTCATCCAGAAACGCACCCTCTCGAAACCTGGCGAGCAAGCTACACCGCAATGCAGAGCGCCTCTCTTGCAGAGTCTGCCACTTGGGTTTATTAAACATCTCCGTAACGCTATCACGGTTACCAAATAACCCTGTGACGAAATGCGCCGCTCTTCTTTGGATCTTCTCTATCTCCTCCGTCAGACCGATCTGGTACGGATCCCACACTGATGAGCAATACTCAAGTATAGGTCGAACAAGTGTTTTGTAAGCCACCTCCTTTGTTGATGGACTACATTTTCTAAGCACTCTCCCAATGAATCTCAACCTGGTACCCGCCTTACCAACAATTAATTTTATATGATCATTCCACTTCAAATCGTTCTGCATGCATACTCCCAGATATTTTACAGAAGTAACTGCTACCAGTGTTTGTTCCGCTATCATATAATCATACAATAAAGGATCCTTCTTTCTATGTATTCGCAATACATTACATTTGTCAATGTTAAGGGTCAGTTGCCACTCCCTGCACCAAGTGCCTATCCCCTGCAGATCTTCCTGCATTTCGCTACAATTTTCTGATGCTGCAACTTCTCTGTATACTACAGCATCATCCACGAAAAGCCGCATGGAACTTACGACACTATCTACTAGGTCATTTATATATATTGTGAAAAGCAATGGTCCCATAACGCTCCCCTGTGGCACGCCAGAGGTTCCTTTAACGTCTGTAGACGTCTCTCCATTGATAACAACATGCTGTGTTCTGTTTGCTAAAAACTCTTCAATCCAGCCACACAGCTGGTCTGATATTCCGTAGGCTATTACTTTGTTTATCAGGCGACAGTGCGGAACTGTATCGAACGCCTTCGGGAAGTCAAGAAAAATAGCATCTACCTGGGAGCCTGTATCTAATATTTTCTGGATCTCATGAACAAATAAAGCGAGTTGGGTCTCACACGATCGCTGTTTCCGGAATCCATGTTGATTCCTACATAGTAGATTCTGGGTTTCCAAAAACGACATGATACTCGAGCAAAAAACATGTTCTAAAATTCTACAACAGATCGACGTCAGAGATATAGGTCTATAGTTTTGCGCATCTGCTCGACGACCCTTCTTGAAGACTGGGACTATCTGTGCTCTTTTCCAATCATTTGGAACCCTCCGTTCCTCTAGAGACTTGCGGTACACGGCTGTTAGAAGGGGGGCAAGTTCTTTCGCGTACTCTGTGTAGAATCGAATTGGTATCCCGTCAGGTCCAGTGGACTTTCCTCTATTGAGTGATTCCAGTTGCTTTTCTATTCCTTGGACACTTATTTCGATGTCAGCCATTTTTTCGTTTGTGCGAGGATTTAGAGAAGGAACTGCAGTGCGGTCTTCCTCTGTGAAACAGCTTTGGAAAAAGGTGTTTAGTATTTCAGCTTTACGCGTGTCATCCTCTGTTTCAATGCCATCATCATCCCGTAGTGTCTGGATATGCTGTTTCGAGCCACTTACTGATTTAACATAAGACCAGAACTTCCTAGGATTTTCTGTCAAGTCGGTACATAGAATTTTACTTTCGAATTCACTGAATGCTTCACGCATAGCACTCCTTACGCTAACTTTGACATCGTTTAGCTTCTGTTTGTCGGAGAGGTTTTGGCTTGGAGTGGAGCTCTCTTTGCTTTCGCAGTAGATTCCTAACTTTGTTGTTGTACCACGGTGGGTTTTTCCCGTCCCTCACAGTTTTACTCGGCACGTATCTGTCTAAAACGCATTTTACGATTGCCTTGAACTTTTTCCATAAACACTCAACATTGTCAGTGTCGGAACAGAAATTTTCGTTTTGATCTGTTAAGTAGTCTGAAATCTGCCTTCTATTACTCTTGCTAAACAGATAAACCGTCCTCCCTTTTTTTATATTCCTATTAACTTCCATATTCAGGGATGCTGCAACGGCCTTATGATCACTGATTCCCTGTTCTGTACATACAGAGTCGAAAAGTTCGGGTCTGTTTGTTATCATTAGGTCCAAGATGTTATCTCCACGAGTCGGTTCTCTGTTTAATTGCTCGAGGTAATTTTCGGATAGTGCACTCAGTATAATGTCACTCGATGCTCTGTCCCTACCACCCGTCCTAAACATCTGAGTGTCCCAGTCTATATCTAGTAAATTGAAATCTCCACCTAAGACTATAACATGCTGAGAAAATTTATGTGAAATGTGTTCCAAATTTTCTCTCAGTTGTTCTGCCACTAATGCTGCTGAGTCGGGAGGTCGGTAAAAGGAGCCAATTATTAACCTAGTTCTGTTGTTGAGTGTAACCTCCACCCGTAATAATTCACAGGAACTATCCACTTCTACTTCACTACAGGATAAACTACTACTAACAGCGGCGAACACTCCACCACCGGTTGCATGCAATCTATCCTTTCTAAACACCGTCTGTACCTTTGTAAAAATTTTGGCAGAATTTATCTCTGGCTTAAGCCAGCTTTCTGTACCTATAACGATTTCAGCTTCGGTGCTTTCTATCAGTGCTTGAAGTTCTGGTACTTTACCAACGCAGCTTCGACAGTTGACAATTACAATACCGATTGCTGCTTGGTCCCCGCATGTCCTGACTTTGCCCCGCACCCGTTAAGGCTGTTGCCCTTTCTGTACTTGCCCAAGGCCATCTAACCTAAAAAACCGCCCAGCCCACGCCACACAACCCCTGCTACCCGTGTAGCCGCTTGTTGCGTGTAGTGGACTCCTGACCTATCCAGCGGAACCCGAAACCCCACCACCCTATGGCGCAAGTCGAGGAATCTGCAGCCCACACGGTCGCAGAACCATCTCAGCCTCTGATTCAGACCCTCCACTCGGCTCTGTACCAAAGGTCCGCAGTCAGTCCTGTCGACGATGCTGCAGATGGTGAGCTCTGCTTTCATCCCGCTAGCGAGACTGGCAGTCTTCACCAAATCAGATAGCCGCCGGAATCCAGAGAGGATTTCCTCCGATCCATAGCGACACACATCATTAGTGCCGACATGAGCGACCACCTGCAGTTGGGTGCACCCTGTACCCTTCATGGCATCCGGAAGGACCCTTTCCACATCTGGAATGACTCCCCCTGGTATGCACACGGAGTGCACATTGGTTTTCTTCCCCTCTCTTTCTGCCATTTCCCTAAGGGGCCCCATTACGCGCCTGACGTTGGAGCTCCCAACTACCAGTAAGCCCACCCTCTGCGACCGCCCGGATCTTGCAGACTGAGGGGCAACCTCTGGAACAGGACAAGCAGCCATGTCAGGCCGAAGATCAGTATCAGCCTGAGACAGAGCCTGAAACCGGTTCGTCAGACAAACTGGAGAGGCTTTCCGTTCAGCCCTCCGGAATGTCTTTCGCCCCATGCCACACCCTGAGACGACCTCCCACTTTACCACAGGTGAGGGATCAGCCTCAATGCGGGCAGTATCCCGGGCAACCACAGTCGTCGTCCGATCAGGGGATGCGTGGGACGCGCTGGCCGTCCCCGACAAACCCCCATCCAGACCCCCACAGTGATGCCCATTGGCAACAGCCTCAAGCTGTGTGACCGAAGCCAACACTGCCTGAAGCTGGGAGCGAAGGGATGCCAACTCAGCCTGCATCCGAACACAGCAGTTGCAGTCCCTATCCATGCTAAAAACTGTTTTGCAAAGAACGTCTGAACTAATCTACAGAGAGCGCAAACAAATCAACAAAATTTAAACGGTTATTAAAATACGATATTGCCTAGTAAATGCAGTAATTCTGCTACTTGCGCACTGCTGACACACTGCTCGGCGGCGGAAGGAGACTACGCGAATTTACACTATTCAGGTACTAAAACGCGATGCTACAACTCTCAAATACTATAATACGCCCGAAATTTATGAATTAAACAATGCAAGTACCAAAAACACGCAAAGAAATTAAGAATTAAACTATGTAACAAATGAGTGAGCTAGGAGTATACGACTTGCTGCTCAGCTGCTTATCCAACGGCGGCAGGGAGCACACTGACTGTGACCAACCGACACTGGCCGTTCAAAACAAAAACAGAAGACAAACGACTACGCGAATTTACACTATTCAGGTACTAAAACGCGATGCTACAACTCTCAAATACTATAATACGCCCGAAATTTATGAATTAAACAATGCAAGTACCAAAAACACGCAAAGAAATTAAGAATTAAACTATGTAACAAATGAGTGAGCTAGGAGTATACGACTTGCTGCTCAGCTGCTTATCCAACGGCGGCAGGGAGCACACTCTTCTACACACACTTCTACAGGACCAATCAAATACTGAGTTTGAATTATCAATGTCAGACCATTTATCAATATTGAAACTTTGTCTGTCTTTCATTTTGGTGGCCAGTATAGCATCACCTATAGTGTGTGTCTACTTTATGTCTCTGTCTTGATTTCTTAATGTCTTAACTGAGGCTCTTTTTGTCTTGAAGGAAAGTGGGAGGATTACAGTTCGACGTATTGTTGATGATAAGGTCATTAGTGTAAGTGCACAGTCTCAGACTGCACAAGGATTGTGTAAGAAATTGGCTGTGTCCTGTTCAAAGAAGCCAGTGAGGAATTCACCTTAAGCAAATTATGGTAACAGTTTACTAAATCAAAGTCTCTATGATCAGATAGAGATTTGCACAATACTTCTATCAAATTTGAGTTCAGTATGCTATACTTTGTTCATCATAAGAATAAACTTGATCTAAACAAACATCAGCTTTTTCTTAATCAACTTTGTCAGTTAACTACGTAGTTTTTACTTCAAAAATGGTGTACAATCCCAGTCTCTGTAAACGCTACTTGTACCCTTACTGTCGCACTCTAAATACACACTTAAATAATGGCTGACACTTCTTCCTGCCTCATAGTGAAACATGCATACAGAACACCATTAGAAAATCGCGAGGAACAAGTTGTTAATGTTTTTCACAAGACTTCAGATTTGAAGGTTTTCGAGAAACGGTATTTACTAAAAACAATGCATTACTTTAATGAAATGTGTGGTGTAATCGGTAGTGCTGCAGTCTGATAATAATCGAGCTTAGTGTTGGGTGCTGGTTTGAATATCGCTGTGGTCTTTTTTTCATTCTGTTTGAAAATCTACATCGCTTAAAGATGAAATTCATCAAAAACATTCTAATTATCACATACATCATTTTTTTTATGAAAAGCGCATGTCTTCTATCACATACCTCATCATCTTTTTGTGAAAGGAGCACATCTTCTTTTTTCCAATTACATATCACAGGCAAAATTCCATTTCATAGTGGTCAATATTTTATAAAATATTGTTAATGTTTGTTTAAGTTAAGAAAATGTTGCACAATTGAATTGTTTTTTTGGATGAAAGTCAAAATCAAATGGTACATGTGGTCGCACATAAGCAAGAGTGACAAGTGTCATAGAAACATGGGGCACAATAATTTTCATGGCATCGAGCACATTGTACAGATGTTGCAGTTTTACAGTTACGAACATATCACTGCAATCTGAATTGACAAGGAGGCAGGTTGAGGTATCAGTCATGAAAAATCACAAGACATTTAATCCTTCAAGCGTATTGCAAGAAATTGATGAAGCTTTATAATATGTCAGTGCCAAATGGGGGCGAAATGCACTACGGTATATCATAAAAGAAGAGGAGAAAATGTGGTTTCTTGGGATGGTTTCATGGATTTTGTTGTATATTGCCTTGTTCTCAATGTAATGGACAGCAGTTGAAGTACTGAAGTATGTTCGCCAGGGTTGGATATGGAAGGAGTTCAGAGGTTACCAGGCGACTTACTTTGTTACTGTCAGTAGCTTCAATATTTAACTATATGGTGAAATTCCTGCAATAGGCTTTTACATCGCACATATCTCACACAGAAGACTTATCCTACGTTTAAATTAGGAATTTTCACTATTCTTGCTTTTGATTATGATACTATGTTAGCTAAGATCGAAAAGCATGTTAACTTTTCCGTCTGGTCATCGAAAAGGCATATTGCCGCAGTGTTATCATATATTATTTCAATCTGTTTAAAAATTGAATAACATTCGACGGTCTATTGTTATTCTGCTTATCTGTTTTTATGTCTTGACTGCAACTATCCACAACTTTTCAGGTTAGTTGGACCACTTGGTTGGCTAGTGCACTCAAAATTAAATATGCTGGTAAATGTGTTGCTTCTTATCATCACTGCGTCGATGTGTGCATAATGCTGTACATAAAATGCATGATTGTTATGGTACTTCACTGTAATCAAGGCAGCTTGGCTTCCACACCGAGTGAAACGAGCCCAATGAGGTTCCAGCAAATGTGGAAGAATGGATAGTGCGATGTTTACATCAGGTTTATTCTTATGATGAACATGTTATAGTCACTGCGCCATCTCTTCCTGTCTTGCCTCTTGAAAGCACGTTTCTGTCCACCACTAATTAGCTACATTCAACACAACTTCACCAGAGTGTGTCATTGATGACTTGACAGATGGTCCTTTAGTTGTACGTGTTCCTCGACTCACAAAGCTTGGATGAAGGGTTGGGATTGCAATACTTGTTGATAATGGCACAACAAATTTCTAATTCTGGCATCACTCAATAATTTACATTACTGTTGTGGTAAAATACAACACAAATGGGTTTTCTACAATTTTCCTGTAGTGTTATGATGTTCCCAAATAAATTAATGCAGCAGAGCAAATATAAACCCAAGACATATAGATACATACAGAAGTATATATGTGTGAGCTTAAACTAAATAATGGTACTTTTATAATTGTAGCTATTAGAGATCGCCATTGGGAAATTTTCAGCTATTTTTAAAAATTTGGATTCTTTGTTGTGCTCTCTGTCAGACAGAGGGAAGCAAATTATTGTTTGTGGGGATTCCAATGTACATTTTCTGGAAGAGTCTGAGAGAAAGCTTGACTATGAAATATTACATGTTTTTTTTTTTTCAATTTGATGTCAGTTATCGATTTTCCTACTTGAGGGGTGCAGGAAACCAGCACACTGATAGTTAACGTTTTTGTAGGACAAGATAACTTTTCCTGTTAACAATGGTCTGTCTGATCATGATGCACAACTAGTTACAGTACATGAAATAGCTCCATACAATAATGCAAAACAGTCCTCCAATTAGTGTTTACAATTAACGATTTATCAATTGCAAATTTCAGGGAAAGTTTGCAACAGTTAGACTGGGATGAGGTGTACAGGGAACCTAATGCTAATTTAAAATTTAATGCACTTCTTGACACCTTTGCAAGTATATTTAAAAACAATTTCCCTAAGAAAACAATGAAACATACTTGTGAGAAACCATCGAAAAAGCCATGGCTTACTAAAGAGATACAAATATCTCATAAATAGAAAAGAGAAATGTATCTTTTAGCCAGTAATGATCCAGAAACAGTCAAACATTATAAAAACTACCGCACTTTATTAAGAAAAGTTATTAAAAATTCCAGGAGTATGTGCATTATATGTGAGATTAGCACTTCTGATAATAAAATTAATGCAATTTGGAATATTGTTAAAAGGAACAGGGCAAATGAAAGCACAGGAGGATTGTATTTCCATCAAACTCAATGAAAAGCTTGTTAACAAATAGCCAGAAGTAGAAAATATTTTAATAATCATTTTTAAGTGTTGTAGAGAAAATGGGCTCCAGCTATTCATTAGAAAATGCAAAATTGTATATGGAAGAGGCAATACCTGTGCAATTTGATAAAACTGAAGTTCAACCCACCACTCCGACTGAAATGAGGAAAATAATAAATTGACTCAAAAGTAACAGCTCACATGGAAGCTGATGGCATTTCCAACAGAGTACTAAAAGCTTTTTCCCAACAAATAAGTAGGATTCTCAGTAACATACGTATAGCTCACTGAAATACGGTATTTTTCCAGAGAGACTGAAATACGCTATTGTTAAACCATTACATACAAAAGAGGATAGGTCTGATGCTAAGAACTACTGCCCAATCTCACTTCTGACAGATTTATACAAAATTCTTGAAAAACTAAAGTATTCAAGAGAAGCTTCACATATTTGTAAAAATGAAGTACTAACAACATGTCAGTTCGGTTTTCAGAAAGGCTTTTCAACAGAAAATGCTGTGTATGCTTTCACTGGTCAAATATTAAATGCTTTGATGACCAAACATCACCAATTGGGATATTTTGTGATTACTCAAAGGCTTTTGAAAGTGTTAATCGTGAAATTCTTCTGGATAAGCTAAAGTACTGTGGTGCGAGCAGGACAGTGCACAAATGGTTTAATTCATATTTAACTGGAAGAACGCGAAGGTTGAAACTGAAAGTACAGATTGTCTGCAAAAATCAGCAGAGTCCTCTAACTGTAGAGGTAAGAAGAATGGTGTCCCATGAGGTTTGGTTTTGGATCCTATATTGTTGGTAATATATATTAATGACTTGCCACTCTATGTTCATGAAGATGCAAAGCTAGTTCTTTTTACTGACGATACAAGTAAAGTAATCATATCCAATAAACAAGAATTAGCTGAGGAACTTGTATGTAATGTCTTTGAGAAAATTATGAAATCGTTTTCTGCAAATAGATTCCACTGAATTTTTAGAAAACACAATAAAGACAATTCTGTACAGTAAATGGCGTAACACCATTGATAAATATAGACTTTTAACAGAAGCATGTCGCTAAGGCAGAATATTCAAAATTTATGACTGTGTGCATTGATGAGAAATTGAATTGGAAGAATTGAAGAAACACCTTGATGTTCCACTGAAACAGTTAGGTTCATCTACGTATGCCATTAGGGTTATTGCAAATGTTGGTAATAAACACATCAGTAAATTAGTCTACTATGCCTATTTTCGTTCACTGCTTTCATATGGCATCACATTTTGGGGCTATTCGTTTTCAAGAAAAAAGTATTCATTGCAGGAAAGCTTGTGATCAGAGTAGCAGCTGGAGACTGCCCAAGATATTCTTGCAGACATTTATTTAAGGAACTCGGAATATTCACAGTGAATTTGTTATTAATAACCTACCCCAATTCAAAGACAATAATGAAGTGCATAGCTACAACACTAGAAGAAAGGATGATCTTCACTATTCTAGGTTAAATCTGAGTTTGGTCATTTGCCAAATAGCGCTGAAAATCTGACAGATAGCCAACTAACATT
This sequence comes from Schistocerca americana, assembly GCF_021461395.2. Taxonomy (NCBI): domain Eukaryota; kingdom Metazoa; phylum Arthropoda; class Insecta; order Orthoptera; family Acrididae; genus Schistocerca; species Schistocerca americana. The sequence goes on along the minus strand of NC_060125.1, from coordinate 450,076,450 downwards.
TAAAAACAATTTAAAAGTATTCCTGAATGATAGCTCTTTCTACTCAATAGATGAATCTTCAGATATGAATTAGTAACTGTAATGTGATGAAAACCAGTCTTAAACTGACACATTCGACATCGTTGCAAAATGTCGTATTCATGATCTATGGAACAAGTATTAATGTAATATAACGAGAAATTTTCTAGCTAGTTTATGGAATGGGGGTGATTAGAAATTAGTCTTTTTGGTAAATAAACTGCACTTTTCCAGCGGTATTTGTACCTCTCAAGCAATGCTCTTTCCAAAAGTTCGTTAATTTTTGCGTGATGAATGCTTTTTCGATAAAACTCGATTTTAAAAGGAAATACTTTTATGGACCCGTGGAATCAGTGAATCAGTGAAGGAAAATGGCCAAAAAACAATCAGACTCAAACGCTAAAAGCGATATGCAAACCGAAAAATGTGATGATAATGACAAAAATCCCATAGAAAGAAATACAAAACATGTCGAACTTAGAAATAAATATAAGTGGGTTGCAGTAAGGTACAAAAACAAAGGAAGGAAGCATCAAGAATGTGACAAACAAAGCACCAGAATGACTTCTTAATAATTTGTAATTCACTAATTAAAAACGTTGCAGTATCAGATATTAAATTGATCTCCGTCCAGGGATAGGTATGCATCAATTAAATAATCACCTCAAGAACGAAACAAAATGCATTCTCGCTGGTACATCGCAATGAAAACTACAAAGGTGTATTCATCAATATGGGGACGAACTCGTTGCGAAACAGCAGTGAGGAAGAGATGGTAAATGAAGCAAGAAATCTAATCCGGATGGCGAAAAACGGGTACCCAACATGAAAGTTAATTATTACTAGTATCCTGCACAGAAGGTAGGTAAATGATAAATACATAGATAGGATAAACAGTCGCATCACAGAGCAGTGCAACAGACTTGGTGCAGTTTTCGTGGATTTGAATAAATTTATTAGTGATAAATGTATAGGACAAGACATACTGCATCTAAACAGGCTTTGATAGGCAACATTCAGCAATATGTATAGTGATATATGTAAGATCATACTTAATAAGGGAAACTAGTATACAGAGATTTGGGTGTAAAAATTGATAACAAAGTTGAAACGAAAATACACAAACAGCGTTTCAAAGCAGATGCCATAAGGAATATTCAAAAAGTAACAATACTTTCGTAATGCACTTGAATATAAATGGGTTAAGTTCAGACTACACAAAGGCAGAGAAACAAAACTTCACGACTTGCAAATCATTTTGTCAGAAATACCAAATATCAAGATTGTATGCTTGAATGAACACTGTCTTACAAAGGATAGTATCAAAATCTTAAATAACCATGATAATTTTTATGTTGCCAGCAACTTTTGTTGAAATAATTTAACTCTAGGAGGATTGTGCATACTTGTGGAAAGATCATTGGAATATAGAGCAAAACTCGATTTCGATTCCCTTAACGAAGAATGTATATTTGAAAGCTGCTGCGTATAGTTAATGCAAAACATTATAATTTTTATCTGTGTACAGAATTCCAGGCGCAGAAATAACGAGACATTTTTTGTCGAAATTCCAGTGTCTACAGCAATAAATTCAAAAAGAAACCAAGAAAAGAGTCATAATAACTGGTGCTTTCAACATAGATCTAGCCAGTGAAGCCAATAACTCCACTAAACTCACTGATATGATTCAAATATCGGGCTTCGGTGCAAATTTCAGTGTTTTTACTCGAGTAAATGAAGTGGCTGCAACATATATAGATAATATTGTAACCAATTACACTTCTAACGAGGCAAATAAGTTTTGTTTAGATTTACGACTTTCTGATCATTGCGCTCTGTATATGGAGCTACCAAAAACAATAAAACCTACTTGAAAGAACTCTACACCAAACGCCAGTTCAGCAAAGAAAATATGAAGTTATTCTATCATAGATTAAATAAGGTGAATTGGGCTATAGATCATAATATTTGATGCTATGAAAATTTTACTATGTTCTTGGAAAATTCATGCACGTTTTTAATGAAACTTTCCTCCTTACTGCAAATCATAAAAAGTAGGAAATAAAGTAAAGTGGATTAGTGAAGGAATAAAAATCTGGAGTGCCAGAAAAAGACGGCTTCATAGGGAACTAAAACATAAGAAAAGTCCTGATTTTGTTACTTACGTAAAATATTACAATAATATTTTAAAAAATTGTAAAGGCAGTCAAAGAACTGACAAATCAGAGGCGTTATGGTCAGTGATCAAAGCTGAAACAGGTGCCACAGGTAGAGACTATGATATTTCTGAAATCAAGATAGAGGATAAGACTATTGTAAATCCTGCTCAAATTTCTGAATTCCTTATAAATGTAAACAGATCTAATGTCAATGTAGCAGATTACCCAGACAAGGTAAATTTCTTCAACAGTGAGCAACTTGATGGTGAATTTTTCAGTACATTTACCAGACCTACTGTAAAAGATATAGAAAATGTTATACTGTCACTAAAAAGCAAAACATCAGCAAGACGGGAATGGATAACCACAAAAGTGTTAAAAACAGTCTCTAAAATATTTGTGCAGCCATTAACTACAATTGTTAACCAGGTCCTTCAAGAAGGTTATTTTTCAGACACACTGAAGTATGCAGTAGTTAAGCCACTATTAAAAAAAGGCACAAAAGAACATATGGGAAACTATCGTCCAGTCTCTCTTGTTCCATCACTGTGAGAAATATTTGAGGATGTAGTCACCATACAAATTCAAAATTTAATAGAAAAATTTAAAATACTCACAAAAAATCAGTATGGATTTCAAAAAGGCAAAACCACAATATTTGCTGTAAATAATTTCATTCATAAAATTAGCTCGTCTCTAGATACCTCACTGCATGCCACAGGAATTTTTTGTGACCTATCAAAGGCCTCTGATGGTGTGAATCACTCCTTGCTACTGTGTAAACTGGAAAAGTATGGAATTATGGGCACAGTATTAGAGTTGTTTAAATCCTATCTAACCAACCAAAGACAAAGAGTGGTTATAACATCAGAGAGAGGCACTTGTACTTCAGAATAGAAAACCATTTCACATGGGGTACCCCAAGGTTCTGTCTTGGGTCCCATTGTGTTTTTGTTTTACATAAATGATCTGCCACTTAATATTGAGTGTCACTCACTTTAATTTGCAGCTGACTCATCTTCAATCATTGAAAGTAACAGTACAGATCAAATTCCACAAACTGTATTAAATAATTTAGAAAATTTAGATACCTGGTTTGATTTGAATGGGTTAAAATTAAACATGGAAAAGACTTAGTTAGTGCAGTTTAAAACAAAACAAGCAAAAGTAAATGATATTCAGGTCAGTCACAGAAACCAGGATTTGCAGGAAGCTAGCTCTGTGAAATTCCTAGGAATGCAACTAGATAAAAATCTATCATGGGGATCATATATACAGTGCCTTGCAAATAAATTAAACAGACAAGCATTTGGAATGAGAATATTGTACAATGCTACCAGTATGGGCATAAGGAAAGTAGTATATCACAGCTAGTTTGAGTCAGTAATAAGGTATGGAATTATATTTTGGAGAACTCAAAGCATACGTGTCGAACACTGAAACTCCAGAAAACCATCATTACAAATATGCACAATGTAGGACGAAGAAAATCATGTCGCCCACTCCTAAAAATTCTAAGTATACTAAGTGTTCCCTCACTGTACAGATATGAGCTGATTATCTTTGTACACAGTAACCGTGATTTATTTGTAGTATATCATTTTCAATATGATTACAACACCAGAAATCAAAATAATATTATGCTGCCCACCCACCGTTTAAAACTTTATGCCAAACTCCACATTATATGGCTATGAAAATTTATAACAAAGTCAACGGAAGCGAATTGCTCAGCATAAATTTAGAATCACAGAAAAAGTCCTTGTATAAGAAACTAGTGCAGAAATGTTACTATTCAGTAGAAGAATTCATAAATGACAACCTGAAAATTTGAGCAAGAGGGAGCGAGTACTTAGGTCAGTTAATCTTAAAAGTTTGTTACTTTTGAAGAAAAATTATTAATTGCTTAATTAAGTAATTATTCCGTACTGTGTATTATGTTACTGGTGTTATAAGGAAAATTGTAAACCAGATTTTGTGTTTTGACGAGTCTCCTGTACTTTAAGTCAATGGCTTGAAATTGGAGTTATGAGACAATAACTACTACTTCTACTCCTACAGGGTTTATGTGTATGTTGAAAATTGGAATAAGGTAGAATATCTGAAACGGAATAATAGCTCAGGTGGTTACTTCTATTGCTCGTCATTAATTTGGTGAACATGTCTTATTGTTGCCTTTCTCGTTAAAGTGATCTTATGTATAGCTCACACGTGAACGACATTGTCTGTTTGACTTTGATCATTGGCGAAGAATGTTTGTACTTGTAGTTTGTACTTTGGGTGAAGGAAGCTAGTGATGTCTGTTGGAACGCTGTTCTTTGGTTGACGGAAGGAAGTGGTGTTCTATTTTGCGAGTTGAGTGACTGCAGGTAAGTTGCTTTGAATAATTGGCTTGTAGATTGACTTATTTTCAATAATTATGTCGGAGTTTATAATTTAGAAAAGCTAAGTTTTGTTTGTTAGTATTTCAAAATCTAGTAATGGAATGTTGATTTGACTGTAGGTGTTCTTTGGACCAGACACTTCCTTACCACGCGGTAACCACCAGAATGCAGAAGGTTTGTTTAGGTATAATTTTATTAATGAAAATTTATTTTTTACTGCTTTACTGAAGACTGATATCCATTTCATGTTGCAGCCAGCAAAGGAGCCGATTCCTTCCGTGCAGGTGTTCGGTAGAAAGGTATGAGATTCGTACTGTAGTCTTATTGTACTGTAACGTTGTGATATTTGTTACCCATCACTAACTACTTCGATTCATTCAAGCATATTACCTACCCTCGTCTTCGTAAAGTGTGGTTTTTGTTGGCGTGCGATTTAATGATTTCTGTAACACAATTCCTTTGGATAAGATAAATGAACTTTGTTACGTGAATGCTCCATTGACAACATTGTGTTGTTTCAGTTTGTCAATTGGTGGTTGAAGATTAGATGTATTTAGTGTGGGTAAAAATTTAAGATTGTAGTAGACTTTTTATTGGTGTTAACACTTGCTTCACAAGCTATTGTGATAAGTGATTATATGATAACTCTAGTTGAACGATTTGGATTATGTTATCCCCATGCTACTATTTCGCCTCCCCGTTTTTTTCCCACTTACATATCGCCAGTCAATATGCCTGTGATGTTAATATATCCCGAATATGACGTATATGTGAATTTTCAGTTCTTACTGAGGCTAAGAAACAAGGCTAAAATATGACTATTGAGCCAATGCAAAAGTTTTCATACGACTTTCTTTTTCAGAAAAGTGCAACTGCTGTTGCATATTGTAAAAGAGGAAATGGAAACTTGAGAGTAAATGGCAGGCCACTGGAGATGGTAGAGCCTCGTGTGCTGCAGTATAAACTTCAGGAACCAGTACTGCTGTTAGGAAAGGTACTAGTCATTAATTTGTTTTGGTCAAGTGTTGCTCGTGTAAATCTTTGTATGGGCTTCGTATAGTTAATTTTCCAATTCATTTAATGAAAGTTGATGGTCAAATTTTTTAATCCATATGCTGACTTGCTGTTTTAATTCATTCTAGCTCATTGACTCAACACTGTTATGGGCACACACAGTATTTTGTGTAATTATTGTAGGCCACATATGCTATACAACTTGAGTTGGAAATTAAAGTACAGATGGCCAATATATTACTGTTCGTGGATAAATCTTGTTTAGCATTGAATTCTGTTCGGAATTGTTGCGAGAAATGCTAGATTCCTTGATAGAATTGGTATATTTGCATTTCATATGTCCTGATTCGCGATATCAGTATATAGCAAATAAGACATGATCCCAGATGTTCAGTATGATTACCATAACAAATTTCTGTACCATATGATACTGTGCTCAATTCATTGAGTTGTATGTAATGTCTGTACTGTTTGGACTGTTATGTAGCAGAACTTCCTTTGGGTATTATATTCACTGTTATTGTAAATTCAGTGTATCAGCACCTGATCTAACCCAGTACTATAGTCAGGGTGTATATGTGGACAAGAAAAAGAATTCTCCAGTTTTTCCTGGATTTCCCAGTTAAAAAACACTTTCTCCCAGGTGGAAACACTTTCTCCATGTTAAGTAACAGTATATTTTCCCTCGGAACTGTAAAACTTATCAATGCTGTGAATGGTTTTTGTCTTACCCACGGGCATAGAATTTCTGGGCACTTAGAAAATGTAATTTAGGGAAAGGTTTTGGAAAGACCTTTGATCTGCAGGTGCAGGTGCACTGCACATTTTTGTATTATGAAAGTACAATTTCGAATTCTACCAAACACTGCATGTTACTTTCCAAAGCATTGAAATTGTGGTTGCAATGTGCTTCTGTAAGCCAGTCATAGCTCATGTCATGTGATCTTGCCAACTGATGACTGGATATTCAGAGCGTAAGGCATGTGATGTAGTCAGCCAATAGCAACATTACTTAATAGTGGGAGCACATAAACAAGAACGCAATGGTTCAAATTTATACATAGTGCTCTACAAGGAACACAAGGCTTTCACATACAATATTAATTTTCTTTGCACGTGTTGCATTTTGAGGTATATCGCACAAATGTGCTATTAAAATTTTTAGTCTTATATTGTAATAAAAGAAACAAGACATTTGAGGATACTCAAAGAGCATTGGAATTTTGTGAACTGTACTAAAACCTACACATTTAGAGTGCATACTTGAGTGCTCATGTGTATGCCACCAAACTATATTCAGGACAGTGGAAATTAAAATGTCCTGTGGTGCCTCTCCTGCTCCCAGTCGGCAAGTTTGACATCCTGCCCCTCCTAATAAAAAAAGAAGAAGAAGAAAGCTCGCAATTAATACCAGATGGGATTATTTATAATTGGGAGAAAAAGTGCTAGTGGTAAAATTTGCTATCTTAATTGCCTATTAGCTAATAACTTATTATTTTGTGTCATAAAATGAAATATACAATACATAAAACCAGTAAAGACAAGGCAGCTCTCTAATCTTGCTACAGCTTTACATGGTTTGCTTTCCTTAGTGTGAAAGAATCTGTTACCTCATCAGAGTTCGTCAAATGTTTTGCCACATGAAAAATCAAAATGTTGTCTAATAATGAAAAAGCTGTTAAAACAAATAGTATGCATGACTGGTGTGATTGCTTGTGCTAATTACGTCTATTTTGTCACTGCAAGAAATAAAATAGGCCTTCTAACATTGCAGAAATTGTTACCAAATAAATGACTGTTTGGCACAATTGGTTGTTTTTATAACAAGAGATAATATAATTTGTGAAGTATCAATGCATTCATTCAAGCATGGGGTCAACAGAAGCATGAATTCCACCTGTCTGCTTTGACCCATGACATAAGGGTGTTGTGTGTGTCGTCATTAAGACACTGAGTTTGTGAGTTGGTTGTGTTCGTAGATGTCTTGCTGTTTGATGGTGCCTGCCTCTCTCTCTCTCTCTCTCTCTCTCTCTCTCTCTCTCTCTCTCTCTCTTTGTGTGTGTGTGTGTGTGTGTGTGTGAGAGAGAGAGAGACCTACTTTACAGCCCCCAAAACTTGGTGGTAATTGTTTTTTTTTTTTTTTTTTTTTTTTTTTTTTTTTTTTTTTGTCTATTTTTCTCGAGTGGGAATGTTTCATGTATTTATTGTGCGTCGAATGTGTTTTAATTTACATAGGGATGTTTGAATTTTTGTGGTGCTGTGGTTTTGCTTCTGTTTTCGTAGTTGTAGGTGTTGGTTTTTTCCTATCAATAGTTGTGGTTGGCCTATATAGGTCAAGGGATGTCAGATTCCTGTAAACTTTGTAATTTTTTTTTTGTTAAATTTGTGTGTTTTGGGATAGTGGTGTGTTTTTTACTGTTATGTTTAGCTGTCTACTCCCTAAGAACCCCCCACCCAGTTTCTCGCAGTTGAGCTGCTAGTTTGTATTTTTGGAGGGAGATGTTATTGTCTTATAAGTATTTACATATTTTTTGCCATGTGTATGTAGTGAAGATGCTTAGAATAGCCATTTCTGCCATATTGATGTCATGGGTCAAAGCATATGGGTGGAATCGGACACTTCTGTACTCCTCAAGCATGAGACCGAAAAGCAGTTGTATGGTATTTTTATATAAATTTGGAATCATCATATTCTTCCTTAATTTGTGTGATGTCAGTTTCTTGTCATTCCTAGTTCTAACAATCTTGTCATCACCAATTCTGTAAATATTCCTGCCATTGTCTAAACTTATTTGCCAGTTAACCTCATCAACCCTGCCAGAATCACCTGTTTAGTTATCCCGTGATTATTCTCCGGTTAGGTGTTACATGTTCGTACAATGTCTTCCACACTACTTCCAGAATAGAACTTAAGCGGCTGCTAGCTCTATACGACTAGCACTTACTAGTATAGGGATCTGGCCAAAATTTGTCAATTTCATTTTCTTGTGTGCCCGCTCGTAACTGCTAAAAAGAATCTAATGTAAACAGTTGTGATTTCTCACTCATTGGAGGCAATTTGTTGTTATGAAGCATTGCATAATCTTCCTAAAGCCTTTGAGGCATTTTGCGGTTGACACACTTGTATGAGCACAGTGTTTTGTGGTATATGGTGCATTTCTTTTGCAATTTGTATTTTATTTTAGTTTTTTTCTCTCTCATTCTTGTTTCACTGCTGCAGTAGCGGAATACAGCAATATCCTTTGTTACAGTATCGGTTCTTAAGTCAAAATTAAAAAAAAAAAAATCCTGGAATTCTAAGAAATTTCCAGGTTTCTCCCGGTTGTCCCAGGTCATATACACCCTGATAGTACAATCCACAAATGATAGTGGTGTGTGCATGTCGAGGCATGGATGGGGGTTTGCGCATGTCGAGGCATGTGTGGGAATGTAATTGTTTACAATTTCATGCAACAGTTGTGTACATCCTGCAAATTCTCTTGCTTGCTTATGCAGAATTTATCGTGTTAGGATTAGAACTTGAAATTACGGCAAAGACACGTGTTTAATGAACAACTTTATTCATTTGAATCTCAACATATTGCTCACCACCACCATCAGGAATGACAACTCGCAACAAATGAAATATAAATTCACTAAACAATTTGATACAATCATATGTAATGCTTGCATTAGCTACAGCATTCAGAGCAGAGTGCTCAGAACACTACTGACGGCTCATTGTCTGTCCATGTATCCGTGATGTAAGGAGAACAAACATGTCCATGTATCCGTGATGTAAGGAGAACAAAACAAGACTAAAATCAACTGCCATCGTTCATGACTCCTGTTATAGGGCTTTGTTACTACAGTTCAGCTGCTGACGGCAGGTGGCTATGTTGCCAATATTACTACATGGCTGTTTGTTCTTGTGCTGTTTTGGTCACCTATCTGTGAATATTACACCCGAAAATTTCAGACCCATTGCAGTGCTCTACTACTGAAGTGGCAGAAAACACTAATAACCTTGGGGGATTGAAACACACTCTGTAATTAAAAAGAAAATTGGAAATATATATTGAGATAAGCCAATGATGTTTCATTGTCTTAGTGTATAGATGCATTTCTTACGTGCATTTTAGGGAGAAGAGTTGATTACAGTCGGAGTGTTGTCATTATCTGTATGTTGTCACTATCTTCACCATTGCTATTGCTGCTACATCCCCTTATCTTATTAACTTACCCATCCTTTCTTCCAGTACACCTTGTTGCCATATGCCTACTGAGATGTGCCATGTATATTTGGCAAACATGTTTCATTTTGTGGGAGTCATACTTCCCCATGCACTAAATTTGACATCTTTCAAATTAAACTTTTATTTTTGTTTACAATGTAAGATTTCACCTGAATGCCGTGATTTCTATTGCATTAAGAAGGCAGTGATGTGATGGAGGGTGCAACACTGTACAGTTTCTTCTAGGCAATTTTGTCAGTCTTGTAAATGATATTACAAGACTGCTGTGAAAGAGCACAAGTCTTGTAAATGATATTACATGACTTGTGCTCTTTCACTGTTTCCAGCAGTTCTGCCCTTCTCATTTATGTGTCAAATGAATCTATACAACCACTTCTCCTGCTGCTGCATGTAAGGCAAAGTATGAACTAAACAAATTTTGTTACCCGTTTCCCTGTGGTTGTCTCAAGATTTCTTTTCTGTAAAAAACCAACGAAGCATTCGGTACAAACTCACCAGCATGCTAAAGAATGAGCTGACTGCCATGTCCAATTGAAGTTGTCCGTCATGCTGTGTCATCAGTCCATGCAGTCTGGAATTACCAGTGTTTATTCATGTTTCATCCATCCAAACGATTTTGTGGGGTTTACGCTTCAATACTTTGCCCAGAAAATGGCATTTCCAGGAAATGTCCTGCTGCTCAAGCAGAACTCTTCGTTCAGAAAAGCTTCCTATTGGAAGGCTATCTTTTTCACCAGTGCTGAAGGAATAGATTTTTCCTTTGAAAGCGATTCACTACCTTCTAGTCAGAGCAGCAGCTTCTTCTGGGTTGGATATTCTTTCCACATTTAATGATCATATGTATGTTGCTTAATTGTGTCCCCTTGAAAATTATCCAGTTCTGTTATAGTTAGAAGCACACTCTTTGGTTTTCCCTGGCGCTGAAAGAGCAGCAGTTGGCTCCTGTAGATCTCCAGCACACCTTTCCCTTGTTATTTTCTTCACAGAAGTTATTGCAGTTTCCGAGCAACAGCTACTTGTTCAGACTTTTGACAACAGTATTAGTCCTGTTGTCCCTTTCCTCCCAAAAAGCATACGTAATGTATGAGCTTATGGGATTGGCTTTTTAATGTAGTGGTGCTGCCTACTTTCCTTCAGTGAGAGGAAGAGGCCATATCATATATGTTTGAAATTAACACCACCTTACCCTGCACATTTTACACAAGTTGAGTTGGTAACTCATGATCCGTGATAAACGAATATGGGGCAAGTGTGTTGCAGCCACTATGGAAGCAAGGCACCGTGTGCGACCTTGAGTGGTAGGGTTGCAATCTGGCACCATGGCAATGTTTACAAATTCCAGAGCTGGCATTGACGCTAGTGTCCCCTCCATACAGTGCACTCGGCATGCATGAGGTGTTGGGGACATTCTTGTAGTGGCTGACTACACGTGTGATCTACTTTGTGCAGGGACTCCTGAGAGTATAGAAATAGGAGAAATGATAAAAGGTAAGAGTTCTGTAGTTAAACTGGGAAGGTTGCATAAAAAAGGCATATAGCAGGTGAAGAATTAATTTATCACAAACTATGCATGACACATTTTGGAATTATTTCCATCTTCAGAAGTGGTCACTGCATGGGGAGCCATGTTGAATTTCGTCCTTTAGAACACACTATAATTATAAAGTAGAAAAAAGTCAAATGAATATGTAAAATTTTTTTTTGAAGATATTACCACTGTCTGGATAGTTGCAAACTTACTATCTATTTTCTAGTTTACACTACTCACAATTTAAGAAATAAGGGTACTGGAAAAATGAGAGGAGTTTGATAGCAAAACTCTATAATAAATGGCATTTCATTATTTAAACTGTAATAATTGATGCATGTGCTAATATTTGTTAGCCACCTTTTTACCAAATGAAAATGGATGCGCAATTAATGGAGTCTTCACTTACAATGGGTGCATGTTTTTGAAGGTAGAAAGTTTCACTTTCCTTGTGATTCAGAATATTTCTTTTAGATTTTCCCATTTAATTTCCAATATTCTTTTAGAAGACAGTAAAATTTTCTACTTACTATAGTCAGGGACATGTCGTACACGGTTTATGCACCCTGGGAATTTATTAGAATTCTGGGAATTTTGCAGTGTTTTGGCATTCAGTTAATTTTTGTAATTTTGGCCAGTAAGAGCTGATACTCCAAAAAAGAATTTTACTGTAGCCCACTACTGCAGAATAACAACAACAATAAAACATAAATGAGGGAATAACACCAAAATAAAACTAATTGCAAAGAAAATTCACCTTTTACAACAAAACACAGTGCGCAGACAAGTGGACAGCAAAATGGGCCCTAGTCTTTAGGCTGAAGACTGAAATACTTTTTAACAACAACTACTACTACTTTCGATTAGCGTGACATGACTGTTAATATTTCTAATAGGTCATGGGAAAATATTGTGAATGGTGGTTTGAGAAGTTACTTTCAAAATAAATTCCCTTTTATACAAGAATTATGTTGTGTGAATGTGAAATGAATTTCTGGATATACTTGGTTGTAGGATACCACAGTCTGCTATGAGGTGTGGTGTGCCATGTCATAATGTCATTGAGCTGTGGTGTTTTGCACTGGAAGTGAATTGTTGTGGAGGGCACAGTGTATAAATTGGTGTGCTCTCACGGTTTAACTGTGTGGTATTGATAGTGTGTGTGTGTGTGTGTGTGTGTGTGTGTGTGTGTGTGTGTGTGTGTGTGTGTCATGTGGAGCGTACGAAATTGTGGTGGCACAATGGAATATACTGTGCAAATGTTGTCTTATAAAGGAGAATGCCATAAAATTTAAACTGTTCTTTTAGGTCTGCATAACTACTAAGTAGGTGGATCAAGGTTTTAATTGTGGGAGAAGGTAGGTGGAGCAGTGTTTATTAATAAATTGAATGTGTGACTGTTATTAATAGACATTGATCCACATATCTTTTCCCATGATCAATTAAAACATTGGTTCCTCTACCTTGTCCCATGATTTAATTAAAAATCGTTGGTCCACTTATAACATTTACCGGAAACTATTTTCTTGTAGGTTCTGCCGTCTTGTCCTATCAGACGCATCATTCATTGTGTTGACTTACCATCATTTAATGCACAGGCAGTTACCAAATGCAGCATGCAGCACAGAAACTGCCAACACCATAAGTGCACTTTCACACTGGGCTGTAGTTGTGGGGCAAGATTATTGGTGTTGTGTACTTCAAGGTGTGTAGGTGAATAGGAGATTGGTATACCAACTTTTGTAGTTGTGGGGTGGAGGTTCATTGTTGTCATGGCCTAGGTTTGAGCTATATAGGTTGAACTGAGGATTGGCACACCATAATATTATGGTGTGTTTTGTATAGTTTTGTTAGGTTTTATTTTTTGGCATTCCAGTGTTTTGTTTTTTGAAGAACCTTGTCTAGAATGGTGTTTTTTCTTATCAAATTTTTAGATTGTATCCACCCAAAAACCCCTTCCCCAAAGGTCGTCCCTCTAATTTCATTGGGTTTTGTCAGTGTCTGATTTGCACAGCATTTGTATTTTTGAGCGTTGTGATGATGCTTTGGTAGCCATGTTGGATAATAGCAGTTTTCGGTGTGTTGGTGATGTCATTGGTCAGACCAGGCTGGTGGCATCCGTCTCTACTAATCCCAAATTTCTCAACACTTTGAGGACTAGACACTTCGAAAAATTTCAGGCCCAGACAATAAGCCATTTATGCAATATATTTTAAAATGTAACACGCTAAAGACAAAGATTCAGGGTTCAGTTCTTTCAAAGATTATTAATTTTGCTGTAACGATGGTTAAAAGTATAGTTATCCTTCAAAATAAGTCCGAGGTGAGTTCCTGAGCAACCTAACACGTAATTGTTTTTTTTAAAAAAATTGTATTCAGCCAGGTTAGCTACGATATGTTCAGTGTGCAACAGTGAAATTTAAAATTGTGCTTGAGAGATATTCAGCTGCTGCAGTTTAAGCTGTGCTGGTAGGATCCTGCCTAACCTCACCCTTGGAAAAAACAGCCAAAATAATTTTTTGGCGATCAATATTAAACATGAAAGCTTAGCTTCTCTTGTAGCTATACTGTATGTAAATTAATTTAAATCATTAACGTTTCCTATTTGTATGTTCGCACTACAGAACACTGATGTTGCTATTGGCTGACTACATCGCATGTCTTATGTTCTCAATGCCTGCTGTCCTTGGCTGTTGAGATCATGCAACGGAATGTGATTGGCTGACAAAATTGCATTGTGCAGTGCAGTCCAGATTTCAGTGCTTTGGAAGCTACCATGTGGAAACTACCATGCTGTATTCAGTGGAATTCTTAGTTCACTTCCATAGTACTAAATATGCACTGTAAATGTTGCCACACACATATACAAAACACATTGCTTTTTGCTGGGTTCATTTCATTAAGTGCCAGGAAGTTTTACACCAGTGTACAAAACCAAGCCAGTCAAAGGTTTGATAAGTTTCACAGGTCTGAGGGAAAGTGAATTTTTTAGTTAACATGGGAAAAATGTATTTTCACCTGGGAAAAGTGTACTTTTAACAGGGAAATCTGAGAGTTTTTTTCTTGTCCATGTGTACACCATGTTAGAGGTCGAGAGCTACTGGTGTGGTAGTAAGCAGTATCATTTCAAGATCTGGTGTGACACTTTTAGGGATAACCAAAGGTTCCAGTGCCACCCACCAGCTCTGACCCCTCGCTTCATGAAGATGGACATACATATTTCAAACTTACACAATATGGCAACCATGACATAGTGCATTACACATGCTTACAGAAACAAATACGAAAAATGTTAATTGCGTGAATAACATGAAACTAACAAAACAATGGTATTAGTGGGTTTTCAGTGGAGACAAACTAAGTATATGACAATCCTAATAATGAAGACAGTAAAAAATCAAGCAAACAAAATCCTCAGCATTTGACAAACTGTCAATAAAAAACCTAAAAAAACTGTTTGATAGTTCATAGATTTTGCTTGACCTATATTGCTCAATTGTTATGCCTGGTACTGTGAATCCCCACACAGATCCAAAAATTGGTACCAGAAATTTCACTTCGTAACATGCCCGGGGTACAAATGGGTGGGAACCCTGAAACTGTTTTCTCTTGCCGCTTCTTGACTGCGCCCTATCCACACCATGTACCTGATAATTTCGTGGCGGTCGTACTGTTCTGCCCCACACTGCTGGTGGCTTGCTTGAAATTATCTATCGAAATATGCAAGTGGGTTTAGGGGAGCCGCTCAATGTTAAAACACAACACTGACTTACGTATGGTATGAACAACTATATTCTGAGACGATAAGAATTAACATGTTGCACTGTTTACACTCGTAAGTCATAAATGTTTATCCCAGTTGACAATCTTGATGATTATCTTGTCCACAATATCACTTGGACGAGCATACACTTAACAGACACGACGCGGGTGAAATTACTTCTTGACGCACTTTCCTCTGAATCATTTGCATATTTTATCACTTTACTGTAATATCACTTGTAGCAACACTACCCTCAACACAAGATAAGTTCCGTGTCCTGTGCTCGATTATGCGTACGTGGCTACCCGCAAAGATACTCCGCAACCAAACCAGCGATATGATGGTACGCTTAAAACTTGACTATATAGCTTAAACAAAATTGAAAAAAACCGCACACCGCTTGGCAAATCCAATGGCAAACACTTCACTTGATCTGTGGTATAACACCAAAACCTGCTTACATACTTGACACTGCAAACCTAACCTCACAGATTTAGGTAAAATGCCACTCTAACTTCCAATCCCAAGTCGGAATAATTACCTACAATTGACAGAACCCAAAAATTCGTTAATAATTGCATTAATACCATTTTTGAGAAAGAAGGAACACAATTAAGTTTTGTAGTCCCTAGTCTAAAATATACCTTCTCTACAACTGTGGCACTATTACAGTTGGCAATTGGATTGAACTACTGAAGGAAATTGCTTCTGGTCAAGATATCCCTCATTGTGGCATACTGTGACCTTCTTGTTAACTTTGTCATACCAATAACTAACAGAGGAACCAAAATTAAGTCTCCAACAGTAAGCAACACACCACACTAATAATTACAAACTCCCTAAACATATCTTTCCCGTAACCGGCAACACAGAAGGAAAAAACTCGCTAACAAACAGCCACAAACACTTCCAGTATTTTCACAAACAGCAGTAATTGAGTCCAGTGAATCACTAATATCACTTCACCACACAATTTGGAAACACAAATATCCCATATTAGAGCACCTTAACATGCCCTCCACAAACATTGTCCATTTCAAATATACTGTATGATGTCCCATGACAGGTCAAAGCAGATGGGTGCCACTGTAAACTTAGGTTGGCCCTTTTCATTTGCTCCTATAGTCAGTAGTAGTTGCCAGATATAATACTTAGTAAGTACTGACTGCTTTGTTAACTCTTGTTATTCTAACATTTGTAGCAGTATGCCTAAGTGTTCTTCCCTCCAGTTAACTTTTGCAAATCATGAACTGTAATAAATTGTATTGATGTTAGTGCTGATGGCAATTTAAATTGCCACAGAAATTTAACTTGATATCAAATTGTAATACCTGTTATTATTTTCTCTTATACCTGTTAGTACTTGTTTAATGAAATGATTTAATCTAGTGGAATATTATCTTGATTCAGTAAATTTCATGCAATGATATAGTGTACAGAGATTGTTCTAACAATTCCATTTTTTGTAAGTTGCTGTTCTCATTGTCACAGGAGCGTTTTTCCGGAGTTGATATCAGAGTTCGTGTAAACGGAGGTGGCCATGTTGCACAGATTTATGCTATTCGTCAAGCCATTTCAAAAGCTCTTGTTTCGTACTACCAGAAATGTAAGTATGCTGTCTTTAATTTTGCAATATGTGGGATAAGGAATTTCCTGTTTGTGTGAGAGACCGGGGTATTACCATTCAGGTTTAGAAATTCTAGGCATATGGTCACAGAAATACCTACAAAGTTATGGGGAATAAAGGGCAAAAGCAGTTCTGTAGTAGGAATCAAATGTTAGTGTGTTGCATTAAAACAAAGTATCAGATGTGGAGGGGGACGGGCACAAGTGGTGAGTTGCTGGGCAGTTAGTGTCAGTTGTGTAGCTTCAAACTCTTCGCTTCAGTTGTAATAGTCATCCAGAGATCTAGAAGTACGAACAGATCATTATCTGGTGTCTGTTGTAGCTATTGGACACGTCATGTACAAACTCGATCCGGTAGTAGTGAGGTACTTTTTGAAAGGATGAATGATGTTCAGGTTGTTTGTTGTATGTTTCAAGTGTTGAATTAATCGTGCCAAAGAATCAAAAGTCCCACAGAGTTATTAAAAACCATGTTTTGTGGGTTCATGCTTGTGTATGTTCTTGTTTCGTGATTACATGCCTGCAAGGGAAAGCACTGCCCTGTGTACTGAAAAAATTAAACAATTCCTTTGCACAAGGAAGTACAATGCAGTTTTACTACCAGCATAATTTTTTTTTTTTGTGAGAAATTAGCATTGACAGTTTGACTCAACCAGATGGTTACATTGCCAAATGTGGCTTGTGGCACATCATGTCTGTTTGCTACTAGTTGCATTCTGTAGAGGCAAATTTGTATGCATAAATTTATTTATGGGTATTAGTTTTACATATAAACTCCAAAAATTGAAAAGTAGTATTCAGTATATTATATAATTTAATATGTTGAAGTTATTTGTAGTACTTCATAGTAGAAATGCAAACCTTTTGCTATATTGTCTAAAACTTGCAGTTTCTCTTTTTGAATTTCATGTATTGTGAATATTGATTTATGTAAAATCTTGATTTGCCAGTATCACTTGTACGAAAGTCAATAACTAGTTTTGACTGTAACTGGTCATCTTCCGATTAAAATATACATAGCAGTGTCTAAGATAAGAGTATACTACGTCAATAGGGTGTTCATGATGCAAGGGAATGTCAACTTCGAGCTCATATAACTAAAGTGAGTAATTCGTAAGTACAACAAGCACTGTCATTGTGCACTCGGTGACAAATACAATGGCCACACTGACTGGTGACAGTCAGTTTCTATGAGGTGCTCGCAGTTTATGTATGTCCACCTCACAGAAACTGACTCGGTCATCAGACAGCATGGCTATTTTGAGTGTACAATGACAGTGCTTGTCTGTTATAAGTAAGAGTTTAAATGACAAGTGCCCTCTTACCTTAGGCTCTGCTGTGTATACTTTGATCTGAAGATGACAGGTAATGGTTAAGCTTATTATCAGTTTGTGTCTGTACTGTACTGTACAGGTAACTAAAAATTTTATCAACAATTTATTCTACAGTGACACAATAATTAGTATATTGTGTTACAAGGTGGTGATCAGTCCATGGCATGCTCTTCTCTTAAATTCCAGTGTGTTGCAGTTACAGTAATGGGGAAACATCACTTAAATTACTGTTGTAATCTGATTTCTGATTTTCTCTTCTGCACTACCAGAGCAGTTATCTGTCCCAGGTGTGGAATTATATATTTTTCTTGCAGTGGTCCATAGTGCCTTTATTTTTGGGTGCCACTTATGGCACATTTACGTCTACACTGTAAACCATCGTGAGGTGCATAGCAGAGTGTACATTCCATTATGCCAGTTATTAGGGTTTCTTCCTGTCCCATTCACATGTACAGTGTGGGAAGATAATTGTTTGATTGCCTGTGTGTGTGTGTGTGTGTGTGTGTGTGGTAATTATTCTAGTCTTATGATTCATATGTTAGTGATACATAGGGGGTTGTTTTATATTCCTAGGGTCATCATTTAAAGCCAGTTCTTGGAACTTTTAACAGACTCTCAGGATAGATGTAAACTATGTTAGCGCCTTCCAGATCGTTCGTTCGTTATCTCTGTGACACTCTCCCACGGATTAAACAAACCTGTGACCATTTGTGCTGCCCTCCTCTGTATACATTCAGTATGTGCTGTTAGGCTCTTGTATGGCCCCCACACACAAGAGTAATATTCTAGGACCGGTCACATGCAATCTCTTCTGCACTTCCCCAGTATTCAACCAGTAAACCGAAGTGTACCACCTGCTCTAACCACGACTGATCCTAAGTGATCATTCAGTTTCATAGCCATACAAAGTGCTACACTCCGGTATTTGTATTAGATAGATGACTAATTCCAACAGTGACTCACTGATTTTATAATCATAGGATACTACGTTTTTTTGTTGCCAATCTCTGCACTGCTTGCAATCTTATCAAGGTTTGGCTATATATTTATGCAGCTTCTTTAAGATAATACATCATTATGGATAACTACATCATCTGCAAAAAGCTTGATTTTACTATTATGTGTAAAATCATTAATATACAGCATGAACAACAGGGGTTTCAGCACACTGTCCTGGGTTACATCTGACGATGATTCTTCATCTGAGATAACATGTTTGGCCCTACCTACCAAAAAGTTCAGTCCAGTAACAAATTTCACCTCATAACCCATATGATCGTTCTTTTGATAGCAAGTGTAGGTGCTGTACTGAGTCACATGCTTTTTGGAAATCAGGAAAAACTGCATCTATCTGGTTGCCTTCATCCAAAGCTTTCAGTATGTCATGGGCGAAAAGTGAGTGTTGGGTTTCACATGATGATGGGTGTTTTCGAAATGCTGGTTGACATTGAGAAGGGCATTCTGTTCAAGATACCTCATTATGTGGAGCTCAAAATATGTTCAAAGATTCTACAATAAATCAATGTCAAGGATATTGGACGGTGGTTTTGTGGATCACTTCTACTACCCTTCTTGTAGGTCACACCAAATGCAAATTCATAGGGGCTCCTACTTTGCACTGCAAACTTAAAGAATTTCTTGCAGTAGTTTAGCTAATACCGAAATATCACAATAACTATGACCATTAACGAAATGATAGGTAATACATTGTGAAGCTGAGGAATGAATCTCTAAGATGTGCGAGACTGAGTTTATTATGGAATAGTTTCTTTAAAATTGTTTGAGAATTACTGCAGATCAGCCAGCTTGCGCAGCTGACAGATTACGCGCTGAGTAGGCCTGGCGTTATCATTGCCTGCTGATGCATTCTGCGCACGCTGGCAACTGCACTTCCCTCCACCTGCTCCGTACTGAACTGTCAAAAGTTGCAACTAATTTTAAATGCGCTGTAGTTAGACTGATGTACATGGAATTGCAAAATAATGTCCTTGTAGTGTTGTAGTATTTATTATAGTGAAACATCAGAGGCAAAGCAAATCAATATTCTAGTTTTTAAGTATATAAATGGTTCTGTTTGTATAAAATTAGTGTTCATTGTTAAATGATTTATTATGATTTTAATAAATATGGCATTTAATTTTCAGATGTAGACGAAGCGTCTAAGAAAGAGATAAAGGATATTTTGATCCAGTATGACAGAACTCTCTTGGTAGCTGACCCAAGGCGTTGCGAGCCCAAGAAGTTCGGTGGACCAGGTGCCCGTGCAAGATACCAGAAATCATACCGTTAAAGTGTATAGTCTCTTATTAATAAACATTCTTTGAAAACAGGGTCTCATTTATTTCACCTTGGAAATTATTCCAATTTTTATGCAGTTATTTTATGTATTAATGGAACACAAACCAAATTATATCGTTGTATCCATCAAATATTTTGTAACACAAATATTGTTTGCTGATTTAGTGTTGCCCTGTGTGCATTTAAAACAAATTGTTCAAAAGATAGGCAAGCAATTAACATCTTTCACCATATGAGGCCTAGAAATTTTTTAACTTCCTTTAAGAAAGTAAATTTTTAACTATTCACTATGGTCATAAGAAAATACAATTTTGGTGCATGCTGGTAGTTAAAGATTCAGAAGATATTGGTGTTGAATAGGTTCTTTCACTGATCAGGGTGATAAGGACACTAACTTCCATTGATAATGCCTGGATCAAATACCAACTCATTGTTGAAAATTGGCAAAAATGGATAGTTATATTTATTAGGGTTTTAGTGTAACAATTGCTGAGGGAATGTGGAGAATTAATAAATGTGGTAAGAAAAGACTGCATAGTTCCTGCTTAAAATAAACAGCAGGTGGCGAAATGCAGACATTATGCTGCCTTGGTTTGTTGTCTTTTAGCAAAGAACTTGTTTACTTTGTAAAACACTGGACTACAATATTGTGCTTCATACTCAGCTGACATTAATTTATGGACATACTTAAAATTTAGATGGTTCGTTGTCTCAAATTATGGAAGTTATTCTTAATATTAAATACAGACAGAAAAAAATCGTAATACCAAAAAATTGCAAATCTGAAATGCTGTTAACATTGACTTGCAATTGCCATAATGTTGAATGCAAATGTTCATGCTTTGTGTTGTACAGTTGCCAGATGTGTCTGTGAGATGGAGTTTCATGCCTGTTGCACTTTGTAGGTTGGTACAGGATAGGTTAACCCTTTAACATAAAACATGGAGTTCTCATATTTATTATTTTGACAGAAACTTAAATCCAGAGTATATTTGCAAGACTTAGACATTTAAAAAAGTCACTCTTATCTGTTCAAGCCCTGATAATTAAGTCACTGCAAGACAGCATCAGGAACTACATTTGTAGGCTGCCTTTTGTTTTTTGGACGAGGCAGTTGCCATAAGATATTGTCTTAACTATTTGAAGCTTTGGATACTTGACGACAAAATGCTTGCTTTCACTCCCTCCTATATTGTTGTTTAGGGATTGCTTTCAAAAAAGGATTCCTATAATCCTGTGTTTGACATTGAATTTAGCAGCTCAGAAAATGAAGAATGTGATGTTACTTCATTAGTGGGCTGAAGGTACATTATTTCGTCAGTTGAGTGACAGGTGCTCACCAGTGGTATGAGAAATAAATCCTCTGTACTCCAGCCAGCTCTTCCAAGGTTTAAGTCCACAGGAAACTTATGAAATCTGTGGTTAGACTTCACAGCTCCAGAGAAAGGAAAAAATGACCCCAAGTTTCAGGATACATTAATCACTCCAGTGCACAAGTATACTTGGGGTTTTATGATGGGTGACCTTCAAAATTTTGTAACCCATTATTTTGAGCTTGAAAAGCTGTCTTTATCTGTCTGTGTGTGATGTTCATTATATTTTTCATTAACAAAACAATTTGGAACATAATTTAAAAAAAATCCGTTTGGGGGTGATGCTGTTTGTGGATGA
This sequence comes from Schistocerca americana, assembly GCF_021461395.2. Taxonomy (NCBI): domain Eukaryota; kingdom Metazoa; phylum Arthropoda; class Insecta; order Orthoptera; family Acrididae; genus Schistocerca; species Schistocerca americana. Next base: position 450,054,420 of record NC_060125.1, on the reverse strand, counting down.
AGCTGGAGTTTTCTCATGATGCCCCTTACGTGCTAGATTTGAGACACATCTGGTGATCAAGCAGGCTAATGCAACGTTGGAAAACACCCCCTAGAGTGCTGTTCACGAATGCCAGCACAGCGGGTTGAATCATCATATTGACATACAAACTTGTAGTCGGGGTTTGTGGTATAACCACGAGAATGCTCCTGCTGTCTTACAAAATCACGTCCCAGACCATAACTCCAGCTATATGTCCTGTGTCTAGCATGCAGACAGGTTGGTTGCAGACACTTAACAGGCCAGTAACCAGCACACAGCTTTCACTAGTGCTGAGGCAGAACCAGGTTTCATCAGAAAACATATAGGCCTCCACCTTGCCCTCCAATGAGTTCTCACTCGACACCAATGAAACTGCAAATGACGGCAGTTTGGGGTCAGCGGAAGGCACGGTACTAGGTGTCTGGCTGTGTGATTTCCTTGAAGTAATTCATTTGTAAGAGTTTGTCACTGTGGTGCCAACTATTGCTCAGGTGCGGTGCAATGCACCAGAGCCATATGCTGAACATGGCCTTGCCTCTCGGCAGTTCCATGTGGCTGCTCGGAGCCCAGTCTTCTTGCAACCATACATTCTTGTGACCACCATTGCCAGCAGTCATGTACAGTGGCTACATTTTTGCCAAGTCTTTCTGCATTATCACAGAAGGAACATCAATCTTCTTGTAGGCCTATTACACAACCTTGTTCAAACTTGGTGAGGCATTGATAATGCTGTCTTTATAGCCTAAAGGCATTCTTGACTAACATAATCTCACCATATCCAATCTCAAAGGTAAGTTATGCTTATGACTGTTACGATGCAGTGTGTATTTAAAGAAAATCTGATTTGCATCGTCATAGTGGTGCCACTAGTGCCACTCTAATGTAACGAGTGCGAAATTTGAATAGGCATCTTTCAGATGCACGGACAGGCCTGCTGACTTTCATCTCACAACACCTTCAAGTTACTAATTGTAAATTTAACTTTGTTTTAAAGAAAATAGTGTTGCATATTTTCCCATGTTTCTGCCAGTAAGGGCTGGAGTTGTTCACACAACACTTCAACAGTGCTGGCATCTTCAGACAAAATTGAAGACCTGTTCGAGTGATGGGCAGTATTGCTGGGGTCTAATTTTATGGGACTGGACAAGGTGACACAATGGAACATTGCATTGGGAGTGGGGTTCAAATACCCTATTAATTTAGGTTTTCTTCAGCTCAAATAAGGCAAATCCTTGGTTCCTTCAAAAAGATGATCAGACTTTTTTCCCTGTACTTTTTGTATCAATTGGGCTCCGCCTGATGACCTTGCAAATAAAAAGTTAAACCCCAATTTTCCTTAATTTTGTAGACTACAATTTTTCTATTTTATCTATAGCCTGTAGTGTGGTGTGGAAAATTTTGTTTGCAGTGTGTGTAGCACAGAAACCAGGTCTTGAAAGCAAGTGGTGTTCTTTGTGCATAGAAATTGTGCATTCTCTGCTTCAATCTGTTGGCCAGCTATCAGTTTTAGTTAGAAGCATACACATAAATTGAATTAGCTGGGGGGGGGGGGGGGGGGGGGGGAATGCTTGCCACTCAGACATGTTTATCATTAGAGATGATTCACATACAGTGTAAAACTGAGCTGCCAGGGCACCTGCTGTACCAGTTTGGAAATGTTGAGTGTGTCATGCAGAGGACATGCTTTGTTGTGCTCAACAATTTTTGCTGTTGTAGTTGACACTATTTTTCATTACAGACGTAGTGTAGTTGATGCAAAATACATTCATTTTTGCAGTATGTATCAATAACTTCTAGTTTTTCCATTGTCTTAGAGAAATTCTAACATGTACAAGCTGTGTTATTTCCCCATTATCTTTCACTGGCTATATTGGGACTTGTGCCTGTCATATATTGTATGTTGCTGACCACACTGTCAAAAAATTTACTTCATGCTATATCGGTTAAAGTGTGAAAATAGTCTTTTTGGTCATAAATTTGTTATTAATTTCAGTAACTGGTTTTGATTGTTTTGATCATCAGATAGCTACAAAAAAGTGCATTTTTGTGAGAAAGAGTATTACAATAGATTACATCACCTGATGCTTCTTCTCATTGCCTGAAGCTTTTAACAAATGATGTACCTGTGTCCTTGAACTTTGTAAAAGAAGCAAATGAAATTTATAACCATAGTTGGTGTCATCACATAATACAAAAACCTGATAAAACTATGATGGACACTCATGGCCTGCAATGTTGGCCCATCATTTGTAAACTTTTTGGCTGCAGATCTAACAGCTAGGGGGCCTTGCCACAAGGTATTGCTGACGTAAGCACAGTTTACAGTAGTATGTTGCAAAGCCAGAAACAGCATGTTTAAAATTCCACGTAAGTTAAAAGAGACAAGAGGGTGAGTCATGCAACTAAAAGAGCTAGAGCATAAAAATGGGTATACAGTAAAATATTTGTTAAAATTATAAATGCTGACTCGCAGGGTCTTTACAGTGCACACAGAACATAATGAAACTAATTGAAGGTAGTGTACACAGACATGAAAAAGGCTACAGAACCAGTGAAAGAGCCAAGATGTCAGTGGGGGCCACCTGCTAAATATTGTGTCCCAGTTTTATTTTGTTCATTTGTTTAGCCAGAGTATCAGGACATGCAAGACCTACACCAGCCTTTCAGACAATGAGAAAATATTCATTCAATGTAAATTTGTTTTACTCATTCAGAAATTTAGTGGGATGGTGTTTCTTAAACCTGTATATTTCTATTTCCTTAAGTAGGTTTAATAGGTGATTGTACTGTATGTTGGCTTCAGTATGATAGTGTTCAGCAAGGTGTCCAAATGCAGTTTTGTTGTGCAGATGTCATGTTGTTGTTGTTGTTGTTGTTGTGGTGGTGGTAGTCTTCAGTCCAGAGACTGGTTTGCTGCAGCTCTCCATGCTACTCTATCCTGTGCAAGCTTCATCATCTCCCAGTACCTACTGCAACCTACATCCTTCTGAATCTGTTCAGTGTATTCATCTCTTGGTCTCCCTCTACGATTTTTACCCTCCGCACTGCCTTCCAATACTAAATTGGTGATCCCTTGATGCGTCAGAATATGGCCTACCAAGCGATCCCTTCTTCTAGTCAAGTTGTGCCGCAAATTTCTCTTCTCCCCAATTCTATTCAATACCTCCTCATTATTTATGTGATCTACCCATCTAACCTTCAGCATTCTCCAGTAGCACCATATTTCGAAAGCTTCTAGTCTCCTTTTTGTCCAAACTATTTATCGTCCATGTTTCACTTCTGTACATGGCTACACTCCATACAAATACATTCAGAAACGACTTCCTGACACTTAAATCTATACATGATGTTAACAAATTTCTCTTCTTCAGAAATGCTTTCCTTGCCATTGCCAGTCTACATTTTATATCCTCTCTACTTCGACCATCATCAGTTATTTTGCTCCCCAAATAGCAAAACTACTTTAAGTGTCTCATTTCCTAATCTAATTCCCTCAGCATCACCCGACATAATTCGACTACATTCCATTATCCTCGTTTTGCTTTTGTTGATGTTCATCTTATACCCTCCTTTCAAGACACTATCCATGTTCAATTGCTCTTCCATGTCCTTTGCAGCTGCCGAAGTGACCGTGCGGTTAAAGGCGCTGCAGTCCGGAACCGCAAGACCGCTATGGTCGCAGGTTCGAATCCTGCCTCGGGCATGGATGTTTGTGATGTCCTTAGGTTAGTTAGGTTTAACTAGTTCTAAGTTTTAGGGGACTAATGACCTCAGCAGTTGAGTCCCATAGTGCTCAGAGCCATTTTGAGCCAAGTCCTTTGCATCTCTGACAGAATTAAAATGTCATTGGCGAACCTCAAAGTTTTTATTTCTTCTCCATGGATTTTAATACCTACTCCGGACTTTTCTTTTGTTTCCTGTACTGCTTGGTCAATATACAGATTGAATAGAATCGGGGAGAGGCTACAATCCTGTCTCACTCCCTTCCCGACCACTGCTTCCCTTTCATGTCCCTCGACTCTTATAACTGCCATCTGGTTTCTGTTCAAATTGTAAATAGTCTTTTGCTCCCTGTATTTTACCCCTGCCACCTTTATAATTTGAGAGAGAGTATTCCAGTCAACATTGTCAAAAGCTTTCTCTAAGTGTACAAATGCTAGAAACATAGGTTTGTCTTTCTTTAATCTATTTTCTAAGATAAGTCGTAGGGTCAGTATTGCCTCCCGTGTTCCAACATTTCTATGGAATCCAAACTGATCTCCCCGTGGTCGGCTTCTACCAGTTTTTCTATTCGCCTGTAAAGAATTCGTGTTCGCATTTTGCAGCCGTCGCTTATTAAACTGATAGTTCGGTAATTTTCACATCTGTCAACACCTGCTTTCTTTGGGATTGGTATTTCACCTGTCTCATACGTCTTGCTCACCAGATGGTAGAGTTTTGTCAGACCTGGCTCTCCCAAGGCCGTCAGTAGTTCTAATGCATGTTATCTACTCCCGGTGCCTTTCTTCGACTCAGGTCTTTCAGTGCTCTGTCAAACTCTTCACGCAGTATCGTATCTCCCATTTCTTCTAAATCTACATCCTCTTCCATTTCCATAATATTGCTCTCCACTACATCACCCTTGTATAGGCCCTCTATATACGCCTTCCAGCTTTCTGCTTTTCATTCTTTGCTTAAAACTGGGTTTCCATCTCAGCTCTTGATATTCATGCAAGTGCTTCTCTTTTCTCCAAAGGTCTCTTTAATTTAACTCTAGGCAGTATCTATCGTACCCCTGGTGATACACACCTCTACATCCTTACCTTTGTCTTGTAGCCATGTCTGCTTAGCCATTTTGCACTTCCTGTCGATCTCATTTTTGAGATGTATGTATTCCTTTTTGCCTGCTTCATTTACTGCATTTTTGTATTTTCTCCTTTCATTAATTAAATTCAGTATCTCTTCTGTTACCCTAGGATTTCTATTAACCCTCATCTTTTTACCTACTTGATCCTCTGCTGCCTTCATTATTTCATCTCTCAAAGTTACCCATTCTTCTTCTACTGTATTTCTTTCCCCGATTCCTGTCAATTGTTCCCTTATGCTCTTCCTGTAACTCTGTACAACCTGTGGTTTAGTCAGTTTATCCAGGTTCTAACTCCTTAAATTCCCACTTTTTTGCAGTTTCTTCAGTTTTAATCTACAGTTCATAACGAATAGATTGTGGTCGGAGTCCACATCTGCTCCTGGAAATGTCTTACAATTTAAAACCTGGTTCCTAAATTTCTGACCATTCTATAACCTATCTGAAACCTGTCAGGATCTCCAGGCTTCTTCCATGTATACTATGATTAAGTCATGCTCTGTGCAAAATTCTACCAGGCGGCTTCCTCTTTCATTCCTCACCCCCACTCCATATTCACCTACTACGTTTCCTTCTCTTTCTTTTCCTACTATCGAATTCCAGTCGCCCATGACTATTAAATTTTCGTCTCCCTTCACTATCTGAATAATTTATTTTATCTCATCATACATTTCATCAATCTCTTCATCCTCTGCGGAGCTAGTCGGCCTATAAAGTTGTACTACTGTGGTAGGGGTGGGTTTCGTATCTATCTTGGCCACAATAATGCGTTCACTATGCTGTTTATAGTAGCTTACCCGCATTCCTATTTTTTTAATTCATTATTAAACCTACTTCTGCATTACCCCTATTTGATTTTGTATTTTTAACCCTGTATTCACCTGACCAGAAGTCTTGTTCCTCCTGCCACTTCACTAATTCCCACTATATCCAACTGTAACCTATCCATTTCCCTTTTTAAATTTTCTAACCCATGTTCCCGATTACGGGATCTGACATTCCGCACTCCGACCCATAGAATGCCAGTTTTCTTTCTCCTGATAACAACGTCCTCCTAAGTAGTCCCCGCCTGGAGATCCAAATGGGGGACTATTTTACATCTGGAATATTTTACCCAAGAGACGCCATCATCATTTAACCATACAGTAAAACTGCATGCCCTCGGGAAAAATTATGGCTGTGGTTTCCCCTTGCTTTCAGCCGTTCGCGGTACCAGCACAGCAAGGCCGTTTTGGTTAGTGTCAGTCAATCGTCCAGACTGCTGCCCCTGCAACTGCTGAAAAGGCTGCAGCCCCTCTTCAGGAACCACACGCTTGTCTGGCCTCTCAACAGATACCCTTCCACTGTGGTTGTTTGCACCTGTGGTACGGCTATCTGTATCGTTAAGGCGCGCAAGCCTCCCCACCAACGGCAAGGTCCATGGTTCATAGGGGGGGGGGGGGGCAGATGTCTTACGTTCCCCAAATATAACAACAATGAAACTGTCAGACGTGGCTTTCAAATAAATAATACTCTGAAACTGTAGCTGAAAAATAAGATAGCTTGGAAAGGCAGGACCAGGGCACTACACTCATCCTCCTAAAAAACAACTTCAAAGTGCTGTCTTGCAGTGAAAGTGAAACTTAGTTGATGTACACATTTCACCTGTTGGGAAGGATGCTGTTTTTTGTAACAAGCACTGTAGGAAGGAGATCTGTTAACAATTGTGATTTAAGTCTTGTACACTCACCATATGTGCATCAGGATGCATTCAGCATGTTAAAAAAAGCTGGTTCAGCAGCCATTGATTGAACAGGTTGCAAACAAGCTGCAGGTTGTGGCACATGAGACTATATGGTCATACTTATATCATCCCAGTAATTGGCAAAGGAGGTTGCTCATGTAATTTTGGTGTGGGTCAAAATCTTCAGCATTGTTCCCAGAACTGATCATGGTCAGTGTACATCAGCACGGACACACTCAAGAATGTCCTATGCAGTGTCACTTCCTGTGCTGACGATGACCATGGACTTCTTTGCACCTCATATCCAGCACGGTAGCCAGTCCATTGTGGTGGAGCTGCCATGTACTCTGTTCGTTGTAGCCCTCTGACAACACGGATCGCTCGGCTGATGCCTATGCCGTTAACTCTCCACGTATGCCAAGGAGTGCCTGTCACCCTGGGGCATTGGGACTCCCAGCAGTGGCCATCCTGCCAGGTGGCCTTTGCTGCAGCTGGGTGGTTCCCATGGGGAGGGTCCCTCGGCATCAGGGCAGATGACACGCCATGAACTGTAGTACACCATCTCTTGCTGGTGGTCCACTGCCAGCAGTCTCTAAACTGGCAAAGTCTAACTTTAATGCTAAGAAATATGACCCCAAGCCCTTTCTCTCCCTGGCCACACCATGGGAGGAATGCCACGCTAAGGATGACGGTGAAGCTTATTCGCCCCGGTACCCTCATATGTAGGAGAGTTGAGGGGGAATCTTTCACGTCCAAGAAGCCTCAGTTTTTTGTGGAGCATTTGGAGACAAGTTTGGAGAGGTGGAGGGCTTGTCCAAAATGCACTCTGGGTCAGTTTTGATAAAAACAGCATCCTCTGCCCAGTCATGGGCATTACTCGCATGTGGCAAGTTGGGTGATGTTTCCGTTACCATCACGCCGCGTAAGAGCTTAAATATGGTCCAGGGTATTATATTCCACAGGGACCTTCTTTTGCAGTCTGACGACGAGCTGCATGCCAATTTAGAGTGGCGAGGTGTTCATTTCATCCGGCGCGTCCATCGGGGTCCGAGGGATGACCAGGTTGCCGCTGGTGCTTTCATCTTGGCCTTCGAGGGTGACACATTGCTCGAGAGGGTCAAGGTGATGGTCTACTGCTGTGACGTCAAACCATATATCCTTCCCCCGATGCGGTGTGTTAAATGCTGGAAGTTCGGCCATATGTCTTCCTGCTGTACTTTCAGCCCCACCTGTCGAGATTGTGGATGTCCATTGCATCCCAATACTCCATGTGCCCCACTTCCCGTCTGTGTTCACTGCAGAGAGCATCATTCATCTTCCTCGCCAGACTGCAGGATTTTACAGGAGGAGAGGAAAATCATGGAATACAAGACCCTGGACCGACTGACCTACACTGAGGCTAAGAGGAAATTTGAGTGCGTACATTCTGTGGCTATGACCACCTCATACGCCACCGCTATGAGAACAATTGTTGCCCCATCAGTTCCTCAAATTCCTGTTGCCTCTCAGAACCGGGAGACTAAATCTGCCCTCTTAATGGTGGGGGGCACTGCCCTCCCTGATGATCCCACACCACCTAATTTCCTAATTTGGGTGCAACCCTCCCCCCCCCCCCCCCCCCCCCCTCCCCAACCATCGGAGATTTCAGTCCCCACTTCTGAGCCAGAGAAGCGTAAGGCTTCTTCGTCTCCTCTTCCTTCCCAGGTTTCTGTTAGTGGGAAAGATGACACCCACCAGTGGCTGAAGAGCCCAAAAGCAGCTGGTCGTTGGGCTTCATGCTTATCCTCAGTCTGGGAGACTGATTCGGTGAAGTCCTCCCAGCCAGGGAAACCCAAGGAACTGCAAGAGAAATCAAAAAAGAATACCCCTAAGAACAAGTAACTTGCGGTGGCACCCACACCACCATTACCTACGAGCTCTGCTTCTGGGGATGAGGTGGAGATTCTGCTGTCTGCTGATTACTTAGATCTGGACCCTCAGACACAATGGATATAGACTGCTCAGGCAATAAGTCGGTGACAGCAGGTGACCCTGAAGCTTAAACTGCCTTATTGAATGTTCCATGCCTTCCCAGTCTCACGATGTCATCCTCCAGTGGAATTGCGAATTGCAGCGGTTTTTCCACCGCCTGGCTGAGCTACAGCAACTGTTAAGCTTTACACCTGATATCTGCATTGCCCTCCAGGAAACCTGGTTCCCGGCAATGCGGACCCCTGCCCTCCGCAGCTATAAGGCATATTACAGGAACTGTAGCGACTATAATCCAGTGTCAGGTGGAGTTTGCGTTCATGTCCTAAACCCAGTCTGTAGTGCAACTGTGCCCCTTCAAACCCCTCTTGAAGCTGTGGCTGACAGAATAAGGACGACGCAGGAAATAACTGTCTGCTATGTATATCTTCCTCCAGATTGTGCAGCCCCCTGAATGTATTACCTGCACTGATTGATCAACTCCCTAACCTTTCCTACTTCTGGGAGATTTTAACACCCATAACCCGTTGTGGGGTGGCACTGTGCTTACTGGCCGAGGCAGAGATGTCAAAACTCTCAGTTCGACCTCTGCCTCTTAAATAGTGGGGGTGCCACACATTTTAGTGTAGCTCGTGGCACTTACTCAGCCATTGATTTGTCCATTTGAGCCCAGGACTTCTCCCATCTATCCACTGGAGAGCACGTGACGACCTGAGTGGTAGTGACCCCTTCCCCATCTCCCTGTCACTGCCCCGGCGTCAGGCCCATGGACACCTGCCCGCATTCGCCAGCTTATCAAAAGACGGAAGCAGGAGTGTTGGGAGAGATACATCTCGACCATTGGTGCCGTACATCACCTTCCCAAGTCTGGACGAAGATCAGACGTCTTTTTGGGTACCAGACCCCAACAGGTGCCCCTGGCATTAACTTTAATGTTCAATGGCGTGTTGTCTACCGACGCAAACACGATTTCTGAGCACTATGCTTGAGCCTGTGCGTCAGAGAACTACCCACCAGCCTTCCGCACCCTCAAACAGCGAATGGAAAGGAAAGTCCTCTCATTCACTACACACCACAGTGAATCCTATAATGCCCCATTTACAGAGTGGGAGTTCCTGAGTGCCCTTACACATTGCCCCAACACAGATCCTGGGCCAGATCAGGTCCACAGTCGGATGATTAAACATCTCTCATGTGAGTACAAGTGACATCTCGTCATCTTCAACCGGATGTGGTGTGATGGCATCTTTCCATTGCAGTGGCGGGAGAGCACCATCATTCCAGTGCTCAAACCTGGTAAAAACCCGCTTGATGTGGATAGCTATCGGCCCATCAGCCTCACCAACATTCTAAGTTGCTGGGTTGCGTCCTGGAGTCACGTGGCCTACTGGCTCCATGTCAGGGCGCCTTCCGCCAGGGTCACTCTACCATTGATAATCTTGTGTCCCTTGAGTCTGCTATCCGAACAGCCTTTTCCATCCGATCAGCCTTTTCCAGACACCAACACCTCGTTGTCGTCTTTTTTGATTTACGAAAAGTGTATTACACGACCTGACATCATCATATCCTTGTCACATTATACGAGTGGGATCTCTGAGGTCTGCTCCTGATTTTTATCCAAAATTTCGTCTCGCTTTGTACTTTCCATGTCCAAGTTGGTGCCTCCCATAGTTCGTCCCATATCCAGGAGAATGGTGTCCCACAGGGTTCTGTAGTGAGTGTATCTCTAATTTTAGTGGCCTTTAATGGTCTAGCAGCAGCTGCAGGGCCGTCTGTCTCTCTGTATGCAGACTTCTGCATTTCCCACTGCTCCACCGGTACTGGTGTTGCTGATGGCACCTACAGGGAACCATCCACAAGGTGCAGTCATGGGCTCTAGCCCACAGTTTCCAGTTTTCGGCCGCAAAGTTGTGTGTTATGCACTTTCGTCAGCGTTGTACTGTTCATCCGAACCAGAACTTTACCTTAATAACGATCCACTCACTGTAGTGGAGACATATCAATTCTTAGGACTGGTTTTCGATGCCCGATTGACTTGGCTTCTTCACCTCCGTCAGCTTAAGTGGAAGTGCTGGCACCACCTCAATGATCCAGAGGCAGCAATGCTAGCCACTAGACCACGAGCTGCAGGTGCAGAGAAAGAAGAGTAGTTTTCGACAACTATTGCACTGCAAGACGTCAACCACCACAGCAGTTCTATTCACACCAGTCAACTGCAGATGGTGAGCCAATCTGGGATTGAAGCCCATCGCCATACCCTGGATGATGTCAATCCTCAACATGCCATAGCCATTCCCTGTCACTGTAAAAGCTACCAGGTGCTCAACTTGCTGCCAGATTCGGAAAAACTAAGTGAGGCAACAATCTATTGAGGTGAAACTACCACAGTTGAGAATCCTTCAAGGGTGACAGTAATCAAGATGTCAGGAAATCTCATTGGAATCATCGACAGCTAACAAGTCCTGGCGCTGGTCAACTTGGGGGACTATTTTTCTGTAAAGTCAATTTTTACCTTTCCCAGCTTAAGAAGACTGTGTTGCATGATACAAAAGTAATTGTGCTTAAGGTTGAAAATTGGAAATGTGTCCAGGTGACAGGAACATTTATTGCAAGAAAAACTACCAGTGACAGAACATAGCCTTTAAAATTTGTTGTTTTAGCAGAATGTAGCCATAATACTATTTCCGGATGGGACTTCTTACAAGTGTCACAAGCAGTCATAAACTGTGGAAGATCAGAGCTCCATACTGATGAAGCTATTCCAAGCACACAGAACGAAGATTACTCTAGATGGTTGTTTATCATTGAAGGTGTTATTTTGCCATCATCAGCGAGATGAGTTCCAGTTGTGATTCTAAATACTCAGCGGAAGTGTGAAGTTTATGTTGACTGCAGGCTGTGAAGCAGTTACTGAAATGAAGGCTGTCATGTTTGGCAGCGTGCTCAGCAACAGAAACAAGTGGACCATCGTATTGCTGAACACGCTGCCATACATGACATCCTTCATTTCAGTAACTGCTTCACAGCCTGTGCCATGTGGACCCACCTGCACAATTCAGAAAAGCTGGTGTTGGTGGGAAGGGTACATGTGGCACAGGCTGTGAAGCAGTTACTGAAATGAAGGATGTCATGTATGGCAGCGTGTTCAGCAATACGGTGGTTCTCTTGTTTCTGCTGCCAAACATGACATCATTCATTTCAGTGACTGCTTCACAGACTGTGTCATATGGATCCTTCCCACCAACACCAGCTTTTCTGAATTGCCAAAGTGGGAAATTTTCCTGCAATACATCCTATGTTCCCATAACCCTCCCGGCCTCATTCTTCGTAAAGATCTTCTGTAAAGATCTTTTACAAATCAGAAGACACAAAGAATGTATGTTTCACTGTGCTCATGTTATGCGTTCGTCCATGTTTCATCAAAAAATTCAATCTGCTTTGCACATTTAATTAGTTCAGTCTGCCGATTGAATGTATTGGCTCAACGCACAGCAGCAGGACAGTGAGGATTATTTCTCTCAGCGTTCAATCAATTGTGCAGACAAATGAAGAGCGTTGATCAACAGCGGCAGCCCAGGTTGCTGTTGACGCCATCTCCTACGAATGATGTTACTCAATCATGCGCCGCATGTCACGCGCCCTGCTGCTGGCCAGTGGGACAATGAAGGCCGGCACGCACCGTGCACGTGATTCGAGCTGGGTTGCTGTGTGGATGCATGTGGTGCCAATTCACGCAATGCTTCTTGTGTTCATGAAAGACTTAAAAACACAGCACAATTAGTCTTTTTATATATCAGTACACGCAGCAGCGTCCTAGGAAAAAGGTTCTGATTGGCACGTGTTGTGTTGTGTGGTAAGTGTCCCTCTAGCATGAATGTAAATTGTCACTGTTTCTTCACTAGAGCATTCACAATTCACAAAACTGAAGTTTGTCACACTGTTTTAAAATGGTTCCCAGTTTGAATAACCACAACAAACGTGTCTCAATACTGTTACATTTATTTAGCGCGGTTATATAGGGTGTTACAAAAAGGTACGGCCAAACTTTCAGGAAACATTCCTCACACACAAATAAAGAAAAGATGTTATGTGGACATGTGTCCGGAAACACTTAATTTCCATGTTAGAGCTCATTTTAGTTTCGTCAGTATGTACTGTACTTCCTCGATTCACCGCCAGTTGGCCCAATTGAAGGAAGGTAATGTTGACTTCGGTGCTTGTGTTGACATGTGACTCATTGCTCTACAGTACTAGCATCAAGCACATCAGTACGTAGCATCAACAGGTTAGTGTTCATCACGAACGTGGTTTTGCAGTCAGTGCAATGTTTACAAATGCGAGGTTGGCAGATGCCCATTTGATGTATGGATTAGCACGGGACAATAGCCGTGGCATGGTACGTTTGTATCGAGACAGATTTCCAGGACGAAGGTGTCCCGACAGGAAGACGTTTGAAGCAATTGATCGGCGTCTTATGGAGCATGAAACATTCCAGCCTATGACTCGCGACTGGGGAAGACCTAGAATGACGAGGACACCTGCAATGGACGAGGCAATTCTTCGTGTAGTTGACGATAACCATAATGTTGGCGTCAGAGAGGTTGCTGCTGTACAAGGTAACGTTGACCACATCACTGTATGGAGAGTGCTACGGGAGAACCAGTTGTTTTCGTACCATGTACAGCGTGTGCAGGCTTTATCAGCAGCTGATTGGCCTCCACGGGTACACTTCTGCGAATGGTTCATCCAACAATGTGTCAATCCTCATTTCAGTGCAAATGTTCTCTTTACGGATGAGGCTTCATTCCAACGTGATCAAATTGTAAATTTTCACAATCAACATGTGTGGGCTGACGAGAATCCGCACGCAATTGTGCAATCACGTCATCAACACAGATTTTCTGTGAACGTTTAGGCAGGCATTGTTGGTGATGTCTTGATTGGGCCTCATGTTCTTCCACCTACGTTCAATGGAGCACGTTATCATGATTTCATACGGGATACTCTACCTGTGCTGCCAGAACATGTGCCTTTACTAGTATGACACAACATGAGGTTCATGCCACAATGGAGCTCCTGCACATTTCAGTCGAAGTGTTCGTATGCTTCTCAACAACAGATTCGGTGACCGATGGATTGGTAGAGGCAGACCAATTCCATGGCCTCCACGCTCTCCTGACCTCAACCCTCGTGACCTTCATTTATGGGGGCATTTGAAAGCACTTGTCTACGCAACCCCGGTACCAAATGTAGAGACTCTTCGTGCTCGTATTGTGGACGGCTGTGATACAATACGCCATTCTCCAGGGCTGCATCAGCGCATCAGGGATTCCATGCGACGGAGGGTGGATGCATGTATCCTCGCTAACGGAGGACATTTTGAACATTTCCTGTAACAAAGTGTTTGAAGTCACGCTGGTACGTTCTGTTGCTGTGTGTTTCCATTCCATGATTAATGTGATTTGAAGAGAAGTAATAAAATGAGCTCTAACATGGAAAGTAAGCATTTACGGACACATGTCCACATAACATATTTTCTTTCTTTGTGTGTGAGGAATGTTTCCTGAAAGTTTGGCCGTACCTATTTGTAACACCCTGTATACGTGTTTTTAAGCAGGCATTTATTAAACGTCTCTGCTAACACAGTGTATTCGTCACACTGTAGAGTCATGTCGTATGTAATTGCACTGTTTATGTGTTGTCGTTAATAGATGGTTATAAGTTTCGTAAACACTTGAAAATCCGCAATTTGTACACGCGTGAGTGTCCCATGTTTGCTTAATAGTGCACTTTATTGTCCACCTGTCTTTGTGGCATTATTTGCATTACATGTAAACACTCACTTTTGCAAGTTTCCATCTTATTTACAAGTGAGTCCCTGCTACCAGAATACCAGAAAGCAATATACAAAATACCTAACTATTTACAAAATATATGCATATTAAATTTGTTTACATTGAAACCATGCCTGCATAGTAATATCGTGCTGCTATAGAATTTATCCCAGCAGTCTGAATGGCTCATATGTGCAAGATCATTATCAACATATATATATGAGGCCACGACTGCTCCATGTTGCCCAGTACAGGTGAAATTCCTATTAAAAAAAAACCGCAGAGAACAATGAATGAGAGATATCCAAAAAAAGGGAAACTAAATGCAGTATTCGCATTTGCGAAATTAAATATTCATCAAAAACCGTATGTGTCAAGCCTGTGTCTTGCCTAGCATAATCAGTTCATCTCATGGTCTTACAAAATTATGCTTACAGCAAGGCATATAAAAGGCTCTTAATGCTACTTTGTTACAGTGTTATCTGTGGCTGGTTCAAATGGCTCTGAGCACTATGGGACTTAACGTGTTATCTGTTCCATGAATTGTGTTAACAGAAAAATGAATATAGATATGTACAATAAACAAATGTAAGTAAAAACAAAAATGCATAGATGTTAACTAAATGCTTACTAACACTGAGTTCAAAAACTTGAAGCTATTTTTTACATAGATCTGTGCATGTTCTGTAGCACATCTCTGGCGCCAAATATATGATTATGCTCTTCACGGAGCAAATATGTCAATACGAAATCTCCTAATAAAACATTCTTTAAATGACTCAATCAAAGGTTCTTTAAATCCCAGTAAAATGAAACATTAATAGGAGTCAGCAACATTACTGCATAGCCATAGAACTGTTTGCATAAAAGATAGAAATAGCAATACATCTTAATGTAACTATTTACAGATTTATGTACGGTATTCATGCCTTCTCGCTTCCCGAACACGGGTCCCGGGTTCGATTCCTGGCGGGGTCAGGGATTTTCACCAGCCTCGAGATGACTGGATGTTGTTGTGTCGTCTTCATCATCATCATCATTCACCCCCATTATGGTCGGAGGAGGGCAATGGCAACACCTCCCCTGGGACCTTCCCTAGTACGGTGGTGCGAGTCTCCTGCATCGTCCCCTATGCTCTGTCAAGGAGTATGGGACTTCATCATCATTACTGACAGCTTACTTTACTGGCAACATTTCTCAGTCTATTTCAGTTCATGTTTATTTTCTGTAAGCACTTAAGGTGCTGTCTTTGTTCAATTCATTAGTGACAGTGTTTGAATGACACTTATTAACCTAGGAATAAATGTAAAATATACAAACAAAGAGAAAACATAAGAAACACTTTACAGCAAAACATAGGAAATGAATACAGAAAGTAGTAATAATCTCTGCATTAGACTAGTATGTACATTGTATGCTCTACTGTGCTTCCTCATTAATGAGTCAAATCCGGTTCATTTGTTTATGCATGATTTTACAGTCTCTGTTTGTTCCTTATATAGTCCATATCCTGTCTATCTTAACATACATGAATACAAAAGCCATAAGATAACATAGATAATAATAATAATAAGGAAAATAATACAAAATGCTGCATGCCCTTGTTTACATAGATAAATATGAATTCTGTTCATCATTGTACATATTTCTTGAGCTCATTTCGATGGCATAAGCCTTTGATCTTCCACGATTCTGGGTAGGCAAGCCAATAACTGCCTTCATGAGGAATGTGTACAATTTTGTATGAGCCGGTGTACAAAGTTTGCCACTTCTTGTTCTGCCTTAGAAGTAAAGAAGATTTTGGATGTGATCTCAGGAGGATACGATCTCCAACTTTATACCATTGCACTTGGTCAAGCTTCTTATCATAAGCACACTTCCTAGTCTGTCCGGCAGCATTAATGGAAATAAGCACTTGTCTGATTTGTTTCTCTCTGGATAATTCATCATCAGAATATTTTGGCAGAGGATTGACCCCTTCATTCCTCTCTTTAGTATCGAACATAATAGACCCTGGCGTAAGTTGCATCATTGTGTGGGGAAGGCAGTTTACCACCTGCTCGAATGGTGAAACAGATTCCACCAATTTGGTTTGTTTATTCGGTATATATGTTCAAATGAACCTATGGAATGCCCAGAAAATCCTTGCCATAGGATTTGATTCTGGATAGAAATTACTTATTAATATCTGGCAGATACCATCTTTCTTTAAGAAGTTGCTCCATCTCTTGCCAGTGAAATTTGGTGCATTATCAGATATAATAGCATCCGGCTTCCCGAACATGGGAAAGAAATCTTCCTGGATTCACACGACGACCTACTGAAAACCTGTCGCCTATCCTTTCCCCATCCATAGCCCATCCTTTTTCTTTTCCTTCCCATTTCCCCCACATAACCAATGCTGGCAGTTAAATTATGTATAGGGGTGCGTAGGAAATGCCGAGCCCATATGCCGAACATATGGCAAATCGTCAGTGCCTGGGCGATAAGGTGGCAGCCCCACCAAGGCAATTGGAAGCTGTGGGCCAATCACCGGGCCTTCTTAAATAACCTGATTACTGAAACCGAGATGAGAATGCACAGAAGTGCTGCCTGGAAACTATTTTTATAGATCGGCTTAATAGATCTCTGGGATGCACGAGTGACTGCTGCAAATTTGAAAATCAATTATGTTTGGCAGTGGTCAGCAAACGATATGTTGGCAGTCTTGTAGTTCTCCTAGCTGAAACATTGAAAAGTTGTCAGGCAAGGTTAATGTTGTTGAAATGAAACATTGATAAACAGTAACAATTATTCATATGTTGAAGATACTTTTATATAGATAAATACTTTACACACCTTGAAAATACCTTTCAAGTCCACTGCCTGTTACAAAATCGTTTGAGAGAGCGATCATTAAGAGTGAGCGATCGACAAGAGTGGCGACATCAATAGAGTGTGGGCCTTGGGAGAGAGAGAGATATCGAGAGAGATATCGAGAGAGAGCAAGCCAGATGTCGCTTGTGTTTATATACAAGTAGACAACTTATGACAACTTTACTGTCATTTTTCCTCAGTCTCTTCCTGTTCTGGAAGCCTCTTCCATGGAAAAATGTTCGAGAGACTTTGCTGCGTCCCTTTCTGGCGTGGCTGATCGCATAGAATTTGATTGTTGTTGCCGCTTGCACTGAGTCTGATGCATTATTTCGCTAATTTTAACATCTGTATGCTCCCTCACATTTAAGAATTAGTTACAATTTTACATCATAAGATGATTAACAGACAAATGGAATTAATACAAAAATACAATGTTTCTTATGTAGGTTTACATAAATTAATCTAGTTTTGGGCCTTAAATTTATTTACACATAAATGAAACATTTCACTCTTGGGGATGTTCCAAAAGTTTACGCAGTAACTCGTAAATGATGGATATTAGCTTGCACTAATTATCTCATACATTACACAATCTACACAGTCACGAAAGCTGTGTCATCTGCCAAGCTCTGAAAATTGCAAGGTTCCTTGAAGCAGAAAGGATCGTGAGTGATGATTTTTTAGTTGTCAAAAGTTTTCCAGTTAAGACACATATCAGAGGTAATTTCACATTGCGACATCACACACACAATGAAAATGGTTTGCCACCCAGAGACGAGTGGTCACACATAACGCTTTAATAAAATATGGACAAATAAGCTCCTGATGTATGGTGCTGTCAAACAGAGAGACTCGGAGACAATAATGCCCGTTGTGAAATTTGTATACAACACAGTGAAGCAAGACACTATTGGGTACACACCATTCTTTCTATTCCCAGGTCATGAGACCAAAACAACAATGGATATACTGTTCTCTTTTGAACTGGATGATACTCAGGATGATTGTGTGAAACAACTCATCAGGACCAAAGAAGCAAGACAGCTGGTTTGCTTAAGGACCCTGGGTGCCCAGGAGGACTGTTGGTGCTATTATGCCAAGTAGTGGCCAGTGATCTACAACCTGGGAGACTTTTCATAGATTTTTACATCAGTGTGGAAAGTGGGACTATCAGAAGAGTTACCGAAGCACTTCTTTGGGCCATATTATATTCCTCATTGCTTTAAGGACATTACAAAGAAAATTGTGGATTATGATCCATCACTGTGAAGACAAACATGCAGAGATGACATTCATATCCTTTGTATGAAACCATAATACAGTCTTGAGGCACAGATCAATGATGGAGACTTCTTATTCAAGGAAATTGAAGACCCACTCGATGACCGCAAAGTTTCAATGTGAGGAGCTAGCTTCAATGCTCATCGAAGTGAAAAGACTGTGACAACATGACCCAAATGTGGGGATCTGCCACGCAGATGACAATTGAGCCATTGACAATGTCTAGATCCAGGATGCTGTACTCGGCCCCAATGAGAACTTCTGAAAGGAGAGGGGAACAATGGTGCGAGCTTTGCTGCATGCAGTATGGCGTAGCGGGTAGCAGTGCTGGTTGGCACGCTGTGGTTCATCAGTTCAAACATGAACACCACCATTTGTTTGCTATTCAGTAGTTATCATTTCTGGAAAGTTCTCAAAATTTCTTATTTTTGTATAAATAGCAGCATGGCCCTTCCAGGAGTTGTGCTGTGGCTGTACGTTTGTCCCTGTAATAAACTTCCTTACAGTACTAAGTGTTGTACTTCACTGATGACCTTGCTTCTGGATTTGGACTTGACTGTTGTTACAACATAACAATATAAATTGATCTGTCCAATGTCTTAGGTGTAAGCTGCTTTTGTAGACAAAAGAACAATAAAGAAAAATACAACACACAGACCACCTCCATCCCAACCGGTATGAACTCTAAGAACATCAGTACTGAAAACCCAAACCCTTCCTTTTCTTGTGTGACATCCTCAAAGCCTAGCTCAACACAACTAGGTACATGCAGTAATTCTTCACTTCCAGAAAGCATTTGATTGTATACCAAACCAAATCTTATTAATGAATGTACGATCTTATTAATGACCTGACAGACAACAGTAACCTCAGACTTTTTGTAGATGTTGCAGAAGTGGAATCCAAAGAAAAAGCTGCACAGTTTTTCTGTCAGATAGGTGCCAATATTAGCAGCTGCCTTTAAGTATTCAGAATTGTCAAATTGAGCACTTGTTCACATTGCTTCAATAATAGGTCTGACAGATGGTAGACTTTGGTTCATCAACATGATAGTAGGAAAATGCCATCAGTCCCACAGCAAACACAACTAACAGGTACACTGAATGTGTATGCATTAGAGAGGCTGGGGATGGCAGGCCTCTAAAGTGGCTTGTGGAAGAGGGCTGGCAGAGATCAGGTTTCCAGTAGAACACCACTTTGCACTGGGTAGCAGCAGAGCAGTAAGTGGGTGCCTGGTAGTTTTCCAATGTATTGTCATGAAAATGTCATAGTTAAAACATTCATTTACTTCTCAACAAGCTACATCTGTCATTATGATGATTGAAGAAGTCATTACTCTCAGGACATAATTAGTATATGGCTGGCAAAGAGGTGTGTCCTGCATCACATGGCCTGTGAAATGATAATGGCACCGACTCGGTAAGAATCCTGACTCCAGCAGTGGGCAGCAGCGCACAATGGAGATAAGAGACAATCTGGCTGTGCAGGACAGGGCATGCCAAGGTGTGTGGAATCACACTGTGGACCCAACGTGGGTAAGATGGATCATAGCAGCAGTGTCTGCCCACGTGAGCAGAGGGAGGCTGCGAAGAACTTGCCCACACAACATTGGTGGCTGAGAGGCTGCACGGACATGGGCTCTGACTGTACACTATCAGTGGAGGAGGCTAGCAGCACCTGAAGTAGGCCTGCTGGTTGGAGTGTGCTAAGTTGGCAGCACTGGCCTCATCACGAACTCCAGGGCCACAACTAGCAGCGACAGAGTTCATAGGTGGTGACATGTTGATTTGTGTACACTCGTAAACTGTTGTAGGTCCACCATCAGAGCTGGTGGCTAGGAACACTGCCATGCCTCTGTTTAGGATTGATTAGTATTTTTAAGGATTTGGCTCAGCCCTCTTTTGCTAAGGCATCTGTTACTATAATGTACATCACAACAGAGTCACAGCTCAGGCTTAAAGAAGTCAGGTCATCTGCACCACAGTAGCTCTGCCTTTAAACTGTGTTAATGCTGTTATGCCTCTAGTTCTGCATCTACATCTACATTTATACTCCGCAAGCCACCCAATTGTGTGTGGCGGAGGGCACTTTACGTGCCACTTTCATTACCTCCCTTTTCTGTTCCAGTCGCGTATGGTTCGCGGGAAGAACGACTGTCTGAAAGCCTCCGTGCGCGCTCTAATCTCTCTAATTTTACATTCGTGATCTCCTCGGGAGGTATAAGTACGGGGAAACAATATATTCAATACCTCATCCAGAAACGCACCCTCTCAAAACCTGGCGAGCAAGCTACACTGCGATGCAGAGCGCCTCTCTTGCAGAGTCAGCCACTTGAGTTTGCTAAACATCTCCGTAACGCTATCACGGTTACCAAATAACCCTGTGACAAAATGCACCGCTCTTCTTTGGATCTTCTCTATCTCCTCTGTCAACCTGATCTGGTACGGATCCCACACTGATGAGCAATACTCAAGTATAGGTCGAACAAGTGTTTTGTAAGCCACCTCCTTTGTTGATGGACTACATTTTCTAAGGACTCTCCCAATGAATCTCAACCTGGTACCCACCTTACCAACAATGAATTTTATATGATCATTCCACTTCAAATCGTTCCGCACGCATACTCGCAGATATTTTACAGAAGTGACTGCTACCAGTGTTTGTTCCGCTATCATATAATCATACAATAAAGGATCCTTCTTTCTATGTATTCGCAATACATTACATTTGTCTATGTTAAGGGTCAGTTGCCACTCCCTGCAAGTGCCTGTCCGCTGCAGATCTTCCTGCATTTTGCTACAATTTTCTAATGCTGCAACTTCTCTGTATACTACAGCATCATCCACGAAAAGCCACATGGTAGCGTACGGTAACTGCCTCGACACTGTGGCGACAGTACTTGTCAAATTAGCAGGTAGCCCCTGATGTAGCTTCACCTGGGTAGCACAAACTGACCTCCTTCTGTGGCCTCTTGTCTTCAATGTTAGTGGCGTTTCAATTTTAATCAGCCTTGCCATGTGAATTAACTGCAGCACATCATGCCTCCCTCCTTCAGGAGATATGGCTTACTAGATTTTAGCTTGTACAATTCTGCAAAGTCTCAATACATATTTTACAACACATTCCAGTTTCTCTGTGCTAGTTCAGCTTAAACTACAAGGTTAATTGGCTATTCCTTAATGTAAATGTCACTTTCCACACTGTTCAGTCACTTTAATGTGACCACCTTTCATACAGTAGATCACTACAAGATGCACAGGAAGACTGTCAGTGAGGTTCTCAAAGGTACCAACAGGGACATGGAGCGATGCTGACTCCAGTGTCATGGCCAGCTAAACTTGGTTTCTTGGTTGAGGATTCAGAGTTTGGTGGCCAGATGAGCATGGTAAACTCATCCTTGTGCTTTTTGAACCACGCACGAACATTGAGAGTTGTGTGACATGTTGCACTATCTTTTTGGTAGGTGCCATTGTGCCAAGGAAACACAAACTGGTCCCTGAGGATTGTTGCAAACCTGCGTTGATCCACTGTGTGCCTCCTACAATTATGAAACCATCCAGGGAATGCCACAAATACATTGACCAGCCCATAACACTCCCATAACTCTTGCAGTTTGGGCCCTTTCGATGATTGTTGCAGGGTGTTTGCTTTCACTTGTTTCACACTGCACATGCTCATGGCCATCTGCCTGATGGAGTGTAAAATGTAATTCATGCGAAAAGGTCACCTGTCACCACTCAGAAGACGTCCATTTATGGTACTGACATGCAAATTCAAGCCTTCGTTGCCAGTGAACAGCAGTCAGCATGGTTGTGTGAACCAGGTGCCTGCTGTGGATGCCAATGTTCAGCTTTGTTTGCTGGATGTTCATTGAGGACGCACTTTTGAGATTAGATTAGATTAGTACTTGTTCCATAGATCATGAATACGACACTTCGTAATGATGTGGAATGTGTCAGGTTAATAAAAGGTGTCTATACAAGATATTACATTACACAAAATATTACACGGCACTTAATATTTAAATTTTTTTTTGGGGGGGGGTTGAGGAAATTACCCACTTACTATATCCAAAAATTCACCTAATGGGTAGAAGGAGTTGCCATTAAGAAATTCTTTTAATTTCCTTTTAAATGCTATATGGCTATCTGTCAGACTTTTGGTGCTATTAGGTAAGTGGCCAAAGACTTTTGTGGCAGCATAATTTACCTCCTTCTGAGCCAAAGTTAGATTTAACCTTGAGTAGTGAAGATCATCCTTTCTCCTAGTGTTGTAGCCATGTACACTGCTATTACTTTTGAATTCATTCGGATTGTTAATAACAAATTTCATAAGTGAATATATATATTGTGAGGCTACAGTGAAGATCTCTAGCTCTTTAAATAAGTGTCTGCAGGATGATCTTGGATGAGCTCCAGCAATTATTCTGATTACACACTTTTGTGCAAAGAACACTCTTTTACTCAATGATGAGCTGCCCCGGAATATGATGCCATACAAAAGCAGAGAATGAAAATAGGCATGGTAAGCTAATTTACTGAGATGTATATTGCCAAAATTTGCAATGACCCTAATAGCATAAGTAGCTGAACTCAAACATTTCAGCAGATCCTGAGTGTGTTTTTCCAGTTCAACACCTCATCAATACATACATCTAGAAATTTTGAATATTCTACCTTAGCTACCGATTTCTGATTGAAGTCTATATTTATTAATGGTGTCATTCCATTTACTGTGTTGAACTGCATATACTGTGTTTTGTCAAAGTTTACAATTTCACCCATTAATTCTTGTCTGTTGGGTGTGATTGCTACACTTGTATCATTGGCAAAAAGTACCAGCTTTGCATATTCATGAATATAGAATGGCAAGTCATTAATATATATTAAGAACAGCAGAGGACCCAACACCAAATCTTGCGGCACCCCATTCTTAATTGTTCCCCAGTTTGAGAAATCACCAGTTTTTTGCATATTATGTGAACTGCTTATTTCAACTTTCTGCACTCTTCCAGTTAGGTATGATTTAAACCATTTGAGCACTGCCCCATTCATACCACAGTACTTGAGCTTATCTAGAAGTATTCCATGATTTACACAATCAAAAGCCATTGATAGGTTACAAAAAATCCCAACGGGTGACTTCCGGTTACTCAGAGCATTTAATATTTCATTAGTGAAAGTATTTATAGCATATTCTGTTGAAAAACCCTTCTGGAAACCAAACTGGCATTTTGTTAAAACTTTATTTTTACAAAGGTGTGAAGCTACTGTACAATACATTACTTTTTCAAGAATTTTGGATAAGGCAGTCAGAAGAGAGATTGGGCGGTAGTTGTTGACATCAAACGTATCCCCTTTTTTATGCAGTGGTTTAACAATGGCATACTTCAGTCTATCTGGGAAAATACCCTGCTTCAGAGAGCTATTACTTATGTGGCTAAGAATCCCACTTATTTCTTGGGAACAAGCTTTTATTATCCTGCTGGAAATGCCATCAATTCCATGTGAGCTTTTATTCTTGTGAGAGTTTATTGTCTTCCTATTTCAGAAGGAGAGGTGGGTGGAATTTGATTTGTATCAAACGGTGTGGGTAAGGCGTCTTCCATTAACTGCCTTGCTTCTTCTAATGAATATTTAGATCCTATTTTCTCTACAACATTAAAAAATTATTATTCAAAATGTTTTCGACTTCTGGCTTGTTGTTTACAAGTTTCCATTCGCTTTGATGGTGATGCCGTCATCCTGTACTCTTGGTTGCCCTGTCTCCCTTGTAATAATACTCCAAATTGTTTTGATTTTGTTATCAGAGGTATTAATCTCAGACATGATGCACATGCTTCTGGACTTTTTAATAACCTTTCTTAATGTAGCACAGTAGTTTTTATAATATTTGGCTGTTTCTGGGTCATTACTCTTTCTTGCTGTTAGATACAGTTCCCTTTTGTGGTTACAAGATATTTTTATTCCTTTAGTAAGCCAAGGTTTTTTGCATGGTTTCTTATAATTAGATTTAACTACTTTCTTGGGGAAACAGTTTTCAAATTCTCTTACAAGTCTATCATGAAATAAGTTATGTTTTACATTAGCATCGGGTTCATTGTACACCTCATCCCAGTCTAACTGCTGAAGATTTTCTCTGAAATTTCTAATTGTTGAGTCAATGAACACACAACTTTGGAGGGTAGTTTTGAATTACTGAATGGAGCTATGTCATATACTGTAACTAGCTGAGCATCAAGATCAGAAAGGCCATTCTCAACAGGACAAGAATTTATGTTTTTAAACCTATCTTGGTCTATAAAAGTGTTATCTATCAATGTGCTGCTGTCCTTTACTATCCGAGTAGGAAAATTAATGACAGATGTCAAATTGAAAGAACCGAGCAACAATTCCAGGTCATTCTTCCTATTACACTCTTTCAGTGAATTGACATTTAAGTCCCCACAAATAATAATTTGCTTTCCCCTATCTGACAGACAGCACAACAAGGCATCCAAGTTTTCAGGAATAAATGAAAGTTTCCTGAAGGGGACCTATATACTGTTACAGTTATAAAAGAGCCCTCCTTCAGTTTAAGTTGACAGGCACATGCTTCTATATGTTGCTCTAGACAAAACTTTTTTGTATCTAAGCTTTCTACACAGTGATAACTTTTGACATATATGGCAACTCTTCCTTTCACCTTATTCTCTCTACTCATATGTGCAGCTAGTTTATATCCACTGATATTTACCTTTTCCATATAAGACACAATGTGATGTGCAGACAGGCACAATATATCTATTACATTATAATATTTAATGTCATCTAAACAAATCAGGAGCTCATCTACTTTATTCTTCAATCCTGGGATATTTTGGTGAAAAATGGTAACATTATTTTTTACTTTACTTTTGTGAGAATCTACTTTTTTCTTTAATCCACCAATATTTTGGTTAAATATGGTAACATTATTATTCACTTTCCTGTTGTGAGTGTAATAGGATAACCGGAGCGGGTGATGTGGTCGAGGTTGTAGGGCGTAGCTGGGTAGAAGAAGGTGGCTGTGAATTTTGTGAGTTTTGGACCTCTTTAGCACCTGCCTGCCTGAACTTCTCAGTGGACACTGATATCAGTTTAAAAAAGAGGTACATCCATGAGTACTAGTGTCCCCCCTTATGGATTTCGCTAACAACCCTGCCAATTTACTCTCCCTTTCCTATTGAGGAGTAGGCCATGCCTTGTGAAATCCATCCCCCCTATCAATAGCCTCGACAGGAACCAATCCAATGTCTGACAGAGTGGCCGCCCTATGCAACTGATCCAACTCCATATTTACCCTCCTGACAGAGCGGTTCAACTGGGGCTGGTCATGCCACACTAAAGCAGGCACCAGCCCAACACTGGTAATGGTCGTTGCTGAGGCTATTTTCACCAGGTCACACCCAATACTGTAGCCCTGATCCCTATCAATACTGTTTCCCACTCCACCCACTATCATCACATGATCCTGCTTTGTGAAACCCTTGCTCAAGGAACCTATATCCTCTACCACCTGGCTAAGACATGCACATGGCTTGAAAAAGCTTGTGACCTGGTACCTGTCACCTAATTTTTCCTGCAAAATCTGGCCCGCACCTCTTCCATGGCTGCTACCTAGCAACAGAGTTTTCCTCTTACTTTCTACTTTTTTTTTGAAACAGTTGGTTTCCTAGTGAGATTCTGTTGCATCTTAACTACATCTACTTCTACTGGAGCCTCTTCCTTACTTAACTGTGGTAGCAAGGCAAATCTATTGGTTTTGCCATTTGCGAAACTGTCAGACACTGTCCTCTTTTTGCGGCCCCTGTTCCCAGCTACCACTTCCAACCGCTGTTTACCCTCCTCCCCCCTTAACCTCTTCAGTTCCTCCCTCACTCTGTCCAAATCAGCCTGAAGGGCTCTTAATTTTCTCCTCCTGTTCAGCTATAATCCTATCTCTTGAGCAAACCCTGCAAAAGAATGGAAGAGCCTCGTTTGCTTCCCCAATTTCCACACTGCTACAATTTCCCCAATGAAACCACCTGTCACAACAGCTGCACAAAACCCCTGAGCTAACTTTCCTACTGCAGCTCACACACTTAGTATCCATGGTAGTTTGGAAATTAGTTAAGAGATTTACTAAGTGATAACGATAATATATTAAATACAGATGCAAAAGGACACTAAATATGTTTTGGAAACTAATATGTAAGTAAACTATTACTAACTGCACTTAAATTTGTGGTATAACGCTAAACATGCACGATCAAAAATTAGGCCTAAACAGCCGAATGTAACCAAAATGACCTTTTTGCGATAAGTGGAGGAATACGTAACTAAAAGAAAAACCTTTAGTGGCAAGCTTGAAGAGCACACTAATGAACATATTTTATTAGTTAATCTATACCAAATGCACTTAAGATTGCGGTATAACACTAAGTATGCACACTCGGAAAGTAAGGCAAAGCCGCGAAATATAAACAAAATGAACCTTTCGTGATTACTGGAACGATACGCAAATAAAAGAAAAACCTTTAATGGTGAGCTTGAAAAGCACCCTAATGAACGTATTTAATCAGTTAAACTACAGCAAATGCACTTACAGTTGCAGTATAATGCTAAATATTCACACTCGAAAAATTAGGCCTAAGCAGCAGTAAGTAAACAAACTTTTCGCGATTACTAGAACACTACACAAATAAAAGAAAAACTATTAATGGTGAGCTTGGAGAGTACACTAATGAATGTATTTAATTAGTTAAAAGTGTTCAACTACAATTAATTACAACCTAAATTACTTATCTTTCATGAGAGCTCTGTCTCTGTATGAGTGGCCTTGTGCAAGACTTCTTCTTCACAAAACAAGTCCTCCTTCATTCATTGGATGAGCTTATAGCCTCACAGAAGGGTCGTATTATACAGATGAACAAATGTTCCAGCAGTACCATTATGAGCAGCACAATAACATTATGACCATGAGTATCATGGATGTGAGTATCGTACCATGATACTCATGATCATAATGTTATTGTGCTGCTTATAATGGTACTGCTGGAACATCTGTTGATCTGTATAATAGGACCCTTCTGTGAGGCTATAAGCTCATCCAATGAATGGAGGAGGACTTTTTTTAGGATATCGTTTAAATATGTCCATTTCTGAATTGACAATATGTCTAGCTCCTTGGTTCAACTGGGCAGTCAGCTGCTCAATAATTCCACATCTATTTGCCAGTACACATCTCCACAGCTCTTGTTCACTCCTGTCATCTATGGCCCATGGTATTCCACAGTTGGCTTGGCACCAATTTCGGATAGCACCATTTTCCATGCGTGGAAAACTTCAACCACATTGGCATGTGAACAGGTTACAAACTTATCAACTTTGTAAATGCTTCCACCCTTGGCCCAAAAGCCAATGATCATGCCCTTTTGGACATCAGATAAATCACTCCATTTCTGCATTATGATAATGACTGCACTGTTTTCCACATCCCCCAACACGCTTTATATACCCTCTACTGCTAGTGCTTCCATTTGCCGTCTATGAATGGTTATTGGACTTTGATGTCAAACATAGGCAGTGGTCACATTAATGTCGCTGGATTCTGTACAATTATCTACTGAACTTTTCTCACCTCTTCACAGGAACATGATTCCATTGAATCAACATTTGCAGACTAGTACAATAACACTACCAAGTCCTTCCACCTTGACAAATTCCTTAGCTATAACTTAACTGTAAATAGTCCTGCTCAGTTCTTTCTCATGCTTAACATTTCACCTTGTTTATCAGACAGGTGCTTATCTAATTCTTACTCAACTAACCATTATCTGCCTAGGTAATGTACAGGAAGCCCACAGGGGAGGTGATTTTCCAGTTGCAGTAGATGCAGGTTACACCAAGCAAAATTAGAACCACAACATTACTAGAAACCATGATACTCATGGTCATAATGTTATTGTGCTGCTCATAATGGTACTGCTGGAGCATCTGTTCATCTGTGTAATAGAACTCTTTTGTGAGGCTATAAGCTCATCCAATGAATGAAGGTTGTTTTAGGATATCATTTAAATATGACAGTTTCTGAATTGACAATATGTGTAATGATCTTTCTATTGCCAATACAACTAGGGTTATGTCAGCTTCATTATGAATGTTCCAGCGATGGCGGCTGGGAGACAGAATGTTGTACCTGCTACGTCACAGGCCACACTGTTGACTAATGCTCCAGTTTTCTTCAGTTTCACCTGGTATATTTGTTGATTGAAAAGTCCACAGGTGTGCTGTCGGTTCATAGTGTCAATGGCCACAAAGCTTCAGCAATCAGACATGTCACCAGTATCAAGGTGCATGGCTGATTTACATCCCCTTCCCCCACAAGCCATTCTCTACCTGACCCACACCCAAGGGCACAATTCTGCACAGTCGTACAAGTAATTGCATGGGCACCTGTGGATGGCGATGCCCAGCAGCGTGCCCTGGTTGCTGTAGTTATTCTACCCTAGCCACCAGAACATTCTATCTGCTGAGTGTCTTCTCAATTAGACCCAGTGGTGGTTCCCAACCCTTGTTGAGATTATAGCCGCAGTCCTGGTTTATGAGATTGCCCCTGGTGTGTGTTTCAATGGTCTCTCATGATGCTGTCTCAGCATCTGGAAGTTTGTCCAAAAATGAGACTCAGACAGCAGTGTTGTGTGACTGCCGATTTGTTGGGATATTTTATTTGATTGTGTCGTTCTCCGCATCGATCTTCAATGGTGTGCACTCTTTGTCCAGTATGTGCCTTGCCACATTGACAGGGCATCTGATATACCTCGGCCTTTCGTAAACTGAGGTCATCTTTGATGCCCCCAAAATGCCTGTGTTTTATTTGGGAGGCAACAGACAAATCTTACTTATTGCTTTTCCAGTATGCACCCGATTTTTCTTGATAGTGCACGAGTGTATGGTATAAGGCCAGTGGCTGCCTCTTTCTCCATGATTTCTTCTGTCTCCACAAGTTTTATTGTATTGGAGAAGCAGAGAGCGTGCCTAATTACCCATTCCAAGAAACCATTTTTCCAGAACACAGTTCTGAGGTGTTCCACTTTCTGAGGAAGACTCTCTGCATCTGATACGGTGCATGCTCTGTGTACTAGTGTTTTTAATACACTGTTCCTCTGCACAGAGTGGTGGCAGCAGTCTTCCTGAAAGTACAGGTCAGTGTGCGTTTTCTTCCAATACACACTGTGGCCCAAGGTGCCATCAGCTCTTTTCTTGACTGTGACATCAAAGAATAGTAATCTTCCTTCTACCCCAGTGTCCATAGTGTTGGGGTGGATTTCAGATGTATGAGAAAATCATGGAGTTTATCCCTGCCATGGGACCAGATGAGGGCCAAAAAAATATTCATTGCCCAAAAGAGAGTTATTAGGATAATGAGCGGAGTCCAGCCTAGTCATTCTTGTAGGAACCTTTACAGAAAATTAGGGATACTGACAACTGCATGCCAATATATTTACTCCCTGTTATGTTTCATTGGTAAAAATGGACAATCGCACAAAACCAATGATTCATACCATACCCACAATACCAGGAGGAAGATGGACCTCCATTATGAATCAGAAAACCTTACTATTGTCAAAAAGGAGTCCATTACATGAGCTGAAAGGTGTTCAATGCTCTCCCACCATCACTGAAATTACTTATCCACAAGCTTCCCAAATTTAAACAGCAGCTCAAACAGTATTTATTAGATAATTCCTTCTATCCGGTAGACGAATATATCAGTAGAGTTAACTGTAATTGATTTTTTCATTTACTAATTTGATGTGCTATTGTGCATTACGATACTCACAATCACTGTTAACATTATTGTGTCTTTCATTTAGCTATTAAGATCTACCATATTTTTTAATGTAATTTTTTCTATACCTATTAATGTGTATTTTGTTTTATACCAGATATCCTCTTGCAAGAGGTACTTTTATGTATTCCTTTTGTATTATTTGTAATAATTCTGACACGTCCTACATCCATGCGAATGCCTCACAGTATTGGATTTATGGGATATAAATAAATAAAAATAAACAACCACAGATGAAAGTGAGCTGCCCATTGTGACTCCCCCCATTTGGTTGTAGTATTTGACACTAAATGGAAAATACACAGAGGTAAGACGTGCCTGAAAAGGTCGGTGGTCTTCTGTTTCTGACCAATGAGTTAAAGCGACTCTCTTAAAGTCACTCTGGTGAAAAGCAAAATGACGCCAAAGATCACTAGAATATCTGCGTCCCTCAGCTTGAAGGTATTGATGTTGAGGTGTTTCACAAAATTTTCAGAATTGTGGAAGTGACGTGGGCATTTACCACAGGACATAATGTCCTTTATGTTTTTGCCAGTGAATGTGTAGGCACCCTGATGTTGCTGACAAAGGGGCATAACAGGACACTATTTTTGTTGACATTAGGGAATACAAAACTGCGCTGGACAAGCAATGCACACCATTGAAGATGATGCTGATAACACCAGCGACACATTCATCTAAGGTACCCCAACAATTTGGTGGTCACAGAGCACTGTTTGTCTGAGACTCACATGATAAAATACGATGTACCACGAGTTTAGCACAAACTTCCAAGCACTGGGGCAGTGTCATCAGAGAGGTCACTGAAATACGCACCAGGGAAAATCTCATCAACCAGGACTGCAGCTGCAACCTTGGCAAGGGCTGGGAACCAGCGCTGGGTCTAATTAAGAATATACTCAGCAAACAGAATGTCCTGGTTGCTAGGGCACAACATGTGCTAATGCATTTGCTCCACAGCCATGATCATGTGTGCCCTTGGGCATGGACTGCGAAGAGAATGGCTCTTGGGATGTGGGGATATAAGTCAGTCTTGTGGCCCCACGAGCTCAGTATGTCAGCGCATCTGACGATGGCAATATGTCTTATCGTCGAAATATTGTACCCATTGGATACTGCTAACTAGCAGTACACATAGAGTGTTCAAACAATATTCCACTATTTTGTAATTTCAACCTTATCATTTCCTTGGCTGACCCTTTTCGTAACTGTTCACTCTCACTATTTATGGAACAAATACAGAGTAAATATAAAGCATATCAACCCTTTGAAAGTATGGGTGTGGCATCAGAACATTCTTATGGCACCCTACTGCTTCTGCTTTATCTACGAATAACTGCATCTCAAACACTTGTGTGCTGGTCTGAACCATCCTCTCCCTTTGGGAGAAACAGAGCTTATCCAGTGACATCAACACAGAATTACCCCTCTCCTTGGAGATCAGCAACACCACCTCTTTTTCACCTGTACCAATTTGCTTATGATTTCCCATTTTATTGGATAGGGGTGCATTGTGAAGTAGTGGTAATGTGCATTTGCACTTGGCATGGTCCAAACTAGTACATGAAGCATAGCTCTATTAATCTCAACTGCTGCCATATGATAAGACAATGACAAACTCTGTTCCATTGGGTTTACAATACGCTGCAGCTCTGTCATTAATTCTTGCTGCATCTGTTCCAATTTTTTATTTAATTCCTGGATGTTGTCGCTATCTACTGTACCACACACCATCTTCCATAACTTTCCACTTGCACGTAACCATTCCACCCCACCCCTTTTATCACAACAATGCATCCGGTGTTAAATCCGTCACTTGGCACAGCTGATCCCTTAATGCTCATAAGAGTTGCAACCCCTGACACTCTCCCTTATTTCCCCTACTATTTCTTTCCTCTCAGCTTTGGGATGCAGCTTGGTGAATGTCTCTTCTAATCTTTTTACCTAATTTCTTACTTCCCATGTCTAATAGAGCAGCCTTAACGTCCACCAGTGGTTAGTTGACATGATGTCCTCCTGCCTGGAAAACAACACTCTCACTTTGAGTTGTTGGTTCTGCAGTCTGTCCATATATCTCCCCCTGGGTGGTGCAGAATCTTCAGAATTACAGTACCCATCCTGCACATTCTTGATGGGGGAAAGGGATTCACATCATTCTTCCTCCACCTCTGCAAGGCTGGTTGTCCAAGGTACTTTACTACATCAAGCATTGTACTACAATTGTATATTTCCACTTACTTATTTGCTATCTATCTACCATCCCATTAATAACAAAACATAACACCACCACACAGACAGACTTGCTGTATTACAACAGCCCCATTACAATAAGGCAATGACACAACTTCCACACATTTTACCACAAAACCGTTTATATATCCCTCACAGTTCAATATCTACTGGCGTGATCTGAATGCGTAAGGCACTCCATGCACATTCTCCTTGTCAGTTTCCATTTTCTTCCTTCTCCTCTTAGTTTTATCTTTCCCAACAGGCAGTGGCACTGGCACTTGTGGTAAAATGTCTCAAGAACTCTTAAAAGATGTAATGCATCCTACATGAACATGGAAGTCATTGTTGGTAGCTGCATCTTCACAGTCATGGGTGATGTCATTTCTACGACTTGGTATGGCCCTTGACACTACATAAGTATTTTTTTAATTTTGCCCTTTGGTGTGTATGCGTTTGCCAGCATACCCCATTGACTGAGTTTATACTCACATAGCTTAATAACACATTGTCCCATTTGTTCTTGCCACTCGAGCACTTTTGTATTCACTTTCTTTACCCATTTCCACACATCCTGCAACAACTTCATGAACTTCACCACTGACTCCCCATTTTTCCAACTTGAGGCGTAATAAATTTGAAAGGCATTGATATGTTTCCACTGTATACCATCTTTTATAATGAGAGCTCCATGCTATCATACACATTAGAATTATAGTCTGCTATGACTTATGGCGGATAAAAATCCTAGTCATTATGTTGACTGTTAATAAGTATCTAACGTTTTTACCAACAGTACATTGAGTGCATTCTGTTGTTCTTTTCAGCTGAGAGTGGGAGGAACTAGTTCTTAGCCTCTGTATTCACAACAGATAACACAGCTGCTTAATCAGCTCAGGCATGAAGTTAATGCCCTGATCTGTAATTATTGTTTTGGAAACTCCAAACTTTAAAAAGCAGTTGTTTACCGTTGCCTGTCCAATGTATTTACTTGTTGATTCAGTACTGCAACCATCATAACATAACGTGAAAAGTGGTCTATAATAGTTCAACATGTAACAGTTACTCACACACCGCTACAGTATTAAGTTGAAGGGACCCAAAATGTCCATTCCCATCATTTTAAATAGCTTGGGTGCCTCAGGTAATCTTTCCAGTAGTATTCACTGATGACAGATTGGCATAGTATGCAGTCCCTTACACACTGAAGAATGTCCTGTCTTCTTGTCCTCCACCAGTATCATTTAACTATTGAACAACTTTGTTTTCCCTGACCTGTTAACACATGACTGTGTGCTTCCTTCAACACTTCGTCCCTCAGAGCTGCAGGTAACGCAAAGCATGATCTAACCTTTGTCATCCTATACAACAGCCCAGCAGGCGAAGCAAACTGCAACTGTATCCTAAATAACAGGCAGTTTGTGTCAGTGGACTGCACTTCTTGCCACTCTGCATGGTGTCTGACAAGCACACATGTACCCCTAATCTTTCTACTTAAACCTTTGGCATTGCCTTATTTCATGCTGGGTTTCTATACTGCCTTGCAATAAAATTAACTCAATTCTAATGTCAAACGATTTAATCTGCTCAAAGGATCTTTCAGCCCTAATAACCATTTAATGCCACATCGTTTGTTATAACTTTGAATTACTCACCATACGTGTAAGAACAAAAATTGATAAATATGACAACCAACACTTCATTCTCCATGGTTAAGTAATTCCATCTGGCTTTAACTGCTTCTGTGAACATGCTACTGTGTGTTCCCTGTCATCCAAATTCTGACTCAGAATGCATCCTGTCACCTGGTTGCTTACGGAACATGGCAGGAAAAATTCTATGTTGTAATTTGGAAACATTAATACCAAGCTAATTGTAAATACCTCTTTCAATTTCTTGAATATAGTTTGACAGACAGTTGTTCACTGAAATTTCACACCCTTTTTTTAACATATGAGTTGATGGTATAGTGATTTCAGCAAACTGATTGGAGTTATCTCACCATTAGCGCCGGTAAGAAATCATGGACAGTAAATATCAACGTTGTGTCCGTCTTCATGCCATCTTGACTAATGACGTGTTCTAGTTAGTTTACCTCTGTTGATGCAAAGTGACACTTTTCAATACTTAATGTTATGCAAGAGAAATGGTATATCTTCAAAACATCCTCCAGCTGTTGTGCATGCTCCTTCAGATATTTGAAAACAATATCATCATCTGGATGATAGATTGAACTGTCCTTGTAACATTAACCAAAACAGCATTGCTATGCTGGTACTGTGAACGGCTGAAAGCAAAGGGAAACTACAGTCATAATTTTTCCCGAGGGCATGAAGCTTTACTGTATGGTTAAATGATGACAGTGTCCTCTCGGTAAAATATTCTGGAGGTAATATAGTCCCCCATTCAGATCTCCGGGCAGGAACTACTCAAGAGCAAATTGTTATCAGGAGAAACAAAACTGGTGTTCTACAGACTGGAGTGTCAACTGTCAGATCTGTTAACTGGACAGACAGGTTAGGAAATTTACAACAGGAAATGGGTAGGTTAAAGTTAGATATACTGGGAATTAATGAAGTTTGGTGTCAGGAGGAACTGGACTTCTGATCAGGTGAATACAGGGTTATAAATACAAAATCAAATAGTAGGTCTAATAATGAATACAAAAATAGGAACACAGAGAAGCTACTACAAACAGCAAAGTGAACACGTTATTGTAGCTCTGATAGACACAATGCCCATGCCTATACAGTAGTACAAGTTTATATGCCAACTAGCTCCACAGATGACAAAGGGATTGAAGAAATGTGTGATGAGATAAAAGAAATTATTCTGATAGTTAAGGGAGAAGAACATTTAATTGTCATGGGGGACTGGAATTCAACAAAAGGAAAAGGAAGAGAAGGAAAAGTAGTAGGTGAATAGAGACTGGGGGTAAGGAATAAAGGAGGAAGCACAGAGCACAACTTAATCAAGGTAAACACTTGGTTTAAAAATCATGAAAGAAGGTTGTATACATACAAGAGACCTGGAGACACTGGAAGGTTTCAGATTGATTGTAGAGGAACCAGGTTTCAAATTGTAAGACATTTCCAGGAGCAGATTTGGCCTCTGAACACAATTTATTGGTTATGAACTGTAGATTAAAACTGAAAGAATCAGAGGTTGTAGAGAGTTACGGAGGAAGCATTAGCGAATGATTGACAAGAACAGGGAAAATAAATATACATAGAAGAAGAATGGGTAACTTTGAGAGATGAAATAGTGAAGGGAGCAGAGGATTAATTTGGTAAAAAGACGAGGACTAGTAGAACTCATTGGGTAACAGAAGAGATATTGAATTTAATTGATGAAAGGAGAAAATATAAAAATGTAGTACATGAAGCACACAAAAAGGAATACAAACGTCTCAAAAATGAGATAAATAGGAAGTGTAAAACGGCTAAGTGACATCGGCTAGAGGACAAGTGTAAGAATGTAGAAGCATATATCACTAGGGGTAAGATAGATGCCACCTAAAGAACCACCTGTATGAATATCAAGAGCACAGATGGAAAACCAGTTCTAAGCAAAGGGAAAGCAGAAAGATTGAACAAGTATATAGAGGGTCTATACAAGGGAGATGTGCTTAAGGGCAATATTATGGAAATGGAAGAAGATGTAGATGAAGATGAAATGGGACATTTAAGAATTTGTCAGAGCACTGAAAGACCTAAATCAATCCAAGGACCTGGGAGAAGACAACATTCCATTATAACTACTTATAGCCATGGGAGAATCAGCCATCTTTTGAGCAAGATGTATGAGACAGGCTAAATACCCTCAGACTTTAAGAAGAATATAATAATTCCAGTTCCAAAGAAAGCAGGCACTAACAGGTGCAAAAATTACTGAACTATCACTTTAATAAGTCTTAGATGCAAAATACTAACACAAATTCTTTACAGACAAATGGAAAAACTGATAGAAACTGATCTCTGGGAAGATCAGTTTGGATTCTGTAGAAATGTAGGAACGCATAAGACAACACTGATCCTACGATGTATCTTAGAAGATAGGTTAAGGAAGGGCAAACTTACACATATGCAGATTTATAGAAAGCTTTTGATGATGTTGACTGGGATACTCTCAAATTCTGAAGGTGGCAGGGGTAAAATACAGGACACAAAAGGCTATTTACAATTTGTACAGAAACCAGATGGCAGTTTTAAGTTTAGGAAACGAAAGGGAAGCAGTGGTTGGGAAGGGATTGAGAGAGCCTTGTAGCCTATCCTGATGTTATTCAATTTGTATATTGAGCAAGCAGTAAAGGAAACAAAAGAAAAATTTGGAGTACGAATTAAAATCCATGGAGAAGAAATAAAAATCTTGAGGTTTGCCACTGACATTGTAATTCTGTCAGAGACAGCAAAGAACTTGAACAGTTGAATGGAAAGGGCAGTGTCTTGAGAAGAGGATATAAGATGAACATCAACAGGTGCAAAATAAGGATAATAGAATGTAGTTGAATTACATCAGGTGATGCTGAGGGAATTAGATTAGGAAATGAGACGCTTCAAGTAATAGATGAGTTTTGCAATTTGGGTAGCAAAATAACTGATGATGGTTGAAGTAGGCAGAATATAAAATGTAGACTGGATATGGCAAGGAACGCGTTTCTGAGGAACAGAAATTTGTTAACACTGAGTATAGATTTAATGGTTAGGAAGTTTTTTCTGAAAGTATTTGTGTGGGGGTGTATCCATGTATGGAAGGGAAACATAGATGATAAACAGTTTAGACAAGAAGAGAACAGAAACTTTTGAAATGTGGTGCTACAGAAGAATGCCGAAGATTAGATGGGTAGATCACATAACTAATGAGAACATACTGAATAGAATTGGGGAGAAGAGGAATTTGTGGCACAACTTGACTAGAAGAAGGGATTGGTTGGTAGGACACATTCTGAGGCATCAAGGGATCACAAATTTAGGACTGGATGCAACCATGGAGGGTATAAATCGTACAGGGAGACCAAGAGATGGGTACAATAAGCAGATTCATAAGGATGTAGGCTGCATTAATTACTCAGAGATGAAGAGGGTTACACAGAATAGAGTAGCATGGAGAGCCACATCAAACCAGTCTTTAAACTGAAGACCACAACTACAACACAATATCATCTATATCATGTGCTTTTAATCGCCTTACTTCTCCATCTGATAACCTGTGGAATGTGGTTGGCATATTTGTAAGCCCAAACAGCATCCATTGATACTGGTAGTGTACCCCTGGGATGGTACATGTGGTCTTTGGTTGGTCTTCTGCAACCACTTCCAACAGGTGATACTCATTTTTTAAGTGCACTATTTACATTGACCTAGACTGTCCACCATTTCATTATATTCAATATATGATATGCATCCATCACAGTTCTTACATTGAGATATTGGTATTCACAACAGAACCTGTATTTCTTTGTTCTATCTGATGATTTTTTTGGGCACGATGACAACAGGTGCTCCCTGTGGACCATCACTCTTCTCAATAATGTGATCAGCCAGCTGTTGAATGAAGAAATTCTCCATTATCAATTGCAAGTGCCGAAGTATCCTGTATGTATGTGTAGTGTATCAATTTCACTAAGCCTTGCATGTCAATTAACGGCAGCTCAACAGATGTTTGACCATTACCTGTTAATATCCTCCTGGCCTTCTCACTTTGTGAATTGTGTTTTATTCATCTCACGACATACATTTGCAATCCATTTGGTTTGCGTACACAAGATGTGTCAAAAATTTATAATGCAGTTACAATGATTTTTACATTAATAAATAATAGCACTACAATAAATAATAACACTACATGGATATTTCTTGGAATATGTAACACATTGTTTCCAGCCCAAATTTCCAGTTTGTCCTACATGATTTCATCCACTGAGTAATAACACTTCAGTGTCAGTACCTCATATAGCTTTCTTTTAAGTGAACCTAAATTCATCTGCATCAAATTGTTCCCTTTTAATTTATTACAAATTTTCATTCCCATGTATTGAGGTCCGTGGGCATACAGTCTGAGGCAGTGGGTGGGGAGCATAAAATTTTCCTTGTTTCTAGTATCATGTGAATGGACAAACTGATTTCCCCCAAATAATTCATGTCTGGTGTACAAAAATATAATAATCTCATTTATGTGTAAGGATGGCAGGGTTAATATTTTAAGTTTTCTAAATAATGGTCGACATGGTTCTTTGTTATTAGCAGTGCACATATTTTGAATGATTCTTTTCTGTATTTTTAGTATCCCCACTATGTTTGTCAAGTTACCCCAAAAAACAATACAATACCTAATAACGGATTCAAAGCAGCTTGTATATGCTATTTTTCATGGGTCCATGTCAACTGTAGTTGATAATATTTGCATTGCAAAATGCAGACCTGCTCAGCTTGTTTGCTAGGTATTCAATGTGTGCCTGCTAGCTCAAATTTTTATCTACATTTAAGCCCAAGAATTTGACCGGGTCATTCAATTCAGTGAAAATCTCGGAGTTATCTTGGCCCCAGTGGTGCTAGGAGTGCACAGTATACCTGCGCCAGGTGAACATTAGAATCAACAGTACAAGCAGAGTAAAAATTATACTTTACTGTCTCTGCTCTGTCTAGAATTACAAGAGTACATCAAGTTATGATAAAGGATTTGGCAGACTTGTTTAAGAAGGTGTATATATATATATATATCCATGGCAATTTAATGTAAGAAACTATTATACGGCTTGCTTAAATCCAAAGTACATTTTGAATTTCAGATGCCCTATCTAATTTCTGACCCAATCAGCACATCTGCTCTAATTAGTTATTCCTTATGATCTAGCCACCAAATTATGTTAACATAGTAATATCTTGCTACAGGTTTAAATTTACTGATAGTAATGGTGTATTGCTGTGTGCCTTTTAGCATGATCCAAAAGTGGTAAAGTGAAAGGAGTTTCGTTTAATGAATTTCCGAGTCAAACTGATCTCGGAGAACAATGGCTTAAAGCAATATCAAGAGCGTATTTCAAATCCAGTTTAAACTATAGATCTTATGTCATATATAGCCTTTATTTTTGAGAGTCTATCAACTTGGATTAAACATTAAGAAATTGTAGGATGCTGTTGGTCTGTATGTTTTCCCTTTATATCCATCTTACACCGTTGTTCAAGTCAAACAAGAACATAGATTTGTTCTCAAACATTCAGTGAATGCAATGTAAAGGAAACAAAAATTATGAAAGATCTGTGCAAACACATGATAAAAGCATTACTGAAGATGAAGATATCTCCCTGCTCGAATATCATGGCAATAATAATTCCAGTGTGACATTTTAGACAAAAAGTTGTTCAACTTAGAGCAAAATAAATTGCAACTGAAATTGTGGAGCGCAGGTTAAACTTCTACACCTCGAAAAGAAACTACTAATGAGATGGAGACTTACAACAGCAGTTATCACAAAGCCTTGTCACATATAATTAAAACAGCAGAGCAGGATTAAACAATGCAAAATCTTCAATTATGCTTTCACAAATAGCAAATTTCATGAAACCCTCTCTCATATGGACAGAATTTACTATAAAACACAGTATAGTGTGGGAATGCATATACAGTTGTGCTACAAAAAATAACCTGCAATTTCCTTCTGTGAATACACTGTCCTGATATCTGGGTTACACTTCATGCGAA
Source organism: Schistocerca americana (assembly GCF_021461395.2). Taxonomy (NCBI): domain Eukaryota; kingdom Metazoa; phylum Arthropoda; class Insecta; order Orthoptera; family Acrididae; genus Schistocerca; species Schistocerca americana. The sequence goes on along the minus strand of NC_060125.1, from coordinate 450,014,114 downwards.
ACAGTAGTTACAAATATTGTAAAAGAGATATTTGTCTATACAGAAGCTTGTATTGTTATAGCTACCTCAATTCTCACTGTTTTGAACACTGAAAATCTGAAAGTGCAACTCAAGTGACATTTCAGACCATACTGAGAAATTATGCCATTTAATCTGCAAAATTCTTATACCGATTGTCTTAAAATACATTAGACAAAAATGAGGCTGGCCATTTAGAAATGCTGAAATATTTAAATGACCCGTCAATCAACAGAAAAGTAATCTGAATATATCCCTATACAGCAGTCCTGCAGCACTTTGGTGGAGCACGTGAGCACTTTTTGTTTTCTTGTGTTTGAACTTTTTTGAGGAATGGGGAGCCTGGGCATATACTAGCAGGTGATGGTTTGGCTCCTGGGAGAGTGTTGTGAAAATACCAAAAAACCTGGCGTGGCAGAAACTCAAAGTTAGATCTCAACTGTCATGTGACAGACTATTTACCATGTTTCAAGAACCAGAATTAACTGAAGAATCTAGAAGTATACACAATTTGTATCCAGCACTCTCATAATGCACATGCAGACAAGACTGGACTTATTACAGTGCATAAAGGCATTTATGCATTCATTCTTGCTGCACTCCATCAAATGGAATGAGAATTACCCTCTGACATGCACTTCACAATAGTTTGCACAGTATGGATGTGGATGTGGTATGGCAAGCTATGCAATGACTGTAAACATTAGTTAGTGTTATCTGGTGTCACTTGGCAGTTCTCTATTATGATTATTTCAACAACAGCTGTATTTTACAGAGTCACAAGAGGAAGCACCTGATGCAAATGAGGAGAACTGGCTATATATATACCACATATTTTATTAATTTGCAACTCGCTGCTAAGACAAGCATGGCTCCCCATACCAGACCTCGATTTTTTTGTGCGTAAACTTCAGGAGGTTTTATACCTTCACTACACTAAAACCAAATATTGGAGCACTTATTGTTCCTAGTGCATGTTGTTAGTGTACTCTATTCCTGAGCCAAGGCGCATTCATCTGTATGACTTAGCCACATAGGTAAAGTCTGGCACATGTGACTGATCAAAGTTATTTTTAAAGGATTTTGTGTTATCATGATAGAATTTCATCATTTCAATCAATTGTAATAGCAGCCAAGAAGTAAGACAAGTCAAGGAAAAGGAGGTGATTTTTATTATTTCATTGCAACTTAAGTCTATGTTGATGCATATGTTCTACAAAAATCTGTGCTGTGTCCAGCCATGCAAGTATTCCTACAGAGACAGCAAAGATCATCCATGCACCATTGGCAGATAACAGAACTTGGGTGCGCCAGAGATCATCCTGGGCAAATTGGCCACTAAAAGAGCAACCAACAGCCATGAGATTCTCTGTTTTAATTGTAAGGAAGTAATGGTAGTAACTTACATTTCTCTGAATTAATAGTTTAACTATGGAACTGAAGAGGGTTTCAGTAAGTTAGTCAGTTACTACTGAGGTGCTGAGGAAATAGCGAACTTGGATCAGGAACACAATATATGTATTACAGCATGTTTGTTAGGAGATGTTTACAAGTGTTGTGATCAATAATTACCTGCTGCAAAACTGTGGTGATTATTTCCACCTGGTGCAAAATGTTATTGATTGCTTCATCAGTGTGGAATTTTCCACAATTTTATTGAAAGAGAATAGGAAGCTGTTCGTGGACTGATATGTGTTTAAAATACAAGGTTGGACAAGTGCAGTAACTGATCTAGAGCACGATAAATCAAATTCTTTTCTGAATTTTGTCAGGATCATTCTCCTTGTATTTTGCACGACATTTGACATAAGGTCCAGCGATTTTAAGTTAGTACTGGTTTAGTCAAAAGTGACTTGCACAATAAGTCAGAATTTGATAGTAGTCATAGTCATTAAAATACGACAGTGCTAAAGTTTTGAATTCAGTAATTTTGCCTGAAGTGGTCCATGTTGTGCATGCCTGTAGATCTGGGTGTTGCAATTGGTTAGGGGATATTTATGAAGGCACACTCTAAGATATTTGAGTGTCAGTCATGATTGTATACTTTTATAATACAGAACTGTACTGCAGGGCAGTAGCATTGTTATGTATGTGGAGTAACTCTTACCAAGCGTTACTCTTGAATTTTTTCTGGATCTGTGAATCCAGCACACTAAAATGTGGATCGTAGGTGAATTATTATAAACAGCACATTTTGCCTCTACATGTTGTTAGTGATGTACCCAATGAGACCACAAAGCCGTAGTTAGAGCATTTTAAAGCATAAATTTCATCTGTAGTAAAAGTGATGAGTAACTTTACATTTAGGATCTTCTGGTGGGTACGCCAGAGGCCAACACTTGAAGAGGTTTACGATTTTAAAAATCTGATATCTTAAGTTGAGCATCTAGGATTCACATTTAAAATTAGTTAAAAATAAATTTTAGTCCATGAGTTATCATTTACCCATGATAATCTTTTAATAACCAATTTTGAAAAGGGAAGAATTTAAAAGGAAAGAAAAAGTTATAGTTCTGACATTTAGCTAGTAGTTTAACTACACCCATATCAGTGAATAGATCTAGACAACTGAACAGGAAATACTTACACCAAAAGTTTATTTTTCAAAGACTAGCACATTGTGGCTTAAAGCATTACAGCAATTTCATAGGAGGTAGGCTTTGAAATAGTAAGGTTAATTACGTACCTGAGTTGGCAAGGATATTTCTAAAAGGTTTACCAAAGGAATGAACTGATATGTACCCAATGATTACATTAATAATATCATGAAAAGGAAAGTTGCTACTCGCCAGACAGCGGAAATGCTGAGTCACAGATAGGCACCACAAAAAGACTGTCAGAAATAAATAAAGCCTAAATAAGTCTGGGGCAGGGAGGGGGAAGGATAGTACAGTGGGGATGACAGACAGTGAAGTGCTGCAGGTTAGATGGAGGGCAGGGGAGAGACAAGGCGGGCGGGGGGGGGGGGGGGGGCGGAGTAGCAGTGGAAATGACAGCTGCTGGAATGGGAACCGGGAGGGGGCTGGATGGGTGAGGACACTGACTAATGTAGGTTGAGGCCAGGAGGGTTATGGGAATGTAGGATGTATTGCAGGGAGAGTTCCCACCTGCACAGTTCAGAAAAGCTGGTGTGGGTGGGAAGGATCCATGTGTCACAGGCTTTGAAGCAGTCATTGAAATGTAGGATGTCATTTCAACAACAGGGTGGTCCACTTGTTTCTTGGAGACAGTTTGTCAGTGGCCATTCATGCAAACAGACAGCTTGTTGGTTGTCATGCCCACATAGAATGCAGCACAGTGGCTGCAGCTTAGCTGGTAGAGCACATGACTGGTTTCACAGGTGGCCTTGCCTTTGATGGGTTAGGTGATTTTTGTGACTGGAGTGGGGTGGTGGTGGGAGGATGTATGGGACAGGTACTTGCATCTAGGTCTATTACTCGGGTATGGCTATGGATACCCACATGGCACCATCCTATGCCAGCCCATTCACGGGCCTCTCAGAGGAATCCTTCCTAAAAACCCCTGACCTAGTTCAGATTCATTGATGACATCTTTGCGATCTGGATCAATGGAGAGGACATCCTACTCACATTCCTCCAGAACATCAATAAATTCTCCATTTGTTTCACCTGGTCCTGCACAACCCAACAAGCCACCTTCTTTAATGTTGACCTCCACCACAAATATGGCTACATCAGTACCTCCGTCCATATCAAACACACTAACCACCAGCAATACCTCCACTTTGACAGCTGCCACCTGTTCCATATGAAGAAGTCCCTTCCATACAGCCTAGCCACTTGTGGTCGTCGCATATGCAGTGATGAGTGGTCCCTCTTGAAATATATCGAAGGCTCACTGAAGCCTTCTCAGACTGTAATTATCCTCCCAACCTTGTACAAAAACAAATCTCCTGTGCCTTATCTTTCCAGTCTCCCACCTCCTCCTAAAGTCCCATCGTCCAGCCACAAAGGAGCACTCCCCTCTTAACTCAGTACCACCCAGGACTGGAGCAACTGAATTACATTCTACACCGGGATTTCGATTCCCTTTCTGCGTTCCCTGAAATGAGAAATGTCCTGCACACTATCCTTCCCATTCCTCCCACAGAGGTATTCTGCCGTCCACCGAAAGTACACAATATACTCATCCATCCTTTGACAACCCCTGCTTCCAAGCCCTGTAATACACTTAGATGCAAGACCTGCCCCATACATCCTCCCACCAACACCTACTCCAATCCGGTCACAAACATCACCTATATCATCAAAGGTAGGGCCACTTGTGAAACCAGTCATGTGATCTACAAACTAGGCTGCAGCCACTGTGCTGCATTCTATGTGGGCATGACAACCAACAAGCTGTCTGTCTTCATGAATGGCCGCAGAAAAAATGTGGCCAAGAAACAAGTGAACCACCCTGTTGCTGACATGACATCCTACACTTCAATGACTGCTTCAAAGCCTGTGACATATGGATCCTTTCCACCCACACCAGCTTCCCGCTCCCCACCACAGCCTCCTCCTTACCCCCACCCAGTCGCAACCCCCATCATGCACTGGTACTGCTGCTCACAGTGTGGTTTCAGTTGCCTGTAACTGTGGTCGAATGTGAGAGTTTAGTGTGTGTGTGTGTGTGTGTGTGTGTGTGTGTGTGTGTGTGTGTGTGCACGCGCGCGCGCCTACGTTTATTGTTGACAAAGGCCTTAATGGCCTAAAGCTTTATTTATTTGTGACAGTCTTTTTGTTGTGCCTACCTGCGGCTCAGCCTCTCTGCTATACGATGAGTAGCAACTTTCCTTTTCATAATATTGTTACATTCCATCCTGGATTATCCACTGTTTGATTTTTGCCTGAAGGCTTTTCTTTATTTTCCTTTGTTACTATATTCTTTTGCATCACTATACTCAATGTCCGTCCTTCTTTCTGTTCTTTCCTGTGTTCCTCTTATCACTTACAAACCGCACTGCATGCTCTACAAACCACACTGTATCAATTGTCTCGGCCGGCCCATCAGATGGTCACAAGACCACACTGATTGTTGACGTGGCATCTTTTGTTCCATATTACCTCCGCCGATATAATTAATCCTACACTTTCCAATTAATCACTGTCCCTGCACCAATCTCCCATATTTTTGCATGCTATTTCCCACATCTTACTGGTGCCATACGATCTTGTATCTCATACTATGAACCCCTCCCCAACCTCCACTCTTTCTCCGTTCTATCCCAGTTTGCACCGACTAATTCCACCTTAGCCAGTCACATCTGTCATCCCCCTTTCTCACATTTATCCACCCTCAGATCTGCTACCCACAACAATATTTATTTATTTATTTATTTATTCTCCATTTGTAACTTCTCACCAATTCTAGTGAGTTTTCACCTTTCGCTACTGCTGACTCCCTCAGATTTCATCTTGTTTCCCCCTTTTGCATTCGTTTCATCCTTCTTGTGATTTTTCTCATGTATTTGGATGTTTTTGCAAAATTTATCACACATAATTCTATGTTATTTACATGATTTTTCGCATTTTTTCACCACCATGGATCCTTGCTCCTTCCATCTAGGTCAATACTGTCCCCCATACTGTTCCTGCGTTGTTGCTTGGCTCATGGAATCCCCCTATATGGCCTTACCATCAAATTACCATGGAAAAACTTTTCCGCCACAAGATCTACCAATGAGACTCAACCAAAGACCAATATTGAACCCTGCCTACCTCAGTTCACTCCTCCATCCAACTGTGATCCATCCCCACTGCCCCCAAATCACCCCATTAACTTTCCAGAATTTCTTAACCTCACACCTTGCCTCACCATCATTCACCAAATCCCTCAACATGCAAAACTAACCTTATATCCGCAGAAAGAACTGCAGTCCATCATCTAAAAACTGATCTCGACCTTATAATCCTACCTGCGGACAAAGGCTCCACCACTGTTGTTTTGAACTGCAAGGATTACCTGGCAGAAAGACTCGGCCAGCTGTCAGATTTCCACCTACAAATCTTGCCACAGTGACTCCATTCCAGAAATCCAGCAGGATCTCAAATCCTTAGGTCCATCCCAGAACCTCTCCCCAGAGTCCATCTCTCTACTCACCCCTACCATTCCCCGCCAACCTACCTTCTACATGCTTCCTAAAATCCATAAACCTAAGCACCCAGGACGCCCCATGGTGTCTGGTTATTGTGGCGCCACTGAGAGAATCTCTGCTCTCATTGACCAACACCTTCAACCTACCCTCCTTTATGAAAGATACTCTCCACATATCCTGTCTCTTTACCATACAGTGCCCTGCTCGTCACTACTGATGCCACCTCCATTTACACTAACATTCTTAATGCACACGACCTTACCACTATCGAACATTACCTTTCCCAATGCCAGCAGATTCCAAAGAAACAACCTCCTTCCTAGTCACCCCGATCAAGTATATCCTGACCCACACTTACTTCTCCTTCGAAGGCATTACCCACAAACAAATCCAGGCTACGGCTATGGGTACCCGCATGGCGGCATCCAATGCCAACCTTTATGGGGTCATCTAGAGGAATCTTCCTAAAAACCCAGAATCCGAAACCCCTCACCTGGTTCAGACTCACTGATGACATCTTTGTTATCTGGATTGATGGTGAGGACACCCTATCCACATTCCTCCAGAACAACAACAACTTCTCCCTCATTTGTTCACCTCGTCCTACTCGACCAAACAAGCCACCTTCGAAGTCCAATCATCCGGCCACAAAGGAGCATTCCCCTAGTAACTCAGTACCACCCAGGACTGGAGCAACTGAATTATATTCTCCGCCAGGGTTTCAACTACCTTTCGTCGTGGCCTGAAATGAGAAATGTCCTGCCTACTACCCTTCCCACCCCTCCCACAGTGGTAAACCCGCTGTCCACCGAACCCACACAATATACTTGTCCATCCTTACAAAACCCCTGCTCCCAACCCCTTACCTCATGGCTCATATCTCTGTAATAGACCTAGATGCAAGAGCTGTCCCATACATCCTCCCACCACCACCTACTCCAGTCCGGTCATGAACATCACCTATCCCATCAAAAGCCTGTGAAACCAGTCATGCGATCTACAAGCTAAACTGCAACCACTGTGCTGCATTCTATGTGAGCATGACAACCAACAAGCTGTCTGTCCACATGAATGGTGACCGACAAACTGTGGCCAAGAAACAAATGGACCATCCTGTTGCGGAACACGTTGCCAAACATGACATCCTTCATTTCAATGTATCAATGACTACTTCACAGCCTGTGATATATGGATCCTTCCCACCCACACCAGCTTTTTTGAATTGCGCAGGTGGGAACTTTCCCAGCAATACATCCTACGTCCCCGTAAACCTCATGGCCTCAACCTTCGTTAATCACTGTCCTCACCCATCCAGCCCCTTCCCTGTTCCCATTCCAGCACTACGCAGCTGTCATTCCACAATCACACCCGATCTTTTACTTCTCTCCTTTTCCGCTACCCCCCTCCCCTGCCCTCCGTCTAACTTGCAGCACTTCACTGTCTGCCACCCCCACCATACTATCCTTCCCCCTCCTCACACCAGCTCCCTCCTTACCCCCATCTGATCGTCACTCCCATCATGCACTTGAGCTGCTGCTCGCAGTGTGGTTTCAGTTGCCTGTAACTGTGGTCGAATGTGAGAGTTTAGTGCGTGTGTGTGTGTACATCTATTGTTGACAAAGGCCTTAATGGCTGAGAGCTTCATTTATTTGTGGCAGTCTTTTTGTTGTGCCTATCTCCGACTCAGCATCTCCGCTATAAGGTGAGTAGCAACTTTCCTTTCATAATACTGTTACATTCCACCCTGCATTTTCCACAGATTATAATAAACATTCATGAACAGGAACAGATAACCAGAGGTGGTGTCTAAAGGAGTTTATTTACATTGTCTTAGTAGCAATTTGTATTTCTGGAACTGGACGTCAGAACATACTACAAAAATACTTTAATTCTGAAACTTTTCAACACTTTAGGTATTTGTGTAATTTATGGTGCATAAATGTTAATATATCACGATATTGGAGGTTGTATTTTAATGAGAGAAAAGATAATTTGGTCATTTAGTGGACTACTGCTACCGGCTAACTTACGTACCTATACGATATGCACATTCAGTGAATTCTTCAGAAAAGAAAAATGTATATACTCAAGAGTCTGAATAATTTAAATAATACAACTTAATGTCAATTACTACATTATTTACAGCTGAATAGTAATTCAAAGTAAACTGACGAGTGTTACTGTCAAGCAGACATTTCATTAATAGAGGGAAACATTCCACGCGGGAAAAATATAAATATAAAACCCACTTCCTTTCATCTTTCCCTCTCCTTCCCTCTTTCCTGATGAGGCAACAGTTTGTTGCGAAAGCTTGAATTTTGTGTGTATGTATGTGTCTGTTTTTCTATTGACCTGCCAGCGCTTTCGTATGGTAAGTCACATTATATATATAAACAAAGATGATGTGACTTACCAAATGAAAGTGCTGGCAGGTCGACAGACACACAAACAAACACAAACATACACACAAAATTCAAGCTTTCGCAACAAACTGTTGCCTCATCAGGAAAGAGGGAAGGAGAGGGAAAGACAAAAGGATGTGGGTTTTAAGGGAGAGGGTAAGGAGTCATTCCAATCCTGGGAGCGGAAAGACTTACCTTAGGGGGAAAAAAGGACGGGTATACACTCGCACACACACACATATCCATCCACACATATACAGACACAAGCAGACATATTTAAAGACTTTAAAGCAGACATGCTTGTGTCTGTGCATGTGCGGATGGATATGCGCGTGTATATATATATAAAACAAAGATGCTGTGACTTACCAAACGGGAAAGCGCTGGTAGATAGACACAATAAAAAAAAACACACACACACACACACACACACACACACACACACACACACACATATTTCAAGCTTTTGCAACCCAAGGTTGCTTCATCACGAAAGAGGGAAGGAGAGGGAAAGAGAAAAGGATGTGAGTTTCAAGGGAGAGGGTAAGGAGTCATCTCAATCCCGGGTGCGGAAAGACTTACCTTAGGGGGAAAAAAGGACAGGTACACACACACACACACACACACACACACACACACACACACACACACACACATAGGCAGACATATATAAATGCAAAGAGGTTGGGCAGAGATGTCAGTCGAGGCGAACGTACAGAGGCAAAGATGTCGTTGAATGACAGATGATGTACAAGGGTCGGCAAATTGAAATTACATCTACATCTACTACATCTACATTTATATACTCTGCAAGCCACCCAACGGTGTGTGGCGGACCTGTGACATATGGATCCTTTCCACCCACACCAGCTTCCCGCTCCCCACCACAGCCTCCTCCTTACCCCCACCCAGTCGCAACCCCCATCATGCACTGGTACTGCTGCTCACAGTGTGGTTTCAGTTGCCTGTAACTGTGGTCGAATGTGAGAGTTTAGTGTGTGTGTGTGTATGTGTGTGTGTGTGTGTGTGTGTGTGTGTGTGCACGCGCGCGCGCCTACGTTTATTGTTGACAAAGGCCTTAATGGCCTAAAGCTTTATTTATTTGTGACAGTCTTTTTGTTGTGCCTACCTGCGGCTCAGCCTCTCTGCTATACGATGAGTAGCAACTTTCCTTTTCATAATATTGTTACATTCCATCCTGGATTATCCACTGTTTGATTTTTGCCTGAAGGCTTTTCTTTGTTTTCCTTTGTTACTATATTCTTTTGCATCACTATACTCAATGTCCGTCCTTCTTTCTGTTCTTTCCTGTGTTCCTCTTATCACTTACAAACCGCACTGCATGCTCTACAAACCACACTGTATCAATTGTCTCGGCCGGCCCATCAGATGGTCACAAGACCACACTGATTGTTGACGTGGCATCTTTTGTTCCATATTACCTCCGCCGATATAATTAATCCTACACTTTCCAATTAATCACTGTCCCTGCACCAATCTCCCATATTTTTGCATGCTATTTCCCACATCTTACTGGTGCCATACGATCTTGTATCTCATACTATGAACCCCTCCCCAACCTCCACTCTTTCTCCGTTCTATCCCAGTTTGCACCGACTAATTCCACCTTAGCCAGTCACATCTGTCATCCCCCTTTCTCACATTTATCCACCCTCAGATCTGCTACCCACAACAATATTTATTTATTTATTTATTTATTCTCCATTTGTAACTTCTCACCAATTCTAGTGAGTTTTCACCTTTCGCTACTGCTGACTCCCTCAGATTTCATCTTGTTTCCCCCTTTTGCATTCGTTTCATCCTTCTTGTGATTTTTCTCATGTATTTGGATGTTTTTGCAAAATTTATCACACATAATTCTATGTTATTTACATGATTTTTCGCATTTTTTCACCACCATGGATCCTTGCTCCTTCCATCTAGGTCAATACTGTCCCCCATACTGTTCCTGCGTTGTTGCTTGGCTCATGGAATCCCCCTATATGGCCTTACCATCAAATTACCATGGAAAAACTTTTCCGCCACAAGATCTACCAATGAGACTCAACCAAAGACCAATATTGAACCCTGCCTACCTCAGTTCACTCCTCCATCCAACTGTGATCCATCCCCACTGCCCCCAAATCACCCCATTAACTTTCCAGAATTTCTTAACCTCACACCTTGCCTCACCATCATTCACCAAATCCCTCAACATGCAAAACTAACCTTATATCCGCAGAAAGAACTGCAGTCCATCATCTAAAAACTGATCTCGACCTTATAATCCTACCTGCGGACAAAGGCTCCACCACTGTTGTTTTGAACTGCAAGGATTACCTGGCAGAAAGACTCGGCCAGCTGTCAGATTTCCACCTACAAATCTTGCCACAGTGACTCCATTTCAGAAATCCAGCAGGATCTCAAATCCTTAGGTCCATCCCAGAACCTCTCCCCAGAGTCCATCTCTCTACTCACCCCTACCATTCCCCGCCAACCTACCTTCTACATGCTTCCTAAAATCCATAAACCTAAGCACCCAGGACGCCCCATGGTGTCTGGTTATTGTGGCGCCACTGAGAGAATCTCTGCTCTCATTGACCAACACCTTCAACCTACCCTCCTTTATGAAAGATACTCTCCACATATCCTGTCTCTTTACCATACAGTGCCCTGCTCGTCACTACTGATGCCACCTCCATTTACACTAACATTCTTAATGCACACGACCTTACCACTATCGAACATTACCTTTCCCAATGCCAGCAGATTCCAAAGAAACAACCTCCTTCCTAGTCACCCCGATCAAGTATATCCTGACCCACACTTACTTCTCCTTCGAAGGCATTACCCACAAACAAATCCAGGCTACGGCTATGGGTACCCGCATGGCGGCATCCAATGCCAACCTTTATGGGGTCATCTAGAGGAATCTTCCTAAAAACCCAGAATCCGAAACCCCTCACCTGGTTCAGACTCACTGATGACATCTTTGTTATCTGGATTGATGGTGAGGACACCCTATCCACATTCCTCCAGAACAACAACAACTTCTCCCTCATTTGTTCACCTCGTCCTACTCGACCAAACAAGCCACCTTCGAAGTCCAATCATCCGGCCACAAAGGAGCATTCCCCTAGTAACTCAGTACCACCCAGGACTGGAGCAACTGAATTATATTCTCCGCCAGGGTTTCAACTACCTTTCGTCGTGGCCTGAAATGAGAAATGTCCTGCCTACTACCCTTCCCACCCCTCCCACAGTGGTAAACCCGCTGTCCACCGAACCCACACAATATACTTGTCCATCCTTACAAAACCCCTGCTCCCAACCCCTTACCTCATGGCTCATATCTCTGTAATAGACCTAGATGCAAGAGCTGTCCCATACATCCTCCCACCACCACCTACTCCAGTCCGGTCATGAACATCACCTATCCCATCAAAAGCCTGTGAAACCAGTCATGCGATCTACAAGCTAAACTGCAACCACTGTGCTGCATTCTATGTGAGCATGACAACCAACAAGCTGTCTGTCCACATGAATGGTGACCGACAAACTGTGGCCAAGAAACAAATGGACCATCCTGTTGCGGAACACGTTGCCAAACATGACATCCTTCATTTCAATGTATCAATGACTACTTCACAGCCTGTGATATATGGATCCTTCCCACCCACACCAGCTTTTTTGAATTGCGCAGGTGGGAACTTTCCCAGCAATACATCCTACGTCCCCGTAAACCTCATGGCCTCAACCTTCGTTAATCACTGTCCTCACCCATCCAGCCCCTTCCCTGTTCCCATTCCAGCACTACGCAGCTGTCATTCCACAATCACACCCGATCTTTTACTTCTCTCCTTTTCCGCTACCCCCCTCCCCTGCCCTCCGTCTAACTTGCAGCACTTCACTGTCTGCCACCCCCACCATACTATCCTTCCCCCTCCTCACACCAGCTCCCTCCTTACCCCCATCTGATCGTCACTCCCATCATGCACTTGAGCTGCTGCTCGCAGTGTGGTTTCAGTTGCCTGTAACTGTGGTCGAATGTGAGAGTTTAGTGCGTGTGTGTGTGTACATCTATTGTTGACAAAGGCCTTAATGGCTGAGAGCTTCATTTATTTGTGGCAGTCTTTTTGTTGTGCCTATCTCCGACTCAGCATCTCCGCTATAAGGTGAGTAGCAACTTTCCTTTCATAATACTGTTACATTCCACCCTGCATTTTCCACAGATTATAATAAACATTCATGAACAGGAACAGATAACCAGAGGTGGTGTCTAAAGGAGTTTATTTACATTGTCTTAGTAGCAATTTGTATTTCTGGAACTGGACGTCAGAACATACTACAAAAATACTTTAATTCTGAAACTTTTCAACACTTTAGGTATTTGTGTAATTTATGGTGCATAAATGTTAATATATCACGATATTGGAGGTTGTATTTTAATGAGAGAAAAGATAATTTGGTCATTTAGTGGACTACTGCTACCGGCTAACTTACGTACCTATACGATATGCACATTCAGTGAATTCTTCAGAAAAGAAAAATGTATATACTCAAGAGTCTGAATAATTTAAATAATACAACTTAATGTCAATTACTACATTATTTACAGCTGAATAGTAATTCAAAGTAAACTGACGAGTGTTACTGTCAAGCAGACATTTCATTAATAGAGGGAAACATTCCACGCGGGAAAAATATAAATATAAAACCCACTTCCTTTCATCTTTCCCTCTCCTTCCCTCTTTCCTGATGAGGCAACAGTTTGTTGCGAAAGCTTGAATTTTGTGTGTATGTATGTGTCTGTTTTTCTATTGACCTGCCAGCGCTTTCGTATGGTAAGTCACATTATATATATAAACAAAGATGATGTGACTTACCAAATGAAAGTGCTGGCAGGTCGACAGACACACAAACAAACACAAACATACACACAAAATTCAAGCTTTCGCAACAAACTGTTGCCTCATCAGGAAAGAGGGAAGGAGAGGGAAAGACAAAAGGATGTGGGTTTTAAGGGAGAGGGTAAGGAGTCATTCCAATCCTGGGAGCGGAAAGACTTACCTTAGGGGGAAAAAAGGACGGGTATACACTCGCACACACACACATATCCATCCACACATATACAGACACAAGCAGACATATTTAAAGACTTTAAAGCAGACATGCTTGTGTCTGTGCATGTGCGGATGGATATGCGCGTGTATATATATATAAAACAAAGATGCTGTGACTTACCAAACGGGAAAGCGCTGGTAGATAGACACAATAAAAAAAAACGCACACACACACACACACACACACACACACACACACATATTTCAAGCTTTTGCAACCCAAGGTTGCTTCATCACGAAAGAGGGAAGGAGAGGGAAAGAGAAAAGGATGTGAGTTTCAAGGGAGAGGGTAAGGAGTCATCTCAATCCCGGGTGCGGAAAGACTTACCTTAGGGGGAAAAAAGGACAGGTACACACACACACACACACACACACACACACACACACACACATAGGCAGACATATATAAATGCAAAGAGGTTGGGCAGAGATGTCAGTCGAGGCGAACGTACAGAGGCAAAGATGTCGTTGAATGACAGATGATGTACAAGGGTCGGCAAATTGAAATTACATCTACATCTACTACATCTACATTTATATACTCTGCAAGCCACCCAACGGTGTGTGGCGGAGGGCACTTTACGTGCCACTGTCATTACCTCCCTTTCCTGTTCCACTCGCGTATGGTTCGCGGGAAGAACGACTGTCTGAAAGCCTCCGTGCGCGCTCTAATCTCTCTAATTTTACATTTGTGATCTCCTCGGGAGGTATAAGTAGGGGGAAGCAATATATTCAATACCTCATCCAGAAACGCACCCTCTCGAAACCTGGCGAGCAAGCTACACTGCGATGCAGAGCGCCTCTCTTGCAGAGTCTGCCACTTGAGTTTATTAAACATCTCCGTAACGCTGGCCTGGTGGGTAACAGGAAGAGAGAATATATTGAAGGGCAAGTTCCCATCTCCGGAGTTCTGATAGGTAGGTGTCAGTGGGAAGTATCCAGATAACCCGGGCAATGTAACACTGTGCCAAGATGTGCTGGCCATGCACCAAGGCATGTTTAGCCACAGGGTGATCCTCATTACCAACAAACACTGTCTGCCTGTGTCCGTTCATGCGAATGGACATTTTGTTGCTGGTCATTCCCACATAGAAGGCTTCACAGTGCAGGCATGTCAGTTGGTAAATCACATGGGTGCTTTCACACGTGGCTCTGCCTGTGATCATGTACACTTTCCGGGTTACAGGACTCAAGTAGGTGGTGGTGGGAGAGTGCATGGGGCAGGTTTTACACCGGGGATGGTTACAAGGGTAGGAGCCAGAGGGTAGGGAAGGTGGTTTGGGGATTTCATAGGGATGAACCAAGAGGTTACGAAGGTTGTGTGGACGGCGGAAAGACACTCTTGGTGGAATGGGGAGGATTTCATGAAGGATGGATCTCATCTCAGGGTAGGATTTGAGGAAGTCGTATCCCTGCTGGAGAGCCACATTCAGAGTCTGGTCCAGTCCTGGAAAGTATCCTGTCACAAGTGGGGCACTTTTGTGGTTCTTCTGTGGGGGATTCTGGGTTTGAGGGGATGAGGAAGTGGCTCTGGTTATTTGCTTCTGTACCAGGTCGTGAGGGTAGTTGCGGGATGCAAAGCTGTTTTCAGGTTGTTGGTGTAATGGTTATGGGATTCAGGACCAGATCAGATTCGTTTGCCACAAAGACCTAAGCTGTGAGGATGGGACTGTTTGATATGGAATGGGTGGCAGCTGTCATAATGGAGGTACTGTTGCTTGTTGGTGGGTTTGATGTAGACGGATGTGTGAAGCTGGCCATTGCACAGATGGAGGTCAACGTCGAGAAAAGTGGCATGGGGTATGGAGTAGGACCAGGTGAATCTGATGGAACCAAAGGAGTTGAGGTTCGAGAGGACTGACACCAACCTATTAGAACTCCGGAGATGGGAACTTGCCCTACAATATATTCTCTCTTCCCATTACCCACCAGGCCTCAACCTCCGCTAATTTCAAGTTTCCGACCCTCGTACATAACCTGCCATTCAACAACATCTTTGCCTCTGTACGTTCCCCTTGACTGAAATCTCTGCCCAACCTCTTTGCATTTATATATGTCTGCCTGTGTAAAGTCCACATCCTTTCGTCTTTCCCTCTTTCCTGATGAAGCAACATTGGGTTGCGAAAGCTTGAAATTTGTGTGCGTGTTTGTGAGAGTTTTTTATTGTGTCTACCTACCAGCACTTTCCCACTTGGTAGGTCACAGCATCTTTGTTTTGCTTAAACTAAAAAACATCCATTTAATTGAAGGTGTGTTATAATACTGGGAAGTAGAATTACCAGTTCAACTGAGCATATGATTACTTATTGGTCACATCGTTGTTTGTACAGTGTTTCTAGGAATCTGTGTTCTTCTAAGAGATTGGGTAGAATCTGATTGCACCTCTCCATGAGTAAGTATTAATGTTATTTATTTATTCTCATTTTTCTCACGTACTGGGACAGGGTGCGCCTGAAAATTTTAACGGGGCTAGTTATGTGGACACTCGTAGGCTGCAACTCTGGCACAATGCACACACTTTTAGGAACACGTTTGTATACTTACAGTGTGCTAGCATCCTTTTTTCTCCATGTTTAAGGTTTTGAATTGATTCACCTTTGCAACAGCTCAGCTCAAAAGGGAAGGAAAGAAAGTGGTGTCTTGTACTAGACACAGTTTGATGAGTTGAAATATTTCCATAGAGAAGCAACACAGAAGCAAATAATGGTTTTATTTTTTTAAGAATCTTAACAGAACTTAAGTCAATTTCCTAAGTGTATTTAACTTAAAGAATTGGAACATCAGTTTAGAGCAATGTCACATTTGCTCTTAGAAGCAAGCACACAGGAAATCTGCAGGAAATGATGTGGAGAACAGACACAGAGATTCTTGACAATTGTTAACAACTTATGTTTACTTAGAGATCAGTTCATCACTCGTTCAGTCAGCTTATTTGACCTCTGTCGAAGCGTTTATACAGATAAAAGGGGAAAACTCAAAACATCTATACTACAACACTGGCTACTAAAAAGTCATTTTGTACCTCATGTTTATCATCATTTGACTCTATTCTAATATTTGTTAAATATAATATTTTATCATCCCTGCAACATAAAAACAAGGTCAGTATTGACAGATCGGAATTGTAGGACAGCATGTGATACATTTCTTTGGCATTAAAAAACTTAAGCTAATCAATTTGCACACAAACAGGCTATTTTAACTGTCTTCGTAGAAACAAATACGCATAAGTATAATCTTGAGTTGAACTACATTTTAAGTCATGCATCAGTTTTGACCTGTTCTTTCACATCTGGATTAGATTATCAAACATTTCTTGCTTTAACAGTGCATCTACTGCTTTATTTGAGACACCATGCTTGTGTTATTATACCAGTTATTCTTTTCTCTAATTGATTTTCTTTAAAATACTGTCAATTTATCCACATGATATGTTGTGCTCCCTCTGTTTATTTTCAACCTTCATGTTTATGCATGGTCTTCTCTCCTAGAGCACTGTCTTTGAGACCAAATGTGAATAAGTTGTTCTCGAGAGCAGCAAATACACAAATTAAAACTAAGTGAACATGGTCAAAACATTTCTTGACAAAACACACATAGTATCATTCTACAGCATACACAATTTAAAATGGTGCTGACATACATTTGCACTCAATAAGAAATAGCAACAACAATTACTACGAATTCTTTGTGAACACTATCAAAACAGGTGAAAAAGGTAACTACATGAAGAAATCCAGAGAATGTATTACGTCACTGGCAACTCAGCTTTTAGCTTTTATGATTCTGTATTGCTGTCATCGAATGTGTTCTTTTGCTGCCGAAATTCTGGAGGCAACTCTTCCAGAAGTTGAAGAACATGTACGACAGGTTCAGGACGCCCATCTTCTCCAATTCGACATGGCTGAAGAAGTCCATCTCTACAAGGGATGATACAAGATATAATTATTCAAAAGTGCTCAGCTGAGTTTCAGTGTGTTGTCATATATCTGCTTTTATCTAAGAAATTTGTTTTCTGGTACATTTGTTAATTCCAGTATGTACTGCATTATTTTATTATTAAACTTCCTGGCAGATTAAAACTGTGTGCCCGGCTGAGACTCAAACTCGGGACCTTTGCCTTTTGCAGGCAAGTGTTCTACCATCTGAGCTACCGAAGCACGACTCACGCCTGGTCCTCACAGCTTTACTTCTGCCAGTATCTTGTCTCCTACCTTCCAAACTTTACAGAAGCTCTCCTGCGAACCTAGCAGAACTAGCACTCCTGAAAGAAAGGATACTGCGGAGACATGGCTTAGCCACAGCCTGGGGGATGTTTCCAGAATGAGATTTTCACTCTGCAGTGGACTGTGCGCTGATATGAAACTTCCTGGCAGATTAAAACTGTGTGCCCGACTGAGACTCGAACTCGGGACCTTTGCCTTTCGCGGGCAAGTGCTCTACCACTTACCCGCGAAAGGCAAAGGTTCCAACTTCGAGTCTCGGTCGGGCACACAGTTTTAATCTGCCAGGAAATTTCATATCAGTGCGCACTCCACTGAAGAGTGAAAATCTCATTCTATTTTATTATTATTCTACATTTAGGAAGTATAGCATCTGGTTGTTAGCTTCAGTCTCAAAATCATTTCAGTTAACATCTTACTGAAATGCAAAGGAGACACAACGAAAGTGGTTTCTTCTATTTTGACTAGTCTCAAAGGAAGGAAAAAATTATCGCTGAAGACAGTGTGAAACACATGTAACTATGGATTTCATAGCTGATGAAGTATCATCCCAACTTCGACCATGGAACTCCACAGTTTTGTGTTGTCAACTGATTGTCCTTCAAAATGCCTGCATACTGTGATCATTCTGGTTTGACGTCTGCATGTGGGCTCATGAGTTAGCTGTCTCGGGGTACCACCGACTGAGTCACCTAATCTCCTCATTCCATCATTAGCTAATACTGAGCCGCATTTATAAGACGAGTATAGGTGGTTGCAACTTCAATGCTGAAACATACTTACCAAGTGCACAGCATGTACATTGTATCTTTCATGTGTACATGGAACAGGTAGCCATGGCAACTGCCACCTAACACAGAATATTTTAAACTTGTCTCTTTTTTTTTGGCTGATGATTTACCGTATCTGAATCAACTTACAGCATATTAGAATCTGATCTATTACCCATGTACGTGATAGCCAACTTGAAATAACACTATAACAAAATGACTGCTGGACAGGGATAATGTTGCACGCTGATTACTGCCTTTTTTGTTATATAGCTGTGGTTTGAATAATTTCATACTTAGTACTGCTCAAGTAAAAGGTTAATTTGCTAGCTTTTGCTCATAATGACATGAATTTCTTGTTGCTGGAATCCAATGGCATTAGAACAAACAGTACCATATCACATGGAAGACAAAGGTGGTTCACTTATGTTTAGTTAATACATATTCTGTTCTCTGATTACTCGGGTTAAGAAAAATATAAAACTGCCATCAATCTGAAAGTTGATTTGAACACCATTGTGCTTATTAGACATTGTCCTCCTGATTATGGTTTTTCTTTCCTGTAATTTCTGAGCTGACTTTATAGGTCATTTATAGTGAACCTTAATTTAACATGCACTCCAGACCACAGTGAGACTTGGCAATTTTCTTGTTAAAAAATCATTGACAGAGGTGAAAGACGTGAAAAGTAGGACACAAAATACCAGGACATAACAAAGGATCAAACCCCCAATCTTTTAATTTCTAGTCTGGCACTGTGATACCAAGCCACACTTCCCCACATTAAGGATCCCAAAATGTCCTTTAGGGCTGCTGTGAACAGTATTTGATGATATGGAATCTTTCTGCCAGACCCCTCTTTAAATTCTGACTGTACCACCACAATGATTGGAGTTTAATGCAATCTGTAGCACTGACATCTATATTATTCACCACACTGTAAATAAGTTAGGAGTAAATGTAACAGCTCAGAGAATAGCAGAGAGCTGAGTAGTTGGCAAACAGAAAAACAAGACTGGAGACTTGCTAGCTATCAGATGAAACTTTTTTTAGAGGTACAGTAGCCACTGAAGCATCCCCCCCCCCCCCAATGAACACCTACTGGCTGTGTTTGCTGAATATGTAATGACAGGGCTACAATTCTGCAGCTTACTGGGATGTCAGGTGGAGTAGGAGAGGGCAGATAGGAGGCGGGGAGCAGGAGGGAGAGTTGTGGACCTGTGGCTGATGGCTCAGAGGGAGGCATCAGTACATGGGAGCTAGGAACGTGGGAGGGAGATGCAGCACATGCACAGGACAGGAATGCAGCAAGAGCATGAGCACTGGTGAGTTCATGGAGCATGCAACGACAATGACGTGGAGAAATGTCTTGGGAAGGCTTACAGAACAGAGGAAGAGGAGGCTGTAAGGAAAAGGGTGTGGGTGGAAGACAAGTGAAGTTAGGTTCCTTGGGCAGGGGGCTAGTGAAGATTGAGGCCATGAGAGGATAGGATCCAAATGGCACAGGTTGTGAAGCAGTTGCTGAAATCAAGCAGGCTGTGTTCAGCAGCATTTCCCGCTATGGGCCACAGTTTGGCGGTAGCAGTGGTCACTCATTCGGATGGACAACTGGTTGGTGGTCATGCCGAGATAGAATGCTGTGCAGAAATTGCAGCAAAGCTGGCATGTGAAAAGTCTGCTTTCATAGGTGGCCCTGCCTCTGACAGGAAGGGTAAACTAGTGATGAGACTGGCATAGAATATGCTGGGTGCTTGAATCTGATGGATCTTGAACCTGGGTCTCCCATGGGGATGTCACCCATGTGGCAAGTTGTTACGAGTCAGTGTGTGATATTTGGAATGGACCAGTATGTTATCCATGAGGTGTATCTATTAAATAAAGGGACTGGTGCTGTCACGTGGTAAGCATCATGCGCCAAAGATGAATTACCAATAACTGTGAAGTGTGAAGCCTTCTTGGTCGAATGCCGCACTTCTGGTGCCTGTAGACAAATCAGAGTGGCCGCCTTTGTTTGTGTAAGACCAGTTATTTAGTTTTGTCAGAAAAATGATTAATGTAATAATAGAGCAATGAGCTGTCATGAAATGTCCCATGAAACCTGAAAAAACTGCTACTGAAACCTATCTTTCAGTAAAAGAAACATATGATGGAGACTGTTCTTATGTACAAAAGTTTTTGAGTGGTTCAAGTGCTTCCAAGATAGCTGAGAAGATGTTGAGGATGATTGATGACCAGGACACAACATCAAAAACGGATCAAAAGGTAGGTTAGCTGATTTCATCTGACCATCAGTTGAATATCTGATCAATTGCTGAAACTGTAGGAATTGAAAAAGAATGCGTAAAGGAAATTTTACATAATCAATGTAACATGAGAAAAGTGTGTGCAAAACTGATGCCGAAAATTCCCATAATCTAACAAAAACTAGCTAATGAAAATTTTTATAATGACACTCCAAATATCACTGAAACTGACCCTAATTTCTAGGAATGAGTGCTAACATGTGACAAATCTTGATTTTTCACTTATTATTCAGAAACTAAGCACCAATCCCTACACTGGAACGGCCCAACTTCTCTGAGAGTGGAAAAAAACTCTCAAATGAGCAAGTCAAGATTCACAGAGATGGTGAGTGTTTTATATATTCATGGAGCTGTGTATCTTCACTGGTTTCCTGAAGGCCAAACTGTTAATCAATATTACTACCTTCAGGTTCTTGCTTAACTCTGTGAAAAAATACCCAAATTGTGGAAGAGAAAGTTCTGTTTCAAGACAATGCACCTGCTCATTGTCTGTTGTGTGGGTTTTAGGGAAGAACAGCATCCCAGTGTTAGACCACCCAACTTATTCACCTGACCTAGCGCCATGTGACTACTATCTATTCCCCAAGGTCACATCTGCATTAAAAGGAATAGGATTTCAGTCTGTTGAAACTGTGAAGGGAAAAGTGGCATGCGTCATCAAAGAGCTTACAGAGGAAGACTTCCAGCACTGTTTCCTTCAATGGAAAATTCACATGGAGCGTTGTA
The DNA here is from genome assembly GCF_021461395.2 of Schistocerca americana. NCBI lineage: Eukaryota > Metazoa > Arthropoda > Insecta > Orthoptera > Acrididae > Schistocerca > Schistocerca americana. The sequence continues at coordinate 449,992,449 of NC_060125.1, read as the reverse complement.
GGGATGGAGGAGAGGAGTATACTGAGGGTGACAATAACTAAAATGTATGTTTTTGAAATTAGATTTTTTTACTGCTATATTCCCTTACTTTACAGCCACATGCAGATTTCATGGGTGGCAGAATACCACTTGAGGAGGACTGGGAAGGATTATGGATAGGATGTTCCTTATCTCCGGGCACGTTGATGAACAATCAAAGCCCTGGCAAAGGATTTGGTTCAGCTGATCCACCTGGGATGATACTGGGCGATGAGGGGTTGCTCTTTTACAGCTGGTTCTAGGGGTGGGGTGCGAGAGATGGGGATTATGGGTGTGTGAGGATATGGCATGGGAAATCTGTCTACAGACTAGGTTTGGGTGATTGCCTTTTTGTAAAGACCTTAATGAGACCTTCAGCATACTGGGCAAGGGTTTTTTCATTACTACAGATGGACTGTCCACAGATGGCCAGACTATATCAGAATGATTTTCTGATGTGGAAATGATGACAGCTGTCAATATGCAGGAACTGCTGATTTTTAGTGGGCTTGGACGGAGATATAGATGGAGCTATCAGAGAGGTAGAGGTCAATATCCAGCAAGGTGACACACACGGCTGAGGAGAACCAGGTAAGGTGAGTGGGAGATAAGATGTTGAGTCTGTGGAGGACTGAGAATAGAATGTTTTGCCCTTAACCTAGATCATGATGATATCAGAAATGAACCTGGACCAAACAAGGGGTTTGCAATTTTGGGTGGATTGGGAGGTTTCCTCTAGTTTATTTGAAGTGGCTGTGGAGTATTTGACAGCAGAGAGCTTTTTATTAGAAAACAAACAACAGTGTTTCACAAAGAGCAGCACAGATTTAAAGAAAATGTCTTGTGATAGAAATCACAGCATGTCTTGTATCTGAGTTTGTGGAATTCTCTGATGAAACACATTTCTAGGGTATTAGATATCATAAGGAAGAATTGCTGTCACTTTTCAGACAGTCTGATGCTACTTCCCACCACCTTCACCCAGATGAGGAATGTAACATGGATTTAGTTTGCTGTGAGAAATATCTAGTCAAGGCAAAATGTGCAGTTTTTAAGATGCAAGATGGTACTAAGGAAAAAACTGTCTGCCTCTGACACAGACTCATGTTTGAATAAACCAGTCTCACCTGTAATTCCAATTCCCACCACTGTTAAGTTGGTGCCTATTGAGCCAAATCCTTTTCTGGAGACATTGAGAGCTGGCCCAGATTTTGGGAACAGTTTGAATGTTCTATTGACAGTAATGTACACACAACTACTGTTAATAAACATATATTCTTTGAGGATACCTTAAAGGCAAGCCTAAACAATTTTTTGATGAGATTTTGATGAGGACATTCTTGACTTATCTGGACATTGTGTGGAGATCATAACCCCATAACACAGATTCACTTGGGTTACTTTGAACAGGAGGACCTATTTGACTTAAATGTTCTGAAACTCTTAATTTGACAATCATTAAATGCAGTTAATGGCTCCATGTTATGAAGCTCTTGGACAAGGATATAAATGTGGAAACTACATTAAGGAGACATACTAAAATTAATGAAATTTTCATGGAGCACTCATGGCGCAAAATATATGCAGAAGCATACTACCTGTCGCCACTGCTGCTCTTAACATTTATTCCGTGCAATGTTATTCAAAGTGCAAAGATCAGGTGTACTGTGAAGCCCTACTGTGTATTTTGGCACAATTTGGTCACTGGACAAAACACAGTAAAAATATTTTGGACTGTCTCAAGATACTCTCTGTCCTAATCAGGTCATAGAGTCTGAGGCTGCTGCCTGCTCTTACTGCAAAAGGAGCCACCATTGATCAGTTTTTGATGATCCGGAGGTGTCTAAGCTTTCCAGTGTCACCATCAACAGGTCAGTGACCAACGTCACCACAGGACTCACCTTCAAACAGCAAGTGTATACGGAATAAGATCTGCAGGCAAGAATAAACTCACATGCTGTATTTTGGATGCCTTTATTAGCCAAAACCTGATGTACAGTCTAAACTTCAGGGTTTATTGACAGCTGGACATTGTTAAGTAGATGCACCACGTCATCTTTGATATTCATGTCTCACAGACTCAAATATCTCAAGCCAAGAAGCACATAGAAGAATGTTTATGTCACAGTCATCGGCTTTGACAGTTTATATTGTTACATGAAAATATCTAACAGTGCCTAAGAATGCCAAGTTGACTCAAAATGTCAAAAACCTACAGCTGGAAGATCCCAATGAGGGAACATATGATATTCCTATAGACTTACTTACAAGAACAGATCACTATTGGGAGATAGTGGATGACATATCATCAACACATATTTCTGAGCACTGCTATCCTTCAAACTCAGATACATTTTCAGTGGAAATTATTCAAAAGTATTAATAAAGCACACCACTATTACCCTCATTACCCTAGCTTTTAAAGAATCAAATGATGGCACCATTCATAGATTTTCAGACTTAGAAGCAATTGGAACCAGAACTAATCAAAAAAGATTAATGAGTGATACAGAGTTAGTGATCCTGGAACAGTTTCTTGTGTCCACATGCTTGAAGACTAATTTTTAAGGGCTTCTTAGGTAGATTATAACTGAAGTTTGATAAAACCACCAAGATGAGTAAAGAAAACAAACTTACTGACTTATCAAGATTGATTATGAGTAACCACACAATATACAAATTGTTTCATATTAATTAATGCCAGGTCTGTGGATCTAGCAGTAGATTGCATGCCCTTAAACCAAGAGATTGTGGAACTGCATCCTGGGTGGACAACAGTAACTTTCAGACTGTCTTTCATTCGATGTTCACTTCCCAATGATGTGAGCACTCATCAGGAATGATACATGGTTCAGATTCCACTTTAAACTGTAGGACCCCTTTTCCTGATTGGATGACTGGGGTAGGTTTGGGACAGGAAAGTCACTGTAATGACGTCCAATTGAATGACTTGCACTTGGCCATTGAGCTGCATGCAATTATTATTATTATTATAAGGGGTGTTCAATAAATAAAGGAAACCGAATAAACAAGTTCGGCATGTTCATCACCACAAAAATTCATGCTAACTATTCCTTCATGACAATGTAAATCCTCACACAAGTCTGTGCACCCGAGACAAGCTCACAAAAACTTCATTGGACTGCTCTTCCTCACCCACCTTTCAGCCTGTATTTCACACCTGCCCCAATGAAGGATGCACTCGTGGGAAGCAGTATGTGGATGATGGGGAGGTTATCGACGCAGATGTTGGCTCCAACATAGACCAGTGGAGCGATACCATGCAGGCATACAGGTTCCCCCAGTAAAGTGGTGTAAGGCTGTCACATTGAATGAAGGTTATGTTGGAAAATAGGATTTTTTAGCCAAATGAGTAGGGAATAATATGGTGTATCGAAATCTTGAACAAAATTATACTGCTTTCAGAAAAATGTGTTGCATTACTTATTGAATACCTATCATATTATTATCATTATTTTTATTATTATTTTAATAAATGTTTTCAAATTTTGCATACCTATCATAAATGAAAGAGAGGACTACCATTATGAAGCATTGAAAGTTATTATTTACAGCCCCAAAAAGTTGATGTTTATGCACAGTTCCAAGGGGCAGGGTACTGCAACATTGTTAGCAAGAAACTATGAATGATGGAAAACTACAAACATAAAAACAAATAGAAGAGACAGTTGTTATTGTTTGTTGGCAGCAATTACGAGAATAGTGTTGTGTCTGAATGTGTTGGATAATTAGTCATATGTAGATAACAGCTACACTGTAAAATTTTTACAGTATCTAGAAATTAATACTGAAGTGAGTTTAACAGATTTTAATCAATTAGCTTAAACAAATTTTCCAGCTCTGCATAACTGCACAAGGTGATGAAGCAAAATAAATTGTGTTGCATCTTTTAAAGGAATGTCATAAAGTTCTATTCATCAGCTTAAACTAATAAAGTTATGCAATTAATTTTTGTCTGATTGCAGACAAACGTTAACAGTACTGGCACACATTGTAATCACCATGCCACAGTACTGTAGTACACTGCTATGGGAGTCGAAACAAACTGGTACTGCTCATCAATGAAATGGAGAATAATGTGGTACCTTGTTTTCTGCATTAGAAGGTGAACAAAGCTGCAACAACCCATGCGAAGTTCGTGGACATGTACAACAACACACAATCATATAACACGGTGAATCATATAACATGGCGGTTAGGTTGCACAGGTGCTTCCAATGTGATCAAACAAGTCCAAATGATGAAGAACAAAGTGGCAGACCATCTCCTTGTGAAGAACCAGGAATTGCAACAGACATACGAGCTCTGGTGCTTGATGGCTGCTATGTCACAATTCAAGTGGAAAAAATGAAAATCAATCACGGATCACTTTCCAACATCTTGCATAACATCCTGACTGTGACAAAGGTTGCCACCTACTGGGTTCCAAAATTGTTCACACTCATTCCAAGAGGCTAATGAACAAGGTAGAAGCAGAAATGTTTAGGCTATGTCACGCCAATCTACATGATTTCTTTTACCAACTAATCATAATGAATGAGTGCTGGGTGTTTCATTATGACTGTGAGATAAAAGAGCACAGCACACAATGGAAACTTGAATTCACCACCACCAAAAGAGGCAAAGAGTACACCATCATTGGACAAAGAGATGCTGAGAGCATTCTGGGACTGCAATGGAGTGTTACTAAAAGATTATACTTTTGAAGAGCAAATGGGCACAGGAACATGCTACCAAAACCTCCTGACAATGTTATTGGAGGCTATCAAGATGAAGTGTTCCAAGAAGTTGTCCTAGGATGGTGTTTTAGCTCCTTGACAATGGTCCAACTCATTCAGTAAAGGAGACAGTTGCACATGCTTTTTCTTTGAGCTATCAATTTTGCCTCACCTCCTGTATTCTTCTGACACAGCACCCAATGACTTCTTGTTTTTTCCTCAGATGAGGAAATCACAGCATGGAAGACACTCCAAAATTTCAAGGTGGAACATCTCCTGATTAGCCAAAATGTAGACTTCTACAACCAAGATCTTCACCAAGTCTAGCCACCATTGGGAAAACTGTAGTACATTGAACAGTAAATATGCAGAGGAGGACTAACACCACTGCAAAGTTTCATAGAGACAACTCGATTTTTTGAGAGGTCTACCTAACCTAGCTGACAGAAACAACCAACTGGACTACTGCTCTGAGAAGTTTATTGAGAATGCAGTGAATCAGTCCACTTACCTCGTTAGTTGATCCATCATGTTAACAAGCTGCATGGCCTCATATTCTTTTTGTTCATCAGACATTCCAGCAGTTGGATCTGGTTTTGGTGGTTCATAGCAGCCAGTAACAGGATTCACACTAAGGAAATAATTCAAAAATTTTGTCATTACATTTTAAAATATTGACAGAACATATGGGGAAGGACGTTATCAGGCCCGGTAGGGTTGTAAACTAGGTCAGATAAACTGAACCACGAAATGGCTGTCATGAAAGAAAGAACACCAGACAATAATAGGAAAAACATGATGTAAATAAGGTGCATGACACATAAATAATGTTAAAGATTTAATTGGAATTATAAAAGAAGTCAAGTCAAACGAAAATCTTAAATATTTTAAAAAAAAAAAAAAAAAAAAAAAAAAAATTCTGACCAAAAGTGAAAAACAAGTGCATAATTTTTCAATATAGTCTCCCTGTCATTCAAGACACTTCCTCCAGCATTTAGGAAGTCCATGGGATGGTGAAAAAAAAATCGTTCCTCCCATCACCTCTTTGAGTGATCCAGACATGTGGTAGAAACTTGGTGCAAGGTCTGATGTGTATGGAAGATGTAGCAGAGTATCAAAGTGCAGGTCATTGATGGCTGCAAGTGCTGCACGAGCAGTATGAGGCTGAGCACTGTCGTGTTGCAAAATGACACTTGTAGTCAGAAATCCATGTCACTTTGATCTTATTGCAAGCTGAAGCTGACTTTTTAACATATTGGACTACGATGCACTGGTGATGGCATTTCCTCTAGTTGTGTAGTGTTCCAAGACAAAACCTTTTTTTTCCCAAAAGAGTGTCAGTAGGTGCATCCGGGACTTCTTGAGTTTTGGTGATGAGGAATGGCACCATTCCTTGCTTGGGCTCTTTGTTTCAGGTTGGTGGTAGTGCACTCAAGTTTAGTCTCCTGTAACAATTTTTATGAAGAAGCAATCATCTTCAGCTTCAAAGCACCATGGAAGTTCTACAGTTCTGGCATGAGCTGCTGTGGCACCAATCTTGAATGCACTTTGTGAAACTTAAGTGCTTCATGAATGACGCCATGTGCTGAGCTATACTAATGTTCAGATTTGTAGCTCTTTCATCCACAACAACATGGCAATTTTCCATCACAATGGCTTCAACAGCTGCAGTTGACTCTAGTCTCACAATGCAGTGTGCCTGACCTGGGTGCTGAGAATCTGTCACATAAGTTATGCCATTTCTACTCCACTTCACTTGCTGCAGCAATAGATATGCATCAGCATACTAGACCTTCACTCGCCGATGGAATTCACTAGGTTTCGAACCTTCACTGCTCAGAAAACATATGAAAGAACACTTTTCTTCCTTGGTGCACATCTTAAGTGGTGCAGCCATTTTGAACTTGTATTGTGCCTGTTTGGTTGTCTGTAGTATGCTACCACCTGTAGGTCATTCTTTACAACACTCGTAACACTACTGAAATCTTGCAGAAAATGATGTGAAATTTCGAGTTTCAATTACACTTTTAAGGCTTTCATTTGACTTCCCCTTGTAAAAGTACTACTGCTACTGACAAAAAACTTTTAAAGATGTCAACAAATCTTAATGAAAATAAAATCTATGACATACAGAACAATAAAACAGAACATTACGTTTAACACAAAAGAGATACTGGAAAAGCAAGTGCACATTGATAAGTGTTTGACCGTGAAATGAAAGGAGGTTGTAATGTTTCGAGAATTTCTGCATAAATTCTAGAACCACTCGACCTACTACCATCTTGAACACACAATATTTTAGATGTGAGAGTGGGATGCTAAAATCCTACCTACTGTGACTGACATGTTTGTGTGTGCAGGTGTGAAATCAGTCGCGAGCAGAAGGTAGACGTGGCGGACAAATGGCACTGACAAGTACTTGTCAGGCAATCCATGGAAGTTCTAGTGAAAGTATAGGGAAGAACTGTGGAACTTCTAGGTTATTCCGTGCTAATCGTATCAGTGACCATTGTTATAAATAACAAGAACAACTGAGATCCTGAAGTCTGAAAAAAAAACTCTTATGTTGGATTTGCTGGAGGCAAGACGTATTTTACGATTTGTTTGTAATAAGAGTTGTGGTTGTTAAGCCAACTCTTTGCTAAATGTACATAAAGCTGTTTCTAATGTGAGACGATACGAGTGGCTTACAAGAATTCCAATGTTTATGAGTGAAGAGAGAATTTTGCTCTTTATGAAGCTCAAATATACCGACAGTTATTTAAAAGTATTCTTCGAGTACATAATTATTATGCAAGTAGAGAGAAAGTCTTTAAGGTTCCCGTAACTAGCATCATTCTTCGGAGAAAAAGTTTATAGAGATTCCAGAAGCCGGCTATCCAGAGAAGAAGATCGGCTGTGTACACCAAGTAAGTCGACTTGTATAAAAGAAGTGGGAAGTTTGCACATACACTTCACACACTCTTAGTCATCAAAACGTTAGAATGTGGCGACCGGTGTGAAAGGACCGAAGGAAAAAAGGAATTCTGTGACAAAAACAACGAGATAAGAAGTTATCATGTGTTGCCACAACAACTGAGCATAATGAGACAAAAGAATCATTCCAAGAAATTGAATTAAGCCTAAAGTGTCAGATGGAGAAAATTTGTGAATGTAAAAAAGGAGAAGATGTAAGAAAGTCACAATGTTAAAAACCAGAGAGAAGATCTCGACATATTAGACTAAGAAGAGATACGCCTAGAGCGAAACGACTAAGATCTGGTGCAGGGAGTATACAGCTCTCACACGCATCACGGGGACACAGTTGTGGAAACCAGCCAACATCCGACGTCGCTGGCACCAACTGCTGTTCACCGGTACTGACCTGCCGTCACATCCGCTCCCCTACCCTGCGAGAAGTGTACGCCGGGTGAGTGCAAAACAAAACTTTAGTACCTTAGCAAGAAGTGATACAAACTATTGAGTGAACTTTATTAGTGTAGTTATTATACTTGAAGTTAAATGCTCACAAGGTCTAAAGCCTGTAAAAATACGGATAACGAACAGCAAGTTGGGGAAACTTCAGAACCAGTCATGGCTATGCAAATTAGTAAAAGAAGGGCCAGACTGGTCTAAGTTGGTAAATGTAATCAAAACTCAATTAAATGAAGCCTTAAATGCTGAGTCTGCAGTTAAATGCTAAATTACATGACCAGAGTACAACTTTAAATGCTAAATTAGATGCTCAGAGTGGAACTTTAAATGCTAAGTTGGATGTTCAGTATGAAACTTTCGGATTGTTAAGTGCCAAGGTAGAGTCACAAGGTAAAGAATTTAGTAATCTATGTGAAGGCATGGGAGATTTTAAGACTGAATTCAATGCTTTAAATACTAAAGTAGAAAATGTAGAGAATGTTAAGATAGATTTAAAGAATGAATTGACTATTTCCCTGCACATTCATGTAAATCAAATGTTCACTGACCTTAGTAATAAACAGAATGATAATTTCCAAGAGTTATCAAAAAAGTTAGAATTTGAGATTGAGGACAGGTGGAATAATGTAGATTCAGAAATCAATGAAAAATTAGGATCTTTCGACTGAGTACTTTAAAACAAAGTGTACATAAGCAGTGAGAGTTAATGCCTGTAATTCAATCGCAAATTACAGGTATAAGTACACAAGTGGATAACATAGAAAGAAGCTTTAAAGAGAAAATAGCAAACTCTGATATTGTAAATGTAAGTAGTTTGGAAGAACAAGTCGAAGAAATTATAGAAAAAAAATTTACCGAGAGAATAACATCCGGGAACTTGTCCTCTATGGCTTCTTCTGAACTTACTGATACCAGGAAGGGCATAGACGAACTCTGGAGAAAATTCAAACTTATCCAGGAACAAGTAGAAAAACAAGTAACTTCACCTAACGTGATGTTAACCAGTGAAGTAGTTACTAATTTGCAATGGGAAGCTTATTCAGAGTTATTGAGACAATTCCCTTAATTTAACCCAGTGGAGAGGTACATCTGATACATTTTTTGAAAAGATTTAACCAAGCTTTACCGAAAAATTGGGAAGATTCTAAAAAGACTGAATTTGCTGTGGATTACCTTGTAGGAGACGCATCCAAATGGGGAACTGTAAATATTGAGAATTTTTCTTCATGGGGAGACTTTCAAAAGAAGTTTAAAGAGAAATACTGGTCTGCCAGTGCACAAGAAAAGTTAATATCAGATCCATGGAACCCGAGCAGCGTCAAATAACCCCCAGGGACGTTAACGTTCTGAGTTATGGGGCGGAGTGACGACCATCGGAACCCGAGTTAATTTCGGTGTTTCTTCCGTAATAGTTTTTCTGCACCGAATTCCTATCAAATTATGCTGTTTTCTATCCCCCACTGACGTTAAAAATTCTGAGTTAACGGGCGGAGTGACGACCGTCAGATCCCGAGTTGTTTTCAGTGTTTCTTCCGAAACAACTTTACTGCACCAAATGCCTTTACAATCTTAAACTATTCTGTCATCTATTCCTAAAATCTTAAACTATCTTGTAATCTTATATCTTAGAAAACTGGATATGACAGTCAAATAAAAAACAATCCTAGATTAATCACAGGTAAAAAGTGATACTTAGATAAAGTGAACTGAATGGACTATTATGTTTGTAGAAAATATAATATTGTGTGACTAATTGAACAACTAATATACCATAGTATATAGATTTCCCATTTTGTATAGAATATTTTATACCTTTTGTGAGATGTGACATAAACGGGAGGGTTTGTATTAAGTTTGAAAGGGGTGGAGGTTGTAGATAAAAACATGGTTTACAAGAACAAATAAACCATGGCTAACACAAAACACACATCACACCTTTCAGACAACCCTCACAACCAAGTGTGCCCCATTCTTCACCATTTGCCGTTTCCATAGGGTTGCTAAGATTTCCTTCGGGGACTTCAAGGGTGAAGGTGGGAATATCCATACTGTAGGAGACGATTTAACACCAAACCACCTCCGGCATCTCACTCAAGTACCTGAGGGGTAGGGATCCTGGGGAAGGAGGGTGGTAAGGATTTCCTGTCTTTGGGGCTATCTTCTCTCTCTTCTTAGATCTTAGCAACCATATCTATTTTTTTTTCCTTTCTTACTTCTCATTTGAGGACCCATCTATTTTTTCCATTTTTCCATATCCACAAACTTCTATTGCTGAAGTCCTTCCTTGTTTCTGTGGTTTCTAACAACCTACATCTTATCTTTAGATAAGAAGGCTGAAGAATCAGACTACACGAACACACATCCACATACGCACAAGAATACCCTTATACACAAAGATTGAAATTACAGATTAGAAACCTGTTGCAATGTGAGAATCGCCAGGTGTTGTAAGGGTAAGAATGTGTGTACATGGGGGGGGGGGGGGGGGGGGGGGGGCAAAAACATACATGCATACATAATTATATAAAAACTAGGATGATTTTACATCAAGTATACATAAGAAGGAAGAGTGAGCGCAGAAAACGAATGTGAATTGATTGTGATAGTCATTTAAGAAAAGTCAGTATAATAAATACTCTGAACATTGATGAATAGTAGGACTTGAACTATAGTTAGACATAGTATCTACTAAGAGTATAGAAGTTGAGAAGTAGAGGAGGACTCTAGGGATTAAATGATATATCAAGAAGTGAATGCGAAGTGTAGTGTAGACTTGTAGTTTTACCAGAAAATACTTATAGTACATATAGAAACATATACTAGGGTAATGAAATGTGAGGCCTACTCAGAAAGGATAAGGGGGACGTACCTGGCATTTACTAAATTTAAAGGACAGGCATACCTACATGGAGATAGGACGACCTGTGGTCTAAAAAATAGGAATGTTTTATAAAGTGGCGTACCTACCAGAATGGAAAGAGGAAGTGCTCTCACAGGGTGTACACGTGAACAAGGAAAAAAAAAAGTCCTGGGTTTTTCCCAGATATCCCATTTAAAAAATATCTGGCTGAAAATACACATTTTTTGTGCTAAGTGACAGTAGGTTTTCCATAGATTTTTCCTCAGAACTGTAAAACTTACCAATCCTTTGAATGGTTAACGTTTTATACACTGGCATCTTTAAGGTTCCTGTAACTAGCATCATTCTTCGGAGAAGAAGTTTATAGAGATTCCAGAAGCCAGCTATCCAGAGAAGAAGATCGGCTGTGTACACCAAGTAAGTCGACTCATATAAGAGAAGTGGGAAGTTTGCACATACAGTTCACACACTCTTAGTTGTCAAAACGTTAGAAGGTAGATAAATAAGAAGACAAAATAAATTGTTAGACTGTGAAAATAACAAGGAGGAAAGATGATGTGAACTGTATGCATTACTCAAACACTGTTATTCTGCAGTCCTTTACTGTTTTGTTTGGTTTGTATGTTACAGATTAGTTTCAGCCACTTTTCCATCCTTGTGTCAATCAGCACTCACATTAAACCTTCAACAGAGGCCTGCTGCTTTTTCAGATAGCCCAGTAATATTTTAAGTAGAACAACCATAAAGTACATGCGAGAGTGATATGCACTTCATTAAGTGCCTAAATTTTCCATAGTTTGATAGTTGGTGAGATCTGCTTGTAATGGGGTAATTAGCAATTTAACTCTTTGGTAAAGTTGTCACCAGTGCCTGGTAAAGGTAAAATGAGGTTTAAACAGGAAGCAGTTGGGTTCAGCAACTGTTCTGATTTCATGAGAAATAGGAGAATGTCAGTTTTGTGCATCCCTTTTCCTACTAGTTTGTTTGACTAGGCAGTTACTACCTCCCTAATCAAAATATAGTCTGTATTGTAACCTCTTCCACATTTGGCACTGTTGAATGCAGCATTCTCTGAATGACCACGAGAATGCACTATTGTGGTTAGGAAACCGGTAATTGAGAGACAAGTACTCCCAATACCACATGTGATGCTGTAAAATGGAGCTGCCCTTGACCTGGTAATGTCAACATCAGGTAATGAGCAACATTGCCACATGTGGTATAGTCATTCACAAGTAAGGAGCAACATGCTGTGGTGCATTTGTTGTGGGTGGAAGTATTAAAATAAAGTGGTATTCACACTGAAATGTTGAGGGAGTGTGAAGGACACACTGTCTAGGACTCTAGGTGGTGCACATCTTTTGCTGTATGTTAAATCTGCACTGCTGATGAGCCACATTGGTGCAAGTAACTGTGACAGGAAATTGAGCAGGTGATTGTATGTGGCAGTAAGATTTGTCTATGAAACTGAGCTGAGCAGTTCAACATTTCATATGAGACAGTGTACAAGCCTCTGCATAAGGAACTCCACTTTGTAAAAGTCATCTTCTACTGGGTGTCTCAGTACCAGTGAATGACTACAGGGACCAGAGGATGAAGACAGTTCTTGGGCACTCAAATGTGCTATGTGACTATGACTTCTGGAAAGGTTTGTGACTGGAGAAAAATCATAACACTACACATCCAAATTACAGAAGGGCTGGTTGGTGTGGATGCATTTCTCTGCCTTTTATATTGGCTTCTGTGTAGGATTCTCCACAGAAAAATCAATAAAAGACTTCACAAATGAACTGCTATCAGAGGTAAACAAGAACATTTATGCTATTAGTATATTCTGTTACCTCTCCAAGGCCTTTGATTATTTGAATCACAAAACTGTACTTGGCAAACTAATATGTAATGGCATTAATAGTGTCACCCGTGCATGGATGAAGTCTTGTCTTCATAACAGAAAGCAGACGATGTTCTTGACACACAGTATCACAGGCATGAAACCTTAGAATGGGGGAACATAAAGTGTTGGGTGCCACAAGGATCAGTACTGGGCCCACTCTTATTCTTCACCTAAGTAAATGATCTTCCAATGACTTTAAAGAGCAGTTCAAAAACTGCAGTGTTGGTTGATAACAAACACAAGCATACTAATCAAGGGCTGAAACTCAACCTTAGTGGACACAGCTCTGATGATAATTGAACAGATCTACAAGTGGCTCACAGCAAAAAGTTTAAGCTTCAATCTCATAAAGAGTCATATTATGCAGTTTCGAGGAAGCAATGATGACCTGTTAGCACCAGAAGAGACATTAATGGTTCTACACTAGCTGAAACATCCCATGCAAAAATCCTTGGAGCCCAGTTGGATAACAAGTTAAAATGGAGTCAACATGTAGATGAACTAATCAAGAAGCTCAGTTCTGTATGTTTGCCCTCAGAAGCTTCTCTCAATTCTGTTGATTTAAAGACAAAAGTTTTAAAGTATTTGGGGTTTATTTTCACTTCCTGTTGTCTTATGGAATAACTGTCTGGGGTTGTTCACCTATACTAAATACAGTGTTTGTTCAGCACATGTGAGCAGTAAGAATTAGATAACCATACATCTTGCTGAAGCCTTTTAAGGAGTATGGAATTCGTCACTCACTTCCCAATATATTTACTTCTTAACCCTTACGAGTATCAAAGGGGGATGGGGAAGGCGGAGGGTACTTTTGTAAATATTGTACTTTAGATCGATATTTCATATTTTAAAATTATGATAAAAATCTTTATTGTTTTTTATTATTTCACCTGTAGCGGATGATGACGCCACTGGCAAGGTCAGTGAGAAGTATTTTACAGCCACTGGAAAAGTTCTTACATCCAAACATTTTCATAACACAAGGCAGGCAGCACAAAACATAGTAAAAGAGCAAGACGGCATAAGAAGTGAAGGTAAAGTATGAACTATAAGAGAATCACTTGAAATGATTACTTCTCCAGAAATTGTTATCATTATAATAAAGCATACCAATGCAGACGCTTTGTGACATAATTTACCCAAAACAGACAGACTTGAATTCATAGCGTATATAGGGCTACATATTGTTATTGTGAAGGAGGGGAATAGTGAGTCACCTATTCGTGATTTATGGCCCAACACTTGAGGAAGATTTGTTTATACTGCAGCTATGAGTAGAACTAGATTCCATCAACTTACTAAAATAGTAAGATTTGATGACAGAGAGATGCAAAATGGGTGCATGGAACATGCCAAGTTTGCTGCAATACAAGAAGTATTTGATAAAATGAATGAATTACTGCCAAGATATTATTCTGCTGGAATGCACACTGTTACTAACGAAATATTGTCATTGTTCCGTGACAGGTGCCCCTACACAGTCTTCATGAAAGAAAAACCTGGAAAGTATGGTTGTTGATGTGGTCTTCAGTGCAGAGACTGGTTTGATGCAGCTCTCCATGCTACCCTATCCTGTGCAAGCTTCTTCATCTCCAAGTACCTACTGCAACCTACATCCTTCTGAATCTGCTTGGTGTATTCATCTCTTGGTCCCCCTCTTCATTTTTTACCTTCCATGCTGTGCTCCAATACTAAACTGGTGATCCCTTGATGCCTCAGAACATGTCCTACCAACCGATACCTTATTCTAGTCAAGTTGTGCCACAAATTCCTCTTCTTCCCAATTCAATTCAGTACCTCCTCATTAGTTACATGATCTATCCATCTACTCATCAGAATTCTTCTGTAGCACCACATTTTGAAAGCCTCTATTCTCTTCTTGTATAAACTATTTACTGTCCATGTCTCAATTCCATACATGGCTACACTCCATATAAATACTTTCACAAAAGACTTCCCGTCACTTAAATCTATACTCGATGTTAAAAAATTTCTCTTCTCCAGAAAGGCTTTCCTTGCCATAGCCAGCCTACATCTTATATCCTCTCTACTTCGACCATCATCAGCTATTTTGCTCCCCAAATAGCAAAACTCATCTACTACTTTAAGTGTCTTATTTCCTAATCTAATTCCCTCATCATCACCCGACTTAATTCGACTACATTCCATTATCCCGTTTTGATTTTGTTGATGTTCATCTTATATCCTCCTTTCAAGACTCTATCCATTCCATTGAACTGCTCTTCCAGGTCCTTTGCTGTCTCAGACAGAATTACAATGTCATTGGCAAACCTTCCAGGTCCTTTGCTGTCTCAGACAGAATAACAATGTCATCGGCAAACCTAAAAATTTTTTTATTTCTTCTCAATGGATTTTAATTCCTCCTCCAAATGTTTCTTCTGTTTCATTTACTGCTTGCTCAAATAACATTGGGGATAGGATACAGCCCTGTTCACTCCCTTCCCAACCACTGCTTCCCTTTCATGCCCCTTGACTCTTTATGACTGCCATCTGGTTTCTGTACAAATTGTAAATAGCCTTTTGTTCCGTGTATTTGACCCCTGCCACCTTCAGAATTTGAAAGAGAGTATTCCAGTCAACATTGTCAAAAGCTTTCTCTAAGTCTACAAATGCTAAGAATGTAGGTTTGCCTTTCCTTACTCCATCTTCTAAGTGAGTCGTAGCGTCAGTTTTGCCTCATATATTCCAACATTTCTACGGAATCCAAGCTGATCTTCCCCAAGGTTGGTTTCTACCAGGTTTTCCATTCGTCTGTAAAGAATTCGTGTTAGTCGTTTGCAGCTGTGACTTATTAAACTGATAGTTCGATAATTTTCACACCTCTCAACACCTGCCTTCTTTGGGATTGTAATTATTATATTTCTCTTGAAGTCTGAGGGTATTTTGCCTGTCTCATACATCTCGCTCACCAGATGGTAGAGTTTTGTGATGGCTGGTTCTCCCAAGGCTATCAGTAGTTCAAGTGGAATGTTGTCTACTCCCGGGGCCTTGTTTCGACTCAGGCCTTTCAGTGCTCTGTCTAATTCTTCACACAGTATCATATCTTCCATTTCATCTTCATCTACATCCTCTTCCATTTCCATAATATTGCCCTCCACTACATCTACCTTGTATAGGCCCTCTGTATACTCCTTCCACATTTCTGCTTTCCCCTCTTTGCTTAGAACTGGGTTGCCATCTGAGCTCTTGATATTCATACAAGTGATTCTCTTTTCTCCAAAGGTCTCTCTAATTTTCCTGTAGGCAGTATCTATCTTATGTCCTAGTGATATATGCATCTACATCCTTACATTTGTCCTCTAGCCATCCCCGCAAGCCGTTTTGCACTTCCTGTCGATCTCATTTTGTAGACGTTTTTGTATTCCTTTTTGCCTGCTTCATTTACTGCATTTTTATATTTTCTCCTGTCATCAATTAAATTCAGTATCTCTTCTGTTACCCAAGGATTTCCACAAGCCCCCATCTTTTTACCTATTCATCCTCTGCTGCCTTCACTACTTCATCCCTCAGAGCTACCCATTCTTCTTCTACTGCATTTCTTTCCCCCATTCCTGTCAATTGTTGCCTTATGCTCTCCTTGAACCTCTGTACAACCTCTGGTTTAGTCAGTTTATCCAGGTCCCATCTCCTTAAATTTCTATCTTTTTGCAGTTTCTTCAGTTTTCGTCTACAGTTCGTAACCAATAAACTGTGGTCACAGTCCACATCTGCCCCGGGAAATGTCTTACAATTTAAAATCTCGTTCCTATCTCTCTGTCTGTCTATAGTATATATATATATCTCCAGTGTCTCCAGACCTCTTCCGTGTACACAGCCTTCTTTCACGATTCTTAAACCAAGTGTTAGCTATGATTAAGTTATGCTCTGTGCAAAATTCTACCAGGTGGCTTCCTCTTTCATTCCTTACCCCCATTCCATATTCACCAACTACTTTCCTTCTCTTCCTTTTCCTACTATTGGATTCCAGTCCACCATGGCTTTTAAACTGTCATCTCCCCTCACTATCTGAATGATTTCTTTTATCTCATCATACATTTCTTCAGTCTCTTCGTCATCTGCAAAGCTGGTTGGCATATAAACTTGTACAGGGTGTATACGCAGACAAGGAAAAAGAAATTCCCGGATTTTTCCCAGATCTCCCGGTTAAAAATAAATTTTCTCCTGGGTGAAAATACACTTTTTCTGAATTAAGTGACAGTATACTTTCCGTCAGAACTGTAAAACTTATCAATCCTTTGAATGGTCATGGTTTTATACAGCAGCGTAAAATTTCTCGGCACTTTAGAAAATGAAACTCAGGGGGGAAAAGCACGTTTTGGAAAGATCTTTGATATGCAGCAACATGTATGCTACATATTTTTGTGTTATGAAAGTATAGATTTGAATTCCACCAACAGGAAAAGTTAATGGTTTAAGTTACTATACAAGAGTGTTGCCACAAAAAAAAGCAAAGCTCCCGCATATAATATTTGTCTCGAAGATTAATAAGCTACAAGAGAAGCTAAGCTTTCACCTATAATGTTGATCTGTTTAGGACATGTTACCCTTTAAGATACATTGCACAAATACGCCAGTAAAATTTTTAATACCGATATAAATCTGCTCAAAATTTTTCTAAATGGCTCGTTATCAAAGAGTTGATTTTTAAATGAGGCAAACACTCTGTGATTTAAGAAATTCATTGTACATTCTCACACATAGTTCATCTTGCATAAAAGGAAATTTACTTTGAAAATAACGCTTTTCGAAACACAATTCGCAATATTTCTCCGCGACCTGTTAGAAATAGATGCACTTCAGCAGTTGCCAGAGAGCGCCAGATAAAGAGGCGTCACCACGCTTGTGCAGTTACGGTGACGTAGGAAGCCCGTATGTTCGTACGTGTGAAACATTCAAAAATCTTACTTACAAAATGTCATAAAAGAAACAAGACATCAGAGGATGCTCCAAGAGCGTCGGAATTTCGTGAACCATACTAAAATGCATAGTTCGCCTTAAAGCGCACATTCGTATGTCCAGATTCCCAATGACGTAGGCCTCAACCTGATATTAAGCTTTTTGGTATGTTGTTCGAGACGTAAATTTTCTTGGAGTACCAGTACTGTATTATCTCATGTTTGGTTCTTTATTATGTCATAATGCCATACGTGCTAGAAGATGAAAACTTGCACTTGAAATGTAGCAAACAGTAGAAGCTAGCCAATAGTGTGGAATTAAACACTTTGTTTCAAATGAATTTACTGCCTCAGCAGGAAAGCTTAATAAAAGCCAAATTTCTTTAGCAAACAGACAAAAATTGTTCTCCAAGGCGATTAATGCTTGACTGTCAGAAAGGTGGAAATAAAATAAAATCTGAA
Source organism: Schistocerca americana (assembly GCF_021461395.2). Classification (NCBI taxonomy): domain Eukaryota; kingdom Metazoa; phylum Arthropoda; class Insecta; order Orthoptera; family Acrididae; genus Schistocerca; species Schistocerca americana. The sequence goes on along the minus strand of NC_060125.1, from coordinate 449,974,146 downwards.
ACTAGTAACATATTTTAGCCTTCCGTAATTATGTGAATGTATTTTAATTCACTTGATAGCTCCCAGCCACAGAAATCCGTCTTGTTTTCATTTGATGTGAGAGCAGTAATGAAGAGGAAACAGAAAAATCACTAGATGTAAACACAGGTCACGTAAACCACTCCCCCCCCCCCCCCCCCCCCACACACACACAACTCAGAACGCTCTGAGGACCATGACGTCAAAAAATTAAAACTTTTCAAAAGTAAGTTCATTTTGTAGTGCACATCTTTCTGAGGAGCCTGATACATAAAACATATATCTTCGAGGAAATGTAAGACATGTTATTTGGTCTTTAGTGTGCTGAAGTGCAGTGCCACACCTCTTCAAACAACATTCTTATACTGCGCGTCACTGTATTTCACTCTGCGGAACTCAAACATGTATATTTTGCAATGGATGCCATCAAACTATTTCAGGACAGTGGAAATTAAAATGTCCTGTAGTGCCTCTCCTGCTACCAGGCGGCCGGCTTGACATCCTGCCCCTCTAAAAAAATAAGAAAAAGTCGCAATTAATACTTGATGGGATTATTTGTAACCAGGATAACAGGAAGTCTTCAGAAAATCTGGACTCTCTATTGCCTATTAGCTAATAACTTGCTCTTCTGTGTGACATAAAATTAAATATAGGATACCTAAAACCAGTAAATACAAGAGACACACAGGACAGTACACATTTCTTCAATCCTTAGGTCCTAGCGACTTTTCTCTCTAATCTTGCTGCAGCTTTACATGGCGTGCTGGCCGCGGTGGACGAGCGGTTCTAGGCGCTTCAGTCTGGAACCACGCCACTGCTGCGGTCGCAGGTTCGAATCCTGCCTCGGGCATGGATGTGTGCGATGTCCTTAGGTTAGTTAGGTTTAAGTAGGGGACTGATGACCTCAGATGTTAAGTCTCATAGTACTTAGCGCTATTTGAACCTTTTTTTTTTTTTTCCAGGGCGCGCTTTCCTTTGTGCGAAAGAATTATTACCTCATCAAAGTTCGTCAAACGTTTTGCTACTTGAAAAATAGAATTGTCGTCGTCTAATACTGAAAAAGCTGTTAATACAAATAGTATCCAAGACGGATGTGGTTTCTCGATCTGATTACGTCTATTTTGTCACGTGTGCTGGATTACACAAAATAGGCCTTTCCAATATTGCAGCAATTGTAACACACACCAAATCAGACAGACTGTTTTGGCAATAATGATCATTTTTATAGTACAACAATATAATTCACGAAGTACCAATACGAAATACCTATTTGGTCAATTACAATCAAAAAGCTTTATGTCAGGAAATAGTTTCACATTTCATTCATACGCCCCAGTTTATCATGCATGAGACCGAAAAGTAGTAGAACGAAATTTTTGTATAAATTTGGAATCATCATACTCTTCCATAAATTGTGTGATGTCCCCATTTCTTCTCCTTCCTTGTTCTAACAAACAATCTTGTCATCACTAATTCTGTAAATATTACTACTACGTCAAAACTCATTCTCCAGTTAACTTTACTAACCCTTACACAATCACCGGTTTAGTTATCCAGCGATTATTCTCTAGTTAGGCATTATGACGTGTTTGTACAATGCGTTTTCCGCGCTACTCCCAGAATGGAACTTAAGCTGCTGCTAGCCAGGGACTACAACTGGCCCTGTCTAGTGTAGCAATCTGGCCAAAAATTTTCTGTCAGAATTTCACTTTCTTTGATACACCGAGAAGACAATACATAATCTTTCTTACCTGTTATTCCTGATAGTCGTGTAGTCTGAATATATGGATTTTGCTAGTAATTATAACAATGCTGAACATTTGCAAACTGAATCAACCACATAAACAAGCAGCAGTTGGTATTCACCGGTTCGGCTTTATTCCGCTCAACTCATATAGCCCCGTCCAGTTCTGTCTGCAGAAAAGTTCATTTCTAGATGCGACGGGGGTTACCCTGTCAGAGACGTCACGTACACTATACACGCATTCAGAAATCAACTTAAAATGTGTTCAAAAATGTCCAAAAACCAGCAGGGGTGCATTTCAAAATCATATGAATAATCGATAAACCGACGTGCGCTGGATGCTAGGTGCTTTGTGAAACAAGCTTTTTTTCCTCAATAACATAGATTTGTCCCCTACCCCTGAAACTGCCACCCAGTTGAGATACCATGGTTTGCAGTCCCCCCCCCCCCCCCCCCCCCCTTACTAGATCCGAGCCTGCTGCGCACACGTGGATCTGGCAGCTTGGGAGCGCCAGTAAAATTTTTCTGGGTGTCTCATGTGGATGGTTACTGCCACTGCTGCTTACACAGCCAATAGCCACATTTAGGTATTACTCATACACGACTCAACTGCCCGTGTGCATGAGCCCACTCGTAACTGCTTAAATGAATCTAATGTAAACAGTTGTGACGTCACGTTCATCGGATGCAGTTTGTTGTTACGAAGCATTGAGTAGTCTTCCTAAAGCCTTTGACACATTATGCTGTTGGCAGACGCTTGTACGTGCACTGTGTTATTTTATATGGCGCATTTCCTTTGGAATTTAAGTTTTATTTTCGTTTTTTTTCTCTCGTTCATGTTAGAATGCTGCAGTATTAGTCTGCAGTAGCCGGATACAGAAATATCCTTTGTTAGAGTATCGGTTCACACCAGTCAAAATTACAAAAATTTAACTGAAAACTAAAACAATGAAAAATTCCCGGGATTCTAAAATATTCCCGGGTTTTTCCCGGTTTTCTCCTGGATGAAAAAATTCCCGGGTTTTTCCCAGATCTCCTGGTTGTCCCGGGTCATATACACCCTGTTGTGCTACTGTAGTAGGCATGGGTTTCGTGTCTATCTTGGCCACATGAAGGCGTTCACTATGCTGTTTGTAGTAGCTTACCTGCACTCCTATTTTTTATTCATTATTAAACCTACTCCTGCATTACCCCTATTTGATTTTGTATTTATAACCCTGTATTTGCCTGGCCAGAAGTCTTGTTCCTCCTGCCACCGAGGTTCATTAATTCCCACAATATCTAACTTTAACCTATCCATTTCCCTTTTTCAATTTTCTAACCCACCTGCCCAATTAAGGGATCTGACATTCCACGCTCCGATCCGTAGAATGCCAGTTTTCTTTCTCCTGATAACAACGTCCTCCTGAGTAGTCCCCGCCCGGAGATCCGAATGGGGGGACTATTTTACCTCCGGAATATTTTACCCAAGAGGATGCCATCATCATTTAACCATACAGTAAAGCTGCACGCCCTCAGGAAAAATTACGGCTGTAGTTTCCCCTTGCTTCAGTTGTTTGCAGTACCAGCACAGCAAGGCTGTTTTGGTTAATGTTACAAGGCCAGATCAGTCAATCATCGAGACTGTTGCCCCAACAACTACTGAAATGGCTGCTGCTCCTCTACAGGAACCATATGTTTGTCTGGCCTCTCAAAAGATACCCTTCCGTTGTGGTTGCACCTATGGTACAGCTATCTGTATCTCTGAGGTCTGCAAGCCTCCCCACCAACAAACAGCAAGGTCCATGGTTCATGGTGAGGAGGGGGGGAGTATGGTTCACTTATACAAATTATACAATTTTTGTAAGCAAAGTTTTCTGCTGGGAGGTACCCTAGTCCCTGCCATACAGTAACACCATAGTACTGCCACATTTCTGTCTGTCTGGCCTTCCGAAGTGTCACTTCAGTCATAGCCATATCTCCTGGTCATATGCCCAGCTGATAAAAGACTATGTAAAACAAATTTTCAAATCTGAGCTTCAATAGGACTAAGGCTTAGAGTCACTTAGCCCACAGGTCAAAGAATAGGCAATGAAGTATAGTATCTGGGTGTGTGTCTATATATATTCAACAAATTAAATAATTTCTATGTATTACTTCTGGATCTATCTTCATATTAAGGTTTGCAGCAGAGCTTTCAATGTTGAGTATTGTTACTTTCCAGCAATGGTACAGGAAGAGGAATCATCATGGGTTGTACGAATAAAAAAGAGAACATTCTCCGTAAAGACTCTTGGAGCAAAAGAACATTTTCTGAGAAAGTTCTCAATTTTGCATGAATAAAAAATTCAAAGTATATTCTCTGATGAGGGAGTTCCTTCTTACTACCTCCCCTCTTTTTGAGAAGGTTCTCTGCGTGTGTCATCTGACACAGAACACATACATAATCTCAAACTTCATTCAATCCACTCAAACAGGCAAACTATTCAATGTGCAAATGCAGTACTTGCATCACTGTGTTCTGGAAGAGTTGCACTACATTTTGATTTTACTTTTATCTGTGGCAACAAATTATTATAATGACTGTGGATACTTTATGAAAATGCTTTTTTTGACAATGTTACCAAATTTTCAACATGGGGAAAACATTTTTGTTACTGAAGTTAGGTGAACACATTATTGGAACCAAATCTTAGAATGCCTCACATTTTCATCTGCTCCAAACTGTAATGCTGTCAGAGCTTTCTAACATGAGATAAGTTTACAATATTGCAGTGCCTGTGTTCAGAAAGATGATCCAATATTCCTTTGGACATGCATGCATGTCCGAAGGAACGGGCCCTGTGGCAACTACAGCCATTACGAAATACATGAAATGTATTTGCAGTTGCGAATGTTGACAACCATCAGCTGTATAATGAAATGATGACAAATTGGTGCCCTGTTCGTAGCTGTGAATACATTTCAGGACATAATTTTGGTCAAATATGATGAATAATGATCCAATCATGTGTTGGGTACTTAAGCAGTTGCCCATGTGCATTTGTTACGAGAAACAGATCACTAGATTTGTAATAAATCAGTTATTAATTTTTCGGCTCTGCATACTTATTTCTAACATAACAAAAATAGACGCTGTGAGAAAACATGATGATGAACATCTGAACATGTCAATGACACAATTCACTGGTGTACACCTAAGTCAAAACTTGGGACTGGTAAATAGAACAAAAATGTTTTCATTTTTGCTTTGTTTGAAAGGTCTCCCTCTCTTCTTTATCAATTTTTGGGAAGTAAGTTTTTCAGCTAAATAATGTTGACAAAGCCATACAAACTTCTACAGTTTCCCTCTTAAGTATTTTGTTGGAGCTATGTATATCTTTTTTTGCTTTCTGAGCATAATAAATTATTCCACTTTTGCTAAAAAGACTCAGCAAACCTTAATCTTAACAGAACTTACTGAGCCCGAAGTATGCTGTAGAGCTAACTTCAAACACTGGAGAATTTTCTCCGCTTGTGAGAAACTTTTGTATTTTTCTTCATATGAAATTGGAGAAGGTTCTTCACATTGAGCACCTTTGTCATCCTTTTATTCAACCTGAGAATATCCTCAAACAAAGAATATTCTCCAATTCAGTTTATTCATGCAAAGCTGAGAATGTTCTCTGAAATTCTGAGAATAAAGTACATAATCCGTTTTATTCATACGACTCCATGTCTCAATGACATCAAAGACTGCAATACAACCAAGTTAGAAAATTTGAACAAAGGTTGGATTATCAATGCAATATCACATAGGTGAATGCCATGTAGGACAAATTTCTACTGTGATAGGGTAAAGTGATCTCCACTGATCTCATCTGCGACTACTCTTAATAATGATAATACTTGTCCAGCAAGGAACACTCAAACTGTCTTTTCTATGTAAGAAATACCACTTCTTCCACAGCCTAGCTCTCCCTTTTACACAGACCCATTAAGCATGTTTGATTTCATTGCTTTGCAGATTCTTCATATTGACCATGCAACATGTGTGAACTTCAGACTCAAATGGAAGATAACAACACACTAAATGTTGAAGTAAACATTTAAAGTTTCCCTTATATGACATTATGAGGTAAGAAGTCTCTTATTTGACTGTGAAGCTTCAAGTAAAAGTGTAACCTACTTTTATTGTTGCGTATGTTTTTTGTTTTTGTATTACAAAAGCTATGTCGGATGCCACTCGACACAGGATTGCTCAAAGTTTTGACACAGATGCGCTGTAGTTTGTTTGTAGTAACATGGCAACTACATCACAAGAGAAATAATTTTAAGTGTTGGAACTTGCGCAAAGTCAATATATCGTCAGAGTTGCTACAAGTTTCCCCAAGTGAAATTCCCTGATATTTCCCTGGTTTCCAGACAAGTTTTAGCATTTTTACCTCTCAAATTTTGAGATCTCAGAACTATGTTAGGACTTCTGAATTTCTCCACCATATGAACAAAAATCTTAAGTATTAACATCAACATTTTTTGTAATGCACTGTTTTTAGATGGAGAAAGCTAGCCTAATGGTATATGTGTTTCATTAAGACCACTGTCATTTTATTTCAATAAAACAAAACTCATTTGGTGACAAAAGTGGGCATTTCCTTGGAATCACATGACAGATTTAAAATACCTTCACAGTTTTCAGAAAACCTCAGAAAAAAGTAGGCCTATTGAAGGAAGTGTATAAGGCAGAGAAGAGTTGTATAAACCAACACTATAAGTGACCGTCAATAAAATGTTGGCTCTACTATGTCCATTATTGTTGGTTATTATCCACTGTGTTATGTGTATTATTTTACAGGTATTGTGTGATTTTTCTTTTGAGAAATATACCAGTACATAGCGTACAAACCACCAGCGACTGCCATAATTTTCTTCTTCTTATCGTCCATACCGTCTAATATATAAACTACTTTCGAAGTGCCAAAATGTACTACAATAAATACAATGTCTATAAAACATCACACTGTACAATGTACTTATGGTGAGATGGTCATAATTCCTGAAATCCATCCCCGTGGCCTCTGGCCTGCTGAGGAGTGCCACAGTCCTGGTTCCACGAATAAAACACAAAACTCCGCCACATTACGCCACACGCAGATAGACCCGGCCTGCGGACAAATCGGTGAGACTAGATTTGATTGGCAGGGACTGCAAACTAGTGGAAAATGATGAGCTTCAGATCGGCAGGCCCGATCTGTTAGAGCTACCCAAAGAAATGGCCTGCAGTTTTGGCCAGTCACGGAAATCCACTCATGTGGCCAGCTATTCATGTGTCACAGACATCATGTTGATGAGATGAGAACACAGTGATCACACCATGCAACAGACACCATGCACAAATACTCTAAGAACCAATACCAATGAGGATAGGTAGCATCTCACTGTAAAGATGATAGACGAGCTGCAGACAGCCATGTAGAAGACACACTCGCACAACTAAATTTTTGGCCATAGCCTTTGTCAGAAAATGAGCGCACACACATTCACACAATCATCAGATACAGCTCATGGACACATGACCGCTGTCTCCAGCCGCTGTGTCAGCAATCTCTGAGAATCAGATCCACACATACCACACCTCACACCTCCCTGCCTTTCGGTGACAGTTGGTAGGCTAGCAGCAAGAAGTGGTGGCAGCACTGACTGCAAGCTGAGGGGAGTGGTAGGAAGGGGAGAAGCATTAAGAATGAGGGAGTAGGGAAGCGATGCATATACTCAGCTGCGCCCAGCCAGTGATGATACTTGACATCTCAGTAAACAAAGAATTTCATCCACTGACAAAAAAACAAGATTTTTCCAGTGGTTTTTTTTTTCCAAATTTTGCTGATGTTTGCTTGATGTCCCTGACATGTTTGAAATTCCCTGATATTTCTTTATATCCAGAACTTGTGGCAACCCTGATTGTTCACTGCTTTTGATCTCCCAGGTCACCAGAACTCATACTTCACAATGTTTTTCTGTGGGACTACATAAAAGACAGAATCTTTGTCCCATCAACGGCAGCTACTCTTCAAGAACTGAGAAATCGAATTGCTGAAGCTGTTGTAGATTCAATGAACAGGGACCTGTTGATATGAGTGTGGAATGAAATGGACTACCGTTTCAATGTTTCTTGAGCAATGTGTGGAGCTCATGTTAAGTGAATGGTACAGTGTATGTGCAAACATAAAACTTTCGAGTGATGTGCAATGTGTTTCTATCTTTCATAGCTTGTCTGTAATAAACAACTGAAAAGTGTTCTTTCTTTTTAAATCACCCTGTGTATGGAAAAAGTTTTGTTCACTTCAAATGATTTCCTTAATGCCATTGCCAGTTTTCATGAAAAGTGGTGTAGCATATTGCACACATAATGAGAGTTACAGCAACTTCAGTACAGTACTTTCATCACTGAATCTTTATGAACTACAGCCTATGTTTTACACAGATCATGCACGTGAACGGGTTACAGCATCACCCAAGAAAGGTTCAGTTAGTATCTGTTTTTCAAAAGGAAATTTTTATTGCTTGTCACATGGGTCAGAAGATGGCTGCTCTGAAATACATGCAATGGCAGGGCAAATATCCTTTGGAACAGAATGAAATTTTCACTCTGCAGTGGAATTTGCACTGATCTGAAACTTCCTGGCAGATTAAAACTGTGTGCCGGACTGAGACTCAAACTCGGGACCTGTGTTCTTAGTGGACAAATGCTCTACCAACTGAGCTACCCAAGCATGACTCACAACCCGTCCCCACAGCTTTCCTTCCACCACTACCTAGTTTCCTACCTTCCAAACTTCACAGAAGTTCTTATGCAAGTTTCATAGGAGAGCTTCTGTAAGTCTGGAAGGTACGAGATCAGGTAGTGGCGGAAGGAAAGCTGTGAGGATGGGTTGTGAGTCATGCTTGGGTAGCTCAGTTGGTAGAGCACTTGCTTGCAACAGGCAAAGGTCCCGAGTTCGAGTCTTGGTCTGGCACACAGTTTTGATCCGCCAGGAAGTTTCACATCCTTTGGAACACTTAGAATACCATCCAATTCAAGTTTCAAATACAATTAATTTATTTATTGGTTTCAAAAATTTTGTGTAGCTCTAAAAATATTATGATCCAGTTTTCATCAAAACCCCACACACTCAAACCTCAACATAACATTTTAAAAAGTGTTAAGGTTAAAAGGGTAAGAAATGGTAGCTGTGGCTCACCACGAAACTTCATGTAAAGTAAATAGCTTTATTACTTGAGATCTTTTTAAATTCTTGACAGAGTTAGCCTCCAATGGTTATACAAGACTGAGACTGGTTTGATGCAGCTCTCCATGCTACTCTATCCTGTGCAAGCTTCTTCATCTCCCAGTACTTGCTGCAACCTACAGCCTTCTGAATCTGCTTAGTGTATTCATCTCTTGGTCACCCTCTGCGATTTTTACCCTCCGATGATAAATATGTGATCCCTTGATGCCTCAGAACATTTCAATGTACTACGAAAATCCGACTGGAAAGACTGTTTGGGATGTTTGTCAATATGGCCAACTCGTTCTGAATTTTTTCCTATCTGTGAGAAGAGATGGTTGCTATAATAGGAACTTTTATAAATTGTGAATCACATGCAGTATTCTCATCACCGTAAGAATAATACGCAAATAAACATTTTGCCATGTATTGTTTCATGTTCGCTGCTATCTCATTTAAATCCGGTCTGCCTAATAAACTACGAAACTAGAGTGAGACAACAGCAAACGCGGAAGAATACACATATCATGTCATGTTTATATTCGTATTATTCTTATGCTTAATAGTGATACAGTCAGAAATGAAGCACGGCAATTGACTAGATTTTTAAATCTAAGATGACTCTAATTTCTGTGTAGAATGTAATGTACTAAAGAGGCGCCTGCAAAGATTTTCAAACGGAGAAAATTTTTCGCTAAACTCTCGTTCAGAACATCTTCTATCATACGCAGTCTATTATTTGGTTCTTGTTGATCATTATCAAAGAAAGCAGCAGTGTAAGTAACAACAAATAGCAGTTTCTTGCCATTGTTTCGCTAATGAGACGATTCCTCTTTTTTTTTTAAAAAAAAAAAAGGCGGCGGTAGCGTGCACAAAAGCCAGCCATGCCGCGAGCGGCGACAGGCCGTAAACACGCACTATCAGAATGCGACAAACAATGCATGACACAGTACAGTAAAGCATTTTCAGCCTAGAGTGACGTAAACACCTTTAACAAAGAAAACTGCGCTTATCAGATCAAAGAAAAATAAGCTATCAATTCAAACCAGACGAAGCACGTGGAAAAGGAAAGGCACCCGTATAAATACAGACGGAGCGCCTGATGCATAGCAATGGCTACCTGGTAAAGCTTAACGGCTAACTTACGACTCGAACCAAACTACTGTAGCTGTATCGTCATTCATTCTATCTAAATTGTATCTCATATTACAATGGACCAACTTTGCTTCGATTTGGAGATGCGGCCTATAATTTTTCTCTCCCCTTGAATTTCGAGACTCAAATTTCAGGTGCGGCTTAGATTCGGGGAAATATTTTTTCCTTGATTTCGAGTCTCATTTTTCAGGTGCGGCTTAGATTCGAGTGCGGCTTAGATTCGAGTGCGGCTTAGATTCGAGTAAATATGGTACTCGATGTTAACAAATTTCTCTTTTTCAGAAATGCTTTCCTTGCCATTGCCAGTCTACATTTTATATCCTCTCTGCTTCGATCATTATCAGTTATTTTGCTCCCCAAATAGCAAAACTCGTTTACTACTTCAAGTGTCTCATTTCCTAATCTAATTCCCTCAGCATCACCCGGCTTAATTCGACTACATTCCATTACCCTTGTTTTGCTTTTGTTGATGTTCATCTTATATCCTCCTTTCAAGACACTGTCCAATCCGTTCAACTGCTCTTCCAAGTCCTTTGCTGTCTCTGACAGAATTACAATGTCATCGGCAAACCTCAAAGTTTTTATTTCTTCTCCATGGATTTTAATTCCTACTCCAAATTTTTCTTTTGTTTCCTTTACTGTTTGCTCAATATACAGATTGAATAACATTGGGGAGAGCCTACAACCCTGTCTCACTCCCTTCCCAACCACTGCTTCCCTTTCGTGCCCCTCGACTCTTATAACTGCCATCTGGTTTCTGTACAAATTGTAAATAGTCTTTTGCTCCCTGTATTTTACCTCTGCCCCCTTTAGAATTTGAAAGAGAGTATTCCAGTCAACATTGTCAAAAGCTTTCTCTAAGTCTACAAATGCTATAAACGTCGGTTTGCCTTTCCTTAATCTTTCCTCTAAGATAAGTCGTAAGGTCAGTATTGTCTCACCTGTTCCAACATTCCTACGGAATCCAAACTGATCTTACCCGAGGTCGGCTTCTACCAGTTTTTCCATTCGTCTGTAAAGAATTTGCGTTAGTATTTTGCAGCTGTGACTTATTAAACTGATAGTTTGGTAATTTTCACATCTGTCAACACCTGATTTCTTTGGGATTGGAATTATTATATTCTTCTTGAAGTCTGAGGATATTTCTCCTGTCTCATACATCTTGCCCAGCAGATGGTAGAGTTTTGTCAGGACTGGTTCGCCCAAGGCTGTCAATAGCTCTAATGGAATGTTGTCTACTCCCGGGGCCTTGGTTTGACTCAGGTGTTTCAGTGCTCTGTCAAACTCTTCACACAGTATCGTATCTCCCATTTCATCTTCATCAACATCCTCTTCCATTTCCATAATATTGTCCTCAAGTACATCGCCCTTGTATAGACCCTCTATATACTCCTTCCAGCTTTCTGCTTTCCCTTCTTTGCTTAGAACTGGGTTTCCATCTGAGCTCTTGATATTCATGCAAGTGGTTCTCTTTTCTCCAGAGGTCTCTTTAATTTTCCTGTAGGCAGTATCCATCTTACCCCTTGTGAGATAAGCCTCTACATCCTTACGTTTGTCCTCTAGCCATCCCTGCTTAGCCATTTTGAACTTCCTGTCGATCTCATTTTTGAGACGTTTGTATTCCTTTTTGCCTGCTTCATTTACTGCATTTTTATATTTTCTCCTTTCATCAATTAAATTCAATATTTCTTCTGTTATCCAAGGATTTCTACTAGCCCTCGTCTTTTTACCTACTTCACTTGTATTTATAACCCTGTATTCCCGTGACCAAAAGTCTTATTACTCCTGCCACCGAACTTCACTAATTCCCATTATATCTAACTTTAACCTATCCATTTCCCTTTTTAAGTTTTCTAACCTACCTGCCCAATTAAGGGATCTGACATTCCACGCTCCGATCCGTAGAACGCCAGTTTTCCTTCTCCTGATAATGACGTCCTCTTGAGTAGTCTCCGCCCAGAGATCCGAATGGGGGACTATTTTACCTCCGGAATATTTTACCCAAGAGGATGCCATCATCATTTAACCATACAGTAAAGCTGCACGCCCTCGGGAAAAATTACGGCCGTAGTTTCCCCTTGCTTTCAGCCGTTAGCAGTACCAGCACAGCAAGGCCGTTATGGTTAGTGTTACAAGGCCAGATCAGTCAATCATCCAGACTGTTGCCCCTGCAACTACTGAAAATGCTGCTGCCCCTCTTCAGGAACCACACGTTTGTCTGGCCTCTCAACAGATACCCCTCCATTGTGGTTGCACCTACAGTACGGCCATCTGTATCACTGAGGCATGCAAGCCTCCCCACCAACGGCAAGGTCCATGGTTCATTTGCCACTGCTTTATCTTCATTACTTTCACTTACTGTTTGCCCTTGTTCATGCAGGACCATGCTTTCCACAATTAACACATATTATACACGGGTAATGCCAAAAGTAAGATCTTCTATTTTTATGTAAGTACATAGACCTGTTTATTTGTACAATGGTTTACATCAGTTTACAGCTTTAACATTTACCTATTTTTTGACATAATCACCATTTCTGTCGATGCAATTTTGTAGATGCTGCAACAGTTTTTGTATGCACATGTCATACCAGTTCGCCTGCAAGCTGTTCCGAAAGTTATGAATCTCTTGTTTCACCTCATTGTTTGAGCTGAACCGCTTTCAGGCCAAATGTTCTTTTAACCTAGGGAACAGGTGATAGTCACTGGGTGCCAAGTCAAGGCTATAGAATGGGTGGGTGATTATGTTCCACTGAAACTGTTGCAGGAGAGCAACGGTTTGCCGAGTGATGTGTGGGTGAGCGTTGTCATGGAGAATGTGTATGCCGTTGCTCAACATTCCTCTTCTCCGGTTCTGAATTGCCCGTTTGAGTTTTTTCAGAGTCTCACAGTACCTGTCAGCGTTAATTGTGGTCCCAGTGATATGGCTCTGATGACAAGGTGAAAGAAGAGGTTCATAACTTTCGGAACAGCATGGCGGCGAGCTGGTATGACATGGGCATACAAAAACTGCCACAGCGTCTACAAAAATGCATCGACAGAAATGGTGATTATGTCGAAAAATAGCTAAATGTTCAAGCTGTAAACTGATGTAAGCCACTGTAGAAATAAACAGGTCTATGTACTTATAAAAAAAAATAGGAGACCTTACTTTTGGGATTACCCTCGCAATTTAACAAACTTATTGACATGCGACTATTTTACACCAACATTTTCATTTCCTCAATAAGTGTCTGGGAGAATGATATAAAAAGGTCTGATGTATGCATGTACATGGATGAAATCTCAAGGCAGAGAACCAAGAAAGCAGCTAATGTGGGGAAATGCAAGGAGGTTTATTATACTACCTGTAAATACTAAAGAAATTGACAGTACCTGTCTCGGTATTTCTGGTACTCTTCTGTATCACTGTCTTCACTGTCTGATGAATATCCATCAGGTTTCTTTCCATCTCCACCAAGCATCAGACCTCTATTTGCTAGAAGTCCAGCAGCATTACCATAGCCAGTATATTTTACCATTCGGCCAACTAAAATGCAAGAATAATTTTAATCCATATGAGCATCTGATTATAATAAATTATGGACCTGAAAATCAGATTAAAAACAAAAACTTCAAAAAAATTATTTTTATTCTTACAGTATAATAAAAAATTCCATTTGTTGTGAATATTTTTCATACACAATATCCAATCTTTAGGATGAATGAATGCATGCAAGCAACTTGTGTCGAGACTAATACATGTTGTTGTTGTGGTCTTCAGTCCTGAGACTGGTTTGATGCAGCTCTCCATGCTACTCTATCCTGTGCAAGCTTCTTCATCTCCCAGTAACTACTGCAACCTACATCCTTCTGAATCTGCTTAGTGTATTCATCTTTTGGTCTCCCTCTACGATTTTTACCCTCCACCCTGCCCTCCAATACTAAATTGGTGATCCCTTGATGCCTCAGAACATGTCCTACCGAGCGATCCCTTCTTCTAGTCAAGTTGTGCCACAAGCTCCTCTTCTCCCCAATCCTATTCAATACCTCCTCACTAGTTATGTGATCTACCCATCTAACCTTAAGCATTCTCCTGTAGCACCACATTTTGAAAACTTCTATTCTCTTCTTGTCCACACTATTTATCGTGCATGTTTCACTTCCATACATGGCTACATTCCATACAAATACTTTCAGAAACTACTTCCTGACACTTAAATCTATACTCGATGTTAACAAATTTCTCTTCTTCAGAAACGCTTTCCTTGCCATTGCCAGTCTACATTTTATATCCTCTCTACTTCGATAATCATCAGTTATTTTGCTCCCCTAATAGCAAAACTCGTTTACTACTTTAAGTGTCTCATTTCCTAATCTAATTCCCTCAGCATCACCCGACTTAATTCGACTACATTCCATTATCCTCGTTTTCCTTTTGTTGATGTTCATCTTATATCCTCCTTTCAAGACACTATCCATTCCGTTCAACTGCTCTTTCAAGTCCTTTGCTGTCTCTGACAGAATTACAATGTCATCGGCAAACCTCAAAGTAGTTTCACCTTGCTTTCAGCCGTGATTAATATATATCACCCCTCTCAATCGTAGCTCTCTGGTTCCTCCAGTTATAATGATTATGTTCCCATGTTTTGGTACTTTAATGAACTGCCATGAGAGGAACAACTAAGAGAGAATAAGTTTTTGCATACTTGTGCCTACATTTTCAGTGTGAAGGGGAAGTAACTCAGTTATTAAAAATTTAACTGGCCTTCCGGGAAAACTGATGTAGTCGTCAGGCTCTTAGTATATTATTCCCTGTAGCAGATTTTCATAAGTATATTTCTCTTTCAATTTCAAACAGTTCCTTGAGCAGCACCTCAAATTCTTTTTCATATTCATACAAAGTGCTAAAGCCAATGCAAGAAATGCTTTGCCTGCAGTGGTAGCCATTCCCACTAGTGTCAAAATACTTCATGACACAAAAGGCATCTGCTTCAAAAGTGAAGTTAAATTGACGAACTTTGTTAGTATGTGTAAGGACTTATTAGAAAGAGTGAATTTGACAGACAAGTTTGATTGTGTAGAGAGGCCTATAGAGGCAGGGCCAGTATGATTGCTGTGTTTGTTAGGCAGCAGGAAGAAATTTGACTTGCAAATGAACTAAGAGAAAATAAAAGTGGGAAAAACTGAAGTGAAGACCAAAATAAATTTAGGAAGATGGAGAAAAATGATCAATAGTAGAGAGGAGGAGTAAGATAGAGAAACCCCTTTTTGCTCCGCATCTTCTGTTAGCTGTTCAGATTATTTACTATGGTTTACTGGACCTATTACTTTTTCAGGTTACTGTGACAGTATTTCTAGTTATCCCTTTACTTCCAACAATTTCTTCAACTATCACCACTTAATTGTGTCCTGAAGCTTCCATAAACTGTTGAAGATTTGTTCCATATATTACAATTTCAGCTTCTTAGAGGGGTGATTTGTATTAAATGGACAAAAAGTTTATTTTGTCCATTTCTCCCCGTTTTTTGTGCTTTGTATTCCTTGTGCTCTTTCAAATATGTAGCCTATCATTATGAGCTCTTTCACAGATGTAACCTATCATTACAAATTGCATTTTATAAATCAAACACAGGCAAATGAAAAGCATTTTTTGTAGCAACTGTTGCAATAAAAGCAGTTGGGTCAGGGAAATTACACAAATGAAAATGCTGAATGTTGAGCTTGAGGATTTTTTTTGTCTATGGGAAAAAGCTAGTTATCAGAAAGAAGCCTGGCTAGTGCAGCAAAAAAGGCAAGACAGTAGGAAAAAAGCATGACAGTGGGAGAACAAACAAATTGGAACAAGAGTAATTAGCAGGAAAGAGGGCAAGTTAGTGGGAAAAAGGACAAATTAGTGGAAAAAGGGGCAAGGTAGTAGAAAAAAGGGAAGTTAGCAGAAAAAGGGGCAAGTTAGCAGAAAAAGGGGCAAGTTAGCAGAAAAAGGGGCAAGTTAGCAGAAAAAGGGGCAAGTTAGCAGAAAAAGGGGCAAGTTAGCAGAAAAAGGGGCAAGTTAGCAGGGAAATAGGGCAAGTTAGGAGGGTAAAAGAGGTAAGTTAGCAAGAAAGACGTAAGGTAGTAGAAAAAAGGAGGTTATCAAGTTTGTTGACATTGCCAACCAGGTGACACACGATCTGTTGTAAATTTTTTATTTATGTTGGGGGTCGAAAGCCCATGTAGTCAAGGTTGGACACGAAATCTTAATTAATCGGACTGATCACTAGTTTTGGCTAACAATCTAGTCAGTGTTGATGCCAATACTGTGGCAAGATCACCAGTCCCCATTTTGTCACAGCACCAGCCACACATGTGTACACTATGTAAACGCCAAATATTGTGTTTCTTGTACGTTGTACTGCCATAGAATTCACATGTACCACATCATAGCAATACATATATGATGACCTCTGTTACAGAAGAATGTAAATGCTGACTGCATCAGTTACTACGTTATGACAGCTTAATGTCTTTGTTTCTTGACCATCATTCAATTAAGCTGGCCACAATCAATAAAATGCTGCTTTTAATTACGTGTGAAGCCTTAATGGCATGATCACTAATCATAGATGTGTGGGTAAGTTAGCTGTAAAGAGGTTAGCAGAAAAAATGGTAAAGGTAGCATACAGGAAAATGTGATGAAGAGGGGGGGATGGGGCGGGAAGGAGCAAGAACAGGAACAAGAGCAGGAGGAGGACTGTAATAGCTTTTATTTCATCTCTCTGTTTAAAATTAGAAGTTTTATTATTAGTTCTGTTGCTTATCAGACTTTAACTGAGATTTTATCATACATAAGCAAGGAAGACATGGAATCAAAAGTTTCCAGTAAAGCAAATGCATCTGCAGTACACAGAATTCTATAAAGAAATAATAAAATAAAGTATTATTAATCTTCAAATATCTTATAAGCTCTTGATCCAGTAACATACAAGACAAACTGTATTTACAGACTTACAATATTCTCTAGAGGTCAAATCTCATAGAACATATGTATATCACTTCTCTTTGAGTGAGCAGAGGACAGAAGTTGGAAAACTGACAGAGATGCTCCACAGTTCTTACAATTATTTAGACAACATAAAAAAAAAGCATACCATTCTCCTTGCATAGCACGAACAGAAGGTCAGCAGCCAGCTGTGAAATATTGGTGTCTGGATTTGCTGCTGTCAGCAAACGACATAGTTTATTCCGCATTGTGTCACCCTCTTCTGGTCTTGTTAATACTTGCTCACCAAGTGGAGGTAAGATTCTTGCTCTTAGGAACTTTCGAATTGGGCGCTGATATCTTGCTCCCTTGGCTAAAACTGTGAGTAGTGGACACAGAGACTCAGGATGTTTCTTGATTACCTACAAAACCACCAATCAGAAATAAGCATGTATTATCTTTTCTCTTAAAGAGTTTTACTTCAAAATTAATCCTGCCAGCAATTCTAAATATTCCTTCCTTCTTCTCAAGTAGCAAAAGACATGTCTATTTTAGCAAATAACTCAATTACTAAACTTTTTACTCATTTACAGGTACCATTTCACCTGTCTTCCCATTCCCATGCCTAGCATTGAGACCATTCTGAAATTTACTTCATTTGTCCTTTGCACACTTAGCTCTAAATCCTATCATGTCATAGCTCTATTCTTTCCCTGGCATCACAACTTCACACATTACTTACAACGGCTGAACCAAGACCATTAAGAATTTATTACAAGGTGCACTCAGAAAGTAAGTTTCAACGATTGATAAAGAAAACAAAAATATGACTAAGTACAAAATATATATTGGAATATTTACACAGGTTCACTGGCTGCTTCTCAATGTAGTTACCATCATTGATGAGGCATTTATTGTAATGGTGCACTATCAATTGTATACCCATATCATATGAGTCTGCCGCCAATGCCCAGAGCCAGAAAGTCACTTCAGTCTGCATCTCAGCATCATTGTAGAAACTTTTTCCTACCAGAAAATGTTTCAAGAGATGGAAGAGATGAAAATCACTTCGGGCAAGGTCCGAGCTGTAGGATGGATCGCCGAAGATCCACACTGATTCAACACATTCGTGTGGATTGGCTGTATGGAGTCTTGCATTGTCATGCACAAATGCAATGCCTCTTTTCAATATCTCACATCACTTGTTCTGGATCACCCTCCTCAGATTTTACAATTTCTGACAATACCAATCATCATTCACTGTCTCCCCTTGCAGTAAAAACTCACACAGGAAGACACTACAATGATCCCATAAGAAAGTGAACATGATTTTTTTAACAGAGATTATCTGCTTGAATTTGGCTTTCACAAGCGAACAACTACACCACCAATGCAAGGACTGTTGTTTTGCTTCTGGTGTGCCACGTAGCGCCCATGTTTCATATCCAGCAACAACATGGTCGAGAAACTCATCACCTTTCTCTGCGTGCCACTGTAGGAATGTCAATGCTGTGGCCAGATGTCTGGTTTTGTGTCCATTTGTCAGTTGCCTTGGCATTCATCGTGAACACATTTTATGAAATCCAAGCCACTAGGAGACAATTTTGTGCAAGAGCAAGTGCGACATCTGGGGGAATTGATGAGAGCATTCTGAAATTGGGAAACACCAGCTCTGCAAAATTGCTTGCCACACACTTTCCATCTGTTCTGGTGTCACCAGGGATGGTCGACCACTACGATCTTCACTGTGAATATTGGTTTGTCCTTCAGCGAATTGCCTACACCATTGTCTGAATGTACTGTCACTCACAGTGTTGTGTCCATACACATGGCACAACTGGCAATGAATCCCTGCTGGAGGCTGCTTCTGAGCATGCAAAAATTGGATAACTGCAGGAATCTTGCAGCTGATGGGAGACAATATCAGAGCAGCCATTTTATCCCAGGACTGTGAGGTACCCACTGCTACAAAAAGACTCAAACTGCACTGCAGTATTCCACATACATCCTTTCCACTCCTGTGCATGCACATTCCTATCCGACTACTCATGCCACCTCTGGACATGATTGGAACTTACTTTCTGGATGCATCTGGTTTTTTTTACTAAAAGCAGACCAAATCACAATAAATTATTTACTTTTGATTCTGGTTATCGGTTTCAATCTGTAAGACCATCTTCAGAGCAGAGGCTCCATATGAAGGGAGGAGCCGGTTCACAGAACTGCCCTGTAATGCAGCTGGAACTTGTCACTTTTCCAACTGTTCAGTTCATGGCAAGTACCAGTCGCTACTACGCAGCTCACTGAACCATCTCCTCATATCATCTAGAGCAGGCTGTTCCAACCGAGCTCCAGGGAGCCGGAGCGCTCCGGAGCGCTCACTGCGGCAGCTTGGAGCCCGCGTGGAGGGGGAAAGCGAACTCACTGCCCCCTGGCCGCATGCAGCCGCAACTGACGCAATAATCCGTGTTCAATGACAGCTATGACTAGCCGCGGGAGTCCTGTACCTCTATTGGAGGATACCTTTCTATTCATTGAGAGGGATGGTCGTCCGCAATGTCTTGTATGTCATAAAGTATTTAATTCAGCGAAGAGGTACAATATACGACGACATAATACCCGTCTTCACGCAGCGCACTACGGTCAGGTAGAAGGCGTTGCACGCAGAGAACTGGTAGCCAGGCTTAAGAACGACATCCCAGGAGACGTAAGTTCAAAAACGGTTTCGTAATACGGAGGGTATCAAAACATGCAACATAGTTCGTGTTCTGTAATGCGTTTACAATTTTCGGGTGAATGAGAGCCGAGAACACACTACTGAATCTGCAAATCGAGCAAGCTACAGGGTCGCTCACATCATTGCGACAAGTGGCAAGCTGTTTTCGGTGGGACCACTCGTAAAATCGTGCATGGTAGCAGTTGCAGAATGTTTGTTTCCAAGGGAGGTGCAGGCAATTGAAGGGGTTTGCCTCTCGAAGCAAACAATGTCTCGTCGAATACTGGACATGGCAGCGGATTTAGACACACAGCTCTGGAAAAAGGCGGAGAACTTTGTTGCATATTCGCTAGCGCTTGACGAAAGCACCGACATATCGGACTGTGCTCAGCTTGCAGTCTTTGTTTGTGGCGTCGACATGGAGCTGCAAGTAACTGAAGAACTCTTGGATGTGGTACCACTCGATTACACCGCAACAGGACATGACGTTTTTGAAGCTGTTTGTGAATCAGTGGACAATATGAATTTGGCGTGGGATAAGCTCCATTCTGTAGCGACGGAGGGTGCACCACAAATGATCGGGCGTCACCAAGGTTTTGCTTCTCGTTTGAAAAATAAACTCAGGGACGGGTTCGGGAAAGACATTTTGACTCTTCATTGTTTTATTCACCAAGAGTCACTGTGTGCTGAAACAGTAGAGCTAGGTGGCGTAATGAAATGTGTGAATTTTTTGCGGCGTCACGGTATGAATCATCACCAATTCAAAGGATTCCTGAAAGATACGGAAGCGGAGTATGGGGATATACCTTACCACAGTACAGTTCGTTGGCTGAGTCGGGGAAAAGTTCTTGATGTTTTCTTTGCCATTCTTGAGGAAATATCACTTTTTCTCGAAATGAAAGGGGAAGAAATGCGCCGGCCGCGGTGGTCTCGCGGTTAAGGCGCTCAGTCCGGAACAACGCGACTGATACGGTCGCAGGTTCGAATCCTGCCTCGGGCATGGATGTGTGTGATGTCCTTAGGTTAGTTAGGTTTAAGTAGTTCTAAGTTCTAGCGGACTGGTGACCACAGAAGTTAAGTCCCACAGTGCTCAGAGCCATTTGAACCATTTTGAAGAAATGCGTTGCCTGAAAGTTATAAAATGGATATCAGGCCTGGCGTTCCTAGCTGACATAACTATGCATCTGAATAATTTAAATCTGTCACTGCAGGGCAAAAGGCAGCTAATCGTTGACATGCACGACCAGATCAAAGCGTTCATGGAAAAGTTACGTTTATTTGAAAGGCAGATGAGTTATGGACATTTAACGTTCTTCAATCGCCTTGCTTCTTTAAAACTACCTGAAGGTACTAATTTCGGCGATTACCAAGCAAAATTAAAGCAGCTCACCACGTCGTTTGAAACACGATTCCGAGACCTCACTAGTTTGGAAATGGAACTCAAGGTGTTCAGCACTCCTTTCCCAGTTTCCCCCGATGACTTGTCACTGTCACTTCAATTGGAGATTACTGATGTGCAAAATTCAACTTTGTTGAAAGAGAGGTACTACAACACGTTGGATGTGTCACGACGGTATCGTTCATTACAGCAAAAAACATTTCCCAAGCTTCACAACAATGGCGCTCAGATCATGTGCATGTTTGGATCTATGTATTGTTGTGAGCAGCTTTTCTCAGCAATGAAAAGAGTAAAAAGTAAGGAACGATCGTTTCTTCAGGATGCAACAATGAAGGCCATCCTCCGCATTAACGCTGCGAACACTTTGACGCCTGATATTTCCGATCTTGTAATGAAAAGAAAATGTCAAGCTACAGAGGCCCAATAAATGTAGTATGCAATTTCTTGTAAAACAGTTGTTTCTTATTTATTTCCTGAACATGGTATTTCCTGGTGTAGCACGTCACCACGTCTTAGCAGCTAAGAGTATGAGGTTGTTGATCTTTTAAGACGCAGCTGGCACATCAAAATGCTTGTCTTGCCGCCTGCCTCAGCCAGCCGTGCCACGTGCCGGCCCACTTGACTGGTCACAGCGAGCGACGCGGCTCCCTGGAGCAGGGAGCGCTCCGCAGCTGACAATGGAGCCGATGAGCTGGAACAGCCTAATCTAGAGCCTCTGGTCAGAAGATGGTCTTGTAGACTGAAACCAGTTACCAGAATCCAACATAAATAACTTATTGAAGTTTGGACTGCTCGTTGTTATAACAGCAAGAATGATTGCTGTGGTTCCATAATGATGTAACAAATTATGAAGAATTTACCTGAAGCACTGAATTTTGAAAATGAAGGAACCTCAGCTTTTTAACTGTGTGTGTCCATTGCTATGAGCTCATTATTAAGGTAAAAAAATAAAACAGATACTTATTGATTACTTCCTGCAGATAAATGACAGTAGTCATGCAGAATTCTGTCTAAAACTGTTATTTGCAATACTATCAAACACATCAACAAGTGTATCAGATCAGCATCTACTGGACACAATGCCACCATAGTCCTAATGATGAAGCTTATTACTGACCCACTACTGCCCACTATAACAAATATCTTCAACCACTCCTGAACCACAAATGTTTCCCCCGAGGCCTGGAAACAGGGACTAGTTAAGCCACTACTTCAAAAAGGACAATGTCATAGCGCACTCTGGTTACTGACCTATTTATGTACTTCAGGCAACATCTTTAGGCGACATCCAAGGCCTTAGAATACACAGTCCGGAACCAGTTAACCAACTAGTTAACTAAAAACAATCTACTGGATGAATACTAATCAGAAAATTAGCAGCCTACATTTTTCAGCAACATAGTGGAACGGTTTCATTTGTACCTGACATCTTGCCAGTAATACATTGTGTCAGGCATCATAAAATCTCAACGGAAGCTGGCAGAATGAGGCATTCCCCAGGGTTCATTGTTAGGTCCTATACTCTTTCCCTGTACAGCAATGCTATGTCATCAGTTTTGTCCTCGTGCATCTACCACATGTATGTTGAGAGTTTCATGACTGACCTGTATGCACTGTCAAAATGGGCAAAGAATACAGAATCAAAATTCAATGCATTCAAACCACAAGTGGCTCTGTTGGTCATTCTAGACTCGTTAGCCCGAAATATTGGGGAACCCTATCATCTTCAATACTAAATGGGACAAATATCAATTTTTCTCTCTCAGGAAAGGATCTAGGAGCAAAAATGCACATAAATCTAAATTGGACTGAGCACAGCCGCAATGAGCAAGATGGCATGCCCTACAAAAATTTAAAAAGATCTTCCCTTTTGTTCTGAAAAAAAGAAGGAAAAAAAAAAAAAAAAGAACTTGTACAACCACTTATTCTTCCAACTGTTGATTACAGCAATGTTACCCTGAAAGCTCTTTCTCTGAAGTGCTCATGTCACTCATCCTTTCTGCCCATGAGTTGTGGGTGCCTTTTTCAAACTCTGTCCATTTCCTGCATCTCGCCAGTTCTTTTCCTTCATCCCTCTTCCTTCCCCTTCAACCGTTCTGCCAGAAGAAGGCTCCAACAGCTTGCAAATATCGATATCTTTATCTGTGTGTTCTCATGCCATCACTTAATGAGTAGATTCTTTCATCTATCCAATAAATATTTTTTGTATCTGCCACTATTACTATTAATATTGTTGTTGTTATTATTTTATGGCTGTTATTTATTATTGTTATTATTATCATTATTATTATTACTGGTGGCAGCAGCAGTAGTATTAATAGAGGTGAAATCATTTTTAATTCTATTAATACTATTTTATTACTATTTGTCATCCTAAAATTATTGTTATTGCTCAAGTAACTATGATGTAAAAAAATATTGTATTTGTGAAACCCTGGTAAGAGATGGCCTGAAGGCCCTAAGCTGATCAGGTTAAATAAATAAATAACAAATGTTGAAGTGTCTTTAGTACTATTATTCACTTATTATTTTAGCTCTGAATTCATTATTAAACTGCAGCTTCAGGAGAATAAACATGTAAGAATCTTCCAACTCTTAATTTCTGCTATTTAAATGTGACTCTTGGGGCAGATCTAGGGACAAAGTGTAGATTCCTTTTTAGTTACATAAATCAGAAACATAGAATAGTAATAATAAATAATGTTTGACACAGGTTTTGTGGGCAATAGCTTATGTAGTTAAATTCAAATCAGTGAACTGTATACGTGGTAATGCTTGTACACAATCAAGAGTGATGTCAAAATTGATCTATGTTCCCAGATTAACTCCAAAACACACGTGACATTTGGTAATAGAGAATCGATAACTACCTGGTCTTCCAGCTTTTCATCCAACAGTTCCAATATTATTTCCACCACTGCCATGTTATATCCTTCACATTCCAGCTCAGGTGGGCACAGTCTGTCTGCAAGTGTCAATAGTTCTGAATAGCAGCTCCCAGGAAGACTGACTAGTAAGTTTACTGCATGCCTGGAAAAAAATTAACAGCGTAGAGTAAGAAAGAATGAAGATATCTATTTGCATTGCAAAGATCCCACTAATTGCTGTGTGCATGAAGTAATGGTTGTTGCTGCCGTAGTCTCTAGTCCGAAGACTGGTTTGATGCAGCTCTCCCAACTAGTCTATCCTGTGCAAATCTCTTCATCTATATGTACAGGGTGGTGCACGATATGTGTCACCATTTTGGTTTTGAATATAAACTTTATTGTCAATACAATCTGAAAGGAACATATACTACAATGAAGAGCCGTCTATCGAGATTTGTTCTAACTCAGCAAATGCTCAATATGTCCACCATTTCGTTTCCTAACTTCCTTCAAGCGTGAAGTTAGTGATTACCCTACGGCACATGTTTTCCGTAATTTCACTGGAAGCTTGAAGAATAAGTCTTCTGAGCTCCATTAAATCACGTGGACATTTCAGGAAAATTTTTTCCTTTAGGTACCCCCAAAGAAGAAAGTCACGTGGATTGAGGTCTGGGCTATTGGGGGGCCAATTTTGTCCGTCATTGAAGCGACCTGGAAACCTGAGTGAAATGATCTGCATGTCAAAATGCTCACGTAAAAACTCCAACACAGTGTTTGCAGTATGTGGCATTGCTCCATCTTGCATGAACCACTGCGTGTTGAAGGGCAAGGTAGTAGCAAGAAGCTGTGGAATGAAGCTATTGCGAAGCATGCTCAAATACCGCTTGCTGTTCACAGTTTCTTCAAAGAAAAAGGGTCCAGTAAGTCCGTGACTGGAAATTGCTGCCCACGCTGTAATCCTCGGAGCATAATGTTGTCGTTCATGAAGCACTTGTGGGTTTTCAGTGGCCCAAAAGTGTACATTCTGTTTGTTAACCACACCATCTAAATGAAAATGCGCCTCGTCTGAAAACCAAACGTTGTTGTGAGTTTCTTCTCTATCCTCCGCCCACTGAGCAAACAGTACTCTCTGCTGCTTGTGTTCTTCAGTGAGCTGCTGTGCACAGGTCATCTTGTATGGGTACATATGGAGGTCACTTTTAAGAATGCATTGAATGGAGCATCTGGATATTCCCAGTTGCACTGCTGCCTTTCTACATGATTTCCCGGGACTTCTGTGTACAGCAACTCGTACTGCTTCAATATTCTCGGGCAAACAAACAGGCTTAGGCCGAGGTCACTTCGCTTACAATACTGTTCCTTCCTGTACAAATTTATCGTACAACCTGTGGATGGTCTTCTTGCAAGGGACCCGTCGTGTGTTAAACTGTTGTCGAAAACGCCTCTGAGTCACAACAAGGCTTTTCGTTTCATGAAAAAGTAACACAATTGCCGATCGTTGCTGTGTCGTCAGTCTTCCATTGTCAGCCATTGCTGCTAACTAGTCTCCTAGCAGCAGTATCGTGAATTACACGTCATTTTGTAACTCATTTGTTTTTCCAAGCTCTGTTGGTACTGCTGTAGAGATCCCAGCGGGATATCTAATGTGCATCGTAAATTGTGAAAGAAACAATTGGTAACACATTTCGTGTGCCACCCTGTATCTACTGCAACCTGTATCCATTTAACTCTGCTTGCTGCATTCATGCCTAGGTCTCTGTCTACAGTTTTTGCCTTCATACTTCCTTCCTGCCTCGGGATGAGTCCTGTCAATCGATCCTTTTTTTAGTCAATTTGTGCCAAAAACTTTCTTTTCTCCCAAATTCAATTCAGCATCTGATTAGTTATTTGATCTAATGTTAACTCCTATGAATTACTAACAGCTTACCTTAAAAGGATTTAAAAATAGGAAATAGGCAGGAGGCACAAGAAAATAATTCTAACCACACAGCAGTCAACTAAAGAAGAAAATGTAGTACATTGTCATAAATCTCTCCAACATGGGATCATTTGAAGTTAATACAGTTTCTCAACTGAAGGAAAAAATGAACATTACAAACAGGAAGCTGACAACAAAAGTGTGTCACTCACTGTACTACACTACAAAAACCAAGTAACTCCATGATTAGGCGCAGAGGATGATGCAATGCCGACAAGCCATTGTTTCATCCTCTGCTTAGGGCATTATTTGGATGCAGTATGGAGGCGCGTGGGATCAGCACACTACTAGACCTTGGAACTGTTACTTCTCATTCAAGCAGTTCTTCAGTTAATCTCACAAAGTGGAGTCCACCTTATTCCCGTCCTCCCATCTACCAAGGAATAACCCCTGGCAGTGCTGGGAATTAAGTCCAGGTTCTCTAGATGGCAGTCAGACATGCTGACCACTTATCCACGGAAGTTGACACACACACTTGCACTGCTAATGCTACTATTACTTTATTTGTCTAACGGAGTTGTAGGGCTGATTTTTTGTGTTTACTGAAAAGCTGTTTTTGTTGCAACTGCTTTGTGTGGTTTGGAAAGTTATTTCAATATTCGGACTCCTGTTTCCAAGACATTCTTTATTCAACCTCTTGACTGTAATCCATTTGCTGATGTATTTAAAGCTAACCATACATTATTGTATGTATCTGGTGTTTCACTGGCAAATATGTTCCTTGATATTTAGCATTACCTGAAAAATTTCAGAAGACATTTGCAAGCTCATCTGTTCAGCTACTTCTTTCATGGTTTAGTGTGTTTATTTTATGTTTCCAAATCTGCCATCATTATTTAAACATGAGATATTAAAGAAAGGTAGAATCTGGAAAAGTTGGAACAACAAGATTAAGAGTTTCAAAGGGAGTACTACATATAATGAGGGCAGCAGATGAACAATTAGGCAAAAAGTCAATGTCCAGTGTAAATCTTTTGAGATACTAATATATAATTGAAGAATGGAAGAAATATAAAAATGCAACAAAGGAAGCAAGTATAAAGAGATACAGACACCTAAAAATGAGTGAAAGAAAATGCAAAATGATAAAGCAGGAATGAATAGGAAAAAAATAAAAATCACAAGAAACTTACATAACTAGGGAAACAGATGCTGTGTAAAGCAAAATTAAAGAAATCTTTCGAGACAAGAGAAACACATGTATTTCAAGAGCTTATGTGAGAAAAACAAGTGTTAAGCAAAGAAGAGAAGGTGAAAGGTGGATGGGTACATTATTAAAGATAATTAATTACGAGTCTCGTAATCACCCATGGGGAGCAATTTTTCCACTTCCACAGTCAAAAGCAACCTCGATGTGTTAAGATTATTAAGAACCCATGCAAAAAAATCAAATTGCTTGAATAATTACTGAACATGTGGGAGAAAAATTATGATGAAAATTTGTAATTTTACTGTACATTAATAGAATAACGAATCTTGTATAGATCTTCTACAGAAAGGCTTATACATAGGATATGTAATAACTTGGATGAGCCACAATTATAAGAGCTTACTTTATCTTGTCACTAACTTTATGTATGTGATTATTATTGTATCATTTTTATGTTAGGAATCATTTTTGTTTTAGGCTGTGCTATAATTTTTACAATACTGTAATACAATGTCACATTCTCTGTCTTTATATAGTGACCAGGTCAACTGAGACCTTGATGTATGCTTTTTCTGTGTATTAGGATGGCATGATTGTATAAAAAATAAATTATTATGATACATTACGATGGTGGAGATAAGATTTAGCTATCTTTACATTATTTGTCACATTTTATAATTAAGTAATGTACATATCAATATATGGTATATCTTCAATATAATGAGATCTTTGGGCTGGGATGCCAAGTCACTTTGTATTTGTTGTTGTCATCTCATATGAACAGGATGATTGCTGCACTTATAAATTCTATGAATGAGATTTTTATTCTGTGTTTCATGTTCATTAAAATATTCAGCACTTTGTGTTTCAATATTCATGACAAATGAAATGTTTTAAGTGATTTTTGTAAGCATTTTATTATGTCACTTCTAGGCACCAATTTGTGTTGTCTTAATGTTGTTCTACAAACTGTAATGTTACGTTGTTAGGTAGCAGATGATGGCTTTATGGTCAAAACTGGTAATATTAATAAAATCCAGTTAATGCAGTTCATTGTCATGAGTTTTTTTATATATCAGCTGCTGAAAATTAGCTGAAAAAACCTACAAAAAATACATTTCATTCACCTTCACACACTCTCATATAGAAATAAGGTTTGCACAAACTTGTTGTAATAAAACTGTGCCTTGAAGAAATTGTTTTCATTCTCCTGTGCTGTCTGTTTAAAGGTCAACATCATTTCATCAATCACAGTGAACAAAATAATGGCGTTTCATATACTAGTATTTTGTGGACGTCAATGAACTAGTGAGAACAATAATCTGAAGGAAAATTCCACCAAAGCCTCAGAAATGAATTTAAAATATTTGTCTTCATCTTGTCAGAATCACCCCATAAGCCTCACATCTCTAAACTCCTCTCTATCAAAAAATTCTTTCCACTATTGAATTTATCTGTCTATTATAGCCTTGCCAACACATGGTCATAACAATTAGAGAATATTGCCCTATGTTGCATAACATTGTGTCTTGCTTCTTTTAAATATATAAAGCAGCTCTCACTTTTACAATAACCATAAATAGACCTTTGTGGTACTTTCCCGTAAAACGTAACTATTCTTGCTTTGCTTTGCATTTATAACAACACCAGTGCAGTTGAAAATACACAAATGTGTAAAAAAGATCATATACATTTAAGTTTCGGTCCAAGCAAAAAGTGTAAACAAGCAGTGTTTTATTGAAGTCAAGTATTTGATGTTGAGCCCATGCGCAGTATGCTATGCTCACTCCTGAAATGCTTCTACTCTATCCTTACCCCAATTAATCTTTCTTTGCAGGTCTGGCAAGAAAATGTCACCACTCCAAGAGAACAACAGACGTGTATGAGAAAATCTGTGAAGCTCTTTACATTAGATATTTATGAACAGGAGAAAACTGAGTAAAGACAGTTTGTGATGACTCAATCCCTATACTATTGCTTTAATAAAAGATGAATAAAATTAGTAGCTAGAGAATCATTCAATGGTCTTCAAGAAAAGAAGAAAGTTAATAGATCTGTATCCAAATATTATGAAGTTAAAGACAAGGCTCTAAGAAATGAGATGATGTTTACCCCGTGTTAGTTTCTCACACCAAATCGGTTTTGATAGATTCCAGGAAAACTGGAAACATAGCAGATGACACCAAGAAGTTGTAGAATAGCGCGCTCTCTCTCTCTCTCTCCCCCTCTTTTAATGTGTGATTATTTGAGTACTAAACATGTAATTATTTGAGGACACAGTCCATCTTCTCAACATGTCTGACTGCCATGCAGAGGACCTGGGTACAATTTCTCAGACTGTGATGGATTTTTCCTTGGGAGGACTGGAATTGGAACGCTTCACCCCATTAGGCTGATTGAGGAACTACTCAACCTTCACAAACTTCAAATATCTTAGCACCCCTAGCCTTCCTGACTTGGTTTTTAGCAACATATCATACCTGTAATAACGATGATGATGACATATTTGGTACGAAACATAGCCCCCCCCCCCATACACACACACAACAATCCAATCTTTAATTTAAAAGGTTTATTCAAAGGGAAACAATACTATGAAAGACGCAAAAATAGTACAGCAGTAATCAAACCTGGCTGATTACTGCACTTACGAAGAATGAGCCAGACATTCTGTAACATTCTGTAAGAATTAATCATCCACCCCAAATAAAGAGCCATATATAAGAGCACTAAGTACAATACAGAAACAAGTTAATGACATTTTATATTGCCTTCATGACTGGACAGAGGAACAAAATGGATGGGGCCATTGGTTTCACAGCTTGCAGTTGATAATCACTCACCTTTAGTCACTTTTCCTCCCACTGATGAATGACTTCATGAGTAAATAGCCTGTAAGAGCAACTCTGATGACAATAGTTCAGGCATACATGCCAATGGTTCAACCCGAAGATAGATAGATAGATAGATAGATAGATAGAGAGAGAGAGAGAGAGAGAGAGAGAAAGAAAGTAGATGGGAATATTGAATGGGTAATTCATTATGTAAAGGGAGATGAAAAACCAGTAGTCATGTGGGACTGGAATGTGATTGTAGGGGAAGGAGTACAAGAAAGAGTTGCAGGAGAACATGGGCTTGGTGCTAGGAATGAGAGAGGAGAATGACTAATTCAGTTCTGCAAAAAATTCCAGATGGCAATAGTGAATACTCTGTTCAAGAAACACAAGAGAAGGAGGTATACTTGGAAAAGGTCAGGGCATAAGGGAAGATTTCAGTTAGTTTACTCCATGGTCAGACAGAGATTCTGAAATCAGATACTGGATTGTAAGGCAGACCCAGGAGCAGACATAGACTCAGATCACAATTTAGTAGGGTTGAAGAGTACACTGAAGTTTAAGAGACTACTCAGGAAGAATCAATGCACGAAGAAGTGGGATACGGAAGTACTAAGGAAAGAGGAGATATGCTTGAAATTCTCTGAGCTGTAGATACTGTGATAACGAATAGCTCAGTAGGCAATTCAGTTGAAGAGGAATTGACATCTCTAAAAAGGGCAATCACAGA
Source organism: Schistocerca americana (assembly GCF_021461395.2). Lineage (NCBI taxonomy): Eukaryota > Metazoa > Arthropoda > Insecta > Orthoptera > Acrididae > Schistocerca > Schistocerca americana. The sequence continues at coordinate 449,943,392 of NC_060125.1, read as the reverse complement.
AGTTGGAAAGAAAATCACAGGTACAAAGAAGCCAACTGCAAAGGAACCACGGGTAATGGACAGCTGATCAACAAAAGAAGGAAGTACAAAAATGTTCAGGAAAATTCAGGAATACAGAAACAAATGCCCTTGTTGGTGCCTCACATTTGGTGTTTGTTCTGAACACTGGTGAAGATTCGAACCGTTCCGGCAGATGGCAGAGCCTTAGTACAGAGTCAAAATGGCGTCTACATATGACTCGCGTTACAAACAGCATGCTGTTATTGAATTCTTGAAACCGTGATGGACATCCACAAATGTTTTTGTGCAGTGCATGACGATGCTGCAGTTGACAGTACAGTTGGATGATGGGTAAAGGAAGTTACAGCCTCAGGAAATGTAGAAACAGAGTTCCATGATCAGATATGCTTGGGACGTCCCATCACAGCCACTGCTCCAGATATGCTGAATCATTCACCCTCAGACTTCCATCTCTTTGGGCCACTTAAAAATTCTCTATGGGGAACACAATTTGAAGATGACGAGAGTGTCAGTCGTGCAGTGAAAATATGGCTATGCCTACAGGACAAGAGCTTTTAACAGCAGGGAATATATGCTCATCCACAATGTTGGCATACAGCCACAGAATGTGATGGAGACTACGTAGAAAAATAGGACATGGACAAGACATGTTGATGTACATTATTCCAAATTCTGACTCTTAACAATAAATATGTTCTGACAAAAAAAAGTGGTGCATTACTTATTGAACAGCTCCCGTAAAAGTTATTTAGGAATGAAATAAATAGGAAGTGCAGGGAAGCTATGGTGAAACAGCTGCATGAAAAATGTGAAGAAATCAAAAAAGAAATGATTGTCAGAAGAACTGAGTCAGCATACAGAAAAGTCAAAACAACCTTCTGTGAAATTAAAAGCAATGATGGTAACATTAAGAGTGCAATGGGAATTCCACTGTTAAATACACAGGAGAGAGTGGATACATGGAAAGAGTACACAGATGTCCTCTATAAAGAGGAAGACTTGTCTGATGATGTGACAGAACTTAAAACAGCTTTGGGAGACTTAAGATCAAATAAGTAAGAAAGGATACACAAACTCCATCAGAATTCCTAAAATCACTGGGGGAAGTGGCAACAAAACAACTAATCACCTGGGTGTGTAGAATGTATCAGTCTGGCAATATATCATTTGACTTTCAGAAAAATATCATCCACACAATTCTGAAGATTGCAAGAGCCAACAAATCTGAGACTGCTTAACAGCTTCCGAATCAAAGTTGCTGACAAGAATAATATACAGAAGAATGGAAAGGAAAACTGATGATGTGTTAGATGATGATCAGTTTGGCTTTAGCAAAAGTGTGGGGGTCAGAGAAGCAAATCTGATGTTGAGTTTGATAATGGAAGTGAGACTAAAGAAAAATCAAGACATGTCCATGTTCATAGGATTTGTTGACCTGGAAAAAGCGTTCAATAGTGTCAAACGGTGCAAGATGTTCAAAATTATGAGAAAAGTACGGATAAGCTAACGCAGAAGATGTGTAATACACAATATGTACAAGAGCCAAAAGGAAACAATAAGAATGGAAACCAAGAATTTAATGCTCAAATTATAGAGGGTGTAAGACGGGGTTGTAATCTTTTGCTCCTACTGTTCAATCTATACATCGAAGAAATAATGGTGGAAATTAAAGGAAAGTTCAACAGTAGAATTAAAATTCAAGGTGAAAGGACATCAATAATAAGATTCACTGATGACATTGCTATTCTCAGTGAAAGTGAAGAAGAATTACAGGACCTTCTGAATGGGATGAAGAGTCTTCCGAGTACAGAAAATAGATTGAGATTAAATCGAAGAGATAAAAGTAATGAGAAAAAGCAGAAATGAAAACAGCGAGAACCTTAACATCAGGACTGGTGATCATGAAGTAGATGAAGTTAAGGAATTCTGCTACCTAGGCAGCAAAATAACCCATGACAAACTGAGCAAGGAGGACATAAAAAGCAGACTAGCATTAGCAAAAAGAGCATTTCTGGCCAAGAGACATCTGCTAGAATCAAACATAGGCCTTAATTGGAGCAAGACATAGCTGTGAATGTACGTCTGGAATACAGCATTGTATGGTAGTGAAACACTGTGAGAAAACTGGACCAGAAGAGAATCGAAGTGTTCTGGTGTAACCAAAAGCGCCAGAACGAAGATAAAGAATGGAAGATCAGAGAAGGCAGTGAGACGACGTCGGCCAATGGTGTGCTGATTAGGACCACACCACGACGAGAGCGACACCTGCAAGAAGTGAATATAAGCGTCACTCCTGCCAGCCTCGGCTGCTCAGATCAGCTCAGTATACAGACATTAGTGGAATGTATTTGCAGAGCATAGCACGGCATAGCTGAGAGTGTTACAATCCATGTCCATTGCTTGTTTGGACTTTATCTATTGTGACGAGCATTACTTGTTTGCATGTTGCCCATTGCGTGTGACTACTCCTTTAAATCTCCAAGTTAAGTATTGTCAATCTGATTTATTGAAATAAAACTACTTATGTTACTTGCTTGAATTGCTGTATAGCATTCCAAGAACGCAGCATCCTTTAATGCACCCTATACGAGACAAGTGGGCAAGGGCCAAAAGCTGACAACGAGAATCCTCTGAACTCCCTGCTGACAGCCATGGACATATTTTTGCAGGCACCTTAATTCTCTCGTCTTTACTTTGCAGGAGCGTTCGCCATGTTTGTTAATCAGTGTTTTCAGATGGGCGATGCAGAACTTTTCTCAGATTTTGTCATTATTCAGATTGCTTGCCTAGCATATTTTTTGCATTTGTGTCTTCCAACATGCCCAACAATCCTGTCCCACCTCCTGCTCTGGCAGCACAGCCACAAGTGTTAGAAGCCACACAGCTAACGCAGATGTTTCAGTTTCAGACGCAGCAAATATCAGCACTACTCAACATGGTGCAGCATCTACTTGCCAACACTGCACGCCCGACGATACAAGCACTGCCTACTACAGCTGCTATACCATCTTTTTGACAGTTTTGTGACCAAGAAGAGGAATGGCTCGAGTGGTTATCACAGTCTGATGCACATTTACTGGCCCACAATGTACTAGGTACTGTGAAACTTCCGTATCTATTATCTACAGTAAAAAGTGCAGTGCTCCGCCTCATGCAAAAACTTTTCCTAACACCACTCCGAATGAACTTGATTAAGGCCAGGTTGTACAATCACTAACAAACTATTACGACCAACAAGTGAATGTGGTAGCAGCTAGGTATCAATTCTTTAACAGCAAAAAATGGTCAGAACAAACTTATCTTGAGTGGGTAACAGATTTGCAATGTATGACAAGGAAATGGAAATTTAAATGTGTTTCTGTGCTTTATATTCGGATGTTATGTTACGTGATGTGATTGTGTACAATGTACCTAATGTCAAAGCCAGAGAACAAATTTTGAAACAGTCTGATCCATCATTTCAGCAGGTAATGCAAATACTAGATCAGTACAATTCCGGTGCCTATTCGACTCATAAATTTGAGTAGCTAGCTATTTGTCGGGTTGAGTCCCTTAGCTGCGATTACCCCATTCTGCACTGGTGGTGTGCGTTAAGCACACCGAGTAAACAATCTTCCTTGTCGCATACACAGTTCACTAAACAGGCAGCTACACAGGCAAACAGAATTAAGTCTTGCCCTAGGTGTTATTCATGCCACAAACACCAAGACTGCCCCTCCCGACAAGTTCAGTGTTATGCTTGTGCTAGGACGGACATGTGAAAATCCATATGTTTGCAATGGAACAAACATAAGAATTCAGCCCACTCATAAAACTCTAGTCACAAGGCCCATGTCATTAATGCAGTATATTCCAAGTCTGCAACTATCAAGCGTGCAGTTTCTACAGTGATATGTCAGTCAAATAAACTTTTTGTTCATTTACTTATTTGTGGGAAACTTGTGAAATTTCAGTTGGACACAGGTGTGTCTGTCACATTGCTAAAGTGTCACACATATGAACTGTTAGGCTCTCCACACCTATCTAAAACTAGCACACAGCTGACAGATTATAATGGACACGACATTCCCGTTCTTGGAACATGTACTTTGCCTGCCATGTATCGCTCGCATATGCGAACGGAAATTTTTACAGTGCTACAATCACATGAGTGTGAGAATATATTTGCCCTTGATTCTTGTGATTTGTTTGGCTTTAACATTCAGGACAATGTGTTGTCAGTGTCTGCATTCAATGCAAAAGACAGTGTAGCTAGCATGCTAAAAGAATTCCTGGAATTCTTTCCTGGAGGTTTAGGAAAAGCTAACCATTTTGCTGCACATATTACGCTGAAAGACAATGCTCAGCTGAAATTTTGCCAGGCCAGAACTGTTCCCATTGCATTATGGGACAAAGTCACTGCTGAACTTAAGGAATTGCAAGATCCTGGAGTTTTAGTGCCCATATCAGCCAGTCAATGGGCTAATCCACTGGTTTTTCTCCCCAAACCTTAAGGTCGCATTCTCCTCTGTGTTGACTTACCTTAAGGTCGCATTCTCCTCTGTGTTGACTTTAAGTCAACACACAAATTCTCATTGATACCATCCATTGCCACGCCCAGAGGATCTCGTTGACAAATTAGGCACTGGATGCTACTTTTCAAAAATTGATTTGCGCCCGATGAAGAATCTCAAAACGTGTGTGTAGTTAATACTCATTTGGGCTTGTTTAAATATTTGCATTTGTCTTTTGGCAGTGCTTCCACACCCGCCATTTTCCAACAGTATTTGGAACAGCTGACTGCACAAGTGCCAAACTCTTCACACTATTTGGATGATATTGTTGTAGCAGGTCGTACACCTGAAGAACATATTGCAAATTTACATGCTTCGTTTCATGTGTTGTCTGATGCAGGACTGAAGTGTAGACTGGACAAGTGCGATTTCTTTTTTTTTAAACCTGAGTTGCAGTATCTTTGTCATGTCATAAATCAGTCAAGGTGTCCATCCTCTTCAGTTGCATTTGTTAACCATACGCGACTTGCCAGTTCCTCGCAATATCACAGAACTGCAGTCAGCCTTAGGGAAAATGAACTCTTGCATTCGGATCATACGGACTGCTGCACAAATCGCAGCTCGATTGCATCGCTTGCGTTGCAAGAATATCCCCTTTGTTTGGACAGATGAGTGCCAAGTAGCTTTTCAAAAACTTAAAGATGCATTGCTCAGTGATCGATGCTTAGTTCACTTTGATCCAGATGTATTGCAAGTTGATGCTTCCTCTAATGGAATCGGTGCAGTGCTTTTACACCGAATTGGTGATAAAGACAGACCTACTGCTTTTGCATCAAAAGTGTTGTCCAAAGCTCAGTATAACTATTCACAAGTTGAGAAAGAGGCATTGGCTATTGTATATGGTGTCACCAAATTCCACCACTATTTGTATGGCAGACAATTCCACTTAGTAATGGATCACAAACCTCTACAGTCGTTTCATCCGACAACTCCAGTTCCTGTACAAACTGCCCAAAAATTGCAAAGATGGGCTTTGTTGTTGTCTCAATACCAGTACGAGATTGTGTACCGTCTGACAGCTAAACATGATAATGCAGACACACATATTCACGTCTTCCGATTAGACCTGACATAGACTTTGATGCTTCTGCTGCATCTTGTTGTCACATCGATGCTCAAGATTCTGAATTGCTTCAGTTATTTCTGCTGCATTATAGAAAAATTGCACAGGCCATGGAAGCTGATTCATATTTGAACATTTTGCTCAAGTACACTCCCACATCTTGGCCTGATTCCTTGTATAGCACAAAGAAATTTGTAGTGCACCGATACTTTGCATGTTGGCATAGCCTTGCTTTACAGAAAGGTGTAATCCTTGTTCAAAATGACAATGGACAGTCACCTGTGTTGATACCTAAAGCTTCGCAAAAAGAAGTGTTGCAGTTACTTCACCAACGACACTGGGGCACTGTTTGTATGAAACAGTTAGTGCGTCGACACTGTAACAGGCATGGTATGGACACCCAAATAGAACAGATGACGTCACAGTGTCACGCATATGCCGAAAATCAGTCTGCTCCACCACAAAAATGCTCTTCTTGGCTTAAGTAGCAATCATCATGGCAACATGTGCATATACACTTTGCGGGACCTTTTTGGAACACTCGTTGGTTGATTGTGGTTGACTCATATAGCAAGTTTCCTTTTGCTGTACCAATGAACTTGACAACATCACATAGCACAATTCAGGTTTTGTCATCGATTTTTTGCCTCAAAGGTTGACCTGAAGTACTAGTGTCAGACAACAGACCTAAGTTCACCTCAAATGAATTTGAAACATTCTGTGAGTGCAATAGCATAAAGCAACGAACGTTTTGTCAGAACATTCAAGCAGCAGATGGCCAAACTTCGGTCCGCACACACCAAGGATCAAGCACTGCAACAGTTTCTCATCTCATATCATTCCCACCAATGGGATGGACAATTGCTGGTGGAATTGCTTCATGGCATCGCCATCGCACACTACTCCACCTTCCTCAGCATCCAGTGCCGAAGGAAGGCTGCAAGTATCGCTTCGCATCGCACGGCATTGTCTTTTACAGGGTCTTTAGCGGCAGCAGACAGTGTATGCGAGGCGGGATCATCCACTGACTTGGCGCATGCATGTATCATGTCCAGATGGTTTGCAGCACCGCCATCAAAATCAGCTTCACCTCTGTAACATACACGATGATCTTTCAGACTCTCTTCCCCCAGATTCACGGGTCCAGTGGACAGCGCAGCCACAGCAGCCACCAGTTGGTGTCATCATGACACCTTGGGTCAACCCCATGGAGACGCAACCTTCGCCTCCTCTCATCCTACCAATTGAGCTGGACCCGCCCACAACACAGCAGTCACCACCTTCTTCATCCAGCTAATGAGAGCAGGAAGTGGACGCATACCTTTCTGGTCGTTTTCCGGGGGCACGTTACCACCAGGGGAGACTTACCATATGGGATGAAAGAAGTCTTTCCTTCTCATCCCATATGGTAAGTCTCCCCTGACCCACAGTTCTGGGTGACTTTCCTGAAATCTACTTCTTTTCCTAGACCTCTCCAGTCCTTTCCCCTCACCCCTCTTCCTTCTGCCTGGAGAAGGAGCCACTGGCTCTGAAAGATTGCCAATTACAACTGTCTTGTGTGTGTGTGTGTGTGTGTGTGTGTGTGTGTGTGCTGCCGCTGCTTGGTGAGTAAATTTTTTATCTATCCAATTAAATAATTTTGTCTTTTAGATATGCAACTTACATATTCAATTCAGCTGGGTTACTTGATTTGAGAAGCAACAGTTGATATAAAATTGCACCCAAACGTATGTGGTGCGGTTCTTCTTCAGTCTGATTTGCTCCCAGAGAGAGATTGAATAACACTTTCAAAATCTCACAGACAAACTGGACTTGTTCACCCTGAAACATAAAAGCATATAAACTGCTTTTGCAATGCTGTTCTGTAAATGAACACTAAAATATTAAATGTTTGGAGAACAGCAGTACTAACTCGGCTTCCCTTGCAGAAATAGCTTAGACTTGCAAGAAATGCAAAATAATAATTCACCAGATCTGTACAAAGATGAAAAATGATTGGCATAAACGTGTTAGAAGAGAACATTATATTGACTTCATTGTTTTAATAATGTCAGTTCTTGTAATTTAATTCATTTAAGGTTAGTTATTTTAATGCTGAACTGTAAATAAACATGCTATAGCTAAACCAGAAACCAGAATGGCAATTCTTGTGTGAATGGCTGGAAATACACACATGATACCAGGCTTCCAGAATAAGTTCAAAGCGTACAAACAGTTTTCTTTAGATAACTAATAACTGGGGAGAACTGGGATATGGGCTCCGTAGAGGATAGTTCTAAGAATGTTTTGTAAACACACAAAATGCTTTAAACAGTTTATAGTTGTTTAAGATTAAATGAGTGAGGCACAAAACTGAATATAAACTGCAGAAGAAATTAGACAGAGGTCAAAGACTATTGAGTTATGTATCATAAATTAGAAAGAAAGAACAGAGATAAAATTACAAAAAATAAGAATACAATTTATGAAAGAGAAATATTTTGTAGAAATTCACACAGTATAGGAAAAATTCTTTAAAGGGACTTATGACACAGCATGTAAAAGGATAATAAATTTTTCTCTCTTTATTTGATAGTAACTTCTTTTTGTATATCCTTTTCTACACAGAACATTCAACTGAGAAAACTAATAAATTATGGGAGAGAATTTCTGGCCAGTTATCACCTTCAGGAGGCAAAATGTATAGTACTGTTGATAGAAACATGTGTAAATAAAACTGAACCATTATCCAAGCTTTCATTACTAATATATCCTTCTTTAGGGAGGGGAAAGGGATAGTTTGAGGAAGGTTTAAAAGGAAGGGTAGGTCAGTCACACACTGGTGAATCCTTCTCATCCTATTAGTTCAGAAAGTTTGGTCCTGTGAGCTTGGATAGTGCAGCACTTTGATTTTTATATGTGTCTATTGGTAATAAAACTCATTTTACCTCCTAAAAATAACTACTGACCACAGATTCTGTCCCATAATTTATTACTTATCAACAGTAGCTTCCAATCCCATCATGATAATTATACAAGGGAATACACATCACATGGCAATGTGGTGAAAGGAGAAGCTTGTTACTGTTATTGTTGTGGTTTTCAGTCCAGAGAATAGTTTGATGTAGCTCTCCACAGTAACCTATCATGGTCATCTATCCTGTGCATGCATCGTCATCTCCAAATAATTACCACAACCAACTTCCATCTGAACCTGCACACTGTACTCATTCCTTGGTATCCCACTACAATTTTTACCCCCAACATTCATCTCCAAATTCAATCAATCGATCCTTCCTTTCATTCAAGATGTGCCATACATTTCTTTTCTTCCCAACTCAGGTTCAGTACTTCCTCACTACTACTGCAATCTGTAGTTCAGCTTTCTTCTATAGCATCATATTTCAGAAGCTTCTGTTCCTTTTTTTCTGAAATACTTTTTATCTACATTTCACTTCCACACAAGACAAATATCTTCACAAACCTACCTAACACTTAAACTTATACCAGGCTTTAACAAATTCCTCTTTCTCAGAAATGCAGAAATAATTTCATTATACAGTCAGTCTGCATTTTGGTTGAGGTCATCAGTCTTCTGCATTTTATAATGTTTCTACTTCAGTCATCATCAGTTATTTTGCTGCCCGAATAGCAAAACTCATCTACTACTTTTAATGTCTCATTTCCTAATCTGGTTCCTTCAGTATTGGATGATACAATATGACTGCATTCCATTATCCTATTTTGCTTTTGTTGATGCTCATATTATTACCTCTTTTCAAAGCACTATCCATTTCGTTCAACTTCTGTTCCAAGTCCTTTGCTGTCTCTGACAGAATTGGAATGTCATCAGTAAACCGTTTAGTTTTTACTTTTTATCTTCCTGAACTTTCATCATTCCCTCTCCAAATTATTCTTTGGTTTCCTTTATTACTTCCTCAATGTACAGATTGTTAAACTTCATGGATTGGTTACAACCATATCTCACTCCCTTCTCAACTATTGCTTGCCTTTCATGTTCTTTGACTTTTATAACTGCTGTCTGGTTTCTTTATAGACTTTATATATCCTTCAGCTCCCTGTATTTTATCCCTGCCATCTTTGCAATTTCAAAGAGCATGTTCCAGTCAGCATTGTTAAGAGTTTTATCTAAGTCTACAAATATTATAATGTAGGTTTGCCTTTCTAAAACCTATTTTCTAACATAAGTTGTGGGACCAGTTTTGCCTTGCATGTTTCTACATTTCTCCGGAACCCAAACTGATCTTCCTAGATGATAATTTCTACCAATTCTTCCATTCTTCCACAAATAATTCATGACAGTATTTTGCAACTGTGACTTACTGAACTAACAGTTTGGTAATATTTGCATCTGTTAGTAGTTGCTTTCTTTGGACTGGGAATTGTTACAATCTTCCTGTCTCATACATCTTGCACAGCAGATGGGATATTTTTGTCATGGTTGCCTCTTCCAAGGATCTTCACAATTCTGAGGGAATGTTGTCTACTGCATGGGGATTGTTTTGCCTCATGTCTTCCAGCACTCTGTCAAACTGTTCTCACAGTAACACATCTCGCCTTATCTTCATATACTCCATCTTCCCTTTCTATAATATTGTTTTCAAGTTCATGTCTCTTGTAGAGCCCCTCTACACATTCCTTCCTTCTTTCAGCTTTCCCTAGTTTGTCTAGCACTTGCTTGCCATCTGAGATTCTGAGAACCATACAGCCGCTTCTCTTTTTCTCAGAAGGTCTCTTTAATCATCCTGTAGGCAGTACCTATCTTTCTTAGTTACACAAGCTTCTGCAGCCTTGCATTTGTTTTCTAGCCATTCCTGCTTAGCCATTTTGCACTTTCTTCCAATCTCATTTTTTATATGTCTGTATTCCTTTTCAACTGCTTCACTTACTGCATTTTTATAATGTCTCCTTGTATTGATTACATTCAATATCTCCTGAGTTATTTAAGGATTTCTAATAAGACTTGCCTTTTCACCTACTTGATCATATGCTGCCTTCACTATTTTATTTCTATTACCCATTCATCTTCTATTGTGTTCTCTTCCCTTGTTTTGGTCAAATGTTGCCTAATGGTCCCTCTGAAACTCTCAAAAACTTCTGGATCTTTCATCTTATCCAGGTCTCATCTCCTTAATTTTCTACCTTTTCACTTTTTTAAGTTTTAACTTCCAGTTCATAACCAATAACTTATGGTCAGAGTCCACATCTGTTCCTAATAATGTTTTACAGTTTGTGTAAAATGTTATGGGAAATTTATTTCCCCCAATGTGCCAGATGTACCCATTATTTCCAACCCATATGTTATAATGATTTTACCTAAGACCATGGATCATTGCAAAATAAAACACCAACAAAGGTTTCTAACTTTTAATGTAAACCTTGATTATTTCAGTGTTTGATAACATTTGTTGTTGCTTCTCACTCCACCACCCCTCTACAAGAGAACATTGGACATTTGAGATTTTCTTTACTAATTCAGATTTTTCAGTAGGTTTCTTATTATTGTTAACTAATTGCTTTTTTACACTGTAGGAGCAGTATCACTATATACAACTGTTACAATTAGATTAATAATATTTCATCCCACATTTAAAAACAAATGGGGTTGAATATTTTGTGTCTCATTGCGCCCACTCTTCCACTACAAATTGACTAATATAAAAGAAAGTGAAGCAACCACCAAAACTGTTCAAATCAAGACAGACACAACAAAAAGGCTGCTAGACATTTAAGCTTTCAGCCAAAAGACCTCCTTCTACAGTAGGAAACACACACACCGGCCTCAGTGGCTTGAGAAAGTGGTCACGTGTGTGTGTGTGTGTGTGTGTGTGTGTGTGTTTTCTTCTTTGGAAGACAGCCTTTTGGTTGAAAGCTCAAATGTATATCGATCTTTTTGTTGTGCCTGTCTGGGATGCAACATCTCTTCTTTATTCCATATTTTGAAATGTGGTAGTATGAAGCAAAACAAGAAAAAAAGGCCATGGGCTCTAAAATGCATACCTTAACAGCTATTCAGTTCTGTGAAATGCATCTTGTGTGTTAAGCTCTTTTCTATTATGACTATTCTACAGAATGCCGTAAACAAACAAGAATACAATATTTATTGAGAAGCAGCAGAGCTTCCAATGTACCAAACTGCATTAAATCAGACGCGACTGTAAACATCGCTGCAAATCAGTCTGTCACCACAATCTTTATTTCGCCCTAACATTCATTGTTTTTGCCAATCAGGATGTATAGAGAATGAAAAGAATGTGCACGAAAGGGGAAATATGGGCTTGGAAATGGGCATGTGTGGTAAAGATAGGTAAAACAACACTCTAAGGATTAATTTACAGATAGTTGGCCACACTTATGATGAAGAATGAAGATTAGTGTATACATTTAAGAAATTTCACATTATTTACCGTTAGAGGTTTCCCTTTGGATTCTTTCAGTATTAAGTCCAAGCTCTCCACTAAATATGTATACCCATGAAGAGGGCCCCGCAGAGTGGGTCTCACTGATGAACACAGAGCAGTAATTAAAAACAAAAGCTTCATGTCAAAATATTTGAGAGTAATAGGCCAGCCACCTTCAGGATACGTTCGCATCCGTATAATCACTGCTTCCACAGCATGATTTTGGCCACAAATCGCTTGAGCTTGTGGACTGTTATACACAATATTGCAGAGAGCCTTTAATGCCTCAAGCATCACTGAAACAAAGAAATAATTAATGAATAAATAAATGAAGAGAAAGAAAATGACACACACACTTTGTAAATACATCTTCATAATTATGACAATGAATTTATTTTGGTAACTAGATCATCCTGTTAAGTCAAGCTTGGAGAGTAGTTAATAAAATAAGGATTTTTCTTCTTGCCACAACAAGCACAAAACAAAGAAAACTCTTGCTGAAAACTAAATTAAATATGTCACCTAATGCAAATTTTGGTACACAATGTCCCTTTCCAAATGCAAAAACAAGGCGCAGATGAGTAAAATGTTAATCCAGTGTGTCTCAAATGCAGGAAAACACATTCCCAGCAAGATTGTGCATGGAAAGTGCTACATACAGAAAAAAGAATGCTTCTTCCTTTTAGGAAATATATGTTATGACCCTCTCCCTCTTTTAAATATGCATTCCTGATTATGCCAGTGTGGACAGCACAGTTTTGGTGAATGCTATGGCAGTTGCAAAAATTTTATAAGTGCACAGAGAAATAATTGTAACTATGGACATAGCTTTACTTTCCAGGGTTACTAGATGTACGAGTGCAAATTTAACTATTTACCATTTGAACTGACACTAATACTGTCAGGATGCCAATTCGTTGGTACTCTGCTTCGTATTGTTTATCTTACAGAATCTGGTGCTAGATGGTGTTGGCGTGCTGATTACAGATGCTCTTTGACTCGAGCTGTGTGTAGGTTGATAGCGATTGACAATTGAGCATCATTTCAGTGAAATATTAGCGTTCGATTATTCCCACTTTTGCATCGTATGTTTACTGACGTCGTGTTTTGCAGTACATGTTTACATTCTGTTATTGCATTCTACGTTCTTGTTTTTGCACACTACTGTTATTTATCATTGTTTCTGTGTGTTTTTCTTCATGTTAAGTGTTTACAGATTGTTTATTTTCTCTGCTTTTTGTGAAAAATGCGACCTACACCAGGCCACAGCAGAGGACTTACCTATGAAGAAATTTGCGAACTTTTAGAATGTACTAGTGATACAGAATGTTTAAGCAAAAGTAGCAACAGTTCAGAAAGTGACAGTTATGTACTTGATGATATTGTGAATGAAAGTGAAGACGAAATGGAAGATGTACAATACACTGAAGTAATTGCGCCTGAAATACTACAGCCATTGCCACGTCCATTTCACGAGCTGCCGCGACCAAAACATATGCTGCCAGCAGGATCTCCTGTGACAGAATATTTCAATCTATTCTTTACTACAACATTGCTGCAGCTTATTGTAACTGAAACAAATTGCTCAGCTAAACAGTTTGTAACTAAACATGCTACATTGTCCAAACCATATAAGAAATGGAAGAATGTGACAAGTACCGAGGTAAGAGGTTTTATTGCTTGCATACTAAATATGGGACTCAATAAAAGGCCCACAATGCTCTCATACTGGAGCACAAAACCGTCACAGGCATTTCCATGGTTTGGTAAAATGTTTTCTGCCCACCGATTTAGGCATCTTATGAAATTCTTTCATCTTGTGGATAGTGAGAAATGTCCAGCACCAGACCATCCTGATTATGACCCATGTATCAGGTACCAGCCATTGGTAAATCATGCTAATAACATATTTAGACATCATTACACACCTCATGAACAACTTAGTATTGATGAGAGTCTAGTTGGTACTAAAGGTCACACTTCCCTATTACAGTATTAGCAACTGATGATCTTCGTGGTTCTCTGGATTTGAGAAAACTTCCAGAGAAGAAAGAGTCAAGATGCTGTGTGTGTACTAGTGGTGAGGGAAGGAGAAGGTCAAGAACTGTTTGCAATAGATGAAATAAGGGGTTACATGGTGAACATTTTCCTGAACACAAATGCTAAGTCATACTGTAGACACGGAAATTCTGTAATGTTCTCTTCAAATAAATAATTATTATCTTTCTAAATAATAACACAAATTTCATATCCCTCATGTCATTTTACTCACAAATGTGTGTATATTCTATGGACTGTAGTTAGCCTTCTTAAATTGAAGCACAGTGTTGGATATATGGAATCAAAGTCAAATTTATAATATATATTAAAAAAAAATTATTTGGACTGTCACAATCAAATTCATTTGAAACATCATGCCATAATATTCTACATACTTTTATAGATAAGTGGTAATTTTTTCATATTTTTAAAGTGAATACTGTATGATATATGGCAATTTAAATAGAATGTGGCATAACAGTATGAATACGCAAGACATTTTTAGCACACACCACTCCAAATCGGCTGACTGCAAAAGGGTTAACAAATACTGCTCAAAACCTTTTCCTTTTGTTAATAATATAATTTATATGTATTATAAAAGTGTGTGTGTGTGTGTGTGTGTGTGTGTGTGTGTGTGTGTGTGTGTGTGTGTGTGTGTGGGCATGTGCGCCACATTTCCTCCTAAACCACTGGACCGATTTCAACCAAACTTGGTACACATATCCCTTACTGTCAGACAACAATCAACAATTGCTGTGGGGGGTAATAACCGACTACCTACCAGAGTTCAGGAGATATGACATCATAAACAATGCGATAAGAGAAAAACTGCATCTTTCACAATGTTTAAATGTATTACTTCTGTGCTACTAACCATAGTCACAATAAATCTCACAGGCAGAATCTGCATGTGTTGCTAAATGTGTGAACACAAGTATATCACAGAATCACTCACAGTTCAGAAGATATGGAGTCATTAACAGTGAGATACATGAAATACTGTCACATCATGCATGATATTTAAATTTATCACTTCTTTGTTAATAACTTTATTCACATCATATTTCACTAACAGTATTCAAATATGTCCCTGAATGACCCTACACAAATATATCATACTGTGAAACATAGTTCAGACAGATATGATGCCATAAACACTGAGATACATGAAAAAAAGGCGTATCAAGCATGAAGTTTTAATATATTTAGTCTTTACTACAAAAACACTTCTATAGTCAAGTCAACTTAAGGAAATCCTTGACACCTGGCAGCAGTTTTCAAAGCTTTAGCTGCAAAAACACAAACGGTTGTATGCGAAAACAACAGCCATCTATAAAGCTATGAAAAGGTGTTGCCATAGAGATGTTTACAAAATTGTGTTGTAGATACACGAAGCAACTGCGCCCAGCATACAGAAACTGTTCAGATCATGTTTCTTAATTTGGATGCTATACATTTGTACATTATGCATATTTCTTTCTATGACTGTTTCATTATTTTTGAGAGGTGTTTTCGCAAATAAATGGAAATGAAATTTTTTCAATACTTCACTACAAACACAGTTTTTTTGTTTTCATTTCTTAAAGAAAATTGGCAAAATGAATATCTGGGCAATGCTAGTTTTTTTAGCTACTAACAAAAGATTTAAAACAAACATGCAATGGATAAACCAATAATTGGTAGCAATATCCTTCCATGATTTGCACGACGGAAATCCTTTGACAACAAATTTGTAATCTATTAAAGGGCGTGTAGGCTTTTTCAACAGCGTACTGACGATATTTGCCAAAATAAAAAAGATAAACACCAAATATCAACTCCATAGAGATGTGATCCGTAGTAGTGTAGATGAATGAGTGCTCATAGCTCTTAAGGTATGCACTTAAGAGCTGATGTTCACCCTTGTCAAATCCCTGAATACTGATCATCCCTTCTGACACACACACACACACACACACACACACACACACACACACACACACACACAGGGTGCCTCTCCCAGGAGTCATCAAACATTTATGTGGCATTTCAGCAGATATTTGCAATTTTGTTTCTGCAATGTACAGCTGGAGTCAGCCCAAACAAATACTGCTCATCCAATCTTTCATGAGATGCCCAGCATTAACAGAAAGCATTCGTTTGTTTCTCATAAGAAATAAAACAATCTTTGAAGTTGAATTTTATGTGGTCATTCGATCAAGTGGTCCCAAATTAAACTAGCTCAATGTTTGTTTTGTCAATATATATTAACAGGGACAGTAAAACATGAAGAATAACTAGTACTTCAGGAACTACCAAGCAGCACCCTGGCCCATGATGAGTGCTATAGCCTTGCAGCAGTGCTGCTCAGTCACTGCTGGAGTACTGGTTATTCTTTGTGTTTTACTGTCCCTGTTACCACACATCGATAAAAAGTATATTGCAATAGACTAGTTTTGGACCACTTATCAAATGTAAAATTCTGCTTTAAAAATAATTCTCTTTCTAACGGAAAACAAATCAGCACTTTCAGTCAACACTGAGAGTTGCATGAAATACATGTTGAGCTGTATTTGCTTGGCTGACTCCAGCTACATATTACTAAAATGAAATTACAATTATCTGCCTTGCACATATAACAGATGAAATTGTTACTCTATATCACAATGATGCCCTTCCACTGTATAAATGCTTCTTAACAAAGAGGTGTGCTGGGCTTTTTCCATACCCTTTGACTCAACTTACAATAAAATAAAGACATAAAAAAAATCTTACGAAAAAATAAAGACATAAAAAATCTTACAAAGCAATTGCAGACATGGACTCAAACCACACCTGACACAAAAGATGACTTATGGACTGTAAGATTCATCCACTGAGTGAAAAGAGGAGCAGAGTTGGCATTAACAGAGTATTTCAGAATTAAGGAAGAAAAATCACAGAACACTTTGCAACGTGGGACTGAATGGAGCAGGGTGCAATACAATCTTGAATTAAATGCCAGTCACAAATAAGAAATGAAATTTTATACAATCAAAATTGGCAGAGAGGACAATCAACATGCCACAGAAAAAGGTTAGTACACAACAAAAACAGAAGAATGGATGAAAAAATGGACAACAAATAGTGAAAAAGGAGAAGAAAATAGTAAGCAAATGGCAGAAAAGAGCAGCCTGAGGTGTGGGCACAGGAGTCATTATCTAATTTTGGTTGCAGCTGCAAAACATTCCCATGCACAAAATCCACTCAAAACTCAGTTGACTCTAAAACTGCATTTTTCATCTGATGCTTACCAGATAGATAAAAAAGCAAATCTGCCCCTACACAACAGAATAACTGTCTGCCCATGTCTATCTCTTCACACGGGATAGCATATATGCCAATTAATATGTTGTAGTAACAAGATATTCATCATGTTAGAAAATTTTCAAACTTTATCCTTGGTTAAACAATGGTGGCCCTCTTCTTGTGTCACTGCAGTTCCTCTCTGCTGCCATTCAAATGTAGAAAATCAATCATGCTAACTTCGTCATCCACTCCCCCCTTCAATCATTTTTGTCTGCAAGACCTTCGATTACGCAGAACCATTAGTAGCACCTATGTTCACAGGCAATAATACTTAAATTCATTTTTAAGAGTCCTCTACCCTACTGAAATACCTAGACTATCTGAAGTATTCACTTTTGCCTATGAACTATATACACTCAAAAAACAGGATTCAGCCACACAACTAAAGAGTGATCATTATATTAAAACCCAAATTTAACCATGGTGACTTCCTACTTCATTTACACCAAATACACTAGCTGTCTACCCTCTTCCAGAGATCAAAAAGCATATCAATGATGGCATTTATAGATGATTTTATTATTTATTGTACAAAAGTTTAATTCATATATTACCAGCACTTATCATTTCACCAATTCTCTTGTACCTATGCCTATTTCACTCCCTCCCAATGAATTGCTTATTGCAATTGATGGTATCTCCCAGTACACAAATAAGTCCATTGTCTGTTTACTACCTAACACTACATTAGACAGGGTTCCAACAACACCACTCATGGATGACATCTTAGATGCAGTTTGTGATTTTGCTTACATAGATCCAAATTTTGAAAGCAGGTATTTTGAGGTTTGGCCATTCACCATTATGCAAATGGAGAGAGAGAGAGAGAGAGAGAGAGAGAGAGAGAGAAACAGAGAGAGAGAGAGAAGTATCTGTAACTAATCACAAATTAACGATATCAATATAATAGAGGGAAACATTCCACGCGGGAAAAATATATTTAAAAACAAAGATGATGTGACTTACCATACGAAAGCGCTGGCAGGTCGATAGAAACACAAACAGACACCTCTTTGTCTTTAAATATGTCCGCTTGTGTCTGTATATGTGTGGATGGATGTGTGTGTGTGTGTGTGTGTGTGTGTGTGTGTGTGTGTGTGTGTGTGCGCGCGCGAGTGTATACCCGTCCTTTTTTCCCCCTAAGGTAAGTCTTTCCGCTCCCGGGATTGGAATGACTCCGACTCCTTACCCTCTCCCTTAAAACCCACTTCCTTTCGTCTTTCCCTCTCCTTCCCTCTTTCCTGATGAGGCAACAGTTTGTTGCGAAAGCTTGAATTTTGTGTATGTGTCTGTTTGTGTTTCCATCGACCTGCCAGCGCTTTCGTATGGTAAGTCACATCATCTTTGTTTTTAAATATAATCACAAATTAATTTGGAAAAGGTCTTATTCACCTAAATGGGTTACATTTTGTATTTGCAACTCATTTTGGATTAGGATTTTTAAATTCTCTTGCAGCTGTATTATAAATGAAGGTAGTCTTGCACAGAATAAAAGAATCTGTTTAATTGCATGAAACTATATTTCTATATAAAATGCTCTGAGCAAATAGTTATTAAGAATAGCTGATTTTCATAGCCTTAAGGATCGAAGCCCTCTGAAGCAGAGAATTAGTAGAATTAAAACACTGTGCTGGGGACTGAGATAAACACTACATGAACAACACATACATCTCATAATTCGAAATTCCTTTTCCTCCAGACACTGCAGTTCTGTGTGTGTGTCATTTTGTTAACTTCCACTTGTGTTGTATTCACTCATTTTATCATCAATTCCCAGAATTTCACCTTGTGTGCAGAAAAACGAAAATTATATTTGAAATTCTTGACCTTTGCATGTGGTATTAAACCAACTCACTTTGTGGGCATCCAAGAAAATCTTAATTAATCATATCGATTCTGAAATATGACTTTAGAATCTATTTTTGTAGTTCTTTGGCAGACATTATGGCTAAACAATCTAACTAAGAATATCAACATTAACTTTAGTGTAGTTTTGGGCTCCACAGTACAGCATCACCTCCACGTGCAAGCCACCAGGAAAAGATGACATCTTCCAGGCACCAACTAAAGTCAGAAACAATGACAATTCTGTGCTGGGAGATTTTAAATGCTGCAGTGTGGTATGGGCTTCCAGGAGACCAATGACCAAAAAATTGCACTCAAGGCTTAGAAGAGTCACACAACTTCCATTTAGTTTACAATAGTAAACTGCTGCCCTCCTCCAATAGTGACAGGTGAAGAAGAGGTTACAACCCCAAAAATAAGTGCTTCCCTTCTGCTATAGTAGCCCAATGTGAGAAGCACGTAGGCATGCCAATCCCTCACGCATAGCACAGAGCCAGCACGTTTATTGTAAGCACTTTTGTCAAGCCATAGCAGATACTGTTCACAAGAAGTTTCAGTTTAAGAAACAGCAACAGGAAAACTGCCACTGACTATCTAAATATAGAGATAGTGAAGTTAAGACTGAAGCTTCAGGAATATAACAACTTCCCTGACATCACCAAGTGAATTTCAAGAAGATTCAACATATCCTTATAACAATGTAACATAAGTTACTGCAGACTTACAAGTCAACTGCAGCTTAATGGTACAACCAATGACAAGATGACTCGAAATTGCATATTTCGAAGTCTGGGAAACAAAAACCAAAATGCCCATAAACACATTCATCATGACTGAGCGAAGATTAAGTACAACACATCACCTGGTGCTGAAGACTTGAAGATAAAACAAACTCAGAACTTTGAACCAACAACAGTGGCTCCTGGACACAAGACCAACTGTGTCACCAATTTGCAGATCTTTAAGACAGGAAGGAGGGCCTGAATTATTGCCTCATTGAAAACACGGAAGGAACAATACCCAAAAGTTTTTGACCCCTGTCACAGATCTGATACATGTTTAAGGTCCTAGAATGACTGAAATACAACTAATATAAAACATGTTTGAACCGAAATTAATCCAACACTAAGAGGATTCTGACCACAGACATCATGGGTAGAACCTAAATCTCACACTATACAAGGGAGATGTACATGCATGGATGAAATATTACTACAGTGGCCTTCACTCATCAGACAGCTGCATATGACATTATCAATCATATGAAGCTACTGATAAAGCTCTAAGATCTAAAGAGGTACCACCACCACCTTGATATCCTTGTTGTCATATTGTGAAGGAAATTCCACCTCAGCCTCTCATCGTCATCATATGGCAAAAGGCTATGTCCTGACACTGCAATCATTTTCCCCTATTTTGTGCTGTCCTCTTCATTTCTTGACTATTCTTACATTCTGGTACTTACAACAGATCTCTGATTATTTTCTTTCTCCTCTTAGATTTCTTTCCAAAAGCTTTCCTTCTTATATATCGGTTAAAAACTTATTGTGTCTCAATAAATATCCCCACAGTTCTGTTTCCCTTTTGTTTTCAGGTTTCTCTGCGACTCAAGAACATCTTCATTAGTTTTTCTTTCTGGCTAAATGATCCCCGATAGCTTTCTCTAATGCCACATTTCTATCACTTCTAATTATTTCCAGTGGGTCTTCATCAGTGTTCAGCTTTCCCAGCCACATAAGAGCACACTCAAGGTGAAGATCTTGATAATTCTTTTTCTTTTCTATAAAAATGACTTGTTCACCAGTAGTTGTCTCTCTTCACTGACCGTATGTTTACCTGTAGCAATAATTTTTCTGCTGTTGTTTCATCATTTGTTGTCTTCTGTAATTAAGTTTCATCCATCAGCAATTCAAACACGCTGACAATACAACAATGGCAGTTCATGGCTTTAGCTCCATAGTCATAGGAAGGAACTGACAGAGACTCTGGATAAACCCAGTCTGTATTATGAGGATAACCTTCTAAAGCCAAATGCCAGCATGACACAGTTCTGCACTTTCTATATTAACACAAATAGATGGGGCAAAAAATTTATTTGTCATGGTGATAAAAATGACTGTGGCATTGTACACATCCCAAATACCAAGACTTGACTGGATTGCACTCTGACAATCAAGCAGCTCTGAAACAACATCAAAGCTAAGGCTTGTGCCAAGAAACAATATCATTACATTCCTAATGGGCAGGACACAGGGTGCTGATCCATGACTGTTCTGAATGTCTGCTGTGGTACTGTGTGTATCTGCTGCTGAGTATGCCACTCCAGCATGCAGCACCAGTCTTACCCACATGTCGGCATTGCATCCACTCATATATTTTGTTTAGTATTACTTTTAAGAAAGCATCTGAACGTGAGTAGTCACATTTTTTTCTTAATCATTTGTTTTTCCTAATTCTATCCATGCACTCAGTGTGTTCTCTTTCATGTTCTTCTGATCATTTATTTCCTATTCCCTTTCCCACTGTATTTGTGTAAGTGTATGTTTTTTATGTTTCTGAACAGTTGTCGATTGCTTATGTAATCTCTTGCAATTCCCACTTCATAATATTTTATTCTATTTCTGAGATCCATTTTGTTTAATTCTGGCTAGTGTTTGCTACCTTGAAGATTCGTCCAGTGAACCTGTCCTTGTGCATCCTGTGGACATGCCCACACAGTTTCATCCTCCTTCTTCTAAAGCTGTCTGTTGTTATTTCTATCTATTTGTAGATCTCTCTCTCAACAGCCTCTTTATTCAAATTCCTTCACAAAAAACTGGTCAGAATATTTTATTTAGAATTTTCCTTTCCTGATTTTCAATCTCTATTATTTCTGTTTGAGCACGACTCTCACGAATTTTTGCAGCACGGGCTACTTCTGGTGGAACTATTGTGTTGCAATGCCTTAAGTTCTGCATTGGCAAATATATTTTTTATTGCACTGACTGCACGTGAGCTTACATGCTTTTTGTAGTTTTGAAATTCTTTCTTGATTGGCAGTTGTGTTCAAATCTGGTGGTTGGATGATCTCTCCTAGATATTTATAGTGGCTAACTTGTGATTCTTGCCTGTACTGGATTATAATGGGGAGATAATAGCAGGCTTCCTTTCCATACACTGAGTTTTCTTGTAGATTTGCAGACCAGTTTTCTGAGAGATTTCGTGAATCTTCTCCATAACAAGTTTGGCTTCTCTTCTATTGTTTGTTAGAACAGTGAGATCATCTGACACGTGGTGATGGAAAGAGGGAGGGTTAATATGGAAGCCAAACCCCATCATCCAATGCTTGGAATACATTCACCTAGAAAGTGCTTAAGGTTCAGAAAAAGTTTCCGCAAAGAACTCATGTGTTAGTGGGTGCCCACCAGAAACAGTGGAGAGATGGTGGACAGAAGTAGAAATTGTTTCAAAAGAAGGGCCTGCTGTTGGTTGTGTGGTATCCTACCTGTGAGAGACACTGAACAGCATGTGGGTCAAAGTGCTGTGCTGCAAGACCAATAGGCACAACCGAGATCTTCTCCTGGTGGAATCGGACATTCTCTGCAATTATGATGAAGTGCAACACTTGGTCTGCCTGATGGACGCAACCTGCACTCAAGAGGCTCTTTTCACAGTTAATTGCAAGTTCAAGCCAGCCATAAATTATTGGAAATAATTTGTTTGGACAGAAATAAAGAATACAACAAAAGTCACTTATTTATTTGTTCAAAACTGTAATTGCAAGCTGAGCACATTTCCCCATGAAAATGGTTTGTACAATTACTAAGACATGCAGGTTGAGAGATTCAATAGTAGTTGTGAGTGATGTTTATTTGCATTCTTCATGTTGTCATAAACCACTGGGCAGAAATCACAACTAAAAATTTTGAAATTCATAGCCTTCATAAACGACATTTTGAACTGACTTTCAGAAACTATGTAAGTTCATAAACTTTTCACTGTGGCACTAGCACGTCAATGTTACTTACCTTATTTTGTTACTTTTGTGCTTTTTATTGTTATCCCTGAAATTTGGTATGATCATCAGGAAAATATGTCCCGCATGAACATGAAGAATATTCTTAACAGTTTGCTCAACAAATCCTAGAATTTTATCTTGATCACAACACATATAGTGAAAGGCTAAAATCATGCAGCTTATGCCCTCTTGGTATGTTTACTGTGGCCACAAAGTCAACAGATATGCACCACATATTATTTTGTCCCTGCAGTCCTGGCTATCTTATGAGTGACAAACATACTGTAAATTTTGTGACACATATGTATTACCAGTCTTTTACAGTACACAAAAAACTCAAGTAAGAGTCTGTGCAAAATCTGTAACTTTTATGAATAATTTAAAAAATGCAAGGAGCGCAAACAGAACTGATATGGAAACTGTTTCTCATCCTCAAATAGTTATGGAGATAAAATGAAAACAACAAACCATCACGGTCAGCTGACTTCTGGCTTGCTTTTGACAAAGCTTCTTCTTGTGGCACAAGTCCTGCTAATTTCAATAAAGTCTCCACTCGCTTCTCTGTCACATGATCACATAATCCCACTTTATCACGGCTGAAAAAGTGTACATAAAAAGAGGTTAGTAATTCTAGGATAAGGGAAGAATGAGTTCTCTTTCTTAATAGCTAAAAAGAAAGATTAATTCTTTTACATTGAACAGGGACAACTCTCAGCACTGCTGATACACACACATAAAAAGAAACATAGTACCCTTGACTTTCTGAACTGCTGGGTCTTGCTTTGGGACAGGAGAAGAGAGGGAAAATCAGGTTATGAAGGTTGGATAGGGAAAGGGTAATGGAGAATTCACTTTCTGTGAAGTGGAAAGTATGAGTCTCTCGGCTGAAAGTAAGTAATGGCCAGACCATGAGACTTATTGCAAAGTCAATAAATTTCTGCATGTTATTTACCCTTTTACGCAAATTAACTGAAAAACTAAATACGTTGCTAATATCAATTATAAAGAGAATTAGCCATAACCACAGATTTAAGTGTCAATACCATAAATCATCAGATTATGAGCGAGTATGAATTATTCCCACCATATGTATTTATTCATTTGCCATTGTGACCACCCAAAACTGCAATTCTCTTATACCATTAATAAAGTGAAAATGTGAAATAGTATGATTTGTGATAATGTTAAAACCATTTATGTCAAAAAATATTTCACTGGTCAAATTCCAGATAGTTGCAAGTAATACTGAATGAGAATTATTTGAACATGTGCATACACTACACAATGTGCTGCACTTTGATGACAGGAAAGAAAAAAAATCATAAAAGAGAAAATAAGTATATTTACTTAAATGCATGGAACCACAGAAACTGTTATCAGGTAGTAGCTTATCAGTCCAGTCAAGGTCACATCCAACTGCAGCAGTTAAATAGTGTTTGTATAAGCACAAGCATACACAAAGAATTCATCCACAGATTGAGAGGGTATTTGACATTATTTCAGTGATTACAATGTCAAGAAAAATTTATCATTACTTTTCAGTATGGGCAGTATCAGTATCATGCTGCAGCCCCTCTGGCCTCTGGACTGATTAGGTTGGTATGTGTCACAAAGCCACTGTATCTGCTCCTGAGGCAAGGTGGCCCATAACTACTATTGTAACTGGTCCATGATATCAAGGATAATGGTAATGTGTGTGAGTTGATGTCTGAGCTGGACATGCACATGTTCTACAGGGTGGAATGTGGTAAACTGCTTTATTAGAATTCACATTGTGGCGGCACTGTTGCTCGAATAGAGGGGAGATTGGGTATGATTTATAGTGACCGACGGGAGGTTTGTATTCAATTGTTATTCAGTTGCAATAATGCAGTGGACATGTGAGGAGTGCTCATTTTGTGTTGAAGTGTATTTCTCGAATCCTCATTCAATCATTGCAGAGCAGCGCGCTTTTCATGCGGACATGCTTCTGGACGACAATCAGTTTTAAATTGAGTAAATGCATCTGTATGAAGAGGACATGAGAGAAGTGTTACAACACCGCAAAATGTTGAACGAGTTTGAGCAGCAGTACTGCAATCTCCAAAATGCTTAGTTCGGAAACACACACTTGCTCTTGGCATTTCAAGATGTTCTATCCACCAGATTCTTCATAATAAACACAATTTCGACCCATATAAAATGAGCATGGTCTAGCAATTATCAGTAAAGGATTATGTAACACAAATAACATCTTGCAAAGACATGCTTGCAACCATACCACGTGACACAAATGTGCTCTTTCCTGATGAGGCACATTTTCACCTCAATGGGTGTGTAAACAAACAGAATATGAGGTACTGGAGCGACACAAATCCGACTTTTTCCAGGAAAATCATCAAGCTATAACTGTGAATTTGGATCATTACTTAACTACGCAGCAAGAGTTTTTCCAGACAGCTTTTGAGGCAGTGCAATAACAGGATAACTGGTTTCAACAAGACGGTGCCACTGCAAACACAGCGGGCATTAACAAGAATTTTTTGAGGCAAACATTTCCTGGGGTATCTCAACTGGCTCGCATGATCACCAGGATCACCAGATGTAGCCCCATGCGATTTTTTTTCTTTGGGGTAACCTGAAGTCAAAGGTGTATTGCAACCATCCCAACATTCTGGAAGACCTACAGAACTATACTGAGGCTGAAATTGCAAGACATGCTTGAAAGAGTGCATGAGAATGTCAGTAAACAACTGTGGCAATGTGTAGATTGTGAAGGAAGACATTTGCCAGATATACTGTTTAAACCATGCAGTTAGAAACTTCCAATACTGTTCAATATGAGAAAAATAAAAATGTAAGTTACTAAGTGTTCATTATTTTTTTTTATTTCATTCCCAAATCAGCAATTTACTGTGCTCCACCCTGCATCAGGAAGAGATCAGAGGATCTTACTGGATACGGGACTATATCAACATCATAGACATGTGCCATGTGTGGTTGAGCATAGTCTGTTGAAAAATGTCACTATGATAATGTCGCGTAAGGAGTAACACATGACAACTCAGGATGTCAGTGATGTACCATTGTGCCTTCAGAGTTCCCTCAATTGCTACCAGCCGTGGCCTGAAGTCATACATGATGGTTTCCCACATCATGACATCAGGAGTCACACCACTGCGCCCCTCCAAAACACTGGAAAAATGGGGCCTCTCCCCATGTCACTGCCGTACTCAGTAACAATGGTCATTCGTGGAAATGCAGAACTGCAATTCATTGCAGAAGACAATGCGACCGCATACATCAACGGTTCTCGCTTCCTGGCCATGACACCATGTGGTGTTAATGGTAATGTTAATTCCCTAGACCGGCTGGTGTTAGTCTGAACAAATCACATGAGATGGCACAGAATGTTGCACAGAGTCCATCACATTTTCTTGGATGGCAGGCACAGGTGTGATGAGGTTATATGATGTACTTGGTGCACAGTATGGCAATCCTCCCTTGCGGTCAGACGTAGTCAAAAAAATGGTTCAAATGGCTCTGAGCACTATGGGACTTAACATCGATGGTCATCAGTCCCCTAGAACTTAGAACTACTTAAACCTAACTAACCTAAGTACATCACCAACACCCAGCCATCACGAGGCAGAGAAAATCCCAGAGCCCGCCGGGAATCGAACCCGGGAACCCGGGCGTGGGAAGCGAGAGCGCTACCGCACGAACACGAGATGCGGGCAGACATAGTCACTTGGAATCCTGATGATGAGTATGCATGCCTCCATGCTCCCATGAAGTTCAACAATAAACCAATGTCACATCCAAACACTCCACCAATTTGGATATTGCACAATTCAACCAGTGAGACAAATCCTTGTATACAGGGCTATTACCAATGATTGAGGCGATTTCATAAATTCACTGTAGCTCCATTCATTGACATATGGTCACGACACACTACAGATACGTAGAAAAACTCATAAAGTTTTGTTCGGCTGAAGCCGCACTTCAGGTTTCTGCCGCCAGAGCGCTCGAGAGCGCAGTGAGACAAAATGGCGACAGGAGCCGAGAAAGCGTATGTCGTGGTTGAAATGCACTCACATCAGTCAGTCATAACAGTGCAACGACACTTCAGGACGAAGTCCAACAAAGATCCACCAACTGCTAACTCCATTCGGCGATGGTATGCGCAGTTTAAAGCTTCTGGATGCCTCTGTAAGGGGAAATCAACAGGTCGGCCTGCAGTGAGCGAAAAAAACGGTTGAACGCGTGCGGGTAAGTTTCACGCGTAGCCGCGGAAGTCGACGAATAAAGCAAGCAGGGAGCTAAACATACCACAGCCGACGGTTTGGAAAATCTTACGGAAAAGGCTAAAGCAGAAGCATTTCTTAAACAGGAGATTGGAAAACCGATGGATCGGTCGTGGTGGAGATCATGATCAACAATTCATGTCATGGCCTCCACGCTCTCCTGACTTAACCCCATACGATTTCTTTCTCTGGGGTTATGTGAAAGATTCAGTGTTTAAACCTCTTCTACCAAGAAACGTGCCAGAACTGCGAGCTCGCATCAACGATGCTTTCGAACTCATTGATGGGGACATGCTGCGTCGAGTGTGGGAGGAACTTGATTATCGGTTTGATGTCTGCCGAATCACTAAAGGGGCACATATCGAACATTTGTGAATGCCTAAAAAAACTTTTTGAGTTTTTGTATGTGTGTGAAAAGCATTGTGAAAATATCTCAAATAATAAAGTTATTGTAGAGCTGTGAAATCGCTTCAATCATTTGTAATAACCCTGTAGGTGTATTACACCCACCCTGTCCTGGGTGTTGTTTTGGTGTTAAAAACACAGATGAAGGATTGGAAAATGTTTCATTTTACCGAAGAGCATTCACCTGGGAGCCTCCCTCCAGGCAGTAACTTTTCAGAAAGATAATTTCATGTTAGGAAACGATGAACACAGGAATAACCATTACCAACATTCCACTGAGCAATATCCACAAAAGCAAGCAAGCAACAAGGAGAAATCAATGCCGACAACTTTGTTACAATGCCGGGCTATACCCAGTGTCCTCTCTGAGGCCTCCATGTCTTAGAGTCGTACAGTGACATACACATTTTGATGGCAATTGCTAGCAAATCAATGATTAATGAGATTGTGTCACTGCCAAACACAGCCATCCCAGCTTGAGTCCTGTCACCAACAAGGTCACTGGTTGTACATTCTGCGAACCCTTTAGCATAGCTGTGACAGTATATTTGACATAAATTCCTAGAAGATACAAACATATCATATCCCTGTGCAAGAAGCTTCAGTTGTCCAACATAGCCGTTAAACCACTCTTATTCTACTGAATAAAAGGGACTATTTTAGGGGCAAAGTTTATTTTTATCTCTCTATCTTGGTGGTGAGTCCAAGAGATTAGAGTAAAATAGCTCAGGACTTGCTGGTTCTATGGAACCTAAGTCAAGTTCCATTTTGTGTGTGCTAGTGTGTTTCTCATTTAAGGATGTTCAGTTATGGTGTTATCAGTGCTCTTGCTCTAAACAATTGGGGGAAACAAAGGATAAAACTTTATAAAAGGATATAATATAATCTCATTTACAACTACACTCTCTCATTCTCACATATGTGCACCATTACATCCACACTAGCAGTCAAACTCTAAAAGACTAACTTTGGTGAATGAATGTGAAATTTCCCTTCTAAGGTTTTATATTTATTAAGATCTTCTTAATTACACAAATAGTTTCAGATTAAAAGGCCATTTTCGGGTGTTTACCTAGCACAAGGTGCCACAGATGTGGTTTAGAAATTATAGTAGGAATGCTACTATTTGTGACGATCTGACAAGTGCATCCACAGTTTTTCAAACCATCGTGACTGGTGTCCACCGTATGTTAAAACATATGTAAAATAAATGTTTCACAGAATCTTTAAATCTGTACATTTGTCCCATTGGCAACTGAACTAGAAGGAAAATCTGCAGATAAACTAGCCTTGCCCCTTTGTCAGAACATAAAACAGCCAATTATCATCTGGTACACTGTAATCTGTACATCACAAGGTCCACTTGCTGAAGCAGAAAGCCGGGTGTCACCAAAATGCATCCTTTGTGCGAGAAGAACCTCTTACCACAGCCGAACTGTTTCTTTTACTAACTGTAGCTTATTATCAGTCACTTCCAGTTATCCTTCTTCCCATTTACGCATGATTGAACCTTAATAGTGAAATGGTAATATGCAGGGTGGATGGCACATTGCACTACTGAATTATAACGGGGAAACCACAGAACAACCAAGTGAGATCCCTGCTTATGTATATCTTTTAACTATAACAATAAAGTTGTGGTGCTCATTTAACATTTCATGACACACTGAATAAAAAATATGTGTAGGAGTGTACACACTTCTGTGTCTCAATGAAAACACCACACTGAAGTATACGAATTTGGTGAAATCTCTGGGCCACTTGACAGTTATTTCTAAATTGTCATGGATGCCACTCTTAAGGAACCTAAAGACAAGGTCTCTGTAGGAAAACCTTAAAGCACCTTAGCCACAGGATTAATGGGACAGAGTGCGTCAGCTGCAGGTGTGTAAAGCTCTCTTGAGATCCCAGATAGATTACAGGGTGCACACACACACACACACACACACACACACACACACACACAAACTCTTATCTCTGGCTGCTGAGGCCAGACTGTGAGCAACAGTGCATCATGGGAGAAACAATCTGGTTGGTGGGGATAAAGAGGAGACTGGGCTGGGGAGGATGAAGATAGCAGGGTAGGGGTGGGGGACGGTGAAGTGCTGCTTGTACAAGCAAACAGGAACTTAGTGGGGAGAGTTTGGAGTAACTATGTGCAGACAGGAGGTTAGACAGAGGTTGGGGAGGGGGCAGAGGGAGGGGGGGGGGGGGGGGGGGTGAGTGGAAAAGGAGATGTGAGGTATGGCAGCTAACTCTAAATGTAGAAAAATTTAAGTTAATGAAGGATGAATAGGAAAAACAAGCCCATACTGTTCACATACAGCATTAGTAGTGTCCTGCTTGACACACTCAATTCATTTACATATCTGGGCATAACATTGTTAAGCAAAATGTGAGGACTGTGGTAGGAAAAGCGTATGGTCCACTTCGGTTTATTGGAAAAATTCTAAGAAAGTGTGGTTCATGTGTACAGGAGACTGCATGTAGGATGCTAGTGTGACCTATTCTTGCGAGTGTTTGGGACCCGTACCAGATTGGATTAAAGAGAGACATCAAAACAATTCAGAGGTGCGGTGCTAGAATTGTTACTGGTAGGTTCGATTAAAACCCTTGTGTTGCAGAGATGCTTCAGGAACTCAAATGGGAATCCCTGGAGGGAAGGTGAAATGCTTTTTGAGGAACACTATTAAGAAAATTCAGAGAACCTGCATTTGCAGCTGACTGACGAACAATTCTGTTGCCTCCATTATACTTTGTGCGTAAGGACCATGAAGATAAGATACGAGAAATTAGGGCTCATATGGAGGCATACAGACAGTAATTTTTTCTTAGTTTTATCTGATAGTGGAAAAGGAAAGGAAATTACTAGTAGTGGTATGTGGTACCCTCCTTCACACACCATAAGGTGGATTGTGGAGTATTTACATAGATGTAGATATAAAAAGACTGTGGGTGCATTGGTGGAATAGAAGACTGTGTAGTGCTAGTGTGGGAACAGGGAAGGGGTCAGATGTGTGAAGGACAGCGACTAATGAATGTTGAGGTCAGGGGGCTACAGCAACACAGCATATATTGCAGAGAGTGTTCCCACCTGTGCAGTTCAAAAAAGATGCATGTTGGTAGGAAGGATCCAGACGGTACACACCGTGAAACAATCACAGAAGTGAAGAACATTGCGTTACACAGCTTGCTCAGAAACTGGTGGTCCAGCTGTTTCTTGGCCCCAGTTTGTCAGTGTCCATTCATGCTGACAAACAGCTTGTTGGTTATCACGTCCAATTAGAACATAGCACAGTGGTTGCAGCTTAGCTTGTAGATCACATGACTGCTTTCACAGGTAACACTACCTTTGATGAGATAGGTGATGCTTGTGACCAGACTGGTGTATGTGATGTTAGGGGGATGTATAGGAGGATGTATCAAGTAGGTATTGCATCTAGGTCTATTACAAGGATATTAGCCATGAGGAAATGGGTTGGGAGCAGAGGTGGAGTAGGAATGGACGAGGATACTGGACAGGATTAGTGGCTGGCACTGTGGGGAATGTTTAGCAGACTTTTTGTTGTGCCTCTCTGTGGCTCAAAGTCTACATTACATGGTGAGTAGCAATCTACCCTTTTCCTAATATTGGCAATAAATCAAAAATTATTCTGGGCCTTGTCAGTAATCAGGGAGGTAACTCGTTGCAAACCTGGTTTCCAACTGCCACGTGCCCAACACCAAAATCCAACACCTCATGCTTCACACACATACAATTGAACCTGTTGCTCATTCATGAAAATTGGTTCCATTGCATGGTGAGCAACAGTTTGATATGTTAAGAATTCTGTAAAATGGATGAACCAATATAACTCAAACATATTGAAGAGCTGCCAGAGGATGATTTGTAGCAGGTTCCCGGCTTCAGTGCAGAGTCTAGGTATGACCTGATCCAGTGAACAGACTGTTCCCCTCATGGTGGGTAGCATCAATGATCTTAAGATTAGCAAGTCTTACTGTGCACCTGTAACACCTGTAATCTATCTGGGATCTCAGAGACTTTACAAACCTGCAGCTGACACACTCTGTTCCATTAATCCCTGTGGCTAAGGTGCTTTAAGGTTTTCCTACAGAGACCTTGTCTTTAGGTTCCTTAAGAGTGGCATCCATGAGAATTTAGAAATAACCATCAAGTGGCCCAGAGATTTCACCAAATTCTTATATTTCAGTGTGGTGTTTTCATTTGTAGAACAGGTACATTAAAAGCACATGAAGAAAGGGTAAAAACTCACTCTCTCTCACTCACCTCACACACTCACACTCTCTCTCTCTCTCTCTCTCTCTCTCTCTCTCTCTCTCTCTCTCTCTCTCACACACACACACACACACACTCTTCGCAGCAGAAAAATTTAAACAGGCATCTACATCTCATTTTCTGACCTCCATGTAGTTGACTGTAACTGGTATGCTGCTGCTGCTGCTGCAGCTGCAGCAGGATTGCAAGAGGAACTAAACAACTGAAAATTCATCCAATAATAAGCAGCACTCGAGTTGAGTCCATACCGTGGACATTAATTATTTATAGGGAAAGAGCAAGAGGATTACAATTAAAACACTTCCTTGTTGGAGACAATTCAATTCAATTTACTGTCACAAATTTTTGACCTGTTATCTGCAAACTCTAAACAGTTGTACATATATGATAATCATGGGGACGTACAATGATTTATTTTTTATATTTTGATAAATTATGTTAAGAGCAACTATTTGTAATATTAATGTAGAAATAAAACAGAAAATTAAAATAAAAATCAATTAAAAAACATAAAATAAAATAAAGATGATGTGACTTACCGAACGAAAGCGCTGGCAGGTCGATAGACACACAAACAAACACAAACACACACACAAAATTCAAGCTTTCGAAACAAACTGTTGCCTCATCAGGAAAGAGGGAAGGAGAGGGAAAGACGAAAGGATGTGGTTTTTTAGGGAGAGGGTAAGGAGTCATTCCAATCCGGGAGCGGAAAGACTTACCTTAGGGGGAAAAAAGGACGGGTATACACTCGCGCGCACCACACACACATATCCATCTACACATATACAGACACAAGCAGACATATTTAAAGACAAAGAGTTTGGGCAGAGATGTCAGTCGAGGCGGAAGTGCAGAGGCAAAGATGATGTTCGAATGACAGGTGAGGTATGAGTGGTGGCAACTTGAAATTAGCGGAGATTGAGGCCTGGTGGGTAATGGGAAGAGAGGATATACTGAAGAGCAAGTTCCCATCTCCGGAGTTCGGATAGGTTGGTGTTGGTGGGAAGTATCCAGATAACCCGGACGGTGTAACACTGTGCCAAGATGTGCTGGGCGTGCACCAAGGCATGTTTAGCCACAGGGTGATCCTCATTACCAACAAACACTGTCTGCCTGTGTCCATTCATGCGACTGGACAGTTTGTTGCTGGTCATTCCCACATAGAATGCATCACAGTGTAGGCAGGGATTCCGGACTGGAGAAGATTCGTTTGCCACAAAGACCTAGGCTGTAGGGAAGGGGACCGTTTGTTGACCTCCACCTGTCCAATGGCCAGCTTCACACGTCCGTCCACATCAAATCCACCAACAAGCAACGGTACCTCCATTGTGACAGCTGCCACCCCATTCCACATCAAACGGTCCCTTCCCTACAGCCTAGGTCTTCGTGGCAAACGAATCTGCTCCAGTCCGAATCCCTGAACCATTACGCCAACAACCTGATAACAGCTTTTGCATCCCGCAACTATCCTCCTGATCTGGTACAGAAGCAAATAACCAGAGCCACTACCTCATCCCTCAAACCCAGAATCCCCCACAGAAGAACCACAAAAGTGCCCCACTTGTGACAGGTTTACTTTCCAGGACTGGACCAGACTCTGAATGTGGCTCTCCAGCAGGGATACGACTTCCTCAAATCCTGCCCTGAAATGAGATCCATCCTTCATGAAATTCTCCCTACTCCACCAAGAGTGTCTTTCCGCCGCCCACCTAACCTTTGTAACCTGTTAGTTCATCTCTATGAAATCCCCAAACCACCTTCCTACCCTCTGGCTCCTATCCTGTAACCCCCCCCCCCCCCCCCCCCCCCGGTGTAAAACCTGTCCCATGCACCCTCCCACCACCACCTACCCCAGTTCTGTAACCCGGAAGGTGTACACGATCAAAGGCAGAGCCACATGTGAAAACACCCACGTGATTTACCAACTGACCTGCCTACACTGTGAAGCCTTCTATGTGGGAATGACCAGCAACAAACTGTCCAGTCGGCATGAATGGACACAGGCAGACAGTGTTTGTTGGTAATGAGGATCACCCTGTGGCTAAACATGCCTTGGTGCACGCCCAGCACATCTTGGCACAGTGTTACACCGTCCGGGTTATCTGGATACTTCCTACCAACACCACCTATCCGAACTCCGGAGATGGGGAACTTGCTCTTCAATATATCCTCTCTTCCGTTACCCACCAGGCCTCAATCTCCGCTAATTTCAAGTTGCCGCCACTCATACCTCACCTGTCATTCAACATCATCTTTGCCTCTGCACTTCCGCCTCGACTGACATCTCTGCCCAAACTCTTTGTCTTTAAATATGTCTGCTTGTGTCTGTATATGTGTGGATGGATATGTGTGTGTGTGCACGCGAGTGTATACCCGTCCTTTTTTCCCCCTAAGGTAAGTCTTTCCGCTCCCGGGATTGGAATGACTCCTTACCCTCTCCCTTAAAACCCACATCCTTTCGTCTTTCCCTCTCCTTCCCTCTTTCCTGATGAGGCAACAGTTTGTTGTGAAAGCTTGAATTTTGTGTGTATGTTTGTGTTTGTTTGTGTGTCTATCGACCTGCCAGCGCTTTCGCTCGGTAAGTCACATCATCTTTGTTTTTAGATATATTTTTCCCACGTGGGAATGTTTCCCCTCTATTATATAAAATAAAATAAATTAACTAAAGTTCCAAGTGAATAATTTCCAGCTTATATTACTAGATGTGTTACAAGCAGCCTCAGAACAACTTGAGGTTCGACAATTAACTACAACTATATCTACTTCTAAACCTATTGTTGCTACACTATTCTACACTGCCCACGCTGGTATGTGCATGCCTCGCAATCCTCAAGTCTATGCATATCTGAGTGGATGGCAAAAGCATTCTTTCTTCCTGGTTGGTTTTTTCTTTTTTTTTTAAATATATATATCAAAGTTCCTCTTAGTCTAATTTATATGTGTCTATCATTATCAATAAAGGAGGAAATTCTTCTTGTGGTCTGTTGACATTATTTTAACATTCACAGCATCCATCTGCTCTAGTCCACAAGTTTTGGTCACTCAACTGTTTGCAGATTGCAGTCAAAATGTCTGCAGTCTCTCTCCACCCTAAAAAAAAAAGGGGACAACTGAAAACAATATGATCAGCAGAGCTTTCCGGGAGCATTACTACATCCCACTCAATGCAAATGTTTGGGATATGGACCATGAACTGTTAACAGGTCCAACATACCTTGAGTAGGGGTGATGCTGCGTGGTTTGAGCCTATTCCTGATGCTTGGGATACATCGTAAACCCCGCCTTGCAGTGCGTCTAGTGTCCCAGTCAGACTAACGTTTATCTTACTTCCAGGCTTGTAAATGTCTTTTATCAGTAATATGAGATCCTGTGAACTCATACACATGATCATATTGTCCATGCCCCAACCAATACAGTGCTGCCATGTAACGTACCACAATGTCTATCAAACATACCCCGCACCAGTAATCCCTCAACAGGTGTAACTGCAAAAGGCACCGCTGTGCCTCAGAAGTACGCTCTGCTGAATCTGTCACAGTATTGTTTTGCATCTGCCTAGTTGAAGGCAACGCACCCCAGACACTGGCCAGCAAAGCCCACAATGGCATTGGAAGATAGCTTCACGATATGACCACTCGACATGCAATAGTAATTTGTAGTCAGCAGTCCCACCAAGGGCAACCTTATGCTTAATTTTAGCTGCTTTCTGAGGAACAGATTTTACATGTTTTATGAAGTTTTTTCTCATCTAGAAGAATGCCTAAATATCTACAAATAGTGCTGGTGCTGTGTTTTACAGGGATTCCATCAAGCCCTTTGGCAAGAGAAGGTCTTCCCTTTAAAAGTATCTAAGGTGTTTTATAAACAGCTACAGTCAGTTTGTTGTCCTTGCACCAATGCAGCATCTGAGCTAGCATACCATTCATATTTTCCTCAAGTTTCGCCCTGGAGTCTGCAAAATCAACTACTAGGGTATTAACTGTGTATGCAACAACAGCTTCAATAGTAGCTACCTCATCTAACAGATGTAACAGGGTTTCAATGCTAAGATCCCAGAACAATGTATCACTGATGGAGCCTTGAAGGCAGCCCTTGGTAACCTTTTCAATTACCTTATACTTTGCTACAATAATCTACAAAGTTCCTATACAGGGATTTGGGGGCAACAAGATCTCAGAGGCGTGCAAATATCGTAGCTAGAGATTATCGAATGCACTGCGATGTCAATCACGAGCACAACTGCATATTTTGCTGTAAAATATTTTACATATGTAGAGCTCTGTTAACTGCATCATCTACACACTTTCCTTTTCTGAATTCATAATGTCACTGGTTTAGACCCAAGAGGTCCATGTGTGCCTGTAACCAGGCACAAAGCAGATACTCCTAAACTTTGGCCAAGACAATTAATAAGCAAATAGGTCTACAGCTTTTTGTTGATGCTGGTTCTTTATCATTTCCCTTTTTAATCAATATTGTAGTAGTAATTTTCCATATCACCAGAATCCTACGTATTTGCAATGCCTCGTTTAGCAGTGCTGTCAAATATGGCACTATGAGTGGACCTACCATCCGCACAACTCACCTAATCAAATCTGTATGACAAAACTTCCCCTAAATGAGTCCCTAAAAACTGTTGGAGTTGGAAAGACAGTACAAATATTGGCAGCCAGCAATGGGGAGCCCTAAACAACAATGGGAACCTTATGAATGGAGCTGTGCAAGCCCATTGTATAGTAGTATAATTTTGCCTTACCTGTATATGAAAAAACTGTCAATTAAATACTGTCTTGAAACTTCCTGGCAGATTAAAACTGTGTGCCCGACCGAGACTCGAACTCGGGACCTTTGCCTTTCGTGGGCAAGTGCTCTAAATACTGTCTTCATAGGATATAAATGTTATTCTGAGATGGAGAGGCTGTCACTGGAAGTGAAACTATTGCAAGCCGCAAGCAACAATCGGAAAATTGATTACCCAAAATAAAATAAAAGAAAAATCGAAGCCTGTTGTACAACTGACACCACAGTTAGGTTGCCTATGCTAATCAATGCCTTGTGAACCCACATCAGGCGTGGTTAAGAAGCTTTCTATACAGGCCAGGTGAGACAGCTGACCATTTGCTCCAAGCTCGTTCCTACACTGCTCATTGAGGCAACACTTTTGTAACTACGGAGGCACTGTCCTCTCCTATTTCAGGGATGGGAGACTGAAACTTCTTCCCTCGAAAAGTTGGGAAATTGTCCTGCTTGCCCAATTGTATTAAAAAGGTATAGAAGGATGTCCTTTGGTTTGTTGCCGAGGTTTTGGTAAACAGAGGATAGTTAAGCCTTACACAACTTAGGTGCCCTAAGCTCCCCAGAAATTGCCTTCTAATGACTGTTTCACTTTAACAGCCATTCACCTCCATCAGCATATAACATACCGTGAGACTGAGGTTTTCCTTTAGATGTTTGTGCCACCTTTGCTGGGCTCTCAAAGGTTAGAATGAGAAAAACTGTTTCTTCCAACTCTCAGTTACTCATTTCATGATGAGGTTGAACATAGTTGATAATCTTCAACTATCCCAATTCTCCTACAGTTTTGGTGCTGCAATGTGCTTCTGGACACTGCATGTTGTAACACCTTCGCTAAAATTAATGTTTTGTTGATATGTTTGTTTGTTTATTTATTTATTACTTTATCAGAAACATACATATTATTATAAACAGTTATGACTATATTACTTCTGTCCAAAACTTGGCCACTTCCAATACATTTTCTGCTCCTTGATGAAGTTCTTCTGTGGAAGAGGCTGGACCACAGTCGGCACTGAAACACATGATGAACAGCCTGGTCTTCTCCACAGTTGCACTGAATATCAGCTTGATCAGTGCAGCCCCATCTTGCCAAATTAACCTTTGATCTGCTAGCTCCAGATCCCAGTCTGTTCTGGGACTTCATACTCATCCATTCCTCATCATAGCAAGGCTGTAGAGTTCTGAAACTCTTTTCCAGCGCAGGGAGAGCACTTGTTTGTATTGGGATGGGGGGGGGGGGGGGGTGAGGGAAATCATCTATGTCCTTTTAAAGACCCATTCTTATATTTGCTTACCAGTGATTTAGGAAAACTGTGAACGAGGGGAGCATTGATGAAATAGAAAAACAATTTCCTCATCTTTTTGGATCACAAATGAATATTTCTGCTACAATCCGTCAACAGAGAGGAATGATAATGGTACAGAATAGTATCTGACCACATTTAGCCATTAGCAAAATTGAATTGTTGGTGTGGGTTGGTCTTTCCAGACCATCCTTCCAGTCTGGAACTGGCAACCAGTGATTTCTACTTCTTCAGATCATTAATGAAACATTTGGTTAGCATGCAATTCATAAACTCTTTGCAAGTTCATGTATTTACGAGACACAGTCTCACATTTTAGTAACTGTGTGACAGATTCATGCCATCTGAGCACTACTTACATTTGTTTTGAACAGCCAGTGACTGTCGTACGTAGCTCAGTGAGAAACCAGTCTCCATTCTTGAATTGCCAGGAGAGTATATCACTCATTTGCACATTATATTATGAGTTTCTAAGTGGAAACCAGTTACTTATTTAGCTGTGTCTGTGTTCTTCTGTAGTTTAATCTTAAATTTCTCAGTGTTTGTGTAGTGTAGATTCACTATCTTTAATATGAATGACTGTGAACACTATGTTCAGATGTGACCTGAGTTGGAGGACCCCTTTGCTCACAGCTTCAGGAGGTGTTGGCTTCAGTCACACAGCTTGAGGCCATTGCCATTGGCTATCTGTGTGAGGGCTAGACTTTGCGGATCCAAGGGCATCCCAGCAAGCCCCCTGTGACTCCCAACTGGTCCCGCTACTGTGAATCGGTTACTGTTTGCAATAAAGTTGACCCCCTCGCCTGTGGTGACTGGGAGGTCGTTTCAAAGTGAGACAGAGAGTGAAAGTTTTTCTATGGGGCCAATCGAAAAGTCTTCCAAGTTTGTTTGACAAACAGGTTTCACATACTAACTGTGGCTGATAAAGAGATCCTGAGCTGGCTGCAATTGCCTGCAGTGTTCCAGGGGAAACCTCTTAGCATGTAAAGTCCAAGCTTTCACAGATTTGGGATTACTGGTAGTTGGGAACTCCAATACTATGCACCTGGTGGAGCCCCCTTATGAATAGGGATACCCAAAGAGGGGAAAAATCCAGTGTACAATATGTGTTTATTCTGGGAGAAGTCATTCCAGGTCCTTCTGAAAGCCATGAAGAGTATAGGGTGCAGCCAACTGCAGCTGGTAGCTCAAGTGATAGAAATGTTGTATGTCACTTTGGATCAGAAGAGATTCTGATTTAAGCAGCTACCTGAAGAGGTAAAAACAGCCAGTCTTTCTTGCATGATAAAGGCAGAGCTCACATGTGTAACATCTTTCGGAGGACTGACAGCAGTCCATTGGGTACAGACCTTAGTGGTGGATCTGAATCAGAGGCTAAAACACTTCTGCAACAATGTCGGCTTCAGATTCCTTTGTTTGTACCATAAGGTGGAAAGGGGTTGTGATTTTCTCAACAGAGCAGAGGCCTATTACACAGAGGAGGCAGCTACACAGGTAGTGAGGTCTGTGTGGAGTGGACCAGCTGGTTTTTAGGGTTCCGTACCTCAATCAGTAAAATGGAATCCTTACAGGAACGCTTCGTTTTCCACCTGTCTGTCCAACTGTTAACCACCCGTTTTTCTCTCAGGAACAGTTATAGGCATCAAGTTGAAGATTTATGTCATGCACTAAGTTCTATGGTTCCTTGGTGGTCTAAAAATTAATGTTCTAAGTCAATGCATTCAAAAGATACAGCCATTTATGTCACATATTTCAATAATCAGAAGTTCATTCACTGAAACCTACGAGGAACTTCCCTATTGAATTTCGGCAAGAAGCAAGGCTTCACAGTACAAGTAATGGGAAAAATTCAAAAATTATTAAATCGTAATTGCATCACATAACAAGTACCATTTTGCTGTTAGAACTTACACTACATTTATTATCCATCAAAAGCATGACAGAAAAATATTACTGAATGCAAAACACAAAATGCAAAAAAATATTTTATTACATCTTCTCTCTCTACATATATAAACTGAAGTCTCCTCCTCACTTCTTTTTATATGTCCAGGCTAGTCTCAGGAACTACTGTAGAGATTTTTGATGCGGTTTTGGGATTGCTGGGAATGACATCTTGTCAGTATCAATATGGATCACAGGCAAAAACTGTCAAGAGTCTCTGATTCTTTGATGTATAAACTACAAGGGCAGTCTGAAAAGTTCTCGGCCTGATAGTGAAAATGACATTTTATGCTTTCAAAGAAGTTTTATTTTTCAATATAATCTCCACTGGTATCAGTACACTTCGCCCTGTTGTGTTCCAATGCCATTATCCCCTCTCTGTAGGGTTTCTCTGGAAGTGCTGCAAAGTACCCATCTGCAGCCGTAATGGCTTCTTGACTGACAAAAAATGCTGGCCAAAGAGGCATTCCTTTGAGTTTGAGAATAGATGAAAGTCGCAGGCAGTCAGATCTGGGGAATATGGTGGACGTTTCAGCACTTCATAATACAAGACCCTCAATTTTCCCACTACCAAGACATTTTTGTGGGCTGGTGCATTCTCCTGATAGAAGATGATTTTTTTTCCTTCTTTAAGCCATATCTATTTTCACAAATGTTTGCATCCAGTTTCATTAGAAACTGAGAATAGTATTCTACAGTCATGGCTTTACCTTCTTCAAGACAGTCAATCAACAAAATTCCTTTCGCATCCCAAAACACCGATGCCAATATCTTTCCCACTGATGGCACCATCCTTGCCTTCTTTCAAACTGAAGAATCAACTTCTGGTCATCGCATAGACTGCTGTTTGGAATCAGGTGTGTTGAGGTGAATCCATGTTTCATCCACTGTCACATATTGACACAAAAAGTCACTTCTATTTTTCTAAAACACACACCATGCACTTTTTGGAAAGTGCTATGTTAATGTGTTTGTGATCCACAGTGAGCACATGTGGCACCCATTTTGTGCAAAGCTTTCTCATGTTCAATTTGTGGTGCAAGATGTGACCAACACATTCCTTTGATATCCGTACAGCATTAGCAATTTCACATATCTTTATACACTGACCTTCCAAAATAATACCATGCACTATGTCAAGATTAAAGTGTTCTTGCACTTTATGAACGTGCTTCACATGAAACATCTTGGACACTTTGACAGCCACATTTAAACTTGGGCGCAATTTTATGTAGTGACTACTAAAATGTGTACCAACGTGAGTGGGAAAAAATCACGTGAGTACTGCTGCGATTTCTAGGTGAAGCCGAGAACTTTCCAGACAACCCTCATATCTATATACGAGGGCTATCCACAAAGTACATTACATTTTGGAATTAAAAATAAATAAATTATTGGAAATTTTTTTTTATTATATACAGATGAAAGCCACACTTCAATACTACTTTTCTACATAGTTGCCATTTAAATTAAGGCACTTATCATACCGATGGACGAGCTTGGAAATTCCTTCGTCGTAAAATTCGGCCGCCTGCGCCTTCAACCACGTGGTTACCTCTTCTTGAAGCTGCGCCTCGTCATCCAAACGCTGCATAGCCAACCACTTCTTCATTGCTGGGAATAAGTGGAAGTCGCTCGGTGCCAGGTCAGGACTGTACGGCGGATGAGGAAACAACTCCCATTTAAAAGATTCGAGATCTTCACGAGTGGCATTTGCTGTGTGGGCCGGGGCGTTGTTGTGAATCAGCAAGATCTTTGAGCCCAACTTTCCCCTGCGCTTGTTTTGTATTGCTCTTCTGAGGTTGTGCAGAGTTTGGCAATACCTTTGACAGTTTATTGTAGTGCCTCTTTCCACGAAATCCACAAAAATCGTATTTCTACCGAGTTACTGATTAACCACATGGGTGAAGGCGCAGGCGGCCGAAATTTACGACGAAGGAATTTCCAAGCTCGTCCATCGCTACGATAAGTGCCCTAATTTAAATGGTAACTATGTAGAAAAGTAGTATTTAAGTGTGGCTTTCATCTGTATATAATAAAAAAAATTTCCAATACTTTATTTATTTTTAATTCCAAAATGTAATGTACTTTGTGGATAGCCCTCGTACATAATGAAGTTTGTGAAGAACCCTCAGTGCATAAGTCCTAATCATACCTGCCATGTTT
The DNA here is from genome assembly GCF_021461395.2 of Schistocerca americana. NCBI lineage: Eukaryota > Metazoa > Arthropoda > Insecta > Orthoptera > Acrididae > Schistocerca > Schistocerca americana. Next base: position 449,900,937 of record NC_060125.1, on the reverse strand, counting down.
TTCAGGTTTGAAGGTCTTGGAGAAATAAAAACAGTGGTTCAGTCCCATAGAGTGCAGGTGAAACACAGGATGAGGGAAGACCGAGGAAACATTGGTATTACATTTATAAATTGTCATAGCTGTGTCGGGAAAGAACCAGAGCTCCCAACCTCACAGCAATCACTGAATCAGAAATTGTTATAGGAACTGAAAGCTGGCTTCAGCTGGAGATAAGTTCAGCCAAAGTTTTTGCCAAGACTTAATGCTGTTCAGAATGGGTAGAATATATTCAATTGGTGGTAGCATGTTTGTTACTGTTAGAACTAGTTTATCTTGCAGTGAAGTTGAAGTAGGTAGTTCCTGTGAGTTAGTATGGTTCCTTTAACGAACTCCACAACTCAGATGATATAATTACTGAAGAGTTCAAGGAAAATTTGGGTTTAATTTTGCCTATGTACCTTACATAATTATAGTTGGTGGTGACTTCAGTCTACTCTCAGTATGCTGGTGAAAATATATTTGCAATCTGTGTTAGGCATAAAACATCATCCAATATTGGTGCAAATGTTTTCTCTGAAAATTGTTTTGAGCAGTTATTTCAGGAGTCCAAGAAGATTGTACATGATTGTGATAACACACTAAACCTCTTAGCCACAAACAATCCTTAGCACATGGAGTATGTCATGATGGATACAGCAATTAGTGACCACAAAGTTGTGGTAATGAGACTTAATGAACATCCAAAATCACCAATAATATATACAAAATATGGCTATTTAAATCATCTGAGCATCTTCTTCACTTCAAGCATTAGGCCTATTATGTTTTGCCTGTTATGGTACCCATCCCTTTCTTGGTCTTCCTTGATTCTTCTAGCAACTGGCTTAAATCTTCTGGAGAGATAATCTTATCACACTCACTCTTTAGTGATGTTCATTCCAGTTTCTATTTTACTGTATTTTATTGAAGATATTAAATATATGCTGTTCTTTCCCAATTTTGGAATTTCAGAATCTGTCAGTTCTTGCGTGTCCCTTTACTGCTCTTAGAAATCTCACCTCTGTTACTTGTATGCAACTTTCTTCATGTTTACTTATAAACAATGATTCGCTTCCATAAAGAAGCACTGGAACTGCCACTGTCTTACAAAATTTCAATCTTTTTCTTAGGCATCTGTTTATTGTTCCGCATATATTTCCAAACTTCGTTAATTTCTTCTCTGTCATCATCATACTCATAGGCAACACCACAACTGAAATAGTTATAATGTTTGGCCCATTCTACTGTTCTACTGTTATTAACAATTTTTGTCCATACAGAATGTTTTCCTTTATAAGCCATTGATTTTGACCCCTATTCTGAAATCATCAGATGGTGTTCGTCACAAATATTATCTAATAAATTTATTCCCCTTTGTAGGTCAGCTTCATTCTCTGCCAGCAATATGGTATTGTCTGCATTTAAAAGGCAATTCAAGTGGGAACTTCTGTTAACCTTAATTTCCCCATCAAAAATATCCTGCCGTTTTTGGCATGAGCCGTCTCAACAAATGTTAAAACTTGTGGTTCATATGCTGCCCCCCTGGTCTAACTCCTTTCTTGTTGGCTAAAGGCTGTGTTAGATGACTTTTATATCTAAAATTACATTTGTGTGTTTGAGCAGACTTTTTAAGATGTTCATTAGTTGTTGTGGAGATTATCTTTTCCTCATCATTCTTCACAGTTTCTTCCTATCTATATTATCGAATGCCTTAGAAAAACCAATGAATACTAAATGGGTTTTCTCAATTATACTCCTCTCTTTTTCAATTATTTCTTTAATTATAAATACTACACTTGTTGTTGACCTACCCATCCAAAATCTCGTTTTTTCTTTGCCTAATAAACTCTCAGCTATAACCTTTAACCTCCTATTCATTATTCTTGCGGTGTCCAGTAAGCTGATTCCACCATAGTTCTAAGGTGATTCCACCATAGTTCTCACAGTTATTGCTGTCTCCTTTTTTAAACAGTAATATTACGTATGCCTGTGATCATGTTTCTGGAATAACTCCATTTGTGCAGCATATATTAAATAAATGTAGCAGTCTCTTTGTAATAGGGTGCCTCGATATTAGCAGTTTAACATTTATGTCATCCACACCAGTAGCTTTTCAATTCTTTATGGACTTTAGGGGTTTCTTTTAGTTCACTCACACAAGAATTACCTACCCATCCTATTCCAATTTCACTCTCTTTATTCTCTGAGGAATATGTTTCTTTGTACCACAAGTCCTTGTAATGTTCTATCCAGTTTGCTTGTTGGATGTTTTTATTTGAGCGCAACTTCTTTTTCTGTTTGATTGAGCATTTTTATTGTTTTATAAGTTATCACTTCCCTTCCATGAATATCACTATCATCTATTACAGTTATACACATATCCCACAAATCCTCGATTTGCTGCATTTCTCTCTCATTTGTAAATCTGATGATTCTCCTCTGTTGGTTCAATGAAATACTTAAGATAAGCATCTTGTTTTTTCATTATAACTTTATCTGATTTTAGTGTCCTAATTTTTAATCATTTCCTCCTCCTTATCTTTTCCTTTTTTCCTAAAGCTTCTTCAGCTGCTTTCTTAACTGTGGTTGCTGTATTTTCCCAGTCCTCCCCTATTTTTTCCACTTCTTCTTTCTGGTCTAGTTCTTGATTAAACCACTCTGGTTTATACCTCAAACATTATGTTCATTTCATGGACACCGATAAACCTCCAATTACTTAAAGAAATGAACTCTCAGGTACAAATAAGCTTCAAGCACCTAATTATTTTAAAGATGAATTAATGTGTTAAATATTTGACGTTAAGCATCCAAGCGAGAAAAATTTTAGAAAAGTTTTGAAATTATGCTTAAAGTTTGTTGGAAGGCACCAAGTGCTTTCATTATGAGGCAATGGATGAATATAGTCTGGGTAATTTGCAATACATTTTAAGCAAAAGCAAATTTCCAGGCACCTCAATGTCTACGGTGTCATATCTCCTGAACTGTGTGACATACAATGATATAATTTTTCAGTGGTATATGTGGATACTGACTGCAACCTCTGTTGAAAATAGAGTTCGGTAGTAAAGAAGTAATAAATTAAAATAACATGTCTAATGCTGAAGTCGTATAGTTTGGGATGAATGGGACGAGGACCATCCTGAACTACTGAAAACTCAAGACTATTGAAATTTATGTGGGAAAAAGAAATAAAACTATGTTGGAAAAAATAGAGTCATCAAAACATGAAATTTATTAGTATAAAATGTTTGCACAGGCACAGAATTATGTTTTAACTAAAGTCTAGTAGTAATACTTTACTTCATGAAGTAATTGTGAAGAGTCTTTTGTTTGATGAAGTTGCAAAGTTTCCGCAAGGCAATATCGCACCACTGTCTGAGGTAAAGGCTGTTGGTTGGCGTCCCCTCAGGTTGATGTTCGACGCAGAGCATGGCGACCTCATGCAGCATAGCTACAGGTGTGACTCATCATCGGTGCAGTTTCTGCCTCATCACTCTGACACTGCATTGGGGTGTTAACCATGTAATTGTTGAAAAGCCTGTAACTCCCAACTGTAAATCTGAATTTAACAATTCAGTTATTTCCACATTTTCCACCTCTTCACAGCCTGGCAACCTTCCGATTATATTAGACAAGGAAAAATATCCTCATTGCCAGAATATTCAGTTTCAGTGTTAGGTCTACTTCCTCTTGAATTTTTCACCATGACTTGACTTTATCTCACTCCAAGACTTGCTGATTCAGTACACAATGCCCTTCACAGTCACTTTCATCAAAGCTCCTACAATCTTTTCATTGTATTCCAAATGCAAGGCTGACTGTAGCAATTGCCGACAATACTTGTTCTTCAGGTCTTTCAAAATATCCTGACCCAAATTGTCGTCTCCCACTTACACCTGGTTTCTAAAAGAAACAATTCTTTCTCCTGCAAGACTGAGCCAGAAATCGGAGCCCCTTTCTGTCTTTGTTGCAGAAACTATGTGAAAAATGCCTCACTTGTTTTTTTCAAACTCTGACTTCTTTATAGTTTTCTGGTTACGAGATTTTTCAGAGCATTTCTTTGAAGAAAATTGCTCCAGTTTAAGTCAGTTTCTTCACCAGCCATCAACAGTAATTTCACTGACACCACATTTGAGAGCGAGTACTTTTATTGTTTCTCCTTTGTCAAGTAATTTCTATGCTTATAACTTAATATTCAAAGGCACAGATTTCCTTTTCCTTGTTACAGCACTTCTTTTTAGAAAAAAAAGTCAACAAAGAAAATGAAACAACATTGAACACTGTGCTATGCCAACAATGACAAACCTAAAATGCTACTTTCAAAAACTGGCATGGGGGCCATGAGGCCATTGACATAGGCACAACAAAGTGTGTGGTTCAACAGGTGTTGTGCTATGGTGCTATGAGCAAGTGAGGAAAACAGATCAAGAATTTACACTTCCTATTCTCCCCCCCCCCCCCCCCCCCCCCCAACCCCCCTCTGAAGCTCGAAATTATAGGAAACTCATAACTCTGAGACTTGAAATATCGAGACTACTGTACTTGTTTTCTTGTATTGAGCTTTTAACATAAGCTTATACCTTGTAAATAGTAGACTATGACAGCATTTTAAATTTTCAAATTTGGCCATTAACTATGTGAAATGCTGAAAATATTTTGCTTTTTATCCTGGAAGCTGTTAGAGATGCAACCTGAAACTATTACCAGCTTCCAGTATAGTTGCTCAGTAATACAGATATTTTATAGATTTCTTCCTTCATCTTCTCTTCTGTCAACATTTTGTTCTTTCTCCATTTGGTGTACGTATTTAGTGAAAGTATCATCTAGAAATGTTCAGCACCTATGTCATATCCCTGTCCACTCTTTAGTCTCTTACTACTCTAATTTTTAGTTAATGATAGTGCAGTCATTACGGGCCTTACATCCTTGAGCTGACCATGTGTATTTTAAGATATCTGTTTTGCACAAGAAAGTACTGGGTATTTTTAGTCTGTTAAAAGAAACAAAATCTCTCAGAAATCTTCCATAGTTATGTATGTTATCTTCTTCCATTGTATCTACAATCTTTCAGATAAATTTATTCTCTACCCTTGTGTTTAAATCTCCTGTCAATACTACACTTATCCAAAGATGATTGCAGTTTGTCATTGAAATCTATAGACCCCCCCCCCCCCTCGCCCCCTTCTTCAGGTGCATAAACTGTAATGACAGTCAAGTTTTGTCTCTCCTATTTGACAGTTAAAACTATAATACTTTGATTTATATAACTACACCCTATAATTCTCTTTTCCCATCTTTTCTGTGTGTAAGTGGGAACCCTTTTGCTTGTTCTCTCCTTTTTTGCATTCTACTGTACATCACCAAATACTTTCCTACATACTTACTACTTTGTTGCTTGTTCTTTGTTTCTGTTAGGGAAGCTATATCTGCCTTGGCCTTCTTTAAAATTTCTGCCAATTCCCCTTCTTTGTATGCCAATACTCTTGACATTCTATGTTGCTACCTTAATTGTACAAGCAATCCATTCATTACTAACCTTTCTCACCACCAGATCATCATCAGTATATCTGACTTGATACGAGGCTATTCTGGGTACTAGTAGTAATTTGGAAAATTCACCTGGTCACTTTACGACGACTGTGGAAGTATAGCTGGACAGCGAGGCTGCCGCTTTGCAGCCTTCCAACTGGCCCGATTTTCTTTTAAGGGTTTACATCTACATCTACATAGATACTCCGCAAGCCACTGTATGGTGCATGGCAGAGGGTGCCCTGTAGCACTACTAGTCTTCTCCTTTCCTGTTCCAGGGAGGGAAAAACGACTACCTATATGCCTCTGTATGACCTCTAACTTCTTGAATCTTATCTTCATGGTCCTTATGCACCATGTATGTTGGGAACCATTTGGCAGTCAGCTTCAAATGCCCGTTCTCTAAATTTTTGCTATAGTGTTTCTCAAAAAAGCATCACTTTCTCTCCAGGGTCCCCATTTGAGTTCCCGAAGCATCTGCATAACACGAGGGTGGTGTTGGAAGCTACCAGTAACAAATCAAGCAGCCTGATTCTGAATTGCTTTGATTTCCTCCTTCAATCTGACCCGGTACAGATCCCAAACATGGGCAATACTTAAGAATAGGTCGCACCAGCATCCTATATGCAGTCTATTTTATGGGTGAACCACTCTTTCCAAAACTTCTTGCAATAAACCGAAGAAGACCATTCGCCTTTCCTACCACAGTTCTCACATGCTCATTCCATTTCACTTCGCCTTGCAACATTATGTCCAGATATTTAAACGACTTGACTGTATCAATCACGATGCAAGTATTACTGTAACCAAACATTACAGGTTTGATCTTCCTACTCATCCACAATAACTTACATTTATCCACATTTAGAGTTAGCTGCCATTTAACACACCAACTAGAAATTTTGTCTGAGTCATCTTGTATCTTCCTACAGTCACTCAACTTCGACACCTTACTGTACACTACAGCATCATTAGCAAACAGGAATAAGCCAGCAGCTACGTGAAACCCTAAACCACCAAGAAGTGGCTCCCAGTGTATGGGCCACAGAGCATTGGAGCAAAACGAAGAAAATGAAAAACTATAAATGTACAAAATATTGAAAGTCAGCGAGTGATAAATTACAATATTGCTGAGATCTGAACAATTCACAAAACCCGAAGACAAAGCATACTTATACAACTGTGGCACAAGTATTACAGCAACTTCACTTAAATATAGATGTCAAGTAAACAACATTGACACATTAATAAAAGAATGTTTTAACTATGATGGAGTAATTTCTTAGCAGGTTTGGAGGAGAAGAAATTTTCGACGGGTGTGTTCGAGACGTCGGCTGTGCTGGGTGGTGCAAATGATTGCAGTACATTGCCACATACATGCAATTAAGTCTGCTAACGATGAGAGAGTGCAGTTCATCAAAAAGGTTGAGGTGTTCAGAAAATGCAAAAATACACTTTGAAAACTTTTTTAGCCTAGACAGTAACAGTGCTTCACTGTTATCACATTTAAAAAAACTGTGCAGTAACCATTTATTAGCGTAACAGAGGGACATAATAAGGAATATTCACACTGTACACCCGTCATTACTTGAAAAATGCCCACAGAGGCTCCAGGACTGTTTAAATGTTTATTACAACAACTGTCTCATGAAATGAATTGTAATTTTATGAAATTATCTGAAAAAGTAAATTCAACAAATAACAAACTCTCTAACACTAAGATAATTCCTTAACACTAGAATCTACTTTGTCAGATAATTCCTGATGACAAAGCAGAGTCTAAAAGCAATGAACCTCCGTCAAGGCATAAAATACGAAAGAAGAACTAAAATGAGGGAGAACAGCATAATTCAAACAGGAAATGGAAGCTAAATTAACTATAGTTCAATTCTTTTATCTTGGCGGCTCGCGCATGCCCGCCCAGACGAGGGAGATTGCTGTGTTGCCAGTTGCACACGACGCACGCGCCAAGAGAAGCAGCACCATAGTATAGTACAGTTCGCAAACTTAACATTTAGAGGGGAGCACGCAGTTCATGAAGTAAAGCCACCACGGCCGCATTAACCCTTTCGCTGCTACAGAGACGTGCTCACCGCATTCCACGCTGTGCGCGATTTTGTCACTGCACTGCTCACCTGTGCTGACACATGGTGTTCTGACTGCTTTGACACACTTATCATTGTATTCCACAAAAACTATTTGGCCCAAAAATTAGATTTTTACACATTTTCTTGACTGATACATTCCCCCCATAAATGACTTAATTTTGTTTCGATGTTCAACGCAGTTATTATGCAGCATTAAATATAGTAAACCATAGCACGAAATTTTGAAGAGTTTGCAGAGGTAAAAGTCCATAGAGTATACTTTCCATACGGTCGATTTTAGTTGCCACAATGTTGAGAATGGAATGTGGACAAGATACATAAATTTCATACCGAGCAAGGTGGCGCAGTGGCTAGCACACTGGACTCGCATTCGGGAGGGCGACGGTTCAATCCCGCGTCCGGCCATCCTGATTTAGGTTTTCTGTGATTTCCCTAAATCGCTCCAGGCAAATGCCAGAATGGTTCCTTTGAAAGGGCATGGCTGACTTCCTTCCCTAATCCGATGAGATCGATGACCTCGCTGTCTGGTCTCCTTCCCCAAACAACCCAACCCCAACCTAAGTTTCATATAAAATTTGATTGAAGTGCTTTAAAATAAAGCCAAATGCGCCCAGTGTAAATAAAACTTTTATTACAGTCGCGAAAGACGGAATATTTCTCAATATTACATACGACACCTATGTGGTACTTAAATAAAATGAGATATTGTTATACAGTAAATTTTATATGAAATTTAGGTATCTTATCCACATTTCATTCTCAACATTGTGGCAACTAAAATCGACCATACGGAAAGTATACGCTATGGACTTTTACCTCTGCAAACTCTTCAAAATTTCGTGCAATGGTTTACTACATTTAATGCTGCACAATAACTGGGTCGAACATCGAAACAAAATTAAGTCATTTATGGGGGCAAGGTATCAGTCAAGAAGATGTGTAAAAATCTAATTTTTGGACCAGACAGTTTTTGTGAAATTGAATGATACGTGTGACAAAGCAGTGGGAACACCATGTGTCTGCACAGGCGAGCAGTGCAGTGATGACAAAGTCGCGCACAGCGCGGAATGCGGGGAGCACGTGTCTGCAGCAGCGAAAGGGTTAATGAAGAGACAAAGCACTAGGAATTTCAAAAAAATTGCATTCAAACGAATAAAATTCGTGAGGTAAGATAAGACACTTGGATATTGTTTTTAAATAAAGAAAATATTAAGCACCGCACAAGGTTTCCTCTTCACCTTTTGCTTACTAATTCAACGCCTTAACTGTTACGCTACCGCAGCTCGTCCTATAACGTAGGTCAATGAGGAGTCTAACACGTCACGCAAAATACTGACCAACACTGTTGGTATGACTGCGAATTACTCACACTTCGTCGAAGTACAATAGGAAATAAACAATTACCGCTGTTCTTTATTGCGAAGAAGTGGTTGGTGAGATTGATACAGTCACCTTTCTTTGCTATCGCCTGAATTAGGAGTCTTATTGCTTGTTTGGTTTAATTAATTAATAGAATATGACGCAACTGGTATAAAGAATGCTTTTTTCCAAACTTTCTATAAAAGAAAGTCTGCTATCAAGACATTGCTTTTGTTCTATTACTTTATTTATGACTGAATGTTTCTGAAACTGAAGACACTCGTCTGTGCTCTGCTCTGCAGTCGAGATCTGGCAACGTCGTTCTCTGTTCATTGGCTGACTGTGTTTTGTGACGTCAGATGCGCAGAACAAACCTAAACTCGGCCGCCAACATAAATGACGCGCACTTTAACATTGCAAATACAGGGTTATTACAAATGATTGAAGCGATTTCACAGCTCTACAATAACTTCATTATTCGAGATATTTTCACAATGCTTTGCACACACATACAAAAACTCAAAAAGTTTTTTTAGGCATTCACATATGTGCTCCTTTAGTGATTCGGCAGACATCAAGCTGATAATCAAGTTCCTCCCACACTCGGTGCAGCATGTCCCCATCAATGAGTTCGAAAGCATCGTTGATGCGAGCTCGCAGTTCTGGCACGTTTCTTGGTAGAGGAGGTTTAAACACTGAATCTTTCACATAACCCCAGAGAAAGAAATCGCATGGGGTTAAGTCGGGAGAGCGTGGAGGCAATGACATAAATTGCCGATCATGATCTCCACCACGACCGATCCATCGGTTTTCCAATCTCCTGTTTAAGAAATGCCGAACATCATGATGGAAGTGCAGTGGAGCACCATCCTGTTGAAAGATGAAGTCGGCGCTGTCGGTCTCCAGTTGTGGCATGAGCCAATTTTCTAGCATGTCCAGATACACGTGTCCTGTAACGTTTTTTTCGCAGAAGAAAAAGGGGCCGTAAACTTTAAACCGTGAGATTGCACAAAACACGTTAACTTTTGGTGAATTGCAAATTTGCTGCACGAATGCGTGAGGATTCTCTACCGCCCAGATTCGCACATTGTGTCTGTTCACTTCACCATTAAGAAAAAATGTTGCTTCATCACTGAAACCAAGTTTCGCACTGAACGCATCCTCTTCCATGAGCTGTTGCAACTGCGCCGAAAATTCAAAGCGTTTGACTTTGTCATCGGGTGTCAGTGCTTGTAGCAATTGTAAACGGTAAGGCTTCTGCTTTAGCCTTTTCCGTAAGATTTTCCAAACCGTCGGCTGTGGTACGTTTAGCTCCCTGCTTGCTTTATTCGTCGACTTCCGCGGACTACGCGTGAAACTTGCCCGCACACGTTCAACCGTTTCTTCGCTCACTGCAGGCCGACCGTTGATTTCCCCTTACAGAGGCATCCAGAAGCTTTAAACTGCGCATAACATCGCCGAATGGAGTTAGCAGTTGTTGGATCTTTGTTGAACTTCGTCCTGAAGTGTCGTTGCACTGTTATGGCTGACTGATGTGAGTACATTTCAACCACGACATACGCTTTCTTGGCTCCTGTCGCCATTTTGTCTCACTGCGCTCTCGAGCGCTCTGGCGGCAGAAACCTGAAGTGCGGCTTCAGCCGAACAAAACTTTATGAGTTTTTTTACGTATCTGTAGTGTGTCGTGACCATATGTCAATAAATGGAGCTACAGTGAATTTATGAAATCGCTTCAATCATTTGTAATAGCCCTGTACTTTGACCCAATTGCCTCAGGAGTTGAAGAATGAGATCAGTAACCAAGGTGATTTAGTTTGCAAGGAAGTAAAAGACCAATTAAAAGAATTAGAGGGCAAAATTAACAAAGTAGGTCTATTTGCTATTAGAGATTTCAACCAGGTTAAAGAGGAAATCTCAGAGCTGAAAGAGCATGTAACTGTTTTCGAACAATGCAAAAAATTTACAGAAATAGCTAACACACCTGAAACACTACCTAATTTGGTGGAACAATTACATGAAGTTGTAAATTCTGCCATACAAGAGAAAGTAGAATTGTTTAACGCTAACACTATTTTTAAGCAAGGAGCTGAAGAAAACAAAAAAGAATTAACAAGATTATGGGAAGCTATCGAGAGTACTAAGCAGGAAATCCATAAGAAGGCAGGGGTAAATAACAGTGGGGTATCGAGTAGTTTATTAGAGGGGTTACAATTGGGAAGTAATATGAATTTATCAAAGCAACTTCCAAAATTCAAATCTGATGGAGAAGTTCACCCAACCTATTTTTGAGAGTATTTTCTAGATACTTACCAAAAATCTGGGAGGATAGCAAAAAGATAGATTTTGTCTCGAGTTATTTGATAGGTGATGAGGCAGAATTGCGTATTGCTAAACTGAGGATTTTTCAGCTTGAGAGGATTTTAAGGAAAAATTTCAAAGAAAGTCTTGGTCTACCAGCATACAAAAGAAATTTACATTAGAGTTATTACACCCGAAATATTATAACAACTCTTGGGAAAGTTTTAAAAAGTATGTAGAACAGCACCCGACTCGTTCTTAATATTTAGATAAGCCAATATAGGAGCCCCATTTAGTCAAAATATTGGTACAAGGTCACCATATCATGCACAAAACAAAGTTCGGTATAGAGTCTGGACAACAGTTAATGATGCACTAACTTTTGTTGAGGAATTAGATACACTGAACAAAGAAAGGAATGAACATACGCCAGAGGATAACATGGGAGGTAATAGCATGAATAATAAAGATTCCGAAACAAATTCATTAAGAAACAAATTCTAATCTTTGCCAAACATGGGAAGAAAACGAAACTTGGAATACACCTATAAGTGGGCAAAACATTTTCTACCCTAACACAATAAAGAGTGTCAGAACAGCAACATCCCTTCACATATATTCGTTCCTAAAGTAGTAGCTAGTAGTGAGAACAATGGAAAACAGGGAAATCAAAGAGAAACACTGATTGCAACATATTATCCTACAATAGTTACGGAAAATGAAGAATGTTCTGGAAAGGAGGGGAGGGGGGGAATTAGTCCAAGACCTTTACATGTAGCATCTAGTATTTATTCAACAAAAACTGCATCAGTACGTTTATGAAGGTAGCCATGTGCTTAGTTAATAAACTTAGCTATAAATTAATATTTCAAGGAAAATTCTGAAGACGTATGTTGTACATGTAGTACACGAAATGATAGAAACTGAAACAAGTTATAGCACTATGACATTTGCAGAGAAATACTTTAACTCACAAGGTCTTTGCAAAATCTATGAATATAGTAAGCTAAATATTCTGGAATTTAGAATATGAAGTTATTGGTTTTGTACATTTTTTAAACATAAAGAAAGAAGAATAAAATGGTTGGGTTTGTCTTTGAATTTTTTTTTATGGAAGTTAGTCATGGGTGGTGATATCACCTCTGTTGAGTATTGATTGACAAACACACTGATCACAGAACTTATACTGACAATTGATGATGACTTATGTCAATACACTTGCTTATTTCATTGCATTTCATAGCTGTTTGTTAGGGTCAATTTTTGGGGTGTCTGTGATGATGAAGCCATGGCAAGTCCGTTCTGAAAGGAATACCATACAACTTCTCCCTCTGGTACCACGGTGAGGTATCTTAGCAGATGGGGTCGCTGGGGTGGTAAGGGAATCCATCGATGAGGTATAGTAGAATTTGTAACCTACAACAGTAGGATTGCACTGGCAGGTATTTCAAGTGTAACAACAACAATAGACTTACGGGATTTTTTTTTAGGGTTAAGTAAGAGACACATGTTAGTCACGCCACATGTTGTAGGGGAGAAGAGTCCAGGTAGGAGGCGGAAGGCAAGACAAACTGGTGATAAGTTAAAATGTGTAGCTGAATAAGAAGCAAGATCTTATGAGTTAACATGAGAATGAGAAGGTTTGATAACCAGTATTCAACAAGGACTAGGTCCATGAGGTATAAATTTTAATAACAGGAGACGAAGTGCTACCATTATCCTAGTATATTCACAAGAAATATCTGGAATGGAATCTTTTGTATTGTCTAAATCTAGTAATTATAAGAAAGTAAAGGATAAGCTGTATGTATCAGTAAGTAGAAACAAGACACATAAGCATGATGATGATGATGATTGGTTTGTGGGGCACTCAACTGTGCGGTCATCAGCCTCCGTGCAAAGCCCCAATTTTTACACAGCCCAATTTTTTGTACACAATCCAATCTAGCCACTGTCATGAATGGTGGTGGTGGTGGTGATGACAACACAAACACCCAGACCCCAAGCAGAGAAAATCCCAAACCCGGCCGGGAATCGAACCTGGGACCCCACGATCCAGAGGCAGCAACGCTAGCCACTAGACCATGAGCTGCGGATATACATACGCGTGAGAAGTATGTGTATGTAGTGATGTTATATGTGTTATAAACGAGTGTGAAAAAAAGAAAAGAAAAGATGATATTAGAATAGAGGAGTTAAGCTATTTAGATAGAGAGCAATCAGGTAACGTCAACAGAAAGCAATTATGATAGAAACTTATTGTATAGAGTGAGAAAAGACAGTGGATGGGGGCTAGTATCTGTGATCACTGGCGAAGTTAAGAAGAGGCACACCCAAATAGTGGATGAGGTGAAGGAGAGGAAAAGGGCAGGTGGATCTGTAGGAGGAATGGCCTATACTTTGGTCAGGCGAATCCATGGGAGGGATGATCTGTACCATTTAATGTAGGGAGGAGAGAGGTAAGGTTAGACAGGCCTACAGAACAGTCAATAACTTGGTCAAGTGAACCCATTAAGAGACTGACTTGTATCATACTTTTTTTCAGGGAAATGAGGGAACACACACATCTATAATGGTATAGAGGTTGTCACAGTGACTGCCCTTAGTAGGAGTGTACACTTACCTGACAGAAGAGACAAAAAATGGTTGGAGTAGGAATGTTCAATGCTTGTTGACTACAACCTATACTGAGATTTTCCTCTTGAGTCTGAATGGTAGGAATATTCCCAACAAGCAACTCCTCTGGTAATAATAATGTGAGAAAGGGTGAAAGGTAACTAACTATGTACATATACAAGAATTGAACAAGAAAGTCTTGAGTATATTGCCTTGTATGCAAAACATTGTTAAATAAATAAAAAAATCAACAAATATAAAAACCATAAGTAATTTGATGAAGTTTATTTAAGTTGGATCACGATACACATATATCTTAAAGTGCTCTCTTGCTATACAGAAAGATTGCTCATTACAGGACAATTTCTAGCATCATACAGGTTGTGAAGTTGACAGAAAAATACTAGGCAGGTAGTACATTGCAGGACATATATCGTGCATGGGTGTTTGTTTCCGTACGTACAGAAATTATGAGGTGTATGGAATATGGGAAAATGGCAAGGTATGATGACAAGTAAATGGCTTCAAATGCTGTGGTTGGGGTCTTTTATGTTCTGGCATCATGGCTTGGTGGTGGCTTGACCATCAAGGAGCAACCACATTCTCCAAGAATGAAAACAAATGACAAGAGGATTTTGTAACAAATAAAATACATTGTAATCTTGGATGTCATGTTGAGTCTTCGAGGTATATGTCGAATAAAAAGTTGTGTTCTATTCTAGTTCACATGTCACTCTAATGATCTGTACACCCACTTGTCACTCTAATGATCTATACATCCATTCAAGGAAATATATGTTTGTAAAAGGAAAGTAGTGGACGTGCTTTTTTGTGATGTGAATAGAAGTTATCCTCTTTTGATCCAATAACAATTGCAGAGCAAAGAAGCTTGACTACACATGGGATTTCAGAGGCACTCATTAGCAGGACTTCTACTTCAAGAGACTCAACTATGGCGCTGAAAAATAAAATAAAAAGGAAAATACATAAGATATTATGTTGGGTGACAGATCTCATGAAGTGTGAAGTGTTCTGACTCAGCTTCAACTATAAGGAACAAGGCAGCAGCTATATAAAACCTTAAACCAACAAGAAAAACAGTTCGCAAGGAAAGTGCTACATTAAGCCAGTGTTCCCCAACGGTACAAAACAATGATAAATAGCATGCCACATTTAAAAGAATATAAACTCTCCGAGATTAGTGATGGTTTACAGATGCCAAAAACTTTAATGCAGAATTCAATGTAAGATGATTTTACTAGTTTCCACAATGATACTCTGCCTTGAAATTCACAGAAAATCCAAAGACACTCTGGTCACACGTAAAATATATCACAGGCAAGACACAATCTGTATCTGAAAAGTGCAATAGCAATTTTAATATTATGGGTGACAACGCCACTAAAGTGGACTTAGTAAACTCGATTTTCTGAAATCCCCTCACTAAAGATAATGCACTAAATATTACAGAATTTGAATCAAGAAGAGCTGCCGACACAAGAAATTTAGAAGTATGTACCCTCCATGCAGTGAAGCAATATAAATCATGCAATAAAGGCAAGTCTTTTGGTCCAGATCGTATACCAGTTAAGTTTCTTTCAGAGTATGCTGACATGGCATTACAACAGTAGGTTTTATACAAATGTTGATGAAAGAATGAGAGGTTTAACTGAGCAATATGTGGTTGGCAAGTAATCATATAGTGGCCAAGACAGATATATAAGCAAGAGCTTCCATCAATCCCAAGGGGCCAAATACGGAGGTTAATTATGTGACAAGGCAGTAAAAGGATAGCACATGGATTTCCCCATGGTGAAAAGGAGCGAAACCGAGCCACCACATGGCTGCAGAAGCTGAGCAGCGTGGTCACACACTGACCATGTATGAAACTAAAACATATATTCACCAAAAACACTGCAACAATTCCGTACCAGTAACAGAATACCCAATAACAGCATTGAAATTGCAATAAAGGCATTCCTTCAATAAAATTATCATCATGTTTGTACAATAAATACTGACACAGTTATTAACAATTAAATGTGAAATTATTTATAACAGAAGTAACAAAAGCTACAAATATGCTACAATTATGTTCGACACACAGTCTGATAGCACTTCAAGTCAGCTATAAAATGAGTACATTTGCTATAATATAGAACAAATTAAACAAATATTATAAATAAATTTTTGAATAAGGTTTGTCAGAGTGCCAAAGCAACCGAGTTCTTCACATTTATACTAATGATTAGCAGTAGCATGAGTAATTCACATTACTGCTTCAATTTGTTCTCACGCATTTAATGCAAAAATTTAGAAATATAATGTTTTAAGATGGCCAATTGATTAGAACAATACAGTACTGCGGGAGCATGAAGAATAAAGGCGTGAACTTGACTAGGCTCTTGCAGTTCCAATTTGTAGTATAAAATGCTTACCCAGAAACTGTGATTTCAGTTACGTATAAAATTAGCTTGTGCAAATGTTGTCGTTGTGGTCTTCAGTCTGAAGATTGTCTGATGCAGCTCTCCATGCTACTCAATCCTGTACAAGCCTTTTCACCTCCGAATAATTACTGCAACCTGCCATCATCTGAATTTGATTACTGTAGTCATCTCTTGGTCTCCCTCTAAGATTTTTACCCCTCACACTTCCCTCCAGTACTAAACTGGGGATCCTTTGATGCCTCAGAATGTGTCCTATCAACTAATCCCTTCTTCTAGTCAGGTTGTGCCACAAATTTCTTTTCTCCCCAATTATAATCAGTAACTCCTCGTTAGTTATGTGATCTACCCATCTAATGTACAGCAGTCTTCTGCATTCAAAAGCTTCTATTCCCTTCTTGTCTAAGCTGTATATTGTTCATGTTTCACTTCCATACATGGTTACACTCTGTATAAATATGGAATGTAGATTAATTGTAAAGACATGTCTTGTTTGTTGAAAAACAGAACATGTAAAATAACTGAAAATATATATGAATGGTGGTCAAGAATGTAAGAGCTGAAATGACTCCATCAGTAATTACATGACAGAGTTGAAGACGGAGCAAACAGAGATAGATAAAAGATCTACTGATGTTTGTAGCTGGATGGGTACGGTTGTTGATATGAGACACACAGTCAGAGTGAGTTTGGAGATAGGAATATTTCAAAGTGCGCCTATTTTGGTCATTTCTCAGTATAATAATTTGTTATTTAAATAGTGAATGGTAATAAAGCTAATAGTGCCCGAATTGAATACTGCATACAGACTTGGTTAAATCTGTTGAGCATTAGGTATTTATGCAGTCTAGTTGATTTAGTCCACTGCTTGATAGCTCTGGCTAATGATAGCAATTGCCTATGAATGCTCTGCTTTCTCTGCCTACACAGATATTTCTCACTTTATTTACTCGACTGTGTATAATATCATCCCATGTATGGGCACCATTCAAAGTAAATTTGTGGTGTCTATGAATAAACTGTTAGTGGAATCTAATAGTGTGGTAAATCTACATTATTATTCTGAGGGATCATGAACTTTGTTTTCCTTATCTTATCTAACCATTTATATTTATTCATATAATAGAGGGAAACATTCCACGTGGGAAAAATATATCTAAAAACAAAGATGATGTGACTTACCAAATGAAAGCACTGGCAGGTTGATAGACACACAAACAAACACACAAAATTCAAGCTTTCGCAACCAACGATTCAGGTTCAGGAAAGAGGGAAGAAGAGGGAAAGACGAAAGGATGTGGGTTTTAAGGGAGAGGGTACGGAGTCATTCCAATCCCGGGAGCGGAATGACTTACCTTCGGGGGAAAAAGGACAGATATACACTCGCGCACACACACACATATCCATCCGCACATACATAAGTATGTCCTTTTTGCCCCGAAGGTAAGTCTTTCCGCTCCCAGGATTGGAATGACTCCTTACCCTCTCCCTTAAAACCCACATCCTTTCGTCTTTCCCTCTCCTTCCCTCTTTCCTGATGAAGCAACCGTTGGTTGCGAAAGCTTGAATTTTGTGTGTATGTTTGTGTATCTATCAACCTGCCAGCGCTTTCGTTTGGTAAGTCACATCATCTTTGTTTTCAGATATATTTATATTTATTCATGTATTTTATATATCATTCACTGACCATTTTCTTAGGGCTCTCCTAGATAACTATTAGATGTTTTTGTAGTACGCAATGGAACAGTGTACAACTGAACCCCTATGTATGTGAGAAGGCCATCATACCATTTTAAGAGTGTGTACTCACCCTCAGGTGGATTGGTAGCAGCAAATTAATTAAATTGATGAATAGTTTGTACACCAAATAAACAGACAGATGCTAACGCCAGTGTTGCAATGATGAAAAAGCTTCATTTTTAACAGTCATATACAAATGCTCGCACAACAAAAGTCTGTACCTAGTGACTGGAAGTAACCCTCATACAGATTGCAAAGCTGAAACAGTGTATTCTCTCTCATTCAGTACTGAAGAAGCAACGAGTGCCATAAAAGAAATAAAAGCAGCAAAAGCCTTGGGCTTTGATGGCATTCACACAATTCCTTTTGCACTTTGCCAAGTATGTGAAAAAGTAGCTAGCTGAGTTCTGCACAAAAATTCTGAAAACAGGCAACATAGGATCCATGAAATAAATGAAATGAACAAAAGTCACAGTCTTACTGAAACCAGGTAAACCAAAGGACAAATCATAAGGTTATCAACTTGTAGCCTTAGTTAGTGCGCTACATAATCACCTGGAGAGAATGATGTACAATATAATGCATCAGTAGATCTTTGTAAATATACCAGGTGAACAGGCAGGATGCAGATCAAACTGCATACTAAAATGTAGACATTCATGGCCGGAAATATCATGTCCATTATAATTATCCGGGCTGTTATGCCGTGGTCGGTTGATGAATTCTGTGTCGATTCCCAACGTTTCGTCTCCGACTGCGGGAGACATCTTCAAGGGGGTCCATAGCTCAATGGAAGGTCCAACACACCCACTGGCTCGCTACTGACTGTGGTGGTGGTGGTTAGTGTTTAACGTCCCGTCGACAACGAGGTCATTAGAGACAGAGCGCAAGCTCGGGTTAGGGAAGGATTGGGAAGGAAATCGGCCGTGCCCTTTCAAAGGAACCATCCCGGCATTTGCCTGAAACGATTTAGGGAAATCACGGAAAACCTAAATCTGGATGGCCGGAGACGGGATTGAACCGTCGTCCTCCCGAATGCGAGTCCAGTGTGCTAACCACTGCGCCATCTCGCTCGGTCGCTACTGACTGTCAAAATTAGTAATAGTGCTAGATATGAGGTCCATTCATATGAAACTTGGTCAGTGTGCCTACCTTTGCTTTACACATAAGGTGGCACCACGTAACTGCAGGTATGGTGGTGCCATCTATTGGTAGAGAGACTGATGTGCACACACCGTTTGATATTGCATAACGTCAGTGAGGTTTCACGCTGAAGAGAAGGTGGTCACACAAGTTATCGCCCACTACTGAACATGCAGGCGAGTTAGCAGGACAACGGGGAGTGATTCGATTTTTGGCGGTGGAGGGAGTTGGAGGTCATGAAATGTATCAAAGGATAAAGGTTGTGTACAGTGAGTACAGTCAGAGTCATTCAAGTATTGTGGAATGGCGCAAACGATTCCTTGAGGGGCGCAAGTCACTGGAAGACGATGCTTATCCTGGGCATCACACCAGAAATTGTTGTGGAAGTGATTGCTTTAGTCTTGGACAACCGCAGAATCACCGTGGATGAGATCCATCGGTTACTGGATATTACTGTGGGCACAGCCCACACCATAATGCATTAACACTAGAACTTTCAAAAAATCTGTGTGCAGTGGGTTCCCCACCAACTGACTGCTGAACAGAGCAATACTTGAATGGTGCTGTCTTTGAGTCATCTGCAATGTTATCATGAGGAGGAATACGGCTTTCTGTCACATATTGTCACAGCTGACGAAACATGGTGTCACAATTTTGAACCAGAAAGCAAGTATCAGAGTAAGCAGTGGAAACATGTGGCTTCATCACCTCCAAAGAAATCTATAGCTGTGCACAACAGTTCTAGTAAGGTCGTGATATACTGTTTAGACCACAAGGGCTCATTGCTTCTCGACTTCCTGGAACGGGGAACCACCATCAATGCCCAGTGTTCTCAAGCCACTTTACAGAACCTTATATGAGCCATCAAGTCAAAATGCCGAAGCATGTTTCCAATGGTATTATCCTCCTGCGTTATAATGCCTGCCCACACACGACCAATGCAGTGAAGATGACATTGTAGCAATTTTGGTGAGAAATGCTGGAACATCCACCGTGCAGTCCCGACATTTCACCGTGTGACTTTCATGTATTTGGACCTCTAAAACAAACTATTCGTGGACATTGATTCGCAATGGACGACGAAGTGTGTGAGTGGGTCCAGGCCTGTATCTGACAGTTACCTACTAGTTTCTTCAAGGATGGAATCTTGCTAGTGTCGCAATGGTATAAATGTGTCACCAGTTTTGGTGACTATTCTTGAGTTAATGAAATTGTTATCATTATTTTACACTAATGACTGGGTTTCATTTGAAGGCTCCTTATAGATGTCAGGTAAGTTTGTAGGATTCAGTGTTTATTCTTGAAGATACCATCGAGACACTTGGATATAATACTGATGGATAACCTGTAAGTAAGTCCTCAATTTGAAGAATTCATACGGAAAAATGGAAAGAGTATGCAGAAGCTATAAAACTAATTTTCAAAATGAGATACCTGATGTGATTGTTGGCCAGGATGGCATACTGTTGCCTGCTTGACATGATTGGAAATCAACACAAGAACATCATCTGACAGTTATTTCATATAAAAATAATGGGCAACATATCACTGCGCCAAGGTTGTAAGACTCTTCAGGATGCGGACAGGTGAAAGCCATTTGGGACACGATTGTAGACTGGTATCTCTAACATAAGTGTAATTTCTTTGCTGTGATATTACGGCTTCAAATATAGATCAATGGTGCCTGTGTGCTTCTTGGAGAAAAGCTTAATAGAAATCTGCTTATTTTTGCTTGCTGCCATCACTTACAAGAAATGGTCTTAAAACACATGTTCAAAGTAAAAATGAGTCAAGTGACAACAAATCCTGATCTTCCATTGTTCAAAAAGTTCCAAGATAACTGGAAAAGTACCAATGCAAATAAAATACAAGCTGACTCTTTCCGAAATTGGCTATCTGCTTGAGTTTTGCCGAACTGAACTGACCAAAAAGTAGTCAGAGGCAACTATCAAGATTTGCTAGAGCTTTCTGTGATATTTTTAGATGGAGATAAACATCCAGGTGCCACACACCAAGCACAATGGATGGCAAGAGCTATTTATTTCCTACAAATGTCATTGCTTTGTGCTCACTTTACAATTATGAGCAAGAATAAGGAAGGACTGTCAGATGTTTTGCCTATTCACTGTGACATCCTATGACAAGCCAAAACGCCAATGTAATTTGGCAGTAAAAGCACCCTGCCATGATTTGTACTTTTTAAGTCAATGAAGGCTTATCAAAAAAATAATAAAGGCATCCCCACAGCAGCTTTACAGAGGATAAGGCAGCATTTATGTATTTGACTGCTCAAGTTTCTGTCTTGTCATTGTCTTACAATGATGTGGATCTAGAAACTACAGTAAAAGGAAGAACTATTCAGCCCACTGTGTGGTAAGTTAAATAAGTACATACAGAAGTTGTTTCTTTAGTTTTCTGTTTACATCACAATTTTGGTAACTCACTTTCTCTTTTTTAATTACAGAGAAAAACCTCTATGACTTCGTTTCACTCAGCAGCTAGATGATGTCCAATTGTCTTAAAATTGATGACAGTTTTCTCCATGAATGTCCCCTATGGTCAAATAATGCTTTTTACAAGAAGCAACAAAGAAAGTTTAAATGCTGAGGGCAGTGGACGATACAGCTGAAAGAGGGATCAAGCTGATGCAAGACTTTCACAGTTTAATCAGACAAAAGCAATTTTTATTACATTACATGCAAGAACACCAGAAGATTATCCTGACTGCAGAAAGCAAACTTCAATAAGAAAATTTAAGGAATAATGTTTCTACAAGTATATACACACAAATTTTTACAGCATATAAACACAATTTGGGTATACTGGTGTTTTATTTACAAAATAAACATTAAGTTTTAAAATCATTCATTCTCACCCATTACAAATTTTCATGTCTCAAGTTTGGCATCAAGTCAGCACGTATTATCATAATTGCAATAATATTTAGTATGTGAGTTATTAAAGTCAATCGGAAACCACACACATCTTTTCATCACAAAATTGACAATACCTTGATGTATCAGGACATGTCCTATCAACTGACCCCCGTTTTAGTCAGGTTGTGCCACAAATTTCTTTTTTCCTCCAGCCGATTCAGTACCTCTTTATTAGTCATTTTGCCTATCAATATAAAACCTTCAGTATTATGAAAAGGAAAGTTGCCACTCCCACTCAACATATAGTGGAGACACTGAGTCACAGATAGGCACAATAAAAAGACTGTCACAAATAAGCTTTTGGCCAGCTAGGCCTTCGTCAAAAACAGACAACAGACACTGAGAGTGGCTTCAGTTGCCATAGACTGCAGTCGTGTGTGTGTGTGTGTGTGTGTGTGTGTGTGTGTGTGTGTGTGGAGGGGGGGGGGTCTATTTTTGACGAAGACCTAGCTGGCTGAAAGCTTATTTGTGACTGTCTTTTTGTTGTGTCTATCTGTGACTCATCCGCTGTATGGCGAGTGGCAATTTTCCTTTTCATAATATTGTAACATTCCAACCTGGATTTTCCATTGGTTAATATAAAATATTCAGCATTGTTCTGTAGCACCACATTTCAAAAGCTTCTATTCTCTTCTCACCTGAACCATTTATTGTCCTTGTTTCACTTCAATATAAGGCTATACTCGAGACAAATAACTTCAGAAAATACTTCTTAAACCTTAACTTCATTTTAGATGCAAACAAATTTCTCTTTTTCAGAAATGCTTTTCTTGCTAGTGCCAGTCTACATTACATCCTCTCTAGTTTAGCCATTATCAGTTGTTTTATGGCCCAAACAGCAAAAATCATCTCTATTTTTTAGTTTCTCACTTCCTAATATAATTCTCTCAGTACCATCTCATTTCATTAGACTAGAATAGAAGAGTCAAGGTCTTTCTCCAGGATAAGGGCACACAAAAGAGTGACCTACCTCAAGGCAGTGTGCTCACTTCTATGGCTTTTAATATTTGCACCAATTATCAGCCCACTGCAGCAGAACACTCCACACATTTCACTTACGTTGACGATACAGCAGTGGCTGCTCAAGGGGATGGTCTGAAGATGTAGAAGAAAAGTTGACTTCATCGTTGGATACACTTGGACTTTACTATGAGGTCAGTCAGCTGAAACCAAATTCCAACACAATTCTGGCTACTAATCTATGTTTGCCTTTCTTTAACCTATGTTCTATGGTAAGTCGCAGGTTCAGTATGGCCTCACATGTTCCTACATTGCTCCGGAATTCATCAGATTTTTCCCGAGGTCGGCTTCTACCAGTTTTTCCTCTCTTCTGTAAATAATTC
This sequence comes from Schistocerca americana, assembly GCF_021461395.2. Lineage (NCBI taxonomy): Eukaryota > Metazoa > Arthropoda > Insecta > Orthoptera > Acrididae > Schistocerca > Schistocerca americana. The sequence goes on along the minus strand of NC_060125.1, from coordinate 449,877,403 downwards.
ATGACAGTATTTTGAAACCATGGCTTACTGAAATGATAGTTTGGTAACATTCATACCTGCCAACAATTTTTTAAGGAACTGGTTTTATTACAGTCTTCTAGTCTGAGGGTATTTTGACTATCTCACATATCTTGCAAACAAGGAGGAATGGTCTTGTCATGGCTAAGTCTTCGAAGTATCTCAATAATTCTGAGGGAATTTCTTCTACTCCAAGAGCATTTTCAGTCCTCTGTCAAATTCTTCTCACAGTACCCTACTTACCATCTCATCTTCATTTATGTCTGTTTCTACTTGTATAGCACTGTCTTCAAGTTGATTTCCCCAATCTTCCCAGTGGGGGTCACGATGGCCTAAGCACCACCTAATACTTCTGCCCCACTTGATGTTACTATGCTATGGTAACTGAGTAGCTATTGCAAAATTAATGTTGATTGCCATGGCAGCACTATCCAGATAGTGCTGGTCACCAGCACCAAGAATGTCTTCTGAGGAGGCCACACCTTCCAGAAACCTACATATAAGCCGACCTGGGCCAATTGTAATTCTATCGCATTACTGATGCAGTGAAAGTGTGCACTGGTTGGTCTATTGGTTCGGTTCTTGCTATGGATTTGCTTTATAAGTGTATGCTCTTCGACTCTGTTAATAACCAGTTGGACTCCGACGCTGCACAAACTGGGCTTTGCTTGGACTGCTTTCCTAAAGAATATAACTTTCTTTCATGATTCTTAAATCAAGTGTTTGCTAAGATTAAATTATGCTATGTGCAAAATTCTACCCTTTCATTCCTTTTCTCCAGTCCATGTTCTTTTCTTACAGTTCCTTCTCTTCCTTTTTATGCTACTGATTTCCAGTCTCCCAACACAATTAAATATTCATCTCTCTAATTATCTGAATAATTTATTTCACCTCATCACATGTTTTTTTTTTAAATTTCTTCATCATCTGTGGAGCTACAGAGCATACAAACTGGGACTATTGGGGTGGGAGTTGGCTTTGGAATTACCTTTGTTATGATAGTACGTTTTTTATAGTAGCTTATCTGCAGTCCTATTTTCTTATTAATTATTAGCAATCTTAACATTCAAACAACAAGGGGACAGAACACTTCTGATAAAAAATATGTATTTCAATCATTTAAATGTTTTCAGAATGCCTATGTAGCATCAGGAATATTCTTGTTTTAGTGAGTGAAAGCGCAATCCACACACAACTTAAAATACTCAATGATTTCATTTCGCGAGGAAGGGGCAAACGGGATTTCTTATACAGCATTAATTTTCTTTTAATTTACTAAGAAAAATTAATGATGAGTGACAACTTACCTCAGAAGTCTAATGCAAATAAGACAATATTTATGGCAAGCTTCACTGTTTTCATTTTCTAGTCTTCGAAATAAAGCTGCCCACAGTCTTTCAAGAGTCTCCTTATCATTTTCATGGAAAATATATGTTTGACTGTGCTGCAAAATATACACAAACATTACACTGTAGCTAGAAGCATTTCATATTACTTATAACTGTGATGTTAAAGAACAGAACATAACTCTGGATTCTCAGTAATTCATTGAGTCTACACCTATTGTATCATGAAATTCTTACAACACAAGGCACAAAGTTTATCCTAAAAATCAACAGTATTATTTTCCTTACAACTTGTCAGGGCAAAATATTCTCTCTGTTTCTTCATTAACCCTCAAGCAGTTGCACCGTTTTATAACACAAGCAGGCAGGTGGTGTACTTTGTACATATGTCAAGAATAGCTGTCTATTATGTTACCAAGATAAAATGTATGAGCAATAAAACAGTTTCACCTTAGTTTAATTGAACAACAATAAAATAAACTTACATTATACAAGATAATGTCTGTGTTTAATTAAACAATAATAAAATAAACTTTCATTATATCAGTCTATTGCCTTGTAGAGGTGTTACCTCACAGCAGTGACTCACTCAAAGCACCAAACAGCACAGTTGCTTCAGATACCACCTATATACTTATTCGAGTGCTAATTACCTTGAAGACAGCTGCTTCATACTGGGTTAGTGCTGCTAGCTTGGAATCTGGGTCACTTTCACGCATGGATTGTACATTTTTTCTCACCTAGCTCGCTGCTTATTTTATATTACTGCAGCTCTCTTGGATGTGTGACACCATAACTTATCACAGTGTTAGCTGAAGCAATAGTGAACGAATAACTAGGGGCTCACAATTTCAGAACAGCATTGAAACTGTATGAGTCAATGTTAATTGTGGCTGGCACACTTTACACACAGGCACACCCGCTTGAGGGTTAAATCCCGAATATCAGTTATTGTACTGTAGAGGCCAAAATTACTGGCACATACAATAAAGCATAATTTAATTCCAACACTCTTTATTACAATGCCTTTTGTTTACCTGTCCACCACTCTCGAGCAACTTCTGATAAAAATCCAAGTTGAAGAGACTCTAGTTTTGCTTGATGATGTGTTGCCAACTAAGATTGTTATGACTTGCAACTCTGGCCTGCTCTGAAGAGCACTTGACGTTACACTATTATTGGTTCTTACATTTAATAGAGAAGTTTTATTCCAGCACAACTGAGATCACACAAGATCTTTACACAGAAACTAACTGACAATATATTTATTTTGACAGTATCTCCCACTAGTATGGAAGAGAGTACTATATCTGCTTTGCTCAACAAAGCTTTTAGATCACCAAGAGAATTGCAATCTCATATGGCAAGAGATCTGTATTTTTCCTTTACCAATATTAAATTTCTTAAATTTTTAATAGTGTTGCAGCTATTCCAAAATTCACAAACATTTACAGTTGGCATTGGAATACTTTCATTTCTCGGAATACTTTCATTTATTTATTTTGCATTGCATTTTCTAATATTCTACATTAGAACATATTTTCTGTCTACAATTACACTGACTTGACAAAAGTCATTGGTAGCAATATGCACATGTACAGATGGTTGTAGTATCGCACACACAAGGTATAAAAGGGTAGTCCATTGGTACAGCTGTAATTTGTATTCAGATGATTCACATGAAAAGATTCCCAATGCAATTATGGCCATTTGATGGAATTAACAGACTTTGAATGCAGAATGGTAGTTGGAGATAAATGCATAGGGCATTCCATTTTGGGAATAATCAGGAAATTCAATATTCCAAGATCCATAGTGTCAAGAGTGTGCCGAGAATACCAAATTTCATGCATTACCTCTCACCACGGACATCACAGTGGCCGACAGCCTTCAATTAATGACTGAGAGCAGCAGCTTTTTCGTAGAGCTGTCAGTACTAACAGACAAGCAACATTGGTGAAATAACAGCAGAAATCAGTGTGGGATGTATGATGAAAGTATCCATTATGACAGTACAGCGTTATTTGGCATTAATGGGCTATGGCAGTAGACCGCCGATGTAAGTGTCCTTGCTAACAGCATGACATTGCCAGCATCACCTCTCCTGGGCTCATGACCATATCAGTTGGACCACAGATGGCTGAAAAACCATGGCCTGGTCAGATGAGTCCTGTTTTCAGTTGGTAGGAGCTGTTGGTAGGGTTTGAGTGTGGTGTAGACCCCATGAAGCCATGGACTCAAGTTGTCAACAAGGCACTGTACACGCTGATGGTGGCTCCATAATGGTGTGAGCTGTTTACATGGAACATTGACTGGAAATGGTTATGTTCAGCTACTTTGAGACTACTTCCAACCATTCACAGACTTCATGTGCCCAAACTATGAAGGAATTTTTATGGGTGTCAATGCACCATGTTACTGGGCCATAACTATTCGTGACTGGTTTGAAGAATACTCTGGACAATTACGGCGAATGGTCTAGCCACCAAGATTGCCCAACATGAGTCCCATCCAACACCAAACATGAGTCCCATCGAACACTTACAGGACATAATCGAGAGGTCAGTTTGTGCAAAAATTCTGCACCGGCAACACTTTCACAATTATTGACAGCTATAGAGGCAGCATGGCTCAATATCTACATCCATACTCTGCAAGCCACCATGAGATGCATGGCAGAGGGTACAGCCCATTGTACCAATTATTAGGTTTTCTTCTTGTTCCATTGACGTATAGAGCACGGGAAGAATGACTGATTGAATGCCTATGTGCATGCAGTAATTATCCAAAACTGCCGCTGCAGGGAACTTCCAACGACTAGTTGAGTCTATGCCATGTCAAGTTGCTGCACTACGCCAGCCAGAAGCAGCTCTGGTGTTTTGTCACCCCACTGTATGCTTCTACATTCACTTTAAGTTAAATAATAACAAATACAACAAAAATTACTATTACCACAGAACTACTAATACTACCAGTGTCACTATCTATATTACTGCTTCTATATTTACATATGTCTAGTTCACAATTACTATTTCTGTTATTATTATGTATAATCACATTGATGAAAGGAGATAATGCAGCATGCAAAAGGGAATACAGGCCTCTACTAATGAGACTGACAGGAAGAGCAAACTGCAAAGCAAGAATGGACAGCTGAAAAATGCAAGGCGGTACAAGCATGCATGATTAGGTGAAAAATAGACATGTAGGAAAATCAGCAACCTTAGATGAAAAGAGAAGCAGCTGTATGAATATCAAGAGCTCAGGTGGTAAGCAAAGAAGGGGAAGGAATACACAGAAGGAGTGTGTAAGGGAAATGAACTTGAAGACTATGTTGTAGAAAGGAATGAGGAATTAGAGGAAGATGAGAGGGAAGACTTGATACTGTGAGAATAATTTGACAGAGCACTAAAATACCTGTTTCAAAACAAGCCCCCTGGAGTAGCCAAAATTCCCTTAGCAGTATTGAGGTCGTTGGGAAAAACAGCAAGTTTGGAGGATGCAATACAGAAGGCAGATTTAAATTCTTGGTAATAACAGTATTTTTTTCTGTCATTGAAGGACTAGAATGGGGATCATTCAGCCACATATTGCCAACTGAGGAGCTACTGGAATGATAAGTAGTGGCTTCCAGGTCTACAAAACTGACAACAGCCAGGAGGGTGGTGTGCTGACACTATATCCTTCCAGAACACATCCACATGATGCCAGATGGCAAACGATGACACAGCGATCAGTTGCTCCCTATCGACCCGACCAACGCCAGAGTGGCAGAGCATTTTTGGTGAACCAGCCATAACAGAACTATTCCACATGGTGTGCAAAAAATATAGACAAAATACCTACACATTTCAAGAGGTATGTAGCTCCATAAAATGTAGGTGCTGACAGGTAAGAATATTACTGAGTCATTTAGTTTAACAAGTCATGGTTGCAAAATACTGCTAGATTATTTACAAAAGAATGGTAACACTGGTAGAAGCTGACCTTGGGGAAGATCATTTTGGGTTCTGAAGAAATTTACAAACATATGGGGAAATGTTGATCCTAAAACTTATCTTAGAAGACAATTTGAAGAAAGACAAATTTTTGTCTGCAGCATTTCTAGATTTAGAGGCAGCCTTTGATCATTTTGACTGGAATACATTCTTAAAAATTCCAAAGGTAGCAAGGCTAAAATATAGGAAGTGAAAAGCTATCTACAACTAGTGCAGAAACCACGCTGCAGTTGTATGAGTTGAAGGGCATGAATGACAAGCAGTAGTTGAGAAGGGAGTGAGACAGGGTTGTGGCATATCCCTGATATTACAATGAGCAGGAAGGACAGGAAACTACAGTGAATTTTTTTTTGGAAAGGGGATTAATGTTCAAGGATAAGAAATAAAGACTTGTGATGTTTTTCGATGACATGGGAGATATAATGGGAAATATGATACTGTGGGAATAGCAAACGTCCATAGGTTCACAGTGTCAAGAGACAGCAAAGGACCTGGAAGTGCAGTTGAATGAAATGCATAATGACTTAAAAAGATGTTATAAAATAAACATCAATGAAAGTAAAGCATGGGTAATGGAAGGCAGTCAAATTGAATTAGACAATGCCAACACAAATAGATTAGGAAATGAGACACTAAAAGTAGATGAGTTTTGCTTTTTTTGAATAACAAAATAATTTGAGATGATCGAAGAAGAGGGCATATAAAATGCAGACTAGCAATAAAAATAAAAGCACTCCCGAAAAAGAGAAATTTACAAAAATAAATTTCGTGTTAGGAACTCTTTCCTGGTGGTATTTATCTAGAGTGTAACTTTGCATGGCCATTAAGCATTGTAGACAAGAATTTTTGAAATGTAATGCTACAGAATAAAAGTTGAAAATTAGATGGGTAGATGGAATGACTAATGAGGTGTTACTAAATCAAATCGGAAAAAAAAAAAGAAATCTGTGGCATGACCAGATTAAAAGAAGGGTTTGGTTGACAGGGCACACCCTGAAGTATCAAGGATCCATTAATTTGGTACTGCTATGAAGTGTGAGAGATAAAAATGGTAGAAGGAGACCATGACTTGAATACAGTAAGCAGGTTCACTCTAAAATTAGATGGGTACGTGGAATAACTAACGAGGTGCTACTAAATCAAACTGGAGAAAAAAGAAATTTGTGGCACAACTTGATTAAAAGAAGGGTTTGGTTGACAGGACACACCCTGAGGTATCAAGGACTGATAATATTAGTCCATAGTATCACTGTACACCTTTTTAAGTATTGCACGACATCCAGTTTCCAAATCGGTTCTCAAGGTACCCTTCTCAAGAATCATTACACCATCAGCACAAACCACCAGACCTATGACTCAATGATTTTCTTGCAGCTATCCTAGGAATGTAATCAGCACATATCCCAGAACACAGGTCCACAAATGGATCCTTATGGGCATCCTTTGGAAATCTTTTCATTCAAGTGTTGATCTGGAAGTGCAAGTCTTACCTCTGCATCCTGACAACAGTCTTTCATACAGCTGTGTAGAGCTGTAGGAGAATTTAAATCACTTACACAATCAAAAAGCTCTCATCACAGAGACCAAGCAGCATGATGCAGTGGTTAGCACACTGGACTCGCATTTGGGAGAACGATGAGTCAAATCTGCATCTGGCCATCCGGTTTGGGTTATCCAAAATTTCCTAAATTGCTCCACGCAAATGCCAGAATGGGTCCATTGAAAGGGCATGGATGATTTCGTTCCCCATCCTTGAAACATTCCAAGCTTGTGCTTCATCTCTAATAACCTCAATGTTGATGGGATGTTAAACACTGATCTTCCTTCCTTTTCTCGTCACAAAGATGGTCAAACAAACCCAGCCATATTGGGCCACTGCGTATTTCTGCGAAGCACTTCTTGCTAAAATCATTGCCTCTTTTACAGCATCCTTTGTTGACTTCCACTTCTGAAGCCACTCTGATGACTGTTTCCATACAGCAGTCTGGTGGACGGAAATTTTTCCAGTAATTTTCCTAAAGCGCCTAATAGGTAGATTGGCCTAAAGGACTTAGAAGGTACAGGATCTTAGTCCCATACTGTTGGCATTCTGCGCTGTAGGAAACTTGCATTGCTCAGCTGGCAAAAGTGTGGACCAATTTGCAGATGAAGAGTCTGCATAACTTGGCTGGGATTGTCATCAGGGCCCAAGGATTGGTTTCTTTTTAGTTTCAATATTTCTTCCTTGACCTCCTACTCTGTAAAAGGACAATCCACTCAATGGCTTATTCACATTTCTCTCCATTTTTATGAAGTTTACTATGTTTGGTGATATCAGCTGCTTCAGTATTACCTGAGATCAACATAGGCCTACTCATTGAAAACTGAGTTGATTGTTGCTAATTCTCAGTCATACACCCACCTTCACCATTTAATATTGATAGCACAGACGGTGATTTTACTTCCTGACACACAATTCTGATCATGTGCCTCAACAATCAAGACACTGATTCTGTGTCACAAACTGCTTCCAGCTACTCATTCTCAATTGTCACAAGATTTCTTGAAACTGCTGCCCCTGGTTCCTGTACCATTCAAGTCTCTGAGCAGTGTCATCCATCATGTAACTGCTTCTAGTTCAATCTCCTTACTCTCTGACTTATTTCCTTCATCTTTGGCGGCCTTTGTTTGATGGAATTTGTCTTCTTGATTGAGTAGGTCTGATTTCCAGTTTTGCTTGCTGTATTGTACTGCACTTACTAGCTCTTCTGTTTTTGTACCTTTAACGTCACTAATATCTACAGACTACAGGCAGAAAAAGTGATTTCTCATTTGGTTCTCGAGTTCTTTCTGCATGTTATACTGCATTTTGCCAGCTACAATTTACTTGGTGGGAAGGTGCCAAACCACAAATCCAAAGGTTTCAGGTTCATGATATCCCCAGGGTGTTTATGTGTCATTTATCACTTCTTTCATTTCTGGCAATGTTTGCTGATGTGAAAAATGTTGAGTTGCACCGTGGTTCGAAATTCATATTCAGTTGTATGTCCCCCTATAAATGGCTGAATAAGTCTGTTCAAAGGTTGGAGTAAGCCAAAACCGTACCACTCCCAATAGGATCATACCTAGTAAAGCACTGTGGTGTTCAAAACAGTCTTTGGATTGATAACTGCTTTACCTTTTTTCTCTTCCACAGAATAATTTCTGTGAAAGTTCAGCTACTAACCTTTCGGCCACACATTTGATAGCTAATGTGGAGTCTATGTTAGATTTTGCACCAGCTCTGCTTCCTACAATGGGAGATTTTCATCTTTATTGACAACATCTATGTTAAGCTCCATTATGATTTCCTGCAGTAGCATCCTCTTTTCACCCTATACTACTCTGTGAAATAGTGGGGCTTTGTGTTCAAATTCATAGCAAAAATTAAAAGTATCCTTTCCCCAAGGCAAATAAGATATTTAAACTTCTCCATGTACCCACATATGACACAGCCAAGATGAAAATATCTTGTTATAGTACTCCCGTCTCCTTGGGTGGTTACAACCTTTTACATGGGTCATGTGTTCACTACATTATTGCAGTAAATTTATGCTGAATATAACATTTGAAGTCATTCATTGTTGGCCCTGTGTGATGACCGAATGAATGTGCGGCATTTCAGAAAAATTGTGTCAGCTTTCATGTATGTCCCTTGCAGACACAAAATGTTGACTTTCAATTTCCCCCACAACTTTTTCAATGTTGTGCATGATGCTTTAACCTCTCATACCTTGCAATACCACCCTACATCTTGCAGCATACATACAGCAGAATTCTATGACCCTCACATACTGAACCAATGAAATCTATAACTTATGCACACACTGCTGAATTTTCAAAAAAAATTTACTTTCTGTGATGGCATGTTGTGCTCAAGTGAGTATGTTTGGCATATCAGTCACTGCATAAAAATTTGGTATTTGCAGACTCCATAATATTGCATAACCTGAGCAAATTCTGTTGATTACAGCACGAGTCTCTTAACACTACACATATTCGGCAGTTAAACTAAATAACTTTAGGAATGTAAGTATGATCAACCTGTTGCCCCCATTGTAGCTAGCAGGGATCTGCTCATGAACTTTGTAGTCATATCTATAACAAATAAAACATGAAACATAAAATTAAATCCCCACAAATAAACAACACACCTCATTGTAATTCCAAACCCAAAAGCTGCCCAAAACCGCCAACATCATAACAACTCATTAACAAACCATCACAAACTCTTTCAGTATCGTTCTCACAAAAAGCACTCAAGAAGTCCAACAAATCACCAACACCACTCACAAACAATTTAGAAACATAAGCATCCAACACTAGACAGTGCCACCACATACAGCACCATGCCCTTTGCAAGAATGCCCCATTTCACGTGCCATGCCACCATGACGTCACACAACAATACCCGTTTCAACATGGGTCAAAACAGACAAGTGGTATCGTCAACTTCAGTGAAAGCTCTTTTTCTTCTAGGAACTAAGAAAAGTCTTGGTCTATGAAGTGCATCTCAGTCTTTATCCACAGTATCCTGTGTTGCCTCGAGTAGTGCTCTCTCGTTTGTCTTGCAGTTGCAGCCAATTTTCCTGAAATTATGTGTTTGTACTCAAAGATCAAATACCTGCTGTTACTGCTAGTGATGTTGGTGCATTGTTTTCATAATATTCCTTCTCACCCATCCATAATACTACAGTTATTTCTGTAATGATGATGCCTTGTACAATAACCCCTGATTGAAAGACTTGTTTCAAAGAATGTATCATGTTTGCAACATGCTCCAAATTTTTAAATTTCCTACTTTCTGTAATTATTTTCTGGTTCATAAACAATATCTATAAGGTCATGTTTGCAAGGAATAGTTGCCACAAAAATATTTACATAAAACATATTTTTCTTGTTTCTATGAGCATTCTCATTCACCGTGGATTTGGATTTTTGTATCTATAGCTATGTTTTTTGTCTGCCAAATGTACAACTGTTTTGTTAAACTGTTACAGTTTTTCAACAATATTCTGAGAGGTCACCATTTTGTAAAAAATAACTATCTTCTCTGTTCTATCTCCGTTCGCTTCTCAATAACAGTTACACTGAGACAAAAGTATATCATAAATTTAGTAGACTTTGGGTTTCTCATCAATGCTTCCAGTTTATTAACAAACCTTCTGTCGATTAACAGGTCCTTATGACGTGAATGGTCATCGTCGTCATTATCATCTTCCTTTCAAGGATTAGGTTGTTGCCTGTTCCGAACTCACCCACAAACAAAATCATTCCCATATTTTTTGAGGTCTTCCAATATCTCTTTTCCCATTAAGATTGTAATTCAAGATCTTCAGCAGAATTCTGTGACCTGACATTCTCACGAGGTGTTGTCTCCAATCTTCGATATTTTTTAATTTTTTGATTCCTCCTCCCAAGGGACACTGCCTTATTGATGGCACTTTCAGTGCCAGGTGGAAGGGTTTGCAGCGTTCCACAAAGTTGAGTGCTGTGCCAGTGATGGCGTAGATACTGGCAGGGTCACCCCAGCCGCAGTGGTCTCAACTGAAGAGCCAGACGAAGAGTCCACGACGCAGGGTAAGGAGGGCTCTAGACACATGGTGAAGGCGGCTTCCTTAAGGGAGGCAACCCCGACAGAAAAATCAGGGAGGTCGCCATACCTAAAAGCGGTACCACACTTACGCGACTTAAACTGCACAGTGCTCGTAACACAACCAGGGGATTGTAGATTAACTGGTGAACTCATATACAGCCTTGGCTACACGACTGGATCAACTGGTGACATACTGATCAGAACTACCATGGAACAGACTACAAATTGTTTCCGCTAGGCCCTAATTTCAACAAGTCGTAGCCCGAAGCTATAACAACATAGACTCAAAGGATCCTGAAAGCTGGATTTCTGGAGGTACGTACGGACTTCAATGAACACCTAGGGTACAAACAGAACTCCATAAACTACAATTCCTTATCTAATGATACTAAAGTTGAGGAATTATTTTCCACAAGCTGAACCGCAAACGAAACTAAATATTATAATTCGTATCAGCAACTGATTTAGAAAAAGGCATATTCTCCTGGGGTACATCCGTCCGAGATATATATAAAATGTGACAGGTAACGATGCAACTAACACATTCCCTGAAAGAAGCAACAAATTAGCGGAAGTTACCTTCTCCGCGAAGTCTTTCACAACTGTAGACGCCTCATCGATGGATCCGCTCTCTAGTTTAAAAATGGAATTATCATCCATGATACACGAAAGCAATATTTACGTATTTGAAAATTTACACCATAACTTGTTGAGAAAACCAATAACAAGTACTACGAGCTGTCAAACATATACACAGAGCCTCAGGGAAGAAGCTCCAAAAGATATCACACTTGACGAAACATCGATTACAAGGTGAAGACCATAAATATTTCTTCCCCTTTACAAAAGCGGAAGTTAAGGTATATTTCATTTACATCTACATGATTACTCTGCAATTCATATTTAAGTGCTTGGCAGAGGGTTCATCGAACCACAATCATACTATCTCCCTACCATTCCACTCCCGAACAGCGCGCGGGAAAAACGAACACCTAAACCTTTCTGTTCGAGCTCTGATTTCTCTTATTTTATTTTGATGATCATTCCTACCTATGTAGGTTGGGCTCAACAAAATATTTTCGCATTTGGAAGAGAAAGTTGGTGACTGAAATTTCGTAAATAGATCTCGGCGCGACGAAAAACGTCTTTGCTTTAATGACTTCCATCCCAACTCGCGTATCATATCTGCCACACTCTCTCCCCTCTCCCCTATTACGTGATAAGACAAAACGAGCTGCCCTTTTTTGCACCCTTTCCATGTCCTCCGTCAATCCCACCTGGTAAGGATTCCACGCCGCACAGCAATATTCTAACAGAGGACGAACGAGTGTAGTGTAAGCTGTCTCTTTAGTGGACTTGTTGCATCTTCTAAGTGTCCTGCCAATGAAACGCAACCTTTGGCTCGCCTTCCCCACAATGTTATCTATGTGATCTTTCCAGCTGAAGTTGTTCGTAATATTTACACCCAGGTACTTCGTTAAATTGACGGCCTTGAGAATTGTACTATTTATCGAGTAATCGAATTCCAACGGATTTCTTTTGGAACTCATGTGGATCACCTCACACTTTTCGTTATTTAGCGTCAACTGCCACACCATACAGCAATCTTTTCTAAATCGCTTTGCAACTGATACTGGTCTTCGGATGACCTTACTAGACGGTAAATCACAGCATCATCTGCGAACAACCTAAGAGAACTGCTCAGATTGTCACCCAGGTCATTTATATAGATCAGGAACAGCAGAGGTCCCAGGACACTTCCCTGGGGAATACCTGATATCACTTCAGTTTTCCTCGATGATTTGCCGTCCATTACTACGAACTGCGATCTTCCTGACAGGAAATCACGAATCCAGTCGCACAACTGAGACGATACCCCATAGGCTCGCAACTTGATTAGAAGTCGCTTGTGAGGAACGGTGTCAAAAGCTTTCCGGCAACCTAGAAATACGGAATCAACTTGAGATCCCTGTCGATAGCGGCCATTACTTCGTGCGAATAAAGAGCTAGCTGCGTTGCACAAGAACGATGTTTTCTGAAACCATGCTGATTACGTATCAATAGATCGTTCCCTTCGAGGTGATTCATAATGTTTGAATACAATATATGCTCCAAAACCCTAGTGCAAACCGACGTCAATGATATAGGTCTGTAGTTCGATGGATTACTCCTAATACCCTTCTTAAACACTGGTGCGACCTGCGCAATTTTCCAATCTGTAGGTACAGATCTATCGGTGAGCGAGCGGTTGTTAACCATAGTAATAAATTTTATATAACATTTTTTCTAAGGTTTTCTGTAGACTAGATTGTTAAATACCCAGCAGAACATTCAAATAAAACACGAAGATACGAAAACACACAAAATTGCTGCTTTATATATATAAACGTACCTTTGCAAAAACCATATAAAATTAAATGAAAAAAAGCAAAGCACGTGGAGTTCCGCAATAGTCAGATCTTACGCCCATTCTTTTCATTCTTTGACAATCTATCAGAAGAAGTAACTAATCGGACCATTGTACTTTTTGCAGACGAAACAAATGTCCTAATTAAACTGGGCAATGAAGATATCTTCCATGAATCAGTTTAAATTCAATACAAATGTTGACAATTTTTCAGAACTAAAAGGCTAATAATAAATTCTGAAAAAACAGTGACAGTTAACTTTCATACTGCACAGCAACTCCATCCTGCAACACCGATTTTAACATTAGGGGAGAAACTTTCTCATTAATGAGCGAGACAAAAATTTTAAGTGTGTGTATTCAGGAACACTTCAATATTGTCAACAAAAGTTTAAATACACTCATACATGCTGTAAGAATCCTCCCAGAAAATACAAGCCATCCATCTGTGGTCACTGGGTACCAAGGCAGTATACAGTCATACAGGTGCACGGTATTGTCTTTTGTGGGAACTAGCAGAGAAAGATTTGGATACAGATAAATAATGTTAAAATAATAAAACATGCTAAATACAGGAGCTCCTGTAGACCAGTATTTGTAAGTCTCAATAATCTGTTCTGACCTTGTATGTACATCTATGAAGCACTAAGGAAGAAACTTAAAAGAAGAAAATATCTTCAGGTATAACTGTGATCTTCACTCCTACGATATTGCACAGACTCATAACCTACATCTCAATGTTTTAAGTACAGACACTTGAGGAGGTGGGGTCTATCATGATGGCCTTACTCTGTAAACTGACATGTCATCCTATTGGAAACAGATATCAAATTTACTTAAGTTTAAAGTGAAGCTGAAATCATCTTATTCTTTTAATAAATATGTTATAACTATGCAACATGTATTGATGTAGCTCAGTACTGTGTTGAATAACAATTTGAATGCTGTGCTGTCAACTTAGAACTTGAAACGCAGTTCATCATAATATCTACAACTTACAGGATACCTGTGGGAAACATTAAAAAGTTCCTCTTGCAGCTACAGTCAGTTCTTACAAAACTTTATAGGAATAACAGCCAGATTATAGTATGTGGCGATTTTAGCATTAATTTTCTTTCAAATGGTAACAGTTATAAACAACTGGAATCATTGTTGCCAATTTTCAATATACGCCTGATGGTCTCATTCCCAAAAGAGTATATGGGTAGAGAAAGACCTTGATTGATAATCTGTTCCTCGAAAATGCGATGAAGCGTACCAGGCAGATACAATGAATGAGAAATTCAATTCATTCCTTGACTTATTTCTCAAAAGTTTTGAAACCTGCTTTCCCCAAAGACAGATTAATATTAAATCAGCCTATTGTAGAAGGAGAGAGAGGATGACAACTGGCACAGAAATATCATGTGCTAAGAAGTGAGACTTGTATATAGAACAAACGACTATTACAAACCTAGCAGTGAAACTATATTACAAAAAATACTGTACAATTCTAACTTGTTTAATCAGGAAGGCCAAACAAATGCATTCTGCAGAAAAAATATCAAGTCAAACAATAAAGTAAAAGCAGTATTGAACATCATAAAAAGTAAGACAAATAGGAACATAATATCTAAACAAGTAGGTACTCCACAGTCCTCTGGTAGTAAATAATAATCAAAAACTTGCAACCTCTGATTTTAATAACTTCTTTCTCACTGTAGCTGAAAGAACAGGGAACCATAATAAATAGTTTCCCACAGAAGGTATAGAGCTACTAAATAACATGCAACTCACACCAAACACAGCACTTCATTTCAAAGGACGACTCCTAAAGAAATTGAAAAAAAGACCATAAAATTTGTTAAATGCTCTGTATTTTCTGAATACGATGAAATGTCAAATAGAATTTTAAAAAAATGTGCAGACTTAATCAGTCACATATTATTCCTGGATGGATTGAAACATGCAATAGTAATGCTCGTCCACAAAAGTTGGGCAAGGAATGTATTATCCCATTATGGGCCCATCTCTTTGCTGTCAGAGCTCTCAAAGGTGATTGAGACAGTAGTGTATCATAGGATTTATGGCCATATGACACAAAATGGCTTACTGGCACCTACACAGTTTGGCTTTTGTAAGGCATTCTCCACAGAGAGAGCTATATGTAGGCTAACAGATGAGACTACAAGTGAATTAAATCTCAGAAGGTATCCAACAGGGATCTTTCATGACCTTGCTAAATCCTCTGACTGTGTAGATCATAACACATTGCTAAAAAAGCTTCCACACTATGGCATCAAAGACAAACTCTTACATGGCTGGAGTCTTATCAACTCAACAGGAAGAAAAGGGTTATCTTAATGGAGGCAAGTGTAACAAACTCAGACTGGGGCAATGTGGAATATGGAGTCCTCCAGGGCTCAATTCTTGAGACACTGATTTTCCTGATCTACATTAATGATCTACCAGCTACAATGAATGACAGAGCAAAAATAGTCATGTTTGTGGATTGCACAAGTATTCTGATCAAGGGTACCAACTCCACAGTGGCCGATACAGCCCTGACAGTCAATAACCAAGTACACAAATGGTTCACAGCAAATAATTCAATCCTAAATTTTTCGAACACTAACATTATACTGTTTCAGACAGCAAATAAAAAACTGCAAGTGCCTGAAATGGAGATCAACAACCAAAAAATGTCTGAAACCACACAAACAAAATTCCCAGGCATCCAGATAGACAACCAGCTAAGATGCAAAGAGCAAATTGATCAACTGGTCAAAAAACTTAGCACAATTTGTTTTGTCAAGAGAGCTATTTCTCATCTTGTTGACAGAGATTTTGGTTTAGTCATGATTCGTACACTTCCATTCTGTACTCTCCTATGATATTATCTTCTGGGGAAATACTACAGGAGTTGAGAAAGTCTTCAAACTACAAACATGAGCAGTGAGGTTAATATGTGGAGTCTCTAGCAGAACATCCTCAGTGGTCTCTTTCAGATGCTCAGAATATTTACCGTTACAAATCAATATATATATATATATATATATATATAGTTTTAATAGAGGGAAACATTCCACATGGGAAAAATATACCTAAAAACAAAGATGACGTGACTTACCAAACGAAGGCGCTGGCACGTTGATAGACACACAAACAAACACAAACATACACACAAAATTCAAGCTTTCACAACAAACTGTTGCCTCATCAGGAAAGAGGGAAGGAGAGGGAAAGACGGTAGTGAAGGGAGACAAAAATTTAATAGTCATGGGTGACTGGAATTCGTCAGTAGGAAAAGGGAGAGAAGGAAACATAGTAGGTGAATGTGGATTGGGGGGAAGAAATGAAAGAGGAAGCCGACTTGTAGAATTTTGCACAGAGCATAACTTAATCATAGCTAACACTTGGTCCAAGAATCATAAAAGAAGGTTGTATACCTAGAAGAATCCTGGAGATACTAAAAGGTATCAGATAGATTATATAATGGTAAGACAGAGATTTAGGAACCAGGTTTTAAATTTTAAGACATTTCCAGGGGCAGATGTGGATTCTGACCACAATCTATTGGTTATGAACTGCAGATTGAAACTGAAGAAACTGCAAAAAGGTGGGAATTTAATGAGATGGGACCTGGATAAACTGAAGGAACCAGAGGTTGTAGAGAGTTTCAGCGAGAGCATAAGGGAACAATTGACAGGAATGGGGGAAAGAAATACAGTAGAAGAAGAATGGGTAGCTCTGAGGGATGAAGTAGTGAAGGCAGCAGAGGATCAAGTAGGTAAAAAGACGAGGGCTAATAGAAATCCTTGGGTAACAGAAGAAATATTGAATTTAATTGATGAAAGGAGAAAATATAAAAATGCAGTAAATGAAGCAGGCAAAAATGAATACAAACGTCTCAAAAATGAGATCGACAGGAAGTGCAAAATGGCTAAGCAGGGATGGCTAGAGGACAAATGTAGGGATGTAGAGGCTTCTCTCACTAGGGGTAAGATACATACTGCCTACAGGAAAATTAAAGAGACCTTTGGAGAGAAGAGAACCACTTGTATGAATATCAAGAGCTCAGATGGCAACCCAGTTCTAAGCAAAGAAGGGAAGGCAGAAAGGTGAAAGGAGTATATAGAGGGTTTATACAAGGGCGATGTACTTGAGGACAATATTATGGAAATGGAAGAGGATGTAGATGAAGATGAAATGGGAGATACAATACTGCGTGAAGAGTTTGACAGAGCACTGAAAGACCTAAGTCGAAACAAGGCCCCGGGAGTAGACAACATTCCATTAGAACTACTGATGGCCTTGGGAGAGCCAGTCATGACAAAACTCTACCATCTGGTGAGCAAGATGTATGAGACAGGCGATATACCCACAGACTTCAAGAAGAATATAATAATTCCAATCCCAAAGAAAGCAGGTGTTGACAGATGTGAAAATTACCGAACTATCAGTTTAATAAGTCACAGCTGCAAAATACTAACGCGAATTCTTTACAGACGAATGGAAAAACTGGTAGAAGCAGACCTCGGGGAAGATCAGTTTGGATTCCGTAGAAATGTTGGAACACGTGAGGCAATACTAACCTTACGACTTATCTTAGAAGAAAGATTAAGAAAAGGCAAACCTACATTTCTAGCATTTGTAGACTTAGAGAAAGCTTTTGACAATGTTAACTGGAATACTCTCTTTCAAATTCTGAAGGTGGCAGTGGTAAAATACAGGGAGCGAAAGGCTATTTACAATTTGTACAGAAACCAGATGGCAGTTATAAGAGTCGAGGGGCATGAAAGGGAAGCAGTGGTTGGGAAAGGAGTGAGACAGAGTTGTAGCCTGTCCCCGATGTTATTCAATCTGTATATTGAGCAAGCAGTAAAGGAAACAAAAGAAAAATTTGGAGTAGGTATTAAAATTCATGGAGAAGAAGTAAAAACTTTGAGGTTCGCCGATGACATTGTAATTCTGTCAGAGACAGCAAAGGACTTGGAAGAGCAGTTGAATGGAATGGACAGTGTCTTGAAAGGAGGATATAAGATGAACATCAACAAAAGCAAAACGAGGATAATGGAATGTAGTCAAATTAAATCGGGTGATGTTGAGGGGATTAGATTAGGTAATGAGACATTTAAAGTAGTAAAGGAGTTTTGCTATTTAGGGAGTAAAATAACTGATGATGGTCGAAGTAGAGAGGATATAAAATGTAGACTGGCAATGGCAAGGATATCGTTTCTGAAGAAGAGAAATTTGTTAACATCGAGTATAGATTTAAGTGTCAGGAAGTCATTTCTGAAAGTATTTGAATGGAGTGTAGCCATGTATGGAAGTGAGACATGGACGATAACCAGTTTGGACAAGAAGAGAATAGAAGCTTTCAGAATGTGGTGCTACAGAAGAATGCTGAAGATAAGGTGGGTAGATTACGTAACTAATGAGGAAGTATTGAATAGGATTGGGGAGAAGAGAAGTTTGTGGCACAACTTGACTAGAAGAAGGGATCGGTTGGTAGGACATGTTTTGAGGCATCAAGGGATCACAAATTTAGCATTGGAGGGCAGCGTGGAGGGTAAAAATCGTAGAGGGAGACCAAGAGATGAATACACTAAGAAGATTCAGAAGGATGTAGGCTGCAGTAGGTACTGGGAGATGAAGAAGCTTGCACAGGATAGAGTAGCATGGAGAGCTGCATCAAACCAGTCTCAGGACTGAAGACCACAACAACAACAACAAGTGTAACTACACATAGATCATAAGTTGCCAAACTCTATCTTTTATTCAGATCAGAATATGTCCAGACCAGCTTAGCTTGTGACCAACAATATTTTGGTTATCACAGTTCAGATGGATTACTTCAGCTTCTTGCAGGGCACATGAAAATGATATTATTGAGTTGTTTAAGTATTTAGTATTACTGTATTTGACTTATACCAGTGTAAGGTGTTAAAAAGTACAATATTAAATTTATTTTACAGTTCACTGAGTGTTAGAATTTTAAGCTAGGCAGGAACAGAAACGATTAGCAAACAAGTTTACACAACAAACAGTAGATTTGCTTAACTTATATTTCTCCCAGTATACAAAGACTCATTACAAATAACTCAGCAAGAATTAGAGTCCAGATCCTACAACAGCACCTAGGTTGAGGCTCGCTACACTAATCATGAATGAAGCTGTTGTAGTGCAGAGACTCCAAGTGCAAGTAGGTTAGTGGCTGCCATCAGCCATCTTATATCACAGAGATGGAGGGCCCTTGTACCGTGTGGAGTTGCTAGTCTTCCATTGGGCGCTTCCCCAGGTGGCGGATTGGGGAATGTTCATCAGATATGGTGGACACTGGGGAAATAAAATTCCCAGGGCAGACCAAAACTAGCAAAACAATAACTGCTGCCTTGCAGTTGGGAGCTGGGTCTCCAAAGGGTAAGGGAAGAAAACCCTGATTAAAAATCACCCAACCCCTGGTAGGGGTTGGACTCAGGGTTGACAGCCCGCTCTGTAAAAAACAACTGTTGCAAAACTTCTACAAAGTAAAGTCGGACAGATGAAGGAAGATGGACTTGGCATGGAAAAGGACAAAGAGGATGGAATACAAGTAAAAGAAGGAGGGAAAATTAGGAAGAAGAGAAATATAAGGCATAGGTCAGATCTATATATCGGTACTTGGAATGTGAGATCCCTATATCGACCAGGAGCACTGAAAGTAATGCTTGATCATATAATGAGTCTGAAGCAAAGTATAATAGCACTGCAAGAAATTAGATGGACAGGGAGTGGAGTTTTAGGAAAGAAAGAGGCAAATATATTCTATAGCTGCAGTGAAAGAAATCACCAGCTGGGGACAGGATTTGTTGTACATCATCAATTAAAGCATTTGGTAATAGGGTTTACACCCATTAGTCCAAGATTATCAACACTCAGTATAAAGGGGAAATTCTTTACCTACTCCATAATTAATGCCCATGCACCAACAGAAGAATCCGAAGAAGGAGAGAAAGAAGTATTCTATGAATCTTTGGAAAGCGTATATGATGAGTGCCCAGGGCATGATATTAAAATAATAGCTGGAGACCTAAACACTCAGGTGGGGAAAGAACAGATTTGTAGACCAATAATTGGCCCCCCACAGCAAACACGTAATAAGTAATGATAACGGAACGAGGCTTATACTATTCACAGCATCTAGAAATATGGTAATAGGATCAACACTGTTCCCACATAAAGAAATTCATAAGGGAACATGGAACTCACTGGATGGAAACACAGTAAACCAGATCAACCATGTGTTGATAGATGTGAGACACAAATCGGACCTATTGGACGTGAGGAGTCTCAGAGGCCCAAACATAGATACAGATCATTTTCTGATATGGGCACTGGTGAGTGCAAGAATATCTAACGCAGTGAAAGGAGACCGACCCAGGGCACAGAAATATAATATAACAATTCTAGAATCAGTAGAAGTAAGAGGACAGTATCAGGAGAAGATAACTCGGATTCTGGAAAACGCTGGAGAATATAACAATATTGAAGATTAGTGGGAAGCAATAAAAACGACAGTGGAGACATCGTCAAGAAATATACTTGGAATTGGGACAAGACAAGTAAGCCCATCATGGTTTGATACTGAATGCGAATTAGTAACTGAAAAAGAATAAAGCATATAGAAGGACACTGCGATCACACTGTACGAGGAGGATAGTAGAAGAATACACAGAAAAACGGAGGATTGAAAAGAAGACTCACCAAAGAAAAAAGAGAGAATGGATGAAAGCAAGTGTCAAAGAAATGGAGCTCATGAGAAGCAAAAATGAAATAAGAAGATTCTATAGAGAGGTGAATGCAGCACGGAAGCCTTTTGGTAGCAAAACAAGCTTAATAAAAGATGAGACAGGGAATATAATAAGTGAAGGGAGGGGAATATGTGAAAAATGGCGCAGGTATTTTGATAGTCTCCTCAACCCTAAAATAACTATACCAGAGAACCCAACAGACACAAATGGGGAAGAGGACCCAGACAACAACACTACCCCACCAAATATAGAAGAAGTGAAAACTGCCATTAAGAAACTGAAAAACAACAAGACTGCAGGGACAGATGGTATTCCAGCAGAACTGTTTAAGCAAGGAGGCAGAGAGCTGGAACAAAGCCTTTTGAAAATGGTCACCAGAATATGGGAAGAGGAGAAAATGCCCCAGCAATAGAAAGAGGGTATCATATGTCCCATATATAAGAAAGGAGATAAGATGGAGTGTGGCAATTACAGAGGGATCACACTACTTAATTTGGGATATAAAATGCTCTCTAATATACTATTCGACAGAATACTCCCAATCATACAGAGGGAGACGGAGCTGTACCAATGCGGATTCCTTCCTGGGAAGTCAACCATAGATCAAATATTCAACTTAAGACAAATCCTGGAAAAAACAAATGAATACGGAGTTGGCACACATCACCTCTTTATAGATTTCAAAGCAGCTTATGATAGCATAAATAGAGAGTAGTTATATCAAGCTCTAGATGAACTGGGAATCTTGGTAGGGTTGGTGAGAATGACAATGAGTGAAACACAAGGTAGTGTAAGAATAGATGGAATGATGTCCAACACATTGAATATTAAAAATGGAGTGCGACAAGGGGATGCATTGGCATGCCTCCTCTTCAATGCCACCCTGGAGAAGGTGATGAGAAACGCAAACCTTCTGAACAGAGGAAAGACCTTCTATCAACTGGTGCAGATACTGGCCTATGCAGAAGACATAGATATAATAGCAAGAACCTAAAAATCAATGGAAGAGGCATTTACAGCTCTTGAACAGGCCAGTAGGAACATGAGCTTGATCATTAATGAACAAAAAACAAAATATATGGCAGCTGGAAAAGACATAGAGAAAATATGCCAAATGTAATAACAATGGGCAATTATACATTTGAGAGGGTTGAACATTTCAAGTATCTGGGCTCGACAGTTACACATCTAAATGATAACTCCTTTGAAATTAAGCAGAGATTAATACTGGCCAACAGAGCCTGTTTTTTCCTAACAAGACTTCTATCCTCAAGGCTCCTGACTCGTACCACGAAATTAACTATGTATAAACCACTTATACGACCAGTGCTTATATATGCCTTTGAAACCTGGACATTAAGAGCTAAAGATATTGAAACACTGGATGCATTTGAAAGAAAGGTACTTAGAAGAATTATCGGCCCAATCTGTGAAAGATGACGATGGAGGAGGAGATACAACCATGAGTTGTATACCATATATAAAGACCAACCCATCAGAAGGATAGTGAAATCATCCAGACTGAGGTGGACGGGACATGTGGCTTGCATGAATGATACAGAAGTACCAATAAGAACATAACAATGATAGCCAGGAGGGCAGAGAGGACGTGGTCGATCAAGAGCCAGATGGGAAGATGGAGCAATCGAAGATTTTAGGAAGATGGGCTATAGAAACTGGAGAGTATTGGCAAAGGACCGAGAGAGATGGAAGGAAATTGTAGAAGAGGCCAAGGCTCATCATGAGCTGTAGAGCCAAGAAAGAAGAAGAGAAGGAGGGCCCTTGTGGTATGGAGCCACTGGAGGTGTGGCTGTATGGGAGTGCACTATTGTGTCCACCAGATCCCACACAATCACTATCAATGTCAGATAGAAACCTGCAACTTCATTGTCAGTTTTTAAGAGTGTGGGGTGGTATCGATATGTAACACCACATCCCCCCCCCCCACCATGTCTCCTCATTGTCGTCTAATAACAAGGAGGAGGAGGAGATTAGTGTTTAACGTCCCGTCGACAACGAGGTCATTAGAGACGGAGCGCAAGCTCGGGTGAGGGAAGGATGGGGAAGGAAATCGGCCGTGCCCTTTCAAAGGAACCATCCCGCCATTTGCCTGAAACGATTTAGGGAAATCACGGAAAACCTAAATCAGGAGGGCCGGAGACGGGATTGAACCGTCGTCCTCCCGAATGCGAGTCCAGTGTGCTAACCACTGCGCTACCTCGCTCGGTAAATAACAAGGAATGAGGCCTAAATGCAGGTGGGAATGAGGGGACAAGAGCCGAAACTTAAGCCCATGCCGAGCTCGTATCCACATCCCATCATATGCCCTGAGCCTACCCAGGAACATCAGCAAAAAAAAGCAGGGAAAGGGCATGCACCCTCAAGTAGCATGTCGGACAGCCGCTGGGAAGAGGGTCCCATACACCGATGATGGTGACTGTCGAGATGGCGAAGAACATGAAAGGGCATCGACATCCATCAGCTTCAGGACAGGCGCCAAGGGCTCGCGGATGGTGCAAAATGGATGCAACGAAGGCTGCTTTGTACAGGTAGGTACAGGCTTGTGGCAGGATCATGCAGTTCACAAGGACGAATTTGATTCTGATGGTGTCGCAGCAATCCTCTAGGTCAGGCTGTCCCAGCTCATCGGCTCCGTTGTGAGCCGCGGAGCGCTCCCTGCTCCAGGGAGCCGCGTCGCTCGCTGTGACCATTCAAGTGGGCCGGCACGCCGGCACGTGGCACGGCTGGCTGAGGCAGGCGGCAAGGCAAGCGTTTTGATGTGCCAGCTGCGTCTTACAAGATCGACAACCTTATACTCTTAGCTGCTAAGACGTGGTGACATGCTACACCAGGAAATATGATGTTTAGAAAATAAATAAGAAACAACTATTGTACAAGAAATTGCATACTAAATTTATTGGGCCTCTGTCGCTTGAAATTTTTTTTTCATTACAAGATCGGAAACATCAGTCGTCAAAATGTTCCAGCATTAATGCGGAGGATGGCCTTCATTGATGCATCCCGAAGAAACGATCGTTCCTTACTTTTTACTCTTTTCATTGCTGAGAAGCTGCTCACAACACGTAGATCCAAACACGCACAGATCTGAGCAGCATTGTTGTGAAGCTTGGGAAATTTTTTTGCTGTAATGAATGATACCATCGTATTGCAGTACCTCGTTTTCAACAAAGTTGAATTTGGCAAATCAATAATCTCAAATTGAAGTGACGATGACAAGTCATCAGGGGAAACTGAAAAAGGATCGCTGAACAGCTGAAGTTCCATTTTCAAACTAGTGAGGTCTCGGAATCGTGATGAAACGACGCGATGAGCTGCTTTAACTTTGCTTGGTAATCGCCGAAAGTAGTACACTCAGGTGGTTTTAAAGAAGCAAGACGATTGAAGAACGTTAAATCTCCATTACTCATCTGCTTCTCAAATAAACGTAACTTTTCCATGAACGCTTGTTCTGGTCGTGCATGTCAGGGATTAGCTGCCCTTTGTCCTACAATGACAGATTTATATTATTCAGATGCATAGTTATGTCAGCTAGGAACGCCAGGTCCGATACCCATTTTATATCTTTCAGACAACGCATTTCTTCCCCTTTCATTTCGAGAAAAAGGGATATTTCCTCACGAATGGCAAAGAAAACATCAAGAACTTTTCCCCGACTCAGCCAACGAACTGTACTGTCGTAAGGTATGTCCCCATACTCCGCTTCCATATCTTTCAGGAATCCTTTGAATTGGCGATGATTCATACCGCGACGCCGCAAAAAATTCAGACACTTCACGATATCTTTCATTACGCCACCTAGCTCTACTGTTTCAGCACACAGGGCCACTTGGTGAATAAAACAATGAAGAGTCAAAATGTCTTTCCCGAATTCGCCTCTGGGTTTATTTTTCAAACGAGAAGCAAAACCCTGGTAACGCCCGATCATTTGTGGTGCACCGTCTGTCGCTACAGGATGGAGCTTATCCCACTGCAAATTCATATTGTCCACTGATTCACAAACAGCTTAAAAAATGTCACGTCATGTTGCGGTGTAATCGAATGGTACCACATCCAAGAGTTCTTCAGTTACTTGCAGCTCCATGTCGACACCACGCACAAAGATTGCAAGCTGAGCACAGTCAGATATGTCGGTGCTTTCGACAGGCGCTAGTGAAAATGCAACAAAGCCCTCCACCTTTTTCCTGAGCTGTGTCTCTAAATCCGCTGCCATGTCCAGGTTTCGACGAGACATTGTTTGCTTCGACAGGCAAACCCCTTCAATTGCCTGCACGTCCCTTGGAAGCAAACAGTCTGCAACTGCTGCCATGCACAATTTTACGAGTGGTCCCACCGAAAACGGCTTGCCACTCGTCCCAATGATGTGAGCGACCCTGTAGCTTGCTCGAATTGCAGATTCAGTAGTGTTTTCTCCACTCTCATTCACCTGAAAATTATAAACGCATTACAGAACACGAACTATGTTGCATGTTTCGATACCCTCCGTATTACGAAACCGTTTTTAAACTTACGTCTCCTGGTATGTCGTTCTTAAGCCTGGCTAACAGTTCTCTGCGTGCAACGCCTTCTACCTGTGCACTGCATGAAGACGTGTATAATGTCGTTGTATCTTGTAGCTCTTTCCAGAATTAAATACTTTATGACATACAAGACACTGTGGACGACCATCCCTCTGAATGAATAGAAAGGTATCATCTTCCAATAGAGGTACAGGGCCCCTAGTCATAGCTGTCATCGAACACGAATTATTGCGTCAGTTGCGGCTGCATGCGGCCAGGGGGCAGTGAGTTCGCTTTGCCCCTCCACGCGGGCTCCGAGCTGCCGCAGTGAGCGCTCCGGAGCGCTCCAGCTCCCTGGAGCTCGGTTGGAACAGCCTGCTCTAGGTCCTTGTATGAGAAACATAGACCGTCCAGTACCTCATGCAACGCTCTCAGCCCCTCCGCCCACTGTACAATCTGTAAAAGACTGAATCGTTCGTGTGATATTTTGCCTATCTGGCTGGAGTGGACGCCACCCTCTGTGGCGGATGTGGCAGCTGAGGCAAGGTGTGGTGGCGCCGTCCATGTACCAACTCCGCCAGCAACGGTGGCTGGGAGCAGTAGGGAGACAAAAATAGCAACAGAGCCATATCCCGTGTTTTGAGGCAAGAAAATTGTCCATCTGTTGCTTAAATGTTGTACAAAGCGTTCAACTTCGCCATTGGACTGCTGGTGGAATGGTGCACCATTGATGCGAGTGAGGCCAGAAGCAGCGCAAAACTGTGTTTCCTTAGCAGCAACAAACTGAGGTTCATTATCAGCCACAATCACTAAAGGTAAACAACGAAGAGAAGGTCTGGATTGTGGAACTAGTCATAATAGACTGCATAAGAACCACAAAGGGAAATTTGCAGGAAGCAAGATGATGAGCCAACGTGTATCCCAGTAAGGACCCATGAAATCCAAGGGCAAAAGTTGCCAAGGTGCTTGAGTTTCAATCATTTAAAGAACTGCTGACTGGGGTCTGACTGATGTTCAGCGCAAGTTTGTTGTTGAGAAGTCAGCTGTTCAGTTTGTACATCCATCTGGATGGCAAGCGCAATGACGTCACGACACCTGCTTGATGCGAATGACGTCCTGATGACCTTGGTGTAGCAAACGAAGCTGGTCAGGCTGGAGAGCATAGGAAACCGCAATATGTGACTGGTCATTATCGGTGCATAGCAAGAAGACAGCTTGCTGAACTGCGAGGGCGTGCCGATGAGCAAAATATTGGGAAAGCACAGAGCTACGAATTTGTCTGGCTGAACGTGGTGAAAAAGCGCGGATGCAGTGTAACAGAATCTGAAAATTAAGATCCGCTGCTGTGGTTGCAGTGTAACAGAATCTGAAAATCAGGATCTGCTGCTGTGGTCTGGGCAATTTTCCGGTGATTAAGCGAAAAATTATGCAAAACATCTGTGTCTTGTGCATCAACATAGCAATAAGAAGCAGATGATTCGTTGAATGCGGAATCAGAGCCAACAGGCGAGAGAGAGTACCTGCGTTTGCATGCTTAGGAATGGGTCCATACACAATCTCATATTGGTATACTGACTAAAGAAGAGCCCATCGTTGCAGCTTCTGCGTTGTGCGATTTGGAACTGACTTAGAAGGGCTAAACAAAGGTTGTAGAAGTTTATAGTCAGGCACCAAGTAAAATTTTCTGCCAAAAAGATACTGGTGAAACTTAGTGACACCATAGACAGTGGCGAGAGCTTCTTTTTCAATTTGCAAGTAGTTGTACTTAGCTTTGTTCAACAACTTCGAAGCAAAGGCAACCGGTCTTCAACAGCACCAAATTCATCCTACAAAACTGCACCAATACTGTCAGAGGGAGCATCCACAGCCAAGACAACACGTTTGGCCAGATCAAAATGAACAGGGGCATCGATCACTAATCAAAGCATCTTTCAACTTCTGGAATGCAGACTGACACTCCAGTGATCAAACAAAAGGAACATTCTTTCTGCGCAAGGGAAACGATGCAAGGGTGCCGTGACTTGAGCGGCGTTAGGAATAAATTGGATGTAATGCATGAGCTTCCATGACACAGACTGCAATTCCCGGACATTGCTTAGGGGTTGGAGGTGACAGATAGCAAGCAAATGTGACTGCAGTGGGTGAACGCCCTGGCTATTAATGACATGTTCTAAGCACTCAGGTTCAGTCAGAAAAACACTGATTAATCTCTGTTACTTTTGAGACTAGCTACAGACATCACTTGAAACAGACTGCGAAGATTGCTAATGTGTTCTTCAGGAGGGTAACATGAGGTGACGATGTCAGTAGATTTTAGGGTCAGCTGTTCCAAACCGCACTGAAAAGTGGCGGGTGTGGAAGCACTGCCAAATGGCAATCTCAAAAATTTGAAGTACCATATGAGTGTTAAAGACAAAGACTTGTTGCAACTGCTCATCCGGAGGTATTTGTAAGTAAGTGTCATGCAAATCACTTTTGGAAAAGTAAGGACCAGCATCCAATTTATCCATCAGTTCTCCCTAACGTGGCATAGCTATCAATGGCTGTTAAAGAATTCACGATTTTCTTAAAATCGGAGCATAACCGGAGTCTGCTCGACGGCCTTTATAGAACAACAAAATGGGCCGCCCACTGACTGGCAGTAATGGGTGCAACAACCACACTGTCTTGCAAAGCAGTGAGTTGCTGAATCATCTGTTCTCGAAGAGAATGAGGAACAGGATGAACTGTAACAAAGTCCTTCATTGAAACATGGGCAACAAATTACTGGCTTTGCCTAAACCCTCAGAAAACAAATCCTGAAATTTTGCGTATACATTAGAAACACTGTCCTGAGAATCAAAGGAGGATACAGGAATTATGCTTAAAATGAAGTCAAGACCAAAAATAATGCCACTGTTTCGGGAGGAGAGCACTATAAGTTCTACTGTCTTTGTCAAATGTTGGAAAGTTGTAGGAAGGCTACAAGTGCCTAAGGCAGGATGTCTTGGCCTTTATACATCATCAGCATTTGGCGCGATTTGCACAACAGATTTGCCAAGGAATTCGTGAGTCCTATGGTTGAGCAAAGTCACTTTGCTGAACAGCTATTATCCTGTTGTTTTGCACAAGCGACTCTGCGTGGCTTTGAAAACACACCACACACTGTTTGTAACTTAGATTTATGTGAAGTGGTAGCAGCAGGTGGTGACTTAAAAAAAAGAAAAAGTCGCTTTACGCGAGGGTAAGAAGCGATCATGTGCCGTATTATAGCATGGGCATGACTTCACACCCTGTGCCTGACGTGACAGGTGTTGATGTGAGCACATAGCTATGGCCAGTTAGGCTGCTGTTTGCGAGCCGGCTGCGACGCCTGTTTGTCATGGCTGCCTGCGGAACAAACAGCTGCTACCTCAAATCTTTATACTGCATTTTCGCAAGAATCCTGATAGTTTAGAGCCTGTTGCAATGAAGGATCCGTGTATTTAAGAATCTGTTCTCGAATTCGAGAGTCAGCTACATTGTGCATGATGGCATCATGAAGCACTTCATCACTGTAGTACATGCTACATTCACATTTGAATCTACACTGTCTAGAAGGCCTTGCAATTCAGTCATACACTATCAGTATGTCTGTCCTTGTTGCTTACATAATCTAAGGAATTTTTAATGAGCAGCTGTCACTTGAACCCTGTCTTCATAATACTTTGCAAGTGTCTACAGTAGGTCCATTTAATTCACTATTTCAGGGAGCGACATGAGAAAAAATTTGGGGCAGAGTCAATGTGGTCAAGACATGAGTTTGTCAGTACCTAGTGTTCGATGCGCGGCGATCTTCATGAAATTCTTCAATACTTTTTTATCCATACAATTACTACACAGCTTAAGCTGTTTGGAACTATTAATTTCAAAATTATAAAATTTAACATCAAAAATAAAACTTTTATAAAATTCACAGAGTGATTCCAAATCATGAAATTCATTATTTCTATTTTTAAGTTTCTTCATTCCTTTATATTTCAGTTTTATCTATCCTTCTTCAACTTATTGAAAATGCCAATCAGTAATTAGTTTAGAACATCTATCTGGTAAAATAATCTTAAAGTTATTATTAAGCTCCATACAAATGTTTCCCCATATCTAGTATTTAAATATTCACATTCATTAATATTATATAAATCATTTATATCTCTTTTTTTAAATCTCTTTCGAAACACTTGCATTGTTGAGCTTTTTGATTAGAGTATCCGTTTGTATAGAAAATATTTTACTATATCTTTTTACAATGTGTAATGTCCATATTGCATGTATCTTCTTTATTTTCCAAAACATATCTTTAATCATCATGTGGACTCAACATTTTCTTTTTTATTTGAACTGTACAGATGTCATGTTTTTCACTTCGAATCATACGAATTTTCTGTACTGTTCTCTATTGTTATACAAACAATATTTATAATCTTCTAAATTTATTTCATCTTTAACAATACATTTCATAACTCCTCTAGATTATTCTCTATTTTAGCACCAACTTTATAAGCATACCTTTTTGCTCTTAAACCACAAAAGTCTTCCATTATTTATCCATTGTATTCGTCTTTATTCTATTTTTGGAGTACCATAAATATTGTCTATTGGATAATCACTCAAATCAAAGTAATCAATCATTCATTGATTTCATATCATTATAGAAAACTTCGGTTTTAATATTGTAAATGATATGTCCGTATGTTGATAACACAACTCAATACTTTCTCCATATTTTGGTTTCATTATTCTATAGTGAAAATCGTTCATAAGTACTTTCGATAAAAAAAGTATACTCGTATCAATGTAGATTGGTTTATTAAATGTAATTTTTGTTTTGTTGTATGAATAGCAACAAGATTTTCATTAAATATATTTCTTCCTTTAAATATTGGTTTATCTATAATTTTATCACTCTTTTTTCCATCATAAACTAATTTTTTTTCCACTCTATTTCTGATATTTTCTATCGTTTTTCCAAACTCTGAGTTATTAATTAATTTAAAGAAATCTTCTTCAAAATCGCTTTAGGCTTTAGTTTTCGTATCTGTATTTAAATCTATATACTTCTTCAACCAATCTGATAGATTGAATTTCAAGATTGTATTTATTTTTGTTATTTTCATTCTAAGAGACAGATACTGTTTAATATTTCTATAATGAACTATATAATTATGTTTTTCATTCAGAGTAGTCAACAACTTGATTTCTTTACTTTCTGGTACAATTTTATTTTTTGGAGGTAATGGTAACTCTTCATGCAGATCGACCAATATTTTTGGATATTCTAAATATACTTCGAAAACGTATCCAATTTTGACAGTATTTGATATTTTTGTACCATCAAAATTATTTGGCTCTTCCCATTCAAATCCAGAATATTGCAAATATTGTCTTATAGTGTAACAATATATATTGTTTGCATCTAAATATGCTAAATAATTTGATCTCCTTTTATCATAAAAATCTTTCATATATTTATTATTTGCTTTGTCATATCTTTTACAATAGTGAGATATACCACCTCTTATTCATTTTTCTACCATTAAAATCGTGTAATAATCGTCTAATAATTCTAGTGGTAGTTTAGTCATTTTCAAGATTGCATCCCAAAGTAAACCAGGTGCTGTACAGTACCAAGATGAATATAAATCATAAGATTTAATTCACATTTTCCTAAAATTATCAAAAACATCAGCCAGAAACACTTCATAAGTTTTAAGAGACAATTTTTCATATTAACTTTTTCCTAAACTAATTATCATTGTTTATAATCTTCATCATCTATTTCACAGTCATTCAGTTTATTGCAAAAGTCTTCATATGGTGGTAATTGTGTTTCTTCAAGTTACTTCCAAGAATCTTTTCTGCTCACTAGATTGATTAACTCTTCTGAGAAAATTTTTCTAATGTTTTTCATTTTATCTTTTTTGAAATTTGATGAAACTTTGTCAAATGAACAAGCCAGAAATTTTAATGTGTCAATGAATCTCATTTTCAAATCTTCTGTCCTCTTACCAAAACTAATATATCTCTCTTCATTATTTGTTATTAAATCTATTTCTTTTTTTATCATAGCAAGTTTTTTCACATACAGATGTGAATCGTATCCTGATAAATTATATGAATAAATTGGTACAACACTAGTATGTTTGAACTGTAAATTACAATTATTATGTAATGAATTGATATATTTCCCAGTCATATGATCATGGTGATGAACTTCTTTATTATTTCTTGTATAGTGACATCTACACAACCAAAAAATTTTAGATTTATTATGCCTCGATTGTTCTTCAACCATTAATGGTCTCATTTCTTCAATTTCAGAATAAATTCTTCCAATTTCTTTTACTTCTTGCTTCATATGTTCAATAAATTTTTATGATAATTTGCTCCTCTGTATAAAACTGGATCTGTATAATGTCCATTAACAGATTTTAGATAGTAAAAAAACATCTCAGTTCATGTTTTTGACATTTCATTGTATATGAATTTTCTGGATTTAGTTGACTGTTGCTCATCTTTAATAGTAAACATTAAAATTAGTATAAACATCAAATCGAACTTTTTGTGTATGTTGATAATTTTTAAGATTTACGTATTAACCATGCTCTTGCATTTCTACTTTTAATGGTTTGTTAATTAAACAGTTTGTTTGTGATTATCCAATTTTTCTTTACTAGTGAAATGGAGTAAACACATATCACAAATAAAATTTAATTCCTCATGTTTACTAATTTGACTCGAAACAAGAGGATATAAATTTTTTATAAGACAATAGTATGATTTGTTTTCATTCTTGTGATAAAGGAGATTGACATGTTTCTCTTTTTTACATTTCATAATTTTTCATGGATATATTTGATAATTTTCATCAAACAAATAAAGATTAATGGGGACGTTAATTATAGCCTGAATTTTGGGAACGTTGCCAATAACTGCAGGAAATTAAAAATTTTCAAATTTCTGATCAAGATGAAGACCTACATTTGTATATTTTGTAACTCTTACTGAATTTTTCTCCAAGATATTATGCAAATTCTGTCCCCCAAGAAAATATTTTTGATCTTAATTTTTTACATTAGTATATGCTTTTTATTTTTTATTATATCTGGTAATCCAATGTAAGATGATCCACCTATTAGTTTGTAGTTGTAAACCAGTAATTCTATTTAATGACCAACCTGATCCTAGTGTTTGAAAATTATACGTTCTTGATCAAATATTTTGTTTAACATTCTTAACTTATTAATTAACTCTCTCCCATTTGCAATCCTATAGTTTTCTGTTTGCAAATGAAATTTCATAATATTTCGGTCTGTCAGCATTTGCTACTCAGAAACGAATTTAAAAGTTACTTTCAATGCATGATGTTTACTTAGATTATCTTTCACAATTTTTATAATTTTCGGTTTCTCTGTAGTCAAAAAATTGTTAAATTCAGTTGAGTTTATATTATTTGCAAAATTTGTAGTTTGTAATCTGTTTGTAAATGTATTATCAACTAGATAATCGTGAACTGTTCTTCTGTCTCATGGTTCTCAAAGAAACCAATACCTATAAGGGAAATAATTTGTCATCATAAGTTCTACTTTTTTGTCTTGTAAACACATCGATTGAATATGGAAATATTTCTTCAATGGTTTAGTTTTAATATTTTGAAAAATTTCATCATTGCTTAGTATTTCATAATAAGGTAATTGTTTTCAAACACTTCCATCTTGTGTCAGGTGATGACTATATCTACTTAGATCAACTTTATTTAATTTACTATAACCCTCATAATTTATTCTTTTACAATAATCATGAAGTTGAACAACAGTGAATTTCTCCACTTGGTCTTCTTTTTTTACAGAAATGAAAATTTATTAGATTTGTAAAAAAAAATAGTTTCAAAATTTTCCCAGTGAGACTCCTTATTTAATAGATATATAAATATTTAGTACAATATGTGTCTCTTTTCTTATTTTTCATATGTTCTAAAGCATTTTTTATATTTATTATTATGTTTATCTTTATGTGATGGATAAACATAGAGACAATCAAAATGTTTAATCTCTTTACAAGCTTTAATTTCTTTTTGTATTTGCACTGGAGTCTTGTTTTTCAACATAATAATGTATTTGCATGTTATTCACTCGGAATTCGTTGTAAATGATTTTTATAATAATATTTAGAAATATTTGTTCCACACACATAAGGAATCCGTGTACTGTTGTAATTTCTTACATGGTATTCATTTGTACATTGTCTACACATTATTCTATATACTGAGAAATTACATTTCTTCTTCTCAAATTTTTTCTTATTGGTTTATGTAATTTATTAATAATTTTTCATGAGTATATCCTGTAGTACTAAACACAGCTTCAATGTGTATAGTTATTTTTAAAGTTTTTATCAAAACAATTTTTTACAAATATTTCTTTTAGATTTTCATTCTGTAGACAGGCCTTCGATTCTTTGTCTTTCATTTTTAGTTGTTGCCCTGCAAGGATTTTTGTTGCAGTAAACTTTTTACACTTCAAACATTAATTGTGGTTGACCAGATGGACTGACTGTAAAGCATGATTCTCCATTTATATAGAATATAAATTTAATAATATTTAAATTATTGTTCCATTCTTTCATCGTCATTTGTTCCTAACAACAATCCA
The DNA here is from genome assembly GCF_021461395.2 of Schistocerca americana. Classification (NCBI taxonomy): domain Eukaryota; kingdom Metazoa; phylum Arthropoda; class Insecta; order Orthoptera; family Acrididae; genus Schistocerca; species Schistocerca americana. The sequence continues at coordinate 449,843,065 of NC_060125.1, read as the reverse complement.
CCACACATGAGCTATTCACCTGAAACAGGTTCAATTTTAATTGATTCATTTAAAATATTTTATCTTATATTTTCATTTGAAGTAATGGATTATTGAACTGAGTTGCATATAAGATTTGTATTTCATGGATATTGTGTCTTTTAATCAATAGTTGGCAAATCACCATCTGTATTGGCCCCAAAATAAAATAATTCTCTTGATTTTTACATTGCATTTAAATGTATATCTCAATATTTCATCAGCCCTTACAAAATAAAGTTTCCGTTTTTGTTTCTCACATATTCTTTTCTTAATATGACTTACCTCTCTTACATATGGTGTTAAATCTGCCTTTGAGAAATTATCTGAAAAAGGTTTTTCTATTTTCTCATTTGTAAAATAATTTGTTAGATCAGCTTTATTAAGTGATTTAATCTTATCATTAAGATGTTTTGTAGTAACATAAAAACTGAATTTTGTTAGAATACTTGTATATTCAGGTTTTGTGACATATTATTCTAACTAATGTTTAGTAACAGCATCAAAACCATTTACTGGATCTTTTATATCTACTATTCTGTATATATACAATCAATATATACTTAAGTTTCTTAAAAATGTTTTATGAAACTGTTTAATAAAACTTTTATTTATTGATAAATACTAGCTTCTAATTCATGTTTTATGTTTTCTAAATTTATTTTATTATTAATCATGTGACCTTTAGGCTGCAGATTATTTCCAAAAATCTCCATTTATTAAATTGAAAATATCATTAAATTTATAATTATCTGAAAGCAGTTTTTAAGAAAACAGACACAAATGAACACAAATTACTTTTGTATTCTCCCAGTATTGTAGTGTAGATCACTTTTTCCCAAATAGTTGACTATTTTTGTTGTTGTATTACCATCAAATGAATCAAAAACAAATTTTATATCTTTATTCTTATAATAACAAATCCAATGAGTAGCTGGATGATCAGAGGTATCTAAATTTACTATTCCAGATTCTTCCACTTTTTCAATGTTAGTCCTTTTGATGTTTTGTAATAGTATCACTGACATATACTTATATTTCCTCAATTTTAGTCATAAGAGCTTCTATTCTTGTCATGAGTGCTGCCTCCATTTTGTCAGATTTACTAATGGTATCCATTAGTTCTTCTAATTACCATTACTAACACTGATACATGTTTTTAATTTAATGTGATTTATTTTGGTAACATCACTGATTTTAAAACGTTATTCAGTCTGATGGGCCTCATTTGAATTTAGTCTATTGGATAAATCATTTGCTATTTAATCAGGTTGTTCTCCGAAGCCAAAAATCGCTCTCCTCTAGGTCTTAAGTTTCTTTGTTAATATCAGTTATATCTGTTGATATTTTGTCGCCTTCACTGCTAGTATTCCTAACTGATTCTTCTATACTTTTATTTATATTCTCCAACTCTGTGTCAACAGTACTGTGTCTATCCTTAGAAAGTGATTCTACGGCAGATATGTTCAGTTTTTCAGCGATATTTGCTTCCATTTGAATGTTGTTTGTTGCTGATCTTTCAGAGATACACTCCATCATTTTATTCATACTTTCAGACACAGTCTCCATGTGTTTGTACAAAGCTTGACATACACCATTACGATTATTTTTTACGTTTTCATCGCATTTAGTTACATCCCCATTACTAACTGCCTGTATGTCCTTGTCACGACTATGTTTTATTTAGTTTCTGGTTCTTTGAGTTATTTCTTACCCTTCACATTTTTACTCAGTTCATATCTCATTACTTTAGCTATCCTCAAATAGAATGTTCATCACAGCACTTAATTATTAATATTTAAACCCTCTTCTCCCTGTTGTAGGTACCGACATAGTTAATATAATTTCTTGCACCCTTCTGACAACATAGTTGGTCGTAGAATGTGCAGACAACACGTCCGCAAACCAAACTCTGGATCTCTCCATGTGTGCATCTGAGTCGCACCCCTACACTGCTTCCACAGCCACACAATATGTTGAACTCTTTGCTATGCTTCCTGTCCTCCACGATGCACAGCAATTCTGCCCCTGTTTACATAGCTTGACTCCTCACATCTGTTGCCACTGTGTTCTATCTTCCTCCTTCTCATAATTATTCATGGTCTTTCGTCCGTGAAATATTCTTAATCCTTTGACATATCTTTAATTTTTTCTACATGTAAATTTATTAATTTCCGTGACACACACGTTTCACAATACATGACTTCCATTATTATTATTAAGCATTGCTACCCACAAGTCACATATTGCAGTCACTTTATTTCGAAGTTTAATTTCTGTACAATTTTAACTTCGCAATAAACTGTGATACTGTTTGTGTCCCTTACCTTCAGAGCAGATATTTCAGAACTGCATCCCCTACACTCAACATAATTTTTTTCCCAAAGAGTTGTCTCTTCTGACACACAGGACGCAAAATTTCACTTTCCATCCTCAACATAGCTTTTTCGATGAATTATTGCCACAAACAGTTCCATATTCCTAGATCCCCCTGCGGTACTTAACTTCCATAAATGTTTCTCAGTCTAACCACGAGTCTGTAGAAGTAGTATGATCAATGTACTGTACCACTGGTCATTCCTTCGCACTCGAGAATGAAAAAGTTAAGGTGACCGTTTTCTGGATCCGTTTAGTGAATCGAGCTTAAAACTCCTCCCTACATGTTCTGTTCTGTTCTCTAACTGAAGAAGTCCATGTAACAAGTTATCATAGCATACTGGATTCTTTTGGAGATGCAAAGAGCCTACCAAAGTGTCTGTAAAGCTTTACTGAGACTTAGTCTCCCCCTAGCATTTAATGTGCCAAAAGAGGACTCTAAAAATCAATACTTGCTAAAGAAAAGGTCTTAGTTGTGTGTCTAAATGTCGGTGTGACACCATTGTTCAAGATCACCGAATAAGATTCAATCTCATGGCTTGCTCATGGTTCCTAACACCACTGACGTACTTCAGTACCATATGACATGCCCAGTTTCACTGTCTGTGTTCCTAAAGTAGGATCCGCTTCTTAGTAATCACTGTGGCATTGTGAATTACTGCTTAAGAAAGCAAAGTGTTCCTTTTAACTGCAATGTCCCAATACAGTGTTAAAATTTGTAAATAAAATGGTGTCCAAAATGAGAGGAACACCGTAACTTCAGATTCTGGGTCACGCAAAATGTGCAACTGAGACCTCTGCTACTTCAAAATGTGTGTGACGAAGGGAATTGTGTGTGCAAATTGTAAATCTGTGCATCCCTTCAAATCTTTACAAGTAAGCCTAGTATGAAAAATGTGGCACTGCACAAGATACAACAGCGACAATTTAAGTCTGAGTCCCACATTTGTGTTGAGCCCCATACATCCAACCGCAGCTCCATGGACCTGATTGCTTACAGGAAGAGCTGAAGCTGTAGGAGACAGCAGACGAAAAACATGTGCTGTGCAGTGGTTTGATTTCTGATCTTTGGAGTGTGGAAATAGCTCTGGTTATGACAAGAATTTGAAGGAACGTATTACAGGCAGAAGCAAGAAAGCTAAGTGCATCAATCCACAACTAAGGGTGCTAATATATTACAAATATTTATGCAATTTATGTGGCAAATACCTATCCAGTATCGTAATTTAGTGTACTCAAAGAGACGGAAATGCATCAGAGAATACTACTGAAAATAGAATTTCCACTCTGCGATCTTTCAGTAGTGTCCAAGACATGCTGTTTCGCTCCCTTGACTATGAAATATCATGTATCAATTGCAGCATGAAAACTGAATTTGTATTTTTGTATCGGTTTAGTGATGGAAACCAGTGGAGTGAGGGAAACATGTCATTTTATGTAAAAAAAAGTGTAGATCATATAAAAATAACAGATATTACATGATGCGTAACAAATAACACTGAAGTAACCAAGACTGGAGATGGTAGATGGAAAATCAAATATATGACTAATCATGTAGGTCATCATAATGTTACAAATGAGTTAGGTTTATAAGAAATGGGAACAAATGATATCTAATGGGACTGTCAGTCCTATTCAGTTCCATGCAATATACAATGAAAGAAGCGCATTTTCATCTGTTTCCAAGCGAGAGTGAATCCATCTGGTAACAAAAAAATTACATAATATTAAATGATGCAACAACTTACATTCAGATGTCACAAGTCATAAGGACACAATTAACCAGTGTATAATCATGGCTTAATGTGATCAGCACAATCGATAACCTGTGGATTAATGAAATCACAGCTATTGATAACGTACATAAGGACATGGTTACCACTGTGTAAGCGTGAGTTAAAGATAGCCACACTAACAATAACCCATACTTGTTGTTCTGTAACCCACAAGACATAAGCAGCTTAAGACATTCACTTCAGATCAGTTTTTTTCATTATTGTGATAATGGTCAATTTGAAAAAATAGTATAGTGGTGACTGTATTTGCATCAATGGAACTAATTATTATGTTTTTCAATTAAATTAGATCCTTGTGCTTGATGATATAATGAGGACTGAGACAGATATAATATGGTCTCTGATGTATATGTCAAATTTAGCTGAATCATTTTACAGTGCACAGCTTTCAGAGATATAAGTACTGAGAAGACTTTGTTGTTCAAGGCAGTCACAAACTACAGAGAGAAAATATGAAAGAAAATGAAATCAGAGGAAAGAAAAGCTGAAGTGTGTAATATACTGAGATGTCAGATGTAAGAGGGACAAGTTATTCCCTTCAAAGAACTTGAATTTATGCTGTACTCTCAACTTTCTGTTTCTTGAAAGTTATATTTTCTGCTATTCTCACCAGATCTTAAGCTCGGTTTACACTAGCAAGTTATTGCAGCAATTAACTTGCGCGGAGGAACTTGCCGCACGATCTGCGAGTGTAAACATATCGCCAAGTCGACTTGCGATCGTAGCAATTTATTACGGAAGTGACTTGCTGCACGTTTTCCACTTCCAGTGTGAACACCATGCAAGAAGTATCTGCAAGTAACTTGCAGCTTTTAGGATTTATTTCTATTTCCTGCAAGTAGGAAGTGCAAGTTATAGTAAGTATGTCGTCTGCATAACTCTTATATTTAACATTTCACTTAAAGTGATGGCTTAATTTTATGCAATCATCTTACGTATTATATGCAAACAAATTTCAGAAATGGAGGAGAAACGGGAATGGATGAAGCAGGATACAGAACTTTTTACTGAAGCCGTGGAGAGCTACCCCGAAATATGGAACGTGCATAACCGGAACTTTAAGGATAGAGTGAAGAAGATGAGCGCATTAAATGGAATCTCGTCGATATTCGACACATCTGTGAAAGAAGTACAGGGAAAGTAGCATAATTTCAAGACACAACCCCTTTGCCACCTGCATCCACTCGCTTGAGGTTTTAGGAAAATGGCTCTGAGCACTATGGGACTCAACTGCTGAGGTCATATGAGGTTTTAGGAGTCTGGAGAAAGAAGATGTGTAATTATTACATGTTCTATTTAATTATCTAGTCACTTTCTATTTTATGAGCATTAGAAAAAAACATTTTTATAAGCATATCATTCTGTAAAATGCAGTTTATTTCAATAAAAATTTAATTTCATTGTTATGTTTTCACATACCTTCAAATAATTTTCTCTTATGAAGACGTCAGAAATGGCTCTACATACGTCAGGTACGATCAGAGACATCGTGCTGACGGGAATATGAAACAGGTACATTATGGACTTGTATGAGTCTCCTACAACGAAAAGATTTCAAAATTCAAACTTTTTTTGGTTGTATGTTTCACATAAATAAAAGCAATGCCTATTTTATTCGTAGCTCTCCCCTGTAGCTATAAATCATAGAGTGACTAGCAAACGGTCCTTTGCTGAAATAACAGTACGGGAGTTTGTGTCTCGTTTTGGTATGACGGGCGCTATTAACATAAACAAATACTCCAGATCATTTGAGGACATTCTGCAAAAATTTTCAAAAGTATCCATGCTCTCGATACCCAGTTCTTGCAAAAGGTTATTATAGGCACCATCTTCTCATTATCCACTCTCTAACCCAAATACTTCTCTTTCTTTTTCACGTTTTTCATTAAAATTTACATGAGCTGCAGCGTATCTCACCCGCCTACTTGTGATGTTATACTTCGGCTGACACTCGTAGTGGTACTGAAAGCATATGTAAACAGTATCAACAAGTTGTTGACGCAAGTTTCTTGCCACAGAACTTGCGGAAGAATCTTGCTTAATTCTTGCGCTGCTGTGTAAACACAGCTGCAAGCGGCTCGCAATAACTTGCAGCAAAAACTTCTGCAAGCGACTTGCTAGTGTAAACCCAGCTTTAAGTGTCTGAGAGTCAGTGATACACAAGAAGTGACGGAAGATGGGTTTTAATATGCAACAACAATGACATCAATTGGCTGCCACTCAAGAGGTGTCACCAGAGTTGTGTGTGGAAACATCGAACTTCCTGTGGCACTGTTCAAGTGACGTCACTTTTAACCAATCCAAAAAAGTTAAAAACGGTTTAACTCTGTAACACCACTTTCCGACTCCCACCACCGATTGGCGGCAGAAAGTTAACATGCCATATTTGATGATTTTCATGTTTGTACTCGTGTGTTACAATGTATGTAATTACAATGTTACACTTTATTAAGGATCTCTCCAAAATGTATTTTTTTGAATACGGTTTATTATACTACAGTAGCAGCATGTGTGACTTTGTTTTACAAAGGTTTAGTCCTTGCATCATTGCAGCTATGATCATATAATAGTAAATTTATGTGGTGAAAAATGTGTTGTTTCTGTTATATATCACATGGATAAAATTTGTGTGTGAGTAATCGAGTATTAAGTAAGGGTTAGTTACCACTCACCATATAGCAGAGATGCTGAGTTGCAACAGGCAAAACAAAATGACTGTCAGATAGTGAGCTTTTGGCCAACAAGGCCTTTGTTGAAAACAGACAACTCACACACACACAACACACACACACACACACACACACACACACACATAAACAGAACTCACACAGACATGACCACAGTCATATCTGTGCCAGAGTGGCTTCAGCTGCCAGAGAATGTGAGTTGTGTTTGCATCAGTTTGTGTGTGTGTGTTGTCTATTTTAGACAAAGGCACTATTGCCTGAAAACTAACTTTATGCAATCTTTTAGTTGTTCCTATCTGCAGCTGGTACAGGGCTAAGCATTGGAAAGATGTAACCATCAGATATCAAATATCAAAATGTCATTTCTAGTTTTATTCAAGCCCCCAAACATCTTCAATGTTAGTACTGGATTTTTTAATAGAGCTCAAACTACTACTCTACAAGCAAATTAGCTTTCATCATCTGGAAGTGTTTCACATAAGGGTCTTTGTTTATGAATGCTACATCCATTACTTTAACTGATGCCACCGTTTCATCTGTGTGTAAATTTCACTTCCAAATCCAACATTTAAGCTTTCTCTCCTTCTTATGGGATTCTTGTCTTAATTCTAATACTATGACCAGAATAACAACACCAGCGTCCATATGAATAATTCCAGATGACGCCATGTTGAAAACTGCACCATGAAACTTGTTACAAGAGTATGTGGAAGCAACATATGGTGTTACTGACATATCAGCTATTATGCCACTTGATGTGGCGTCACTTTTGTTGAATGTGGAAAAGCGGGTTTAGTGTAGCACGATTTTGAAATCAGCTCCATCAAGAGATAACGAGAATGTGCTCTATTATGTATGACCACACTTTTTTTTGGAAATGTGTTTGATTTCAGTGAGTTTATAAATTCTTTCAGTGATAATATGGTATACCTGCTGGTTGTGAAGATCAAGCTGACTTTGTGTTGCATACCACGCAAAACTCGTTATACTTCATAGTTCCTACCTAACGTTTGCACGTTACGTGTGCCTGGATCCAAAATTGCATGTTAGGTGGCAGGACATAAATGATTGCTACTAGACATTAATTGCATTGAATTGATAAGCAGTCAGTGTCACCTTCAAATGGTGATATGCTCACAGGAAGTCAATTCGAAGACAGAGGACTTAGCACATACCAAACTGTGGATATAAGGGCATGAAATTCAGTGCCTGATGCAAGAAGATGGAATGTAGTATCAAAATTAAGGACAGAGCGACGATAAACTTTGGTAATATCCAAGGCATAATTTATATAAGATGTTCCCATTAAATATTTTATGGTAAACTATTGTGAAGTGGAACATTAGAACATGTCCAAACACTTCAAAACATAGGCATTTATTCTCTAGACAAAATATATATTTTCAGTCATGTCAAACAATATATTTAAGCCAATACATAAGGCTCTTTTATATTCTTCATTGTGTTTTTACCAAATTCTGTGAAAACGACTGTATTTTCTTCCTTGACAGTTTCACTATTCAAAAAAGCTATTTCATGATAATAGCTTCATCTCTTTATGTTCTTATTTATATTTATATACGGTGTAGACTTTATGTCCAGGTACTTTACAATCTAAATCTTTTTTGCCTCACGTTGGATAGCACTCAATGGAAAAAAATTCAAGTTGCCATGGAACCTTTGGATTGTGGCAGTAAGATAAGCACTAACAACAATCAAAAACGCGAAATTCAATACCACAACATGAATGAGTGCAACACAATGTTAACAGGCAACTTCATCCCTCCCCTCTAACAATGCCAAGGTCAAAACTATGTTAATGAGCCACCTTGACTTTGAAGTCTCGTTCCATTCTGTTGACGAATGTGGTTAATGCAAAATATTTATAATGCATTGTGGAATAATCTGAAATTCCATTTTTTCATGCGTGAATCTAAATTAATGCAAAACATAGAACAAAAAGGAGTGTACAGATAAATTATTGCTGCTCTGTTAGAAGAGGCATGTGCTTTAAAATACACTACCTGACAAGAGAGGTGAAGCACCCAGAACAGATGTCTCTATAGCTTCATACAGGGAGACTCCATTGGCAAGTACCATGTGTAAATGATGTGGGCAGCACTAGTTTGAAAGGGGCTTCATAGGAGGTCTCCATTTGACTATCTGATCGAATCATGGATTATCCAGATTAGTGGGGCATCGGGATATGACAATGTCCCAGTGTTGGACTGCATGAGGAAATGAGGCAGGTAAAATCGTCAGGGTTCCAATGGAACAACACTAAGCACGACAATGGAGGATCGCAGCATTGTGCACCAAGCACGTTGTAATCCAGTCACATCTGCACCTGCCATCTAAGAACAAGTAATGGACCTGCGACATCTGTGTCATCCTGCACATTTGTTATGTGTGTTGGATTAGCCAGACTAGAGAGTTACTGTACCATAGTAGCCTACTGTTAATATCACAGCACAAATGACTGTGTGTGGAGTAGAGCCATGACGAGGGAGCATGGACTGCTGATGAATGGAATTGTATTATATTCAAAAATGAATCATGATTCTGTACTACTCTTGATGACCACAAGTATAGCAGTAACCTGGGGAGCAGTCCCAGTCTTCCATTGTTTTGGAGAGGCAAAGCAGTGTTGTTTCTGGTATCATGGTGTGGGGTTGAGGAGCAGTCAGTGGAGGGGCAATCAGGTACAAATTCAGGTCATGATTGCTAATGACTCAGGGAACCCTGATGGCACAAGAACATGTCACGCACATGCTGCATCCCCATGTGTTATCTCTCATGTGACAGTATCATGATGCAATTTTTCAACACAACAATGCTTGTTCCCAACAAGGCACATATCTCTATGAACTGTCTGCATGTGGTTGAGGTTCACTCACGTCCAGCAAGATCGCCAGATCCGTTCCAGATAGGACGTGGGACCAGCTCGGGTGTCAAGAAGGTCCCAGTGTCATTATCCACGGTACAGAGGAGCAGTTGCAGCAGTTGGGGCATCTTGCTTCAGCAGAGGATATAAAGGCATTCTGGTATTCTTTCCAATCGAATCAATGTACGCATGCAGGCTATAGGAGGTACAATGTAACCTATTTCCACATCCACAAAGATACTCCGCAAGCGCCAGCCAGTGTGGCCGAGCGGTTCTAGGCACTTCAGTCCGGAACCGCGCGACCGCTACGGTCGCAGGTTCGAATCCTGCCTCGGGTATGGATGTGTGTGTTGTCCTTACGTTAGTTAGGTTTAAGTAGTTCTAAGTTATAGGGGACTGGTGACCTCAGATGTTAAGTCCCATAGTACTCAGAGCCATTTGAACCATACTCCGCAAGCCACTGTACGGTGCATGTCAGAGAGTACCTTATACCACTACTAATTATTTCCTTTCCTGTTCCATTCACGAATAAAGCAAGGGGAAATCGACTATCTATACACTTCCATATGACCCCTAATTTATCATATCTTATCTTGATGGTCCTTAGGCACAATGTATGTTGGCGGCAATATAATAGTTTGGCAGTCAGCTTCAAATGCCGGTTCTCTAAATTTTCTCCATAGTGTTTCACGAAAAGAACACCGCCTTTCCTCAGATATTCCCATATGAATTCCTGAAGTATCTAAATAACACTTACATGTTGTTCGAAACTACTGGTAACAAATGTAGCAGCTCGCCTCTTAATTGCTTTAATGTCTTCCTTCATTCTGATTTGGTAGGAATCAAAAACATTCGAGCAGTACTCAAGAATAGGTCGCACCACTGTCCTATATGCGGTCTCCCTTACAGCTGAACCACTGTTTCCTAAAATTCTCGCAATCTACATCTATACTCCGCGAGCCACCTTACGGTGTGTGGCGGAGGGTACTTATTGTACCACTATCTGATCCCCCCTTCCCTGTTCCATTCACAAATTGTGCGTGGGAAGAACGACTGCTTGTAAGTCTCCGTATTTGCTCTAATTTCTCGGATCTTTTCGTTGTGATCATTACGCGAGATATATGTGGGCGGTAGTAATATGTTGCCCATCTCTTCCCGGAATGTGCTCTCTCGTAATTTCGATAATAAACCTCTCCGTATTGCGTAACGCCTTTCTTGAAGTGTCCGCCACTGGAGCTTGTTCAGCATCTCCGTAACGCTCTCGCGATGACTAAATGTCCCCATGACGAATCGCGCTGCTTTTCGCTGGATCATGTCTATCTCTTCTATTAATCCAACCTGGTAAGGGTCCCATACTGATGAGCAATACTCAAGAATCGGACGAACAAGCGTTTTGTAAGCTACTTCTTTCGTCGATGAGTCACATTTTCTTAGAATTCTTCCTATGAATCTCAACCTGGCGCCTGCTTTTCCCACTATTTGTTTTATGTGATCATTCCACTTCAGATCGCTCCGGATAGTAACTCCTAAGTATTTTACGGTCGTTACCGCTTCCAATGATTTACCACCTATGGCATAATCGTACTGGAATGGATTTCTGCCCCTATGTATGCGCATTATACTACATTTATCTACGTTTAGGGAAAGCTGCCAGCTGTCGCACCATGCATTAATCCTCTGCAGGTCCTCCTGGAGTACGTACGAGTCTTCTGACGTTGCTACTTTCTTGTAGACAACCGTGTCATCTGCAAATAGCCTCACGGAGCTACCGATGTTGTCAACTAAGTCATTTATGTATATTGTAAACAATAAAGGTCCTATCACGCTTCCCTGCGGTACTCCCGAAATTACCTCTACATCTGCAGATTTTGAACCGTTAAGAATGACATGTTGTGTTCTTTCTTCTAGGAAATCCTGAATCCAATCACAAACCTGGTCCGATATTCCGTAAGCTCGTATTTTTTTCACTAAACGTAAGTGCGGAACCGTATCAAATGCCTTCCTGAAGTCCAGGAATACGGCATCAATCTGCTCGCCAGTGTCTACGGCACTGTGAATTTCTTGGGCAAATAGGGCGAGCTGAGTTTCACATGATCTCTGTTTGCGGAATCCATGTTGGTTATGATGAAGGAGATTTGTATTATCTAAGAACGTCATAATACGAGAACACAAAACATGTTCCATTATTCTACAACAGATTGACGTAAGCGAAATAGGCCTATAATTATTCGCATCTGATTTATGACCCTTCTTGAAAATGGGAACGACCTGCGCTTTCTTCCAGTCGCTAGGTACTTTACGTTCTTCCAGCGATCTACGATAAATTGCTGATAGAAAGGGGGCAAGTTCTTTAGCATAATCACTGTAGAATCTTAAGGGTATCTCGTCTGGTCCGGATGCTTTTCCGCTACTAAGTGATAGCAGTTGTTTTTCAATTCCGATATCGTTTATTTCAATATTTTCCATTTTGGCGTCCGTGCGACGGCTGAAGTCAGGGACCGTGTTACGATTTTCCGCAGTGAAACAGTTTCGGAACACTGAATTCAGTATTTCTGCCTTTCTTCGGTCGTCCTCTGTTTCGGTGCCATCGTGGTCAACGAGTGACTGAATAGGGGATTTAGATCCGCTTACCGATTTTACATATGACCAAAACTTTTTAGGGTTCTTGTTTAGATTGTTTGCCAATGTTTTATGTTCGAATTCGTTGAATGCTTCTCTCATTGCTCTCTTTACGCTCTTTTTCGCTTCGTTCAGCTTTTCCTTATCAGCTATGATTCGACTACTCTTAAACCTATGATGAAGCTTTCTTTGTTTCCGTAGTACCTTTCGTACATGATTGTTATATCACGGTGGATCTTTCCCCTCGCTTTGGACCTTAGTCGGTACGAACCGAACCGAAGTCGACCATTCGCCTTCCCTACAACAGTTCTCACATGCTCGGTCCATTTCACATCACTTTGCAACGTTACGCCTAGATATTTATACTACTTAAATTTGTCAAGCAGGACACTAGTGATATTGTATTAGACATTACAGGTTCGACCTTCCTACTTATCCGTATTAACTTACATCGACGCCTAACCGTACACTACAGCATCATCAGCAAACAAACACAGATTGCTGCCCAACATATATATAGAGGTCCTGTCACACTTCCTTGGGACATTCCTGTTCATACTCCTGTCTCTGATGAACGTTTGCCTTGGAGGACAGCATACTGGATTCTATTACTTAAGGAGTCTTCAAGCCACTCACACATCTGTGAACTTATTCCATACGTCTGTACCTCCGTTAACAGCCTGAAATGGGGTATGGTGCCAAGTGCTTTCTGGAAATCTAAAAATATGGTATCTGCCTGTTGCCCTTCATCCATTGTTCGCAGTGTACCATGTGGGGAAAAAGGCAAGTTGAGTTTCGCTCAAGCGATGCTTTCTAAAGCCATGTTGATTCGTGGTTCTCAGCCTCAAGGAAATTTATTATATTCGAACTGAGAGTATGTTCAAGGATTCTGCAGCAGACCAACGTTAGGGATACTGGTCTGTAATTTTGCAGGCCCGTTTTTTTAACCTTCTTACATACAGGAGTGACTTGCGCTTTTTTCCAGTCACTTGGGACTTCGTGCTGGGCGAGAGATTCATGATAAACGTGGGGTAGGTAAGGAGCCAATGCCTTAGACTACTTTCTGTAAAATCGAACAGGGATTCCACCTGGCCCAGGTGATTTATTTGCTTTCAAAACTTTTTGTTGTTTCTGTATGCCAGGGATGGTTATTACTATGTCATTCACAGGGAGTGTGTCTGATGCTCAAATGACGGTATGTTTCTATGATTCTCCTGTGTGAATGATTTCTTGAACGAGAAATTTGAAACTTTGGCCTTCGTTCTTCTATCTCCGATTGTCAGCTTTTCAGACTGATCAACAGATGACTGAACGGAAGCCTTAGACCCGATATGCGATTTTACAAAAGAGCGGATTTTTTTCCGATTCTCAGCTACACTATGTGATCAAAAGTATACGGACACCTGGCTTCAAAATGACTTACAAGTTCGTGGCGCCCTTAATCGGTAATGCTGGAATTCAATGTGGTGTGGCCCACCCTTCGCCTTGTTGATAGGTTCCACTCTCACAGGCATACGTTCAATTAGGTGCTGGAAGGTTTCTTAGGGAATGGCAGCCCATTCTTCACGGAATGCCGCACTGGGGAGAGGTATCGATGTCGGTCGGTGAGGCTTGGCACGAAGTCAGCGTTCCAAAACAACCCAAACGTGTTGTGTCAAATTCAGGTCAGGACTCTGTGCAGGCCAGTCCATTACAGGGATGTTATTGTCGTGCAAAAACACCGCCACAGTCCGTGCATTATGAACAGGTGTTCGATCGTGTTGAGAGATGCAATCGCCATTCCCGAATTGCTTAAAACATCAATGTAGGCCTGTGCTGTGATAGTGCCACGCAAAACAACAAGGATTGCAAGCCCCCTCCATGAAAAACATGACCACACCATAATACCACCGCCTCCGAATTTTTCTGTTGGCACTACACACGCTGGCAGATGACGTTCACCGCGCATTCACCATACCCACAACCTGCCATCAGATCGCCACACTGTGTACCGTGATTCGTCACTCCACACTAAATTTTTCCATTGTTCAACTGTCCAATGTTTACGCTCCTTATACGAAGAGAGGCATCGTTTGGCATTTACCGGCCTCATGCGTGGCTTATGAGCAGCCGCCTAACCATGAAATCCAAGTTTTCTCACTTCCCGCCCAACTGTCATAGTACTTGTAGTGGATCCTGATGCAGATTGGAATTCCTGTGTGATGGTCTGGATAGATGTCTGCCTATGACACATTACGACCCTCTTCAACTATCTACGCCGGCCGCGGTGGTCTAGCGGTTCTAGGCCCTCAGTCCGGAACCGCGGGACTGCTACGGTCGCAGGTTCGAATCCTGCCTCGGGCATGGATGTGTGTGATGTTCTTAGGTTAGTTAGGTTTAAGTAGTTCTAAGTTCTAGGGGACAGATGACCACAGATGTTAAGTCCCATAGTGCTCAGAGCCATTTGAACCATTTTTTTTCAACTATCTGCGGTGTCTGATATTCAACAGAGTGGTCGGCTTGTACGCTTTTGTGCTGTATGTGTCCCTTCACGTTCCCACTTCACTCACACATCAGAAAAAGTGGGCCTAGGGATGCTCAGGAGCGCGGAAATCTCGCGTACAGGCGTATGACACAAGTGACACCCAATCACCTGACCAAGTTCGAAGTCCGTGAGTTCCGGGGAGCGCCCAATTCTGCTCTCTCACGATGTCTAATGACTACTGAGGTCGCTGATATGGAGTACCTGGCAGAAGGTGACAGCACAATGCACCTAAAATGAGAAACGTATGTTTTTGGGGGTGTCCGGATACTTTCGAACACATAGTGTAGATTTTTGCGAAGGTGTGACGGTGGTAGCTGTTGTATGTTTTGTGCACAGATTTTTTCATAAACGCAAGAATCTTTGATAACTTTTGCTTGTCGTCATTTGTGAGTTATCTTTTGAACCGAGAGGCAACAGCCTCTGCTTCCTCAGCATTTTCCGGATCTCGTTATTAACCCATGGTGGATCTTTCCTGTCCTTAATCCACCTACCAGGCACATAACTCTACAGAACACGATTTACGATCTGCTTGAACTTGCTCATAATGCCTCTACATCTGTCTTATTGGAACTAAGTGATGCCAGTTCACTATCTAAGTGAGATTTAAGAACTGATTATCTGCTCTCTGTAGCAGAAAAGCACTCCTAGCATTTTTGACCTATTTATCAACTTTCGTAGCTATAGTTGATATAATGACATCATGATCGTTAAACCTCATTTTTATACTGACGTTGTCGATAAGTTCCAGCCCATTTGTAGCTACGAGGTCTAAGATATTTCCATCGTGTGTGGGCTGTCGAGTTGGCTGCTCGAGAGAATTTTCAAAAAACGTGTTCAAAGTATTTCGCATGACTGTCTGTCTGTAACCCCTCCCCCTGTGAATCCATAGACATCCCAATCTATACTCGTTAGGTTAGAGTCGCCTCCAACTAGTACTGCATGATCCGGATATTTACGTGCTATTGACTGTAGACTTTTGTTTCAATGAGTCTAGAACTGTCATAACAGAATCGCGTGTCCGGTAAAAATATCCAGCAATTATCTTGGTTTCACTTAGACATGTTATACGTGACGAGATAACTTCACTGTCACTCTCTACTTCGACCTCAATAGAGACAATATTTTTGTTAACTGCAATGAACACCCCCCCCCCCTTATGGCATCTAATCTATCTTTCCTATATACGTTCCACGACACACCAAATATCTCAGAGCTCTCCACTTAGGGCTTCAATCAGCTCTCGGTCCCAAGAATAATTTGAACTCGAGAACTTTCCTGGAGGGCTGTAAATTCGGGATTTTAATTACGATTACTTCGACAGTTAACTGATAAAATTATGACAGTCGAAGCGTCTTTATTCTGAACGCCGTTTGACTTCCCTTGCTGCATATTGGGTGACATCAGAACATCTCAAACTACTGCCTAGCCTAAAAAATCCTCATGTGCACTCTACAAGTACTCTGTTACCTGAGTAGATGTTTCTTTCGTGTAGTGTACTCCTGAATTGTCAGGTGATAGTTATACAAGGTAGTCACGAACTATTGCCACCTCGAATAACTCCAAAAGTATGATAGAGGCTGAAAAGTTTGTGGGACATAAGGTGTATGGGAGAACGGGGGCCATAATGTTTTTTTGTTGCTAGGTTGGGTCGTGTCAGACATATAAATGTCAACTTTGTTTTCTTAAATGGGATGCTATAATTTGGTACTTGTTTTCTGATAGCAGCTATCGAGACGAAGGTCAACAAAGGTTAAAAAGGTGTCATGAACGTCGATTTACAGAAGGTGTTAGAAGTGATGACCGTTGGTATCAATGCAGTGCTGCAATCTTCTTATCATGGATTGAGTGGTATTATTAACATGTAAACACCATTGGAAGGTTTCGTAATACAACACTAATAGGAAACGTAAGACTAGTATCGTCGAATCAAGCGAATGTGAATGATGTATTTCTTCGAAGAACAAGTCGATATGCTTCTCATGTACGGGGAATTCCAACTAAATTCAGTGAGAGCTAGAGACTTATTAGCTGAAAGATGTCCTCAACGCACTCACCCTACACGTCGTACATTTAAATATATGTATGATAAATTGGGAACAAGTGGATCTTTAACGCATCGGAAACATATCCGGCAAAGGAAAGTTGCTAACGAGGAAACGGAAATTGGTACTCACGCCACGGTTCGAGATCCTTGTGTTAGTTCGCATCAGATCGCACGGGAATCTGGCATGAGAAAGAGTAGTGTTGTTCGTCATAAATATCATCCTTACCGTATCAGTCTCTACCAAGAATTAACTGGTACAGCTTGTATATGTCGCATTGAGTTTTGCCAATGGGCTCATCTTCAGATTCAGAGGGATGACACATTTATTAATTTGATTTTATTTACTGAAGTGGCTACATTCAAGAACCATGGAAATGTTAAGTTCAAATGGCTCTGAGCACTATGCGACTTAACTTCTGAGGTCATCAGTCGGCTAGAACTTAGAACTAATTAAGCCTAACCAACCTAAGGACATCACACATATCCATGCCCGAGGCAGGATTCGAACCTGCGACCGGAGCGGTCGCTCGGTTCCAGACTGCTGAGCCTAGAATGGCACAGCCACTCCAGCCAGCTGGAAATGTTGATTTGCATAACATGCATTATTGGGCAACTGAAAATCCATGTTGGCTGTGGCAAGTTGCACACCAGAAACTGTGATCGGTGAATGTGTGGTATGGGATTCTGGAGGACAGAGTTATAGACCCCTGTTTCATCGAAGGAAATCTTAATGGTAGGAATTACACCACATCCCTGCAAGAAACGTTAGGGCTGTTATTGGAAGAAATACCTTTAGGATCAAGGAACAGAATGTGGTTTCAACAAGATGGGTGTTCGGCACATTTTTTGCTGAAGTTTAGAAATGAGTTACAGAGACAATTCCCCAATCGTTGGATTGGACGCGGAGGTGATGTGTCGTGGCCAGATCGTTCGTCAGACTTGACGGCTCTGGATTTTTTCTTGTTGGGATTCGTAAAACAGATTGTTTATAAAGACGTTCCAACTACACCTGAAGATATGCGAGAGCGAAATGTCAGCGCATGTGCTTCGATAAGTGCCAATGTGATAAGAAATACCACTCAATCCATGATAAGAAGATTGCAACACTGAATAAATGCCAATAGTCATCACTTTGTGCACCTTCTGTAAATGGACGTTCATACCACCTTTGTGACCTTCGTTGACCTTCAAAGATCTTATTGTTACACATCATTGGATTCGTCTCAATAACCACTATCAGAAAATAAGTACCAAACTATAGTATCCCATTTAAAAAAACAAAGTCGACCCTCATACCTCTGAAGCGATCCCACCTAGCAACAAAAACACCAACGGCATATTGTGGCCACCATTGTCCCATGCAACTTTTGTCACACAAACTTTTCAGACCCTATCATACTTTTGGAGTTATTCTAGGTGGCAATAGTTATTGACTCACCCTTTATATGGGCTCAGACTGCCACGTACTTAGTAAATTTGACTCGATACTGTTATCACTGAAATAACATTATATACCCTCTCAACATGTAAAGTTTCATTTCGCTTCCTCCTCTCCATCTGGGACCTTCACCTTTTTTGGCAAGCAATGTATAAGCTGAAAACTGTGCTCAAACCTATACGTTCCAGACAAACTGAATTACCTAAAAGACGCAAATATTATGAAAATGAAACACTCTGCACTAAATTATTCTATATTAAATTATGGCGTTATTTTGTAAGGAGCCAGCTTCAAAATTACTATGAATAGTGTATTCAAAATTCTGAAAAGAGTAACAAAAATGAAAGTCAAACTTAAATGCAGAGAACAGTGTAAGGCAACGTTTAAAGCACTGAAGATTTTAACACTAGCAAGCATGTATGTATATGATCCCCTATGTTGACCAGAATTCAAACATTGTCCAGAATACACATGACACAAGGAAACAGAACTTCTTCCATGAGCCCAGAGGAAGCACTATGTAATGCAAATCAAATCCATCCTTTGCAGGGGCAAAAGCTATAGAAAATCTCCCTTCAAACTAGAGAGGTGAACAATAAATATACTTTTAAAAAATCGTACAAAACATTTCTGGTACAGAATTGTTTCTATAATAATGAGTTTATGTGCACTACAATATAAGACAAACTGCAGTGTAATACTGTCTACAAAACGAGAATTAGCTTACATAAGCCACAAAATTTTTATTAAGTGACAGAGAATGGAATTCTTAAATATTTAGGAATGTGTATACGTATTTCATATATGATGTAAGTAGAATTGTAATTTAATGTGGTATAGGGCTAGAATATTGATTTATACAACTGTAGTTTGCTAAATGCTAGTTGTTAGACATATGCATACTTTTACATGCTTTTGATACAAATTTGACTTGGTCCATGCAATGTAGTTGTTTATGTATTCATTATGTTGCATGTACTGTATATTTTCGAATGTTTGTGAGTGCTATGCAAATTGTCTTATATGAGTCTTGTATTATCTAGCATACACTATAACTAAGCTACTTACATATTTTTGTGGTATTATATTCATATAGATAATTATTCCCTCTAAATTTAATTGTGTAATTATTGGCAGTAAATTTTTGGGACTATTTGGAAGCTTATGAGAGCTGTACATAAAGTAAATCTTCAGTTGTTAATTACAGTTGAGAATTCAACAAATATTTGGAGTAATATCTTGTTTGAAAAATAGTGGTAAATAGTGAAGCAGAATGAATTATTCTTGACAACTAAAATTTCTGTTATGCGTATATGTTCCATTTATTATACTTACAGAAAAATGCTACGAGCTTATGCACCAACCTAATAAGTAGTAGTCATTATTCCAGTGCTCCATACACAATTGGAAGAGGAGGAAACCTTAAAAAATGGGTCAAATGGCTCTGAGCACTATGGGACTTAACTGCTGAGGTCATCAGTCCCCTAGAACTTAGAACTGCTTAAACTTAACTAACCTAAGGACATCACACACATTCATGCCCGAGGCAGGATTCGAACCTGCGACCGTAGCGGTCGCGCGGTTCCGGACTGTAGAGCCTAGAACCACTCGGCCACTCCGGCCGGCCAGAAACCTTAATATTCTGGTACAAGGATAAGTACCATCTGCCATGCATTTCACAGTGGCTTCATAGTATCTGTCTAGATAGTGATGAAAGCTAAGCTCTTACAAAGACAACTGTTGCCATTATATTGAGTTCTGTTCATTGTACAGGATGGCAGCCAGTCAAGGAATATTTTAGGGAATTAGTTAAAGAAATTTATTTCAAAGGCCCAGTGGAATCTTTACAAGTTTTCTCCCAGAGTAATTCACGCTGTGTCTACGTGACACAAGTCAAAACCGAGGCGGTTCTGTCCAGTTAAAGCTGCTGACAGGAGACGCCCTGAGCCCTCTGCTGAAACTGCTAGCAAATTCACGCCATGGATTTTAGCCAATAGTGTGTGCAGGAAACCGATCACGTGGGTGGACGCCGGAGCGCCCTGCAGAGCAGAACACACTTGCTTCGCTCTCTTGTAATCCAGACCTCGAGCAGAACAGACGTCTTTTTGGAAGGTAGAGCCTCTGTCTAAACCTACTAATTTCCGACCCTAGGTGCGCCTTTTGTGCTCCGTATATTGAAATACATCCTCTTTATTGTACTTAATTCCCTGTTTCGTCATTTAACGAAAGCCCTGGATGCCCACTATCAAATACTGACCGCTCGACCTCATGCACCCTGCCGCCACGACGCATATTTAACAGCGTTCTACCCCCTTCCCTGCCGTTTTATACGTTACGATTGGTGTCAGAAGCTTCTCTCCCCATCCCCAAACCATGTACTCCTTTACAATTGGTGTCAGGAGAGGGACATAACAATTATATCCCCCCTTCCCGGCGTGAACTCTTTTACAATTGGTGTCAGAAGTGGGACATTAGCGTCCGTGTAACTTTACATTGGTTGTAGAAGTCCCTCGTAAACTTCCCATAACTTTACATCATGTTATAGCTGTCATATCCTGATTTATTTAGTTATTCCCCTTCAACAGTAGTAAACAGGGAGTAAATGATAACCTTTTAGTACATACAAAAGTGGATTTTGGCAAATCAAGATCAACAATTTGATATACTCGTAAGATACCTGTGGTGTGATCTGTCAAGAAATCAAACAACCTCAATGTGGCCTACAAAAGTTGTAGGCTAATGTGTGTTCTACACCACTTCATTAGTGTGGGTTGCATGCATTCAGGGGCAAACATGACTGATTTATGACTCCTTCCACCTCCCCTTAACCTGTTGCTCTGTTAATTGATTTATGGCTCCCTAGCAATAATTCATCCTTCTGAAAGAACTCCCACTCCTCCTCCTCCCCCACCTCTCTGGGAAATCCCCAACCCCTCTCCTCAGCTGATACAAGTACATTTTTATTATCGAATTAATTGACTACTTAATTAAATCTATAATTAATTAACACCTCCCTCACTGGCAAATCCACCAGTCCTCCCCTCACATCCCCCATTTCCCCTTCCCTCCCTCACCAGGAAGCTGGTGGGAAAAGGACTCAGCCTGTGCTGGAGACGAAGGAACTCATAAGCTAAAATTGAAGTCAGTCTCAATTATATAGCGGAGGAATACTGTTTACTTATAAAACTTATTTTCTGGTCTTGAATCTCTTTATTTGACAGGAAAAACTCACACCCAGCAACTACATGCCCTAATTACGCAATTACACTGCTACAGATTGGAGGTGTTATCTTATTGGAAAATTTTCGTGTGTGCTTACCTTGACACGCAGGGACCACCGAGCTAGTGCACAATACCACCACCAGAGGATGTCCCACACCCTACCTCTCACCCCCTCGCTCCCCTCCCCTGCCAGAAAAAAATTGGTGGGAAAAAGACTCAATTTGTGCTGGAGAGGCAGGATCTCACGACACGAAATTTAAGTCGATGTCAATGACATATTGGTATGTATTCTTTGTTTGATTAGTCTGAAAGAGACTTGGCTCTCTTACTTGGGTAGAGCTAACATCTACAACCCCACCCACACTTCCCAAACGTTATAACTGTAAGTATTGACCAATGGAATGAAGTGCAGTATAGTAGCTGCTCTTTGGGATCTCCTGCTAATGGGTCTGTTGTCTGGACGCCGCCATGGTGGTCAAATGCCACCAGTTGTCCTAATCACACAGCATGATACTAAATACCATGGACCACAGACTGGATGTCAACCTCCTTATCTCGCAACCCCAAACACATCATCAGGTGGTGGCAACTCTTTGATATTGATACCTGAGAAATTCCTGTCAAACAACAAACTCTCTCTCTCTCTCTCTCTCTCTCAAGTGGCTACTTCCTGCCCAGTAAGTATCTATCGTGTGCCACGCTAACACCTCTTTTCTCCTGAACAAAGTAGTGGATACCTAGTAAATCATCAGCTGTGGATGTCTTTCAAATACAACCTCAGTCAATCAAATTTAATGACTAATTAATTAAATCGATAGCCTCTGTGTGAGACAGTTTGTCCTTGTATCCTTTTGGAGGATACTAGGACTAATATATTTGGTGGGATTTGACCCCACAACTGCCCTGTTTCCAAACCCTTCTGGATTTTCCCCCTTGCCTTCTATTGGTGGATACTGGCACAGTTACATCGTTTGGTAGGAAATCCATTACGTTGGAAGTAGCTAGGAATTTCAAATTTCAGTTCAGTTGCATGTTATGTCGTGAAAGATTGATGTATGTGTTCGCAGTATTACTATTGGAAACAGTAAATTGACCAATTGGGAACTTGAAGCCTCGATTGGAATGGAATGGAAACACACAGCAACAGAACGTACCAGCGTGACTTCAAACACTTTGTTACAGGAAATGTTCAAAATGTCCTCCGTTAGCGAGGATAAATGCATCCACCCTCCGTCGCATGGAATCCCTGATGCGCTGATGCAGCCCAGGAGAATGGCGTATTGTATCACAGCCGTCCACAATACGAGCACGAAGAGTCTCTACATTTGGTACCGCGGTTGCGTAGAAAAAAGCTTTCAAATGCCCCCATAAATGAAAGTCAAGAGGGTTCAGGTCAGGAAGGCGTGTAGGCCATGGAATTGGTCTGCCTCTACCAATCCATCGATCACCGAATCTGTTGTTGAGAAGCGTACGAACACTTCCACTGAAATGTGCAGGAGCTCCATCGTGCATGAACCACATGTTGTGTCGTACTTGTAAAGGCACATGTTCTAGCAGCACAAGTAGAGTATCCGGTATGAAATCATGATAACGTGCTCCATTGAGCGTAGGTGGAAGAACATGCGGCCCAATCAAGACATCATCAACAATACCTGCCCAAACGTTCACAGAAAAACTGTGTTGATGACGTGATTGCACAATTGCGTGCGGATTCTCGTCAGTCCACGCATGCTGATTGTGAAAATTTACAATTTGATCACGTTGGAATGAAGCCTCATCCGTAAAGAGAACTTTTGCACTGAAATGGGGATTGACACATTGTTGGATGAACCATTCGCAGAAGTGTACCCGTGGAGGCCAATCAGCTGCTGATAGTGCCTGCACACGCTGTACATGGTAGGTAAACAACTGGTTCTCCCGTAGCACTCTCCGTACAGTGACGTGGTCAACGTTACCTTACGCTAACATTAGAGTTATCGTCAACTGCACGAAGAATTGCCTCGTCCATTGCAGGTGTCCTCGTCGTTCTAGGTCTTCCCCAGTCGCGAGTCATAGGCTGGAATGTTCCGTTCTCCCTAAGACGCCGATCAATTGCTTTGAACGTCTTCCTGTCGGGACACCTTCGTTCTGGAAATCTGTCTCGATACAAACGTACCGCGCCACGGCTATTGCCCCGTGCTAATCCATACATCAAATGGGCATCTGCCAACTCCGCATTTGTAAACATTTCACTGACTGCAAAACCACGTTCGTGATGAACACTAACCTGTTGATGCTACGTACTGATGTGCTTGATGCTAGTACTGTAGAGCAATGAGTCGCATGTCAACACAAGCACCGAAGTCAACATTACCTTCCTTCAATTGGGCCAACTGGCGGTGAATCGAGGAAGTACAGTACATACTGACGAAACTAAAATGGAAATTAAGTGTTTCCGGACACATGTCCACATAACATCTTTTCTTTATTTGTGTGAGGAATGTTTCCTGAAAGTTTGGCCGTACCTTTTTGTAACACCCTGTATGTATATTCCTTATGTCTAGACATAGTTTTCCATGTAAAATCTTTCGTTCCCCTTATGGCTACCGATGTGTTGAAATTTCAGTTTTCCACGTCAAATCCATCCTTCCCTTACAAACAGACATAGTCATTTTCTTCGTAATGTTGGTACGCTGACCACAGTAACTTTACATCCCAACACATACTTCATAAGCCTGCCGACCACAGCGAATCTATCACATATCCCTTACTAAGTATAATACTTCTTCATTAACTGAATGCTGGTGGCATCAAACAATACTGAGCGAAAATCTCCAATAGATGGACACCCCTCATTCGTTTCTCTCGCAAGTGGTACCAGTGTGTCTTAGGAACAGAGACGTAATCGTCTTATAAGCGGCCAGCTATTATAAACACGATCGCAACGACTATGTTACTGTCATACTGGATAAAAAGTGCTCTTGGTTCTACAGGCACACACAAGTATCGCTAACGATACCCATGTTAAAAACCGTACATGCCTTATAAATCGAGGTATGGTATTGGTTCCGAATGAAGTGGTCTTCCACACGAATACCCCGATATTGAACATAGATGGTTATCCCGAGAGTATGTATTACCAGTTTGAAAGTGCGGGTGCACGTCTCCAGCGGTATAAGTTCGTAATAAAATCACCTTCCCACCGAATTTAGAAAGTGATTCGGCTAAGAAACGTGGTATTAAGCCGATATTTGCAACTCCCTCATCCAACTGCTAGGTATTTCCAATGCTGACAAACAATATTTGTAATGCATTCTATCCTGATACCATGTACGCAGTGTAACAGAGGTTTTGCGACATATACAAGTGGCTCTAGGGGACGGAGGTTGATGGTTTATTGAGAATGATCACATACAGTAGATGGCGTGCAACGCTGGGAACCACTTAAAAATGCAACGCTAGATAGAAGTTGTAATAAATGTACAAAATCCTATGACCAATGACTTGGCTTTCTCAGATCTATAGTGTTACGCTTTCTGGAAAAAATTCTGTCTGAAATTTGGCATCAAGTCTCTCCATTCAACACACTCTTGCATTGGATCCTGTGGAGATGTCTTCTAACTATTACAGCCATTAGTGAATCATATTTGTGCCACTCTCATATCTCAAAACGGGTCACCTTTCTCGAACCTATCTGCTAAGGACCCCATCCAGCAAACTCGAGTGTGGATTTAGACAGTCTCTCTACATCTTGCAATTGTTTCCCTATCTCTGCCGCAACCCCTGCAACTTTCTCCATGTGATCATTCCAATTTAAGTCGGAATTGAGTGGAAGGTGGAAAGCGCTATGTCTACCACCTTCTGCATACCATGGAGAAACAAGGTGAGCTGAGTTAAGGCAGGCCGGCCGTGGTGGCCGTGCGGTTCTAGGCGCTGCAGTCTGGAACCGCGGGACTCCTACGGTCGCAGTTTCGAATCCTGCCTCGGGCATGGATGTGTGTGATGTCCTTAGGTTAGTTAGGTTTAAGTAGTTCTAAGTTCTAGGGGACTGATGACCTAAGATGTTAAGTCCCATACTGCTCAGAGCCATTTGAACCATTTTGAGTTAAGGCAAGAGGATCGTTTTTTGATCTCTCAGTGAAATGGGAACATGTCATCACAGCTGCACCAACCGTGTACAATGTGTAAGGCCAGCACTAAATAAAGCTTTGACACGCGGTAGTAGAAAAGACAGTACAAGCAGTTATATTGGTGTTTCTTATTGGGAAAATTTGTAACCGGAAGAAGGACGAGAAGTTTGCTACTGCGTTATGGTGCAGTTCCAAATCACATATAGGTACTGTAGTCCAAAGGATATCTCTGTCTCTCAAGGTGCATTCATGTTTGTCACCCAAACATCCTCTCCCTCCTCATTATTTTTTACCATCCAATAGAGAAACACTACAGACTATAAAAACTTAGCTAACGTCACCTGGTAGAGATCTTGATAAAACATCAGCATGTCTCTCTCTTGCAATACATCAAAGACAAAAACCGTCTGCATTCTGACATCGACCATATGAGGCGTTCCTGTTAAATGTACAGGTATTCCTCCATTGGAGCAGGTGGCCAGTGATCGAAGTCCCTTCCACAGAACAGTCTGAAGTTTCGTCGCTCTCACTGTAGGAGGACCATATCCCACAGACTATCAATCACAAGAGAGGGTCCCTGTGTTGTTCTTTTATAAACAGTTTTGTATATTGTTTTTCTGCTGTAAGACATCGCAGAAATGTACGACTGCAGCTTCATACACCGCCATACGTGTTGTGCTTCCAAACCGACTTCGAGGTCTATGTCAGGTGCTAAATCGACATTTACAAGTTTTGACCCATTGGTTCTCACAGAAAGCTGGACATGGCATGCTGCAAACTATGCTGTTCCCGCAACACACAGAATGGTTGAAATAAAAGACAGTGTTCGTTATTGACAAAAATTTGAGAAAAATATGGAGGACATCGCAATATATGGCAGGAAGGGTTTGCGGCAAAGGGTATAACACCTGTTCCAAACTTGTACTCACAGGTGCTAATGATATAGACCAGTTTTCTCATTCTAATACTGTAACTGCCGTTCTGCGAAGCCTGTTCCATGCCAATCTTACATCACCTGTCCTATTACACATGATATTTCTAGGTGCTTCCATGCTGAGGTGTTTAGCTCTCCTTGTTGGTGTATATAGATACAAAGCTGATACATTTGAGAGTGTTGTGGTGCTAATGCCTATTTCCTACACTAAGAAATAGCGTTTGTGTCATGTGATGTAGGCTGTCTAACAGGTTTTGCAACATTATGAGCCTCACAAAATAATGGAGGGAATGGTTAAACAACAATACAGAAATTGAGAACTATGCTGCAATGTCATTGGCTCATAGGATCAAGAGATCGAAGCGATGAGACATTTTGCTGACATGACAACTCATCGAGGGTGGTGGTTTGGACCTCGAGTAATTGAGTAAAATCCGTTGGAATTATAGAAAATCTGGTAAAAATAGGAAAATTGATGGAAAATACATAAAACTAATGAGAATGCGAGAAAAAAATGTGGAGGGATGAGGGTACTTACATCCTCGCCTGGATGTATGAAAATCATTCCATTCCTCCACTGGTGGGATTGACAGCTGATAGTGCATACTATCCATGCTCTATGGTTTTACATTCAGCAAAATAACACCTTGTTCCAAATGTAGTTACGTACTGTAAGTTGTAAAAATGAAAGACACAGTGTAAAATCATATGGAGGTCAAGATGACTAACACCTAGGACACCAAACAGTACTCATATACCAAGGAATAGGTGGACAAAGATAGCATGAGCACATTTTGTTAATGCAGGTTGTCTACATCAGGGAAAATCTGTTGTTCACCTTTCACTGACAGGTCATTAAGGTATTATTCTCCCAAGAGGATTAAGACCCCCTAGGGATAATCCTTCCTTTTGATTGACAGGTTCTTAACCTATTGTTCCCCCAACCCTCCGCCTCCCCCTCCTCCTCCGAACCCCTCAGGAAACCTCCAATCCAACCCCACCCCCTCCTGCTGATACAGGTACACTTTCTGGTCTCAGTTATTCAAATAGCCCCCTCTCACTCTTATCAATTTGATAGACTACTTAGTTAAACTGATCAATTAATTAAACCCTCCCCCTTCGATAACCCCCCCCCTTTCTCCTCTCGCCGCCCATTTCTGGAAACTGGCAGCTCTGTTGTGGAGTGGAAGGATCTGATGTCAGGAAATTCAGGAGCATATTGTTTATTTATAAGAAACCGACGTTTGTATAGGTTGAATTTCTCTTGCTCATCATTCTCTGCTGTTTGGGAAGATGCAGGTCTTGTAACAAGTAATTAAATCGATCACTTTTTTTTATTCCGATTGCGCAGGGAATAATGTCACGAAACACCCATCACACATAATTATGCGGTTAAAAGTCTTTCTATCGCGAAGCAGGCACCGCCCGCCGACCCCTGCCCACTGGATCACACAAAAAGCTGCCGCACACGCTGTCAGGAGTGTGATTGTACCGACGAGAGTCTAGAAGCAGCGGCCAAACGTATGTGTTCCCACTCGAGACCCCGCTACCTACAGGCCGGATGTGACATACTTGATACCTGAGACATTCCAGTCGGAACACGTGCTCTTTCTCTGTTTCTCCTAGTGTCCTGCAGGGCGTGCATGCGTCGTCGGTCGGGTTGGGATGAAGCACAAACAAAGCAGTGTTTACCCGTTAAACCCAGTATGAAAGAGTGATGCCGCCTAGAAGGCCATTCTTCCAAGGCAAATTCCTGACTGTTTAGGATTCCGCCATGGAGAGAAAGGATCTCGTGACAACAAATTCAA
Organism: Schistocerca americana; assembly: GCF_021461395.2. Lineage (NCBI taxonomy): Eukaryota > Metazoa > Arthropoda > Insecta > Orthoptera > Acrididae > Schistocerca > Schistocerca americana. Next base: position 449,814,606 of record NC_060125.1, on the reverse strand, counting down.
TTACATATCATAGGATATACTGTATATTTAAAAATTCAGCTTTCAGGGCCCGATCTCATTATTATTTGATGAAAAAAGCTGACATCCAGCTACTACATATCCTAATTACGTAATTACACTGTGGCAGAATGGAGGTGTCATCTTATTAGAAAATTTTCCTTGTGTGTTCACTAGCTCGCCTGAGCTAGTGCAAAATGCCACCACCAAAGGGACGTTCCACTCCCCCCTACCCCTCGCCCGATCCCTACCCACCCTCCCAGAAAAATTGGTAGGAAAAAGGTTCACTCTGTGCTGGAGAAGAAGAAGCTCTCAACACGAAATTCAAACCAAAGTCGATAAAACATTGATGCATATGCTTTATTTAATCACTTTGCGAGAGACAAAGTGCCCCTCTTGGGCAGACATTGTGACTGCACCCCCCCCCCCCCCCCAACCTCCACCCCCCGCCGCTCCCCATGACATAATAACTGTAATCACGAGGGAATGGAATGAAGTGTGATATAGTAGCCCCCGTTTGGGCTCTCCCGTCTGTCTGTCTATCGTCAGAGCGCCGCCGTGAAAGTCTAAACAGCCCCATGTCCTGGTCACAGTTCGCGTTATTAAATACCACCGACCACGGACCGGATATCGGCCTCCTTTGACCTCGCGGTCCCCAAACAAAGCATCAAGTGGCGGCATATTGTTGACCGGCAAATTCCAGACTTCCTTCCTGTCTCTGTCGCTCTCAAGAAGCCACTCCCTGCTTATCTATGTAAACCGACGTCTCCAAACACGAAGATAGAAGTGGTCATCTCTCCTCAGAGTACTGTTTTCCTGTTCGCTAATGCTGGAGACAAAGGAAAAGCTGACGCAGTTTCTATATCAGAAACAGAGCGAAATAATCCATCTGCACTACCCTGTCCAATTAATCGTTTAAAACTTTACAGAAGATAAATAGATCGTTTAAAACACTCACTTCCACATTACGATGATCCTTCTTCATAATAAAACGTACTTTCAACGTTTGAGTGTCACACACAAACATTATACAAATCAAGTGACGAAATTTCGATCACAAATAGATCGTAGTGCTAAATATATCCGAGGTCTCGTACACGCCCTCCTCCACCACAACGTTGCTACTAAATATATCTGACTGAAAAGTCCTGACCATCACACAAACTCGCGATCACGATGGACGCGCCACTTGCTGTCGGGCGCCGCTCACGTTCGCCAAGGCGCGCCGGCCATGCCTCCTGATATCGAAAGCATGTGTGCACGTAATACAAATACCGGAACAATAAATTGATCAATTGGAAATTTAACGTCGCGATTGGGTTTTTAAAAGTACTATAGAATTCCTAAATTGTTTTCTCCACTGCATTCGGAAGGAGGGTGGAGGGTGCGTGATGCAACAGAGACAACCACAAATGCCACTGCAAGGCAGAGCCCACTGCCATACATTCAGAAGCACTAAATATAAGATCCAGTCCATAGCAATAAGCTCACACAGATAGATGTCGGAGACAGCTGAAAACACTCACACATCTTGAGCACTCACTCCCCACCCCCACCCGCCTCCCCCACAGACGTCCACGCACTGTGCCCCCATCCTCACTGTATACCACCAGCGCTGATGTAGAGGTCAGCGAAAAGTACCGCCGCGTCGGCAGTCGCAGTTATGGATGCGCGTATATCCAAGGGTGCACTACCCCGACTGTGGAATTCATCCGAGGACGATTGTAGTGGTAGGAATTCTCATGTTATCAATACGCCCAGTGCAAACGTCCATAATTTTTAATCTTCTTTCATGCAACACACACACATCCACTTTTGTTGCGCTCACCCAGCACACTGATCACTTCGCCAGCTTTCACTGCCACAGGCAACATCAGGCAGTAGCCGCATTCTTTGTACACATCAAAGGCTGAGCTAATCTTTACTTCTGGTTGCCGACTCCTCATGACTGCCTTTTCAGGTAGCCATAGTCCACTCCAAAACCCTATCCCAGACAGGGCATACTGTGGATCAATGTCCCGATATAGCTCCAGATACAACACATGGCAGGTTCACGTTCAAACCCTATCCCGGATGTGGCATATTGTGGATCCACATTCCAAAATTGTTTCTGATAAAACGCACAGTGGATTCACACTCTAACACTATCTCGTGTCTACTTTGGGTCATGGGAGCCTTCTGCAACACAGACATATAGAAAACAGAGCAAATGCACTGCAGCTGAAGAATATGTGGTTGTACGAGAGTGGATGCATTCGAGTACAGTACTATTCTATGCCACCTGACCAGAAAAATAGCGCATTTGCGCTAGCTGTTGGCAACTGTACTACGAACAATTTTAGAATATGGAGTGAGAAGCCATGTCATAATTGCATGGGTAGAAGAGACATAAAATCGAAAAAATTATAAAAATGACGAAAAATATTATACATTGAGCGAAAATACTTCGAATTGTGGGAAAATTGAGGGAGGCTTGCTGCAGAGCAATTCTTGTACATTGCAATGAGTATGCGACAGCAAGAGGAATACGAAAAAATGTTGAAATGGAAGCACCAGGAACCAGCAAAACTGTCATTTTTTTCGAATTTTGTATGTCTATTGAGGTAATAGTGATACACGCTAGTTGACTGTTGTCGTTGACGCTTTCCTGAACCATCTGCCTCTAGACGTGTTTGCATCTGCATTAAAGGATAGTTGGAGGTAGTTGGGATGATCGGCTGTCATGGTGTTGTAATGAGGTATGATTTAATGGTACACTGATGATGCATTTTAGAGAGAGGGAGATGTAGCTACAGGTCATTTGATCATTTGTTTCTGTTGTTCTGTTGGGTTGCATCAGTTGTGTGGTGTAACCCGCATTCAGTTCATAAACAGCTACGTGTTCTGTGTGTGAGCACTGTCTACTTGCGATCATTAATAACAGACTTCTCAGTCATCAGAGGACTTCCATATCATGTGTGATGAAACATGTCCATCCTGTTTCGACACATTCCTCTAGACGAACGAAGATTTAAGCGACGTGGTCCATTCCCCTGCCTCATCTTGGACATGAAATCGAGTCTTCAATTTCATAACTACGGTGATTCTAAGCTAGTGACAGGTGGTTGTGAGGTACTGCAATCCTCGTGTATACATCTGCTTGACTGATGCCCTGGCATGACATGTAATTTCAAATGTCAAACGCCGCTGCTAAGCCCTTGTCTCTTTCTTTGTAAGACGTATGCTCCATTACTAACGACCATTTTATATAGGACTGATGCGTGCGTAGTATAATTTCTGAACCGTGATCGGACGTGTACAATGGGCGCTATACACCCCTGGATAGCTGTACTGTTCAGGTATCACACAGAATCTATGTTTTAAGGAAGTAATTTTTTCATTTTACAGTTAGTCACCACAGTTTCTAATAGCGAAACCTACAAGAAGAATGTATTGCTGGAAATATATTTCTTACATTGGAATATTAACAGTGTTGCATTCCACATGACTGATAGGTTGGAAACCATACCGCTCTAACATTACAGCCTGTTTTAAGTGCAGAACCATGTAGCCTTAGGAGTGCATGTGTTTATGTTCTCTCTTACCAATACCTTCTTGGTATTGATCCCAGACACTAGAACAATAGAATTGATACTGTACTTAATTTACATACCAATACCTTCTTGGAACTGATCCGAGACACTAGAACAATACTTTGAATTGATACTGCAGTTATTTTCCTTAAAATGCTTCAAACTCCATCTGCCTGGAGCTCTGCATGCTTAAAAACCACCCATTTCTTCTTCATCTTAACCGTCTGCTATTACATCACAACACTTTTATATCTACTGCTATAAACCGATAAGGGGTGTATTTTTGGATGGGTGCAGAACACCAATTACGGACTTGGTTTGCTCTATTCTTTCACGAGATGTGGAATGTAGTGGTCTACTTCTGGTCAGCTGCAGATTAAATTGGTGACAGTGCTGCAGGGTGAGTAAGTGAAAGACAATGTGACGAGATCTTTCAATTTCTAACTTTATCCTAAGAATGCGTGAATGCCTTGCGATTTCCATCCACATAGAGAAAGATTGGAATTATGCACTATGCTCGAAGTGCTAGAAATATGTAGATCACTGTCTGGTATACTTTGATGACATACATGTTCGAGAATTAACAATGAATGGACGTACTGCACAGTCATCTGTCTACATTCGCAATGGTACTCACAAGGTAGATGAGGGGTGGTTTAGTGATGATAATGAAATTGGGAAGCATGCTGCCACGTCATTGGTTTGTGTTGAAATTCAATTACCCACACCACCAACTGTGATGCTTATTATTACAGTACGTTGGTGGTGTCTTTTCCATCCCATCCATTCACTTGTTCGCTGTTGATTGTCACATAGTGATTGACTGAGATCACTTGTCTGAGATGGAGAAAGAGTCTTGGTGGAGAGGCAACACCCTCCGGGGATGACTAGCACCGAAACAGTGATTGCATGCATGACTGCAATACGAGGAATCAATCTAAATGGAAGGCTGAGCTATCAGCCATTCCATCACTGTGAAGGATGAGTTTAAATGTTGAGGCTATCAATCACCTTCAGACAGCAGTTTGGAAGTGCTCCATTACTGTGAAAGATGAGTTTAAATGTTGAGGCTGTCAATCACCATCGGACAGCAGTTTGCAAACGCTCAACAACGCCGCATAACTCTTTCAGTTTCCATATGTTGTGACAGTGTTTTATTTAAAATCATCCAGTGTGTGTGTGTTGTGTTAACAGCAACAACAACATGATTTACATGTGCGATGTCCAGTTTTCTGTGAGAGCCAATGGGTCGGAATGTGTTAATGTCAGTTTAGAACCTGACACGGACCTCGTAGTCGTGGTGGGAAAAACAAAATGTTTGTCGGTGTACAAAACACCTTACAGCAGAAAAAAAACAATGTATTTACCATAAAAACAAACGGGGACCCCCTCTTGTGACTGATAGTCTGTGGTATATGGTCCTCCTACAGTACAGGTGATAAAACTTTACACTGGTCTGTGCAAGCGACTTCGATCACATGCCATCTGCTCCAGTAGGTCAATACCTGTATAGTTAATAGGATCGCCACACATGCTCGACGCCGGCACCAGACGGTGTTTGTTTTCGATGTATCGGAAGAGAGAGATGCAGTAAAAATCTTTTCGAGTTCACTGTCGGATGAAGTTAGTAGGGCTTTTATGGTTCGTAGTTTTCTCTGTTGGATGGTACAGAATAACGATGATAAAATGTTTGGGTGACAGATGTGAATGCACCCTGAAGGATGCAGATCTGCTTCGGTCTGCAGTCTGCAGTGCTTGCATCGCATCGCGATGCAGTTACAAAATCCTCGTCTGTCTTCCAGTTCCTGTATGATGTGGAGTCTCCCTAACTTTCGTGGTAAGAAGCACACCCATAACTGTTTGTACTGTATTTGATACTACCTTGTGTTGCGCGAGCAGACTTCGTTTGGCACTGACCTTACACATCGTCCACTTTTGGCGGAGCTACGACAACATGTTCCCGTTTCCACCGAGTGGTCAAAACACGGTCCTTTCGCATTAACTCAGCTCACTCTGCTTCTACACTGGTTGCAGAATGTGGTAGATACAGTGCTCTCTGACTTCTGCTCCGTTCCGACTTAAATCGGAACGATCACATGCGCAAAGCTACAGGAATGGCAGAGCAGAGACTGAGGAGCACTTACAAGATGCTTAGGGACTATCTTGGACTATTGGAATTTTAGTGTAGTAGATAGTTATATATGACGGTAGTATCTGTTCCCGAAAGAACAGTTACCGTGAATGACCATGTAGCTTTGCTAGAAATGAAATGATAATTAAATGGACACCCTAGCTGCAAACAGGCGTTGATGTACTTCGTTGGGAACATGCTGAAAATGTGTGCCCCGACCGGGACTCGAACCCGGGATCTCCTGCTTACATGGCAGACGCTCTATCCATCTGAGCCACCGTGGGCACAGAGGATAGTGCGACTGCAGGGACTTATCCCTTGCAAGCTCCCCGTGAGATACACATTCCCAACATGTCCACACCACTACATTCGTAGTACGCCTAATAGATGTTTGCCCATCGTACTCATTACTCGTGGCAGATTAATCTACCAAGTCCCGTACGAGTTCGGGACTTGGTAGATTAATCTGCCACGAGTAATGAGTATGATGGGCAAACATCTATTAGGCGTACTACGAATGTAGTGGTGTAGACATGTTGGGAATATGTATCTCACGGGCCGTGCGGTTAAAGGCGCTGCAGTCTGGAACCGCAAGACCGCTCCGGTCGCAGGTTCGAATCCTGCCTCGGGCATGGATGTTTGTGATGTCCTTAGGTTAGTTCGGTTTAACTAGTTCTAAGTTCTAGGGGACTAATGACCTCAGCAGTTGAGTCCCATAGTGCTCAGAGCCATTTGAACCATTTTTGTATCTCACGGGGAGCGTGCAAGGGATAAGTCCCTGCAGTCGCACTATCTTCTGTGCCCACGGTGGCTCAGATGGATAGAGCGTCTGCCATGTAAGCAGGAGATCCCGGGTTCGAGTCCCGGTCGGGGCACACATTTTCAGCATGTCCCCAATGAAGTACATCAACGCCTGTTTGCAGCTAGGGTGTCCATTTAATCATCATTTCATGTAGTAGATAGGTTCGGAAAAGGTGACTCGTTTCGAGATATGAGAGTGCCACGAATATAATTCACTAGTGGCTGCAATCATTAAAAGACATCTCCATAGGATACAATTGAGTTAGGTGCTTGAATGGAAAGACTTGATTCCAAATCGCATACAGCATTTCTACCAAAAGGCATAACACATAAAAGGCATAAAGGCGTGGTGACGGTAAAGTAGTCGATGAGATCGGATGAGTGCGGCCCATACGCATAATGTATGTTGCTGGCGGTAGAAACCTTCTGTGATCAGCTTCGTTGGCAGAGCTATGATAATATGTTCCCATTTCCACCGAGTGGCCAAACGATTGTCCTGTTGCTTAAACTTAGCTCAACCTGTTACTACATGGGTTGCAGAAGGTAGTGGATATGGCGCTCTCCGACCTCCCTTCAGTTCCGACTTAAATTGGAGCAATCACGTGGACAAATCTGCAGGGGAGCCGTGGCAGAGACCGAGGAACAGTTACAAATGCAAAGGAATTGCCTAAACAACGTTGGAGTTTTGCTGTAGCAGACAGGTTCGAGTAATAAAAGACGTCTCCAAACGATCTAGTACAAGTAGGTGGCTGAATGGAGAGACTTGGTCCAAGTCACTGACAGTGTTTGTACCAGAAAACGTTACACTATCAGCGACTCTTGTGTGTGCCTGTAGAACCAAGGCCGTTTTTCATGCAGGTTGACGATAACATTATCGTTGTGATAGCGTTTTTAATAGCGCGGTCTTTATGTACAATGCATGTTGCCGGCGGTAAAATCCCTCAGTGGTCAGCTTCAAATGTCGGTTCTTAATAGTGTTCCTCGAAAAGAACGTCGTCATCCCTCCATAGATTGAACTACCTGGTGAGTGTAACCCGACTACTGGATAAGAAAAACTACTCGCCATGCAATTTAGCTAATTGGCCTTTCAATTTGATATCAGTGTTGTTTTCGTTGCAGCAATATCTTTTAACGATATTCAGTTGTCCACCTACACAAGGAGAGACAACCATCGTAATAAAATCAGACGTGTTACCGAATTTATAAAGTGATATGTAGTATGAAACCTACATTTACAACTTCTCTGTGCTGTTACCTCAAGAGACATCGTATGTGGCGAGATATTAGGTTACCTTAAAAGAGTGTTCGAAAGTGAGGGGCCTGCTGTGACAGTGGTAGATCTCAGCTCTCCCTCAGGAGCCAAAAATGAGTTTAATATTCTAATCCTTTGCTGCATGACGTGACAGATAAAGAATGATTTTTTTCTACTTGATAAAATAATACTTAGAGGGAATATAGTCTACGCCATAGCCCTGTACGGGCTTTGCAAGGCAAGTAACGATACTTTAGCGACGTGAAAACGCGTGTATTGTGCGATTTCCTCAATCTTCGAAAATAACTCGCATAAACGGGAGGAATCTACATTTCGCGTGTGAAATTCTAGGTGTATGGTCAACAACATCGCTGCCTCGGAATGGGAAAAGTAGATTTCTTAAACTGGAGGGTCTATGTCGGAGTGGAATCGCTTAGAGCTACTGTATACGTAAAAGCTGCAACTGATTCTTTGGGAGTGCATCGCGGCCGCCTGCAAGGACAGTCACGAGGAGTCGGCAACCGAAAGTAACGGATTAGCTCAGGCCTTGACGTGTACAAAGAATGCACCTACCTGCCTGATCTTTCCCGTGGCAGCGAGGGCTGCCGAAGTGTGATAAGTGAGCGCGACAGAAGCGGACGTGTGTATGTTGCGTGAGAGAAGATTCGAAATTATGGACGTTCGTGCTGGATGTATTGATAACTTCCGAGTTACTACCACTCCTATCATCCCTGAATGCCATCCACACCCGGGGTGGTGCACCCTTCCATATACGCGCGTCCACAACTGCGACTGAGGACGCGGCGATAATTTTCACCAATCTATTTACGTGCCGCTGGCGGTGTACGTGCGGTTTATTGGTAGAATCCTGAAGCCATGCAGTCCTTCAACAAAGGAAATAGCTTACAATACGTTAGTTTGTCCAGTCTTGGAGTATTGTTCGTCTCTATGGGACCCTTACCAGTTGGGTCTGATTCAAGAGATTGAGAAGGTCCAAAGAAGAGCGGCAAGATTCGTGTCTGGTACTTTTAGCCATCGCGAGAACGTTATAAATCTCTTAGAAAGTTTGAGGTGGAACACACTTGCAGATAGACGGCGCGCCAAACAGAAGGGGCCTTCTCACTAAATTCCGAAATCCGATCTTCACCGAGGATGTAGAGCACATATTATTACCACCAACTTTCAAATCGCACAGTGATCACCATTCAAAGATAAGGGAAATAAGAGCTCGTACTGAGGCGTTCAGACAGACGTTTTTCCCTCGCGCGATCCGCGAGTGGAACAGAGGGGGGGAAATATGACTTTGGCGCGAACTGTGCTCTCCGCCACACACCGCTTGGTGGCTGGCGGAGTATATATGGATATGTAGATGTAGACGGGGGCGCCGAGAGTGGACGTCTGTGGTGAGATGGGGACTTGGGGGGGGGGGGGGGGGGGGTTGGGGAGTGAGTGCTCAAGATGTGTGAGTGTTTTCAGCTGTCTCCGACATCTATCTGTGAGAGCTTATTGCTATGGACTGGATCTTATATTTAGTGCTTCTGAATGTATCGCAGTGGGCTCTGCGTTCCAGTGGCATTTGTGGTTGTCTCTGTTGCATCACGCACCCACCACCCTCCTTCCGAATGTAGTGGAGAAAACCAATTTAGGAATTTTATAGTACTTTTAAAGACCCAATCGCGACGTTACATTTCCGATTGATCAATTTATTGTTCCGATAGTTGTGATACGTGCACACATGCTTTCGGTATCAGGAGGCATGGGCGGTGCGCCTCGGCGAACGAGAGCGGCACCCGACAGCAAGTGGCGCGTCCACCGTGATCGCGAGTTTGTGTGATGGTCAGGACTTTTCCATCAGATATGTTTAGTAGCAACGTTGTGGTGGAGGAGAGCGTGTACGAGACCTCGGATATATTTAGCACTACGATCTATTTGTGATGGAAATCTCATTACTTGATTTGTATAATGTTTGTAGGGTGGCAACGGCGTGGCACCTTACATGAGTCCATTTAACGTGACACTTTAGGTTTTGTTGCAGTAATACTCTAAATTACGGTGCAGGAAATCTATGTGGAAACGCATCGGCACGTGAGAATTCCACGATTTTGTAATTATAAGATTTTGCGGAAATTCAGTACGCGAGCAGAGCTCGGCTACCTCCCCGCCTAGCCGCCGTAGGCCACAGCCTAACGGTATGAATGGTGAACTGGGGGATTTCTGTAATCCGTTTAGAGAGGCCACAGCGGTCGCCAACCTCTGAAGGACGTGCAGCTGCAGGTGTTCAAGTGTTTACCAAAACAGAGCAGTGGATAACTGGACGGGCTTTCCTGTGTGTGCTCTCGCCTATGTCCCACTAATTTTATGCCTTCGAGTTACTCAAGTGCGGCAGGCCAGGAGTTCGGAATAACAAACTTTCAATGCAAGAATCTGTGTTCGCTACGACGGGGAATCTTGCCGGGAAAACCTCGAGTGGTCTCTTGGGAGAAAAATTCCAGTAAACGTGTTATTGCCCACAGCTGTGGTTCTTCCCAGCCGGCGAGGGCGGAGTTTACTTGTGAAATTTTGTAGAAATAAAAGAATGGTGGAAAAGAGTTCTGTTCCCAGGCCGTACATTGGTCGGCACTGGAAAACTGGGTATTTTGAGACCTTCTAGTGATGTGATTCGCTCGGTAAAAGTTGCAGGGAGAAAACAAAGGTGAAGAGCGATCTTGCTGGACTCTCAGTAATAGTTTTCTTCCGTTCTGGGCCCTAGTACTGAGAGGACGTTACCCAAGTCGTCTCCCGTCTTGTTTTTTTCGTTCTGAGTGGACATTAGCCGCGCCAGCTCTTTGCTGCCGGGATGATCGTTGCAAATAGAGAAGTTTATGGACAGCTGTCTGTTGTCCGAGTAGTGTAGGAGCGTAGTTTCCGTGACGCCACACGCCAACAGCACAGCCGCGCCGTCGCCGTCGGAGACCGCCGCTGCAACAGGAACATTACGGTGAGATCGCTCCCGCTTATGCCTGTGTTAGGAGTAACGTTAAATAGTTGGATCACGTGCAATTGCTGTTTCCACAGAGGTTTCACGGTACTTTGGGGTGTAGTGGTTCTTCGTATTTTACGTTTTGTGTCGATATCACTCGGTCAGCCAAGTTACAAGAGATCGAGTTTTGGACCAATTTTAACACAGTTCACTGCCAATGCCAGTCAGGAGGATAATTTGTAAATTTTTCATTGTGTTTTATTCAGCATTGATCTGGAGGGTATAATAAAATTATTGTGATTCAGTAGAGCCTTTACTTTCAGTAGTTGATCCTGAAGTCACCCTTTTGCGTTATTTTATTTTTGTGTATGTGTTTGATGTCATTGAACACCAAGTGTTCATGATCATTCATGCTTGGAAGTAAAAACAGGTGTGGTTCATCGTCAACGCTACCACCGCAGATTAATTAGGGGTGACAGGGTCACATTTAAATCTAGCGTTATCCATTTTTGCGTACAGTTCCACTCCCAATTTCTCTGTAAGTTGTTTGCCAGGGGTGAACACACGCAAAAATCGGACTAGCAACGGGTGGTATGTTACATGTTTGTGTGTGATACACGTTGAAAACACATTTTATTATGAAGAAGGATCATTGTAATGTGGAAGTGAGTGTTTTAAGCGATCTATTTAGCTCATGTAAATTGTTAAACAATTAATTTGAGAAGGTAGTGCAAATGGATTATTTCGCTCTGTTTTCGATATGGAAATTGCGTCAGCTTTCCCTTTGTCTCCAACATTAGCCAACAGGAAAACAGTATTCTGAGGAGAGAAGAAAACTTGTATCTCCATGTTTGGAGACGTTGGTTCACACAGACTAGCAGGGAGTGACCTCTTGAGAGACATAGAGACGTGAAGCGAGTCTGGAATTTGCCAGTCAACAGAATGCCGCCACTTGATGCTTTGTTTGGGGGCCGCGAGGTCAAAGGAGGTCGATACCCGATCCATGGTAGCTGGTATTTAGTAAAGTGATCAGTAATTAGGATATGGGGCTGTTTTGACTTTCCTGGCGGCACCCTGACGATAGGCAGATACGCGGGAGAGGCCAAACGGTGGCTACTATATCGCACTTCATTCCATTCCCTTGTGATTACAGTTGGTATGTCATGGGGAGCGGCGGGGTGGGGGGTGGGTGGGTGGGGAGGGATGCAGTCACAATACACAATGTCTGCCCAAACGGGGAACTCCGTCTCCCGCAATGTGATTAAATAAAGGATATGCATCAATTTGTTATTGACTTTTGAGTTGAATTTCGTGAATTTAGGGATCCTTCTTCTCGAGCACAGAGTGAGTCTTTTTCATATCAATTTCTTCTAGGAGGGGAGGGGAAGGATGAGGCGAGGCATAGGGGATGGAATGTCTTCTGGTGGTGGCATTGTGCACTTGCTCAGTCGATCCCTGCATGTCAAGGTGAGCACACTCAGGATAATTTTCCAATAAGACGACATCTCCATTCCTCCGCAGTGTAATTACGTAATGAGGATATGTAGTAGCTGGATGTGAGCTTTTCCCATCAAATAAAAATGACATTCAGCACCTGCAAATTGAATTTTATAAATAGACGGTTTATCCTATGCTATATAATTGAATTTATTGTCGTGAGATCCTTTCTGTCCAACACAGACGGCAGATTAGAGCCAATGGCGGAATCCATTCTCAGTCAGGAATTTGCCTTGGAAGGATAGAGTTCTAGCACGCATCAGTATTCCACATGGGGTTTACTGAGTAAAAATTGCTTTGTTTGTGCTCTGGCCCAACCTCGACCTACGGCTTGTGCAGGTCTGGCAGGACACTAGGAGAAACGGAGAAAGAGCACATGTTTCGACAGGAACTTCTCAGGTGTCAAGTATGAAAGGGATGCTGCCGCCTAACGCTTTTGTTTGAGGGTTAGTGTCACATCCGATCTGTCAATCAGGGGGATGCGAGTAGGGACACATGCGCTTGGCAGCCGCTTCTCAGGCCCTCGTCGGTACAACCACACTCCTGGCAGCGTTTGAGGTAGCATTCTGTGCGATCCAGTGGTCAGGGGATGGCGGGCGGTGCATGGTTTGCAATAGAAAGACTTTTAACAACAAAATTGTGTGTGATGGGTGTTTCATGACATTATTCCTTGTGTGATCAGGATGGAAAAAAAAGCAATCGATTTAATTACTTCTTACAAGACCTGCATTTTCCCAAACAGCATAGCATGATGAACAAGAGAAATACAACCCATGCAAACAGATTTTTTTATAAATAAACAATATACTCCTGAATTTACTGTCGTGAGATCTTTCCTCTCCACCACAGAGCTGCCAATTTCCATATAGGGGATGGGAGGGGGGAGAGCAGGGTTTAATGAAGGGGGAGCAGTTAACTAATTGATCAATTTAACTAAGAAGTTTATCAAATTGATAAGAGTGAGGGGGACTATTCGAATAATTGAGACCTGAAAGTGTACCTGTATCACCGAGGGGAGGAAGGAGGTTGAAAATTTCCTGAGGGGTTGGGAGGAGGAAGGGGAGGGGGAGGCATGGGGAAACAATAGGTTAAGTACCTGTCAATCAAAAGGAAGAATTACTCCCAGGGTCTTATTAGAAAAATAATAGGTTAATCACCTACCAGTCAAAGGAGAAAAATAGGTTTGCCCCTGAGTGAATACTTGCCTCTGATATAGGCAACCTGCACTAACTAAATGTGCTCGTGCTCTCTTTGTCCCCCTACTCCTGGGTGCAAAATGCACCACCAGTATAAGGAATCAATAGTCAGAGTCTCTTCAAAGAATGGATCACCAAGACATCTGCTACCCCTACACTGTGGAACAGGAGATTAAATGTAGAGATAATCACCTTTGGACAGCTGCTTGGAAATGCTCCACGATGCTGCAAACTCTTCCAGTTTCCATATATTGTGATGTACTTCATATTTTTGTCGATAACAAACAATATCTCTGTCTTTTATTTCATCCATCCATTGTGTTGTGGGAGCAGCATAATGTACACCTTGCAATGTCCAGCCTCCTGTGAGAGCCAATGGAATGAAACATGTTAATGTCAGCTTAGCACCGAGACAGACCTCGAAGTCGTGGTGGAAAAACCAAATGTATGTTGGTGTACAAAGCAGTAGTTACAGCAGAAAAAACAGTATAAAACTGCTTATGAAATAACGACAGAGGGACCCACTCTTGTGATTGTAGTCCATGTGATATGGTTCTCTTACAATACAGGCGATGAAACTTTAGACTGTTCTGTGTTAGCGACTTCGATCACTGGCCACCTGCTCCAGTGAAGCAATACCTTTACATTTAATAGGATCACCTCATATGCTCGATGTCAGCGCGAGGATGGTATTTGTGTTTGATATATCGGAAGAGAGGGATGCTGTAACATCTAATCGAGTTCTCTCCCAGGTGACATTAGGGAAGTTCTTATGGTTTGTAATTTTTCTGTGGAGTAAGTGTGGCTGCTGCCATGTGGCAGAGGTACTCATTACATTTCCTGGCAAAGCCTCCCACAGCAGAACAATAGTAACCACTCTCGAAACTACAGTTGAGATATAGCATTCATCCACTCAGATTGTTTCTACAACGATTGAAGGAAACACTCAGAGAATCGCTTAGTTATACTGCAGGTAGGCATCGCTTGTGTCTGTATGTTCTTGGAGTCAAAACTATTCCAATGAAGAGTTGTTATATGGTCATCTTGGCCAACAAGCATGGTTTTCCTGGGAGCTCTCAGTATAATGATGACAGGAGTCTAGGATTTGGTCTCCAGAGATTCGAGTGGAGATGATGTAGCCTATGGGACATCCTCAGGGATGACCTGATTATCAGGCAAGAATGGTGGAGATGGTACTGCTGGCAGACAGATGGGCATTGCCCCCTCTGTGCTCCACTGGGTGAAATACAGTAGTGAACTTCAAAGCTCTGGTCATTCAGGAGGACGATGGTTCTAACCTGTGTCCGGCCATCCTGATTTAGGTTTTCCATGATTTCCTCAAATTGCTTGAGGCAAACGCCAGGATGGTCCCTTCAAGGGGCAGGCCACTTTCCTTCTCCATCCTTCCCCAATCTGTGCTCCATCTCTAATGACCTAACTGCCGACAGGATGTTAAACACTAATCACCTTCTCCTCCTACAAAGTTTTGGTTAGATTAGTCTGGTGGCAGTCCTCACCCCAAAGGCTGCTAGGTTTTGGATGATGATGATGAGCGCAGTTGATTGTCATGAAGAATCTGTTATTTGATGGTGTTGTGTTGGCAGAAATCCTGAAATTTTGTTGAGATAAACTGCAGCAAAATTTTTGGAAGGTCTTTGATGAATAATATTTGATGAGTAATGCTATGGCTAAGTCCTTCACCGCATCTTTGATGGCTGCAGACTACATCAGAACGATATACTGAAAATTATAGGAATGATCAATGATAATCAGTCAAATGCATTTGAGAAATGACAAGCAAAGATAAAATGTATGTGGTGTGGATCATGGTGCGAAAGGCTGAGATAGAGCAGCCTGATACACTTTGAACTTGGGCAGTTGCAGACCATGGCTTTGATGATCTTATGGACTATAGCCCAATAAATTTGATGGTAGATCAGCTTCCTTGAGTTGAGAATGTTTCAGTTGTCCTCATGTAAAAACTACTGAACTTTTGGCCAGATCTCAGTTGGAACCATTAAACAAATGATGTCCCTTTCTGTGGCGAAAAGGTGAATTCCCTGCAATGTCGAAAAGACACTGATGATATCAAGTGTGCAAACCGTCCATGCTGTATGAAGGTAGGGAACGTTGATTGAAGGGGGTTAGCCTACATAGCTTTAGCAATGACAGCTGCTGAAAGTCAGCAAAGGTCTGTCAGAGCTGCTACGTAGAAGTACAAGACCTATCTTTGTGGAACGACCCATTGGGCCCCCACAGAAGATGTGATAATGTGTCCTCATCTGCAGGCTGTCCAGTGTTGTGATTTGACCTTCGAAGTGGGACACACTTAAATATTAAATGCAATATTTTCTCTGGATTGTTTGTTGGTATGTCTATACAAGGTGTACATAAAGTCTGGGAACACTTTCAATTATTTATTTCATAAGAACCAAACATTGTACAGCTATCATACATACATAATTTTGAAGAGAAGCCCTGAAAGTTTTTTTTCATGTATAGCGCCACAGCGTAGTTTGGCAATTTGTTGACAGTCAGCACTAGTCGCAAACATGGCGAGTTCAGGTGCGTAGCGAACTTTCTGTGTGTTGGAGTTCACAAAAACAAGTCTGTTGCAGCTGTTCGGCGGATCTTCAGATCCAAGTACGGTAACAAGCCACCAACAAGGAAGGCCATTTACCACTGGCACAACAAATTCTTTACAACGCATTGTTTGCGCCCGGCAAAGAGAAGCAGATGTCCCAGTGTGAGTGAAGTGAATGTGGAGCGCTTATGAGAGACATTCATAAGGAGTCCAAAGAAATCGGTGAGTCGTGCATCCTGTGAACTCGAAATGGCTCCATTGGCAGTATGGAAAGTCCTGCGACAGAATCTGTCTATGAAACCTTTCAAACTGGAGCTAATGCAGGAGCTCAATGACGACGACAAAGACAAGCTTTTTGAGTTTTGTTCACAGTTGCAGTAATTGAATGAGGATGGGGATGGCATTGTTGATAGCTTAATTTTTAGAGACAAAGCCACTTTTCATACTAATGGGAAAGTAAACAGGCGTAATTGTTGAATCTGGCGTACAAAGCAAACACAAAAATGCATTGAATTTGAGCATGATTACCTAAAGGTAATTGGTTTTTGTGTCTTGTCACGTCGAATACTGTACGGGCCATTCTTCTTCGCTGAGAGCACTGTCACTGGATATTCCTACTTGGACATGTTGCAGTAATGGCTGATGCCTCAAATGCAATCGGGCTCTCCAGTCATCTTTTAGCAGGATGGGGCTCCAACCCATTTTCATCGTGAAGATTATGGGTACCTGAACACAGAGCTGTTGCATCGATGGACCGTCTCTGCTATACGGAAGGGGAGAAATGTTTCATGAAATGGCCTTCCCGATCACAGATCCCACTCCATGTGACTTTTTTCTGTGGGGACACATTAAAGATCCGGTGTATGTACTGGCTCTACCACGTGATGTAGCAGAGCTCCGGGAGATGATACAGGAAGCGACTGCCACAGTCGACGATGCAATGCTGGGACAGGTATGGCAATCACTTGATTACCATATTGATGTCTGCCGGGTCACTCATGCTGCGCATTCGAATTTTTGTAAAAAAAAAAAAAAAAAACTTTCAGAATTTCTCTTTAAAGATCAAAATGTATGACTCTGTACAATGTTTAATTCTTGTGCAATAAATAATGAAAGTGTTCCTGGACTTTATGTACACCTGTATTATGTATATTTTGTGTATATTTAACCTTTTATATATGAAGACCTTCAATAAGACTGTAAAATGACCATTAAGTCATATGAATAAATAAAGAAAAAATAGCTACACAAAATGTAATTCATGAGACCAATAAAAATCGGTCACAATCACAATGGTATCCTGATTCCATTTGTAGCCTGGAGTTTGGTTGCATTTAATCAGCTTCCACCTATTAAGTGTTTTCAAAGCATCTTATGGTTAGGTTGTAGAGTATCTTCTGTTTCTCATTATCACTAATGGTGTTGTGTATATCAATCCTGTCTATACTAATGAGTACAACAACATAAGTGCACAGAAGTAGTAAGAAAGTTTACAAAAAGGTATGTGGTGTGCACTATTTTTTCTGTTTGGTGTTACACTAAAATAGATATTTTCATCCAATTAACAGGAATTTACAATTCTATGTATAACGTGTCTTAAAAAGGATACTATTTGTTGCTGTTAAGGAACTCTTTCATAGTGTAAAATGGGGCATCAAGCAGATAGTTCTTTAAATCATTTTTAAGAAATATAGGCTATACGTAATTTCTTATGCTTTCTACATTATTTGGCAACAGATTGAGAAATTTAGCTCCAGCGTGCTGATGTTCTTTGTACAAGTATCAAAATATTTCACTTCGGAGTGGAGATCTCATTTGTTCTGGTGTTATTATGATGGTGATGGCAGTTTTGTTTCAAAGTGAGCAGGATTATTTATGACAGTACACATCGGAGAGTATATGTACTCAGATGCTTGTTGTTGTTATAGTGAATTGTTTAAAAAGATTACAGCATGAGGTTTGTGGCAGTAGCCCAAATATTATTCGGATTCCTCTTTTCTGTGCAGTGAAATTGCTTTTGACGCTGGTGAGTTGCCCTGAAATATTATACTTAACAAGTAATTAAATGAAAATAGTCAAAGTATGCTGACTTTGAGATACTGTAGTCACCAACATGAGATGACTCTTAAGAGTAGATATTGCTGATGAGAACCATGTTAGTACCTAGATGACGTTTCAGTCTATTATCGACATGGAGGTAAAAAAATTTAAAAGAGTCCACTTTATTTATAGCCTAGTCATTAAGCATAATGGCTACTTCTTGTAGGTCCTTCTGATTTGCAGGGAAATGTATGAAACTGGTCTTTACTATATTAACTGCAAGGAAGTTCTACATCTACACCTACGTGATTACTCTGCTATTCACAATAAAATGCCTGGCAGAGGGTTCAATGAGCCACCTTCAAGCTGTCTGTCTACAGTTCCACTCTCGAACAGCGCACGGGAAAAACGAGCACTTAAATTTTTCTGTGCGAGCCCTGATTTCTCTTATTTTATCGTGATGATCATTTCTCCCTACGTGGGTGGGTGCCAACAGAGTGTTTTCGCAATCAGAGGAGAAAGCTGGTGATCGAAATTTCATGAGAAGATCCTGTCGCAACTAAAAACGCCTTTGTTTTAATGATTGCCACTCCAATTCATGTATCATGTCTGTGTCACTATCTTCCCTATTTCGCGTTAATAGAAAACGAAGTGCCCTTCTTTGAACTTTTTCGATGTCATCTGTCAGTCCCACCTGATGAGGATCCCACACTGCACAGCAATATGCCATAATAGGGCAGACAAGAATGGTGTAAGCAGTATCTTTTGTAGACCTGTTGCACCTTCTAAGTATTCTGCCAATGAATCAGAGTCTTTGGTTTGCTCTACCCACAACATTATCTACGTGATCATTCCAATTTAGGTTATTTGTAATTGTAAGTATTTAGTTGAATTTACAGCCTTTAGATTTGTGTTACTTATCGCATAATCGAAATTTGGCGAATTTCCTTTAGTACTCATTTTTCTTTATTCAGGGTCAATTTCCACTTTTCACGCCATACATATATCTTATCTAAATCATTTTGCAATTCGTTACAAGACGGTAAATGACAGAATCATCTGCAAACAATCTAAGAGAGCTACTCAGTTTGTCTCCTATGTCGTTAATATGAATCAGGAACAATAGAGAGCCTATAACACTTCCTTGAGGAACGCCGAATATTACTTGTGTTTTACTCGATGACTTTCCGTCTATTACTACGAAATATGACCTTTCTGACAGGAAATCACGAATCCAGTCGCACAACTGAGGCTATGTACCATAGGCACGCAGTTTGATTAGAAGATGCTTGTGAGGAACGATGTCGAAAGCCTTCTAGAAATCTAAATATTTTGAATCAATTTGTCATCCCCTGTCGATAGCACTCACTACTTCTTGAGCATAAAGAGCTAGTTGTGTTGTGTTTCACAAGAACGATATTTCCTGAATCCGTGCTGACTATGTGCCAATAAATTATTTCCTTTGAGGTAATTTATAATGTTCGAACACAGTGTATGTACCAAAACCCTACTGAAAATCGACGTTAGCGATATGAGCTTGTAATTCAGCGGATTACTCCTATTTCCCTTTTAGGGTATTGGTGTGACTTGAGCAGTTTTCCAGCCTTTAGGTACGGATCTTTCTATGAGCGAGCAGTTGTACATAATTGTGAAATATGGAGCTATTGTCTCAGCATAGTCTGGAAGGAACCTGACTAGTATACAATCTGGGCCGAAGGCCTTGCCTTTATTAAGTGATTTAAGCTGCTTTACTACACCGAGAATATCTACGTCTCTGTTTCTCATCCTGGCAGTTCTTCTTGATTCGAATTCAGAAATATCTACTTCGTCTTCTTTGGTGAAGGAGTTTCGGAAAACCATGTTTAATAACTCTCCTTTAGTTACACTGTCATCAGTGACTTCACCATTGTTATCGCTCAGTGAATTGATTGCGTCCTGCCACTGGTGTGCTTTATGTATGACCAGAATCTCTCTGAATTTTCTACCAGATTCCGAGACAGAGTTTCGTTGTGGAAATTACTAAAAGCATCTCGCATTGAAGTACGCGCTATATTTCGAACTTCTGCAAAACTTTATCAATCTTGGGAATTTTGCGTTCTTTTAAATTTGGCATGCTTTTTCGTTGCTTCTGCAACAGCGATCTGACCCGTTTTGCGTACCATGGGGATAAGTACCATCACTTATTAATTTATGTTTTAAATGTGACTGGCCCAGAAATTCTTGTAATATATCCTTGACACTGTAATCCAATTTATTAACTGATGTGTTATCTACAACGCTTGTGTCATCAGCAAAAACTGCAATATACATTTTTTATTGAAAGGCAGAGGCAGAGCGTTTACATTACTACAAACAGCACATAACCCTGACAGAAGCGGTTCTCTATTATGTCCCACTGAAAGGCTATCACATCTTGTTCCCATTTGGGGCATCTACTACTGTCTTCTGCCTTTTGTTTTCAGATATCTGCAGGTCCGGTGCATTCATAGTGCCAGGCCTCCTATACGGCCAATTCAAATGTCCATCACGTCATGTCATGCGCTGTCACGCTGTCCATCACATCACGTCACGTTAATTCCCAATAACAAAAGTGAGGTCATGAGTTACCACCTGTGAAACAAAAAGTCAGGGTATAGTACCAGAACAGAGTAACTTTAACGATAAGGTTTATTCATGGCGAAAGAAAACTTCATAGAGGATGTTCTTGATACGTTTTGTTTGATGAAGTGCTGTTAAGTGAAACAATATTTGTTTGCTAGCAAAAATATGCACATACAAAAACACGATGCAATATTTATAAGAGAATAAGTCAGGCCTGTTTACTTTATCCAGTACCTTTTTTCTTACGTAACTAATAACTTCATGAACTATTGTATTTTTCTTCATTAGCGCTGACTTTTCACTTAAAATAATATTTAGTGAAAACTTATGTTCTTATTTATATGCAAAGTGAGCATCACTCCTTTCCTGTTACCGTAAAACTTATATAATTTTTCGCTTTCCGATATCTGACCCTGCATGTGGAAGAGCACTAAAAAAGAATCCAAGCCAGCATGGAACATTTTGGAATCTGCCACGAAAACAAAGCATAATAATAAAATAAAGATTAAGAATAAAAAAAAAGAACTAAAGTCACTACTATGATACGCGTAACCACGCCGAAAATAGTTTAACTTACGACGTTAGTAGACGACGACGCCATCAAAATTTTCTTCCTGGAAACCTTAACGGGAGATGACATTACGTGACGGTCCGTTAACGACCTGTGTGAATGCTGCTATTTGAAATGCAGTGTGCAATGTTTTGACGTTATGTGACCTGATGTGATGGTCAGTGTGCATCAGCCTTGAGAGCATTTTGTGATCTGCACAACCAAAGCCCTTTGAGAGGTCACACAAGGTAGCAATTGGCAACTTTTTATTCTATCACATCACTGGCGAATGATTAAGGAGATAGCACAAGCATAGTCGATGTCATTTTAGTGCTTTATGTGAATGTCACTGAAATGGTTAATCATTTAGTTTTCACACACCAAATGGACCAGCTGGACCGACTTATAACACTCACTCTGTAGTAACTAGGTAGTAACTTTCTTGTATCCATAGTGGTTTGAGAACATTACACCTACTTCCGTAAATTTAGTTCAGTGAATTTTACATAATATCTTTTAAGAGGTCCATGACTAAGGAATTTATTGCTAGTTCACTCGAGCAGATGTAATTTCGATGTATTGCCGCGCTGCCTGCGATATGTAAGCTATAATAGAATCGCAGACCAGAGGGCAGTGTCGGCTGCAGTAGGAGCAGTGTCGGCTACAGTGGTGATAGCTCGCAGTCGGGCGGCTGGGCGGGTCGTGCCTGAGTGATGTAGTATAAGATAAAAGCAGCTGCGCGCATATCTAATTTGTTACAATTAAATTTGTACTATTGTTATATCAAGTCCCATGTAAATGTTTTTAAAAATGTTTTAATAATAATCTTTCTTATTAAATTAACTTTTCGACAATCATTCCTCTGAAGTTAAAGAATTTACTAATTTCTGCAATCCATGGTCATCCCGATTATCGCAAAGAAAAATCAGTTGTTTCTTTTTATAGATAACAAATCTAGCGGCCAGCATTGCACTGGGCTGTGCCAGAAAAATTTCTTATAGGAGCAGATATATACGCGTTATCCGGCGACTTCATTGAGGTAAGAATTTTCAATTTATTCAGAATGATCTTTCATGGCCATGACTCAGCACTGCTGACCAGTTTGGATTCACAGACAGTTAATTATTGAAAGGTTATATATGAGTCACATTTTTTTTATTGGGAGGTTAGTCTCATTATTATTGCGAGGTTCTGGAATAATAAACTGTTGGGAGATTACATTCAATGTGAATGTTATAATTACATCTATATAATTTAGTACATATTTTTTCTGTTGGGAGGTTACAACCTGTAGTAATATTATAACATTTTTTTGCTTCTAGCATAAATCTTTAAAAAATGACAGTTATAGCAAGATAACATTGATCTAGATGACACACTCTGAAGAGGAGACACTTATAAATGCATTTTCAGAACATAATTGTGACATGTAGTCAATGAGAATGCTGGATACAACTGACAGAAAACCACTTGTTTGTATGAAAGTTGGTAATTCAGTTCTTGCAGTAAGATCGACACCATCATTCCGTTTCGATTTGTATATTTTCTACAGCTATAAAGTTTGCTATGGTGCATATGTACTTTCGGTTTTATCATCAAGAACTGGGTTAATACAAAGTGGTTGGCACTGATCAAGTCCGGAGGGCTCCTGTAAAAATTGACTCCACCACTCTCATAACGCTTGCACTGAAATAGAATGTGACTGACATCACAAATTGTGAGGTCATCACATTGTCAGTAAAATGTCGCTGATACGCCGATTCTGTGTAAGTGGGAGCAGAAAAATCATTCACTGAAATGCAACACACAACACACAATATTATTTTCCTTGAGTGTTTGGACGTTACAAAACATGGCTGTTTTCTTATGATAGGCTATATACCTGGGTAGCTTTTAAGCTTTCTTCCCGTGAAGAATCGCTTGTCATTTTGTTTGCAAAAGGTAGCCTGTGTATGGGAGTTTCATCCTCCTCTTGCTTGACAGTAGTTGTCTACTATGTCCAGGGTGTATTTGCAAGTCCTTTTGTTTCAATTCTGATTGTTACTGGCTTTGTGACTCAGTGATTATTGCTGCTTTGGGGATTTGGAGAGAGATTATCCATTGTGCCACCTGTAGAACAGCGAATGTTTCAGTGGGAAATATGGAAGCTTCTCCCGGTGGCTGAAACTTCCTTTCTTCCAAAGTTTGTGGGAAGAGGAAAGCAGATCTCGTATAACAAATTCTTAAATGCCGAGTGTGTTTTTCTGTTTAATGGGTGTAATCTCGTGTTTTTGTGACTGTAAAGTGTAGAGTCAGGCAGCCTGTAAAACAGCTGCTATTTCTTCTGAACAACCAGGTACGCAGCTCATTAAGACGTCAGCCTTCATTGGAACACGTCAGAAGATAGCAAGTTGCATATCTCGTTTCTGTCTGTGCATTAATACTTTATTTCTTCAGTCTGTCATGCTAGGATGAGCAACATTAGTGCATGCTGTCTGTGGATGCAGGAGGAACTGGCTGCAGTTCACGAACAGCTGAATGCACCTTTGGCTGTGGTCAGTTATTTATAGGCTGGGCGTAGCAGTGATGGAGAATCTAGCCCATCATATGGGACACCTTTGGTGTCACTTGTTTCGCACATAAGCTCTGGTGCTGACTCCTGGTGTACCTAACGTAGTGGATCTGTCCTCACAGCAGGGTGAGTGGCTGGTGGTCATGCATCAGTGTCGCTTGTGGTGGAGGGCCAATGTGGAGACCAGCTGTCTGGCCCGCCCATTCGCCCTTCAGTGGACAGGTGGCCACTCCTTCAGCAGGATCCAACAAGGAATATGGGGGTAGGGGTCCGCTAGTTATTAGAAGCTCCAATGTTAGGTGCATTATGGAGTCCTTATAGAAACAGAATTCATACTGAAAAGAAAGCCAATGTGGATTCAGCGTGTCTGCTGGAAAACCTCATCCAGGATGTGGAGGCAGGCTTGGTCGCGGGTACCAAGCTTGTACGATGCAGTGGTCTGGACGTTTTGACTTACATTACCACCAGTGATGCCTGTCGCTTGGATCCTAAGGACATCCTCAGTTGATACACGTGGTTGACAGAAGTGGTGAAGGCTGCTGGCCTTGCATATTAGATGTGAACAGATCTAGGAATATGCAGCGTTGTTCCTAGAGTTGATAGGGGTCCTTCGATATGGAGCCAAGTGTAGAATCTCAGTGAAAGGCTTCATTGGTTCTGTGATGGTCCTGGGTGCAGATTTGTGGACCTACCTTTCCGGGTGGGGAATTATATGACTGTCCTTAAAAGATCAGGGGTGCAGTACACAAAGGTAGCAATTACAAGTGTTGTGGAGTACTTGTGGGTGCACCTGGGGTGTTTAAGGCTAGACAGTAGTATGAGGTACTCTGATGAAGACTCGCCGGAAGACATACAAATAGCTTAACCTAACTGACATCACTATAATGACAGTTCGACTGTCAAAGTTTTATCAGTTAATTGATGAAGTATTCATACCAAAGTTCCTGGATTTATTGCCCTCCAGGAAATTTCTCTCACTCAAATTGTTCTTGGGACTGAGAAGTGGCTGAAACACCAAGTGTAGAAAAAGCTCTGGGATATTTAGTGGGTCATGGAAAATATACCGCAAAGATAGATTAGATGCCACAGGAAGGCAGCAGTGGGACAAGCTATATTTTGGAGAAATTTTTAGTGCAGGTTGCCTACAGCAGGGGCAAACCTATTGTTCTCCTTTGAATGACGGGCCCTCAACCTATCGTTGTGCTGAAAGGATCCTTCCTTTTGATTGAAAGTTCCTTAACCAATTGTTCCCCCATACCCCACCCCCTCACCCCCCCGCCCCTCAGGAAATCTCCAACCCACCCACTCCCTTTACTGTTACAGGTACACTTTCAGGTCTAAGTTATTCAAATAGACCACTCAATTAAATTGATGAATTAATTAACCCCTTCCCCTCTGGAAAGCCCCTTCAGACTCAGTTGTTAGGTCATTTGGAGGGAATTCGGTTGCAGTGTATGGAATATTGGTTAAACAATTTAGACAATGTGTGAAATATTGCTTATTTAAACAATTTAGGGGATTGGAGGCAGTGTATAGAATATAGTTCATTTATTTAAAGAATGTTTCAGGAAATCGATCCCCCCCTCCTGCCACCCCATCCCCTCTCTCCCCCTCCCCTCTCTCCCTCCCCTCTACCTGGAAATTGCCTGCTCTACAAAGGAGAGGAAGGATCTCACGAAAGGAAATTCAAGAGTATATTGTTTATTTATATTAAATTCAGTTTGTGGGGCTTGGATTTCTCTTGCTCACCATTCTATGCTGTTTGGAAAGATGCAGGTCTTGTAAGAAGTAATTAAATCGAACAGCCTTCTTTTTATTCCGACCATGCAAGGAAGACCGTCATGAAATACACATCACACATAATTACACTAGTAATAATCTTTCGATCGCGAAGCACGGATCTCCAGGTGTCCCCTGTCCAATGGACTGTACAGTACGCCACCACACATCCAGCCAGGTGTCGGGGTGCACCGGCGGCCTCCGCGAAGTGACGGCACAGCCGTCAGCTGCCGAGCCATGCGCAGGTGTCCATTTGGGTCCCACAAACATGAGGTGGCGGCATCCCTTTCATTCTTGACACCTGAGAAATTCCTGTCGAAATACGTGTTTACCTAGTCACCACGGCTGACGCATAGCCTTTTTACCTGCGGTCCAGTGAGATGTTTGCATAGTAGCTCACCCTCACAGGTTCAGCTAATAGATTGTCAGTGTTATACTGATGCTACATGTCTATGTGAATAACAGCCAAGTCTCCCTCTGGACATGCTATAGAAATCTGTTGCAATGCTTTGAGAAACTGTTTACGAAATCATCCCAGAATAACACATGGCATATTCTTCCTAGCAGTCTTAACAAAATGGCTCTGAGCACTATGGGACTCAACATCTTAGGTCATAAGTCCCCTAGAACTTAGAACTACTTAAACCTAACTAACCTAAGGACATCACACACACCCATGCCCGAGGCAGGATTCGAACCTGCGACCGTAGCAGTCCCGCGGTTCCGGACTGCAGCGCCAGAACCGCTAGACCACCGCGGCCGGCCAGTCTTAACAGAACAGCCCGTTTGTCATGTGTCACTTCCTGCTCCCGACATACATCTCAGAAACGGTAACCTTTCGCCCTTGTTCTCACCGCTAAAAGCTTTCATCATGTCTGTGCATGCTTGCAAAAACACCGTTAATCATAAATGCATTCTTGTTGTTTGGAAAGAGAGCACTGTCTAAGCACACTCGGGAAAATCGGAACAATAATGCAAACAGAATTTGAGGCACTGTCCTACAGAAGAGAAAAATGGCTGGAATTTTCGGTGTCCTACAGCTGCTGGACTGAAGATGTCCTAGTCCCATAATGGTGGATGAGGGACAGCATTATGCCAGAGACGTATGGTCTGCTTCACCTCGTCCTTGAACACATGGACAAGGAAATCACGTTACTCTCAGAATTTTCCGTAGATACCTTGCCCCCATTTTGTTCGAACCAATCTGTAGAGGCTCCTATGTCCCAGCACAAAGGATGTGTTGTGAATGAATGGAGAATTCTGATCAGTTCTTATTGAATTTATCACCAAACTGCTGCTGCTGCCGATATGGGAGCAATGGGAGCATTGTCCGCCATTTTTTCATGCAGACGAGACTTTCAGTGGCAAAACTATTTTGTACAGATCGCTATATTGCACTGACAGTTAAACCCCACAAAAGTGGTCTACAGATCGTCAAATACATCCCACGTACTCATTGTGCTGCAGTGCAGCACCAACAGAGGAAACTTCACCTGTAAACATGACCCATGGCCACAGACGCTCTCGAACCGTTCAACCGCTACGCTCGCAGGTTCGAATCCTGCCTCGGGCATGGATGTGTGTGATGTCCTTAGGTTAGTTAGGTTTAAGTAGTTCGAAGTTCTAGGGAACTGATGACGATAGATGTTAAGTCGCATAGTGCTCAGAGCCGTTTGAACCATTTGAACCACAGACGCAGAACATGTGCCAGCCAGAGAGAGGCCAGTCGGCTGTGGACGACCCCAGCCCCAGGAGGATCTGAATGGTAGGAGTTCAAACGCTATCAATACCCCCAGGGCAAGCACTCGTCGTGCTGAATGTTCTCAAATTTCCACAGTGTATACACGTGACACATGTTGTCCCAAAGGTGACTCAACGGAAAGTGAGCATTAGTTAATTATTCACCTTTCCAGTGGGAGCCATGAGCCAAACCGTCATAACCCGTAATCTTTCTCAGACCCTCTGAACTGGTGTACTAAGGACTGACAAGCCTCAGCCTGGAACAAAGGCGTTCACTGAGATGCTGTTTCCGGCCCCAACCTGTTTCGTCGCTGCTACGCTTTCTACGGCCATCTCCAGACTCACAAGAATATTGGGAACCAGGCACATATTTATAGGTGTAACTAAAATTAAATAGGACTGGTTCTAGAACGGGTCTCAATGTATATATAACGCACAAAATTTTCCATATAAAAAAAAAAAAAATCTTTCGATCCCCTTATGGCTATTGCAGTTCTCCACATCAAATCCTTACCTCTCCCACGATAGAACACGCAGTCATTTTCTCTTGACATGCCAAAACATAAGTTATTGTAGCTTTACACTGCAACATACACATTTAAGACAAGCGGTGCAGTTTGGTTCCCCTCAGCACAAAGGCGTTACTGTTTCTGTCGCTGACCTGCTTGCTTGCTTGCTTTCTGCACCCATCTTCAGACTCTGGGATTACAAGAACATATGTATATTCACAAGGTTTGCCAGAATATTATACCATTTACGTGATAATTCTCGATACAAGCACACAGCAGTATGCTACTGATCGATTTCACAGTATAATTCCGAAGATTTAGACTAAAAATTATTTCTCTAGAAACCCGAAACTTTTAGGGAGGTGCAGCAACCTGTAAACCACTGAGTAACAAGAAACTTATACCGTCTGCGGAGATCTTTACATGAGAACTCGAAAAAAGTAGTGGAAACTGATATTTTTTCACTCGCGATTACTGATGTCAGTGATATAACAGATTCCAAATCATGCTTATAATTTACAAAGTCAACTAAGGTGCTTCTCATGTCTAGAGAACCAGCAAGTGTGTCTTCCACCCGTCTTTCTGCTCGGGTGGCATAGTATAGCATTGTAATCGAATGCATCCAGTCGCCTCTACCCATACAGTGCTATACTATGCCGCCCAACCAGAAAAATAGTGCACTTGTGTTACATGTTGGCAGCTAAACTACATTTAATAGCAATTTTAGAACACAGAACGAGAAGTGATGTCATGATCGCGTGGGTAAAAGTGACATAAAATCCATGACGGAAAATACATATAAATTGAGGGAAAATAAACCGAAATGCGGGGAAATTGAGGAAGTACTTGCGTGTCATCTATTTGGTGCAAAACTATTCTTGTACATGGGAACGAGTATGAGACAGCAAGAGGAATCCGAGAGAACGTTGACATGGAAGCACCAGGAACAAGGGAAACATTTTTTTTCCATCGAGGCAGCATTCTAATGTTTGTCTATTGAGGTTACAGTGATACACGCTAGTTGACTACTGTATTTGACGCTTTCTAGGTAAACAGGGAACCATCTGCCTAAATACTGACATGCATCTGCGTTAAAGGATGACAGAGAGTGGATGGAGTGATCGGTTGAGATGGAAGTGTAACAAGGTATGATTTAATGGTAGACTGATGATGTATTCTAAATAAAGAGAGAGATATTGCTGCAGGTCATTTGACCATCCGTCGTTCTGTCAGGAAGCATCAGTTGTGTGACATATGTTGCATTTGATTTGTATACAAGCAGTTCAGAGAGTTCGGCTTATGACGATTTGGCTCGCGGCTCCCCCTGGATGGGTGCATTCTTTGTGATTCGAAGGTATTTACCAGTGTAATTATGTGTGATGTGTGTTTCATGATGGTATTCCTTACGAGATCTTACTTCTTACAAGACCTGCATCTTTCCAAACAGCAGAGAATGATGAGCAAGAGAAACCCAACCCCCCAATGAATGTTTTATGAATAAACAATATACCCTTAAACTTCCCTTCGCGAGATCCTTCCTCTCCATCCCAGAGCCTCCAATTTCCTGGTAGAAGAGGGGAAGGGGAGAGGGGAGGGGGAGGAGGGATAGCGGGGTGGTGGGGGTGAATAGATTTCCTGAAAAATTCTTTAAATAAAAAAGTAAACTATACTCCATACACTGCCTTGAATCCCCAAAATGGTTTAATTAAACAATATTCTACACGTTGTCTAAATTGTTTAAACAATATTCCATACACTACAATCGACTTCCCTCCAAATGACCTATTAACTGAGTCTTTTTCACGCCATTTTTCGAGAGGGGGGTTTTCCAGAGGGGGAAGGGTTGATTAATTTATCAATTTAATGAAGTAGTCAATGAAACTGATAAGAGTAAAAGGGGGCTATTCAAATAACTCAGACCTGAAAGTGTACCTGTAGCAGCGAGGGAAATGAGTGGGTTGGAGGCTTCCTGAGGGGCGGGGGGGGGGGGGGGGGGGGTGCCGAGGAACAGTAGGTTAAGGACCTGTCAGTTAAAAGGGAGGATTCTTTTAGCAGAACAATGGGTTAAGGACCTGTCAGTCAAAGGAGAACAATAGGTTTGCCCCTAAATGGATAACCTGTCCCTGATGTAGGCAACTCACATTAAAAAATTTCACCACAACATAGCTTATCCCACAACTGAAGGCGGCTGTTCCTTGCAGTTTACAAAGATGTTGTCTCCCTTGAGGTCGAATTTCAGTGTGACAGCGAAGTTATGTTGTCACGTATAACAGGTCTAGGTGAAATAAAGCTATTTGATGAACTGGTCACATACGCAGAAATAGTGATAATAAATATAAAGAAATCAGAGCTCTCATGGACAGAGTATAGTGTTCGTTTTTATCACTCGATGTTCGAGAGTGGAAAGATTGAAAAATAGCTTGAAGGTGATTTGATGAACTGTCTGCCAGACACTTAACTGTGAAGTGCAGTCTAATGATGTAGATGTACAAGTAGAGGTAGATGTAGAATATGTTTGCATATATAATATAAACTAGATTCATAGAGGGATCTATCGAAATTTCCAGAAGAGATGATCTGAGGAAACAGAGCCACTTTTGACTGTCCACTCCGTCACACGCTGGCGAAAGTCAGCAAAACACAATGACAAATCAACAGCTCACGGTCATCTGTACAGGTTATGTGCCGTGGGAGCCATCGATCGGAAGAACTAGATGTAGATCTTTATGAAGTGTATGCAGATCTCTGCCATCTAAGTCATCTATTCAACAACTCCATACAGAGTGGTGCATGTTGAGGCGTTTGAAGCTGGCGTATAATCGGATTCACAGCAAAGTTTCGTAATTTACACTAAGGAAAAGTTTGTAAATGGTGAAAATGGTAAATGAGCTGTTAGGGGAGTAACTTACAGGGACCACTGCTTGGCAATTTGTCGTCCTAACAGTGGCGTAAAAATTTTTAGACAGAATTGTATCCTAATTAAACTGGGCTACGTCTCGTTTTCCATCCTCTCTGTCATGTCTAAGCGTTGCATAACCTTTGGATTGCATTCGATGTGATAGATAAACCAAGGTTCGCAAATACAAGCTACGGACATGTGCTTGCTGATAAGTTCTCTATAAAGACTTTCCCTGTTTGAGACAGCCGATAGTTCATAACACTGGAGGAGTTTAAAAGCCATTGTCAGATTTGCAGAAGCCTTCAAACACCATTCCATGTAAGAGCCTGTGTCATTAACATGTATGTTTAATTTTTTAGAGAGAGAAAGATCTACAGCATTAAAGCACAAAAGCTGTTAATAGTAGCTTCTCTGTCTGGGTGAGATGTGAGCAGAGTAGTGGGAGGATACAGAATGTTTCATATCGAACTCTGTCGACGATAAAATTTGTATAACATGTCAAACAGCTTACGGATGTAAGCCTCCATACCTTTTGCTGAAAGACATCAAGCAACCACAACATCTTTGCTGACTGCTCGATTTTGGTTTCAGTTTTATACCTATTCCTGTTAACAACTGAGATATTAAGAATGTCATTGTTACTTTCTTTGAACTACTTCCCCCCCAGGGCGATTACATGTAACTTTCCCATATTACAATTTTCTCCTTCTACAAATACAATGTATGCACCCATGTCTGTTAATTGATATGTGTTATACCTGCCAGCATATTTCCTGCTGTTAGGGAATGCCTTGCTTCCTCAGGAGTGTCTGCTGTGGGCACTGAACTGTTGTGTCCTTAATACCCAACTGTTGGGCCGGTTGCTGCCCATTTCTGAACTTCCAGAGTACAGGCAACATTTGCAATATCAACCATATCAATATCCACTACTACGTTACTACCATGCTTGCAGTGGCAGCCAGTGATCCTGTGCTAATGTTCTATAGCACACTGTAACTATTGCACTAAACTTGTGCAATTTCTCTCGGAATGTGAGGTAGAAATCAGTCAAAAATACACTCCATTTTTCTTCAAAAACGACCAGAAACCGTACAAAATACACTCCACTTTTCTTTGAATGTGTGCTGGCATGCAAATAAAATGGATGAAAACATCTTTCTTAGCGCTCCACAATAACTAGAAACCAATGCTGAGTGCTGAAATGGTGGTCAGCCACACTTCGATCAACTCAGAAAAGGGACACAGATGTTTGTTTTCAAATGTACAAGCACCGATGGCACTGAGGGCACTACGTTGGTAACAGCACAAAGCCAATATTTTTCTTTGAAAGCATGTGTAAATCATTGTGTAAGCAACATAGCGAATTCTGTGGATGATCTGCTAAAGACATCCTCTTCGAGTAGAGGAGAAATTTAGTTTCAAATCTCTTGAATATTTCCCCCGAGTAGGCCGTAGGAAAAGGTAAAACGTTGTTCAAATGGCGCTAAGAACTATGGGATTTAACATTTGAGGTCATCAGTCCCCTAGACTTAGAGCTACTTAAACCTAACTAACCTAAGGACACCACACACAGCCATGCCCGAGGCAAGATTCAAACCTGCGACTGTAGCAGCAGCGTGGTTCCGGAATGAAGTGCCTAGAACCGTTCGGTCACAGCGGCCGACAAGGTAAAATGCTCTCTAAAGATTTAAGAGTAGAGGATGAGGGATCTTTTAAGCAGCAGTTGACATAACGGTACTAAGACTCACTGGTCAGGTGCACAGACTGCCAGCTCGTCGGTTCGGATTCGAATCCCACTGCTACTATCTTTTTATCCCATTTTATTTTATTCCTCATACTGTTAAATTATCAGTTGTTAAACTTATACATGTCAAATTAATATATTCAATTTAGTTACGATTACTACCCTGGTAAGTCTAAAGGTCTAGGTGGTTGTAAAAAAAGCCAATATACGAGGGCACCTTTTTGTTTTCCATGTTTGCTATTCGGGAAGAGTGATGCATGTGGTGGAGTAACTAAAAAATATCTAAAAATCATAAACATATAAACGAAGTATTGATCTTGACGGATTAGGTAAAGCTAACATTGCAACAGTATTAAGTGATGCCTTTTCTGATGACATAGTGAAACTCTGTTTCTTTTTGTAATATAGTAGAACATGGGCAAAAATTTGAAAAACCCCCACTGTGTGGGTGTAATTTGATTTTGCCTTCATTGGAGCATTCGCATCAGGAGCTGGTACCTGTTGTAATGATGGTAATCCGTGTCTTGACTTTTGTTGCTGGGTGTTTTGTGCTGGAGAGTGGAAAGAGACAGCTGTATGCGATGAATGACACTCCGCTTTCTTTTGTTAATTCTGAGGACATGTCTCTTGAAAGGACACTTCTGTGGTACCCTACTGGCGTTGATCTGTAATTTTTCTTTTGATGGAGAGTATGCCACGACTGGCTCGATGGTATGGCCCTTATGCAGTATTACATTCGACCCTTGGCTAGTATCAGCTGGGATCACGTCATTGGTTTCCATTTTCACTAAAGCTGGACTTGTGTAACCTGTTGCCATGAACGATTTGTTAGCTTCAAGGATGAACATGTAAGTAACGCGTGAACTTCAACACACTGCTGATACACCAGGAAAATTCCATGGCCGCACATTAAGAACGCTGTGATGTTAACTCTTTTGTCCCTCAGCGACAAATAACATTCAAATCTCCTTGGGTAATAACCAGTGATCTCTAAACTGTCTGGCTGTAGATATCTAATAGAGCCTGTAGCTTTGGCAGGCCTACAGATTCTTGTCACCTACTTAGTCCGCCATGTTGCATTTATGCAAAAAGATTTCCAGTGGTCCATACATGATATGGAAGTCTTTACTTATTTGTGACTTCGAACTTCAAATCAGTATTGATGTAATAGGTTGATGTGGGAGCAGGATCTAAAAGTATTTATATGTTGTGTTCTCATGACATTTCATGGTAGCCATCTTGTGATTAGGCAAGAAACGAAATACAAGGATCTTTGGGCAACTGGCCAGCAGGTTCGGACACCTGGAGTTAGGCATCCTGATAGTATAGAGGTACTGATAATAGCACAGGGTATAAATCCAATATTATACAGCACACCTAACGTATACCAGCTGCACCAGGGCTTCAACAGCAGAAGTCTGGAAATGCCAACTTGCTCATTGAGTCACATGAATAAAAAATAGAACAGTCTCTGGATAAGATTCTCAGAACAAAAAAACATTCTGTAAGGAAGTTCTCAATTTCGTATGAATTCGAAGTATATTCTCTGACGCGGGAGTTCTTTCTCATTACCTCCCCTCCTCCTTGACAAGGTTCTAGGTGTGATGTCTTCTGCTACGTCCGGTAACACACACAGAACAAATTCATAATCTTACGTTGTATTCAACTCACTCAAACAGGCAAACGGTTCGATGTACAACTAAGGAAATGGCATCAATGTGTTCTGGAAAAGTTGCACTAGGTTTCGATTTTACTATTATGTGCGGCAACAAATTATTAGGGTGATTAAAGACAGTTTACGAAAATGCATTTTCTGACAATATTATCGAATTTTTGCCCGCCCGGTTAGCCGTGTGGTCTAACGCACTGCTTTCCGGGCATGAAGGTGTGCTAGTCCCCGGCACGAATCCACCCAGCGGATTAGTGTCGAGGTCCGGTGTGACAACCACTCTGTGGACGGTTTTTAAGGCTGTTTTCCATCTGCCGCGGGGAATACGAGCTGGTTCCTCTTATTCCGCCTCATTTACACTATTGCTGCACAAACACTTTCCAAGATGCTACCCCAGGCGGGTGTAAAATGACTGTGAGCAACAGAAAATAATAAACGCTAAGATGAAGATTTGGCCCTGTCTGACTACCCCCTGAAGCAGACCTTGGGATCTCTTAATTCCATAAATCACAGTCTAAACAAAAATGAACGATGTAGGCAACTAATCCTACTAAATGATAAACGTTGTTCCTGCTTATACACTACTGGCCATTAAAATTACTATACCACGCAGATGACGTGCTACAGACGGAAATTTAACCGACAGGAAGAAGATGCTGTGTTACGCAAATGATTAGCTCTCACACAAGGTTGTTGCCGGTGGCGACTCCTAGAAGGTACTGACATGAGGAAAGTTTCCAACCGATTTCTCATATGTAAACAGCAGTTGACCGGCGTTGCCTGGTGAAACGTTGTTCTGATGCCTCGTGTAAGGAGGAGAAATGCGTACCATCACGTTTCCGACTTTGATACAGGTCGGATTGCAGCCTGTCGCGATTGCGGTTTATCGTATCGCGACATTGCTGCTCGCGTTGGTCGAGATTCAATGACTGTTAGCAGAATATGGAATCGGTGGGTCCAGGAACGCCGTGCTGGATCCCAACGGCGTCGTATCACTAGCAGTCGAGATGACAGGCATCTTATCTGTATGGCTGTAACGGATCGTGCAGCCACGTCTCGATCCCTGAGTCAACAGATGGGGACGTTTGCAAGACAACAACCATCTGCACGAACAGTTCGACGACGTTTGCAGCAGCATGGACTATCAGCTCGGAGACCATGGCTGCAGTTACCCTTGACGCTGCATCACAGGAGCGCCTGCGATGGTGTACTCAACGAAGAACCTGGGTGCACTAATGGCAAAACGTCATTTTTTCGGATGAATCCAGGTTCTGTTTACAGCATCATGATGGTCGCATCCGTGTTTGGCGACATCGCGGTGGACGCACATTGGAAGCATGTATTCGTCATCGCCATACTGGCGTATCGCCCGACGTGATGGTATGGGGTGCCATCGGTTACACGTCTCGGTCACCTCTTGTTCGCACTGACGGCACTTCGAACAGTGGACGTTACATTTCAGATGTGTTACGACCCGTGGCTCTACCCTTCATTCGATCCCTGCGAAACCCTACATTTCAGCAGGATAATGCACGACCGCATGTTGCAGGTCCTATACGGGCCTTTCTGGATACAGAAAATGTTCGACTGCTGCCCTAGCCAGCACATTCTCCAGATCTCTCCCCAACTGTAAACCTCTGATCAATGGTGGCCGAGCAACTGGCTCGTCACAATATGCCAGTCACTACTCTTGATGAACTGTGGTATCGTGTTGAAGCTGCATGGGCAGCTGTACCTGTACACGCCGTCCAAGCTGTGTTTGACTCAATGCCCATGCGTATCAAAGCCGTTATTACGGCTAGAGGTTGTTGCTATGGGTACTGATTTCTCAGGATCTATGCACCTAAACTGCGTGAAAATGTAATCACATGTCAGTTCTAGTATAATATATTTGTCCAATGAATACCCGTTTATCATTTGCATTTCTTCTTGGTGTAGCAATTTTAATGGCCAGTAGTGTATATTTATTGTAGATTAAAAAATCCCTTTGTATTACAAAGTTTACATTTCCTAAGTAAAATTACTAATCAATTGCCCAACTCTGCCCCTTATTATGACTGTGCGGTCTAATATCAATAATGCGAAATGACTGACATCATCTACGTGCCAAACGCTAGAAGACACTACTTTCAAAGATGATCTACGGTGGTGTGGAACCTCAGTGGAAATACACTAACGTGATAACAGCTATTATCTTCTATAGCCCTAATAAGCCGAAGCAATTTGCGATATCACCGTATGTACTGCATCTGGTGCGTCAGCGTGTTGGTTCTCGTACATGTCTGCGTCGATGGAAGAACTCCAGCCACAAAATAAAAGCTCTTTCAAACACTAGGGCGGCAGAAGGCGGTCCTCTGACTAATATTCTCTAATACTGTCTTCTCCTCTCTGTGTTCTACAGACGAGAAACGCGAACTCCTAGCCACAAGGACGGATTTCAGATAACGTCTCAACGTAAGTATAGGCAGAGGAAGTGCTCTCAATTACTGAACGCTGTGTACTCAACGACGACTTCCAACCCGGAGGTGAAGTCCAGAATCGTACAGGTTCGCAACAGTACAGTGCCTAACTGTTCTAACTATAAACTCTCCTGAGGGCAGAGACAGCAAGTCCATCTGTACCAACAAAGCTGATACCGAGCTACCGTCACACACAGGCTCTCACAACGGAAGACCTCGTCTCTCCACCGCTGGCTTCCCAGCAAGGCTCAGCTCCTCACCATCGTAATTTCGAAAACGAACGATATTCCCGAAACCATGGAATATTCTCCCTCTCTACAGATTCTTCCGAACGCCGACCAACGATATTTTAGTCTTTTGTCGTCCAGCGCGGAAAGTTTGCGAGGAAAAACCTATACACTTGGAATGGTACGCTTCTGGGTAAAAATCCGCGGAAGTAACCAAGCCTGCGTGGTTTTCGAGGTGCCGTTTCTTCGTTCCTCTCACCTGCGTCCAAAATCTGCAGAGGGTTGGGAAGTATTATCCGGTTATCCTTCTGGCCCTACTACAATAGCGGCCGATAGCGGCCGCTCGCCCCTGTATTGTGTCTTCGCGCTCAGGTGTCTGTCATGGCGCGTGGAGCTGGACCACCACACGTGGGTGGGCCTTCCACCCAGGGTTTGAGTTCCGCCTCCCATTTCATTTTCACCGTCGTTCCAAACTCTACTAGTATAGCTAATCATTCATTACGCCGTTCGGATAATAACGACACTCCATTACCTTTCATGGAATAAGCGTTAACAATTATTTACAAGCCGTACATGACAATGTCAGTCTCCTTTATATATTCATATACACGATGTACAACCTATCACATGATACCTAATAGTGTTTGTAGATCACGGCAAAGTATGTGGATGGGTACTTGTAAGATGCGAAATTATAGACACCTTACAACTTTCTCCACATACGCATACACCCTAATTACTCTACCATGCAAACATTGGGGTTACTCTCGTCTGGTGTGAGACATTCTCAGGGGGTCCACTGTGGCCTGAACCACACAATAACCCTGGATTCTGTGTGGGGCAGCAGTGGGGTGGGTGGACTGCTGTAGCCTGTTGTGGGGTTGTGAACCACTGAGGGCTACGGAAGGGACGAAGCCCCTCCATCGTTTCTAAGTCCCCAGTTCCATACAATACAATACAATACCAGAACATTTTATTATTATTAATGCTACTAATTTATTATAATAGTATCCTTACCTAAATATAATTTTACAGTACCTAATTTAGAATTTATAATTGCTATCCTACACTTTGGCAGTTATTAATTAGCTAAATTTAAAAATGATCATGTTTTGTAGATGAAGAAGTTTCTTATAAGAGAAGGAGAGAAGATCCATTTCCTTGGAGTGTAGAAAAAGTGAATGTTTCTTTATTACCTGTTGTAATACTTAAAGAAATTGCTCCTGATGGCACTCACTGTATCGAAGTAATGGCTAATTCACAAGATGGACGTCTTCCTAATCATAGTATTTTGTGATGTTCTCCTAGACCTACACCATGTGTAAAAATAAATTTCAGTGATGAACAAGTATCAGGTGTTTGGGACATGTTCATAGACGACTACATAATCAAACATATTTGGAAGTACTATAAGAGAGGCACAAAGAGTAATTGGAAATGACAGCTGGTCAGTGACCACAGAAGAAACAGAAGCATCTATTGCAATTATTTATGCTTGTGGGATGAATGGTTGCAAAAGTGCAGACCTCTACAGCTAATGGTTAGACTCCTGGGGCCTACCATTTTGTGTGGAAACTATAAGTAGAAACAGGGTCTTTTACATTACGAGGTTTCTCTCTTCCTTCACAGATTGGTAAATTAGTATTGGTTTGTGCTGTTTGGAACAAATTCATAGAAAACTGCACAATGTGTTACAAACATTATGATAGATGAGCAACTCTTCCTGTGTAAAACTAGGTGCCCTTTCACACAATTCATGGCTTTCAAGCCTGCAAGTATGGACAAAAGTACTGGTTAACTGTAGATGTTGACAGCAAGTATACCCACACAGTGCATAGGGGGGGGGGGGGGGGGCGGAGGGTGCAAGGTACTTTATTCTCACCTTTTGAAAATATTGTAATTCGGTCATGTACCTTAGATGTTAAAATTTTGAAAAAATGTTTATTATTTATAATGGTTTCTTATGCCTGATTCCATAACTGTTTTCAAGTAAAATGTAGTCCAAAATTTTTAGTCCTAGTAGTGAATGTGATGTTCTGCAACAAATGTCATAGTCATATTTTCACATTCAAGACAGAGCAGAGAACGGGAAGGGAAAGCAGGGTACAGGTACGGAGAGAAAAGAGCGCTGTCTGACAGAGGGTGTAGGGATTAGATGGCGAAAAGGCGCAGTGCTGAGAGGCTGTGGGGCAAGGAGGGGAAGGTAGAGAGCAGGGACCAAAAACAAATAGGAGTGGAAAGGGTGCATTTGTTGAGGGTGATACTCAAAGACGATTGGAGATAAGAATAGGAAGGAGGTGATAGTACAGAGGGGTGGAAGCTGTTGGGTAGAATGATTGAAAAGGGACTGCTAAGGCTTTAAGTGGTGTTTGGAGGTTAAGTGGGACTTCTGGAATGGGGTCACTCTGGTGTGGAGGAGCCAGATAATTGGCAGAGGCCTTCCACCAGGTAGTCACAGTCATTCATAACATCAATGATGGAACATTTGTCTACATTCAGGATGATTAGGTCACGATTAGTTTTGAGGTTGTGTATGGCTGTCCTTTCTTCTGCTGAAATTTTGGTGATCTGAGGAAGAAGTCTGGGGAAGGATGACGAAGCCAAGTTGGAGGTAAGGAATTCCTGGAACGTGACCAAGCTGTGGTTATATGGGAAAGGGGAGGGGGGGAGGATCACGGTTAGATGGTGGTATGAAGTGGGTGAGACAGGGATAAAAGTTAGGATTAGGTTGGCTTTGGTTGGAGGTAATGGTGGCAGAGAAGTGTTTCAATTGCAGGATATCAGCATCTGCTAGCGCAGGGGAAACGGCAGAAAAAATGCGTACAGTATACCTAAGATACGCCTAAACTCACACAGATATGCAAAAAATACGTACAAATAGTAAAAATACGTACAGATATTTACAAATTCGCAAAAATGCTTGAAACTGTGTAAAATACGCAAAAATACTTTTAAAACCTACAGAAACATGCGGAAAAGGACCGAATAAGGTATGAGAGTATGTGTGTGTTAGGATAAGAGAAGAGAGGGGAAGCTAGATCGGTTAGGTCGAGGGTAACAAGTTCGCGTGGCTTTGGTAGGTATGGGGAAATAAAACGCTAAAATACAGTATATGAGGATGAGGGAGTAAGTGGGATCAGTAGGAATGAACATAATTATCGGTGGGACAAATTTGGCGTATCAGATGCTGGATCAATTATCCATGCAGCTATGCCGCTGTGCATTGTGCGTGGACGAGATCGTTGATACTGCGTTGCTCAGAAGTGTGTATGGTTTGGAAGGCAGTGAATAAATACAGGATAGAAGAGAATGAATGGAGACTGAAAAGAGTAATGCTATAGCGAATATTAACAAAGGACAACAGCGCAGCGTTGTGGGAAGGAAAAAGAGTCTTTAGGCAAAATCAAACATGGAAATTCCAGGTTGGAATATCCACAATATAAAAAAGAGATTGATTGCTACTCATAGTAAAAACGACACACTGAGTTGCAGACAGGCACAACGAAAACAGACTTACACATTAGCTTTCGCCCAAAGGCTTGTCAGAAAAGGAAACACACACACATTTATTCACACAAGCAAGCACACTTCTTGCACACGTGGCTGCCACCACCGCCAGTTCGAACCAGAATGCAGCTGTCATGTAGAATGGAAGCAGCAATCTGGATGGAGTGGGGAAGGAGAAGGGATAACAGGATACAGGTGGGAGGGAGAGCAGAGCACTGCATGGCAGAGGATGCAGGGACTAGACTGCCAACGGGTGCAGCATTAGGTAGCTGGGGGGGAAGAGTGTAAGGTGGGGGAAGGAAACGTGGAGCGAAAACGAAGTCGGGAAGGGGAAAGAAGGGCTGCTGTATTGACAGAGGGCGGCGCATAAAGAGGGTGGGAGACGACAATAGGGTGAAGGTGGAAGGACAGAGGGGATGGAAGCTGTTTGGTGGAGGGTATGGGGACAGTAGGTTACCAAAGGTTGAGGGAAGGGTAATTTCGTGAATGGAGAAGGTATTGCAGGGATAACTCCCATCTGGACAGTTCAGAAAATTTAATGGTGGAGGAGAGGATTCAGATGACTAAGGAAGTGAAGCACCCATTGAAATCAAGCATGTTATGTTCAGCTGCATGTTGTGTCACAAGGTGGTCTAGTTTGCTCATGGCTACAGTTGGACAGTGGCCATTCATTCTGGTGGACAGCTGGTTAGCAATCATGCCAGTATAAAAAGCTGAGAAGTGACTGCACCAGACCTGCTCTACACTGTAGCTGTTTTCACAGGTGGTCTGGCTTCTGATGGGATAGGATAAGTCTGTTACAGGACTGGAGTAGTAAGTGCTAGGTAGGGGGAATGGGCAGGTATTACTCCTGGGTCATCCACAGGGACAAGGGGCTGGGACTGGAATTGGTATAGGGATGGATGGACTAGGATGTTGTGGACGTTCAGTGGATGATAGATCAATTTAGGAGGAGTGGGAACGTTCCTGGATAGGATGTCCCACTGATGATAGGTAATGAAAACCCTGACGAAGGATGTGGTTCAATTGTTCCAGTCTGGGGTGATACTGGATACTGAGTGACTAGCTCTTGGGAGTGGTGACAGGATTGGTTGGGGTTGCGAGGGGAAAGGGCACGGAAGATCTGTTTGCAGACTGGACGCTGCAGATATGCTGTCCCCAGGTGTCCAGGCTGTATGGGAGAGACTTTTTGGTGTGAAAGGGATGACAGCTGTCGAAATGTAGGTACTGTTGGTGTTTGTTGGGTTTAATGTGGACAGGGATGTGGATGAAGTCTGCAGAGAGGAGGACATCAACGTCCGGGAAGGTGGCATTCTGGATTGAGGACGACACTCTGATGCGGATAGGAGAGGAGGCATTAAGGTTGTGAAGGATACAGACTAGAGATTTCGCGTTTTGGGAAGCTAGGAAAGATCTCTAGATGACCCATACACAAGTCGGCATAGAAGGGTGCCCTGCTTGTACCAATGGCTCTGCTGTGGATTTGTTTGTATGTAAAGGAGAAATAGTTGTGAGTTGGGATAAAGTTAGTAAAGTGTATGAGGAACGAGGTAGTGGATTTGGAGTCTGAGAGACACTGGGGAAGGTAGTGTTCAATAGCGGTGAAGACACGGTCATAAGTGACGTTGGTGTATCGGAAAGTGGTATCAACAGTGATGCATAGTGATCCAGGAGGTGATGGGAGAGGGATGGTGGAGCATCGGTGAAGGAAGTGGTAGCTGTCTTTGACAGGGGGGGGGGGGGGGCTAAATTATGGGCATTCATTGGAGGTATTTGTCAACAACGGCCGAAATTCTTTCAGTGACAACCCCACAACCCCATGACATTCTCCTTTGTTAATATCTGCTATAGCATTACACTTTTCCGTTTCCATTCTTCCTCCTCTTCTGTGTTTTTCACTGCCTTCCACACCACACACACTTCTGCGTCGACCGTGTCAAGAAATTCTCCACACACAAAACACAGCTGTGTGACTGCACAGATTGTTGATGCAGCACCTGACGCCCCAAATTCTTCCCACAGACAATTTTATTTATTTCTATTAATCCCACTTCCTCCCTCATCCTCATGTATTATAGCATTTTATTTTCCACACCTACCCATGGCACACGAACTTGTGATCCTTGACCTAACCGATCCCCATTCCCCCTCTCTTCCCTTATTCCAATACACGCATAATCCCACATTTCATCCATTTCTTCTCTCTCACGTTTCTGTACTTTTTTAATATATTCGTGCGCATTTTTACGCAGTTTCACCCATTTTTGCGTATTTTCAGGTGTCTGTGCGTTTTTGACGTATTTGTACGTATTTTTGAGTATGTGTGAGTGTTGTTGCATGTCTTTACGTACATTTTACGCATCTTTTCTGTTATTCATCTCCCTTCAAACCACCTAACACCCTCCTTTGTCCATTTCCGGGCCTTTCCCGTTGTACCTACGCCATCCCTGCCACAGTGTATCCCTGCTCCTTCTTTCTGCACCAGAACAGAAAAGTATTCCTGTCGCTGGTTAAAACCCAGTCCCACAACTTGTTTCTAAAATGCTGCATAATCCATACAATCTCACCCAATGGTCTAATCATAAAAATTCCTTTCCCTGGATCCCATTCCTTCTTTCACAGTGACCGTCACCTTTTCAGATTCCATCAGACCTGGTCCTCAGGAACATGGTACTGCAAAAACACATTTCCACAGCACAGGTCTCCCAGAAGCACCTCCACTCTTCCACAAGATACTGCTAATGTGCAATCCCTGCTACATACATCATATCTCTGCAATTGAAGCCCTTGCTCTTCAGCACCTGCAGGAACTTTCCAGACATCACTCCCATAAGTTATCCAACCTGCTGAGATCATACTGCCACCTCAGGGCACCACTATCCAACCTGTATCCTGTGTGTAGTGTTACTCCTTGTCACTCCCCCATAGCACCTGGACCTTGCCTAGCTGGCCACATCCCCCAGAACTTCCTACCAACACTCCACCAAATCCAGAGCTAAAACAATCCCATAGCACTGTTGTTAAGTTTTGCACCAAAATCCTCTGCCCCATAGAAGTTTCGGTCCTATCCAAAGGCCTCACCTTTAGACCTACATCCAAATTAAATCACACTGGGTTTGACAAAGACCTAATCCCCTTCTTCTGATCCCTGCAATGGAAACACTTCTTTGAAACCAAGACCTTCAAACAAAGCCAACCTACTCCCAATTTTGAACCCTGCCTCTCCCAGTTCATACCAACACCCCACCATGATCCCCCCTCCTCTTCCAGGGATTCATTTCCACCAACTTGTCCTCACCATCCTTCCCTAGGTTCCTACCCCAGAACGCCAATCTTTCAGCAGAAGAAAGGACAACCCTACATAATGTCAAAACAAATCCTGTCCTAATCATTCTACCTGCAGACCAAGGTTCCACCGCTGTTGTTATGAATCATAGTGACTACTTGGCAGAAGGCCTCTGCCAATTTTCTGACTCCTCCACCTATAAACTCAACCACAGTGGTCCCATCCCAGAAGTCCAACATAACCTCCAATCAATGTTTAAATCCTAAGGCCCTCCCCAGAACCTCTCCTGAATCCATTTCCCTTCTTACCCCTATTATACTCCAGATGCCCACCTTCTACATGCTCTCCAAAATACACAAACTCAACAAAGCTGGACACCCCAATATGGTTGGTTATTGTGGCCTCACCGAAAGAATTTTGGCCGTCATTGACCAACACCTCCAATCAATTACCCATAATTTAACCTCCCACATCCAAGATATCAACAACCTTCTTCACAAACTCTCCATTGTCCCCATCCTTTTACCTTGTGGATACATACTTGCCACTGTTGAAGTCACCTCACTATACACCAACATCCCTCATGCTCATAGTTTTACTGCAACTGAACACTACCTTCCCCAACATCCTTCAGACTCCATACCCATTACCTCATTTCTCATACATCTCACGAACTTTATCCTAATTCACAACTATTTCTCCTTTGACATGAAGATGTACAAACAAATCTGCAACACAGACATGGGCACCCCTCTATGCCAGTCTGTTTATGAGCCATCAAGATGAGACCTTCCTTGCCTCCTAAAACGTCAACCCCTAGTCTGGTTCAGGTTCATTGATGATGCCTTCAAGATCTGGACTCTGGGGTAATACACCCTCCTCATTCCTTCACAACTACAATGCCTACTCTCCCAACTGCTTCAGCTGTTCCCCCTCAACCCAGTCACCTCCTTGGACATTGACCTCCTTCTCCCTGATGGCTCCATCCACACCTTTGTCCACATTAAATCCACCAACTACCAACATTACTTGCATTTCGACAGCTGTAGTCCCTTTCAAACCAAAAAATCCGTCGC
The DNA here is from genome assembly GCF_021461395.2 of Schistocerca americana. Classification (NCBI taxonomy): domain Eukaryota; kingdom Metazoa; phylum Arthropoda; class Insecta; order Orthoptera; family Acrididae; genus Schistocerca; species Schistocerca americana. The sequence goes on along the minus strand of NC_060125.1, from coordinate 449,769,980 downwards.
ATACAGCCAGGCCACCTCGGGACAGCATAGCTGCAGAGTCAAGAACTGCCTTCCAGAATATACTGAGGATTTCACCAACGCTTCACACCAACCCAAAGAACCAACTACAAAAGAGTACCCCGTTCGACAACCTATACCACCTTGGACTAGAGCAACTGAACCATATTCTTTGTCAGGGCTTTGATTACCTATCATCATGCCCTGAAATGGAGGATAATTCCCGTTCTCTTAACATGGGACTATTCTCTCGCCCCATCAATACCCTGCTATCCCTTCACCTTCCCTGTCCTGTCCATATTGCTGCTTCTGTTCTATGTGACAGTTACAAGAGATGGCGGTTATGTGTGCTTATATGAAAGAACGTGTGTGTGTTTCCTTTTCTGATGAAGATTTTGGCTGAAAGATAATGTCTAAGTGTCTTTTCGTTGTGCCTGTCCGCAACTCGCTGTGTCATCATAAATTGTGTGTAGCAATCTTTCTTTCCCTTACCTACTTTTTGTTGGGCTATCGAGTAAATAAAGTAAAAAAAATTGTCATGATAAATTCCCTTCAGCCTAGTGTTATGTAAATACAAACGAGAAAAAATCCACAAAACACTAAATTATTGCAACAAGACAAAATCTGGGATGGACATAGTAGACAAAATGGTCAGGCAGTACTCAGTCAAGGCCTTCTCAGGAAGAGGGCAGTACACTCCTTCTACAATATTCTTAACCTAGCACGAATAAATGTTTACTTAATATTCAGAGCTCTTTCTAGGAAGGATATCAAAAGAAAACATTGTATTCAGTAACTTGCAGAGAAACTACTGTCTGAGTATGTGGAGAGTAGCTCATTTCATAGTGCTTTGATTATGAAAAGAATGTAAATGAAAATGAAGATGAAATAGCCAAGAAAATTGTAAATGTCAGTTCTTAAATTCTGCAAGTCTAACAACGTTATTTCCAAGTGCACAGTTTGTATGAAAATGATTTGTGGAAAATGGAAAAAGAAAACTGTAGAAATTTGTCATTTATGTGGAAGTATAAACTAGATAAAATTGCTCTAACCACGAATAATTCAATTTTCCTATGCATTTATAACTACGTTAACCCCCTCACTTGCTTACTTTTGTCTGGTTTTTATAGGTTTCAGAAACTTTTTTAACAACTGAAGTTGTTTGGGTTCTGTTATATTTTATTCACAATACAGTATCTTAAATGAAATATAAATCATGTAAGAAAAGAAATATAATAATTGCTTGCAATTTTGGTATAACAATTCAAAGTGTTACAGATATACAGGGTGTTTCAAAATGAATATACGGATTTTAAAGTTTTGAAAGACATTCACCTTACAATTATAAATAATACACCAAATGAAAGAAAAACACTAACAGTTTTTCTTACAATTATTCAGTGTGAACACTGATCACACATTGAATCAATAGGCGAGTTGTTCTGGAACCTTGATCAATGTGTCAGGAGTAACTGTTGCAATAACACTGTCTCTAAAGTCAGATAGATTGGCTGGTATCGGAGGCACATACACATGATTGCATCAGATCGTGTGTGAATGTGGCGGTCATGCATAAAATGCTGTGTCAAATGGACCCTTGTGCACAATCCACTGGTGGCATACAACGTCGTTTAACCAGTCACTTACTGAGATTTGCCAGTGAGGCAGTGAATCATTCTGCTCTCAAATAAAGATGTCTAGTTCAGCTTCTTGCTATTGAGGCACAGGCTATAGTTGTGGCATATCAAGATAAGAAACATCAGTTACAGTTGATTCACCATAAGAGAAAGGCCCATAAACTTACCGCAGGGGTATTTCTTGCGGCTAAGCGTGAAAGACTCGCACTCGTTCAACACGTTTTGCAGTCACTCTTTGTCATTCCATACTCTTCCCATTGCGCATAGGTATACAAACAAAACTGTTTGAGTTGCTCTTTCATTTGGTATATTCTTTACAATCTAAGTTGAACGTAATAAATGCTACAACGCCTTAAAACCAGTATGTTCATTTTGAAACACCCTGTAAAGTAGGTGTCAAAATGACCCCCCTGGGGGTTAGAGAGGGCTGGGAAAGGCTGGGCATCCTAGTGTTAAGCAGTCGCCCAAGCGGTTTCGTTACAAGAAACAGATTTCTACATTTGTAATAAACCAGTTATTAATATTTCTGATCTGCTTTCTTATTCGCTGCATAACAAACATAAGTTGTCTGGTGTAAGCAAACACGAGGATGAACATCTGAAAATGTCAGTGACGAAGTTGCTTTCTATCCACCTGCACATATACCTAAGTCTTCTCCTACACCAATCTGAAAACCTGGGTCTACTAAACAGCACAAAAATGTTTTTGGTTTAGGTTCGTTCGAAAGGTCGCTACCCCTCCTCTTGTTTCATGTTTTTTGGGAAGGAAGTTCGGCAGCCAAATAATGTTTCTATTGTTAAATCTATGTAAACTTCGAGTCTCTCTCTCCCCAGTATTTCTCGGGCTACCTTCCTAGCAACGCTAATTCTGCTACTTTTACTAAAAATTGTCGGTAAAGCAGAAGTTACTCAGCTCGAAATATGCTACAGAGCTCATTTCAAAAAATGCGGAGAATTATTCCCTCTTGTGAGAAAATGCTCTATTTTTATTCACAGAATGTTCTTTGCATTGATCAACTTCCCCCATTCTTTTACGCAAGCTGAAAACACTCCCAGGTGAAGTATAATCACCGATTCGCTTAAGTCATGCGAATCTGAGAATATTCTCCGAAATTTCGAGAACAAAATAGATGTCTGTTTTATTCATTCGGTCCATAACACTGTCATACGACTCACTTCACGTGTAACTCTACCCCAGCGAACCAAGGGTATCTATTCCTTTGGTGAGTGTGGAAGTCGATATTTTCGTAAAGCTGCTATTTACTCATACTGAAACTTCTGAGAGGCCTAGGATCGAATTTATTAAGTAGTTATTGTTATCTTGTGCAGTTAGAATGAAATGACTTTATGATTGTAAGGAATTATGGACTAAAGGGTTCGTTTTATGTCATGCTGGTACAATCAAATGAGTAAATTTACGTTTCACAGCACTTTGGACATGGAAGAAGCAGTTATCTACGCAGTACTTGCCACAACAGTGATCAGCCAGGAGTAGAAATTGGGTTCGACCCTGGTGGGGAAGAAGGGGTGAAGGCATGGACATACCTGGTGTAGAAGTTTGAAACCGGAATTTGGTTGCTATAATTATAGGTCTGTTGTTTGAAACTGATAAACAATATTTTATTCAAAATAATCTCCATTGCTAGTTATACATTTCTCCCATCTCTCCAGCAGGCTATGAATGCCACGCCAAAAAAAAGAGTTCTTCTTTTGAAGCGAACCAGTCAGCAAGCCATTTTAGTACATTTTCACGCAAATTGAAGCCTTGTTCAGCGAGAACTTGTCCCAGTGACGCAAATAGATGATAATCGGGCGGAGCCAAGTCTGCAGAATAAGCCGCATCCATAGTATTCCCTAACGGAACTCCTCGATTGTTTCCCTGACCCATTTTTTTGCTTGTGATGGAGCATTACCATGGTGCAATACCACTTTGTGTTGCCTTATTCCATATTCCGGCCGTTTTTCACCCAATGGCTGATCGAAACTGATCATTCGTTCTTGGTAGCGATCAGTGTTAGCGGTTTCATCAGGCTTAAGCTGCTCATAATAGATGACACCCTTCTGATTCCCCGAAACACAGAGCATTGTCTTCAAAAAAGTGGTTCAAATGGCTCTGAGCACTATGGGACATAACAGCTGAGATCATCAGTCCCCTACAACTTAGAACTACTCAAACCTAACTAACCTAAGGACACCACACACATCCATGCCTGAGGCAGGATTCGAACCTGCGACCATAGCGGTCGCGCGGTTCCAGACTGGAGCACCTAGAACCACTCGGGCAATGTTTATTCTCTGTCTATTCGTAGCTTCTTAATATAGCCTGTCGAGTTTCTGTATCAGTGGGCGATCAATTGTAAAAAGTCTTTTTAAGATGAAGATCTCCATCACTAATTTCCATTATAACTCGCTGGGCCTTTCTGTGGCTTCCTCCAACATTGCAGTGGTTGGAGTGGACCACGTAACTCGTAGGCAAGTCCTGAAGCAGCTAAACTGTAGTTCTTATAGTTTCTGGATCGACTTTCTGTTGCCTCTAAGAACAACATACTTTCATAGTCGATTTTAGAGCTTATTAGATCTCTGTATATTAATATCTGAAGTTTTTCTAGCTTCTACACCGATTTTCTGTTGCCTCTATAGAACAACATGCTTTAGATATTATTAGGTCTTTTAATGAGAAAAAGAAATAAATTATTTATTATGTAAAAAATGAATTGATGAAAATGGGGAAGAAATGGCTTTAAATATTTTTGTTGTTTACTCTTTCAGTACGAACTTTGTTGTAGAACCCCTTATTTACGTGTGGTAATAAAAATTCATTTAGACAGAATTAAGCACATTTAAAATTACGTGAACATTAGCAACGCTCTCCTGCTGATAAATTCAAACTAACTGATTAATAACATTTATGACTTTGAAAATTATTTAAATTAAATTTTTTACGTATTTCGGCCTTGGCACACATTTTCTAAATGCAGTGGTTTTTTAAATATTTACTGAATTCTTTCCTGGCGTTAGCTATGGAACACAAGACTGTCTCTGTTAGCATAAAATGGTTAAATATTGCCAAGCCGATCTGAACGTTTAATTATCATTGACAAAACACACTTCACTATACGTTTAAGTTTTTTGCTTTAGAAATTGAAAGAACCAACAGATTAACAACTTCAACGTTAATTATCCGCCTATGAATGCACAAATGTAAAACCGGTAATGAATTCAGTCAGCCTCAGGATCGCTGTAAAAGAAAAATATTTCGTAATTCACTGCTAATTTTACCTGCTCCCGATTTACGGGTTTGGTTAATTTTATAGCGGAACAATTTTTTAAATGTGCCGCCGCTGCAAATCGCTCGGTCGTGGCACAGCCCAGCAACACCAACGATAATCGCTAAAAGTGCTGAAAATTCTTTAAAGAAATATTATAGATGACATGGGCAAGCTAATTTACGTTAGTAATACACAATTTTGATAAATTATAATGTATTTAGACCGTAACAATAATTAAAATTACACACCTTTATAATTTCTCCTCTAATGGCGGCTAATGATAGATACAGACAAAAGAAGTCTACTCATTCATATAATGCTACGTCACAGGTTCCTCTCTCTCTCAGCTCTCGAGGGAGACGACAAAGAATGCACATTGTGTATTGCTATTTATATTATTGCTGATTGTGAATGTCTCTTTGTAATCTTACAACATTACTTTCCTCTGTGGCTATATTTTACATTTTTTCATCGCAGATATTAACATATTTCGTAATTACATTATGAGTATAGAAATATTACAATCGTAAATACATCGAGAATATTATTACAGAAAATATTACAATAATAACCAACGTCTTTTATACAAAATTAAATAATGTTTTTGTTAAACAATTACAGTACATACGAACTGGATTTTTGTTGGTATGAATTGTACGTAGTGTTCTCATTACCGTACACGTTCCTAACAGGCGTGCCACACTTATTGTTAAACATTTGCAAATGTGCACGCTCGAGTTCAGCAATTCTGTGTGTCATTTCATTTTATTAATAGTGTGTGTGCTGCCAGGGAACGTTACATTGCCCCCTGGCAGCATTTGGCAAAGATTTTCTATACTTTGACACAATGGTGCCAGTAACATTCTTTACAATTCTGTTTTTTTTTATTTTTATGGAATGGCTCTTTTAATTAGTCCCAGGGTTATAATGTTCATGGCTCCCCCATTTGTGCGAAGGCAGACAGGAAACCTGGGCAAAACTGTGCCGGAGCCCAGCCATCCCAGTTGCTTCATGATTAATCTTGTCTCTTTAAAAGTAATTCTTTTGAAATGATTTAGCAGTTTGTCATCAACGGTTACATAATATCACAGTCACATACAGTTCAACGAAAGTTTGTTGTGTGAGTTTAACAACCCGTAATTATCGTTTTGCAATATACTACAAGGTCACTTGTCCTAGGATATATCACTTAGTTTTTTTGAAATCATTTAGTACAACGTCACTTTCATAATATTCTCACTACCTATGTGTTACAAATCCATCTCCTACACTTGTTAGTGTTAATTTTCTCTCGTCAATTTACGGGTATACATAATAAGTGTTCAATGTTTGTCAAAAATCGAGTTCATTGACATGTTATGCAGTTTGTGTAGATACTTTGGAGTATGTCAATAATACTGTAGTTGGTGAGCGGTGCGGAGTGATTGTTGAGCGGCGCTCGGCGCGGCGCGTCGGCTCCGTGTAGGTCACCGCCCCCGGTGTTGACAGCTATGGCGCGGAGAGGCGTGTGGCTGTCTGGTCTGCTACGGGTTGCTGCGGCCGCTGCATGGCTGAAGTAGCCGGATGCGCGTTGTATATCAGCTCGCCCGTGTGACATCTTCTTGCAGTGCTCCAGCAAACATGCAGCAAGTTCACAAGCAGTGTACTATCCTTGTGGGCATTTTTCCTGCTGTGGGAAAGAACGCACACAGTTATTGGCAGTTATTATTCAGTAGGCCTTCACTAGTCTGGTTTGCACAATGTTTCGTTGTCACAGTAACGCGTTTTATGGGCTCACAATATTTTTTCACCATGTCATGACTTTTCATTAGTCACAAGTAAGTTTTCACCTTAGAACAAAATGTATCTCTGTAGTCAATGCGCTTTCCTGGCGTCCCTCGACACTTAAAGAATATTTTTTTTGTACACATGCACAGTACAAATTATAGTTTGACACTAGCTCAGTGTTCGTGTCGTGTTAGTTCCTTGTCCATTTGCACACATGGCGATGATACAGTTTCTTATCGCTTGTTCGAAACAACCTTGTGACGTATTGCTGCAGTTTTAACAGTCAATGTGTGTCTCTGCCACACAATACTGCGCTTTTGTTTTAAGTTTTTTTCAGTTACAACAGCACAGTAACAGCACATTCGTAAATTCTTTGTTCGCTCTTTACCAAAGTGTGTGATAATTGCGTACATGGTAATAAATATTAAAATTTCGTATTAGTTTGCACAAAAATCATCTATATTTATGTTCGAGTAGATTTTATTTGTGCATTCCAGCCGGATTCAGGCATATTGTTCAATAACTCCTTTGAAATTATGTCTCACTTTACTTGCAAGGTCCTACGTAACTACAGTGTAGTCTTGGTAGGCTAAAATTGACTTGGACTGTATCAGGCTAGCTCTTTTTACTGATTCGATCTGCACATGCTTCAATTGAAGCTTCTTTGTGCGTAACTTTGCGTTACTTAAATTTGCAATAAGTTTGCCTCCCATGGTGCCCTTGGGTCACTACTGGGTGCATTACTCTCTTTGATAATACTGGTTTGAAAATAAAGTTCTCAGGGTCTCATATTATTAATATTATTCTGGGTTCGAACCTGTCAATCTGACAGCTACACATATATATATACACATGTAATAGAAAAGACTGTATCAAGTAATATTTCAAGTTTGACACACATATAGAATATTATGCAGTACACAAACTAATCACTACTAAAATGTTCCTCCTAACACTACAAATAATTGCACTAATCAGATTATCTGTGCAGACATTTAGAGCATGTTTAAGCTAACACTAATTAAAAAGAAGACATAACACAAATAATCATAAACAAAAGAGAAAGTCAATCATATTCTTATAACTAAATATTTCTACACTAGTACATTATCTCTACAGATAACACATAATTAATGTTCATTCATTTCCAAAAGAATGGTGTACCTTTTTACACATAACACATAGGACTACTATAAGGGGACAAAGACGGTTCTATTATTCCCCACTCGATCAGCTTTCTAATTTCTTTAGCTACTATTTCCTTCTTGGACCAAGGAATGGAGTATGAGGCTCGACAGTAGGTTTTGTGAGGCTTCACCTCGATATTGTATTAATATCCCTTAACAATTCCCGGTCGATCTGAAAATACATCTGCATAGTTAGATAATAACTGTACCAAATCCTGCTGTTGCATTGAGTTCAAATTTTAGGACTGTGATACTTTGTTCACAAGTGCATCCACATTTGCTTTTAATTGATCACCTTGTACGTCTGGATAATAGAGATTTTGACCTAGAGAATGATTGTCTAAATGTAGTGTCCACTGATTCCTACATTTTATGTTAATAGCATTACAATTAGGCACAGGTACCTCTTCAGATTTGAGCATGGACAATTCTATCCTCCTACCCGTGTTCATCAAACTTAATTTTCCCCGCAAAGGTCGATTACTGCGTCCCTTTCTCTCAAAAAATCCACCCCCAAAATGCAGGCTGCCTTTAAACCCTTTACTACCAGGAACGAGCACGCTATGGCTTCTCCCCCTATATACATCTCTACCCGCACTTGGAGTTTAATTATTTGTCGCTGTGCACCGATGGCTCCAGTGACTTTGCAATTGTTCACAGGAAAAGTCAGCATACGCTTTTCATTCCCCAGTACTCTGAATAAGTCCATACTCATGACACTGACAGTAGCACCTGTATCTACGATTGCTTGCACATCAATATTGTTAATTTTGATCTCTATTATCGCTTCTACTTTGTCTTTGTGCTCCTTTATGCACGTGGGTTGTTCAGTTATTAATTCATGTCCCATCTGTACCCCGTCATTATACCTGAGGATACAGATTTCCGATGTTTTGTTCTGTGTCGGGCTGCTCTCACTCCAAACCCCAGCCGACGATGGAGAGCGTATCTTGGCTGAATCTAGTTTGTTGAATTATTACTGGTGGATGGGTGTGGCTGCTCTGTGTCGCTGACCTCCACTATGCGTAAGTTGTGTTGCGTCGGCCGCCACGGTTGCGCAATTGGCGCATTTTGTGATGGCGGTCGGTTATTGTCATATCTTTCACTGTTTTGCCGGTCCGGACTGGGCCTCTGGTTCTGTGGCCAAGTTCGGTTTGGATCGTTATAGGTATTGGTGTTCCACGGCCCCCTGGCATATTTCCATCTACTATTGCTTGGTGGGCCTGTTTCATATCGGTCATCGAACCTCCTTTTCCGGTCATTGTTCACCGGCGGACTATTGCCGTTCCGGTCTCTACCTCTATTCCCGTTTTGTACATAATCTTGTCTTCTATTGTTACCTCCGCCGTTTCCATTATTTGGTGGAGGCGTGTTATTTCGACCATTTCTGTAACCGTTTCCGTTACTTCTAGCCTGTTCAGAGGCTGCCTTAACATCCTCCTGAATCAGGTCAATTGAGTCCAGAACAGACAAGAAATGTTCCATGTCGTTCTCCGGTACGTGTATAAGTTTTTCCTTTACGTGTATCGGCAAGTGTGATTTCAAAAGTCTGATCAAATCCTGGGATGAAATCTGCTCGTCCCAGTATCGGGTCTTATTAATGTATTTCTCAAAATATTTTCGCAAATTGCCTAATCGTGGAGAATATGGCTCTGGATTATATACCTCTTTCCGTAATCTCTCCTGAATACATGTTGACCAATATTTGCCCAAGAATGCCTTTTCAAATTGCTCATATGTGTCGCAACTGTCAGCTGCTTCGGTTGCCCATAATGCACCATCTCCTTGTATGTAAGACATAACGTACTGTATTTTCTGTGTATGACTCCAAACACTAGGCAAAATGTTTCTAAATCCCTTGATAAATACTAAAGGGTGAACAGATTTCCTCTCCGTTGTAAAGATCTGAAACTGTCGGTTTTTAATCAGGCGTTCTTCAATCACTGTTTTGGAATGACATTTGTTTGTTTCGCTAACATTGGTTGCCTGTTCTGTCTCGCAATCGCAATTTTTCACTGCTGTATTTATATGCCTATCATTGTTGGACCTGGCTGTCGTCACACGCGCCTGTGCGTCGCCGTGCAACAAGCAGTTTTCCAGCTCTGCAAGACGACGGTTGACATTCCGCTGCCACAGCGGAATGTCAGTGTGCACCGCTCTTCTTAGGTCCTGCACTTCCGCACTCGAGCCCAAGTCTCTGGCCTCAATCGCGGCGTGCACCTTCTCGTCTATTTTTTGTTTAAGGTCGGTGTCTTTTGCCTCTAACCAGTTCGTAAATTCCTTTTCAATTTTGTCCGCCTGTTCGGACATTTTCTGCTCTATTGCTTGACTTGTGTCAATTTCTAATTTTTCCATCCTGTTAGCCAGTACACTGATTTCATCTACGATACTGGCGTCAGCCACCTGGATATTATCTACTCTTTCACTCAGTTCTTGCACCGCTTTGGGTATGGTTTCATAGTTTTGTCTCAAACTAACAATCTCACTTTGCATAGCTTCCAAAGATTGCATTAACTACAAGTCTGTCTCATGCTGGCATCGATCACGCTCTGCTTGTTCATGCATAAACGTAGCTTGGAAATTGAGCATGCGTTCAAACATAACTCTTAATGATTGCACTTCTGACACCTCACCACTCTCTGGTCCATGTCTGTGTGGGTGGCACAGTGTTTCTACTTTCAACTGAATCACTGGCTGGCAGTGGCAACATTTCTTGCCCTTCTGCCCCCAGATTCTCACATTGTACTTCCTGAACTACGCCACTAACATTACTTTGTGCCCCACTTTCTATCTCGGTATCACTGCTTGCTAACTGTTGTTCATTATCCATGTTTATATTTTTCTGACTACGCAATCTAACCATAGTCAACAAAAGAAACAAAATCTGAACTAAATATCCTAACACTCAGGTTTCACTGACATAATCACACAAGAAATGGTCATTTGTTGAAACACACTTATTATATACTATGATGACTAACTACTCAAATGCCCTGTTGTTAAAAAAAAAAACACTAACAACAAGCACACCACTAATGATCCGAGAACACCGCACTGAGGCTACTTTACTATCCACAGGAAAACTACACTGTAGCTTTACCTTTTGGTGATCTATCTTGGGTGCAGCTGCCCCCTGGTATTGTGGTAAGTAATTAATTTTTTGATATAATGAGCTCTCTTCTTCAGCTTGCCTCTGGGTATATAGTGTTCTCATGCAAAAAATCATATACAGGTATTACCATACAATATTGTTTAGGCAATACATACAATACATGAAAAAATTATTAATTGTTCTCCAACAAAGTTCGACTACAATAATTCCCTAATTATCTCATGGGTATTTTGTGGCCACTGCTTATTCGGGCCCCACGTTGTTGGGCGCCAGTTTGATGAAAAAAATATTATTATTATTATTATTATTGTTGGCGAATTTTCCCTAAAAGGAAATCGTTAAGCTTATGACTTTGAAGGCTTGTTCTTCTTGTCCTTCCAGTACTCCTTCATTCTCTTGGAGAGGGCCTCTTTTCTCTCCTCAGACCATTCTTGTTTGGTCCGCTGTTTTAGCGCTTCTGACTTTACTTCCCAATTGTCTATGTGTTTTCGGAAGGTGCTTCTGTCTGTGGTGTTTGTGGTGCCAATTGCTTGTAGGTCTTTTCGGACTCCTTCCATCCAGGGTGTCGAGACTTTAAGTGTCTTGATGTGTTCTAGAATTTTCTTGGTGAGTCTTGTTTCAGGGAGTCTATCTAAATGTCCGTAGAATTTAAGGCGCCTTTTTCTCATATCGTTCTCGATGTTCGAATATGCTTCTACTGTTGAGTTCTTCTGTAGTCTGTAGCCATCTGGTGTGGGTCTTCCTCCTAAAATTTTCCTCATGATTTTGCGTTCTTCTTTTTTGATTTCTTCAATTTTGATTTTCCTGTTGAGTGCTAGTGTTTCGCTGGCATACAGTACGGCGGGTTTGATCACTGTGTTATAGTGTCTGATCTTGGTGTTTCTGGAAATGCATTGTTTGTTGTAGACGTTTCGTACCATGCCTAGTGATTTCCGTGTCTTCTGTTGTCTGTCTTCGTAAGCCAGTTTCTCTGTTCCGGTCGGTTCGATGATTTCACCTAGGTATCTGAAGTGTGTGACCCCTTTAATTTTGCCGTACTTGGTTGTGATGTCGTCGCCTTCTCTTGTTAGGACTTGCGTTTTTTCAAAAGAGATTTGTAGGCCGACTTTCTCGGCGCATTCTTTCAGGATTTCGATCTGTGTTTTTGCTGATGTTGGGTCATAGGTCAGTATCGCTAGGTCGTCTGCGAATGCTAGGTAAGGGATTTCCAGTCTTTTCCTTCCTAATGTGACTGGTCTCCAGGTGTTTTGTCTCCTGACTTCAGCTTCCCATTCGCTCATTACTTTGTCCAGGACGATGTTGAACAATAGCGGGGATAGTCCATCTCCTTGTCTTAGGCCAGTGTGGATTTCAAAGGGGTCCGAGATTTCGCCCATGAATTTGACTTTGGATTTTGTATTGGTTAGTGTCTGTTCGATTAGTCTTCGGGTCTTTTGGTCTAGGCCTTTTTCTCTGAGGATTTGGATGAGGGACTTTCTGTCGATCGAGTCGTAAGCCTTTTTGAAGTCGACGAAAGTGCAGATGATTTTTTTGGGGCTTGTCATGTGGGATTTTATGATTGATTTCAGGTTGAAGATTTGTTCGGGGCAGGCTCTGTTGGGTCTGAAACCCGCTTGGTATTCCGAGATGGCGGGTTCCAGTTGTCCTTGCGTTCTGGTGAGAAGGCAGGTTGATAGAATTTTGTAGATGACCGGTAGCAGGGAAATTCCTCTATAATTGTTTGTGTCTGTCCTGTCACCTTTCTTGTGTAGCGGGTGAATGAGTGCGGTCTTCCAGTCGTCAGGTATGATTTCGGTTGTCCAGGTGTTCTGTATGATTTGTGTGATTTCGTTTAGCGAGTTTGGTCCTAGATTCTTCAGCAGTTCTGCCGTTATTCCGTCTTCACCGGCTGCCTTGTTGTTTTTCAGTTTCTTTATGCAGTGGAGGATTTCTTCTTTTGTTGGTGATGGTGAGTCTTCCGGTGCGTTGGCCGGTTCTCGGGGTTCGAAGGTTGAATTGGGTTCCGGGCAATTTAGTAATTTTGAAAAGTACTTCGTGAGCTCTTCACAGTTTTCTTTGTTGGTAAGTGCCAGTTTTCCGTCTTCTTTTCTGAAGCAGAGGTTCTGTGGTGAGTATCCTTTGACTTGGTTGGCGAACGTCCTGTAGAAATCCCGTGTGTTGAAATTTCTGAAGTCTTCTTCGATGGAGTTTAGCTGATCGTTGATGTATTTGCGTTTCTCTTGTCTTATTGTTTTCGATGTTTGTCTTCGAATTTCATAGAAGTTGTCCTGTGTTTCTTGTGTTTTGTTGCTGTTGTAGTTTGTGAAAGCTGTTCTTCGATTTTGTAGGGCGATTTCGCAGGTAGTGTTCCACCAAGGGTGCCTGGGTTTTCTAGTCAGCGGGATCAGTTCTTTGGCTGTGTTCACAATTTTTTGTTTAAAGCTGGTCCAATCTTTCGCCTCTTGTTTTTCCCAGTGTTCTGTGATGTTCGATTCTCTGATCTTTCTTGTATCAAATTTCGGTGAGGTCAATTTCTTTTTGTGTTGTCTTCTTGGTGTGAGTTTGATTTTGATTCTTGTTAGGTAGTGGTCCGAATCTATGTTGGCGCCTTTTCTCACTTGGACGTCGTGGATTTCTTTCTGGTATTCATAGGAGATTGCCACGTGATCTATCTGGAATTCGCCTAGTGAGTGGACTGGTGATCGCCACGTCTTTTGTTTCTTGGGCTTTTTCATCAAGGAGGTTGACATGATTTTGAGGTTGTTTTGCTGGCAGAGTTCGATCAGTCTGGTGCCGTTTTTGTTGGTGAATTTGTGTGCAGGGAAATTTCCTACTGTTTTTCTGTAGCGTTTTTCTCTGCCGATTTGTGCGTTGAAATCGCCTAGTAGAATTTTCGCGTTGTCTTGGGGTATTTTTGCCAGGGTGGTTTCGAGTTTGTCCCAGAATTTGTCTGTTTCTTCTGGTTTGTCCTTGTTGTCTGCGTTCGTGGGGGCATGTACGTTGATGAGGGTGTAGTTCTTGTTGGCGTGTTTGATTCGCATGGTCATGAGCCTGTTGTTGATCGCGTTGACTTCTTTTACTGAGTCTAGGATGTTTTTGTTTACTGCGAAGGCCATGCCGAGGAGTGCTCCTCCTTTGCCGATTTTCCTGTTGGTTCCACTCTTGAAGAATCTGTAGTTTCCGTAGTCTATTGTGTCTGAATCCGTGTATCTTGTTTCTTGTAGCGCTAGGATCGAGATCTTTTGACTGGTGAGTTCCGTTGTTAGATTGTGTAATTTTCCCGTTTGTATTAGTGTCTGTATGTTGAAGGTGCCAAAGTATGTGTGTGTTTTCTTGGGTAGTTTGCCAGAGCGCTCCGACTCGCCCTTTAGTACATCTCCAGGTCCCCCAGAATCCGAGTGCCTGGTTGCCGTCTTGCGACGGGTGGATCGTCCACCTGGGGTAATGTTGTTTTTAGGTGTACTTGCCATTATGCTTGTAATTCGTCTGGCTTGCGCCAGTTTGGTAGAACCAGGGATTTTCAGTTCCTGGAGCTCGTTATCAGCCGCACCATTGGTGACAGACGCTGGCCAGAGTACCGGTGGTTACCACACAGACGTGTCTGGGCTTTTGTGTTAGTTTTCTTCGTTTTGCCGGTTTTTACTCCGGGTACTTATCCTCGAGGATGTGATAGTTTTGGTCCGCCCCGAGTATTTGATTTCCTCGGTGCCACCCATATCTGGGAGGCTTTCCCCTATCCGCCACCTGGGGAGGCGCCCGATGGAGGATCTATCAACCTCACACGGGTGAAAAAAATATTATATATATATATATATATATATATATATAATGTAAAAATGAATGGAAGAAAATGGGGAAGAAATGGCTTTAAATATTTTTGTTATTTACTCTTTCAGTACGAACTTTGTTGTAGAACCCCTTATTTACGTGTGGTAATAAAAATTCATTTAGACAGAATTAAGCACATTTAAAATTACGTGAACCTTAGCAGCGCTCTCCTGCTGATAAATTCAGACTAACTGATTAATAACATTTATGACTTTGAAAATTATTTAAATTAAATTTTTTTACGTATTTCGGCCTTGGCACACATTTTCTAAATGCAGTGGTTTTTTAAATATTTACTGAATTCTTTCCTGGCGTTAGCTATGGAACACAAGACTGTCTCTGATAGCATAAAATGGTTAAATATTGCCAAGCTGACATGAAAATTTAATTATCATTGACAAAACACACTTCACTATACGTTTAAGTTATTTGCTTTAGAAATTGAAAGAACCAACAGATTAACAACTTCAACGTTAATTATCCGCCTATGAATGCGCAAATGTAAAACCAGTAATAAATTCTGTCAGCCTCAGGATCGCTGTAAAAGAAAAATATTTCGTAATTCACTGCTAATTTTACCTGCTCCCGATTTACGGGTTTGGTTAATTTTATAGCGGAACAATTTTTTAAATGTGCCGCCGCTGCAAATCTTTCGGTCGCGGCACAGCCCAGCAACACCAACGATAATCGCTAAAAGTGCTGAAAATTCTTTAAAGAAATATTATAGATGACATGGGAAAGCTAATTTACATTAGTAATACATAATTTTGATAAATTATAATGTATTTAGACCATAACAATAATTAAAATTACACACCTTCATAATTTCTCCTCTAATGGCGGCTAATGATAGATACAGACAAAAGAAGTCTACTCATTCATATAATGCTACGTCACAGGTTCCTCTCTCTCTCAGCTCTCGAGGGAGATGACAAAGAATGCACATTGTGTATTGCTATTTATATTATTGCTGATTGTGAATGTCTCTTTGTAATCTTACAACATTACTTTCCTCTGTGGCTATATTTTACATTTTTTCATCGCAGATATTAACATATTTCGTAATTACATTATGAGTATAGAAATATTACAATCGTAAATACATCGAGAATATTATTACAGAAAATATTACAATAATAACCAACGTCCTTTATACAAAATTAAATAATATTTTTTGTTAAACAATTACAGTACATATGAATTGCTTTTTTGTTGGTATGAACTGTATGTAGTGTTCTCATTACTGTACACGTTCCTAACAGGCATGCCACAGTTGTTGTTAAACATTTGCAAATGTGCATGCTTGAGTTCTGCAATTCTGTGTGTCATTTCATTTTATTAATAGTGTGTGTGCTGCCAGGGAACGTTACAATCTCTGTATGTTAATAGTAGAATATACAATCTGATCTCCACCATACTCTTGTAATTCAGTGCATCACATTGAGACAAGGCTAAATCTTCTTTGTGAGGTATGCAGTATGCCCTATCCATGATATGTGCAAATCCGTTATAATTCCTAGGATTTTTGTTTGACTCTTCACTTGGAAGAATTGGTTATTTAATATTATGTTTGTGAGTCCCTGAGGAATCATTCACCTACCAAAGTTAACCACAGTTGTCTTAATGGTTGAGAGCTACAAGTCCTTTGATGCCAACCAGGTTTCTAATTAGAATTTTGCTGTGCCCTTTACTCTACTCGTTTCTTCAAGGCTGGTTTCAGAACTATAGCTCCATATATCATCAGAATATTGTACTACTTGAAAAGCCTTTGGCAGCCTGTTTCCCATGTTTGCTGTGTAAACTTTAAACAGAATAGGGCTCGACATTGATCCCTGTCGAAGTCCAACAATGACGTAACTTGTGCCTACACTTTTATTTGTTACTTGTAAGAAGATAATTCTTTGAATGAAAAATTTGCTTATACAATTGTATGGCAGTCTTATTTCTATCATTCTTTGCTATAATAAGGGTGTGATAACATTATCATATGCCTCTACAATATCCACAATCATAGATGTAAAATACTACCTTTTCTCAAATCCACTTTATATGTCCAAAGTGAGTTGTGTCACATTATCCAATGCAGAGGGATGATTCTGAAAACTATGTTTATAATCTGGTAGTACATTATTAATTTCGAGCTACCATTCAGGACGATTTTTAACTAACTGTTAAAAGGTTTTCGCAACGCAAAATGGTTGTAGCAAGGGTCTTAGGAGGCGACAGACGTTGGATCCTTTCGAGATTCCAGAATTGGTGTAATGATTGGCATAGTCCAATCTTCAGGAAATGATTTGTGTAACCATATTTCGATTGTATATATAAGACACCACCCTTTGGCAGATACATATAAATTCTGCAGCATTTCATAATAGATATTGTCCACTCCTAATGCTGTGTTCGCTGAGTGGATTAAAGCAATTTACAGTTCTTCCTTTGTAAACAGCGAGCGTAAGAAATGATGTGATAGATCTTCTGGACCACTCAAAGGTGCTGCTGGTACTGAGAGTCTCATTATTTTGTCTGGAAGTATGTCTGCAAGTCCATCATCTCTTATAACATCATGTGCAGGAAACATTATACCTGAAGTAAGTTTAAACAATACCTCTGAGGATGCTGAGGCATTTACTTCATTTTGGTGGACGTCTTGTAGCAAACTTTCTTTATTGGCTACTGCAATCGTGGATTCCTCTGTAAAATTTGAAGTACTGTCTTGTTTAATAAGCTGTTCAATGTTCTTCCTGATTTGTTGTAGTTGTATGTTTTCACCTCCCATTGATCTTATCTGCTCCATTGTACTCAATGTTAAGCTGACGATACTGTCTATTAGCCTGTGCTCATCTGTACTTTGTGTCTTAGCGATCTTTGTGATGTGAAGGTTCGTGCGGATTAGGAATTATTCGTTCTATTGGTCGCTGAGAAGGTATGTGAGCTGAACAATATGCACTTCAGTTGCTAGTGCCATCTCATTGTAAAAGAGCCCACATTTGTTTTGACATTCCATCGCTAAGTGAAATCGACTACTCTTGGCTAATGTCCATTTTCTGATGTGCACCATCCATTCTCCTTAATAGAGGAAAATCTTCAGTGTTATTTATCTGGCTCTGCCTACCAGGTGTATTATCTGGAAGATTCAGCACTACTGGGTTTTATACTGTAGTGGTGTAGCTACATGAATTTCACATGTTGCTTGCTTCGTTATATATTGTTGTAGGTAGCTACTTCTTGTATTTGTTTCTTTCTGGTTATTCGCGGCATCTTCTATATTATGATGATATTCTTGGCATTAGATACATACAATGGATGCAGATGTGCAGGTCTGTGATGTGTGATGTGTACAGCATTTTTCGCATCTCGACTGTCCCCTAATTGCTACTGTGACCATACAGCACACCTCACCCCGTGAATAGAAACAGCGAAGTTTGAACATCAATATGTTCATACACAAATTTCTTGCCGCCAGAGTATTTCAGTTCCATTTTGTATGACTCAAATACGAATGTTTTATTCCACCATTGAGCATATTTACATTTGACTGGTGTCATCAGTGTTAGCACAGTGAAAATAACAATAATAATAATATAAACTTTGACATGACAAATTTTATTAACTACAATGTAATAATCCAAGATGGATACAATACATATTTGTGAAAATGTCAATAACAACAAGAAATTTACTAACAGATTCAATACGCGATAAATGAACTACATAGTTTAGTGAATGACTAATAAATAATCAAACAGATAATTAACAACATGAAAACAGTAATAAAATAGTTGCACAATGTGGCATATGTATATGAGTAGTTTGTAGTTAATTTATAGTTCATTATCATAAGGAAAGTGGGTCATTCGTCACATACTCAAGGATCTCTTGAGCGGAGTAAATTACTTTACTTTTCATCCACCTCAAAAGACTAATTTGCAAGCCTAGCATATGGCATATTAATTGTATATCCACCTCTTATGTTAGGGCCATGAACTGTTCTCTTTAAGTCAAATTCACTCAGATTCTCTTTAATGAAGACAAGACAGTTGGAAATATACAGGCCAGGCACTGTCATTACATTTAGTTTCTTAAAATAATCTTGACATGATTCATATGGGCTAAGTCCTGCTATGCACCTTATGGCTTTCTTTTGCCATTTAAACACTAATTTTGAGCCTACTGAATTGCCCCCTAATAGTATTCCATAACTCAGGTACAAATCGAAGAATGCCTAATATGCATATAACAGAAGTTCTTTATTGACACTCTTCCCCAGCCTTTATAACAGATATATGGAATGTGCCAATTTTCCACATATCTTCCCTGTGTGGGACTCTCATCTGAGGTTTTGACCTATACGAAATCCTAATAATTTTACTGTTTTGTTGTCATGACTGGGAGCATTCAGATTGAAAACCTTCGAATTTTCATAGTTTTAAGTTCTTTACTAATAACATCCAAAGTAAATATGGCAGCCACTGTGAAAATACGTCGTGTATCTCCGCGAAAAAAAGTAAATTTAGGTGAAAAAAAGAAAGTATGTGTGAATACTAAGGACGAGATATCAAAGTTAAACGAATATGTAGCAAGTTTACAATTCACAATCGGTGCCCTAAAACAGTATATTAAAATACTTCAAATGGGAAAAAGTGAGATGCTAATAAAACGAGAAGACTCGATCTCTACAGAAACGTGGAAAACAGTGATGGAAGAAGACTTCATACAGGAAGTAAAATCCCAAAAAGACAGTGAAACCGTATTGCAACAAAACAATGTGTGCATATTGAATGCAACAAATTATGGCCATCTAACAAAAATATGGTGCAAAACAACTATAAGTAAACCAAAAGGCGTGTGCGCAAACAGTTATAGTGTGTTAGTGAAAAATAATGTTCAAAAGCATGCAAACGAATTAAAATTGCCTCACAATAATCTCGAAGTGTCACATTCTCAAAGAAAACATGAACCTAATATTGTATGCAAAAACAGATTCATTGTGGTAGCAGAAACAACAAACGGACTAAGTGATGCAAATATTAAACGAAAAGTTTCAAAACCGAAAACAACAAACAATAGTCAACGTGTAAAACAACATGCTGGCATTATGTATCTGCTTGATGATAGTCATGGAAAAGAATTGGCAGAAATTATGAATGGAAAAATAATAAATCAAAGTGTTGTTGAATTCATGAAGCCAGGTGCTCCACTACAAGAAATTACTTGATGCATTGACACATGCATCAACCAAGGAAGTTGTAACTTCTGCATTATTTTAGCTGGAGCAAATGATGTCTAAAAAAGTGAAGCAAAGTTTGCCTTGAGATCTTTAATGGAAGTATTGGAAAAGGTTACAGACATGAAATTGTTCGTAACAAGCATACCTATGAGACATGACTTCATGAAAACATCGCGTGTGAACGCAGAAATTGAAGCAACTAACCGAAATATGGAAAAAAAATTGTAAGTTTTTCAGTATTGCAACATATATTAACGCAGACAGTCAAAAAAGAGAAGACTTCACTACCCATGGAATGCATAGAAATATGAAGGGCAAAGAAGCACTATGTGATGTAACTCTGAAACAATTGAATCAAAAAAGCCTCGCTTATTGTGACCTACAGTTATAGCAGCAGCAACGGAATCGTCAGCTTCACTGAAGAACCAGATACTCCAATGATTCGAGACAAAGCTGAAGAAACAAGAAGAGGATCCCCAACAAGTTTAGCTACAGTGACCCAAGTTAAAACTTAAAAAATCACATGTGAAACGCCAATTCACTACGCATCAACGCCCACCACTCGTAAAAGGAAAGAACCACAACCTTTTTTATGGTAAGAGAAATGTCACATCAATCGTGTAAAACATCGCTCTGGAAAGAAAATTTCAACAGTAAAATTGAAGGAGGCAATTGAAGGGAAGATGTGTATAAATAATTTTAAGCCTTCATTCCTAATGCACTGGAACATAAATGGCCTAAAAGCAATATCCTCACGATAAAACCACAAAAATTGATGAGTTGCAAATTATTCTTCTACAAGGAAGAACTATCAAAGTCATTTGCCTAAACCTAAACTGTCTCATGAAAGATTCAATCACAGTTTCAAATAACTTTAGGATAACTAGTCGTTTTTGTAGGCAAAACAGTACTCGTGGAGCCTTCTATACATTGATTGACAATTCGTTGGAATTTAAGAAAGAGACGATTTTAAATTTCTAAATTAAGAGCTTGTATTTGAAAGTTGTTGTGTAGAGCTAGAACAACAGAATATCATCATCTCTATATACAGAATTCCAGGTAGTGATGTAAATACATTATTCTTAGATAAATTCCAGTAGCTCCTAAAGAAATTCACTAAAGAAAATAGGAAAAAATTATAATTGCTGCCGATATTAACATAGATACAGCAAGCAAAACAAGCATGTCAACTAAGTTTATTGACGTAATTCAAGAATATGGCTTTAGACAAAATGACTGAACAGTAACATGCATAGACAATATTTTAACAAATTATACATTTGAGGACACTGCAAAATTCTCTTTAAACCTAGGTATCTCAGATCACTCTGCTCTGCTTATAGAATGAAACTTACGAAAAATAAATATTAAAAATGGGAAATGCTTCATTAAAAGACAGTTCAGTGAAGAAAACATTAACTTGTTCTGTTACATATTAAATGAGGTAGACTAGTCATTACAACAAGGAAACTCATGATCAGAATATTTTGATAAATTTTTAAACAGCTTGTTACATGTCTTCAATGAAACATTTCCACCCATAGCTTGCCCAAGAAAGGCAACACATAAACTAAAATGGATTACTGGCATAAAAATATCTAGCAATAGAAAGAGAGAGCTACAAGCTGAGCTGAAATCAAATAAGAGTCCTGAGTTCATAAACTATGTTAAAGCGTATAAAAAACTATTTAAGAAGGTTGCAAAAGCAGCAGAGGAAATGGAAAACACTAAATTCATTAAAAATACGCAAATAAATCCAATGCAGTATGTGCAGTAGTCAAATCTGAACTTGGAATCAAACCTTGCAACCAGGAACTCTCTAAAATAAAGGTACAAGACAAAATAATTGTACATCCTGTTCAGATATCAGAAAATGGAGCAATATCTGATGTTGATGTAGACTCTTATCAATATTTGGTACATTCGTTTGGCTCAAGTAAGAGCGAGAAAGAGAGCCTAATTAAATTTCACAATGTAACAGTAAAAGATGTAGAAAAACTGTACTAAACCTAAAAAAAACAAAATTCTGTGGGATGGGATGAAATACCTGCCAAAGTTATTAAAGCAGCTGCAAATATAATAGCATACCCACTACACAAAATAATTAATCAATCACTTGAGGAAGGGTACTTCTCAGTATTTCTAAAATATGCAGAAGTCAAGCCAGTATTTAAGAAAGGCTCCAAAGATGATATGGGAAATTACCGTCCATTTTCGCTTCTTCCTGTGTTTTCTAAGATATTTGAAATGATTGTTGCAATTCAAATTCAAAATTTCTGCAACAAATACAATCTAATCTCAAAAACTCAATTTGGATTTCAGAAAGGCAAAAGTTTAATTCTTGCAATCAATGAATCTGTGACTAAAGTTAGTTCCACTTTGGACAAGTCACAAAAAGCTGCAGGAATCTTCAGTGATTTATTCAAAGCATTTGACTGCTTGAATCACTCCTTACTATTATATAAAATGAAAAAAAAATGGAATTACAGCGGTGTATGTCATATCTAACGGAGAGAAAACAAAGGGTTGTCATAACATGAAGCAAAGGGAAATACTCCTCCAAGTGCACAACCATCTCACAGGGAGTACAACAAGGTTCAATTCTAGGCCCAGTCCTCTTTCCTTTTTATGTAAATGACTTACTCATAAATATAAATTATCATTATTTGCTGAAGACACATCAGTACGGGTAGAAAATAAAAATACAGAAGAAATTCCTGAAAATGTCATAGAAATTATAGAAAACCTAGACGTTTGGTTCCATCTATGGACTAAAGCTAAATATTTCAAAAACACAGCTGATGCAATTTAAGATTAAACAGTCTCGAATAAGTGATATTGACATAATGCACAAAAGCCAGGAGCTAAATGAAGCATAGCATGTTAAATTCTTAGGAATGCAATTGGACAGAAACCTATCACGGTCCCCACACACAGATTGTCTAAAAAATAAAGTAAACAGCCTGGCGTTTGTATTTCAATCTCAGCCAATGTCATTAGTGTAGACACAAAAGAAGCAGTATATCACAGTTACTTTGAGTCAGAGGTGATATACGGTATTGTCTTCTGGGGGAATGCTAGCAACATGACAAAAATACTAACTTTGCAGAAAAAAATTAGCAGAAACATATGCAGTGCAAAGCCAAGAGAATCTTGTAGGCCATTATTAAGAGATCTTAAGATACTAAGCGTTCGTTCCCTCATTGAATCTGTATGAAATAATTCTTTTCACAAGTAATAACCCTAAACTCTTTTTGACAAATAATTTTCAGTATAGCTACGAAGCTAGAAACAAAGAAAGGTTCATGCTGCGTGCACACAGGCTTAATCTTTTTGAACTGCCTCCACAATACATGGGAATGAAAGTATACAATAAATAACCTTGCAATAAAGTGAAAGACACAAATTTTAGAAAGGTCCCAACTGAGGCAGTAAAAAGTGAATTGTATAGCACCATGGTGCAAAAATGTTATTACTCTGTTGTTGAATTTTTTAATTATCTGACCATCTGATTAGGATAAAAACAATAATAATAAATAATATTCCGATTTTACTGTGATTATATAAAAAATATTGTATCCCATGTATAATTTATCATAGTTATAAGCTGACGAGTCTCCTGTTCATAAAATCAATGATTTAACTTGTAAGTTACGAGACAATAAAATTCTGATTCCAATATTACCCCTGTACTTATTGAACAGAGAATGTCCTGATTATTGTTTGTTCACCAAGAGTATGGAAATATACATACCTCATTTTTTTAAAAAAAAATTTCCTGTGTTAACTCGTTTGCCGTCTCACTTTTTGCAGGCTCTATTATTGCACGGAAGACAGTAGAAAGGTTCCTCTCTCTCCCCTGCGGATAAACCGACTGCTAAAATCGTGACCTCACCCCTACTGCCGCTAGGTAGTGTGACTTTTATGTTAAATAAACCCTATGATGGTGATGACAACAAACCATAGATATTTCTGTGCAAACAGCGTATAGTAAACACTAAACAGTGGAGCAGAAGCTGATTTGTTGTTAAAATACAATGTCAGTGTTGGGGTAGATTGCGTTTTCTGTGAACTTGTCATGAAATGTTTTGTGTCGGCAACTGAACGCGGCAGCCATCAGCAGTTTCGTCATAAATTGTAATCAGAACAGTGATTCGCGTTCGCGAATAGCCATGGAAGAGTGTGATTGTAGTGAGAAACATCTTGACGACGCGAAAGATGATACACCAGAGCTACAATACAGGCTAGATATTGCAACACGATACTACAGCAAAAATGCCGATTTATTGGACACGATCTCGTACAACTTAATGCTGCCCTGGGTAACATTGCTCAGTTTGTTATTGTCATGTTGTGTTGTTAGAGAATCGGCAGCTAGAAGTGTTGAAGATAAAATAATGAACATAATTATGGGAAGTATTTATTTGCTGCTAGTGATCGTAGTAAGTCCAGTTGGCGTAATTGGCATCGTTTTGTGGTTGATAATTTGCCGTAATTTCAAACAAGAGAAGTATACCTACGTGGAGGTCAATTCAGACTGTGAGTCGGCTTTTATTTCGAAGAGAAATGAAAATAAATATTTCACATTTGGATCGGCCAATGTATTATTGGCACCAGAATTTGTCTGCAGATTAAATAATGTCACAGACTCAAAAACTAGAGCAGCTGCTATCGCGGAAATATTCACGAATCACACAGGAAAACACTTGCATAACTTAGACCAAGAAGATGCTGGTTACGAAGTATGTAGTAAACTAGAGAGTTTGCATTCAGAAGTTCCGTACACGGACTTCTTGTGTCTCCAGGAAGTGTGGGAACGTTCTTATGCTTTAATATTAATTGACAGGCTTAAAGATGAGTTCAAATATTTTTTATATGACGTCGGTGAATACTCATGGGACATCAATCACTGTATGTTAGGTAAATTCTTCAGCTTATACATTACAACGATTTTTGTATCGTATGTACGGCCTCTGTTAGTACGTAATTGCATGTATGATTGTTTATTGTAAATAAGAAATTGAAGTATGAACTAAATCTCATATTTTTGTTTGTTAAAGGCAGTGGTCTTATGTTTGCAAGTAAAAAACCCATACTTGCGGCAGACTTCAAGACATTCTCATATAGAACGAAGCATGCGAAATACACTTCTCAAGGAGTGCTTTGTGTGAAGGTTGGTGTATCTGCTTGTGTCCTACCTATATAAGAAGATCTGAATCAAATTTAAATAATGTGGGGCCTGGATCTATTCATTTTTTGTAAGAATATGTATTGGATTGTAGTTTCTATTTGTGTCGTGATGAGAAAAGTGTTTCCACGTGAACTATAACAGGTATAGTAGGGGAACAGTGGGTATTATAGGCCATTTAAGGAAAAATGTAAATTACAAAATATATTTGTAACTTAACGCAGTTATGAGCGAAAAAAATCAAATTTTCAACTTCTTTCCTCTAAGTAATAAAAATATATTTAGCAATATATGAAAAGAACATAACGCAAAATATAATTAGAATTAACCGTGCATTTTGGGCATTTTAAAAATTGGCAGGTGGCATGGGCCACACCAATATGATTATGTTTATAAATTAAGAATACTGTTTTGAATAAATCTTTTATTGTTTAATAGTATATACAATGTATGACTAGTATAGCTCATTTACTCTATGATTTATTTAGCTTACAGAGATCACAAAAGTAAAACAGCAAGTCATCAATGTCTGCACAGAGCTCATGTGCCCAGCCTCCACACTTGTTGCATTGAATCTAGTTTTCCTCATAGCTTTCTCCACACACAATACATTTTACATCTACAACATCTTGAGAAGTGTTTGGTGTAGGACTGTCATTATGGAAAAAAATGATTCGTACCTTTTTCTTCTTCTTATTGATCATCGTTTGTTCTTGTTTTGAAAATTTCATTTGTCTCTTTTTGTGTTGTGCATTTTCCTTTTGCTCTTCTGAGTCTTTGTTATCTGTCAGTCTATTTTTTATTGGAGTTGATGTTAATATTTCGCTTCTCTCTGCCTTTCTTTTCCAACATGTCAACCTGTTTTCGCTGCAGGAGGGCAAAGGCAACACCACTTTTAAAACACTTGCAAAATCAGAATGTTCACTGGAATGTAGTGCATTGGAGGAAGTGGTGGTCTCTCAAGAAGTGATTGTAGTTTCTGCCTGGGAAGCAAGCTGAGGGGGAGCTATGAGAGGTGCTGGTGAGATTGATGAAGTCCAAATCAGTAAATATGTCTGGATTTGTCGGGTAAATGCCAGTCCATTGAAATCCATTTTCACCAATATCTAGGTGACACATTTTCTTGTAGGCATCAGCTACAAATTTGCAACACCAAAGTCATTAATTCTTGACCCTGGATTAACCCTCATCCACAAACTGCAAGCAGTGTTGTAGCAGTTTTTGAGAGATTTCATCATATGGACAGTGTTTTCCAGAGCAAACATGATATCTAAGTCCTTGTGACTGGCATGCCCATCTACAGTCAGTAAGAAATGATCTGCTGAGAGCTTTGTGAAGGAAACAAAGTGTCGATGCCAGTTAAGAAAAGCCTCAGGTGTCATCCAACTGCTAGAAGTTGGAAAAACTAATGATTGCAGTTGGAGCACCAATCAGGAGGTGCTCATTCATTAGTTTCCTCGGGAAAATAAAAATTGGAGGCATAAATTGCCCAGTTGCAGGCATGCAAAATAGAACTGTAACATTACGTCCCCTCTTTCCAGAAGTAATTTTACCCATTTAATATTTGCCTTTCATTGTAATGATCTTGTCATTTTTATGCACACATGATACACCAGTCTTGTCTGTATTAAAAATTTGAGGTGGATGAAAGGAATGCTTTTTTAATAGAATTTCAAACTAGCTGAAGAACCTTTCAACCTGTATCTTATTAAACCCTGCACACCGCATCATTCTAGTTGATTGTGGTTTTTTGTAGGTCAAATATGGGTGCTTCTTCACAAAACTGGTATAAAAATCTTTTCCAGCCATTTTTGTCCTTTTGTTGAATCTGTGACTCAAGATTAATTTTTTTGTCAGGTCATAGGCCAGTTTCAAAAACTCTGTTTTGAACAGGGGCATTAGACACGAATCTAAATCTGTTAGATGAGCTACTAACAGTTTTTCACATCTTTCATCAAAGGTTGCCTTAAAAGCCTCCATTTGTGGTTTCATATCAGTTGGCTCATCATTTGCTATAGCTTTTAACTTTCTTTGCAGAGTGCTTCTAGGTACATAGTATCGGTCAGAGGTGGCTCTTTTGGAAAATTTATTTTCCAGTACACTTGGAACGGCATTTTTTGTATCATTCTCTGACTGTTCTCCCCAAACTTCACTTTCTGGTATTTTCTTAAATGTTGGCATAGTATCCTAAAAAAGGCAATGAGTTCCATGGCCCATACCACATGTAGCATGGCCCATATTACCAGATTCACACTGGTATGAAAACATGATAGTAAGTGAAACATTTTAGAGCAAACAAAATGCAATTGTCAATGTCTTACATTAACAGAGTAAACTAAATAACAGCTCTAGTTTCATAAGTATATTCTTACTGTAATGATTCAGGGTGATGTTCTGTCTCTAATGACATCATTGTCGACGGGACGTTAAACACTAATTTCCTCCTCCTCCTCCCTCAGGGTGATGTTAAAAACTATTTGGGGTAACAATTTGTTGGAGCACAAACAAGCAATAATCACTCACAGACGATATGATACTGGGAATCAAAATAACTCTCTGCACATGATGAAATTGAAGTGGTGGCAAAGATTACATTGTGTACCGTGCTGCTATCTTGTAGTGAATAGTCGAAAAACCAACTGGCCCGTACTACCCGTCGTTCCCCTATTTTGAAGACTGCAGACTACATTAAGATGAATTTTCTCACTCGCACCACTTAATGACTTCTTGTTGTCATAGGCTTATTCAGTGAGTTTCATATTTTCTTGAGTTGTTGAACAGAAAATTATTAGGCATTTTCTTTATATGAAAGACATAACACAATGCCCAGAATATTCACTATGACAGCTTGGTCATTGTGAATGATTGATGGTCAGTTCAATGCTGTAGAAACTATTATTAGGACTGTTTATTTAGTTTTTAATAAATTGAAGATTGTTTCAGCTCAATCATGAAGTGCAGGCTACATATCCAAGAATCTTAGATTTGATACCTGGTCAGTGCTTAGATTTTTATGTTACTTTTCACTTCTTTCACCATTGCCAACATTTGTTTATGTGACAAATAGTGAATTCTACAATGATTTGGAGTCCACACTACACTGCAGGTCCTCCTGCAACTGGCTGCATAAATAATTTCAGATGTCAGAAGACAATGGCATACCACCTACAACAGGACCAGGTCTAATTAAAAGACAGTCATGTTGATACCAAACTCTGGGTTGATGACATCTTTATGGGTACACCACATACTTCTCATGTAGACCCTTGATACACACTTCCATGTGGGAGTTATGCCTTTTCATCAGCTCAAGGCACAAAAAAATTCTAGGCGTGAGAAGCCTGCAAAATGTATACGATCTTGACAGGTTTGGCCGAATTTAAGATGATTTAAAATTACTAGAATTAATTATGTAAGACAAATATTTGGATTAGATGTACAACTTTTGTATTCAGTGCACCGTAAAAATTTCAAAGCTCTGCCATTTACCAATTTGCGCATCACGAGGTTAAAGTTGTGGAAAATTCAGTCACAATAATTTTTCAACTACTTTGAGACTACAATATTTGTAAAACACTATATTGTTAATGTAATCAGTGCAACTTTTACTATAGTATTTATCGATTTTACATATAACTGCACTTAACTTATTGCTTATCTTGAAAAATATCAAACAGTTTAACAAGTGCATTCTTTATAAGAAACCTACAAATATTTGTGCAGTAGTTCAACTTTCAAGTACAGCTTTAACTTTTGATGTCATAAGTGGAACAGCAGTGATCAAGACCATCTTCAGACTAGTATGTAACTCTGAAATTAACAAAGTGGACCACGAATAATACAGCTATTCACCTTATATAGCATTAAGCAACAACATAGCCATAAAATAAAAATACAGTGCGTAATTTTTGAAGTCATAAGTGGAACAACTGTCATAAAGACCATCTTCATCCCAGTGTGTAACTCTGAAATGAACAAAGTGGACCATGAATAATACTGCTATTCACCTTATATAGCATTAAGAAACAACATAGCTATAAAATAAAAATACAACATGTATATCCCCTTTGGTGATGCGTGGACCCAATACACAGAGCCGTCTCATCACCAGTAGTTATATACACGTAGTATTTTAATTTTGTAAGTATGTTGCTTACCTAATGCTGTATAAGTTGAGTGGCTGTACTATTCGTGACTTATGTTGTTAATTACATAATACTCTGAAGAAGATCTTTCTATGACTGAAAATGATTAACAGAAAAAAAACACTGTTTGTGACCTAGATGGGTGTTTTAACAAGTACAGCTTTTCCAAAAAGTTTCATTGGTTTTAAATATAACAATTCACTTAATGCATTTTGATTCACCTGAAATATTATGACAAAAAAGGTGACAAATGAACATTTAATTGCAAGTGCAAGAATTGGGTTCTGTAATAGGTTGAATTTTTAACTTGGAGACCCAAGCCTGAAGGAAGTTTCTTTGGATTTCAGAGCTAACACAGATACAGTGTTATTGTCTTAGTGAGTGAAATATTTTATCAATGACTTCAAAAGCCTGTTTGGAAAAATTGGCGAGGGGGGGGGGGGGGAGATAGGAAAGTATGCACAAGGCAAGGACAGGGGTAGAAGACTAGTATGAGGCAGGTATTTCACAAGATGACTCAGCAGCTGCACAAGATGGAAGGAATTCAGCAGATAGAGCATGTAAGGATAGAGAGAGGGAAACTGGGTAGGAAAGGAGAGGAATGTGGAGATGAAGAGGGAGATGGGTGTGAGAAAGGGGGAGAGGGGTGAAAAAATGGGGGAGAGAGAGAGAGAGAGAGAGAAAGCCCGCATGGATAATGGGGAGGGGGGGGGGGGAGGAGGTGAGGGAAGGGTCAGGAAGTGTGGTAGGATAAGACAGTACATGATCTGAATGGGGAAGGAGTGATGTGGGCAGAAGACAGATCAGAAAATGTAAAGTGAGCTTTAGGCCAGGGGGATTGTGAGAGTGCAATATATGCTGGAGAGAGAATTCCATTTCTATCTGTGTAGTTCAGAGAAACAGGTAATGTCCAAATGGACTGTATAGTGGTGCAGCAGTTGAAGTCATTGGTGTTGTGGTGCACAGCATACGTGGCAACTTGATTGTCAAGTTTGCGGTTGGCCAGTGTTTGACAGTTGGCATTCTTGTGAGTGGAGAGTTGGTTACTTGTCATTCCCACATAGAAGGTGTACACTAATTGCAGCACAGCTGATATACAACAGGGCTACTTTCAGTGTGGCCCTGCCTTTTATTTGGTAGCAGATGCCCATGACTTGACTGTGATAGGAGGTGGTGGATGGCTGTATGGGACAGCTTTTGCACCTGAGTTAAACACAGGGGAGTAACGTGTGAGGTCAGGGTGGAGTGGAGGTTGGGAAGGTGGTGGATCGCTACTTTGGGTGACATAGGTAGGATTTTGGAAAGGATATCACTCATCTCAGGGCATGGCAAGAGGTAATCAAAGACCTGTTGAAGGATATGGTGGAGTTTTTCAAGGCCGGAGTGATACTGGGTGATTAGAGCTGCGCTGGTTGGTGGTTAGTTACAGGGTTACTGGTGTCAGAGGAGAAGGTGGCACAGGCAATCTTTGTATGGATGAGCTGAATAGAATATTATCTGTCAATAAAAGCTCTATAAGGTTATCAGTAAATTTCAACAACTCCTTCTTTCCACTGCAGTTGCGGTTGCCATGGTAGCAAGGTTGTGGGGAAGAGACTTTTTGACATGGTACAAGTACATCTGTCAGAGTGAAGGTACTGTTGATTGTTGGGGTGCTTGACATGTACAGACATACATATAAAGCCATTTGAGAGGTGGAAGTTCGCTTGTTGAGTTGACAAGGACCATGTGAAGTGGATTTGGGAAAAGATGTTGAGGTTATGATGGAAGGAGCACAGGTTGTCCTTGCCATGAGTCCAGATCAGGTTGTCGTCGTCATGAGTCCAGATTATGAAAATGTCATCAGTGGATCTGAACCATACAAACAGTTTTGGGTATTGACTGGAGACGTAGGATTCATCTAGATGGCCAATAAATAAGTTGGCATGGGAAGTTGCCATTCTAGTAACCACGGCAGAACCTGGATTTGTTTATATATTCGGCCTTTGAAAGTGAAAGTGAAGGAATTGTAGGTCAGGGTGTGGTTGTGGGTTTTGTGTCAGGAGGACATTGAGGAAGGTAGTGTTCCATGACCGCAAGGCCATGAACATGAGAGATATTGGCGTATAAAGACATTGCATCTGCAGTGACCAACAGGGAGTCTGATGGTAATGGGACAGGAACTGTGGTAGGGCTGTTAAGGAAATGAGCAGTATCTTGAATGTAGGATGGGAAATTGTGGACAGTGGTTGGAAGGAGTTGGTCAACAATGGCAGAGGTTTGGTCAGTTGGGGCATTGTAGCCAGCCACATTGGGAAATAGATAAAAAGTAGGAGGGTGGGGTGGGAGGGGGGGTGGGGGTTTGCAGGTGCAAGGAGAGAGATGGATCAGGTGTTAGGTTTTGGGATGGACTTAAGACTTTGAGGAGCTGCTGGAGGTCTTGTTGGACCTCTGAGTTAGGATCATTAATGTAAGGTTAGTCTACAGAGGTGTCAGAAAGTTGGCAGAGACTTTCAGCCACATTGTCAATAAGGTTTGATGATCATTGTGGTGGTTCCTTTATCTGCAGGAATGATTAGCTCTGGATTGGTCCATCCCAAACCTGTCACCTGAATATGTCTGTCTCCTCACACCAACATCCCCCACCTTCACACTCCTACCTTTTGCCTACTCCCCAAAATCTATGAACCCAACCCCACATGTCTCCTCACAGGTTGTTTCATTGTGGCTGAGAACAATGCTTCCATTGAACAAATCTGTGCCTTTGTTGGTGGACAACATCTCAAAACCATTGTCCATAACCCCTCTCTTAAATTAAGGACACTACTTACTTTCACTGCCTTTCCACAGTTCCTTTGTGTTACCACCAGACTCCTTATTGGTTACTTTGGATGCCATCCTTATGGCATTGTGACCACTAGACACTTATCTCCCCTAACGCCCTCCTGATACCAAACCTACCACTTCTTTCCTAACATTCATAGCTAACCACATCCTGACCCACATTATTTCACTTTCGATCATCAAGTCTATAAATAAAACCATGGTACTGCCATGAGTGCTCACATTGCACCTTCCTGTGCCAACTTATTAAAGGGCAATCTGTAGACATCCTGCCTTTCCGTTCAACACCTAGAACCTTTTGTCTGGTTCAGATTAATTGATGGCATTTTTAGGGCAATCTGTGCTCCTTCCTGTATAATCTTAACACCTCTTCCCAAATCTGTTTTACCTGGTCCTTCCACCTCTCAGATGGCTCAATAAATACACCCATTCATATCAAGCGCACCAACCACCAACAGCACCTCCACTTTGACAGCTGTCACAGGTTCCATGTCAAAAAGTCTGTTTCATATGGCCTCGCCACCCATCGACATTGCATTTCATGTACAGTGGAAAGCAGGAGTTGTCGAAATGTATCGATAACCTTGCCAGAGCCTTTATTGACAGACAGTATCCTATCCGGCTTATCTGTAAACATATCTCCTGTGTTGTTTCCTCCTTTGACACCAGTAACCCTGTTAACTTCCCCACATCACTCAAAGTAATGTTCCACAATACTCCCAACCTACAGAATATCCATGTCTATACGTCCGTGTATACTCTGCAAACCACCATATGATGCATGGCAGAGAGTACTACGTACCACTACTAGTCATTTCCCATTCCACTTGCAAATAGAGCAAGGGAAAAACAACTGTCTGTAAGACTCTGTATGAGGCCTAATTTCTCTCATGTTATCTACATAGTCATGGGAAATGTACATTGGTGCTAGAAGAATCGATTTGCAGTTGGCCTCAAATGCTGGTTCCCTAAACTTCTGCAGTAGTGCCTTGTGAAGAGAGCATTGTCTTCCCTTCAGGGCTTCCCATTTGAGTTCATGAGGCATAAGCTTAATACAGGGTGTTTCATAAAGAACACGAATATTTCCAGTTCTCAGTTCGTAAAATAAGTAGTTCCAGTACTGTGATCACCCACGTGTGGTTTTTGAAATGTAGGCTTCTTAATACATTATGTTAACGCTTTTATGAGAATTTGAAAAGTGGAAATACAACATTTGTTTTACATAGCTTCAACTGTGGCAAAAGCTCTGTCATACCACATC
Organism: Schistocerca americana; assembly: GCF_021461395.2. Lineage (NCBI taxonomy): Eukaryota > Metazoa > Arthropoda > Insecta > Orthoptera > Acrididae > Schistocerca > Schistocerca americana. The sequence goes on along the minus strand of NC_060125.1, from coordinate 449,736,561 downwards.
TCAAAATCTGTGGTTCTGATTTTTTTCTCATCAAAGGTACCAGTATGGTGTTCCAGTTGTACCATCACAAATCATGCACTGAAACAGTAAAATATATGACTATGAAGCTTGGGACATATCTTTGCAGATCCGTCAAGTGTAGATTATAGATGTTCAATATGTCCTCCTCCAGCAACACGACCGAGCGAGGTGGGGCAGTGGTTAGACACTGGACTCGCATTCGGGAGGACGACGGTTCAATCCCGCGTCCGGCCATCCTGAATTAGGTTTTCCGTGATTTCCCTAAATCACTCCAGGCAAATGCCGGGATGGTTCCTCTGAAAGGGCACGGCCGACTTCCTTCCCCATCCTACCCTAATCCGATGAGACCGATGACCACGCTGTCTGGTCTCCTTCCCCAAAACAACCAACCAACCAGCAACACGAACACTGTCTCATCGATACTCAAATTCCTCCCGGGTAAGCATGTCCGTCATCACACATGTTACGGCAGTATGGATTTGGTTCTTCAACTCTTCTTGGTTCTGTGTTAGTGTTAGTATGTAAACATTGTCCTTGTTGTTGTTGTTGTTGTTGTTGTTGTCATCAGTCCTGAGACTGGTTTGATGCAGCTCTCCATGCTACTCTATCGTGTGCAAGCTTCTTCATCTCCCAGTACTTACTGCGACCTACATCCTTCTGAATCTGCTTAGTGTATCCATCTCTTGGTCTCCCTCTACAATTTTTACCCTCCACGCTGCCCTCCAATACTAAATTTGTGATCCCTTGATGCCTCAGAACGTGTCCTACCAACCGGTTCCTTCTTCTTGTCAAGTTGTGCCACAAACTCCTCTTCTCCCCAATTCTATTCAATGCCTCCTCATTAGTTATGTGATCTACCCATCTAATCTTCAGCATTCTTCTATAGCACCACATTTCGAAAGCTTCTATTCTCTTCTTGTCCAAACTATTTATCGTCCATGTTTCACTTCCATAAATGGCTACACTCCATACAAATACTTTCAGAACCAACTTCCTGACACTTAAATCTATACTCGATGTTAACAAATTTCTCTTCTTCAGAAACGCTTTCCTTGCCATTGCCAGTCTCCATTTTATATCCTCTCTACTTCGACCATCATCAGTTATTTTGCTACCCAAATAGCAAGACTCCTTTACTACTTTAAGTGTCTCATTTCCTTGTCTAATTCCCTCAGCATCACCCGACTTAATTCGACTACATTCCATGATCCTCGTTTTGCTTTTGTTGATGTTCATCTTATATCCTCCTTTCAAGACACTGTTCATTCCGTTCAACTGCTCTTCCAAGTCCTTTGCTGTCTCTGACAGAATTACAATGTCATCGGCGAACCTCAAAGTTTTTATTTATACTCCGTGGATTTTAATACCTACTCCGAATTTTTCTTTTGTTTCCTTTACTGCTTGCTCAATATACAGATTGAATAACATCGGGGAGAGGCTACAACCCTGTTTCACTCCCTTCACAACCGCTGCTTCCCTTTCGTGCCCCTCGACTCTTAGAACTGCTATCTGGTTTCTGTACAAATTGTAAATAGGCTTTTGCTCCCTGTATTTTACCCCTGCCACCTTTAGAATTTGAAAGAGAGTATTCCAGTCAACATTGTCAAAAGCTTTCTCTAAGTCTACAAATGCTAGAAATGTAGGTTTGCCTTTCCTTAATCTATTTTCTAAGATAAGTCGTAGGGTCAGTCTTGCCTCACGTGTTCCAACATTTCTGCAGAATCCAAACTGATCTTTACCAAGGTCGGCTTCTAACAGTTTTTCCATTCGTCTGTAAAGTATTCGTGTTAGTATTTTGCAGCTATGACTTATTAAACTGATAGTTCGGTAATTTTCACATCTGTCATCACCTGGCTTCTTTGGGATTGGAATTATTATATTCTTCTTGAAGTCTGAGGGTATTTCACCTGTCTCGTACATCTTGCTCACCAGATGGTAGAGTTTTGTCAGGACTGGCTCTCCCAAGGCCTTCAGTAGTTCCAATGGAATGTTGTCTACTCCCAGGGTCTTGTTTCAACTCAGGTCTTTCAGTGCTCTGTCAAACTCTTCACGCAGTATCGTATCTCCCATTTCATCTTCATCTACATCCTCTCATTTCCATAATATTGTCCTCAAGTACATCACCCTTGTATAGACCCTCCGTATACTCCTTCCACCTTTCTGCTTTCCCTTCTTTGCTTGGAACTGGGTTTCCATCTGAGCTCTTGATATTCATACAAGTGGTTCTCTTTTCTCCAAAGGTCTCTTTAATTTTCCTGTCTCTTTAATTGTCCTTAATGAAACCGCAAAGGAAGAAGTCAAAAGGCGTCAAATCATGCTGGAAAGCAATTTAAATGTGTTGGTGTTCCAGTTGTACCATCACAAATCATGCACCGAAACAGTAAAATATATGACTATGAAGCTTGGGACATATCTTTGCAGATCTCTCAAGTGTAGATTATAGATGTTCAATATGTCCTCCTCCAGCAACACGAACACTGTCTCATCGATACTCAAATTCCTCCCGGGTAAGCATGTCCGTCATCACACATGTTACGGCAGTATGGATTTGGTTCTTCAACTCTTCTTGGTTCTGTGTTAGTGTTAGTTTTTGTTGGAAACACCATGGTGGCCAGAACTCTTTCCTTTACAGAACATCGTATATCTACAAGCTGTCAATACTATGTAGCAATGTTACATCCATTCGGAGTATCAGTGTGGTTCCTCAGCTTGAAATGTCATTGCTCTGTAATCATGGAATTACTCTTTCCAAGCTCAAGAATATAAAATAATTTCTGTTGTGGAGTAGCCATTTTGCAGCATGTGATGGTAACCAAGAAAACAGAAGACAACAGACGTCTAGCAGCAATGAGTGTAAATTAAATAATGTATTCGTTCCAACAATAACTGAGCTGTGGCACAGTGATTGACAGTTTTGACAACACAATACTTTGTATTATGTATATTCTTATTTAAAGACCCTCTAGTTGCGTGCTGATCGAACCACCGGGGAACAAATCTAGTAGCACGCTTTGGAAATGCTTTGATATCGTCTTTCAATCCAACCTGTTGAGGATCACAAACACGCACACAGTACTCAAGAAGTCACAATAGTATTCTGTATGCTGACTTCTTCATAGAAGAGCTACACTTTTCCAAAATACCCCAGAATGTGATCCGTTGTCAGTTTTAACTTTGTTTATAATTCCTCTATGTCCATCATATTAGAACTGAATGATGTACATTCATTGTCTAAGTGGGATGCTAACATGTGCTTACTTGATTTTTCTAGCGTAAATACTCCCCTAGCCTTCTTGATGGATTTATGCTGTTTAGTAACCATATTGGCATGAGGACATCATGATCACCAATCCCTACTCCAATCATGCACCCCAAGGTCATTCCTTGTGGGAGACCCAGGTGCCAGACCTGGCCATACATCCCCTCATCACCTGCTATTGCAGTCTGCTCGCAGGCATCTCCTACCCAGTAAAAAAAGGTGGGGCCACTTGTGAAAGCAGCCATGTTATATGACACACACACACACACACACACACACACACACACACACAAAGAATTCATCAACCATGAAGCGTAACAACAGTTTGTGAACATTTGACAATAGCCAGATAGACTTTTCACCCTGCATTGGAGTGTGTGCTGATTTGAAACTGCCTGGCAGATTAAAAGTGTGTGCTGCATTTGCTGTTCTACTAACTGAGCTGTCCAGACACAAAGGTCTTCAGGCTCATTTTTTAATCTTATTGAAAGGCTGTCTAAAAGAAATAAAACCTTTCCTACCAAAACATCTTGCATTATCTAATGAAACTAAAATAAAACAAAATCAAATACTGAACAAATTTGGTGCAAAAATTTTATGAGGCAAGTTTAAATATTAATTATTTCTCAGATACTTACAAATAACTGTTTCACCATGGTATAATTAACAAGGAGCTTCTCTGGACATTTGGGTCAGTAAACCGTCACTTTAACACTGAGCCAAAATTATTGCAGTCACAAAATGCTTGAGACATTGTGAAGATTGATTTTTCCTCAAATTTGATCTCATGCTGCACAAAAACAGTTACTGTCAGTGTCTGTTAAATTCAACAATTTATTAAGCACAAAAAATTATGCATCTGATCCGACTATCCCCTTAAAACAAGTTAGTTTCAATTTTAAGCTGTCTTCGAGTTGACCATAACTGTTGAAGAGCTCACATGACATTTTGCAGTCTCCGATTGAAAGCTTTTTGAATTTTTTTGTATCTTGAGTGCAAATGCTCGAACTTAGTTTCATTCATTTGGGGACATCAATGCAATATCTTATCCAGACTGGAGATGGTCAGGGGGAGATGATTCCTAAGGTTGGTTGACTTGCTGTGATAGATTTGTGAGTTTGGAAATTCACTACTGAAAATTCCTGAAAAAAAAATGACAATTTTAAATTCTTTAAAAAAATTCTTCTGCACACATACCAATCAGCAAACCTTTTCATTATACAAGTGTTCAATTTTTAAATTTAAATGAATGTTCTTTAAAACTCAGATTTCTCCACAATAGCACACCCTGTTTTAATAAGCAACGCGTATCTGAATCAAATGCAAGCACTTAATATTACAACAGTTCCTAAGAATTCTTAAAATATTTGCTAAACCTTGTATTTCATATTTCCAATAATTTTTGCCATCACCCTTGTAAATTTTGTGTACAGTGCTTGCCCAGTTCTACATCCTCCCAGTTATATTGTTTCTGACCTTTGTTCTTGGTTTTCTTATCCTTATATTTACTGTATTCTTGTAATTCACAATTGAACATCAAACCTAAACCTTATCTCATAGTGAACTAGGTAACTCATTGACTAGGGCACTGGACTCATAGTTTTTAGAAATGGTTTGCAAATCCGGTCTACCATTTATTGTGGTTTCCCAAAATCATTTGAGGCAAATGCTAAGAAGCTTCCTTTGAATAAGTCTCAACTGTTTCCCTGAGCATTTCATCATCATCTTTACTTCGTGGAGCAGGGTACACAGCCTGTTTCAGAAACCATCTTGTCCTTGTACATCCAATGGTCTTTTAGTTCATGGTGATTCCAGGTAGACAATCTTGGTGTATTCTTTCGAAATGGTTATTCCCGTTGATTTTATATTTTGCTTTCCAAATTGAAAATCTGTAGCTCTAGTCTTATGTTTGTGTTTTGTAAATTGCCCGTGCAGCCTTTGACTGCCCTGAGAAATTTCATCTCAGCTGATGTAATTTTCCATCTTTTTTTCTTTGAGAGTACCAACATCTCACTTTCAAACACTACCACTACTGCCTCTTTTAAAAAGCTTGCAATTTACATTTCTTTCTGGTTGTATACTTCAGATTTTTTTGAATTGTTGCACATTTATGTTAAAATTTGCAAAGTTTGATTTCTGTGTTGTGATGTGTTGTTGGGTATATTTCACATGCAAGATATTTAAAGATAGGTAACTGCTCCAGTATTTTGTAATTTATCTCAATTTTGGATTTTATTTTTGATTTATGTGGAAATATTATGAACCCATATTCTTCTCCTATCTTTTCAAGTTGTATAGCCCTCTTTAGACTGTAGTACAATAACACATGTAATCTTACCCTCCCACACATCACTATTAAATTCACTGTCTTAATATCTTCACTATTTTCAAAAGCTTCAAGAGGTGTAAGATTTACAAAATAATAACTTTTTACTTATCTCCATTATCTCGTTGTTGTTGTTTTTGTTGTTGCTGGCTCAAAATCTTGTTGTTTCTAGGAATACATTCTTGCTGCTGAAAATTTTGATTTAATGGGTTCCTGCAGATGAAATAACTGATAAAGATTTGTCTATTGCTATGATTTTCTTTTATTTTCATCCCATTCTTCTAAATCACACTGACTTTACAATTTTCACTTCAGAACATGGATTCACATTGTTGTTGACAAGGTTAGCAATTTGTCTATGTCCATCAGAGGCAGGCCCACGACTACCTACATTATGCGTTACTCATAGTTTCCATAGAGTTTGCGAGTTTACAAACTTTCTTTTACTAAATTATATCATTATTTCATAAATAAACAGAAACAAATTTAATAATTAGTATTTGATTGCACAATTAATAATATGAATCTTAAGTATGCCAGAAATTTCGTAATTTCAATTATTCTTAAAAGAAGAGTAATTTTAACTGTTTGTACATATCGATTGTAACACATTAATCTCTTTTTATATATTTTAGCCTGAAATATAATACACCATATACAAAATCATATGAGTTCTTTTAGTGAAACAGCTGAGATAATTTTAACCTATGCAAGAATCGATAGTATACGTGGTATCGGCTATCTCTATAACAAATAAGGTAATGTTAGAGGAGGATGATTCATTATAATCATGATCTGCATAAAGTGGTGGGGGCATTATAGTGCACTTGAAAATTTGTTTCCATCCTACTATGACCTCATTCACGTAGATATTAAGAAGTGTTGTGGAGAGACAGCAACCTTGTTTGACTTCTTTATTTGTTTTTGCTGGTGCTGTTAGTTGTATCCCCATGTCAGTGAACATGTAAGAAGCTTCCACCATATTTACAGCTATCAGCATTAATCCTGTCCAATCCTGCTTCTTTTGTGTTTTTAAGGCTTTTACTATGACAGTACCCTCCTCAAGAGAGATATCTAATCCAAAAAGTTCATCTGTATATGGTTTTTTTTTTTTCTTGGAATTCTTATCTTAATACCAAAGATTTCCAAAGTATGAGTGCCAGAATTTCTTGTCAATCAGTTAGTTTCACAGTGTCTTTCTGTTCTTTATGTAACATTTTCAATGCCTTGCAACATAAAGACTATTGACCATGGACATCATTATCAATGTTTGAAGTGAATCTATCTTGTAAACACTGATGGCTCTTCTTTACTAGGTTCTGTGCTGTATTTCTCTTTATTTGATAAACTTCCTGATTCTCTGCTGTAGGATTGCCTAAAAGTGTTCTGTATGCTGTATATTTTTTCTCAATAGCCTCTTGTATTTCTTCAGTCCAGATCTTTACATCTTTCTTAGTCTTAAATTTTCATTTCTTTCCCAGAACTTCCATGGCTGCTTTGTTTACAGCATTTTTAGGAGACATCGGGAAATTTGTAGTTTTGCCACGTAAAAATGTTATAGACCTGATGATGGCAGTTCACTAGTATTTGTAACTGATAGTTATTGAATGTTAAAACTGCATTTTGACATCTCATCTCATCAAAGATGAGGTTTGTGTATAATCTTAAACTGACGGATCTTTTCCCACATAATGAACTTTGATGCGACAGTGAATGGAGTACTGAAATTGGCAAAAACAACATGGAATTTGACAAAAGAACCACAAAATTTGATGGACACAGAATTTGACAACGAATGACACAGAATTTGGCAAAAAATTTACCAGATTAGGTAAAAAAGAATATTTTTGGCATTAACAACACTGGCTTTGGTAGGAAAGGGTAGTAAATGTGTCAAAAAATAAACTGAATTTAGCAGAAAATACACCAAATTGGGCACATAAATAATGTATTTGTAAAAAGTATTAATTTGTATAAATAATGATGACTCTGATAGAAAATAACACTTATTGTGGTGAAAAATAGCACCGAATGGAAAAAAAAGATGATAACAAATTTGGCCATAAAGTAAAATAATTTTTTTCCTGTTCTGAACCATAACAGGTTTCTTTTTAATTTGCTCATATCTTTTCTATTTGAGTGATAGTTATTACTTACAGAAACCAAGTACAGTATATTAATTTGTATCACTTTTACACCTCCATTTGAATTATATTCCTTTCTTTTAATTAAATTTTGTGCCATAATTGTATCATCACCCTCTGTCGGCCAACCAGTTCTGTATAAAGTTCTCCTCCAGACCTCTCTATGCCTTAAGATGTGTAGCTACATTCATCCATGTTGTCTCTGCATCCTTTCTTCATCTTCCTGCCTTCCATTAGGTCATTTCGTTGGTCTTTTCTTATGCCTTTGAATCCAACTAAGAACTTCCTCAGTCCATCAGCCATCCCTTTGCCTATGTGTATCTTCTGTCCATCATCATCATCATAGTCACAATTACATCTTCTGCTCTAGTTTCCCAGTACCACACACACACACACACACACACACACACACACACACACTATAATTCGACAGTCCACATGGTAGCCACTCACCATCTCCTGTATGAGGTGTCAAGTAACAGTGTGCATACAATAATTCTTGATGCAGTTCTCATTACCTCCCTGAACAACTCTTTTTTATGATTATCGCTCACTGTCGTTAGTCAAAGCTGGTAATACACATTTATTGTAAACTTTCCATTAGAAATACATTGAAAGCTTAGTTTTGAAAACTTGTGTTTAGCAAAAAGTATTTGAGGCCATTTTATTATCTATTTCTTTTGCCAAAAACAGAAAAATTCAACTGATTGTATGACTTCATTTTGATGTGTGCAATGTCCTTCTGATGTATTGATTATACATTGTATAGTTTATTATAATTAATTTTCAGGGCAACTGTCAATCTTGGTCTAGGCCTATTAAGTTCTTCCATTAGTTGCAGAAATTTACTAGAGGTCACCAGTAAAATGTTGTCAGCAAAATGAAGTTGGTCCAGGTATGTTCCATGAGCACGTACGGAGAGGTGGAAAGTTCTTCTAGGCTTGCTGATAATAGTTTTGGTGATGTGGAATCTCCTTGCCTGCCTCCTTGTCAAATTGTGTCATTATTAGCTAGCTTTGTTTCTGATTCATCTCTTGAAGTATACAAACATTTTAAGAAATCTTTGAATGCATGTATAATTTTCTATCTCTTGTTAGTCAATGTTATATTATACGGAATAAAATCTGATGTATACTCAACATAAGTTCTTGTTTTGTCACGTCCATATTCTTACTGTTTTTAATAATTTCTCTAAATTTTGTGCTTGAAACTTCCCCTTCTTATTTAACAGTGGCCTAGTTTCATTTGAGATTTTCTTTCCATTTGTCTCCTTTGCACCTGCATTTATTTTGCTGTTTGCTTAAGTGTGTTTTTTTACATAGATGCCCCTTTTTTCTGTACAGTTTTCATTTTTCAAGATCCTGATGTTGTTGGCATGCCTAGCAATTCTTAAGTAAGTTCTCAAAATCTACATTTATGAGTTCCTGCCTGATGAGTTTGTTTCTTGTTAGCTCTGTGTCTGTTTTTATTCTTAATTTTACTAGTCCATTGGCAATTTAAATTCTAAAGTCATAGCCTATATATAGTACATTTATTTTCTGATAAAGTTTAGTCGGTTTCGTTTTTTGTTCATGTGGTACTTGCAAAGTCCTTGTTGTATTTGCATTCTCATCACACTCTATTCCTATATGATTTCTTTCATTTATTCTGTTCTTCCTACAGTTTCGCACTGGAAAATCATTATTTGCTTTTTGTCTTACTTTTATTTTTTATTCTGGCTGTGATTCATCCAATGTCGGTAGTATTGTTTTTAGTTTGCATATTTACAATAGAATTATTTTTCTTCCTGTTCTGTTCCTGTGCAGTTAAATATTTGTTGTTGTTTTAATTCTATTTGGTGTATGTTTGCTCCAAAAATATTAGAATACGTAAGGTTAAACATGTTATATAAAGGTCCATAACTATATACAGGGTGGTCCATTGATCGTGACTGGGCCAAATATCTCATGAAATAAGCGTCAAACTAAAAAACTACAAAGAACGAAACTTGTCTAGCTTGAAGGGGGAAACCAGATGGTGCTATGGTTGGCCCGCTAGATGGCGCTGCCATAGGTCAAACAGATATCAACTGCATTTTTTAAAAATAGGAACCCCCATTTTTTATTACATATTCGTGTAGTTCATAAAGGAATATAAATGTTTTAGTTGGACCGCTTTCTTCGCTTTGTGATGGATGGCGCTATAATAGTCACAAACATATGGCTCACAATTTTAGACGAACAGTTGATAACAGGTAGGTTTTTTAAATTAAAATACAGAATGTAGATATGTTTGAACATTTTATTTCGGTTGTTCCAATGTGATACATGTACCTTTGTGAACTTATCATTTCTGAGAACGCATGCTGTTACAGCGTGATTACCTGTAAATACCACATTAATGCAATAAATGCTCAAAATGATGTCTGTCAACCTCAATGCATTTGGCAATACGTTTAACGACATTCCTCTCAACAGCGACTAGTTCGCCTTCCGTAATGTTCGCACATGCATCGGCAATGCACTGACGCATGTTGTCAGGCATTGTTGGTGGATCACAATAGCAAATAGCAAATATCCTTCAACTTTCCCCACAGAAAGAAATCTGGGGGTGTCAGATCCAGTGAACGTGCGGGCCATGGTATGGTGCTTCGACGACCAATCCACCTGTCATGAAATATGCTGTTGAATACCGCTTCAACCGCACAGAGCTATGTGCCGGACATCCATCATGTTGGAAGTACATCGCCATTCTGTCACGCAGTGAAACATCTTGTAGTAACATTGGTAGAACATTACGTAGGAAATCAGCATACATTGCATCATTTAGATTGCCATCGATAAAATGGGGCCAATTATCCTTCCTCCCATAATGCCGCACCATACATTAACCCACCAAGGTCGCTGATCTTCCACTTGTTGCAGCCATCGTGGATTTTCTGTTGCCCAATAGTGTATATTATGCCGGTCTATGTTACCGTTGTTGGTGAATGACGCTTCATTGCTAAATAGAACACGCGCAAAAAGTCTGTCATCGTCCCATAATTTCTCTTGTGCCCAGTGGCAGAACTGTACACGATGTTCAAAGTCGTCGCCATGCAATTCCTGGTGCATAGAAATATGGTACGGGTGCAATTGATGTTGATGTAGCATTCTCAACACTGATGTTTTTGTGATTCTTGCACAATTTGTCTGCTACTGATGTGCGGATTAGCCATGACAGGAGCTAAAACACCTATTTGGGCATCATCATTTGTTGCAGGTCGTGGTTGATGTTTCACATGTGGCTGAACACTTCCTGTTTCCTTAAATAATGTTGCTATCTGGCGAACAGTCCAGACACTTGGATGATGTCGTCCAGGGTACCAAGCAGCATACATAGCACACGCCAGTTGGGCATTTTGGTCACAATAGCCATACATCAACACAATACCGACCTTTTCTGCAATTGGTAAACGGTCCATTTTAACACGGATAATGTATCACGAAGCAAGTACCATCCACACTGGTGGAATGTTACGTGATACTGCGTACGTATACGTTTGTGACTATTACAGCATTATCTATTACAAAGTGAAAAAAGTGGTCCAACTAAAACATTCATATTTCTTTACATACTACATGAATATGTAATGAAAAATGGGGGTTCCTATTTTTAAAAAAATGCAGTTGATATCCGTTTGACCTATGGCAGCGCCATCTAGTGGGCCAACCATAGCACCATTTGGTTTCCCCCTTCAAGGTAGACGAGTTTTGTTCTGTGTAGTTTTTTCGTTTGATGCTTATTTCATGAGATATTTGGCCCGGTCACTACCAATGGACCACCCTGTATATCACTTGACACTTCATAAAAATGAGAAGGATCTGCACGTTTTCCGATCACTTTGAATGCTTCATTGAACCATTAAACATGAGAAACAGCTACTAGAAAGGGGGCAAGTTCTTTCACATAATCCACACAGCAGATCTCATCTGTATGTCACATCACAAAGCTATTTGTCAAGATGGTAATTTGTGGTTGTTCATAGCTGCATGGTGTGAACATCAGGTCTGGACTTTAATGCTGGCCACTGCCCTAAATTCTCACTTCATCATCATCATCATGATCATCAACCTTTCAGTCAGGTATTAGCTTTCCATCTGGACCTATTAAAGCTAATCCTTCATTTTTGTGTAGTAATTACTCTTCATTAGTTGTGGATTGTGGCTATACTCTACCTCACTTTTCTTGCAATGATTTCTCTAGAGTATTTACAACAAATTGGCCACAACATAGTATGTGACCTATCCAGTAGTTTCATACAGTTACTTTCCTAAACATGCTGTCTTTATAGTTCTTTAAAAGATTTAATGGATGGCAGTTCTATCCATTCATTCTATTTTAATTTTTAACAGGTGTCTGAAGTACCATGTCTCAAATGCTTCAAAACCTTTCATTTTCTTTTTGTTATCATCAGTTTTCACTGCTGTAAATTGCTGGTAACTGATGTTTTCCTCATTTCTATAGTTGTATTGTTTGAGCATAGCATTTTCTTCTCTTCATAAATGTTGTTATGCTTCCCTACTTTGTTGTTTTTGCTGTTCACACAAAGCGTGGTGGCTGTTGGGGTCAATTATCAATGGGAAATGCCTGTATGATCACTCCCATCAGCCTCCAAGCCACATGTTAACTTGATTTGTGTGAACAGTAATATCTTGTGCTTCATCTTTTTTCAATACATCTCTTACTATTGCATCCATATCTTGTAACATTATTTTGATGTTCTTTCTTAAAGGGATTTCACAGCTGTGTCACCTGAAAACTTGTATTTGTTCACCATTTATTTCAAAATGTGTTCATTATTCTTGACACTGATTTGTTGCATGTTCTGTGTAGATGTTGTATAGAGATGGGGACAGATTATATTTTGTCTAACAGCTATTAAAATGTAGCTTCTTTTTCTATATTGCTTTATCTTTACTACTGCTCTAGTTGTTCTCTTCAATTTATTTAAAAATTCATGTCTCTGTATTCTAACTTAATTATTTTTATAGTTTCCATTAGTTTGTTCCAGTTCAGTGTTGATTGCTTCCCTGGGATCTACAAAAGGCATTATTTATTATGTCAGAATGATTTCTGAGTATTGTAGTGGAAACAATTATTAACAGCAAATAAAATGTTATGTTTAACACAATTTGAAACCCTATTGATTATACAAGGGACACAACTTCATGAAGTCCCTTGGAAATTACGATTCCTCAAGTGTGTTGGAGCTAACACATTGGATGCAGATTTTGTTGATCAGCTAATTAAATACTCACTTTAAAAACTTCTGTTCATTAATAAAAAGTATAGTTGTGACTGTGGAAGCCAGCCTCAAAATTGCCATATTGAGATGCACACATACAGCTGAACAGAAAATGTACATAACGTACTGTACTGTCAGTTCATAACCCAAACTGTTTGGATTTACTCCCACATGAAGTCTCACAGCTTTTTGCAATTTTATCACTTTGTCAAAAGTGGCCAGCCTTTTCGTCATTTTGATGCTGCTTTCAACTAGTTTTTGGGTACACAACAGTGACTGTTACCTGTATCCTGTAATCTAACAACTCCTAATTGATTTTATTTTTGGGATGTGCTTTATTCTACAGACTACGTCTTTTATTCTTACATTCTAAAACTACATTTTTCCCTATGCTGTTGACATATTTTATTTACTACATATATTGAATGAAATATGCAACAGCAAGTGCTTCACCATTGTGAACCACTTGTGACCTGGAACGTTATGGTGAAAAAGGAAGTCCAGAAGGCAGCAATCCATTGCTTTATTATTTCTCAGAAAAGAGTTTGGAACCCAAGATATGGCTGCTTCTGTCATCGTGAACATTAATATTTTTACTATTAAATAAATTGATTCCTATTATTTAGAAACTTCCGTGACATATGCCTGAAGTGATAAAAAATGTGACCAGAGGCAGATTGGAATTGTGCTCTGTTTGTACAAGTATATTCCCTTAATCTTGTGACATGCTGTGCTGGTTGCCAGTTCCTTGAGAGAGTGAGTGCTATAATAGCTCAAGTGTTCACGGTGCATGAAGTTAAGTTTTTGTTTTAGGGATCTGGGATTTTAGCTGTGCTTTATTGATGATTAGTAAAAAAGCAAGCCACTGAAGGAAGAAGGCAGAGCATGGGGCTGTACCATAGTCAGCCATACTTTGAAACATGTTGATGAGGATATAATTAATAAAGGTCAGAACTTCTCTGTAGTCAATGATACAAAGTGCTTTGAGGTGATATTAAGATTGATGCCCTCAGCAGATGACTGGGAATAACTGGTTTGGAGTGCTGAATCATGCTATATCCTTTGGCAATTTGATGAAATGGTTGGGGTTAGGCAAATGCCGGTAGAATGTTATTTGCTGTCGTGTGTATCCACAAGTGTGAAGTACGGAGGAGGGTGTGTTACTGTATGGGGCTGTTTTTGATAGTTGGGATGTGCCTCTTTTTTGCACTTAAGAAAACATTAAATGAGGAAGGATAGGAACACAGTGCACCCTGTGATAAATCAGCATCGTGAGGTGGTTATTAATGAGCATTAACATTCCAAAAATTGACTGGCTTGCCCAGCGTCCCAACCTGAACCGAATGGAACATCTTTGGAACAAGTTACAATCTTAAATGTGCTCCAGATCCCAGTGTCCGGATCATGACCTCTTCTGGTTACTGTTTATGAAGAAGAATGAGCTGCCATTCCTCCACAGTCATTCAGGCCCTTCATTGGAAATGTTTCCAGCAGAGTTGAAGCTGTCATAAAGGTGAAGGGTAGACTCACCTCATATTAATATATGCTAAGAAGTGTCTTGATACTGTTGATCATATAGTGTTTTTTTTAAAATATCAAGTAGTTCGGTTCTAAACCAAAAATATTACAATATGACACCTGTGTAGCACACTCGGTGGCAAGAAAAAGGCAATGTTTTAGAATATTAATATTTTGTAAGGGATATAAGTCAAGCCCAGGTATGATATGAAGATGCATATATCTTATAGTGTAGTTGGCAAGAAAAGTTCCCTGACAGCAGGCAGTGCTTTTGACAGTAGCTGTGAAGTGTAAACAGCTGCAGATGAAAATAGTAGTCACCTTGAGTCCAGTGACATCATTGAGGTGAGGTGTTGCTATGACGGCACATACAAAATCGTGTTTCATGATGAATTGAGGTAGATGTGTGCAGCAACTGTGCCAAGCTCATTGCAACTGTTAGGAATTTGCTTTTGCAGTTGTGCACAAAATGTAATGCTATTTTGTACCCATAAAGTAATCCGTTATTCCAGATGATGATATATGTCACTTTTAAGTTCTCAACATTCTATTAATTCTACAAATATCAAGAACCAAGTTATTGAGAACTTCACTGTAACACAGAATGTGCCTTGTTTGAACGGAGTACAATCAGTGCAACTTGCTCATTTTTTGTCATGCATCCCTTGTTTTGCTCTCCCACTGTTATGGCCATTGTATCGTGAACAGTGTGGAAAATGTACATTCCACATGTCACTCACTGGTCTGTATTTCTTTGCCAGATAGGGATCTCCCAAAATGTTATTCTTAATCTGAATACTCAGTATAGGTGTGGGACATTAAACTCACAATTTGCTGTGTTCATTCCTTAGTCAACAAGATATGTCCACTTAGAGAATCATCTGTTGGATTCATCAGATGAGCTAAACAGGTAGTGTGTATCTCTGTAGAGCACACAGTGTTGTGCCACAATAAGAGGAGAGTGACCAGCGCCATGATAGTTCATGAGTGGACCATCTGTGCAGAACATCACATTCTAGTGGAGAAATACAGTCTGTTTTGCAAATGAAAGAGCGAGTGATGTCTAGAGTCCTCCCATTGTTGATAAGGGAATTTTCCATAGTGGCTGGTCCATCAATTTATTGTTATTGAATGGCTGGCTGCTTTTATCCAGTGCACTGCTTATAGAATTTTCTGCAGCCTATTTTCATTCATTTTAGAAAGAATTTTACAGCATGACAATTGTAGATTGGATATCGCTTCCTCAGAAGCCATTCCAGTACAGTGTGAGAGTTTTTAAGTTGTCTTGGTTGCTGTTTGGTTGTATTGTTCCTATATTTAAAAATTAATAATAATTTTAGTCTTTTTTTTCCTGGTAGCCATAAGTACTTTCTGAAGGAGGGTAAGTCATTTATAGTTTTGTTGTCCTTCCCTGTTTTCTTTGATGCTGATGTGTCCCTTTTATTCATGAGTAATTATTCTCTCTTGCAATGTACATTGTGCAATGTGAAACAGTTATTATTGATATTTGTTTAGGAAATGTTATTTGCCACTTAAGTTTATTTGATTCATTTCTTGATAATTCAAACTCTTTGACTCATTTCTTGATTTTCTGTGAAGATTTTCTTCCTTTTTAATTATGAACTTCTTCATGTAATTTTCTTTTATTTGTGCAGCACAGTTTCTGCTACTAATTAGATTAGTTGAAAGTAAGGTGCACTTTACTTATTTTGAAAGTTCTACATTTCTTGAGAATTAACTTTTCTACTTTGGGCAGATTATTTGAGTAGTGATTATATGGAAATGTTAAAACTGTTTGCCAGACTGGACTTAAAACGTAGTTCATTGCTACTCACTAGCAGTACACTTACAGTTTCATTGTGTGTTAGTCATCAATTTATTTATTTTTGCATTTTGTTACCACTTTTACAGAGATGTAGTAGCTGCAATAATATTATGTGAAATACATTTACCTCCAGTGCATAAAATACTGGTCCAGGTGACATCCTTACAAAAGTGATTATACTATCAAGTTTTTGAAGTAAGCAACTTTCATTTTGTAAATGAAAGAATTTGTTTGTTGAATGTCAAAAATAAGAGGAGAAAATAACATCTTTCTAAAAATTAAACTAAACTCCATCTGAACAGGCCTTGGAAGGCCAACGGTACTGACCGACTGTGGGTGTTTACAGCAACAAAAAATAAGTGTCAAACTGGAGGAAACTTCCTAGAAAAGAAACATTATATTCGGCTCCTTTGTCTCCCCATCTTCCTCTTCTTGCACGTATTAGAATTTTTTGTATGTTGTAAAAAATACCCGTGGAAGTTCAAAAGTAACCGATATGAATGCTGTTTAGTACACACCACTTGTGTACTGTTGCTGGCACACTAACACATACTGCATTGGGGAATGTATGATTTTGAGAAGTTGTACTATGAAAGTCGACTAAAGGTGTCATAAAATAGTGAGTTAATAACCAAGCAAGGCTAAGGACCTATGGTAACAATGGAAGTGAACATGGAGTGATGGAGCATTGAAACTACAGATAAAAAGAGCATTACTGAAGCAAAAATCATATAATGTGGTAGATTATATGTTGCCTGAGTAAGTAATTGATGCATAGCAACTGTATATATATGACAATCTTTTTTACACATTTATGTGTATGTGAATTACTAGAAATGTCAACATCAAACTGTCACTAATTTGCTTCGTCTTCTTTTTTTATAATTTTTTCTTTACCTGAAGGCAGAGCTCACTAAAAATATTGCATATGCATGCTGCAATTTTTTTTTCCTTCACATGATTGGTATTCTTACTTTCTTTTAGTGTTCAATAGTGGATAAAAGTGTGGAGAAGAGGAGGCATCATTGTATGAAACGCAGTTCCTGAGTATGCCACCATAGTTCCTTGAAGAGAAGCTGGAATCGAGGATGTCATAGTAGTAGAGGCACAACATGAAACAAATATTTATTGACATGTAAAACAACTATCTCTATAAAGTTTGATGATAAGTTAGCTACTGTATCCAGTGCATGAAAACAGTCAGTTGTGCTGTAATACTCTTGGACTGGTGAGTGCCTACCACCACCATTGAACAGAAACTGATTGACTGACCACGGAGCTTGTCACACCATTGGGGATCTTTATATTGAAATATATCAGTTTGGATCCGTGTTACTTACAGAGATTTCCACTCATCTCCCCACTACAATCGGACACAAGTGGCTCTGCACTCATGGCAGTCATTTTTTAAATTATGATTGCTGGGTGCCAGACTGCCGAAAGGAGACCAAAAATGATTTATACATTTTGGAACAGATTACTTGATTTTGGAAAACATTACATGAAGGAAATGTGCCCCTAGGGGATCACTTACATTAAAAAATGCATTATTAATTTTTATTTGCAATGAAACAACAAAATTAATCAATATATCTTGAAGTGTGTGGGTGGAAGATAAGTAATATGCTAATAATTTCATGTGGCTCCCTGGGGTAAAAGCAGTGGTTCTGTGCAAACAGATAACTCTTGAGTCCACCAAAACATGGTTGTCCCTGGGACTGAAGCCATAAAGATGTAAACCGATCAGCATCTCAATTGGTGCATGTCTATTTAACATGGCCATGACGGCCAGCGAATGATAATCAGCATGCGAAGATACATGTGGACATCTTGGGCTTCGGTAAAACAGTGATGGGTGATATCAGATAGATAACAGTCCAGCATCTGAAACATCAGATTTTGTCTGTTTTTTGTGCTGTTGGTCTGAAGTAATGTGTTGTTCTGCCAAAAGTGGAGGCTGTTATTGACTGTTGAGACTTATTAATTCCTCTCAGTTTATTGACTGTTCTATCGTGCCCTCACAGTATGTGTTAGATATCACATGTGTATCTGTTTTAAGAAAAAAGGCTGTTTTGTATCTTCGTGTATAGACAACGTGGGCTGTATCCAACAGAACACCACTGCAAGGGTACATTGTATTTGGCTATCCAGTCTACAAAATGAAAATTGTTCTTGTAGTGTCACATGTATTGTTAACTGTCTAGTCGACAGAGGTTGTGTAGGCTTAGCAAAAGATGTGCTGCCTGGCATCATTGGTCCCAAAGAGTCTACACAAATACCATTCAGTTCAAGAAAAAATTCCAGAGTTTCTGGAAATAATCATGATCAAAAAGTTGGCTAGTGTGTGGCAGCCAATGTGCATTATGATGTGAGCTCCAATCACAATTTAGTTATTCAGAATTTAGCCAGTGTCCAACACAAAGCTGGAACAATGGTAAAAACATAGTCATTACCAACTGGGAAAGTTACAACTTTCTGGGAGGAGACACAAGGAGGAAATTTTACAGTTGTGGATAAAAAGAGAAGTGGAGTTGGATTTTGAGCATTTTATGTACATTATCCATCCCTGCTCATCATGTGAATCAAGCTTTAGGCTTACCACTGAACATGATGTTAGAAACTTGCCCCATTTTCAGAACATGTAGGCTGTGGCACAACATTGTCAAGACCTTAATGACCACTGTCTGCCTGCAGAAACTAGAGGATGAGTTTAAACGACGACTACAAAAGCACAGAAGTGCTGAGATCTGATAAAACAGATGCTACTTGATGACTGATTGGACAGATAAGCAGGCAGTGAAAAGCACTCATCAGAGAAACAAGCCTTTCCATGGTGAGGATGGTCTTGAGTGTGAGGAACAAGAAAAGGTGGAAGTAATGGCTGAAGAGCTAAGGGTCACAATTCTGAAGGAAGGAGGGAAGGAAGGAAGGGAGGAGAAGGATTGGGTTTAACATCCTGTCGGCATCGAAGTTATTAGAGATGGAGCACAAGCTCAGATTGTGTCAAGAATGGGGAAGATGTTGGCTATGTCCTTGTGAAGGAACCATTCTGACATTTGCCTGGAGTGATTTGGGGAAATCACAAAATCCTAAATGCATGTGGCTGGGTTGGAGTTTGAACAGTTGTCCTCCCAAGTGAAAGTCCAGTGTCATAATTCTAAAGTCACATCATTGGTGACAGTGAATGTTACTGACAGGAAATGACAGCATTGGATGAGTGACTCAGATAAGGAAAAACAAGGCCAACAACAGAGTTCAGGTTTGTTAACAAGCCTACAGTCTTGAATCCTAATAATGTGTCAAGGTAATCACACATTCCCTGGCCCTGACTGATTTGTACATCTCTCCTTAAACTCTTCCCTCCAGCCACCATAACCTCTCTTGTGAAGCATTTGCAGTTTTTGGCTGAAACTGTCCTACTTCTCTTCAGCATGGAAAACTGTGCAAGTTATGATCCTTCCTAAATTTAACAAAAACCTACTACTCATTGAATACTACTATCCTATTTAAGAGATCTCAACAAACTCCTTGAATGAATAATTCTTACCTGTCCCCAGCACTCTTTCTGCCCTCTGAAAATAACTCGGGGGGGGGGGGGGGGGGGGGGGAATTCTGATGTATGAGTACTTTGGTTTCTGCAACGAGCATTCCAAACTCCAATTATCACTGTGATGGGTTGATCATGTCCATATTGTCAGGGTGAAGGGAGATGACAGGATCAGTATTTCTAATATTGATAAAGTTTTTGACTACATCTCTCTGATGGCCTCATCTACTTGGATGTCCTGAGCTCATAATCTGGATTAATGATTCCACCCTTACAAAGCAGCAGTTCTTTGTAAGTATTGGTTCCATCCAATTGATGTTGGACTACCACAAGATATTGGGTTAGGCTGTAAACAGTACTCTGTTTACATGAATGACATGCCTAAACAGATTGACAGTGATATTGCACTTTATGGAAATGATACTGTTGTCTGTAAGAGCTGTTGCAGTCTCTTCATCACTTGATAATCACAGCAGTGCTTGGACAAAATTAACCAGTGGTGCAGTATTCAGAAAATTAACCTATATGTTTCATGAACAAGTACAGACTCCCTAACTCTCATTGGTGGCAGGGATTTGTCTTGCTGTCATTCGGTGACATAATTTGGCCTTGTAATAGATGGACGTATTACTTTGAACAATAACATAGTTAATCATAATTATGTAGAATGAGTAATTTTACATTCACGTTATTCATTCATATGTAAATAGGGCTATATGCTAAGTTTTCAATGGTGTTTCTCTTAATACTATTGTGAGTCAGTAGTTGCTACCCATCACCTATTGAGCATTACAGAAATAGAAATTCTTCTACAGAATAGTAGGAGTTGTCAAGAAGAAACTTTTGCAGTTGTTTTTCAGATTTAACTTTGCTGGCAGCATTGTGCACTCCTGCTTGTGCTAAAGACAACCCTAATGTGGAGTAATGAAAGTCTTTTTTTTTCCTTGTGGAATTGTAGTTAGGTATATTGTTCTTTCTGAACTGCAGTGGGTCGTTTACAGCTAATTTTATCAGGAATGAATATATTCTGAGACAAAATGCCTAATTCCTTAAATAGATGTGTTCAAGGTGGTTGTAGGTGGGCACTATATGTTATTCTTACAGGACATTTTTGAGCAATGAACACTTTCTTTCAAGCGGTGGCGGTACCCGAGATTATTATTCCATATGAGATTATTGAGTGAAACTACAGTTGCGTATTTGTGCCTCCTGAAGATTTGCAGTGATTCAAAGTGCAAATTGAAATTAATGGAAAAAATAAATACCTAATTCATATGAAACCCATTAAATCTAACCATTTAAAGGAAAATAACTTAGCTACCACACACAAAGTTTTTCAAAAGAAGGGTTTATCATAACTTGAAAGTTCACTTTTGATATATGCTCCCGATTCACCAACATTTCACTGTAGTATGAAAACAGCTCCTGTTTTGTACATTTGCCTTCAGCATAACATTTCACAGCTTCTACATTTCATTATGTGAAAAGTTGTTTTCCCACTAAATTATGAAGGAAATTGTATCTCTTCAGAATAACTACACGTGGAATATATAGAGCGAAACATTCCACGTGGGAAAAATATATCTAAAAACAAAGATGATGTGACTTACCGAACGAAAATGCTGGCAGGTCGAGAGACACACAAACATACACACAAAATTCTAGCTTTCGCAACAAACGTTTGCTTCGTCAGGAAAGAGGGAAGGAGAGGGAAAGACGAAAGGAAGTGGGTTTTAAGGGAGAGGGTAAGGAGTCATTCCAATCCTGGGAGCGGAAAGACTTACCTTAGGGGGAAAAAAGGACGGGTATACACTTGCACACACACACATATCCATCCACACATATACAGACACAAGCAGACATATTTAAAGACAAAGAGTTTGGGCAGAGATGTCAGTCGAGGCGGAAGTGCAGAGGCAAAGATGATGTTGAATGACAGGTGAGGTATGAGTGGCGGCAACTTGAAATTAGCGGAGATTGAGGCCTGGTGGGTAACGGGAAGAGAGGATATATTGAAGAGCAAGTTCCCATCTCCGGAGTTCGGATAGGTTGGTGTTGGTGGGAAGTATCCAGATAGCCCGGACGGTGTAACACTGTGCCAAGATGTGCTGGCCGTGCACCAAGGCATGTTTAGCCACAGGGTGATCCTCATTACTGACAAACGCTGTCTGCCTGTGTCCATTCATGTGAATGGACAGTTTGTTGCTGGTCATTCCCACATAGAATGCATCACAGTGTAGGCAGGTCAGTTGGTAAATCACGTGGGTGCTTTCACATGTGGCTCTGCCTTTGATCGTGTACACCTTCCGGGTTACAGGACTGGAGTAGGTGGCGGTGGGAGGGTGCATGGGACAGGTTTTACACCGGGGGCAGTTACAAGGATAGGAGCCAGAGGGTAGGTAAGGTGGTTTGGGGATTTCATAGGGATGAACTAACAGGTTACGAAGGTTAGGTGGACGGCGGAAAGACACTCTTGGTGGAGTGGGGAGGATTTCATGAAGGATGGATCTCATTTCAGGGCAGGATTTGAGGAAGTCGTATCCCTGCTGGAGAGCCACATTCAGGGTCTGGTCCAGTCCCGGAAAGTATCCTGTCACAAGTGGGGCACTTTTGTGGTTCTTCTGTGGGGGATTCTGGGTTTGAGGGGATGAGGAAGTGGCACTGGTTATTTGCTTCTGTTGGTATGTCTGGCCTTCAAAAGTGAAGAAGTTGTGGGTCAGGATGAAGCTGATGAGGAAATAGGTTTTAGGTAGGGTGGCAGGTGATCGGCGTGAAAGGAAATGCTCCATCGCAGCGAGGCCCTGGACGCGCGGAATACACTCCTGGAAATTGAAATAAGAACACCGTGAATTCATTGTCCCAGGAAGGGGAAACTTTATTGACACATTCCTGGGGTCAGATACATCACATGATCACACTGACAGAACCACAGGCACATATACACAGGCAACAGAGCATGCACAATGTCGGCACTAGTACAGTGTATATCCACCTTTCGCAGCAATGCAGGCTGCTATTCTCCCATGGAGACGATCGTAGAGATGCTGGATGTAGTTCTGTGGAACGGCTTGCCATGCCATTTCCACCTGGCGCCTCAGTTGGACCAGCGTTCGTGGTGGACGTGCAGACCGCGTGAGACGACGCTTCATCCAGTCTCAAACATGCTCAATGGGGGACAGATCCGGAGATCTTGCTGGCCAGGGTAGTTGACTTACACCTTCTAGAGCACGTTGGGTGGCACGGGATACATGCGGACGTGCATTGTCCTGTTGGAACAGCAAGTTCCCTTGCCGGTCTAGGAATGGTAGAACGATGGCTTCGATGACGGTTTGGATGTACCGTGCACTATTCAGTGTCCCCTCGACGATCACCAGTGGTGTACGGCCAGTGTAGGAGATCGCTCCCCACACCATGATGCCGGGTGTTGGCCCTGTGTGCCTCGGTCGTATGCAGTCCTGATTGTGGCGCTCACCTGCACGGCGCCAAACACGCATACGACCATCATTGGCACCAAGGCAGAAGCGACTCTCATCGCTGAAGACGACACGTCTCCATTCGTCCCTCCATTCACGCCTGTCGCGACACCACTGGAGGCGGGCTGCACGATGTTGGGGCGTGAGCGGAAGACGGCCTAACGGTGTGTGGGACCGTAGCCCAGCTTCATGGAGATGGTTGCGAATGGTCCTCGCCGATACCCCAGGAGCAACAGTATCCCTAATTTGCTGGGAAGTGGCGGTACGGTCCCCTACGGCACTGCGTAGGATCCTACGGTCTTGGCGTGCATCCGTGCGTCGCTGCGGTCCGGTCCCAGGTCGACGGGCACGTGCACCTTCCGCCGACCACTAGCGACAACATCGATGTACTGTGCAGACCTCACGCCCCACGTGTTGAGCAATTCGGCGGTACGTCCACCCGGCCTCCCGCATGCCCACTATAAGCCCTCGCTCAAAGTCCGTCAACTGCACATACGGTTCACGTCCACGCTGTCGCGGCATGCTACCAGTGTTAAAGACTGCGATGGAGCTCCGTATGCCACGGCAAACTGGCTGACACTGACGGCGGCGGTGCACAAATGCTGCGCAGCTAGCGCCATTCGACTGCCAACACCGCGGTTCCTGGTGTGTCCGCTGTGCCGTGCGTGTGATCATTGCTTGTACAGCCCTCTCGCAGTGTCCGGAGCAAGTATGGTGGGTCTGACACACCGGTGTCAATGTGTTCTTTTTTCCATTTCCAGGAGTGTATTTGTGTATAAGGAAGTGGCATCAATGGTTACAAGGATGGTTTCTGGGGGTAACAGGTTGGGTAAGGATTCCAGGCGTTCGAGAAAGTAGTTGGTGTCTTTGATGAAGGATGGGAGACTGCATGTAATGGGTTGAAGGTGTTGATCTACGTAGGCAGAGATACGTTCTGTGGGGGCTTGGTAACCAGCTACAATGGGGCGGCCCGGATGATTGGGTTTGTGGATTTTAGGAAGAAGGTAGAAGGTAGGGGTGCGGGGTGTCGGTGGGGTCAGGAGGTTGATGGAGTCAGGTGAAAGGTTTTGCAGGGGGCCTAAGGTTCTAAGGATTCCTTGAAGCTCCGCCTGGACATCGGGAATGGGGTTACCTTGGCAAACTTTGTATGTGGTGTTGTCTGAAAGCTGACGCAGTCCCTCAGCCACATACTCCCAACGATCAAGTACCATGGTCATGGAACCCTTGTCCGCCGGAAGAATGACGATGGATCAGTCAGCCTTCAGATCACGAATAGCCTGGGCTTCAGCAGTGGTGATTAGAGTCTTGCATGACCGAGTAAGCGAGCACAAAGTACGAAATGGCGCGTGCACACCCTAACTGGATAGGCTGCCCGCACTAGTCCTTGTGACCGAGCATAGATGCCGTGACCGAATACGTAGCACGTAACTTCAAACACATTACACGTGTCATTATCCGTGTGGTGTGTCTCTCTCTCTCTCTGTAACCATGCAGCGCGAGGAATCCAGTGCAGTAAGATGTAAGATTGAAACCAATGTTTACACATTGAAGAAACTGGAAGGTCTAAAAAGCCTAGTATGGAGTAAATTTGTGTTGGTGCGTCTACTGGGTACGTATCGTGCATAAATTGCTCCACATTATCGTGTTTCCAGTCGAGAACCACTCATTTAAAGAAACACAGTTGCAAGAAACCTCACAAAGATACAGCTCCCACGGATATCGGCAGTAATAAGAAATAGTATTACAGCAAAGTGTGTTGCCATGTGTGCTAAAGATATGAGACCTTTTAATGCTGTTTCCGGTGAAGGTTTCAGAGAACTAGGCCAAAAATTAGCACATCTAGGTGCGCATTATGGAGAAGTTAACGTGGCAGATGTCATGCCACATCCCTCTACTATAAGCAGACATGTCAAAGAACGAGCTGATGCAATACGAAACAGCATAATGCCTTCTGTTATTGCAGAAGTTATTAATAAAATATGTGCTGCGACAGATGATATGTGGACTGGTTCGCAAAATCTGGTGCACTATTTAACGATTACAACACATTACATTAACACAGATTGGTCTGTTGTGAACAATGTTTTATTTACAATAAAATTGCCGGGAGTTAAGAAGACGGGAGTAAATATTATGAAAGAAATTGAAGAGAGGATGGGTGACTGGGACATTTCGCCGGACATGTTGCACAGTTTTGTTTTTGTCTCCGACCAGGCTGCCAATGTAATAAAGGCTTTGGAAAATCACGAAAGGATTCCTTGTGCTGGTCATTGTATAAAAACACACTTAGCCATAGTTTCGATGAGGATAACTTCTTGCTAAATCATGACCCGAACATCACATCAACAATAAATACTGCAAAATGCATTATAAGGTACATTAAGAGAAGTAGCCTCTGCTCGTCTTTGGAATCATCGTTGAAACTAGAGGCCTACACACGCTGGAACAGTTTGTACACTATGCTGGCATCCTTACACACTCTATTATCATAGATCCTTCAAGTACTGTGTCATCACCACCCAGAAAGAGAGTTCGTTTCAGGGAATGGGGAACAACAGATCATCCGCAGCAGATGAAGTAGATCTCTACATTTTAATGTACCCCGGAGATGATGATGACATCTTAAAGTGGAGGAGCAGACATGAAACAGATCTACCAGGCCTGGCTGCAGTTGCACGACGTATTTTATGTATCCCAGCAACAAGCGCACCTAGTGAAAGATGCTTTAGTAAAGCCGGCATGTTACTAACAAATCGCCGCAGCCAAGTAAATGCGGAATGCGTAAGTGATTTACTGCTGATAAACAATAACTATAATTTTGTTTCTGTTGCAAACATGTGAAAAGTACGAGAAGTTACGTCTTTAAATGATTAATGTTCTTTGTATGCTTTCTTTATGAAGGTGGTTGTCTTCTAGATTACAGGGACAACACTTATTTAATGTTTCCTATTAATGAAAGGAAAAATATATCTTCTGTTTGGAAATGAGACTCGTCTTCTATCCACGATTGTATTGAAATATCATTTTACTTCCCAATTGCTTTATGAATTTAGCTGTGGCTCGTACCCGTTCTTGGAAACATTACTTTTGTATTAAAAGAGAGAGAGACAGAGATAAATACATTGTGTGTGTGTGTGTGTGTGTGTGTGTGTGTGTGTGTGAGAGAGAGAGAGAGAGAGAGAGAGAGAGAGAGAGAGAGAGAGGCGTTGGATTTGCAGCGAGCCGGGGCGAGGCGAGGTGAGACGTCAGCGGTGGCCGGTCATGCTCGGTTATCCGCGTGTCCGGAATCCGGACATCAGACATGGGGCGAGTACGTGACCGAGTCGAGTCGTGTGGGGCCGGACACGAGCGGCTCGGTCCCCCTGTCAACAGGCGAGCAGTGACCGGTCAAACATTGAGCGTTGCAGCACTCTAGTGGTGATGTTGGGAGTAGGATTAAGGTTTTTTAAGAAGGATTGAGATGCAAGGCTGGAAGTCAGAAATTCCTGGAAGGTTTGGAGAGGCAAACTGAACAATCCATTGCCCTCACCCACCTAATCCTTCACCTACACAT
This sequence comes from Schistocerca americana, assembly GCF_021461395.2. Taxonomy (NCBI): domain Eukaryota; kingdom Metazoa; phylum Arthropoda; class Insecta; order Orthoptera; family Acrididae; genus Schistocerca; species Schistocerca americana. The sequence goes on along the minus strand of NC_060125.1, from coordinate 449,709,629 downwards.
CAACTCAGCCAATGAACACACCTGTCAACTCCTATCCTTAATAAAAGTCCTTAATCTTTCCTCTCCCACATCCACACCGGCTGTTCAGAGCATCCTCCTACAGGCCAACCGTAAATTAGAACAGCATGCCACCCTCCACCTCAAAAAACTATCCAATCTCCTGGTTTCCCACCTCCGGAAAGGCAACTCACTCACCCTTCACAACCTTTCCAGCAAACCTCAACCTCCTCTCATTGCACACAAACCCAGTCTCTCCCATCTACTCAATCTCCCACTTCCAGCTCCACTCCCTCCAAAACCTCAAAATTCCAATCAACACAATCTGGAACCACAACACCCTAATTCAGTAGTTAACCTTTCCTCCAAACCTCTCTCCCAATCCGAAACCTCTGTCCTATCCAAAGGCCTCACCTTCAGCCCCACTCCCAGATTCAACCAAACAGCCCTCGTCAAAGATTTACTGTCCTACACTCGTACTCTCTGCTGGAAATATCACTTTGCCATGAAGAAAAATGATCCTAATCCTACTCCTAATGACCCAACTCCCCAAGACACCATCCAAATTGAACCCTGCCTGGAACAGTTCCGTCCTCCGTCGCAGTGGGACCCACCTCCTCTTCCTCAAAATCACCCTCTCCAAACCTTCCAGGAATTTCTGACTTCCAGCCTTGCATCTCAATCCTTCTTAAAAAACCTTAATCCTACTCCCAACATCACCACTGCTGAAGCCCAGGCTCCTTTTTTCCCCCTAAGGTAAGTCTTTCCGCTCCCGTGATTGGAATGACTCCTTACCCTCTCCCTTAAAATGTTGTGATGTTTGCATGACATGTATCCTGGTCTGTGATTGCTTCATAGAAATAAACCAAGGAGACCACATGTTAAGTTACATGTTTTCAAGACGTACAGTGTCGTATTTGATGGTTATTATATTTGTATCTGCATATCCTGAATGTATCAGTTTCATTAATGCATCACATTAAAGATATCTTGAGAATGTGTCACTTCTTGTACAATAAGTTCTGTAAAAGTGTCAGGAAATGTCACATATGCTTTGAAACTTTTAATTGAATGAGGTTCATCGGAAGTACGGTATTTTATTTTGATGTTACATCATAGATCGTTACATAGGAAATGTACTATCATTTGAAGCTTGTACATGGACATCAGCTCTGAGTGCTACGTAAGTAGACTTGCAAAGTTTCACAAGGTGCATTTTTTTGCTGTGTATATTTGTACTTGAGACAAACCTGTTTGTAGTTTTTTAAACAAACCTGTGTGGAATGTGTAATACATTCTCCACTAAAATAATAATATGGCATAAGTAATGCATACACAATGGAACATGACATAAACCAAAAAAGTTTTTAAAAATTTGAAGACAACAGTCTTATCTGTTAAAACCAGTCAATAAAAAACAGTTTTGAATGTGGAAGGCTATAAAAAAAATTCTTTAAATTATTTGTACTCAAGCTTTGTAAATTAGGAAATTTGAGGTAGTAATCTGATGGTGGGGATGAATTACTATTTCCTAGCATTGTGAGGTAATTTTGAGGTGGACGTTCTTTCAGTGTTTTGCACAGGACTTGTGTGTTAGCATCTAGAACCAATACTGATAGTGTTGAAAAATATTCTAGATGCCAGAAGAGTAATCAAGGAAGAAAGCAGGAAGACTGGGGCTTTATGTGTCATCAGTGGTGAGATCCCTAGATAAGGAATACAGGCTTGGATTGGACAGTGATTGGGGAGCAATAGTATAAATGTTCCTTTCGAATGGAGTGTCCTGCCATTAGATTAATTTAATTGATGAAACCACAGAATACCTAAATAAGGATGGCAGGTCAGGGACTTGAATCCTGCTTCTTCTGAAAGTGAATACAGCACTTCACAATCTTATCCCTTCCTGCCAGTTATCCAACATGCCTCATCTGGGCCGGCCGGTGTGGCCGTGCGGTTCGAAGCGCGTCAGTTTGGAACCGCGTGACCGCTACGATCGCAGGTTCGAATCCTGCCTCGGGCATGGATGTGTGTGATGTCCTTAGGTTAGTTAGGTTTAAGTAGTTCTACGTTCTAGGGGACTGATGACCTCAGTAGTTAAGTCCCATAGTGCTCAGAGCCATTTGAACCATTTTTTGCCTCATCTGGACTAGTGTGGCCCTTCTCTAATTTTGTGGAGAACCAATCATACCCTTATATTGGCTATCCTATTATGATGGGGTTGCTGCTCCTAAGGGCCTGCCTGGCCTTATTTGATGCATAGGTAATCACATGATAACTAATGCCTTTATGACTGGCCACTGAAATGTGGCACAATACTATCTTGAGCAGAATATACTTTCATTTTGTGCATTTATATATGCTTTCAGCATTGAATATCGCAGCTGGTAGAAACTTTCAAAGTTGTGGAAATCAGGTTTTGTACCTCCCCAGTGTTATTTTAACCAGAATTGAATTTTCATAGATTGATTCAACCACACAACTGACTGCAGTCTACGTAATCCTTCAGATATCTTGTGGTACTCTTTAAAATTGTCTGTCTCTGTAGCCGAGTGATCAGCATGGCTGGCTGCCTTGCAGATAACCTGCGTTTAATTCTTGGTACTGTCAGGGATTTTTTTGTGATGGGAGTATTGGGAAGGGTCTACTTAGCTGCAGGATGCGAAATGAGAAACTACTGGAATGAGAAGAATTGGCACCAGATGTGCTAAACTGACAATGGCAGGGAGAGCAGTGTGCTGGCTCTTATCCCTCCATATCGCATCAATATGTCATTGACTGAGGGTGATATGGTGGTCAGCCGGTCGGTCCCAATTGGCTCATTTGTGGCAAGAATGGTGGCACTTACTCTTTAAAATTCTGAGATTCCAAGCTAAACATCGAACTTTTTGAATTCTCAATTGGCACCTCATTTGGTGTGCATGATATTGAGCTTCATTCAAAGGCATGTCAGATTTTTCTCTAGTTTATTTTATTTCTAATGTGAGAGCTGTTATTTCACCAAACATTTGACCATTCTGTTGTAATCTTTTTCTTATTTTTCAAATTTAGTTCTTCGAATACTTCTCCAGTGACTGGCAATTGGAATTCTTTATTCACCAAAAGAATCTGTTTTTTGATTGTGGTTCCATCTTTGTCAGAATCGGACATCTCTGATGCAACATTGTTGGAGCCCTTCCATGTTTTCTGGGTATATTAGGTGGCTGGTCATGCTTGTGCACGTCAGATGATGCCTGAGACATTCTGTAGGTGTAAGAAGAACCCTGACCACTAGCAGGCTGTTGCCAGCTTTTAACTGTGAGACACTAATGGCTGTTAGTCATACATAGAGCTGTGACAACACTGAGGTGTTACCATAGAAATTTTTACAAAATCACTTTCCTAATGTCTTCTGTCCTTGAAATGTCCTTAATATAGTACTTGGTGCAAAGAAAACCATTTTGACACTTAAATACCACACCAGTGTAAATTTGTATGTGCATAATGGCTAGACCATGAAGAGATGTAGTTTTTATTCTTCATTTACATAGAAACTGCAGTAGTTTGTGAAATATTCAATTTTTTCTTAAATCACTAAGTTTTTTAATTACTTGGATATTCTCAAGGAATAAAAGCTTTTTTTGCAAAACTACGCCTCATGTTGGTCAGTTTGATGTTATCCATTTCCCACTCATTGTTTGACTATGAAAAATCGAACAAAAATTCTCCCTCAAACCACTGTTTAATTTTTTCTTAATTTCCCTCATTACTTGCAAGCATTTAAACCCTTTTTCACCAATTTCTTTGCTGGTCGATTTCATACCCCATTTATCCATTTCCCACTCATTGTTTGGTTGTGAACATTTGGACAAAAATGCATAGTGTAATTTTCCTTCAAGCACTTCATTTTTTCCTTTGTTTTTCTACACATGTTGGTGAATTTGATACCCCATTTGTCCATTTCTCACTATTCGTTTGGCTATGAAAATTTGAACAAAAACTCATTGCACAATTTAGAGGGAGTTGGGTTTTTGTTACTCTCAACCAGTAATAACTGTTGTTGCCATATAACCATCACTTTCAATATAATGACACATTCCATGGATGATGTCAGTGAACCACACTTAAAATGAAATTGGTCAGTGGACGAACAGCCATTCCAGGGATGATATTTGACCATGAGAGTAGGAAATATGTAATTCATAATTAACACATTGTTATGTAGTTGGTCAAATCCTTAATTTTATAACACAGTCTTACATGTGAGCGCATAATATACTACTTTTCAACATAAATGCACTGAGTGATTGCAGTCAGTTTTGCTGGTCTCTGTTATTCATTTGTGTTCTCCTCTTGAAAAACACAGAGAAAATATTATATGGACTTCTCATAAATCACCTGCACTATCATATAAGTAACTATAGAGAACTCAAAAAGTTTTGAAGCTGGATTGTTATTAGGTGTGCTAGTTTTAGATGCTTCGTGCTGAAGGAATGGTTGAATGAATAAGTAAATAATTGCATTATAGTAACCAGAATACTAAGAAAATTACTGGAAATAATTGAAAACTTTATTGATAATCCAAATTTAAAACAGGAGAAAACCAGGTGCTGTTTTGTCACATTCTTCCATTTCCATGGTTCAAACATAATGTCCCCATTAACAGGCAAATGATCAGCACTGTATTGTGAACTTAGTAAATCTGTACTGACAAATTCATAATTACTTTAGAGAAAGTATCAACAGATTTGAATTATTTCATGCTGTTTGTTAATGAAATGCAATATAACTTCAGAATCTGTTTTGGTGTGCAGTCGTCCCAGGTAGGATAACAACTACCATTAGAGAGACCTACTTCCAGCCAGTTTTTTAAATTTAATGTGGAGCAAAGTAGGTGGAGAAAAAAGAAAGAAGGAACTTAATGTCATCTTAGAAAAGTTGATCTTGTATATTAGTTCAGAGTAATTATTTCTTATTTCATTTCAATTACAGGTCTTGCTGAGTGACTCGGGCTTATATCGCCATGTTGGTTTCATCAGCAACATGCATACACAAGCGTTTCAGGGTGATGAACCTGTCATTCCAAGGCAGGTGACAGATGCATATGTATTTATTCATATGTTCAAGTACAAATTTACAGAAAAAACAGACATTGTTGATTTTGATGTTATATGTGGAGATTTCAATGCTGATAACATGTCTCCAGGTAAAAGTTTACTGCACACTATTAGATATTTCTCAGTCAGATTTATGTTCTGCTCTATGTTTTGGTTTTGTTTTGAAATTATCATCAGATTATAATAGTACCAGGAACAGACATTTGATTTTGATGTTTTTATGGTTGTAGAAATGTTCTTGTAGACCGTAAATACTTTAGGGTTAAAGGAGACCACTCAGCAAAAACAGAAGCATTGAATTGTTGATAAACACACGCAAAAGGAGGAAAACTTGCTAGCTGTCAGAGAGCTAGAGTGCAAACACACACACACACACACACACACACACACACCTATGCACATGTGTGTGTGTGTGTGTGTGTGTGCATGTATATTCAGGTACTCTAGCTCATCGAAGGATATCTCTGAAAGCTAGCATGTTTTCCTTTCTCCATCTTTTGTGTGTAGCTATTGAGGATTGTATGCTTCTGCCGGTTGATGGTAGTTTAATAGTATAGACAATAACAAGAAGATTGCTAAAATACACTCCTGGAAATTGAAATAAGAACGCCGTGAATTCATTGTCCCAGGAAGGGGAAACTTTATTGACACATTCCTGGGGTCCGATACATCACATGATCACACTGACAGAACCACAGGCACATAGACACAGGCAACAGAGCATGCACAATGTCGGCACTAGTACAGTGTATATCCACCTTTCGCAGCAATGCAGGCTGCTATTCTCCCATGGAGATGATCGTAGAGATGCTGGATGTAGTCCTGTGGAACGGCTTGCCATGCCATTTCCACCTGGCGCCTCAGTTGGACCAGCGTTCGTGCTGGACGTGCAGACTGCGTGAGACGACGCTTCATCCAGTCCCAAACATGCTCAATGGGGGACAGATCCGGAGATCTTGCTGGCCAGGGTAGCTGACTTACACCTTCTAGAGCACGTTGGGTGGCACGGGATACATGCGGACGTGCATTGTCCTGTTGGAACAGCAAGTTCCCTTGCCGGTCTAGGAATGGTAGAACGATGGGTTCGATGACGGTTTGGATGTACCGTGCACTATTCAGTGTCCCCTCGACGATCACCAGTGGTGTACGGCCAGCGTAGGAGATCGCTCCCCACACCATGATGCCGGGTGTTGGCCCTGTGTGCCTCGGTCGTATGCAGTCCTGATTGTGGCGCTCACCTGCACGGTGCCAAACACGCATACGACCATCATTGGCACCAAGGCAGAAGCGACTCTCATCACTGAAGACGACACGTCTCCATTCGTCCCTCCATTCACGCCTGTCGCGACACCACTGGAGGCGGGCTGCACGATGTTGGGGCGTGAGCGGAAGACGGCCTAACGGTGTGCGGGACCGTAGCCCAGCTTCATGGAGACGGTTGCAAATGGTCCTCGCCGATACCCCAGGAGCAACAGTGTCCCTAATTTGCTGGGAAGTGGCGATGCGGTCCCCTACGGCACTGCGTAGGATCCTACGGTCTTGGCGTGCATCCGTGCGTCGCTGCGGTCCGGTCCCAGGTCGACGGGCACGTGCACCTTCCGCCGACCACTGGCGACAACATCGATGTACTGTGGAGACCTCACGCCCCACGTGTTGAGCAATTCGGCGGTACGTCCACCCGGCCTCCCGCATGCCCACTATATGCCCTCGCTCAAAGTCCGTCAACTGCACATACGGTTCACGTCCACGCTGTCGCGGCATGCTACCAGTGTTAAAGACTGCGATGGAGCTCCGTATGCCACGGCAAACTGGCTGACACTGACGGCGGCGGTGCACAAATGCTGCGCAGCTAGCGCCATTCGACGGCCAACACCGCGGTTCCTGGTGTGTCCGCTGTGCCGTGCGTGTGATCATTGCTTGTACAGCCCTCTCGCAGTGTCCGGAGCAAGTATGGTGGGTCTGACACACCGGTGTCAATGTGTTCTTTTTTCCATTTCCAGGAGTGTATGATGATAATGTATGCAGATGACTTATTTTGGATAGTAGAGTACCAGACTTGGAAAATGACGTAATTAAAGTGAGAAATTTTTGGTTGGCTTGTGTAGTTGCGAAATGATGTTGATGGAATTGCAAAACAGAAGCACGTATAGAAATTTTATAAGTAACATAATTACAATATACCAAATATTGTTCAAAATATACACAAGTTTTATTTATTAATCAGTGTGTGTTTATACTTATTTTAAATCCATTCTTATTTTGCTATAAAAATGATCAGCTTTTGGAAAACCAGTTGACAAAAAAGAAAAGGATGAAAAAACCATAATGACATGTCTTCATTTATTTAGTAAAATCTGCTGACAGTATTAAAATATCAAGTTCCTTGGTAAAAATCAGACAATGGAAACTCCAGGTAGAAGTATCAATGATGTAGGAAAAAACAGATTGCTACTTACCATACAGAAGACACATAAAATTGCAGACAGGCACAATTAAAAGACACTTACATAAAGCTTCTGGCCACAGCCTTCATCAGCAAAACACACACACACACACACACACACACACACACACACACACAAACAACCGCCCTCCAGCATCTTGGGCCGGAAGTTCTTTGGTAGTCAGTTTCGATATGAAAGATAGTGCCTTTGGATCAGGCCACGCCAACTCAGGTGCTTCAAGAACACCAGCCAGCACCAGCAAAAGCACCAGTGCTCTACTGTACTGCCAGTGGGGTGAGGGAGGCACACACACCACTGTTTGTGGCAGTGGCAGGAGAGGAACGTGTTGTTGAACAGGGCTGGTAAAATCAGCACTTGGCAGGCGGCGTGCCAGTATGAAAACAAATTATAATAATAATAACAGTTTTGTGTACAGACAGGATGAATAGTTTCATTGCTCTCCTTATTTTGCACTAATTTGCAACATTCTTTGTTTATCTTTAGCATGACTTTGAAGCCCGTAATTTTCCAATATTTGGAATAATTGTTATTGCAGTTGCAATTCGAAGTGTAGTTTCCAATGAAGCATCGGACAAACTTGCCCATGTTTTTGTTTTGTTAATCTTCATAATGGAAAACATTTGTTCACAAACAAACATTGTTCTGAATGTAGCAACACATTTAAGGCCAAGGGCATGAAACCTGAGGAATTCTTGTTGATCAATGCCTTTATGAAATGAAATCAAATCACCTTTGTAACGGTTATGATGTGCCAACATTGAATAGCACTGTAGTTTTTTCAGCTCAACATGGAGACTTGGTGGGGCACCCTCTGGATGCACCAAAAAAGGTGTCATAGAAACTTTGAGTATAGGTTTTACTAGTTTTATTTCTCCAAACCTATTTTCAAATTCTTTATGCAATGACTGTACCACTTTTGTGTGATCATTGATGTGTTTATAAGTACCTAAATTCAAGGATATTAGAGAGGGAAAATTGTCCAAATTTCCTCTTTGAAGCTGACTTTTAAAATGCAACAGCTGCAATTTGAAACTTTCAATACAGTCACACATAGTGCCAATTAATTTATTTTTCCCTTGTTGTGAGATATTTAAATACCCCATGATGTCTTTCATGAAAGTGAGGTCAGTGATCCATTGCTCATCATTCAAGTCTGATTGTGGACAGCCTTTCATATCAGTGAACACAACTATTTCTTGTCTCAAATCAAAAAAGACTGAGAGTAGAGCAGCTTAATCATTGTGTGACACAGTAAAAAGGAATTTCTTTGTGAATTGATTCAAGATCCTTCAAAAATCCTTTACATTTATGCTTTGCTTTCTACTCTAAAAGGCAGTGTATTGTCAAAATTGGGGGAAGCCTAGTTTGTGCACTTTTTTGTTCATACACTCTACAAAACTTACCCCTTCCAACAACATTTCAGGGCCCCCATCAATCGCAGTGCTGTAAAGGCACTTGAGTAACAACTGCATATCATTCAGAACCACCTCCTTAGCCAGGAAAATATCTTCTCCGGTTGTGACACTTGTCAAAGAAATGACATCCAACAGTTCCCTGGCAACAGTGAAACCTTTTTCGACATATCTTACTATGAAAATTGCAAGATGAGCTATGCTGCGATTGTTAGTGCTCTCATCGAGGGCAATTGAGTACTCTAAGAAGTTACGACATTTATTGGGCAAGTGCTCCTTTAATTCCACAACAATTTCATGCACTCTTTGAGAAATTGTATATTCAGACAAGCTTAGCATCTCAAATAGGGCCACTGCAGATGGACATATTACTTCCGATCACTCTTTTTAGCAATAATTAACTTTAAAATCTTACCATACAAAACAGTCTCATAATTTAGTTTAGCAAAAATATCTAAAGGGAAGTAGCACAAGTTTCTATGAGTACAATTGCGAAAAGGTATATTTTTGGTTTTCTTTTAGAATGCACAGTATAAACAAGGCTTACCTCTTCAGATCGTGGCGATTCTGATTTTAATTTAATAATCAGTTCACTTCTGTCCAACAATCCCCTCGTGTGTTTTGGAATGTATATTTTTGTAGTGACAGCACACTGTTGATGAGCATTTTCTCCGTCACACACAGGCTGCTACAGCCTCTACATGGGAGGAAAGAGGGGAGGGAGCGGCAAAGCACAGGTGCTGCTAGGCACGGCTCTGGTGCCACTAGGCGCAACACCGAGGCGCGCAAGCACCTAGTGCTTGAGTTGGTGTGGCCTGCATTAGATTGTGAAACAACAGCAGTATTACATAACAAGAGAAACAACTCAGTTTTTTTCTCAAAATTCATGATGCTTCTGTTATCTGTACAAAATTACTTGAGTACTGTAAGAATTAAAAAAATCTTAATTTGTTTCAGCTGATGAGGATTTCCAATATCATGTCATTTTCAAAGAATATTGTGACGTATGTGTGGAGAAACCAGGCAAAGATCATGATTGGGCTATAGGGACAGAAATGAGGCAGATGACAATGCACTCTGAGGAACTTTCAGATCCTGAAATATTTAAGGAGATTCTAGCTGATGACTCAGAACGAAGGAGGTTTCTTCTCGATGCTGATGTCATAGTAAGTGTTCCTGCTGCATGCTTTAGTATAGAATTTAATGCACCAAATGTGCAGTGTTTACTTTGACACCAGTTGGATCTATCTCTCACTGCTACTTTGACGACGACTATTACAATAGATAATTTTATGTCTCAGCTGTAATTGCAGAGATTGCTATATCAATAAAATTGAAATCAAGTCATCTTTTAAGAAGAGAATCTAGACTGATATGATATACACTATACTCAAAATGTCCTATCTTGTGATAAATTTCTTCTATTATTTGTTCTTCGTTGCACACTTTAGCTGTTAATGTTTGCATAGTAGCTAGGTAAGAAACACTGTGTTCAATTGAAGTACTGTTAATAGGAACAGAATACTTATAATGTATCTTTGTTTATTTCTCATAAACTGAAAAGCAAACATTTCAGTAGATCATTGTTCTTCAAATAATGAGGGTTGTGACTTTGCACCACGTGAACCATTAATGCACATTTACAGAGGACCCTATATTACTGTGACTTGTTGCCATAGGGGGTGGTGTAAAAGTTGCTGCAGTACAAGTAAATATTGATGAAATATGTCAAATTCAGAGAGAGCTGGTAGTTGCAGGTAGCTGCCAAGGGATTGCCAATGTTGTCCACATGAGCTGCAGGATGTTTCATGTATCCGAGTCAAACCAACCTCTGCAAAAGCAACTGCTATGGGAAATCAGATACCTGATTAGTTGGTCAGGGTATTGTTTGTAAGGTCTCTGGAGGCAAAGTTATCAGTATATTTGTATAACTCCTGTTTCCTACTGTTATTGCAGTGCCTGAGGAGCCTTGGCTGTTTGTTCAATCAAATGCCTCTGTGGGGAGGATATGTCAGCATTGGCGTGACGATTTGAGGGAATGTGCAATAAGAAAACACAGCAGCTGAGTGTGCAGTGTTACACTGCAAGGGCACTACGACTGTTCTAAAATTTCATAAGGTGAAGAGATGTTTCGCTCGGCATTGGCTCATTGTACTTACAACCATAAGGAATTAGCAGTGCTATGAGAGAGTCTTCACCAGACACAGCAAACATTGGTGGAAACCAGCAGTAAACTCTTACAGCTCCTCTTATTTATTAGTAACTCTATGCAGCATTTTGGCTGGAATAAGATTGACAGTCTAACAATCAGGACTATGGAAATTAAGGCAGAGATATCAGTTAATAGACTGAGGAATTAGTTCGCTAGTCTACAGAAGAACATGTCGGTATCTTCAGTTGTGGTCAGTTCTCAAGCTATTATCAACCTGCCTGATAAAGATTTGGCTGAAGTAGGAATTTCTGTTCTAGCCAAAGGAGGCAAGTTTGCTGTGGTGTGTGTAAAAGTATCTGTGGAAGATATTACAGAAAATGTTGAGGCAGGAATCTGTCAGTTTCCACAGCAGTCAGCTGATTTAATTAGGATGGAAACAACTAGAATTTTACGCACATGTGAGCCACCTAACAGTAATTTGCTGCAGGCATAAATGAAGGCGCCGAGTGATATCAATGCAGATAATAACATTATCATTCTTGCTGCAGACAAGGGTAATACCATAATCCTGTTTAGAAGTAGGGACAATCATGAAAAGTTCAATAATATTTTGTATCACACCAATTATAAAAAACTTCAGGGGGATCTGACTATGAAGATTTTGAAAATCACTGATCAGTTGGTGAAAGCATCTCCACTCTCCTCTGATGACAAGAAGCTATTCTGCAAAAAGTGAGCACACCTGCCTAGGCTCTTTGGATTACCCAAGGCGCACAAACCACAGATTCCTTTGAGGCCCGTTGTGACAGCTATAGGGTGTCCTACCCATGAATTGGCTAGACACCTTGCCTCATTGCTGCAACCTTATATTGGTGGAACTGATAGTCATATTAAAAATTCATATCATTTTATAGACAAATTAAAAGAAATGCACATGGGCCTAGGTGATATCCTTGTTAGTTTTGACGTTGTGTCTTTATTTACTGTCATTCCATTGAATGAAGCTATTTGATGTATAGCTGATATTTTTCCAGCAGATATTGTGGAGTTATTTAGTCACTGCCTCACCAAGACCCACTTTCAATCCAATAATGATTTTTATGAACAGATTGACAGGGTGGCTATGGGCAGTCCTCTTAGTCCAGCTGTTGCCAATTTATTTATGGAGAACTTTGAACAACAGGTCTTGCAGATTGCCAGGAAAGGACCAGGCAGGTGGTACCGCTGGTATCTCCGTAGTATGGACACATGGTGCAGGGGAATTGAATGCCTTTCTGATACATCTCAACAGTACCAATCCGAAAATACAATTTACTATGGAGACGGACTGTTATGGCCAACCAAATTTCTTTGATGTGTCTGTTATCAAGAGATTGAAGGGGTCGTTGGTCCATAGAGTGTACAGAAAAGCCACACATGCTGACCATTATCTGCATAAAGTTTCAAATTAGCGCCCCAGACAAAAAAGAGGGGTGATTAAAACCTTGGTAGATAGGGTGCACTAAATTTGTGAATAAACTTACATACAAGATGAGCTTGAACATGTATGGTTGACGATCAGGAAGAAAGATTATTCTAACAAGGAGACAGTTGGAGCACTTCACCCTAGGGAAAGAATTAGGACATTATAAGGAACAACAGCTGCTCAAAGGGAAAATTTTCCTTCTGTTCATCAGTATGATTACAGATGACATTGGGTAAGTATTGAGCAAATACAATGTGGAAACTTCCTTCAGGCCCACCAGGAAGATAAAAGAATGTTTTAAGATCAGCAAAAAATATACTACATTCTTTGACTACACTGGGTGATTATAAAATTTCTTGTGGTTGTGGGCTGGTTTATATTAATACCACAAAAAGAAGTGTTGACACCAGTCTCATTGTACACAAGTGGAACTGCTGCCTGGAACATATGGATAAATTAGCCATAGTAGAACATGTTTACCAGGAGGGTGATTATGAAATAAAGTTCACTGGGAGGAATGTCATATTGAAAACATCTCATTATCAAGCGCATATTTATAGAGATGCAAACAAGATTAATAAACACCATAATAATTTGAACAGATAAGAGGAAAGTGTGAAATCAGATAAAATTTGGATGTCAACATTGCCATGTAAGAATGACGAACGATTATTTTCAGTCGAGAATGTTGGCATACTATTTTGTAGCCAACAACCCGTGTGGCACCCTCTACACTGCCTATGTTTTCTGCGCTCCCTGGAGTTCTGGTTGCAGTTTGCCATTTCACCTCTGAAGATGTCTCCCGCAGTTGGAGAGGTAAAGTTAGGACAAGTCTAATACATCGACCACGGCCTAATAGCCCAGAAGTTTTAAGTGATGTTTGTAAGCAATATTAAAATATATGTTGCAACTAGGAAGATTCTCTGACCTGACTGTAATGCAGGATGTCTGCAGGTCATGAAAGTCACAAAAAAGTGATGTAATAACGTGGTCATCCAATTAATGAAAAGGTAATGAAATTGAGTGGGTAGTCATAAATTTTGTTTTGTGTTCAGTCAAGTGCAGTTCTAAAGGGGAGTAGCAAGGTAGTGCTACCCCCCAAAAATGTTGTATCCCGCAGTCAATTCAGTAAAAGATCGTTTATATATTATAAAGATTCACAAGAACTCTTAAAGCCTTTGTTATCTATAGGGGACTTGCTATCTATCTGTGCAAGCCATGTCAGCAAAACCACTGCTACTGCAATTTGCAACCCTGAGGGACAGGTGTCAATATAGAAATTTGGAGGTGTGGCTTCGTTGAGCTATGGGGAAGTCCATTAAGATAAACAACTTTGACAAAGGGCTGATTATTATTACACAAAGCCTGCGAACGAGTAGCTTGAAAATGGTGAAGCTGATCAAATGTTCACGTGCCTCTGTTGTCGTCATCTGTGGAAAGAGATAAAACGACAGTAAAACTACCAAAGGCGCTAAATGGTTGGACGTCCTTGACTCTTCACAGAATGTGGAGTTTGGAGCTTTGTCTGCTCTGTAAAGTAGGACTGATGAAGGTCTGTGGCATCTCAGCCAAAAGAGCACAGTGACTGTGCATGCACAAGTGCTTCAGAGCACACCATTCATCGTACATTGTTGAACATGGGGCTCCGCACAGACAGACAAACTGTCAGATCCCTGATACGCAAAAGCTACTGTAGGAGTTTGTTAGAACAGCTGTTTCTTTAATTCTGTCCGCTCCCACTTCCGTTTAAATATTTTTATTCCACATCTTTTTTGGAAAGATATTTCCTTAAGGGGATTTTAATAATTAATATAAAACTATTGTAATTTTAATCTTGTTTTAAACGTGTTGGGGAGAAACAGAGTAAAATCGATTTCTCACTAGCCAAAATGTTCCTGAAGCCTTCCGGCTGCTGTCGCCTACTAATGTTTTATTTCATCAAGCCATGTGAGATTTCAGTGTGTTACACAATACAGGTAGCATAATAATAATAATAATAATAATAATAAGAAACAATAACAAGAAACAAGACAAAAGCTATAAATACTTATGCTATACCAATATTGACCTACTCATTTGGTGTAGTGAAATGGAGTAACACAGACCTAGAAGCACTCAATACACTTACACGATCACAATGGCACATATATAGAATACATCACATACATTCAGCAACAGAAAGATTCACATTAAGCAGAAAGGAAGGAGGAAGGGGATTTATCAACATAAAAAACCTACATTATGGACAGGTTGATAATTTAAGAAAATTCTTTCTAGAACGAGCAGAAACTAGCAAAATACACAAAGCAATCACTCATATAAATACATCGGCTACACCACTGCAATTTCATAACCACTTCTACAACCCTTTAGATCACATAACATCAACAGATACGAAGAAAGTAAATTGGAAAAAGAAAACACTACATGGCAAGCACCCGAATCATCTGACACAGCCACACATCGATCAAGACGCATCCAACACATGGCTAAGAAAAGGCAATATATACAGTGAGACGGAAGGATTCATGATTGCAATACAGGATCAAACAATAAACACCAGATATTACAGCAAGCATATTATTAAAGATCCTAATACCACAACAGATAAATGCAGACTTTGCAAACAACAAATAGAAACAGTAGATCACATCACAAGCGGATGTACAATACTAGCAAATACAGAATACCCCAGAAGACATGACAATGTAGCAAAAATAATACATCAACAGCTTGCCTTACGACATAAACTTACAAAACAACACGTTCCCACATACAAGTATGCACCACAAAATGTACTGGAGAATGATGAATACAAATTATACTGGAACAGAACCATTATAACAGATACAACACCACCACATAACAAACCTGACATCGTACTCACCAATAAAAAGAAGAAATTAACACAACTAATCGAAATATCCATACCCAATACAAATATACAAAAGAAAACAGGAGAAAAAATTGCAAAATGCATCCGACTGGCTGAAGAAGTCAAGGACATGTGACATCAGGATAAAGTTGACATTATACCAATTATACTATCAACTACAGGAGTCATACCACACAATATCCACCAGTACATCAACGCAATACAGCTACATCCAAACTTATATATATAACTATAGAAATCTGTAATTATTGATACATGTTCAATTACCCGAAAGTTCCTAAATGCAATATAACATATACCGTACAGTTAAAAGGAAGTCACGCTTGATCAAGGTCCGCGTCACTTTCCATTTTTGACCAGACATAACGTCTGAGAAAAGAAAGAATAATAATAATTTACTGTGAGTGAAATGATTGCTTCATAAGCATTTTCCTGTTAGACGTTAGATGAACAAATGTAAATTAAAGTGCTTGGAAGACCAACACCTGCCATCAAGCAAACAATTTCATTTAAATGTAGGGCCACGCAATTGTAAAATGCTCTGTTTTATTTTCCATCTGTACTGTTTTGAAAATTTATGGATCTACTTTAGTATCCTCATAACTAAAATCTATCTACTCGTCTCTATTTGGTAATAGCCCAACTTCATGGAAAATATCAAAGTCAACAATGATGGCAATACCGCTTTTGTCAGAAGAATGTTAATAGTGTTTGAATAACCACATACAAGGAAATGAAATAAAACAGAATAAGTATGCATGTGTATGTAATGTATTTGAAATGTGTAATTAACTATGAAAACTTTCACTGTTGTAAAAAGTACACACTGTTCTGGCCATTTGCTGAACAGTGTCTGTGCCAAAAGGTTACACTGAAAAACTGGTAGAAAATTTCCGATGCACTCAAATGTACAATTGGTTACATGCCTCCATCAGTCAGGAAAGGAGAAAGCTTCATAAACAACTAAAAGTATCCATCTATCATGCTAATTAAAATTAAAAATATGAATCTGTCTGGCATCTGCTTATTCTGTTATTTGTTTTGTGTGTCCATGTCTCGCGAAAACAGCGTATTTTCGTCATACTGATGAATAAGTATGAAAACCACCAAGTACAGCATGGCTGCTCAGTTATCTTGTGTTGTTATCTTCTGTTTGATCCAGTGTAAATGCCTGTTTGGAGGTGCACACTAGTGAATCCTTGTGCAGTGTTCACATGAATGTGCATTTACTTGTGTTTGCGAGCAATTGCGTCAATGTAAAGAGGGCTTGAGAGAGACCACCTTAGCTGGAAGACGAAAAGTCACAGAAGTATGAAATCTCTTTTTTAAGCTAGGCATCCGCTAAGAATACAAAGTGAAGACAATCATATTTATTTATTCCGGGGAAAGGTTTACAACTGAATTTGTGGTTGTGTTCATTGTTCCATGTTTAAATGGTGAAAGATTGAATCTCAGTTCCCCATCCTCTCCCCTAATCTCACACTGATGATCTACATGCAGTATAATTAACATGCTTCCTTGAATATATTCTTTTAGAAACCTGTTGCTAATGGCCTTCATTTTAGCCGTAGGTACTGACACTGAAGTAGTAGATTCCTAAATTTTTCAAGGTGCCTAGGAAGTGCAGTTTCAGTGGCTACAACATGATGACTTAAAAGACTGGAAAATGTGGCTTCAAACAGTAGAAAGTAATAACTTTAACAGGTGCAAATGTGACTTTGACATTAGTGTCAGTGGCATGTCATGTGTAAAGACACATGGCAGAGGAAAGAGACATTCAGCATTGGTTCATTCATTAGTCGTAAGGCAGCAAAACAAGTTGCCTTTTACTGTAGTAAAAGCAGTGCCAGCGTAGTCACAAGTTCCTTCTGAACAGAATTTGAATAGCGGTAATGAATTACAATCACTTGCCCCTGCTACAACCTCTAGAACTTCAGATGAAGAGTGTTCCAAAACAACCTCATTGAAAAAATTTTTAGTCACTGGTAAGACAGTAAAATCTGAAATTATATGGGGCATGGATAAAGCCATGCCTTATTCTTCAGGAAGAAGTTCTAGAAACACAACGGACATATTTCAAATTATGTTTCCTGACAGCATGATTGTGAAAAAAATCCAATTACACAAGGATAAGTTGTCATTTATAATTACTTATGAACTTGGCCCTCATTTCCAGAATCTCCTAGCTAACAAAGTTAGGGAAGTTGGATTCTTTTGTGTGTCATATGACAAGGGTTTAAACAAAGTTGTCCAAAAGGGACAGATGAATTTGGTGATTAGTTTTTGGGAAGAACAAAATCAGTCTGTATCTACAAGATATTTAAGATATGTGTTTTTGAATTCTTCCACATCTTCTGGTTTAAGGTAAAGTTTCCAGGAAGGTCTGAATGTTTTGAATTTGTCATCTAAGAATATAATACAAATTTCAATGCGTGGGCCAAATGTGAGCTTGAAGATGTCGCATGATTTGCAAGCATTTAAAATCAGTGAAGGAGATAATCAACCACAAATATTTCATTGTGGCACGTACTTGCTTCATGTATTGAATGGAGCTTTGAAATCTCTTGTAATGAAAGTGGGTGGAATGTTCATGAATTTCATAGGGTGATCTAGTACTTTATGAAGGACTTTGCTTCCAGGAGGGCAACCTTCTCAAATATCACTGGGTTTTCCAAGTTTCGTCTCAAATTTTGTTCTGTAAGATGGGTTGGAAATACTGAAGCCACAAAGAAAGCACTTGAACTTGTTTCGCATTTGAAGAAGTGTGTTACTGAAGTATAAAAAAGACCACCTGAAAGTAGAAACTATGAAAAAATTAAACGTCACTTACAAGACAGATTCCTTTGTGTAAAACTTGATTTTCTTCTATCATTATCAGTTGAACTTCGGGAGTTGTTGACTAAGTATCAGTCAAATGACTCTCTCTTCCCCTTTTTGCGCAAAAATTTATTCAGTTTAATGTACAGCATTTAATATGTAGCATTACCTCTCAGTTAATAAAGAAAACTGTTATGGAAATGGTGACAAATTCTAGCAAATTACTTACTGTTGATATTATCAAAGCATGTGTTCATGAAACAATTCATCATGTAGATATTGGATTTGATGCCACTTGTGCTAGCAAGTACTACATGGTAGAATTTGTCCTTATTGTCAGAAATAAATGCACAGGTCTGTATCTAAAAATTGCTGAGAAGAGTCCTTTGAAATTAAAGATAGTCAAAGGTGGTTCATGTTTATCAACTGAAGTTAAGCAGAGCTACAGTTGAGAAATGCTTGATTGACAATTGCATTGTGTCAAAAACCTTTAAGACTCAATCAACAGCTGACGTAATCAAGAGAGAGTACTTACAGTTTTGTGAATAGTCTGAAAACCAACTAAAATAATTCAGTCCAAATGAGGATAAACTTGATCACTTTCTGATGAGTTTGTTACAGACTGTGAACCATTACGTAATCAGATCTGTGCAGAAGCTGTTGTGCATGTTTAACGGAAATGCTGCAGTAGAAAGAGGCTTTTCTATTAACAAAGAAGTTTTAGTTGAAACTTAAAAATCAGTGATACTAGTGTTCTGTTGTCTTAAGGAATATTGTAAGTTTCCGCTATATTACTGTGTTAAATCAGTTTTTGTTTTAATTCATGTCATCATACATATATCAGAAAATATTCAAACCCCATTGTACATGAAAGTTTATAATGTTTTTATAGTATCTGATGGCTGGTCTACTGAAGGTCATATGCAGTTACGTTGTTCATGCTGAAAACAATTTAAATGATACAAGAATAATTACATTCAGCTTTCATTTCAGCCAGCTTTTGGGTTCAGAAAAAAACTGTTTCTGTCATTGTACTATGCATATTTTTGAGAGGTAATGAAAAAGTCATGAATTTGCTGCTCTAAAAATCTGTAGACACCCTGTAATGGCTTTTAAATATTTACTATCGTGAGGAACATACTGTGAAGTGAATGTTACTCTATTATGGTGGGTTTAAAAAAAAAGATTAATAATACCCTTCTTTACAGAAATCACTTTCAATTGATGAAAGTCAAAGAAAGTTCAAAGAAATTATGAGATGCATTGTGGAAGTGGATGTCATGGCTTTAGTGCCAAACTGACCCCCCCCCCCCCCCCCCCCACCTCTCTCTCTCTCTCTCTCTCTCTCTCTTTGTTTTCATCTTAGTGGCAGTTTTCAACAAGGGCTCTTTATTGCTGAGTATCCTGACAAGTGGGGCCCTAGATAACGTGGACTTTTGTTATACCTCAGCTGGTTCCCTTCAAAACAACCTTCGTTTTCTTGTTGATGGTCTTGTTTACATTAGTGCTTAGTATATTTCTTTAACATGCCTTGAAATTCAGAGAAATATATTATTTTGAAAGCATTCACCAGTTTGTTTGTGTGGCCATCCGCCACAGCAAGCATGTAAATACTTGTTTTGCAAATCAAACTGCCTTTTCCTGCTGCTAGTTGTTTTATTTAATCCATACACATTTCGCCTTCTACTGTTTTAAGGCATAATCAGTGGGATCTATAACGATACAGTTTTGTTAGTTATAGATTATCAGACAGTTTACAAAAAATCGCAAAGTGAACTGTTTGATAATCTATAACTAACAAAACTGTATCATTATAGATCCCACTGATGATGCCTTAAAACAGTAGAAGGCGAAACGTGTATGGAATAAATAAAATAACTAGCAGCAGGAAAAGGCAGTTTGATTTGCAAAACAAGTATCGAAAGCATTCATCTGAAAACTTGAGAAATTTGTCTCTCATCAACTCATTTAAGAACCATAATAGCAAGAAATTCCCACAGATTTGACAGCATAATTTACTCAGTATAAAATTGAATGTGCACTCACTATTATCAGTATTTCACTGAACACTATGATTTTGATCATAGATTTGCAGACTGTGGCTATGTGAGGATGCAAATGGGGGAGTGGTGTTTTTTTCATTCATTGTCACTTATGTAAAGAAGTCATCTTTCTGTTATTTTTTCCTTAATGGAGGACATTCCCTTTCCTTTCTTGTCCTACTTATTTCCCATAATTTGCCACTCCTACCAGTGGACTCACAAACCATATTGAATTTATTGTTGGGAGCCCAAGGGGACAGCTTGTGAATCAGTACTTATACCTGGATGGAATGTTTACTGGAGCCAGTCAGGCACCAAGCCCTTACATGTGGGCCAGCCCTTGGGCAAGCAATTGAAAGGTATCCTGTGTTTAACATAGCTTGTAATTTTCTAGAACTCCTAAGCTTTTTGAGGCTCTTAGTTTTCATGCTACCTTATTTTCTGAAAGTTTGCTGAGAAACTTAGAAACTGAAGGTTCAACATGTGCTCTGAACTGACTGTAGTCAATGGGATGTAACAAAGAACTGCTTCCACTGAAAGTACCTACTAAAGGGAGCAAATCCTTGATTATAAGCCCAGAACAGTTCAAACTGGATTGGGAACTGGAGATTCGACCTTTTGAGAGGACTGGAAATCTCCCAGGGGTTAAGCTTTTTAAAGATAGGTTGAGAACAGTCTGGAAGTTTGGATGTGGAGGTTGAGAAGTTTGGATGTGGAGCTTGAGAGGATTTCTACTTTTTTTTTGCTTTAAGGGATTCTGTTTCTGTCAAATTGGTTCTCACATCAAGGCAAAGTATTTTTATTGCTGCATAATAAAATTGTTGTGTAACTTAATTAGTGCATTGTGCTGTAAAATAATTACGATACAAATTCATGTGATGACCTCTGTGTTAATTTTGTAAATATCTACCTCCTAACTTTGCAGCGATGCTCATAATATGACTTGCACCTAAATATTATAAAATTCTTTAACTGATATTGTTTTTTAGGTACATGGTCATCATTTAAGAATGGCAGTTGCTAATCGTGACAAAGATGGTTTAATCCGTCCGGTTCCTTGGGGTGGCATGCGACGAATAGACAGAATTTTGTTCAACAAAACAATCTCTGGATCAGTACCAGTGGGTTACTGTTTTTCAACAGCTCTTACAAATCTAACAGATCATTTACCAATATATATGACACTAACAAACAAGCATTGTATGGAAACTAAAACATTGTAATGTCCTGTACACTGATCATCCACAGTTTTAAAAAAAAATCATGTCTTATATTTTTTTTATTAATATTTACAAATATTGTGATGAAGTTTATACAACACACACAGATCTTTTTTGTTTTAGTATAGACGACCAACACAAGTTTAATGTTTATCACTCATGTTTCTCAGTTTTTTGTCCACGGTGTACCAGTGCTGTGCACTTGATTCAGTATACTCCTCTATGTTTTTTATAGAATGTGCATAATGTGTTGGCATTTGTAAATACTTTTTTGTTGCAGTGAAGTAGCATTCCACTGTGTTATTGTGATCTTAATGTATCCATATTATTATGTAATTTCTGAGAGAAGAAATTAAACAATGTTTTGAAAATAGTATTTGTGGAGCATACATGAGCTCTTTCATTGAGGAAAACAGTCATTGCCACTGCTTTGATAAACTTGAAAAAAGTTATGCCATCATCCTATTTAGCATAAAAATAATTATTTTGAATACCTGATCTTAACGAAGCCCAGTTTTATACAGATGTTAAGTTATTTATTACAAGAAATTTAAGTTTGGGAATATTGTTGGCATTACAGCATGTGTACTTTAGTAAACACTTGGAAGAAAAGTGGACACAGTTTTGCAGCCAGGATTTTTAATGAGCCACAGATGCCTACGATACTTAAAAGAAATGTATTATTGATAAATATTTTTAAAATAATAATGTGTTATTGCTGTATTAAAACATTTAAAATAATTTGTTTACACGAGTGCTTAGCACATCACTTCAACATAACTTCTAAAAAATTGCAGTACATATAAATATTTGATCTGAAAAACAAAAAAACAAAAAATTGCTTGTTCAAACATTTAAGATTGCTGGTGTCCTGCATTTGTTTTAAGAACTGGAATAGCAACAAACTTTCACAGCTTTGACAATTCTATAATTTGTCATTGTTGTGGTCTTAAATCTGAAGACTGGTTTGCTGCAACTATCAATTGCAAGTCTCTTCATAACTATTGCTGTCTACATTCATTTATACCTGATCACTGCATTTGAACCTTGGTCTTGCTATACAGCTTTTACCATTCTCATGCTTCCCTCCATTGCCAAGTTGATGATTCCTTGATGCCTCAGGACGTTTCCTATCAGCCAACCAGTTCTTTTGGTCAAATTGTGCCATTCTAGAGCTTCTATTCTCTTCTTGCTTCATCTGTTTATTGTCGAAGTTTCATTCCTATACAAGGCCACATTCCAGACAAATACCTTCAGAAAAGATTTCCAAACACACATATTCATATTTGCAGTTTTTTGTCAGAAATGCTTCTTTTGTTTTTGACAGCTTGCATGTGATATCTTCTCTACTTCGACCATCAGCACTTGTGACACAAAGGAATTAAAGACAGCTGCCAATGGGCAGTGATTTATGTCAATGGATCAGGTTGAAAAAATCTGTGCTGGACCGAGATTCGAACCTGTATCTCTTGCTTACAAGGCAGATATGCTGACCACTATACCATCTGGACACAGTGGTCACAACAACTGCTTGGAGTACCCAAGCATGTCTCCTATCAGAACTAAATTCTCATGTTATACCACACAGTACTGATTTAGTGTCCCGGCTTATTAGCCTCATCACTTGCGGAAACTCGCATTCCCGTAAGCCCTCAGGGGCTGAGCATTAATTGCTGGGTAAGGGCTTGGCGACCCTGTGGTTTCTGAATTGTGGACTGGTAAGCACTGCCAGTCTCCTCTCACTGTAAGCTCTGGGCATGCTTCAGCAACCACAATGCAGTGCAGTGATGGAATGTCGTGTATCGCAGGGAAAGGGGATCTTGGCTTGACCGCCCAGATTGCGAGGATGAAATAAACCTGTATAAAAATAAAACCTCAGTCTCAAGGCGTGGTGCATGCTGATGGGTTACATGGCTGTTGAGGTGGAACAGTCATTAGTGGGCAACCTCTGGGGAACCTGCTGCACCTCAATTGTATAACACTTACTCAGGCATGAGGGGCTCTACTTGATTGGATCCTTATTTCCCTAACTGCTTGTGGGACCGAGATGTAACCCTTGAAATCATCATCTCCTCATCCCAGCGCGAAGGGTGTACCGCCTGGGAGTATTATTCATTCAAGATAATGAGAGAGGCTAGTTCTCCCGATAATAAGAATGCTTTGGACTTCAGTAACAGGGCTCGTGGAGTCGTGAATAATAATGTGTTTTTGTGATAAAGAGGGAGGAGGGGACATTTGAAAAAGTGTCCCCCTTCTATATCCATAAGGGTTTGGAAGGCCTTGCTGGCACTTTAAAATCTATAAAATGACTGTGTAATGGTTCATTGTTAGTCAAAACTAACAGGTCAAAGCAGGTGGAATTTCTTAAGGAATTGCAGAAACTGGGTGAATGTAACTGTTGAGATGCACACCTCTCTCAACTCCAATCTGGCATTGTCATGTGCCAAGATATCATGGACATGGGCATAGAGGAACTGAAACAAGAATGGTCATTCCAGGGGATAGTCGATGTGGAGCAATGAACGCAAAGGACTAATGGAGACACTGAAAGACTGCCACTTTCATTGTCACATTCAATTCTCCAACACTGCCTGAATATATTATGGCGGGGTTCCTTTGACTTAATGTTTGGCAATACATACCAATCACTAAGCGGTGCTGTAAATGCCAGCATTTCAGCCATACAGCCATGAGTTGTGGAGGTGAAGTGATCTGCGGGAAGTGAGGAAAACCAGCTCATGACGCTGGGACTTACTGCCTGTCTTCAGCGATCCACTCAATCTGGAGCCGAGACTGCCCTGATTTTGCTGAGGAGTGAAAAATACAGGAAACAAAAGTGACCAAGTGGATCCCCTATGCTGAAGCCAAAAAAGAATATAAGACAATGAAACCCCCTGTCTTTGCCACCTCATTTTCTTCCATGGTGCAGGAATCTATTCCCAAGGTGGATGCTTCAGCACAGATGACATCTATAGTGCCTGTATCCACCACAAGCACCTGTACTTGTACGTGTACATGCCAAGGAAAAAAGAGTAAGGACAAAGCTATCCAGGCAGCTGCAACAGGAAAGATCTACAACAATTCCACAGTGAGAATCCCAAGCGGACAAACAAAGCAGAGTGCTTCTCAATGGCCCCTTTCCCCCTCGTCCTCGATGCGACAGGGTGCAGGAAAAGGATCCCGATGTTCAGGTCACAAGCTGTCCTGGGCACTATCAGATGTCTTTTTAGCATGTCTGACTGATGAGGATGACATTGTGGAGTTAGATGCCTCAGATCCAGTCAGCCCCTCCACCCTCCGTTGCTCGACAAGTGCTTCACCTCCCTGGTGCAAAGATAGGGGTAAATTAAAACCACACTGATGACATGGCTCCCATAATACAGTGGGACTTGAATGGGTTCAGGACTCATGTGGAGGAACTGAAACTCCTAGCACAGACACTTCCATTGTGATTGTGTTTACAAGAAACACGTGTCAAATATACAGACGTCACTGTGTTACTGGGCTATACTCTATACCGCAAGGATGACCTGTCAGGGGGAAAGAGCCAAGGGAGGTGTCACAGTGTTTGTCACTAATGCGCACCACTCTTCTGCACTCCCCCTGGTTACTGACCTGCATGCAGTACCAACTGAATGCACTTCGGAGGCTTACAATTTGCTCCCTGTATTTACCTCCGCTGAATGCAGTAGACTCTGAGACTCCCACAGATCTTATGGAACAACTCCCTCGACCATTTGTCCTCCTGGGAGACTTCAGTGCCTATCATGTCCTGTGGGGCTCGACCTCTACTTACTCTTGGGGTCAGGTTTTGCTGGCCCTCCTGAGATTTAAAGAGCTGTATATCCTAAATACGGGTACTCCCACTCATTTCTATGCTCCTACTGGGTCATTCTTGGCCATCAACCTATCTCTTTGCTGTCCAGTCCTTGCCTACTGTTCACTAGGAGGTCATTGACAAGCTTCATTCCGGTGACAACTTTCCAATCTGCATTCATCTACTGAATGGTGTGTTGTTGGAACAGAAGCCTTGCCTACTGTTCACTAGGAGGTCATTGACAAGCTTCATTCCAGTGACCACTTCCCAATCTGCATTCACCTACTGAATGGTGCGTTGTTGGAGCAGAGCCACCAACATGGATAATTGCCAGGGCTGACTGTGCACTATTCAGCCAGATGGATGTGTTTGAACACTGTGACAGCATCCAGGAATGGGCGGACCGTATGATCCATCGTGCCGCTGACCTCTCTATATCAGTCTTTCTGTCCTGTTAAGAGGCAGGTTGTACCTTGGCGGACAGAAGAGTGTCATTCAGCCATCTGGGCCAGACGTGCTGCTCCTTGACACTTGAAAGCGGACAACCTCATTGCCTTTCAAGTCTTGAGAGCCAAGGCTCAACGTGTCATTAAGAAGAGCAAAAAATTGTCATGGCAAGCATTCCTGGACCCCATTAACCATTCCACTTGTTCTACATAAGTATGGAAGCCATTGGGTGGATTTCTAGTAAATGCAGCCATTTACCAATAGCCGCAGTGCTGAAACAGGGGTGTCTCTAAATGATGCCTAGTGACATCGCTCAGATGCTGGATGAACATTTTGCGAAAACTACAGCCGGTGCAAGCCAGGACCAGCATTTCATCATTATCGTGCAACTGTAGAGAGGGGAAGTTGGACTTCAGATCCAACTGTTCTGAAGCCTACAACTTTCCTTTCTCCATGTGGGAGCTCGAGGTGGCATTGTGTGAGACTCATGGTACTGCACTGGTCACTACCAAATCCAATACTGCATGCTTCGACATTTGCCAGTGTCGTCAATGGAAGTCCTCCTCAAATGTTTTAATCTTACGTGTCAGACAGGCAACTTCCCCAACTTGTGGAGGGAGATGGTTCTGGTACTTCTCCTGAAACCGGGAAAGGACCGTACATTTCCCAGTAGTTACAGGAGTATCGCCTTAACGAGCTGCAGGGAAGACCCTGGAGCGAATGGTTAACTGTCATCTGGTCTGGTTGTTAGAGACCAGACAACTCTTTAGCAGCTCTCAGTGTGGATTCCAGAGATTTCAGTCCACTGTTGACAACCTGACCTCTGCTAGAGGTGACTATTCAGCAGTCTTTTTTGTGCAGCCATCATTGTATTAGTATATTCTTCAACAGTAAGGCGTACGATACTACTTGGAGACACTGTATTCTTGCACAACTGCATCAATGGGGCTTTTGTGGCAACCTCCTGTTCTTCATACGGTCTTTCCTGCCTCAACAGTCTTTTTTTTTTTTTTTTTTGGCCTGGGTTGGTGCCCCGCTGTCAGATTGTTTTAAGCAGGAGAATAGAGTCCCTCAGGGCAGTGTTTTAGTGTTATCCTATTTACTATAGCCATAAATGGTATCGCGTCTGCAGTAAGGAGTTGTGTACAGTGCTCGTTATTTGCGGACAGTTTTGCCGTTTTCTGTTCTTCCTCCAATGTTGCAACAGCAAGCTGTCAGTTGCAATTTACAGTGCAGAAGTTAGAGGAGTGGGCTGCAAAGACGGGTTTTCAGTTTTCTGTGGATAAGTCTGAATTTGTTCATTTTAATCTTTCTCATTTTTATGGGGGACACCATCCTGCATTTTAGAGACTCAGTGTAGTTTCTGAGCCTCATTTTTTACTCGAAATTGTTGTGGTTGCCACACCTGAGACACCTGAAAGCCAGAAACCTCAAGGCACTAAATATCTTAGATTTTTGGGAGACTTTTGCAATGTGTCAACAGGTTGGCTGGCTCGCCCTAGTTTTCTGTAGGTGGTTGGCCAGCCACATTTCTCTGTCTTTTCTTTTAGCTCTTCTGTGTTTTGTTTTATGTGGTTTAATTTCATGTATAGCTACTTTCTCTCCTAATTGGTTTTGGTGTATGTGAGATAGGTTGACTCATTGGGAATGCATGAGTACACAACAATTTTAGTTTGTCTTCACGTTTGATTCTTTTGATAAGTTTAAGGGTGCTGATGATCACTCACTCACACACACACACACACACACACACACACACACACACACACACACACACACAATTCCTGTAGAGTTCGAGCTTGGTGTGCATCTGCACTGAGGGGATCATTGGCCACATTGGTTTAATTATGTATGTGATGTCTGTTCTTTTGGAGGTGTCAGAAAGAACAGACACCACATACATCATCAGTTATTTTGTACATTTCATCTACACTTCACAATGTACTTTCCTCAGTTTTCCCTGATGTAACTCAGCTCCATTCCATATCCTAGGTTTTACTTTTGTTTATGTTCATTTTATGACTTCTTTTCAAGACAATTTCCATTTTGTGCAACTGCTCTTCCAAGTAATTTGCCATCTTTGACAGAATTGCAATGTCATCACCAAATCTCAAAGTTATTGTTTCTTCTCCATGAACTTTAATTTCATTTCCACATTTCTCCTTGATTTCCTTCACAGCTAGCTTAGTTCACAGACTGAATAACATTAGAGCTAGGCTACAACCTTGCCTTACTCCCTTCTCAACTTCTGCTTCCCTTTCATGTCCTTCGGTTCTTATAACTACAGTCTGCTGTATCTAAAAGTTACAGATAACCTTTCACTCTCTGTATTTTTCTCCTGATATCCTGAGAAGTTCAAAGAGTGTTGTATTCCTGTCAGCATTATCAAAAGCATTCTCTAAATCTATGGATGCTGTAAGTGCAGGTTTGCTTTCATTGTGTCTATCTTAGGTAAGTCATAGGGTCAGTATTCTCTAGTATTGCTGCATAGTAAATAATTAGTGGCATTAAACCGGTAATTCTCACCAGTCAGCTCCTATTTTCCTTGGAATTGGATTCATTCTTACAGTGTTCTTGAAATCTGAGGGCGTCTTGTTTTTCTCATACATCTTGCACATCAAGTGGAATAGTTTGGTCATGGCTGCCTTTCCTGAGGATATCAATAGTTCAGGGGGACTTTTTTCAGCTTAGCTATTTCATTGTTCAGTGGCTAATTCTTGTTGGAGTATCGTATCTTATCTCCCAGCTTACCTTCATTTCTTTAACTTCCCTTTCTATAATATTGTCTTCATTTCCCTTTTATTGCCTTTCTGTGGTTAGCACTGACTTGCCATCTGTGCTCTTGATATTCATACACCCCTATCTCTTTTCTCTTTAATTTTTATATAGGTAGTATTTGTCTTTGCTTGAGTCACGCATTGCTGCTACAGCCTTGTGTTCATCCTCTAGCCATTCCAACTTAACTATTTTGCACACTTTGTGTCAGTCTCATTTTTATGTGTCTTTATTCCTTTTCGCCTGTTTCATTTGCAGCATTTTTATATTTTCTCATTGTGATAGTAAAGTTCAATATCTCATGTTGCGTTATCCAAAGATTCCTTCTAGGCCTTGTCTTTCTGACTGTTTGATCCTTTGCTGCCTTTACTATTTCATATTTCAAAGCTATTCATTCATCCTCTGTTGCATTCCTTACCTTTGTTTCAGTCAATCATTGCGTAATGCTCCCTCTGAAACTCTCAACTACCTCTGATTCCTTCAATTTATTCATGTCCATCCCCTAAATTTCCTTCCTTTTTGCAGTTTCTTCAGTTTTAATCTGCAGTTTACAATCAATAAAATACTAGTATGTTCAGAGGTCATATCTACACCAGAAAATATTTCACAGTTTAAAATCTGAGTTTGAACACACTGTCTCACCATTATTTAAATCTCTCTGAAACCTTCCAGTGTCTCCAGGCATTTTCCATGCATACAGCCTTCTTTCATGATTCTTAAAGCAGGTGTTTGCAGTGATTATATTATCCACAGTACAGGATTCTGCCAGGCGTTTTCCCCTTTCATTCTCTTGCTCCAGTCCTGCTGCCTGCCATTTTTTCTTCTACCCCTTTAAGTACCATCAAATTTCAGTTTCCCATCTTAATTAAATTTTCATCTCCCATAACCTTTAAACAGAAACATAGGTCGATAGTACTTAATTAGGGACAACTGGTCTGAGATACCTGATTTGTCCTCAATCATTATTTCTTCATAGGTTTATCATTTAAAATTTTTTTTGTGTGTTTGGGATGATATTTTTCTTTATCTTGTATTAAACATCAAATTGAGTGTTTTTTTAAGTTTTATTTGTTCAAAATTAATTTGGTATTTCATAAACAGTTACAATGTTAGTCTTCAGTAATAATAATGAAGCACAATATTTGTGTAGCAATCAACAAAAATATCTGGCATGCTAATTAGTTTTCCATGTGTATAGTCAGTAATTAAATGTTCATCTTCCAGTGTATTATCAGAGTCATCATCATCATCATCATCATCATCTATTACCATTCCTTTTTCTTCCCAGATCATCTTCTCTTACGTCAGTAATTATAAAGTTAGAATTCGCATATGAGTAGTCATTCTCCACCTTGGATTCATCATGGATGGCTCTTCTGCAATAGCTCTGAAAGTTTCTTCTCAAAACTGGCATCACTGTACAATATTCTCTCATTCCTTAGGCCTCTTGTAGATTCACGAACACACACTGAAGCGTTATCCATCATGGTGTCTTCTAAAACATACAAAAAGTGAAACAGAAAAAATAAATTACATGTATATGAAACATTCGGTCTAACAGACCGAGCCATTTTATACATAACATGAAACACTGTGTAGTAGTATAAAATTAATAAATATGTGACAACAAGAAGCCACAAACCGAACCAACATGCTTCTGCTACGTAAATAACTTGCCAGTGAGAAGGTACTGTGGAGGGGATAGTGGCAAACAGAACAGTGTTGCCACACAACACATTTAGCAAACCCAGAAGGTCTCCTGGACCAATGTTTTGGTTTAGAGGTTAACTATCTG
Organism: Schistocerca americana; assembly: GCF_021461395.2. NCBI lineage: Eukaryota > Metazoa > Arthropoda > Insecta > Orthoptera > Acrididae > Schistocerca > Schistocerca americana. Next base: position 449,679,236 of record NC_060125.1, on the reverse strand, counting down.
AGTAATTTCTTTTATTTCATACATTATTTCAGTTTCATCATCATCTGCAAAGTTAGGAGGCAAGTAAACTTGAATCATTGTGGCAGCTGTTGGCTTCACATGTATCTTGGCTGCGATAGTGCGTGCACTACGTTGTTCATAGGAGCTTACCTGCCATCCTGTTTTCTTATTCCTTACTAGACCTACTCTTGTATTATCCCTACTTTGTTTTGTATTTATAACTCTGTAGTCACCTGGCCAGAAGTCCTGCTTTTAAAAGCTGCCGCACTTCATGAAAGCCCTTTGTATAACCTTAACCGTTTCAACTCCAACAGCAAGTGGCACTTGACAGTGTGAATTGTGTTTCCCACTCCAATGTCGAGCCTCATTCCACAACATTTTTCGTAGCTCTCACATGCTCCATTCTTTGAATCGAACTGGGCTAGGAATCAATGCTGCATAGTTCTGCCATCTAGGGAAACCTTTGTTAATTCAGTACCAAACAATAGCAGTTGTTTTCGAGAGAGAGGTTGTACTTACTATATCCACATCAGTAGGCATGAAAGGGCTAGCTTTTCATGCACAGTCCTTTTCAAGGAGGCGACTGTAGAGCTTTTGGAGGAATGTCTAAGTGAAAATGAGGGTGACAGAGATTCATTTGTAAACAGTTTAAGTGAAATGATGATCGAAACAGTTCACCTTGAATAGCTTCATAAAATATCACACAATGGAAAGTTTTGTATTGTAATGTATGTAAATATACTTGAATGGAAGCGTTCTTATTGTTTTAATGTCTGCCCTTAATTGTTGGTCAGTGGCCTCATTGTTTCAACAAAGAGACTTGCGCAATTCTCTGTAGCACACTCACTGTCCCAGCGGCGGCAATTTAAATGAATGTGCATGGAAAATCCCTGGGACTGCATTATGGAGTGCAAAGGGTTAACCCTACTGGAATGATATTGCTGATATTCAGTGCTGGAGAGTTCTTAACCAGGGTATCAGTTCTGTGCATGTGATCTGTCAATTGAATGTTCGTAATTACCTTTACCTTTTCTTTTCTGTACTCGTGTCAGACTTTGAAGTTGTGGTCCACAGATTAATGAATGACTTAAATTCTTGAGACAGCTGACCATTTTGATTCAAAATACATTCTTAGTTTTAAAAACCAGTGAGAACCATTTTCCCATTACATATCTGTTGATTATTGTTAATCCCCTGTAACTGCTTTGCAAAAGCGTACTTGCCTCGATTTGTTTGATATGCAAAGATCCAACCTTTTACTTACCAGAAGGAATTACATGTTTGCATTACCATTTACTCTACTTCTCCCATCTTCAAATCTCAGATATGCTTTCATACAACATGCATGGAAAAACGAAGATTTAAAAGAACCAACATTGATTAGGTAAGTCCATATGCTTTAATTATTCAGGAGAATGCTTCTTTAAATTCCCTTTCTCAGGGTTGACACAGGTTCTGGAAATCAGGGAATTTCAAACACATCAGGGAAATCTGGAAGAGAGAGAGAGAGAGAGAGAGAGAGAGAGAAAACTGGAAAAATCTCATTTCTGTCTCAGTAGCATGAAACAGTTTGTTTACTGAGGTTTCATGGATCATCGCTGGCTGGATGCAGCTGATTACATGCGACACTTCCCTCATTACTACTGCTTCTCCCCTTCCTACCACTGTTCTTAGCTTGCAGTCAGCACGCCACCGCTTCTTGCCGCTAGCCTAGTAGCTACCAACGAGAGGCAGGGAGGCTTGAGGAATGGTTTGTTCGGATCTGATTCTGGGCCTGTAGATGCGGCAAATGGAGATGGTGATCATGTGTATGTGAGTTGTGTGTGGGTGATTGTGTGAGTGTGCTTTTGTTTTCTGACAAAAGCTATGACTGAATTTAGTGGTGAGAGTGTGATTTTCTTTTCTTGATGCCTGTCTACAGTTCAGAAATCATCTTTATGGTGAGTAGGAGGAAAGTGTACAACTTACCCTTCTGATGGAAAGCCTACTAAAAATAAAAGTAATGAAACCGAACAGGGCTATAATTTGGAAAATTGTGCATTCACTCACGAACAACACTGGACAGAAAGGGGTACCACTGATCACGAATCCAAAAGTTATACTAATGAACGAGAAAGAAGTAATTAACAGTCGCCAGCCCACTAGGGCAATTTACATCCAAAATCCTGTACAAGATGATGGGAAAGGTAGCCACGTTTTTTTCACTGATTTCAAGTGAGTATGTAATGATAAAGAAAACTGAGAAGTCACTGTTACGTTATGTTTGGCATTAAATTTTGAAAAAGGCAACTAAACTGTATGTTACTACAGAACTTCGTTACGTGAAAAATGACTTTCAGTGACCTCAGCATGACGCCATCAAAGAAATTTAGAAAAAAAAGCAAGCACTTTTTACTTTGTCGTTACTTATTTTGCAAATTGGATTTCATTTTATTGTCTGAACAACTGATCCTTTTATATACTGACTTGAACAGAATTAAATACTAGAATATGTACCAAACCATGTGCTCCAAGCTATATGTAAAATAAATAAAACTTCCGCACTCTTAATTTGTGCATTTCTTTAGATTTGGATTTTTTTTTTCAGTGATTGATTCTCAAACTTGAAAAATGAAATTGCTTTACTTTAGTCATATACTGAAGCCTCTGTTGTACAACAGTTAATTGAAAGTAGACGGAGGCTAAAATTCTTAAAAGAGAAATTATTCATTAATAAACTGGCTGTAACTATTCAATTTGTTTCTTATGACACTCAGTTAGCATATTAGGAAAAAAAGGAACAAGAATCCTGCTTGGTAACAATGTCCGGGGACAATGAGGACTCTGTCACCCTGAGTTTAATTGATTAATATTTAAATAAATCTTATCAATCAAATCACTCTGAGTTGTACTGCTGGGTTAGCCGTTAATACTTTCTACCAATGAACAGTCTTACTTCAGTGCTGTGCATACGACGAAACTCAGAGCTGACGACGAAACTGTTGCTGGAACTGCTGCTGTTGTTGAAGACGGTAGCATATTGTGGAGCCACGGCTAATTATAGGAACGGGCAATCGTAATTAATACAGCCTCTTCCACCCGTCCACTGTCTGTACTCATGCTCTAGACAACTGGCCAGCGCGCATACATGATGCTGCCGAAAATGGTACACTCTATTGCGAGAGCGTTAACATCACACTTCTGCACATGACAAGTGCTGGAACCCGTTTCTTGCTCTCTCTCTGTGCACTCTGCACAACAACTCCCTACCCAAAGATTTTACAATGCACAAGCACTGCTATTATTGTTGCTAGTCGATGCAAATAACAATTCCTTTGGCTTTTTCCCAGAGCTTATAAGTTTCACAGTAAAACACAATAAATACAATGAAACATCAACAGCCTTCTACCTAAATGTACACATACAGTGAAGCAATGTCCTTACTTATTAAAAGAAAGCATTTAAATTACAAATATTTAGATACAATTCAGAAAAAAAGTTATATATAGGTAGCAGGTGCCATGCGTCCTGCATTTTCGGTATTACAAGTTGCTACCTATCCTCATTATTATTGTTTCTCAGAGTATTTGAACAAGTTGTCTGTTGCATGGATTGATCACTGTAGTCTCATTTCATTAACATGCTGACAGTTCCTACACGAGTGGATTTCCGCGACGGGCCAAAAACCTAGGCCGTTCCTGTGGGTATCTATAATGGATCGGGTCTGATAATCTAAAATCATTCGGTTCCCACTAATATGCAGGCCCTACCCATGGGATCTAGTCTGACTGATCTGCACACAGTCCAGGTCAGTTTGTATGTGTTATAATGCAGGGGATTTTCATGGTTTATCCATGGACCCAGGACTGCGATGCTCTTCAGCAGGCCAGAGGCCATGGGCGATGGTTTTCAGGAAATGCGACTGTCTCGCCGCAAGTGCGGCCTACACTGTGGTGTTTTATAGACATTTTTATTTGTTCTACTAAATTTTGGCACTTAAAAAGCAATTTGTGTGTCAGAAAGTATGAATGATAAAAGAATAAAATTGTCATTCACTGGCGGTTTGTACGCTATATACTGATATATTTCTCGAAAGAAAAATAAAACAATACGTGTAAAGTAATAGATTCAACACAGAGGGTAATAACCGACAATAATGAAATAGTACAACCAAATTTTATTGGCAGTCACCTACAGTGTTGGTTTACACAATTCTTCCCCACCTTATACACTTCTTTCAAGAGGCCTACTTTTTTCTGAGGTTGTTCCTGAAATCAGTCTGTAAGTCTGTCTTGCGACCCCAAGCAAATGGCATATTTTTGTCACCAAATGTGTTTCATTTTACTGGAATAAAATAACATCAGCGGTCTTAATGAAACACATATACCATTTGGCTTGCTTTCTCCATACGAAAACAGTTCATTACAAAGGGTGTTGACGTTCATATTTAAGATTTTTGCTGACACCAGGAAACGCCATCTGCTTGAAAGTTGTTTTAGATATTTCCTCGTTTGCACTGTTGTTTCTTGTACTGTAGCTGCAAAGACATGTTGACAACTTATATCTTAACTTACCCTTTAGATCCCAAAATTTGTCAGGGAAAAATACTAATACTTGTCTGGAAATCAGGGCATTTCACTTGAGGAATCTTGTGGCAACCCTGTTACTCTTATTTTACAGTTTTGTGCTTCCATAACCAATTTATTCTCATCTAATACTGTGGATAGATATTGGGAACATACTTTATAATATATGTGATACAAGTGTTCCTTCAATGTTTATCCATATGAAACTGGTTCAGGTCATTCTTTCTCTGGATTCACATGTCCGCAGATTAGACTATTCCTTTATGTTGGATTTGCCTATCCTTTATTTCCTAACTCCTTTCATCTAAAAAATGTATAATAGTATGCGCGGTTTCTGACCTTTCCTCATCACCATTACCAATGTTGAAGTTGCTTAATAGCACAATGATCTTACCGTGCTATAAAACACACCAGGTCTTTTGCCCTCACTAACATATGATCACTGCAGTATTCTTAGCCCATAAGTAATAGTGGCACATTCTTCTTACTAGCCAAGCAACGAGAGTTGCCATATACCTATTTCCTTTGTACCTATGTCCTGTGTTTATATGTTAGGACATCACAATATCCCTGCTGGAGTTGTGCATACTACTCCCCCCCCCCCCCCCCCCTTCCCTAACATGTGTTGTTAAGTATTAAGTGATTCCCAATGTAATAAATCAATTGCAGCTTCAATAATACAGTGCATAGCATGCATGATACAATGCACTGACCACTATACAATATCTCCTTACATAATAAGGTAATATATACATATACTAACCTAAATGTTTTTCATCTAGTGGGTTGTCTCAGTATTTTGATCTGGTTAAATGCCATTCAACATACTTCTTATGTGTGCCCCATGAAACATTATAGTAGTTTGGGTCTAACAGTTCTAAAGTTAATTTCTCGTGGGTACTTGCCAACCAATATCGTCTCTTAAATTTTTACTGGAAGTCCACCCACGATTTAAAATCCTCAGAATGGGCTGTCCTCCTTTCTGGAGTGTCAACTACTAAATGTCCCAGTATGAAACATATTTTCTTATTCAACCCATTTCTTGGCCAAAGATCGGGAAAATACTTTTAAGAAATGCATCTGATGTATATCACTTTCAGGTTTAAATATGAGGCAGTTGTTTTGACCAATTTAATCCATTTCCTAATTGCAATCCCTCTAATACCCTCTGTTGATAACTCAATGTTGGATGTATTTATTCCTAAGTTCCATTTAGTGTTACTTAACTCTTGACACAATTTTTGAAATTCATTCTAATGATCAACATTATCATCCATAGAATTAGAATTACTGCTAGTGATGTCTACTTTTTTCTTGTACTTTCTGTCCTAGTAATACCTGTGTAACTTCTCCAAACTGGTTAAAGCATTTGGAACAGTAGCTATTTCAGTAAGCTTTCTATTTAATTCCAATGCCTCAATCCTGCTCTGTGTATCTGAAATTTGGGCTGCTACAGTTTTGAAATCATTCATAGTTGTACCTTCTAATTGTTTGATCATATCATTGATATTATTAAAATGTTCCTCTACCTCCTCCCGAACCGAGCCTTAATGTTCCTTCATTTCTGTTTTGATCCTCCTTGAGAGAGTTTGTATATTATTAGATGCATTTTAGCCTATCCAGCTGTTTCAACTTATCTGTTTCAGTTCTACTGTCCGTTTTGAGTGCTGTCATGTCACTTGATGTTGTTGACACATCATTTGACATAGTTGTTATGTTGTGAGACAGTTCATCTAGTTGATCGAGCTGTTTCAGCTTATCTAAAATCTTACTTAACATTTTTGTATCCATACTCATAGTGGTAGACATACACTAAAGTGTGAAGATTATGCACTCAATAGCACTACATATTTTGAGTACATGTTTTATCACCTTGAGACCAGTATTTAGTACTGCCAAAAAAATTAGTGATGATGTGAAACACTACACACAACTGTAGATGGCCCATGTTACAACTCATCTAGTTTGTTGTATATTGTTCTGCAGTGTGAAGGTGATGCCTTCATGTGTGTGTGTGATGCGACATAATGCCCTATCAGGTATCTCGTAGCCATAGCTGTTGCCATTGTCACAGTTAACCACCCTTTCACCGAAATATGGAGCATTCCTGCCATGAACTGCAGTTGGAAACCGTTTGCAGACTCTTCCATTTAGATGCCTTAATATATCTTGAATGACATGCTGAGCCAGTACTCACACACGATAACTATTTTTAATGTTGAAAAATTATTTTCTTTAATAAATCTTCTTTTCTATGTTTATTTTGCTGTTATCTAGTTATTTGGTTGTTATCACAACATAATATCTTCCTTATTGTGATAATAAGTTTCAGGTATGTCTCTTCTCTTCATCCCTGTTTAGTATGTTGCACTTGGCAACATCACATTTTCTGACAATTTTGCTGTCAAATTCTTCTTTGTATCACCACAACCTTATCTCAACATGTTTCTCTTCCATCCCGCCATCCCCACAGGGAAATGTGAGCACTGGCATTCGCTGCTGGAGAGTATTTAACAAGGGTACCAATTCTGTGAATATGATTGTGTTGTAGTGGCTACTTTTGCCACTGAATGTAATAGCAACATCAAATGTAGCGGGAAGAGGTAGAAGGCACCATATTAAGATTCGTCCGAGCTTTCCAAGTGATTTATTGTTTCCAACTACAGTGCCCCCATTCCTCTCGATCTGCGTCACTGGGTCCCGCAATGTTGACGACAGCACTTCGCTGTCTGCGAAATGGCTTGGCGTGGAATGGTTGCCTCAGTGATCCTTGCACGCACTGCTGTGTGTCGGCCTTGTACGGCAGCGGAGTTGCGGCGGCGTCAGGATGGCGGCAGCTGACTCAATGGTCTGTGACCCAGCTGACTCAGCGCCGCTCGGTGTAAGCCGTTGGAAGCCAGCTGCGTACTTCTCACTGGCGTGGCTAAGATCGTGGTGACAGCAAGCGCCCACAATCCAGAGTCCGAATCTGCGGCCCTCGCCTCAGGATGCCTCTGGCGTGTGTTGGAAGCGAGGACGACTGCCTGCGTTAGCGAGCCACGGAATGGCCCGCCGCTGGCTGGCTACGGACCCCGTATCAGTCTCAGAGGGTCAAACCAGCGACCTGCCATGGACTGGAACGCTGGCAGCCCATCTGCTGCTGTGTGTAGCTGGTGATGTGACACGCCCCGCCATCCAGGAGAGCTGTCACACTTGAATGAATCTCGTTAGAAACCCACACCTATTTATACGTGGCTGTGCGCCTGTTTTGCCATATGCGCCGCTTCGCGCCACATACTCATAACACGCTAGGTTGGCAAGTGAGCCCCTTCTGCCCGTGATTTGGCAAAACCGCTACATATACTCTTTCAGCAATTTGACGGCCCTGTGGCCTCTATTCTGCTTCACAACAGTTGGTATTCGTAACTCCCTGCAATCTGACATGCACCTGGCTGTAACTTGTGCTCAGAATATTACACAAAACTAACTTCCCCTATCATAAACGGTGGTGCTGCTACATTATTCCCCTTTTCGGAAAGACCTGGTCCCCGGGTCGACCCTTAACTATCTCTTATCTTGTTTGGGTCGGCACCTGTGGCATATTTCCTTATTATTAGAAAACTTAAATGTGGTCTAGTGCCCCTTAAAACTATGAAATGAAACAAAACGTAAAAATTCCTCACTGGATGACCACTGCTCGATCAGACCCTTACCTACGCGTCTCATGCCCTCATTATCCAGTCCATTGGGACTTTGACTACTCTTGGTTCCCTCTTGGAATTAGCTCTCCGACTGATCAGAAAGAAAACAACACATAACAAAGTTAAGGGCTACGATGACACATGGCACAGAGGTGCTCAAAATGATCATTATTTGCCGTTGCCTTTCCCTATACTGAGCGACATGTTGCACAAGCTGTTCGGCTGATATGCACTCCCCTTGCTCTAAAATAAACTGGTTTATGGATCTCAACAGACCTGGCTCCAGAGTTTGATTTAACAAGGCCAGATTCTGCCTTGGCAAAAACTCTAAAGTGGTTTCTGGCTGGTACAGCTGTGGCTACATAACATTTAGTTGCATAACTCCTGAAATTGACACTGGCAGGTGGAAGGTTGGTCCTATTATGTTATACTTAGTGCCATTGATTAAAATTCCGCTCCCTTCGAGCTCTATACGTTTCACTTCTGCAAATACTCCCCGCTCAAAACAACTTGCTACTACTACCAAATTCTCGTAGGTGGAGAAGATCCAATGCATCCCGACCTGTTGCAAGCTCAATTTTGGCTCCATGATGTCCCTTGAACAATCTATTCCTTTCCCCCTGGCTAAAAATAACTGCACTGTGCATGTGTCCGGATTGGTACTTACCACCCTGGCTGGACATACCGTTACCTTCCCTCTATGGCAGTTTCGTAATTCCTACCTAGCCATCTCAGTGTACCGGTTTCTAGTTGCTGTGATCAGCAATACCTTTTAGTTTTCACTTCCACAAACTTGTTCAACGCTCACCATTTCACTGTATATGGGTGGACTGTGTAACACTGAAATCTCATGTTCTTCTCCATAACTGGGAATTGGACCAAAATATAGACTCGTGCACAGTCGGTTGTTACCCTTACTGTTGCAACATCATAGAAAAATGGCAAATTTTGCTCGCTTGGCTCCATTATTAAATATAACCCTGACAGTAGTTCCTTCTGCACCTTGCACAACCCCCGTAGGCCTTGCAATGCGTGATGCAGCGCTTCTTGCAGATTCGTTATTACTCCCTGCACATACCACACACTGTCAGCTACTCCTTGCAAAAGTCTGGTTACCACCACCCTGCTATCTAGTACTTCTAGATGCCCCTGTACGGTTCCCAGGTTACGCTTTATTATGTCTTCCAACACCTTAGCGTATTCCACTACCTGCCCTGCTGATGTGCGGAGCAACCATGTGTTATTCAGGACTTCCCCTTCCAATGTCCCTATCTGAGTTGCATGCCAAGCTTCCATTACCCTACTCTCCTCTGCGAGTTGTCTCACTGCTTCCACCATGTTGTTCAGTTCTTTTATATCGCTTTCATCTGCGGTTCCAAAAACTGTCTTTAAAATTTTTCCCCTACGTTCAGCCATTCTCGTTTCCGTCTTACCCGTGGCACCACTTCCTCCATCTGTCCTACCTGCTTCCGTAGCATCTTATAAACCTCATGCAATTTCTTACACTCCCCTGCAACTTCCTTCAGAATTCCCTTGCCCTCTGGACATTTCCTAAGCTCTTTGAACACTTTCTTCAGCCTCCTTACTTCATTCCCCATTTCCCATATGTTCCATACCAACCTTAATGCCCACTGGTGACTCGACACCACCACATCTTCCTGCCTTGAGTACAGATCACCCTCATCCAGGTGCTGCACCCGTAAGGCATCCACCCCGATGATGAAGAGATGAATCATTGCCAATGCTCCCCTTTCAGTGACATGAGGACAGGGATCACGATCACCCTTCCTCCCTCCCTCTTCAAAAGGACTGCTGTCTGCAGCAGGCTATATTCAAAAATACATACAACGTATGAAAATACAATGCCTAATTACTCTACGCAAACCCAATGATACATGACATGAAAAAAAACTGAAAATACACCACTACTTTCTGGATCGCAAAGCATACGGTACTTCATGCTGTACTCTATCTTTCTGGTTTTCTCTGTGCTTAGCACCTCTCTTTCTTCCTCTTTTCTTCCTGGAATCACATCCGGGCAACCCTTAAATGGCCGTAACCGCCCAATGTGTACTATCGTTGTTCTAGTTGGCAGCTGAGGCTTAACATTAACGGGGAATGCGGTTTCAACAACTTGGTATGGCCCTTGATATCTTGTGAGAAACTTCTTCGTTTTCCCTTTTTGCGTATGGGAGCTGGACAGCATTACCCATTGCCCCTCTCTATACTGTGGTAACCTTCCTTCCCTCTTTACTGCATCTTCCTGTCTTTCCAAAGCCTTTGTATTCGCCTTTTGTACCCGTTTCCAAACATCCCGAATTGTCCTTGCGAACTGACGTACAGATTCATAGGTTCTTCCTTTCTGTAGCCTCGTCAAATCAAATGATGACAGCATTTTTCGCCACACACTACCTCGTATGGAGGCAAACTATTATTTGTATGGACTTTTGCATTGTATGCGCATACAATATGCTTCAAATACTCATCCCACTGATGGTGATGAGTATCCACATCTTTACGTTCAACAATTTACACAGTTGCTTCATTAAATCTGACATGAAGTTGGTCCCTTGGTGAGTAATTATTGTCTCAGGTACACCAAACTTCAAAATCCAGTTGTTTATTAACGCTTGCATGACCACTGTTGCCTGTTGACTTGGCACAGCCACCATCTCCGCATACCTCGAAAAATGGTCTATTATTTTCAGAATGAATCTGTTCCCTGATGGTGTTCACCTGAAAGGTCCTAAGACATCGATCCCAGCAAGGAAAATGGACGTGTTGCTTCCAGTAACTGTTGTAGCTCCATCTGTTTCCCACACAAATCTGCTCTCTGCGCACAAGGTATACAAATCTAGACATACTGATCCACATCTATTTTCCTTCCTCTCCACCAATACCTCTTCGCCACTCTCCTATTCTTCGCCCTACACGCTCCATGACCAGATGACATGATCGTGTGCTTCCTTTAAAACCTCATCCCTCAACTTTGCTGGCACTACTACCCTTGGCCCTAACTTCATTTCCCTGCACAGAAGACCATCGTACATATTAAATTGTGGCTGTGTCCATACAATTTACAATCGTTGTCCACGTCCTGTAATTCTTTCCATAGTGCTAGGTCATAACCTAGGACTTCTACTTTTGCCACCTTCCTACTTAGTGCATCTGCATTACTGTGCTTCTTCCCAGGCTTGTGCACCACTTTGTAGTGAATTCACAAAGCCTCACAGCCCATCTAGCAAGTCTAGTGGATGGATCCTTCAACCACTTCAATGCAGCATGTCCATCACTATCTGAAATCTTCTCCCATACAAATAACATTTAAAATATGTGATTCCATAGATTACGCTAAGCATCTCCCTCTCAAATGTTGAGTAATTTCTCCTGCTGTGTTTGACTGCCTAGACGCATACGCTACAAGATGTTCCTTCCCATCAATTTCCTGACTAAAAACAGACCCTAATGCTAATACTAGTACAAACTCCTTTTCAAAATCTGGAAACACAACAACCGGACTTGATGTTAACACTTCTTTCAGTTTGTCAAATGCTTTCCGACACTCTTCTGTCCACTCAAATTTCCTTCTGTAACAACTGTGTCAATGGCTGTGCCAAATCCCTTCACGAACTTTCGATAGAAATTGCAAATTCCAATGAATGATTGCACTTCCTTAACTGTTTTTGGTTCCCGAAAATCCCTTACAGCCTGTACCGACCTCGGATCTGTCCTTACTTATAATATAACCCAAATATTTTATTTCTTCTAATGCAAAATGACACTTCTCCAGGCTCAACGTCAAACGAGCTGCTCTTAACCTCATAAAGACTTCCCTTAACTGCTGCCTATGTTGCTCCATACTACTTGAAAACACTATAATGTCATCCAAATAGACCAGACACTGCTGTGCGTCTCTGTTTTGC